>NC_046286.1:43708992-44930242 GCF_004115265.2 Rhinolophus ferrumequinum
TTTTTAGCTGTCACAGCTTGGGGGGAGAGTGTGCTACTGATCTCTAGTGGGAAGAGGCTAAGAATGCTGCTAAACATTCTATAGTGCACAAGACAGTCCCATAACCAAAAATTAACCAGCACAAAATGTAATTGTAGAGGCAGCCGGTTAGCTCAGTTGATTAGAACGTGGTGCTCTGAACAACAAGGCTGCCGGTTCTAGCCCCACATGGGCCACTGTGAGCTGTGCCCTCTACAACTAGATTGCTACAACTACTTGACTTGGAGCTGATGGGTCCTGGAAAAACACACTTAAAATTAAAAAAAAAAAAAAAGGGAATTTTAGAGACTGAGAAAACCTGGTAGAGTAGATAAAAGTGAAAAACTTGGGGCCAGACTGCCTTGGTTCAAATCCAATTCTATTTAATTAGCTATGTGACCGACCTTGGCCAAGTTGACATCTGTGCCTTAGTTTCCTCATCTCAAACTGGGGAACAGAGTAATTGACATAAAGAAACACAATTAAGAGTTAAGTAGGAATATGTGCTGTAGTTTTTAAATATAAAGAGAATCAATAAATGACTACAGAAAGTTAAAGTGCAAGGATCACATGCAGTCTTCCCTTTTGGCCTGTTCTTTTCAAATATTAACAAATAAACTGACATTCCCCCCCCCTTATATTTAGTATCACCCTCCATCTATCAAGTCATAACTACAATTCCTGTAATCATACATTAGGTAATCTAATATAATCTCCTATACTTACATTCTGCCACTAGACTAATGAACTATAATCAGTTAACTGTGTTCTGAAAGACATGAAAGTTATTTTCACTGCATAAAGTATACAGGGGTTTGAGATATAGAGCATTAGCTCCCCCTTCAAATCCTAGCTCTTTGTAGCTTGTTTTCTTTTATACTTACCACCAAGCCTATAAATAAAGCATTTTGTTTCTTTATTCCTGGAACAAGTATAGATAGATCACTTGGATAACAATGGTACAAGACATCTTACATAATTTAATCGGATCATCTTTTAAAACTGAAGAAATTGAGGCTCAGAACTCGCCAACTTGCCTAACTGCACAACCAACTGCAGAAACTAGAATTTGATTATTTCTCTGATTATGAAGTAGAAATAAGAACGTCCCACCTCTTCTTTTGTATCCCACATATGGCAATGGACAGAAAACTGGACTGATATAGTTAAGTACAGTGATTATTGTTACTCCATCGAACAGCAGTTATCCCTCTTCCTCCTTAAAATCCAATTACCAACCAATATTTTTAAATTGCAAACTTTTCTTACCCAGCTAAAAGTTTCCCACTGTCTTACTCAGCAGATATCCCTTTACAGATGTTAAAAAAGATTCAACTAATCAATACAGCACATTACATATTTGTTTTCTTACCTTAATAAACTACGTTGATGGCTTACGTAACTATTCATTTCATTTTTCAAAACCTACGTATAGTGTATGAAATCTTTGGGGTGTCAAGAAACAATGTGTATTGGTAAAGTAGTCTCTCACTGGTACAAAGGAAGCTGAGTTTATCATAATTGGAGGTTTACTATGTCCTACCTCTGAGAAAAAACTCTCTACCCTTTAACCAAATGTATTAAGACTTTTGGATAGCTAATACTTAAAAAACATATTCAGCAGCACATTTTGTAAAATATAGTAAGAAATATCCTAGATTTTCATTTATTACACAAAATTCCAATTATTTAGAATTATGAATATTTTCACATTATGGTCAAAGAGCTCAATAAACATTTCTAAACATTCTTAGCATTTCTCTGTGCCTCAAAGCTTTCAAGTCTTTGAAAGGTAAAGGCATTTATGGATTTCACAGGTTTGAGCAACATCTGTTATTCACTAGTTAATCTACCAACATTAAAAATTTATACAACTTTCACTTACATTTGATTCTTTGCTGCTTGCCTCTGAGCTTTTCTTTCTTTCCTTTTTTGATCTGGTGGCTTAGCAAAAACAATTTCAATATTTTCTCCCTCCAAGTCCTTGCCATTCATTTCTTCCATAGCCTTAAAAAAATAGGTGTTAATTAATATGAGGCCATCAAAATAAATGATTCACTTAAAGATAAAAAATCATTTCCATCATTAATGTTGGAAAGATGAGATAAAATAGGGTTGTTAGACTTTATTTAAAGATCCAGCTCTTCTTAGTTAGGCAATTTGCTAAGGCCTATATAAGTTAGCTTGAGTAGATTATCTGACCCAAGTGTCCTTCAATTTTTTAAAACATCCTGATTCTAGAATGTTTAGTCTAATTCAGATGCCTATATTTCCCCGTTATTTACCTTGACAGCACCATCTCGCTCATCAAAATGAATGAAAGCATAATCTTTTAGTTTCTTCACTCGTTCCAGTTTCCCAAACTGACTAAACGCCTTTTCTAAAATCTCTTCTGTTACAGTATTGGCAAGGTTGCGTACAAACAGCACTTTTACCTGAAATTTAAGAAAAAAAAAAAACAGAAACTCCCTGTATATTTCCAAAGGGTTCAACTTCCAAAATGCAACCACCCACCCTGCAAAATTAACTTTACTTACAACTCATTAGAAGAATATCAGAAATAAAAAGATAGACGAAGTTTTCATTTGGGTAAATACCAAGAAGTGTGACTACTAGATCTAATGGGTAAAAAACCTGAACAGACATCTCACCAAAGAAGACACACAGATAGATGGCATATGGACATATAAAGAGATACTCAACATCTTATGTCATTAGGGAAATGCAAATTAAAAGTGAGATGCCACTACTCACCTATTAGAATGGCCAGAATCTAAAACACTAACATAACCATACGCTGAGGATATGGAGCAATAGGGATATTGGTGGGAATGCAAAATGGTACAGCCAATTTGGAGAAAAGTTTGGCAGCTACTTACAAAATTAAACATACTTTTACTATATGACCCAGCAATTGCATTTCTTGTTATTTACCCAAATGAACTGAAAACACATCCACACAAAAATCTGCATGCAGATATTTATAGCAGCTTTGTTCTTAATTGCCAAAACTTGGAAGCAATCAAGACATCCTTTTGTAGATGAATGGATAAACTGTGGTATTCCCAGACAATGGAATATTATTCAGAGCTAAAAGAAATGAGCTATCAAGCCATGAGAAGACATGGAGAAAACTTAAATGCATATAAGTAAAAGAAAATTAGCTTAATCAGCTATATACTGTATGATTCCAACTACATGACATTTGGGGAAAGGCAAAACTATGAGGACAGTAAAAAATCAATAGTTCCAAGGGGTCTGAGAGGAAGAAGGATGAATAGGCAGATCAGGGAGGATTCTTAGGGCAGCGAAACTATTATATATGACAGTATAATGGTGGATACATATCAAACATTTGTCAAACCCACAGAATGTACAACACTAAGAGTGAATCCTCGTATAAACTATGGGCTTTGAGTTATAATAATGTGTCAATGCAGGTTCACTGCATTTAACAAACGTACCACTCTGGTGTAGATGCTGATCATGAGGGGAGGCTGTGTGTGGGCAGGTGATACCGTTTCCCCGAAAATAAGACCTAGTCGAACCATCAGCTCTAATGCGTCTTTTGGAGCAAAAATTAATGTAACACCAGTCTTGTTTTACTATAATATAAGACTGGGTCTATATACTATATACTATACTATACTATACTATAATACCGCGTCTTATATTAATTTTTGCTCCAAAAGACGCATTAGAGCTGATGGTCCGGCTAGGTCTTATTTTCGGGGAAACGCAATATACAATAACTGTAGTTTCTGCTCAAAAAAAAAATTTTAAAAGCCCATATGCTTAGTAGTTTTTATTAGTCATTATTTTGCCATCAAAATGGAGGTGGTTATTTCCTAACAATATGAATACCATACCCTTTGAGATAGCTATTGAACATTTAACACTTAACACAGGTGGTCAAAACTAATCAGGACCTGCTTTTAAAATCTTAGATAAAGGGGGGAAAGAGTATTCAAAATATTGTTAAGGTGAATTCTTTCAATCCTGAAAGTTCCTCCGAGTACAATTATAAAATGTGACCTTTTGGGCTAAGAAACATTATCACTTCCTCCTAAAATACAAAAAATAGCATCCAAATTTCTTAATCTAAAGTGCTAACCCAATGAGAGCTTAATAGGCGAGAGGAAAAATAGAATCTTAAGAATCTTCTGTGCTCAAGACCACTTATCCTTTCAGTCTTCACAGTTCTAGCATGTCACTCTTCTCTTTAAGTGATTTAAGTGAATTTGTTGTAGCTGCTAGCCTATAACCATTAAGGGGGATTCTTAAAAGACAAAGGGTAGAATAACTTAACCGCAAATTGCACTACTGAGTAAAGTGTTGACTCAAGAGCTATTTGTTCTCATAGGATGTCTCAACTCACTGCTGAAGCAGGATACCTAATAATAGCAAAACCTTGTAACTGCAGCAGCTCTGCTCTGGCCAATACAGTTCACTATTTTTAGTAGAAGTTTTAACACAAAAACTATGTAAGCCAATGGCGCCATTCTCAAAAATTCAAAGCAATTGCTTAGAATCCACACAAAAATGGAAGTGAACCATCTCCACAGCATGTAGGCTAACATCATCATGAGTATGACAGCTACACAGTTATGGCCAAGTGTCCACGAATAAATCTCCGTATTCACTCTCCAAGCACATAGTACTATTTCTGCTGTATGGCCTTAATAAAGAACATTTCTTACTTCTAAAAATACGGTTTAAAAAAGTACACAATCTCTTTTATAAGTTCTTTTTTACCCCTCTCTAAATCCTTCCCTTTCCCTCCCATCAACCCCTTAAAAAATTTAACTTGACTGCCATTACCTTTGCCATAACCTCGGGATCAGGATCTTCTATGGGATCAGCCCATTCAACAGTTCCAACATTTCCCCAAACCTTGACTTTACCACTCATTAATCTACGCCTTGCCTGAGCAGCTGTTTTGTGATCTTCATATTCGAGGAAGCAAAAACCTCTGTTTTTTTTCTTGTCGTCTGGTTGGTGGTATAAAATGACGTCTGTAAGACCCTCTGAAATTAAGCAACCATTCCAGGGAAATTAGATAAAATAACAAGCCAAGAACATGTAGATCAAAAGGTTTATTTTTCTAATACTTGAGTATCAAAATAAAATATAATCGCTTATCTTTACAAATTTACCTAATCTATACTTTCAAGTGTTCCCAACACAGAAATTTCCATGAAAAGATATTCATTTTAATTAGACCTGAGGACTATTCTGCTTCCATTAATGGCAGAGGCATAAAATCTTTACATTAACTGCTTTAAAAAAGTGGCAGTATAGGTCAGACAGGTTAAGTATTTTTATTACGCAAGTAAAAACTAAAAATTTTTAATGACACTTTTCTAGCCTCAGATATCAATAGCTTTATTTCAAATGAAATAGTGTATTAGTTATTACAGAAGAATTTCAAATGTTCCTGGATACTAATAACAGGCTGGTAATTTGCTAAATATTCTAGGCAGAAAAAAACGTTTTAATAAAAGCAGACTGTCATTTGGAAACTTAAAAAATGCTTTACAGTTCAAAGAAATTGCACCATATTAACAATGTATAGTATCTGCTTATAGCAAGAGTACTTATTAATCCTATAATGTGGAAAATCAAATCATTACACAACAAGCAATCCTACTAAGCATGTCAACTACCCCTAGAAATGCATACAAATACAAAGAAATACAATCTTCCAAATCAAGGGATACGCAACGGTGATTCTACAGACTGAATTCAAATCCCAGATGCATTCCTTACAAACTATGTAACATTCAGCAAGTTAATTCCCAAAATCCTTTGTGCCTGTTTTTCTTAACTGAAAAATAAGTTACCTAGCTCTTATAGTTGAAGTGAGAGAGAATACAATGAATGAGTCAATAAATGTAGTGTTTAACAATTGTGCTTGTTAGGTTTTAGAGAAGTAGGCAATTAACTTCAGTATTAAAAGATACACCTCCATCCAAATAAATCCAACTTACCTGTTACTTTGCTAAATTCTTCAAGAATCTGTTCCTTGGTTTTACTCTTAGGAATAGAGCCCACAAAAAGCCTATTGTTGGCAACCGAGATGCAGACACCAATGTGTTTTCCAGAACGAATTTCATGATTATTATACTGAAAGGGGAAAAAGTACACCATGTTTTTTAAAATACTTATAATATCCTATAAGTGATTATAGAAAGATATGTATATCCCATATACAAACGCAACACTGTTTCTGAAGAATTTTCCTTTTAAATAATAGTTACCCTTAAGGCACTGTTGAAGGGAATTGTAATCTGAGACAGATAGGAAGACTGTACTGACAAAACACACTAAACAAGTTCATGTGTTAAATTAATGCAAACACACTAAACAAGTTTATGTATTAAATTAATGCAAAAACTGTCAAGACCTTGGTCGGGAAATAGGAAACTTGATAAACTAGCAATGAGGTCTGGAGCAGACCTGATTCAAAATTCAAAATGGCTGATTCCACATTACCTTAATTTCTACTTAAATCCATCCTGCCAACCAGTTATCCTCATGCAAGGGAAACTGATTCAAATACTAGCAAGCTTTCTTTCTGTTACCCAGCACCTAAATTTATTTTTCGATATCCCCTTAACCTTACACAAAGTTGCAATAAGTAATTTTCGGTTTCAAATACTTAAGTCTAAAAGGGAGAATCTTGTAGTCTGAATCCAACCCTATTTTTTCGCGCATTTCATTTTCATGAAGACTGCAATAAAATTGGAGAAAAACAAGTAGATTATAGTGAAAGTATAGAAGTAACTATAAAACTACAGTAAAACGGAAACTTAATCTTCATGTAACCATATCCTATAGGAGGGTGAAATCTGAAGAAGAAAAACGCAATCTGTCCAAGTGACAAATCTACTAATCAGTATTTACAAACCAAAGTTCAAAAGTAGTCAAGTATCTGGAAAAGTGGAATATATATACACATATGTACCAATTAAAACCACCTCAAAATTTCAAGGTAGTGATAATGGTGGCAGCAACAGCAATTATTGATTAATCCCCCCATATCTGGCCTCAAAATCTATCTTGAGCAAACATACAAATGAAGCTATACAAACTAAAGAATCAACATGAACTTTCATACCACTTACAAACCAGCCTTATGGCAAAAGTTGGCAAAATTAAAACCATCCCTCTCCCTATTATTCCCTTTCTTGCTTAACAGGTACATAAAAGAAAACACACATTTAGTCAGAAAATTGATTCCTCCCTGTCCCTCTCTCCATCACAAGATATTCAAAATTAAACATAAAGCTCAAATACCCTTACTCCGGTTCAGAAATAGTTGTACTTTCTACCCCATTGACTCAGTTCACTCTATCCAAGTCTCTGATCATGATCCCAAGATTTTCTATTCTCTACACTTATGCCAGAGACTTTTTTTCTTTTAATGACAATTTTGCCTATTAAAGAAAAAATCTCTCAAAAGCTTCCCATCACCAAAAAGATAAAGTTCAACTACTTGGACATCACTTAAGTCTGTCCTAAAAATCCCTACTACTTTCCCTGTCTCTCCATAATACCGTCATCTTAGCTATTTACATCATTTCTCAGTTTTCATACTGTTAAGCCTCTAAATAAAATGCTTTCCCTGAAACCTCCACCATCCAAACTCCTCTGCATACTTGTAGATTTGTGCTCAACCATCAAAATACTCTACAATCCCTAAATCCTATAAAGGTCAACAAAAACACACTTCTATTTTAACACAGAGCAATAGTTCTCAACAGGATTGACTTTGCCCCCAAAGGGGACATTTGGTAACGTCTAGACATTTTGATTACCAACTAAGGGTGGGAGGCTTGCTGCTGGTATTTAGTGGGGAAGTAAAGGCCAGAGATGTTACTAAACTATAATTCACAGGATAACAAGGAATTGTGTTGTCTAAAACATCAATACTACTGTGTAGGGTTTCTGGGCAGGAATTCCCACCCGTTCTCGGGAGTGTTTTGTTTTTTTGTTTTTTTTTCTGCTTTTCCGTTCCCGAATCCCAAGAAAAGTTGGTCGGGAAATAGGGAAAATCGGCTCCTTGAACTCAGGTAGTTGGTGGTATTGGCCATCACTTTGTGGAAACGATTAATTGTGGAGAAAACAGTTCACATCTCGAGATTCCAGAATGGGAAAGCGAAAAAATTCCTGAGAACGGGCAGGAATTCCCGTCTGGAAACCCTAGTACTGAGGTTGAGAAATTGTACCACAAACTGTTTTCTCATAGGATTTATATTCTATTCACACCAAAAATCTCTTAAAACTTGAAATATACAGATTACCTGCAAACAGTAGGGCTATGGTTGAATCCATCACTGCATGAGATTATGTGGACAAGTAGACCACAACACCCGTTTCACAAATAAACTAACGAATTGTTTTAAGACGTGCATTTCCTAGATTTTTTTATAACCTAGCATCAAATAAATTAAGTGAAAGTCAATGGCTTTCGGTTTGGTCATCTACTCTGTAACTCCAGGAGTTGACAAAAACAATTAAAATATCAAAAAGAGAATGGAAGGTAATACAAGTATTTTGAGAAACCGGAGTTATTTTGAATTTGACAGGATGTGGTGTCTGTCATTTTCTCTTTTTGTATTTTAATTTTCCAAATGTTCTAAAAGCAGGAGCTGTTTACTATAAGAAAATACCTGTTTTAAAAAAAAAAACTTGTAAAACATAAAATTCTTGGTAATACCATTTCCATCAATATTAACAACGCTGCTTCAAAGTAGTAATGACTATTTCCATTATTATCTATAGCAAAGTTCTTCCTTTCTAACCCGTTATCACTAGCCCTGCGATGGTTACTCAAGGCAGGGTAGGTAGAAGGTATATTTAGGAGGCCGTGATCTTTGAACAACATTAATAACACTGAAGATTTGGCAGGATTTATAAAGTAAACTGTAACTCTTCATCCCTATTTTACTTGAAACTATACATAACCCATAAGGAGTAAACTGGCTCTCCATTGAAAATAGCCATTAAAGGAGCAAAGGAGATTTTCTGAGCATATTATTCAAATAAAGCTAAATAAAGTACCTAGAAATAAACATTTCTTGAAGCAATGCCCCATCTTCCATCTACAGATTAACCATGCGCTCTCGTATGTATATCTGAATTGCATAACATTCCTCACTCTTTAAAGGCCAATCTATCACCATAAATTAAAAAATAAACTCCGTATCCCAGCAGGTGGGTGGGTGACAGTGAGTTAGATGGTACAAGGGCATTACAAAAATTGTCCTGAACTCTAACAGAGATTCTCATTTACTGATAAACCCTAACTCTCAAGAGTTAGTATGTCAGAATACTATCATTAGGTTTCAAAATTTGTAAAAAGTGATGCCTTTTCAAACTCTAGGAAGGTGGGCACTGACGTTAAGAAATTTTAGAAATATACCGTATTTTGCTGCGTATATAATGCACATTTTTGGTCCCAGATTTGTGAGGGAAAAATAAGGATGTGCATTATAGATGGGTACCACCAATTCCGTTATCTATATAAATGTTTTTAATTCTTTTACTTATGCAATAACGACATCCGTATGCAAAATAATACCCCGGAATACGATAATCTGTTTTGTTGAACTTACAATGAACTTGCAACGACGAAGAGTTCTTGGCCTTCTATGATGTGTAAGTACCATAAATTTGTTACCAGTACGTAAAATTTCTTGTACCATAATATGTCAAAAAATAAATGCTAAAATTCCTTTGTAACACCAAAAACAAGCACTTGAATGCAAATAAATAAAAATTTGAATTAAAAAATTAAACCAAAAGATTTTTTTGCCCCCTGAAAGTTTGGGTCAAATACGTAGGTGTGCATTATACATGGCAAAATATGTAGCTTTCAGATCCAGTACCACAGTGAGGTAACCATATAAAATAAAGATGCACTTTGAACATTAATCAATGCAGTTTCCGTATTTCAAACACCAAAACAGGAGTTGTACAGTCTGGAACATTTGTCATCTAGGCTCAAAATACCAAGTCACTTTTTCCTTCCCTCCTAGCCAATCACCAAATCCCCAGAAATGTAGTAATCTCAGATCTGGAATCTGATCCAGAAGTGGCTGCTCAGTCCTAACACTTCTTATAGCAGCAAAAACCATTACCTGCCAAGCCTGTCCACTTTATTTTTAAATATTTCTTAATTACAAAGCGTTCTTTACATTAAGTCAAAATTTACTTCCCTAAAAATTCTACAATAAATCTATTTTCTCCCCCCAAATGACAGCACTTCATACACCTGCACACAATGCTCATGACTCAATTGTTCTCTATGCTTAGCTAATCATTCCTTCCCTGATATTAGCAAACAAAAGTACTTCCAAGAGTAACCAGTGACATCCATAACATAATATTGCAAATACAGAACTTAGACTGAGGAGTCTACAATTAAGCTAGAGACTATTACTAATATTCCACTTCTAGACACCATGCCTCTATAACCTATAGTCCATGATTTTCTTAGCTTATTTGGCAACTACACCACACTGCTGACTCACACTACAGCTTACTTGTGATATTAGTTGTGTATACAACTTGTCTTTATCCCCTCTCAATTCCATCTTGCTGATGTGAACTATCTGTCCCAGGCTATCAAAATCTTTTCATATCCTATTATGCCATCCAGGGCATTTATCACTATACCCAGATTCAAGGCAACAAACATTTCAAGGGCAGTCCAACTATGCCCTCATTTGAATCACTGGTAAAAAATGGAATAGAACCTACAACATACTACTACCTATCATTTCTCCCTTCAAAATCTTTAACCTCTCTCCTTTCTACTGCTGCCTCTGCTGGCCTTTATTCTCTTCATCCAAACATCCTTCATTATTCTACCATTTACATCATGCTACCCACAGGAAAGCCCAACATGTTAATGGCTCCAAGTTAGCCCAGCAGTCATGACTAATGCCTCTGGCACCGACTTTACACAAGTTTTATCTCTTCTTTCCACAAAACACTGTTTCAACTAGTCACCTATTTCCTTCAATGTCCTGCTCAAATCTTTTTATCACAAAGCCTTCTCTCACAACCCCAACCCAAAGCAATCTCTCCCTTCATCTCTCCGTTACCCTTTGAACCATCTGCTTCCACTTTAATTGTAATTAGCCTCTCATGTCCTATAAAGGCTAAAGAGCTGAATCAAATTACCTTATATGTCCATAGTAAAAGTTTTCATGTTAAAAACAAACTAAATATTTGATAAACAGCTACTAAAATATTTTGTGGACCTACCTTGTCAGCTGCATTCATCAAAATGGCTGTACACATTACACTGGTGCATACAACCACTTTGGTGAATCATCAGTAGCTATAAAATTAACTTTTAATGTGCAAATAGAGATCAACCATTCCAGTGTTTGTAACACAAGCAATATTAGCATTTTCAGGAGGTATTTCCACTATACGGGACTCTAATGGGCATTGCAGCACCAGTGGCCCTAAACTCCAATTCCAGCAGCACACCACACAAACACATACATACACACTTGCCTGCCCTTCCTCCTGGTCTTCCTCCTGATGACAACATCAACTACTACACATGCTTCCAAATATCCCGGGGGGAGGGGGGTGAGAGAGAGAGCTTCATCCCCCGTTAATCTACCATAATCCCTTTGACTGAAGGTAGCACAGAACAACTGCAAATGGAAGCTAGAAAAGTTTGAAGTAGCAAAATGGCTCTTGGCTAATATGGGAATATTACAAATTCTTCTGTCAAATAATGGATTAGATGGGACTGGTCAGCAAGTCAGGTTATTTATCCAGCACCTATTATTACACAGGGCACTGTTGTAAAAGTCGGAGAATACGGGAAAAAAAGAGCTTACATTCTGATGGGCAGAGAGAGAAGCAAATTATAAAGTCAAGAAATTCTAAGTACATCTAAGAATTTTATTTTATCATATTCAGGATACTGTCACAGAGCAGTTGGGTGCTGCTCAAAGTCAGAAAAGACCTTCTAAGATTGATAAGGCAGCAGCCATGATAGCTGGTTGAAGTGTTAGAAAGCAGAAGAGCAGAAGGCAACCTTGACATAGAACTGGTCACAGCTTAGGTGGAAAACAAAAAAGGCAAAGTATGGATGGAAGGGTAATACAAAAGAGTAGGAGAGAGGTAATAAGAAACTTGATCAGATAGGGCCTCCTTTGGAAGGCATTAGAGCTTTCAGCATGGGAATGTTGTGATCTAATCTATGCTGCTGAATGGTAAGACTGTAAAAGAGCAATGGAGAGCAGTGAGAATGCTCTCGAATGGTACTTTAGAATGGTGGCAGCGGTGAAGATGGTAAAAAGTGGCTAGATGCCAAAAATATTTTGGCAGTAGAGACAGGACTTCCTGAGCTCCTTTTAACACTACCTAAACCACTACATAATTTAAAGATTCAGGCTATCAGGTGACATAACTTGTACTGCTGGCTTAATTTGTTATGTCTGCTTAATAGGCACTCCTAAACAAACGTGGTAGATATCAAACTAAAGCAGTATGACCTCAAGCAAGCCACCCAGGCTATTTACTCTTCTGCAGAATGAAAATAAGTTCACTTACCTTGAAGAACAGACTGAGGTAGTATTTAAAGGTAATAATGTAGCACCTAGAACAGTTCCTGTACCTTAACAAGCACTCAAGTGGTACGATTTACCTTTTCATAAATTTAGATCCTGCTTTCCTAGATTATCACCATTTAGACTAATATTTTTGTTCCCCAAAATACAAGGCAGGTATTGGCTGAAAATAGTCATTTAAGAAGTTTGCAGTTGCTTCTAACTTCATGTCTCTTATTCAGCAGTTAACATTAACCCATTTTTTTTTACAAGTAATTCAGATACATATTTAAAGTCTACAGCTTTTAATCTAGGAGGAAAATTAATGCTAATCACATCAAAAAGTAAGGCCGAATACATAACCTATTTCAACAAAATATTCAAAGCACAGGAAAGCAAGAGATGGTGCTTCAATCTTGTCTGATCTATAAGAAATGCAAGAGTCATGTTCTCAACATTTGATTATCTACTAGAATGACAGTTCTATTAGCATATACAAAAATTCACCTTGGATAGAGTTGTAATTTGAGTAGACTCTCATGATATGACACAATTAGGGATAGTTTTCAAAATATGCTCCCTGAGGAATATATTTAGGAGAGGGGTACTCATTTTTTTTTAAAGAAATCTATTCTTCCAAGTAGCATACTTTCTAATGTTAATCCCTTAACATGTTTAGCATTTCCACAAATATAAAGCAGCAAAACATCAAAATCAACTTGAGATTTGTATTTCCCTAAAATGTTTCATTTCCTCAAAAGTTTAGTCTTTTCTCTTACTGTTGAATTAAGGCAAATCTCCCAATTCTACTGTCACCATAATCCTAGCCACAGTGAATCATCTTTTTAAAAAGCAATGATACGTTTAATTCATCCCATTTTATGTATACCACTACCACTAAAAATATCTTTAAGGACTCAAATCACAAACCCAGAAAAAAAAGTTTAAAAAGTTTAGGACAAGAGTTAGTCCTACACCAGTCAAAATGGCCACTTGGTCATCTTTGGAAATTTTCTGTATTAAAGTTAAAAAATTTAACTATACGAATAAGACTATACACTAAGCCCACATTAATGCAATGTTGGATTCTACTATCTGCTAAACAGAGGCAATTGTCCAAACTGAAACATATTTCATAATGCATATTTACTGGAACTCAAAATCATCACGTTACAACTGAATTATGTATCACCTTCCTCTGATGAAGTATCTTTACTAAAAAGTTTCTGGAAATTGTCTAGAAATAAGTTCTAGTTGAGGACCCCGTAAGTAGTGCATTTTGGTAGCAAAAATTAAGTAGCCTACAAATGTTGCTGTAACAATTCCTTTTAAAAATGTCAATACATAAGTTACTTGTAACACTAAGTAACTATGTTTATTAAACAAAATTAAAACTTGACATAAATAACCTAGTAAATGAAATGAGTCTGACATCACTGTCTAGATCCTGTACTAGCTCTTTATAGGTAAGATACCACCTCACTGCCTTCGCAATCATTCTACACTTCTGCATTAAAACTGCTATTTTATTACCACCTGACAAAAATGTTCTATTCTTATAGATTAAACTGAATGACTTCTAAACTATCTTTCCAGGACCCTAAAAAGTCCTTAATTATACCTGCACTGCTTGAACTAAAATTTGGACAGCTCAAAAGTTACCAGTGAATGGCTCCCTATAGAGCTATATCCCCTCTGAAATAGGAAACATTTTTTGAAGAAGGGAAAAATTAGCCATAATTTAAAAAGTAAAATAACTTTCTACTTTTGAATAAAGAATTCAGACAAAGAGTTTATATTTTAAAGAAATATATATTCTCCCAAGTAGCATACTTTCTACATGTTAAGCCTTTACCATATTCAATTACACACACCAATGGGAGAAATTCAAGCAATGTGAAAAGGAAAACAAAGTATACTTTTATTTTTCTCAAGGTTTCCCTTAATATGCAATATATCTGATAGTGAGGGAAGAAAAAATAAAATTGAGAAGAAATCTGAGGATTTTAAGTTTACTTAGAATTATCCATAAAATATGTAAGGTAGATAAGGCAAATTTAACAAGTAAGCAGCTGTCATAGTGAACCGTTTACATTTCTTGGTTTGAAATCATTCCTCAGCATCAACTATAAAATGTAGAAATTTGAGTCACAAAATTTAGTAAAATTAGCTTAAAGGAGAGTTATATGACCCATAATTTGACATACTAAAATTCTTTTATGAAAGTTGGGACAATAACTAGGTCCTCACCTAACATCTTGTATTTTTAAATCAAATATTGCCACTCACCACAAAATCATTTGTTTCATTAACTAAAAATTTATCATCACAATGTCTTTGAAATATTTTTGAAAAGGGGATGGCCCAGATATGACCAGAAACTATGGGAGCCCTATCTACTAGTTACTTTCTTAAACCTTTTAACATTCCTATAAATTTAAAAAAAAAAAAAATCACTAAGCCAGATATTTTAAAGAACCAATAACTAGGAATTCTGCCACACTACCATAATATAAATCCTGAGTTTGATCAACTAACTATACATGCAAAGAATACTGCTACAATGCATACACAGAAAATGTGAAAGGCAGTGTCTAATCAGCACAGCACTGGAAAAATATGTGGTTAACCCTTAGGCATATTAAGGAAAATATCCTGGCCTTAATTAAAGATAGTGAATATGAAAACTGAGGGGAAAACACTTACCAGTTTAACAGCCTCCTGAGCTGCTTCTTTTGTACAAAAAGTGACAAACGCATAACCTCTATTGAGACCTGTGAGTGGATCCATCATTAGACGAAGATCCCATATAGGTCCAGCTTTCTCAAATAATGGAACAAGTTCGTCCTCAAACAGATCTCTTGGGATCTTCCCCACAAATATCTGTAAATTAAATATGAAGTAAAAACCATGGAGAGTTTCTTTAGGAAACCAGACACATGTGCATTTACTACAAAAGGTACAAGTTTTTAGTTTCTTTACCTCAGTGCCAACAGAAGGCTGCTGACCTGAATAAACGGAATCTGGAGGTGGTCCCCCATACTTCCTCTGTCCAGTGGTTACATCAAGTGTGTAGCCTGTTCTTTCCAAGAGTGCCTTGAAAAATTCAAATGTCATTAATACATTTAACTCATAAGACCACATCCATGCATTTAGCAGTCAAAAATCATAATCAATCTTGTTCAAACCATTTATCTTGACAACATTCCCTACAAATAGGTTTCTCGTGTCTGTTTTAGAATTTCCACTTAAATGTACACTTATAATAGCCCTAATTTATAGTGAAAAATCCCAAGATCCTGTTCAAATTATTTGCTGGTCAAATTATTGAGTAGTGCTTAGCAAACAACAAAAAGCTAATACTGATTCATCAACAATTTTCAAAACATGGTGTAGCTATTCTGCTAACATCTCCTAAAACAAACAAACAAAAAAAATGACTACACCTAATTTGATTGGGTTTAATTCTCACCTGAAGAAGGAGCTAGATAAATTACCTCTCCTCCCAAGTCTGGATTTCTTGACCAATAAATTCCCTATATCCCACTCTCCTAGGTACACATTGCCATTCTGGTACATTTCGCTAACCTTTATATAAATTACACTCCTCAAACGAAGTACAGAAACTTAGGAGCCATTCTGCACATTTCGCCAACCTTTATATAAATTACACTCTTCAAACGAAGTCCAGAAACTTAGGAGCTACAGAAAAAATAACCTTCTTCATTTGACATTCAAATACCATGCTTCACTGAAGTTGGATCATTAAAAAAAATTAAAGCAAAAATGACTTTGAAAACTTTACGAAATTGCAACAATGTGATATGACTTCTACATTTTATCTCCCTGAAAGTGAAGTTAAAATTTACACAATTTCTAATCAGCATTTGGAGTTTCTCTTCATCCCTTATTATATGCAAACTGCTAGAAGAAAGTAGTCCACCATTAGTCTAAGGAAAAACCCAAGAATTATTCCCCTACTCTGCCATCTCAAACCACAAAGCACAAAGCCAGTGTTCTAAATAAAACTAATTATAATAATTAGCTGATAAATTCTGAAATAAAAATAAACACCAGACATATGACAAAACTTAAAGTGTTGTTCAAGATTTGGGGGGATCACCTCACTCTCTAAAAATGAAAATGACTAGACGGATTTTAAACATTTTTTACTCAAAGAACATTAAGTATTTATGAAAAAATACTGTAAATGACAAAAACTCTATTCCTAAACTCTGTAACAAAAAGGCCAACAAAGCACTACATATTTTAACAGTCTTTTTCTGTTATACCCGAAGGTTTGCAAAGTGTACAACACTGGGTTAGTAACAAAAATAAACTCAAATCTATTGCTATCACATAAACTAAACCATTAAATGGCTCATCTTCCCTTTTTCCCCACATGTAATCCCTATGCTTCTTTTACCTTAATCTTTATATGACCCAAATAATACCTTTTAGTATGTCAATCCCTAAGAAAAAGGAAAAACTTGTTCCTTCTGTCAAACCACCTATAAAAATGTCTCTGCCTTCTTGCCACAATTTAAGTCACACTAACACTTTAAGCCACTCCCAAAGATAGAACTGAAAGTCACAGAAGTTAAAATAAGTTTTTAATAAAATGTTAATAATTCTAACTCTCAAATGTAGATTTAATTACAACTGATAAAATTAGACTGACAGTTCAAACACAATTCTTTCACAGATAGACCTATGAAAGCCTCAAATTTATGAATGACATTAACAGCTAACTCCATATTCCAAGCTTCACTCTTCCCATAGCGTTTTAAAATACCACCCAACACCTAAACTGTTCTTAATAACTGATTTTCTTAAACTATAACCCTTGGTTATAACCCTTGGTTCAAGAGCACTGGCACACTGTATTAAGAGCACCTGGCTAAAACTAGCATGAGCACCATATTTTCTATGAACTAAAAACAACACAACTGAAAACCAACACAAAGATCAACACATAGTTGAATTTGAGGCCATTTACTGTTCTACATGACCTTAAAACCTTCCACTCCCAGCCTCAGTTTCCTCATTTCCATTTCCACACTGATTTTAGAAATGAACAAATTAGTCTTAATAACCCATACTAATGGAAGGAGCAAAAGGCACTGTTAAAATTCTAAATCCATTTAATTTGAGGGCTTGTAAGTCCACCCTAAGAAAAGCAGTCAACTGTTAAATGTACACTCTCCACCAGCATGGGGTGAACAGAACCCCTCGCATTTTGATCCCACTGTCAGTAACCTGAACTTGGGAGTTTTTCAAAAATCATCTAAAGTATGGTGAATGTATTTCTTTAAATCTTTTATTTAGAATAACAATAGCATACATTTAACTTTAGTAGCTGGGTAACAAGAAAAACTTAAGAACAATGAATTGTTTTACAAACAAAGGCAGGAACCTTTTCAAAAATGTAATTAGAAATGATTAAAAAATTATCTCATGGTCATTAACTCTCAGTATCTTTAAAAAAAAAAAATTAACACCCAAGGAAAATTTACCAAAGCTAGAAATAGTTAAATAAACTTTAAAACTAAAGGGAAGGGGAAAAAAAGTTTTTTAAGTCATACCTTAATTTTTGCCTCATCTGGTCCTTTGCTAGAATCCGCTACTTTGGTCCCCTGTTTTTCTCTCTGCCTATAAGTCTTCATGACTCCACATAAAAAGGCACTTTTGTTCTGTAAAGGAATTTTCCAATCATATTTAATAATTATTTCATCTGTATGTAATAAATCAAACTTAAACCATTTCAAAACTACTCATGTTTTTTATTTTTTTTACATTGACATTACATTAACATTACCTGAACATGAGAGAGATCACTGTCTTTAAACTGCTGAAGAACTGCCAATGCACCGTCTTCATTGAATTCTTTTAAAGCTTCGATAGCTCTTTCATCTAAATCACTATGTGCAACCAGCCCTGGAGAAGAGAAAACTTAATTAGTTGTCAACCTTTAATATTTTTGGAAAGTTTTGTTTGTTTTAAAGAAAACACCACTGTTTGCCAATACAGGTACTTGTGTGCCAACTAAGAATTCTTCCATTCCTCTTACCATCTATATAATGAAAAACACACATACTTTGGCCATTCTGAACTGCACTGTAAACTAAATAAGGCCTTTCAACCACACTTACAATGAGTCAATTTCTCTTATATCTCGTTCTGGGTCTAAGTCAGTTCTGAGCACTAAGTATTTCTACAGTAAATATATAGGCTTACAAATTCTAAAATCAACCAACAAAATACCAAGCATGACAAGTGAACCTCTGCTCCATTTCAAATAACCACTAGAAAAAGCAACAGCCACAGCAACACAGACTACAAGTCTATAGTTACCAAAATATTTAACATGAATCCTACTATAAAAATACCCCCAAAAGTCACATGGCCTGCTCCCAACAGCTGTTGCTACCATCATATACTGATCCATCTGGCCAGCCAGCCTTGACCTCCTAACCCTTCTTTCTTCCCTCCCTCTATATACAGTACACCTTAACCTCTAGTTCACAACTATCACAACAAGGCAAAACAAAACTCCAGTTCCCACACTCATTGGAAACCACAAAAAGTTGCTATTTTAGCTCAAAGCCAGAAATCCAATAGAAAAATTTCATAATATAATTTTGCAAGTGTTAGTTCTTACCTGCAACGTAAATTTCATCTAGTTTTTCAGCAACTTTCTGTGGTAAACCAGCATCAAGTAATGTCTGAAAATTTTCTGAATGGATAACTGCAGAAGTAGTATCCATGGGCTCTTCAGTACCATTTCCATTAACATGTTCTGTAGCCATGTTTCCAGAGATCTGTTCAAACGCAATAAGCAAAATTAAACTAGGATCTTCAAAAAGGGTAGAGGACAATATGAGAGCCCCAATCTTTACTTTCTCTACCAATGTCTACACCAGCCAGCCTGCGCCTCCCTTTAAAAGAAGCCTTACTTTAAAGTCACTATCGCCTGACAAGCCTGATTTGGAGCGCGGGTCACTTAATGTTTTTCCTTAGCACCACCCCTGACTCACCTGCTAACACTCCCTAGGAAAAACCACATTACAAATGGAGCCCAATCAGCACGAGGACCAGCCAGCGTGCCACATGCAGCTGTGCCCATACAGAAAATGAGGTGTGTATGGATAAAGCAAAGCTGGGCTTTTCCCTCTCAAAGGTAAACCCCCAAAGTGCGCGCTTTTCCCGCCTGCCGCTTATAGATCAGTAACAACAGCCAGCGAAGAACAAAGCGCTCATACAAGCTACCTTCCCACCACCCAATATCTCCACCCTTCACCCCCGCATCCCAAAGCCCGCCCCCGACTCCGCACCCAGAGAGGCAGCCTCACCGCTGCGGCCACCAGGAGCCCATTAGAAACACGTGCTCTGCGCCTTCAAATGTCCTACAACTTCCTCCAACGGAAACCCACCAAGTCCCAGGCCAAGACGACCGTCACCTGCTCCCAACATCAACCCGAAGCCGCGGTCGGAGTTCCCGGAAAGCATCAGAAGCACAATCTCACCCCTCAACACTGAGGACGCGTCGGCGCCAGGCCACAGGCTCTCCCCGCCCCCCCAGCGCCGCCGTCTCCGCCGTGACACATGGCTCTCTCCGCCCCGGGCGCCGGCGACCCCCGGCCGCCCGCCTGCCCCGCCGAGACGTGAGCCGCGGCACGCGGTGCAAGCCCCCACCCCTCTCCCGTCCGTACAGTGACTGCAGCGCCGGGGCCAGCTGTCCCACCCGGGGGCCGGGGCCGGCGACCTGGCGGCGTGAGGGCGTTCCGCGAACTGCCCAACGCTGGCCAGACCCGAAGCACCACACAAGCCCGCCGTACAACTGCGGGACAGGACCCGCTGCTCTCCGCCCACTCCCGCGCCGCGGCGACGGCCACGACAGCACCAACTCCGCCGCCGCTCGCGGGCCACGGGGCCGCCTCCTCCCAGGAGCGCCGCAGACAAAGCCCGAACGGCGGCAGCACATGGAGAAGAGAAGGAAGTGGCGGTGCGGGCCGCGGCCTACTCCCAAGCCGCCCCAGTCAACGTGCTCCTCTCCCCCTTGGAATCCATTTTCCAGAAAAGCCGGTTTCTCCCCGCACCGCCCTCCCCCAGTTCACTCCACAATGTCACGGAGCTCCCCTCCCAAACCCGGGTCCTGGCGGTCGTTACCTCCCCGTTGGGCTGCGGCGGAGGAATCCTGTCCGAGGAGATCGGGTTGCGGGAAACGCGTGCTCGCTGCTCCCTATGTCCGGCGCGAGTGGAGCTGTTGTAAAATGGCGGCCGAAGCTCACGCCGCTGGCAGCAAACCCGATCCAGTTCCACTCGCCTCCGAGCGCGCTCCCGGTGCGCGCGCGCGCCCCCGCGTGACCCCCCCCTTCCCTCCCCTCCCCTCCCTTCCCTTCGCGCGTCCGCTTCTCACTCACTCCCTCAGCCCCTGCCCTCCTCCAGCTCCTCCTTCTCCCCCTACTACCACCACCACCACCACCACCAGCCTCCGTCCGCCTTCCTCTCTCGGCCTTTCTTCTTCCTCTCCTGACTCCTTCCCCCCACCACTCTCACTCCTGTCCGCGGCCGCTCAGGCACGAGTGGCCGCCTTTCCCTCCTCGCTTGCACGCTCACTCCTCAATCCCTCCCTCGCTCTCTCGGCCCCGTCCCCCAGTCCCTGCCGAGTCGGCTCCTCTCTTTCTCTCTCCCGCGCTGACGTGACGACGTCGCCTACGACTGGGGACGCGCGCCTGCGGGCTCCGCCCTCGCGCCCCACCGCCACCCGTGCTCCTCACCCCCGGAGGGACGCGAGACCCCGCCCTTCCGCTCCGGCGGCGGCGGCGGAGGGGCTGAGTGAATGAAAGGCCCGCCCCTTCCCCTCCCGACACTCCCCCTCCGTCTCCCCTCCAGGCGGGGCGGGGCGGGCCGGCTCATCGTGTCCCACTCGTTCTCCTTTGTCAGGAGACAGGCATCTCCCCACCCCACCCCCTCCACAGCACCACGCGCACGCCACCCCCACTGAGCTCCCACCGGCCCACCCCCGTCCCGGGCCGGCGGGGCACTGGGCTGGGGGACTCGGGACTCGACCGCAGTCCCCTGGAGGGCACCCACCAGTCCGTGCGCGCCCGGCCCCCGCCCCCGCCCCCAGCGCCGCGGCCGCGTAGCCGTTCCAGGCGGTGTCCACGCCACCGCCGCCCCGCGCTCTCTTCGCTCGGGAAGCTGCAGGCGCACGTGTCCCCTGGGGCGGGGCGAGGCAGACAATGGGGCGGCGGTGGAGGGGAGCGGCACCGAGACCCGCGGACCTTTGGTCAATCTGGCCGAGGGGACTCCAGTACGGGGGTCGTTCCGGGGAGAGCCGGTCTCCCTAGCTGGACAATGGGACCTCCGGGGGCCCCACGCCGCTTCGCTTTCACGAGAACCTTGGGCAGAGGGAGGGGCATCCGAGGATCAGACGAGGAAACTCCGTCTGCTTTTGAGGGGAAACGGGGTTGGTTCCAGTGGAGCGAGGAGCGGCTCCCGCCTTGGGATGACACCCAGGCCAGATTTGGAAGCGAAACCGCCCGGTGAAGAGTTGTGCAATACTCCATTTCAGTCCCTGGCCTTTTAAGCAGTTAAGGGCTTCCACATAGCACAGTTCGAGCAACTAGAAGCAGCACAAAGCAGCGTGGTTAAGGCAGCTATGAGGAACATAACCTGTTTCTTCTCAAAAATCTTGGCCACTAAATCTTAGGTGAAGTGACATTTCCTTTGTAACAGGTTTACTAGGCACACGAAAGACAAGACAAAGGCATTTGAATTTCAGACGCGATATGGATACTAATTTTATCCAATGCAGCTCTAATGAAAAACAGAAATACTGTCCTATTTAAAAACAAGCATATTGTTTCCCTAAATAAGCTCTATGCTATGACCACAGATTTGTGGTTCAAGAAAAAGTTAAGTGAGCACTCTTCAAAGTGCTTAGTTTTAGCACATAAAATGCTAGGCTATTTTCATAAGTTCCTGGATCAAAATATGAAATACTTGACTAAAGTAACATCTAGCCAACCGGTTAGCAAGGATCTGAGATCTCCACTACCTAAAATACTTTATTATCAAACATGTACCTGCTATGGTATCTAGCAACAGGAATTCAGCAACAGGAATTTTTAGCTCATAATCCAAAAGTTAGTAAATAATGTTATAAACAAAAAAAAAACAACCAAAATGTTTAGTATAAAACTATAATAAAAATTAGATAATCTTACAGATTAAAGAATTAAAATAATAGATTTGAACCATTCAATTAGACCTTCCTGGATAATCAACTTTCCTTTAAGAAAAAATAAATGCTTCTACCTAAGCAATGCAATATACCAAACGGCAAAAGACTCCCAAAGTAAAATCTCTAGCTCTAATTCCTTTATCTAACCACCCACTAGACTTTTATTTGGGCTTTCAGGCACTCCAAATCAACATTTCAAAAACCTGAGCACATGTTCTTCCCCTAATCTTCCATCTCCAGAGTTCACATCTCAAAGAACATCACCCACTTGCATCTAGCAGAACCAACTGGAAACCAGAGAGTCATCCAAGACACCACCTTCTCCCTGAATACCATATCAGTTAAATCAAGTCCTGTTCATTTTATCTACCTAAGATATTTCCACTTCTCTCTATATTGCAACCATGATACAAGGCACCATCATTTACCACCTAAATGAATGATATATAGATTCCTGATTCATCCACTCTTAACAGCTTTCCCGATCCATTCAAAAACCCAATCTCTTGCTCTCGCTCTTGCTCTCACTCTCTCCCTGTTCCTCTCCCTCAATTACAAATAAGACCTTATGAAGCATCTGCTCAAAAACATTCATTAGCTTTGCATTACACTTAGAACAAGAGCCAAAATCCTTCACTAGATCAACAAAGCCCTCCCTGATCTGTCCCACCTATCTCCCTAGCCACATTTCAACCACTCTCCCAGCTTCAGCTGGCCTTCCTCAATTCTGGCATTTTTCAGGCTTGCACACACTGAGGGCCTTGACAGGAAGCTTACTGACACCCTGAGCAGGCCTGAGAGAAAAAGCAATCAGCCATGTTCTCCATTTGACACCTTTTTAAGTGAAACAATAGTATAATTTTACTCTTGACCTACAGAATTTCTTATTCCAGGTTTGACTCCAAAAATTACTGCTATTACTGATACATGAGGAAGTACCTAATAATACTTTTTTTAAAAAAGCCAAATAGTAGATTGATTGACTTGGTATGATAGATACACTGAAATAGATCGAATTGTACACGGAAGATCTGGCACAAGAAAGTGCTCAATAAATATGTGTCCTTACTTCCCTGAATCCTCTTCAATACCTAGCACAGGATTTGATGCTTAGTAATTATTTGCTGAATAAAGCCAAAAGTTAATAAGTTGAGACCCAAACAACTTTGGTTCTAATCCCAGATCTACTACTAATTGATAGTGTGAACTTAGATAAATATTTTCACTTCTAAGAATTTGTTTCCTCATCTAAAAAAGAAGGGTATTGAAACAATTTTTAAGATCTTTTCTAGCTTGATTATTTTATAATGTATAAAATTTTTTCTCAAACTTTTTCTCTTGTTTCTCATTGCTTAAAAAATATTCACACATCCTATTTACCACTTAAGATCTTCCCCATTTGAATTCCAACTTCCCTTTATAGCAAAACAGCCTGCTATTCCCATTATGTCAACCCTTGCTCCAAACAAAACTAGGAGCAACAACAAAGATTGATAATATTCTATTTTAAATTTCATCCCCAGCATGAATGTAGAGACATTGACACTCATATTCACTGTTAGTAAGAGGATATCTTTTTTTACAAGATAATTTGGCAAAATGCTTACTGCAATATTGTTTGTAATTTTGTGTGTGTGTGTTTAAAAATTAATATCTTAAATATTTTTCTAATCAAGATGGTAGAGTAGGTAAATGCTGTGCTTGCCTCCTCTCATGATCACATCAAAATTACAACTAAACTACAGAACAACCATCATTAAGAATCACCTGAAGTCTAGCTGAACCAAAGCCCTACAACTAAGGACATACAGAAGAAGCTACCTGGAGATTAGTGGGAGGGGCAGAAACACAGAACAGGCTGGTCCCACACCTGCGTGTGACCCATTAAAAATTGGGAGGGATATCTAGGCTGCAGAGGTCCCCCCTCTTCAAGGGGTCCCAACCCCACACTGGCCTCCCAGCTCAGGGTTCCAGTGCCAGAAAGAGAAGTCCCCATAATTTCTGGCTGTGAAAACCAACAGAGATTGTGGCTGAGTGACATGTGGGCAGCTGGAGTCCCAGGCATTCCTATTAAAGGGCTCTCACATGGACTTACTCGGTGAACAACTGACTTATTCTGAGCTCCAGCGCTGGGGCAACAGCTCAAAAGTTGCCAAGGATATACAAGGAGTAACTGAATGTCTGGCTTCAGGATGAGGGCTGAAGAGGCAGGTTTCTCCCAAAGAGAAGTGCAGGTACAATCCATTGTTTCTTTGTTGAGCCCTCCCTCCTCCTAGCATGCAGACACACATGAGTGCCATATCTGAGTCTCTATGAATCTGGCTAACACTATTCATCCACCCTACTCAGGTGATTCCCTGAGACCCTATAACACACAACGTTTGAGCACACCCAAACCACTTCCAATGGGTTTTCCATACAAACAGTCTGTCTTGGCTCACGCTTCAGACTTTCCTAAAATTCTCAAAGGTTCACAAAATGCAAACAAGCAGCATCTGGCTTCCATGTGCCCTGTACCTCTTCATAAGCAGCCATAACCCTGGCACTAGTGGCAGCTGGCCTTGGTTCATGGCACAGCCTCTCAAGGAACCTCCAAGCCAGCATAAGTGGTGGCCCTGTGTGGATTGCTTTGTGGCTCATGCCAGGTGGCCCCAGGGAGGGCACAGACTGCAGCTGAACTTGGACTGTGGCGGTGCACTCCCAGGAGGCTCTGGGGCTGGCAAACCTGGTGGCCAGATCTTCCCCAGCTGGAAAATCACCTGGCTGCCTTCAAGAATGACACACCTAAAGGAAGATTGGGTAAGCACCTGCTAGACTGAATCCTGCTCCACAGGGTCAGACCCTACACAACAGCTCCTCCACTGTAGTCATGGCCAGCCCTCACAACCAATCAGCCTAAGGGTTAATCCCTCCCACTAGGTGCAAATGGCAACCAAGGCTCAACTACAACAGGAGGGCACACACAACCCACACAAAAGACACATCTGGAGCACCTGGCTCAGGTGACAAGGGAGACTGCACGACTGAACCCCACAGGGTACCTACTACCTAAGGCAACTCTACTAAAACTGGGAGACATAGCAGCCCCACCTATTACACAGAAACAAACACAGAAAGGCAACTAAAATGGAGAGACACAAAAGCATGTCCCAAATAAAAGAACAGAACAAAGCTCCAGAAAAAGAACAAAACAAAACAGAGACAAGCAATCTACCAGATGCGGAGTTCAAAACGCTGGTTATAAGGATGCTCAGTGATCTCAAGGAGAACTTCAACAAGGAGATATGAAACATAAAAATGAAGATATAAAACATAAAAAACGAATCAGTCAGAAATATAGCATACAATAACTGCAATGAAGAAAATATTAGAGGGAATCAACAGTACATTAAATGAAGCAGAGGACTGAATCAGAGATTTAGAAGATAAGGTAGCAGAAAACATCCTATCGGAACAGCAGAAAGAAAAAAGAATCCAAAACGATCAGGATATTTTAAGGGGCCTCTGAGACAACATCAAGTGCACCAACATGTGCATAATAAAGGTACCAGAAGGAGAAGAGAAAGAGCAAGAAATTGAAAACATATTTGCAGAAATAATGATACAAAACTTCCCTAACCTGGTGAAGGAAGTACACATACAAACCCAGGAAGCATAGAGAGTCTCAAACAAGATGAACCCAAAGAGGCCCACACCAAGACACATCATAATTAAAATGCCAAAGGTTAAAGACAAGGAGAGAATTTTAAAAGAAGCAAGAGAAAAGCAGTTAGTTATCTTCAAGGGAGCTCCCATAAGACTGTCAGCTGATTTCTCAACAGAAACTTTGAAGGCTAGAAGCAATTGGCCCAAAATGTTCAATGTGATGAAAAGCAAGGACCTACTACCAAGAGTACTCTACCCAGCAAGGCTATTATTTAGAATAGAAAGACAGATAAAGAGCTTTCCAGAGAATAAAAAACTAAAGGAGTTCATCAACCACCAAACCGGTATTACAAAGAAAATTAGAGGGACTTTATTAAGACAAAAAAAAAAAATGGCAATAACTACATATCTATCAACAATTACTTTCAATGTAAATGGATTAAATGCTCCAATCAAAAGATAGGATGGCTGAATGACTTAGTAAATAAGACCCATACATATGCTGCCTACAAGAGACTCACTTAAGATTGAAAGACATGGGCCAGCCAGATGGCTCAGTTGGTTAGAGTGTGAGCTCCTAACAACAGCGTTGCCAGTTTGATTCCCACATGGGCCAGTGAGCTGCGCCCCCACAACTAGATTGAAGACAACAAGCTGCTGCTGAGCTGCTGGAAAGAGGGCCGGATGGCTCAGTTAGTTAGAGCATGAGCTCACAACAACAAGGTTGCCAGTTTAACTCCCTCCATGGGATCATGGGCTGTGCCCCCTGCAAATAAAGATTGAAAATGGCAACTGGACTTGGAGCTGAGCTGCACCCTCCACAACTAGATTGAAGGGCAACGACTTGGAGCTGATGGGCCCTAGAAAAACACACAGTTCCCCAGTATTCCCCAGTTAAAAAAAATATATATTGAAAGACACACACAGAGACTGAAAATATAGGGATGAAAAACTTATTTCATGAAAATGGAAAAAAAAAAAACTGAGGTAGCCATACATATACCAGACAAAATAGACTTTAAAACAAAGACCGTAACAACTGATAAAGAAGGACCCAGTAATCTCACTTCTGGGTATTTATCCAAAGAAACCCAAAGTGCTACTTCAAGAGGACGTGTGCATCCGTGTGTTCATTGCATCATTGTTTACAATGGCCAAGGTGTGGAGGCAGCCTTGGTGTCTGTAGATGGATGAATGGTTAAAGAGGAGGTGGTACATATTTCCAGTGGAATATTGTCAGCCATGGAAGGGAATGGGTTCTTGCTGGCTGTGGCAGTATGGATGGACTTGGGGGTATTGTGCTGAGTGCAATATGTGAGACAGAGAAAGACATATGCAATGTGATTTCTCATATGTGTGGAATCTAAAGAACAAAATAAACAAATAAAACAAAAAGAAAGCTATAGAGAACATTCTAATGGTTGCCAGATGGGAGGGGGTTGCAGAGGTGGGTGAAAAAGGGGAAAGGATTAAGAAGTATAAATTTGTTGTCACAAAGTACTCATGAGTATGTGGGGAATAGCATATGACATATAGTCAGTAATTTTATAATAACTATGTATGGTGTCAGATGGTTACTACTAGATTTATCGAAGTAATAGTTGGAAGGCAGTTTGGGGGGCAGGGTGAAAAAGGTGAAGGGATTAAGAAGTACAAATTGGTAGGTACAAAATAGTCACAGGGATGTACAATAAAGCATAAGGAATATAATCAATAGTATGGTAATAACTATGAATAGTGGCAGGTGGGCCCTAGACTAGTCAGGGGGATCAATTCTTAAATTATATAAATGTTTAACTACTATGATGTACACCTGAAATTAATATAAAATAATATTGAATTTGAACTGTAATTGAAAAAGTAAAAAGGGGGGAAGGTGAAGGGGAATAAGAGATTCAAATTTTCAGGTATAAAGGTATAAAATAAATGAGTCAGGGATGTAATGTACAGCATAGGGAATATAGTCAATAATATTGTGATAGCATGGTACAGTGTCAGATGGTTGCTGGACTTATGGTGAACACTTCCCTAGGTATATAAATGTTGAAAAACTATGGTGTACACCTGAAACTACTATAATATTGTATGTTAGCTGTATTTTAATAAAAATCTAATTATATCTATATCAATATATGTATATAAGTGAAAGGAGACCATCATTTTTTACTTCATACACTTTGGTGATATATAACTTGTTACAATAAGTATGTGTTTTTAAAAAGTTAATTATTCATGTACCTCATTACTGCCTTTCTGTCCATGTAAACTTTGAAGTAGTGAAAAAGATGGAGGCCTGTTTAGTTGTAATCGATGTAAGGCAGGCATAGAGCATGCCTGTTTGGATTTTTTTGCTTGTCTTCCAAAAGTCTTCTACCTACTCAATGCTACACTGTTTTAAATATATCTCATATTTTCTTCTTTTCTTTCTACATTTTCTAAACTTTCTTTAATTATTATATATTAATGTTATAATGGGGGGGGAACCTAGATTTCATGAGAAAAATCCATAACACACCATCATTCTTTCCAAGGAACAATAAAAACCTAGAATCAAAAGAGACTGTGGAAGTCATTCAATCTAATCTTTCCAGTAATCAAGAAAGTTTTCAAACATCTCTCACATCTTATTTTCATAGTAACTGAAAGGTTGATGTGTTTAAATTAAAAACTTCTGCTTTTAAAAGACACTGCTAAGAGAATGAAAAGAAAAGCTACAGACTGGGAGAAAATCTTTGCAAAACACTTATCTATTGAAGGACTAGTATCCAAAATATACAAACTCAAACAACATGTTAAAAATTTAGAAAGTTAAAACCCAACAAGAAAGCAACAACCCAATTTTAAAAAATGAGCAAAATAGCTGAACAGACTTACCTCACCAAAGAAAATGTATAGAATGCAAATAAACATATGAAAAGATGCTAAACATCATATATCATTAGGGGACAGCAAATAAAAATATTTAGATACCACCTCCCATGTATCATGGCCAAAATCCAAAATACTGACACTAAATGCTGGTGAGGATGTGAAACAACAGGAATTCTTACCACTGCTAGTAGGAATACAAAAGGGTACAGCCACTTTGGAAGACAGTTTGGCAGTTTATTATAAAACTACACATACTCTTACCATATGATTCAACAGTTGCATTCTTTGGTATTTACTCAAATGAGTTTAAAACTTAAGTTCACACACAGAAAAACCTGCATGTTTATAGCAAGTTTCTTCATAAGTACCAGAACTCAGAAGCAACCAAGATGTCCTTTAATAGGTGAATAGATAAATAAACTTTGGTATCCGTATAATGGGATATTATTCATTGCTGTAAATAAATGATCTATCAAGCCATGAAAAGACATGGCGGAATCTTAAATGCATTTTCATTAGTGAAAGAGCCAATCTGAACAAGCTACACACTGTAATTACAACTATATCACATTCTAGAAAAGGCAAAACTATGGATACAGTAAAAAGATCAGTGGTGGCTCCGGGTTCAGGGGGAGGGAGGAATCAATAGGTGGAACATGGGGAATTTTTAGGTCAGTGAAACTATTCTGTATGTATGATGCTATAATGGTGAATACATGTCATTATACTGTTTTCAAAATGTATAGAATGTACATCATAAAGAGTGAATCCTAATGTAAACTATGGACTTTAGTTAATAACAATATATCACAATTGGTTTGTCAGTTGTAACAAATGTACCATCTACTGCACAATGTTACTGACAAGGGAAGCTGGGGAGAGGAGAGCTGGAAGCCAGGGTATATGGAATCTCTGTACTTTCTGCTCATTTTTCTTAGACCTAAAAATGCTCTAAAATATAAAATCTATTAATTTAAAAAATCTGATGTTTTAAATACACTGGAAATGCTAGACATTCTTTCTATTGTTTTGAGATTTTTTTAAATTAGAAATTTAGTCTCATTTTAGCTGTTTACATTTTAACATTTATAATGGAAAGTGATGAATTAAATTACAAAAAGCCCCAGAGTTTATACAAGTAACTACGATAAAAACAAGGATTATATAAACAAACTCAAACAATAGTTTTGTCAAAGTATTCCCATGAGTATTATGGAATAAGGAGTTTATTATAGGAATAAAAATTTATATGATGAGAGAAGCTCAGGAAGCAATGATCCAAAGGGAGAGTTGGAGAATGAGGGCGGAATCACTAACCAACTCTCCTGAAGGCTGGTGAAAAGGAGATCTTGCAGGGGAATCTGGGAAGCTGGGCACGTTCGGTTGCTGGAGTAGAACAATGAAGAATAACTAATGGAGAGCTTTATGGGAGGCTATTCTATGGCTGGTGGCACGCCTGCAGTCACTGTTGGTTAGCAGGACTGACAGTTAGGAAAAAGAGCTAGATACAGACCAGGGGAGAAAGCGAGATCAAGCTGAAACCCACCTCTGCATCTGTTTTTTTTAACTACGTTTAACCAAGTTCAAACATTGAATTTTGTTGTGTGTCTTCAGTTTCTTTTCATCTAGAACCAAACTCTCCAATATGTGGCTACTTCATTTAAGTTAGTTAAAATTGAATAAAATCTAAAATTCAGTTCCTCAGTCACAAAAGCCAATGGTCACATGCTCAATAGCCATATGGTACTGGACAGCACTGACACAGAACATTTCCAGGGCAGAAAGTTCTATTGAACACCCTGATCTAAGAACAACCCATTTGCATTTTTTTTTAAGTATGTTTTTCCAGGACCCATCAGCTCCAAGTCAAGTAGTTGCTTCAATCTCGTTGTGGAGGGCGCAGCTCACCATGGCCCCTGGCGGGAATTGAACCAGCAATCTTGTTAAGAGGACCGTGCTCTAACCAACTGAACTAACCGGCCACCCCACATTTTTAATTGTCTTGTTACAAAAGTATTTAAAGCCATTTGAATAGGTGCAATCACTGAGGTGGAAGACTAGGAAGAGAGCAAGGCCAGGACGTCTAAGAATTGAGCAATGGCAAATTTCAATCTACCAAGAACGATTAAAGAAGGAGAAGGCTTTAAAGAAGTGTGAGAGGGAACGGCCAGAGTGGTTGGAGAAAAATGAAGAGTGTAACGTTTCAGAAAAGAGAGGAGTGCATTTAAGGAGGAAGCGATCAACTATGTTGAATGAATGCAGTTAAGAGTTTGGGTTAAGACTGGAACAGAAAAGTGATCTTAAGAAGAGTAGTTTCAGTTGGGACATGAGAGTGACAGCAGATTAGAATGTGATGAGGGAGCAACGAGAGGGAAGATGGAGGCAGCATATATGGACTGCTCTTTCAAGACCTTGGACAGAGGGCCCAGAGAAATGGATGGTTGCTTAAAGGAAATGTTGGTTCAAGACAGGGGTTTATTTTGGTCATGTTTTGGTTTGTTTGTTTGGGTTTTTAAGATGGGAGAAGCATACTTATATACGTGTGTATAAAATCTAATGGATGCAGGAGAGAGGAGTTGAACAAAGGAGTAAGGTTTTTGATAAGACAAGAATGAAGAGAATAGATGTAAATATTAGTGAGGGAGGGAATAGGACAATAGAAAGCAGAAAGAAAATAGGCAAATATTCAGAGATGGGCAAAGACAGTTCAAGAAAGACCACACACAACAAGAGAGGAGATACAAAGTTCTCAGGCCTTTGAGCCTCCTGGGTCCTGTTGTCTCTCCAGGTTCAGTTCCTGTGAGTGCTGACTGGACAATCATTCCATCATTCATCTCAGATTCCTCAATTGCCCCTTAATGCCCTTGTATGCTTAAAGTAACACTCCCTTTATTCGGTGAAATTGAGTTCTTTGATCTAGCTAGCACAAAGGGCCCAATTAAAACATGTGTTCCCATATAACATTTAACTATTTATATGAATCAATTGCATTATTGGGTCCATTTCTTCATCATAACTGATAAAATATGACATAATTGACTAGTTCTCTTCTTGCATAAGCATGGTAATTAGTGAAGTGGTTGAAAGGCCAGTATGAAAAGCACGAGGAAATAAAAGTCCTAGATAACTGGGTTGCAGAATCTTTCAAGAAGAGAAAGATAATCATATAGTTTATCAGACTACTAACTTGTATCTCTTCAGTCCTGTAAAACACCTTATAAAAGGTAATAATGCTCCGAATAAAAATTCAAGCATTATGTAAATATATAAAATAGAAATAAAATGTCCTATAACCTCATTGCCAGAGATGATGACTATATAAAAATACAAATGGTATATATTTCTTCCGATTTTTATCTCTCCAGATACTACTATAGTCATATATTTGAAAATAATGGTTTCATATCATATATTTAAAAATCTTATAACTTGCTTTCTTAAGATGTATAGTTTGGACATTTTTACCTATCTTTTCATAATCATCATTGATTATTGCAATATCATACTTTACAATAATAAATATACTCTGATCCTTCAATTGACATAAGATTATAATATATAAAGCATATCAAGTGATTTTTTACTGCAGACAACATCTAGAATGTTTGTCTTATATTCAGATATTAAAAATATATCCAAATGCAAGCCTTGTTCACATTACTGACGTACTTACTCTGATTAAAAATAATGACAATATACATGACTACATGGTCACTGGTTGCACACAACTACAGAAATGCCTTGAATTCTTTTGAAGTCAACATTTGACAATTCTGTCTCCTACAGGCTAAAAATAAAAAGTAATAGTGTAACAGCAGATTTTAGTCTAAGTCCAAAGGCAAAGCCAAGTTTCAGTGTAATATTACAGCAAAATGTATAGACAAAGCTGCACTTAGAGGTAAATTTATGACCTTACACGTTTCCACTTTGGAAAAATATTGAATGAACATAAATGGATAAATGAAAATAAGTGAACATGTATAACATTCCAATCAGAAATAAAGAACTATGAAATACAAAAGGTAAATTTTGAAAAGGAAGATTGGGGGGCTGGCCCGGTGACTCAGGCAGTTGGAGCTCTGTGCTCCTAACGCTGAAGGCTGCCGGTTCGATTCCCAGATCGGCCAGTGGGCTCTCAACCACAAGGTTGCCGGTTCGACTCCCGCAACGGCAACTGGACCTGGAGCTGAGCTGCGCCCTCCACAACTAAGATTGAAAGGACAACTTGACTTGGAAAAAGTCCTGGAAGTACACACTATTCCCCAATAAAGTCCTGTTCCCCTTCTCCAATAAAATCTTTAAAAAGAAAAAAAGAAAATTGGGGGGAAAAAACAGAAAAAAATAATTGAAAAATAAGAGAAAAATGTAATTGATTCATACCCCGAACACTTTTTTTCTTTTAAAGAACCAGTAATGCAAATAAATGTCAGTCTAATTGGGGAAAGAAAACGAAAACACATTCAGAAAATTAAAAATGATAATAGAATGACCATGATTTTTAAAAATCATGAATGTTTCATGTACTACTTCATAATATCTGGATAAAATTTGGAAATATTGATAAAACAGAAAATTTTTTGAAAAATGTTATCATAATTATGTAAAAAATAGAAAGAGACTTAAAAACTATGGGAGCAATTATAAAAGATGTTAAAGAATTAACTCCTCATAGGGTTTTGGGCCTAAATAGTTTGAAGTTTCTTTCATGGAAAATATAAATACAATGTTATAAAAATTGCAACATAGAATAGAAAAAGATAGAAAATTTCTTAGTTCATGTTACAAAATCAGCATAAACTCTGGTATAAAAACTGACAGCACACACACACACACGCACACACACACACACTCAGACCAATTTCTATTATGGAAAGAAATGTAAAAATGTTAAATAAAATAAGTACTTGCTAGTTAAGTTCTAAAATTGGTTTAAAAAAAATTGTAGTTTATCCCAAATACCTTATCTAATGCATCACATCAATAGTTCAAAGGGAGGAAGCTATATATTCATTTAGATAGATGCTAAAAAAGCATCTGATAAAGCATCTACTTTAAAGCATCTACTTTTAAGTTTTGATAATAGTAAAGTAGGAACTGAATAAAAGTTCCTTACAATTATAAAGAATAATTTTATGAAATCCAGGCAATATCACATTTAATACTGAAATACTAGTGGTTCCATTAAAGTAAGTAATACAAAAGGGAACCTGCCCTTATTACCATTATTTAACACTTGCAGGAAATTCTAGAAATTAAAATGAGATGTGAAACAAATAAGAAATATATTGTGCAAAGGAGAAGATCAATGTATCGTTATTTACAGCTAATAAGATAGTGTATATTTACACCTAATAAAAAAGTTCAATAAAGTAGCCAGATAAAAAAGCAATCACTAAACACCATTAGATTTCATATATACCAGCAATATCTGGTATTAAAATATGGTGGAAAATACTTCTAATTTACAAAAGTAATTTTATGTGTGTATTCACACATATACATGCACAAACATACATAAAACATTCACCTTTAAAGGGAATGTGAAGATCATATGTCAGGGAAATTACAGAACTTATGTTGAATAATATAAAAGTGAGGCTTGTATAAATAGAGAGCTATAGGATAGTCCTGAATGAGGTTAACTAAATGTAAAAATTGTCAGTAGTTCCTAAATAGATTTAGGACAATAAACATCTGGAAATTAAGTTACCAATATATGTTAAGGACACTAAAATGATTATATTCTTTAATCCAGTAATAAATAATTTTGCTTCTAGAGCTTTATCCTAAGAATATAATCATAGATCTTGAAAAGATTTAAATAAAAGCAGATGCATGTATGACAGTGTAATGTACTTTACATAGAAAACATATACATATTTTTAATTTTATTGGGGAATATTGGGGGACAGTGTGCTTCTCCAGGGCCCATTGGCTCCAAGTAGTTGTCCTTCAATCTAGTTGTGGAGGGCGCAGCCCAGTTCCAAGTCCAGTCGCCGTTTTCAATCTTTAGTTGCAGGGGGCACAGCCCACCATCTCATGTGGGAATTGGCAACCTTGTTGTTGAGAGTTCATGCTCTAACCAGCTGAGCCATCCGGCTGCCCCAGAAAACATATTCTTAAATGAAATGTAACATTATTTATTGAGCACTTGCTATGTTTTAGATTCTATGTACAAAAATAGAGATACACATGAACAAAATAATAAATGTCCTTTCCCTCACAAGACCCAAAATCAACTGAACAGTTATGCAACATGGTAATTAGTCCAATGATAGGGGAAAAAATGCTGTTGAAACCCTTAGAAAGTGACTCACCTGGACGTAGGGGTCAGAGGAGGCTTCTTGAGGAGGTGATGCCTGTATGGGGTCCCCAAAGCTGAGCAGGCATTAAGGTGTTCCTTAAGATTCTATGGTGGGTCCTTTTCTTACTTTACAGTCTTCCTAAGCAGTGACTTTCATTTCCATGACTTTAGTCACAATCTATATGAGGATCACTTCCAAATCAATAACTCTGGTTCATACCTTTTTCCAGAGATTCAGACCTGACTATCCTACTATGAATATCACTACCATGTGATACATGTACTTCAAATTCAACAGTTTTTCCTTCCTTCCCACCCCTCCATTCCAATTCTTTCTCCAGCATTCCCAGAAACAGAAAACGGCATTTTCATTCCTCCTATTGCCAAGCCAAACCTGGGACTCCAACTACTCTCTCCATTATCCCTCTACAACCACGCAATCTGTACATGCTACTGGTCTGGCAGCCCAGATATTTCTTGAAACCATCCACTTTCCCCCATTTTCAAGAGTATGTGTTTAGTTTCAGTCACCATCCTCTCTCACTTTGATTACTACACTACCCTCTTTGTCTTCTTGCCTCCAGTGTTGCTCTCAGGGCCAGTTTCAGGGGCAGTTGACCTGTGCAGTTCCCCAGGGCCTTGCACTCAAAAGAGCCCCTCAGTGTTACACTCTGTTGTCACCACCTTGCAATCCTGAATATTTTTATCTTTGAACTGGTATTTTGTAAGTGAAGTCCAGTGGGACAACAGAGCATGTGTGTGAGTAGAGGAGATAAATGCAATACATATGTCTGCCATTTCCTGCTGTTATGTTGAAGAAGCATCTTTAAGAGTCAGAGAAAGAGCAATCAGAAATGTGGAGAAAATATAAGAGGGAATAGTGTTATAGACACCAAAGGAAAAGAGCATTTCAGGAAGGAGGAAGTGGTCAGCACGGTCAGATACTGCTGATAGGTGAAGCAAGAGGAGGACTCAAGATTCCATTGGATTTAGTGACAAGGTCATCTGGTGACTTTGGTAAGGGCAAATTCAGTGGAATGGTGAGGACAAAAGGTGAGAATGCAAAGGGCTGACGTGTGAGTAGTTCAGCATATGAAGAGAAGTGTAGATGATTATTTCAAGAAATGTGGCTGTAAAAGAAGAGCAAGGGATAACTGTTAGTGAGAAGGGAATGTGAAGACAAGGGATATTTTAATTTTTATGTAAAGAAATATAGGACACCTATAATTGGGAGAAGTCAGGAAAGGAGAAGTTGAAAATAGAGGAGAAAGAAGGGATTATCTTTATATCTAGGTATTTAAGAGGGCAGGTTAGCTCCACAAACAAGGGCAGGATCTTTGTTTTGTTCACCATTTTGTGCCTAGAACAGTATATGTATGTTTCCTAAGGCTGGTGTAACAAACTGTACCCGTTTGGTGGTATCACTGTACCATCCGGTACCACAAACTGGGTGGCTTAATACAACATAAATTTATTCTTTCACAGTTCTGGAAACTAGAAGTCTAAAATCATTCTTGAAAATGGGGGACAGTGGATGGTTTCGAAAAATATTTGGGCTGCCAGAGCAGTAGCATGTATAGATTGTATGGTTATACCATGTTTCCCTGAAAATAAGACCTAGCCGGACCATCAGCTCTAATGCATCTTTTGGAGCAAAAATCAATATAAGACCCAGTCTTATTTTACTGTAATATAAGACCGGGTCTTTAATATAATATAATATAATATAATATAATATAATACCAACTCTTATATAAGACCAGGTCTTATATTAATTTTTACTCTAAAAAACACATTAGAGCTGATGGTCCGGCTAGGTCTTATTTTCGGGGAAACACGGGAGATAAGGGAGAGAGAAGTTAAAAATGAGTCCAAAGTCTGGCTTGGCAATAGGAGGAATTAAATGCCATTTTCTGTTACTAGGAATGCTGGAGAAAGAACTGGAATGGAGGAATGGGAAGGAAGCAAAAAAACGTTGAATTTGAGGTGCATGGATCACGTGTCAGGGTCATGCTCCCTCTGAAAGCTTCTTTTCCTCTTGCTAGCTTCTCTAGGTTTGTGGGCAATCTTTGGCTTTTTTTTGGCTTGCGACTGTGTAACTCTAATCTCTGCCTTCATTGCCACATAACGTTCTCTCTGTATTTCTGTCTTCATGTGGCCATATTCTATGGACACCAGTCATATAGGATTTAAGGGCTCACCCTACTCTGGTATGACCTCATCTTAATTAATTATATCTGCAAGGACCCTATTTCCAAATGAGATCCCATTCTGAGGTGCTGGAGGTTAGGGCTTCAATGTATCTTTTCTTGCAGGACAGAATTATATCCATAACAAACATAGGAAACCTTGATTCAATATTTGTTGAATGAGTGAATGTGATTTGGAGAACTGGGGTAGGAATTTGCCTTAGACCAGAGGAGGGAAACCAGTCCATTATAGTGAGAAGGAAGGAAAAATAGTGGATATAGATAGTAGCTGGTATAATGAAATTGTGTCATCTGGTCTTTAAAATTTTCCATGAAGAGGTGAAAAGAGGTAGGGGAGGGAAGAGTTAAGGTGTGGAAGTCTGAAATGGGAAAGAAAACTGACAAGGGAAATGAAGACTGCCTTGTAACACTGAGGGCCTGGTTCAGATTAGAGACCATGAATATATCGTGGCATAAATCTGCCCTGCTGTGTGATTTCTGCAGCAAGGCAAATGGTTGGTTACATTTGCCATAGTTGGGGTTTTGCCAGATAGTAGCCAAGGAAACACAAGGTGAGGGAGATGGGAACACTGGCATGAGAGGGTCACTGACATGTCTTGGAATTAGGCTAGATAGCAAGAGAAGTTAAAGACAAGTGGGACTTGATATATAACACAGATGTTCTTAACTACTTGTGCTATGGACTACTTGGCCTCTGGTGAAGCCTATGGATCCCTTCTCAAAAAACATTTTAAATGTATAAACCAAAATATATAGTATTACATATAAAACTCCATACATTAAAATATAGTCATCAAAATATTTAAGCAAACCAAATGTGTGCTACAGTAGTGCGTATGTGCTGTAGTCTGAATGTTTGTGTCTCTCCAGAATTCATATTTTGAAATTCTAACACCAATGTGATGGTATTAGGAGGTTGAGTCTTTGGTTGGTGATTAGGTCGTGAGGGTGGAGCCATCATGAATGGAATTAGTGCTCTGATAAGAGATGCCACAGAGCTTCCTCATCCCCTTCCACTGTGTGAGGAAGGTATGAAAAATCTTCGACTCAGAAGAGCCCTCACCTGAAAATGCTGTACCCTGATCTTGGACTTTCCAGCCTCCAGAACTGTGAGAAATAAATTTGTTTTTTATGTTACCTAGTTTGTGGTATTTTGTTATAGCAGCCTGAATGGACTAAGATAATGTGCTTCTTTGCATTAAACAAGATCTAGTGGCAGGCTTAAAAAGGACCATAATTTCTAAGTAGAAATAAGCTTAAATGAAAATTTTGAGTATTTGTAATGTGACATGAACAGTAATATAGCTGTTTTCTATTGGTAGCAAAGACATAGACACTTATAATTCTGTGGTGTATTGCCTACATTACTGAAGGAAATGCTAAATTTCAGTTAGTGCTTAGTGAAAATAAAAATACAGATTTTTCCCTATCTAATTTCACAGACCCCTTGAATTCTATCCATGGATCCTTGGAGGCCAGTGGATCCCAGGTAAGAATGTTATGTGTGGAGGGAAAAAGTAGAAGTCAAAGAACTGAGAAGCCAGATCTTTTGGACATTGATGTGTGGACATTGGAGACAGATGATATAGGACAGAAAACCTGGTCCCAAACTCTTCAGAATTAATAAGGGGGAGTAACTAGAAATTTGGAAAAATAACAGCCTTACAGCAGGACAAAGAGTGGCAAGCCAGGTGGGATAAGCATGAAAAAAAAATCAGGGGTTGTACATAAAGCTGGAAGAATACTTGTCAAAATTGTCAAGAAGTGGCAGTACGGAGCAAGGAAGATATTCACTGTAACTTCCAGACCTGAGGAAGGTAGCTTAAGAAGGCTGCAAAGGGAAGCAGTGCCCTCAGGGGAGGACCAGATTTTAATTAGGGCAAGGTGGTGGGAGTAATGCACAAAAATATGGAAATATGGTAGAAGATGTGTGGTAGTTTCTTACTCCTGTAGACTGGGCAGTGGAAAAGTCTGGGAGAGAGGGCACCTGTTGGGTGTATTATGGACCAGAATGGCTGCAAATGCATGTGTGAAGATCGATTACCAGAGGCATTTAATTCTTGGATGGTAATATAAACCCACCATCCAGATATATATAACCCATTACCATTTGGAATATTTATTGCTATAAAATTTGTCATCCTAAAATTCAAAGCAATCAAAATTTCCATGTTTAGGGAATTGGTTAAATAATTATTGAAATATATATCTACATAGAATATATAATTTTTTTAAAATAATTTTTTTAACAGTGGTTATCTCTAAATGGTACAGTTAGAAGTTACTCTAATTTTATTCATAATATCTTTTTATATTTTTATAATTCTTTTAAGAGGTAAAAACCAAAAATATAGTTAGCCTTTAGGAAGTATCTAAACACCCCTGAAACCTATGACTAAAATTGAAAATATGAATTTTACTTACTCTGGAAGTTTGTGTTCTACATATTCTTTATTCAAGTTAAAAAATAAAAAATAATTTAAATACCAATTAAATGGCAAACAGAAAATTGCATAGGAGACAGTTTCTTATACTTGGATTTCACTGGATATAAGTTTAATCGATTATATTTTTATTCTATATTATGAATGTTTCAAAGATATTTGAAGTTTTATAACATGAATTATCTATTAGCCATAAATCTAGATTAAACAGTAACACAGATTGAGCTTATTGTATTTCCTGAGATTTGCTGTTTTGTAAGATAGACAACAATACTATGGGCAGCACTGATATCACTAGTATCATTAGTTGATAAAAGTGTTTAAAGTGTATGTAACAAACTCACCTTTCTTAGCCGCCACTGAAGCTGACGTAATAAATCCCATGTTATTTTATTCGTGTCAATAATTAGCTTTGTAGTTTTGTTTGACTTACCTGTGGAATTCTTTTTGGGAAGATTGATTAGACGTCTTGCAGATGTGTGACATTTTTGAAAAGAATGGAAAGGGCCAATATCTTAAGATAAATATATCATCTTTATTGGGAAAATTTAAAGCATTATTTCTTGTGGAAAGTGTATCTTTAAGTAGCAGTATGTTGTTGACATGACCCCCAGACATCTAATTAGCCACTTATACTCCGGTTGCCTTTTTTAAATTTTAGCAGCTATTGATGATGATTGCTTACATTAAGTCATTAGATATTGCAAAATGGTGAGATTCTAATTATGTCAATCTTTTTCAGTTTTTAACTGGGATGCATCAACAAAGAGAAACTTTCTCACCTTCTATTTTTCTGTTACTACAGTTGCTGTTGGAAAGTCCCTTTATTTGCCAGTTCTGAAATCAATAAGTCGGTTCACTAGCATCCTCTAACAGCATCAAAATCAGTTTTTTTAAAGGTATCATTATGAACTCATAGATTTGAACATATTCTATGTATTTTAATCTGTTGTAGTTATTATCCTTAATAGTCAAAATCCCACCTTTGGGAAGTAGGAGTTGCGGCAAGTTGGCTTCTGAATTGTTTTTAAAAAAACCATCACAGTCTTTGATAGCTTTCTTGCTCTATGCTATATAGCAAGACGCACCAGGCTCATCTTGCACATTTCTTGCCTCAGATAAGTAATCAGTTATTTCTCCAATGAGCCTGGTTTCCTTTTAATGATAAATGGTAGAGACCACAATCTGGGCCCTAGGAGTAGGATTCACAGGTTTTGATGTGTATAAATCATACTTCAAGTTTGTTTTCTTTTACAGTGGTTCCCATTTTACTCAGAACAAAATCCTTTCAATGGCCCATAAGGCTCTACATGATCTGTATGCCGTTTCTTCTTTTCTTACCTGTCTGTGGGGCACTACCATGGGAATACCCTTTTTCCAGATAGATGCATAGCTCAATCCCTCGCCCTCTGTTAAGTCTTTGCTTATCTCATCTTTTCATGGAAACCTATTTTGTCAACTCCAGTTAAAATCACAACACTACTAACCTCCCCAAATCCACACCCAAAGTCCTGTGTTCCTATCACTTCTCATTTTTTTCATATACTCGACAATTTATCTATTTATTAAGTAGCATTCTTCCCCTTCTCCTAAAACGTAAGCTCCACAAGGGCAGGGATATTGGTAGTTTGGTTCATTGCCGTATCTTCACTGCTTAGAACTACCTGCACATGGTAGCTACTCAGGTCCTATTTGTTCAATGAACAAATGAATGAAAGCTTAGGATGTTTCTGACTTATCACACACCAAACCTATCAGTGTGGCTCAATCTCCAGAAAAAAAGACTGAATTTAAAGCAAACATCTATCAAAAAATTCATCAAGAAATTGAGCCATATCTAGATATGTGGAGAAAAGTCCATGAACTTCAAAGCTACCCTGACGTTTCTGGGCATGTGGTCAGACTCTGAGCAACGTCTGTGCACTTATTTTTGAAAAAGAAACGTAAGCTGAGGGTCTCCATCAGTGATGAAAATGAAAACTGAGAATTGAGATGTACCTCAGACTACACCTTATGATTGCCCCCGAGTTTAGTGTGCTTAATGCCCACGTTCTCACTAATGTAATTAACCATTAGCAAGTCCCCAAACTTACTTTTGTATAAAAATAGTTGAAGCTATTTGGCTTGTTTTCATTACTACTAAAATCCATATTTTTAATAACTGCAGGCCATATCATCAATAAATTCATGTGACAAATATGGATTCCGGGCTAGTGACACATCAGTTATGCCTAATCTGAGATTCTGATTTGTATAGGATCATGAGGCTGAGCCTTCTAGGTTTTTAGGATGAATTGCAGGGTGAGACCAGAGATGGGGCAGATGAGGATAGGAAAGTACTAAATCCAAGCCTGATTCCAAGGACCAGGTCTCAGTGCCATGGAAAAATGTCTATGAAAAAAGGCTGAAGGGCCTGTTTTCTGAAGGGCTTTGTGAAACAGGAAGTACAGGCAGTGCTGCACAGATTTCTACTTTATGAGGCAAAGCACCAGATGCAGAACATCCCTCTGGACTATAACGTCAGCATTAAAGCAGACTTTGATGTTCTGTGGGAAGCACTAGATGTGTAGAGATGCCCAAAGAAGGGGCCACAGGAATAAGCAGAGTATCAAGAGGGACTTTGGGAGAAGACCTATTTGTGAACACATGTGAAGTGCTCTAACCGGGATTCCAGAACCCCTCTGAAAGCATCATGTAGGGGCTAGAAGCCCTGTCAACAGATGGGTAGTGAGCCAGTACAATTTACTGTGATCTTACAGATTCCCACAGATTGAATTCTGAGGAAATTTAAATTTTTACTGGGAAAAAATTGGGGTACCACATTATCAGTGGATTGAGCACTGGATTGAGAGGGGGTAGAAGATGTTGGTTGTCATTTTGGCATTAACTAGCTGGGTTACCTTGGGCAAGTCAAGAACCTAAATTTAGACTGGAATGGTCTTTGAAGTAGGTTAGGGAGAGCCTCTTTCCTCCAACTCACACCGACAGGAGACTGATGTGGAGGCAGTGTATTTTATTATTGGGAAGTTCATTTTTAGGTTGAGTTGCAGTTTGCCTCTTTTTATTAGGTTGGTGCAAAAGCAATTGTGGTTTTTGCAATTGTTTTTAACCTTTTAAACCACAATTACTTTTGCACCAACCTAATATTTCATTGATCACCCAAATTCTAGAGAAACATTTAATTACTCCTCTGGGGAAAGTATTTAGTAGGGTAAGAACACCATCTCTTGACTTAGACTGCCAGATTTAAAATTCCAATTCCCCTACTTTCCTACGTGACCTTCATTAGGTTACTTTTCTAAGTTTCAGTTCACTCATCTATAAAATAGGCACAATTGTACCTACCACATGCGATTACTCATATTACTATTTTCCCACATGATATACATTCAAATACCTAAAGGTAGTCATCATGCCTTCCCTCGATTTTCACTTCTTCAGGTTAAAAAATATCTAAGTCCTTAAAATATTGTCCAGAATGAGTTTCCAGATCCCTTGTCTTCTTTCTTAGGATACTGCCTAATTTGTCACTGTTCTTCTTAAATGTCCCACCCAAATTAAAAAATAGTATTTTAAAGTGCAAAGTACAGAGGATGATAAAATGATGCTTTCCTGTGACCTTTCCAGTGATCTAGTCTATAATTTAAATCTCTCAATCTTAAGTTTATTCTCATATAGTATGTATAAATACTAAATAATGCCTACTTTATTACCTTCTAGTGTTACTATAGGAGAAACCAAGATGATGTACATCAAAGCACTGGGAAAAATAAATGAGTCAGTTATCATTTTATACTTGTTTTTTTCATTAAATAGGGAAAAAAGTCATGATAGGTATGACCTATCAGTTACAAAATGTTACTTATTGTAATCTTAATATTCATATAGAATATTTTACTCTGAAATATTTAGTAAATCATTGTTATGTGAATTATGAAAGAACTATTTTCATGTTAAAGTTTTTCCTGTGAAGCATAAGACTTCAGACAATATTCACTTCTAAGATAGTCAGATCCAATTTCAATGTATAAAACCAGAGATTATATTACATGGGCTTTTCTCAGTTATTTATAATTCTCTAGCCATATATAAACTCCCCAAATTATAGCAGTGGCCATTTATCCTTTGCTTCTTAGTCTATTAGAGCTGGCATAACACCACAGATTGGGTAGCTTAAATAGAAATTAATTTTGTCATAGTTCTAGAGGCTGGAAAGTCCAAGATCAAGGTGCTGGCAAAATAGGTTTCATTCAGAGGCCTCAACTGGGCTTGTAGGTGGCTGCCATCACTGTGTGCTCTCAGGTCTCTTCTTATGAGGGCACTGATCCTACTGGATCAGGGCCCTAACCTTATGACCTCATTTAACCTTAATTACTTCCTTTAAGGCTCACTGGGGTTACAGTCACACTGGGGTTAAGCCTTCAATCTTTTGGAGAATTCAATCACACCATCATTGCCCATCCTAAATATACATATTGAACTTCATTTAATTAGACTTTTTTTTTTTTTTAAATGGGAGCCATTACATTTTCCTAGGCACAGAGTTTAAGAGACGAAAGGGCAGTTTATGCTTGTAAAGAACTCACACTCCAGGGCAAGATCTAAAGAAACCATAATCAGAATACAATATGCTATATGGGTCATTTCGTAGTGTAACTAGAGAGGACCTTACTTTACCTCGTTTTTTCATCAGCATCTTTCCATGGTGTATCTGGTATTTGTCATTACCTGGGTCAGTTTTCCAGCAGTTTTTCTTCCTCCCCTCATCAGCCTGGATCTCAAGGTCAATGATTTTAATACTTTTACCTATATCCTCAATTATCTTGGCCCATCATTGCTCTGCTCCACCTTGTTAGTTTATCCCTAATTTTGGGTTAATCTAATGATTTGCTTTCTGCTCCCAGGCAGAAAAGCCTCATAGGAAAATAGTGAGTTATGCTGATTAACTATAAAAATCGGTCGTTTTTAGAATCAGGTAGTTTAGCACTGCGAGACCATCCTGTAACTTGCTTCTAAGTCCAGGGTCTGATGAAAACTCTTCACACTTCCCAAATTCCTCATCTTTCTCCTGAAAACCATTTTGCCTGATACTTTATAAAGTTGTCCTCAGATATGAACATGCTCTGCATTAAATCTAAGGCAATCACTAGCCCAGTCACCCAAGTAATTATTTGCTTAGTTTTCACCCTTGCTTTTCATTCCAGAACTCCTTTTCTATTTGGTTTGTTTCAGATATGGTAGTTAGACTTGACAACAGATTTCTGCTCCCCAATTTTTGTACCGACCTGGAGTGTTCTACTCCAGGACTCAAGTCTTGGACTTCTATTTATATTCACTCCCTTGGTGATAGCATTTAATTTTATGGCTTTAAATACTCCCATACCATCCACATGCTGATGACTCCCAATTTTGTTTCTCCAGATCTGTTGTCTCAGTCTTATATGGGATTTTGCCATCTGAAACTTAGTATGTTCACAATCAAACCTCTGTAAGGACACTTTTGGGCAAGTTGGACAGTCATTATCTCAATTGTGGTAAGTTTCATGGGTGCAAGTCATCAAACTGTACATTTCAAGCGTACAACTTATTGTACGGCAATTATTCAGGTTAGGAGGCAAGGGCACATCGTTTCCTGACCTCAGTAGTGATGTACTGTACTTACTTTCTTCAAACTCCTAAAATGTTTTTTCCATTAATATTCTTTTTAAGAGGACTACCGTGTTTCCCTGAAAGTAAGACCTAGCTGGACAATCAGCTCTAATGAACATTTTGGAGCAAGAACATAAGACTGGGTATTATATTACGTAAGACCCAGTCTCATATTACAGTAAAATAAGACCAGGTTTTATTTTTGCTCCAAAAGCTGCATCACAGCTGATTATACGGCTATGTCTTATTTTCAGGGAAACATGGTAGAACTCTGAGTAAGCTTAAGATAAAGCTCCCCAATAGGCTGAATTACTCTGTACTCACTTTGGAATTGAGATGAAATCCGTATTTCCTGTTATAATTCAGTCACATAGCATGCTGGGACCTCAATAGTGGACAAACAGTAAGAGGACAGGACTTGTGAAAATGAGACCACGGAGTCTGGTTTTATTTGAAAGGTACATGCTTCTCCATCCCAAGATGGTCCATAAAATTCCACATAGCATACTTGTTTTAGTATGGTCTGTTTACCTACCCAAGTATATAGAAACAGTGAGATAGAGAAGGCCAGAGACAGTGACAATATTCAGTGAGGCAACTGTAGTATTACTATGCTTTAAGTACAATTTGAATTTGGAACCAAACTTTTAGGAAAGATGGGAAGGAGGGTCCCACTCCCAGGGAGTGGCTGACAAATATAAACAAGAGTTATTTTAGTAGCCTGGGGTCCAAATAAAGGCTCTAGATTTTAACTGGAGAACTAGTGAAAAAGCCATGAAAACAGCCAAAAGCTTTCAGAGGCTGGGTAAACAGCAAAGATTATGAAGCACATAATCAGTTCAGAGGGCACTTGATTGGGAAGCCAAGTGCAGTAGGATATTGGATTTCTGGCAACAGAACTAATTTTAGAAAGTACCAAATGGTAGGCTTGAGCCAACTAAACTTGAAGATAACCTGGAAGCACTGTTCCAATTGGCTAGTCACTAAAGCCAGGCACATCGATTGCTTTCAACTTCAAAATCCACTCCTAGCCAAGCCCCACCAATTATTCCCATTCTTTTAGGTCTCTAAAGTTTTTGAGTCTCCATTGAGTTCTCAATTAACAAATACATTCTAGAGGGTAAATCCCTAACCCAGCTAACAATTTAAGTCCCTGGTTTTAGTAGTTGCCTGTTTTATTACTCAATAAATCAGCATTCATGTCAGAAAGCTGGAAGTCTCAACAGCAAGACCTCTGCTGTGTGAAATGAAAAATCCCATCCAGGTGTGTATTTAAAGGTATAAATCAACTAGTAATTTAAAGTTGACATACATTGAACTTTCAGGTTTAATTCCACTAAAATTGTACCTTTTTGTACCTGACTCATTTCTCATTCAGGTGTGGACCCTGCAGTCAATAGGGCTAAATGACTGCACCTTCTACTGAAATCATGTTTTAGGAAATTCAAATGACTAACTTTTACAGCTCTAACTCCCTTGCTCAAAAACATTAGTAAGGGTACTTTTCTAACATTTCAGACTTAACATCCACTGTCACCCTCATGTTCTGGAGCATAACTTTGATGTTTCTTATGCCTAAATCATCCCCACATTGGAGTTGGTTTTGATGCAAGTTCACTTGTTCAATCTTTAGAGGTTTTAATTATTCCTCTCCCATACTACTTTTGTATCTCTATGACTTGCTTTTGACTTTTCTTGTCATCTTCTACCACTACTGACACAGAAGACTTGGGAAGTATTTTACATCTGACCTGCTTGACAGAACCTACTACAGTGAAATAAAATAAATGTACATTACCAATTTGATTTGGATTATATCAACTAAGGAAATATGAGAGTACAAGGACGATTGGGCAGGAAAGGAGCAAAAATAGAACTGCAGGAAAAGGTCAGAGGGCTCATTTTGTCTATTTCACAACTTTGCCTTGTGAAGTTATGTTTGCCAGCTCTGACAAAGGGTAGACACTTTTGCCTGGAAGTTTTGTGCAGGACCTCAATTAGTCTTTTTTTTCATTGTTTACTTAACAATTACTATACAACCACGTACCAGGTACAGGTACCTAGGCATTTAAGTCAGTGAATAAAACAGATTTTACAAAGCATGTTACGAAGTACCAAATAAGTGCAAGGAGGATCAAGGGTGCAGACTGCAATGTCAAACACTGTCTGCACATAAGAAATGCAACTGAGATGACCAACACAATGCTACTTGAAGTGGTTTCATTTTATAGCATCAAGAGGAAATGTAGGGGCTGTAATAGCCAAGATTGTCAATTGCTAAGATATCCACTATGTCATTGAATCCTTACCTGAAGCTGCATTTCACCAGTGTTAGGTCCCAGTTTGTCTCATATGTGTAATGCATTATGCTAATTCATCTTTTTCACTGCAACAAGCCTCAAGGCCCCCTAATTTCCCACAAAGTACCTGCCTAGGTTCGCTTTCCTAGAAATGTACTTAACCATATGGCCACTGTGGACTTCCTTTACCTAAATAATGTGCAGCTACCCCTAATACTAAGCCCTTTAATCTTCATGACATCAATACTTTGCATTTTAATATGAGTGCGAGAAACATTTCCAGACACCCATTTTCATTTTGTACGTTGTCTTACTACTTGGGGCAAATTCACCACGTGTCTGGCCACTCAGGTACAGGCTCATTGTTTCATGAGCTTCTTCTGTGCTGCATGGGTCCCAAATCAAATCCTTTTCACCAAGGCAGGGAAGGAAAACTTTTAAAGAAAATGACAGCTCACAAGAGGGGAAAAAAAAAACCTGGTATTTGACTTTGACATTTAAATATAGGCTTGGGAGCAATTTATTCATGCAGCTATTTAGGGAAAATGATCACGAATGGGCCCTAATCATCTCCATTAGATCAGATGTTATTACTGTTTATGCTAAATCCATTCTGTGCAGTTTGACTAGTTCTAACTCAGATTTTCAGTGACCTTCTTTATGACCCTTAATACTATACTGCACTCTACATTTTTAGTATCGTTCTCCATTTTTTAGCTTAAACATACTTTGAAATCCTAATTACATTAGGACTAAATATTCTATGCTTTAGTTAATAATCAGAGCAATCATTTTGATGCCTGGTATCCTCCCTCCCCGATAGGACCTGTCTCCACTTTGCTTTCATCTCCATTAAATGGCTGGCATAAACTTTCACTCAGCTTTATAATTATGCATTTTAAATTCAAACAAGTGACTAAAGATAAGACAATCATTCAGAATAATTTAATTATAAGGCTAGTTAATGAAAATTTCTATTACAAATACTTCATTTGCTATGTAATCCTAGAAATAGATCTAAAAAGTAATCTACTGGTTAATAGGTTGTGACTCTCTAGGGCAGTGACACGATTAAAAAGAAACCATAGGCTTGAAGCCTATGGACACATTAATCTAGATTTTATGTTGGTTCAGAATCTATTTGCAAAATTAAGAATAAATATAATCCATCTTGATCTGTACGTTTTCTTTCCATGTCCATAAAATGAAGAGCTTTTCCTGACCACCAGTTTTCCATACAAAAGACAAGTAAATCTTGTAGCACTAGCCCTAGAAAAGGAAAAACATTTGATTCACAAAATTGTAAACATTAGAACTTATTTAAAATTTATTTTCATAAATACTATTGTCCTTATAACAGTCTATCTCAGAAGCCAGATCCGTATTAAGTTGTTTCAACAGAAATTCAGGTTCGGGATAGGATCATCATAGATAAGACCAAGGACACAATATTGACTGTAAGCAAAATATCTCCAACTCACAGAAATGGTTACGGCTTGGGAACGACACAGACACTGGCCTCTTACAATGGGCAGACAGCGACCTCTCACTGTTGGCAGATTAAAAACAAAACACAAAAATACTATTGTGTGGCAGCTTTTCCTCTACAAGATATATGCCTTAATCAAATCGTTATAAAATTCAGGCAACAAAAATTTATTTCATTTTTGAATATCGGTCTTATCTCAGAAGCCGAATCCGTATATGCTTTTCTTCAGGTAATCAGCTTCGGGATATGTTTCATCATTGATCAGACCATAAACCAAAGCAACATTAAAAGGCAAGTTCCTGTATTAGAAATACAACAGATCTTGTAAAACACAACTTACTTCAAAGTGAAGCTGCTAATCAGTGACATCCATAGCGTCATTAGTATTCATCATCCCCAAGGATGCTGTTCAAGGGCAAAAAAATGTTCATTTAATCTACATATGGACTAAACATCCGCTGAACCAAATACTCGTTCAACACGTACTTAGTAAGATCGTCAGGTTTTAATTTAACCAAGTAGACCCCAGCAAATATTTCCCCATGTTTTGGAATTTTCCTTTGCATCTAATAAAAAAAGCAAATTTCAAATGATGCACCATCTTTTATTTCTGTAAATCAACAGGTTCTTCAGTTTAAAAACTAAGCTCAACAGCACTTACCTTAGCATCTTCACGTAACAGCTCCGTTACACCGACAGCCATTGTTCCTGGGGGAAATCAATATATATTTAAAACTAAGCATTCTCATAGAGAATGTCATAGTTCAAGGTTTTCGGTACTAAAAAACCCTCTCCTTCATAAATCCGATTAGCACACAGCGCCACCTGGGCACAATACAGTTCAGTCTCTGGCAAAATCCAGGGCGGCCCATTTTGAAATAACCGTTTGATCTGGCGACAGGAGAAATACTCTCGCCATAATAAAGGCCTCTTGCTCTTAACGTAAAACTCCTCATCCCAAGTGTTGGGAATGTGGTTTTCCTGCCACCACTCAGGCTCAGCCACGGCTGCCGGGATTCAGTAACCAGGCGGAGCAGAGGGCCGGTGGCCATCAGCAGCAGCAGCCTCCTCACGCCTAAGCTCGAAGCCTGCTGCCACCAAGACTCAGGACACGTGGCGGTCCGCCTGCGTTGTTTCCCACACGCGAGTTCTCAATACACAACACTCTCTAAGCTAAAACCTCTCCACCTCTTCACAGTACTGCAGCCCCAACTTAAGCCAGAGCCACTCGTGTTCACTCGCATTCTCGTCCGCGACGCCTACTTACCCGCCACACACGAACGATCTCAAGTTCCGACGCAAAAGAACGCACCACGCGCCCAGCAGTTCCTTATGTAGCCTCTCTTGAGTCAGACGGGGACCGCCCCTCCTTCTCACATCTATTGGACGCGAGAGGAGACGGGGGCGTGGCCGTTTCCACGGAAGAGGGCGAGAGCGCGCACGGCGACTCTTTTCTTTCGGCGGCTCGTTCCGGGGCGTGGTGCGCGCGCCGCCTGCCGCCGCGCGCCCGCCCAGACCGTAGCGCGCGCCCATTGGCGCGCTGCTTCCAGTCCTTTCGGAGTCTGGCTCTACGTGGCGCGGGAATGGCGCCAGAATTCAAACGAACAGGAGCAGTTGGAGGCAAGGCTACTGCCTGCCACGAGCCAAGTCCGTCCTGGAGGGATTGGGCGGCCTGGGACCGAGAGTAGACTTGAGTTTTGCAGCGCAGGGCGGCCTGAGCTTATGGCCCACTCGAGAAGTCGGGCTGGATGGTTGGCTGGCGTCTGGAGGGAGTTGACGCCCAGCGGCCGCCGCACACGGGGAAAGAGAAATTGGCGAGCAGAAACGCTCGGGTGAAGAAAGTATGTGAAAACGCCGCGTTTCTCCTTCGGTACACAGCGAAAATACCGCGCCTCGGCAGAGACGGTCCTCCGCGGGGCACGGGGTCCCCACCCCTACGCTTCCTTGTGCCAGGAGCTTCTATTACGTTCTGTGTTCAGCACATAGAATTGTCCCTGAGACAGCAAACCTGGGAGGTAAATACTCCATTTGGCAGAGGAGAAAACAGGCCTTTTAGCAGCTAAGTAATTTACCTAAATTCACACAACTTGAAAGCTTTGCTATTTTTAATTCCCTTGTACTAAGTTCGTTATAATGAATGAAGGAGAAAGATTCACTTGAGAACTACTGCAGAATAGTTTATCCAAACGACACAAAAAATTCAGTAGCAACTGGTGTATTAGTATGGGTGAGTAAATATATGTACATGCACACACAAGCATACATGACATTTGAACATTTAAGCACTTGAAAATGCAAGCCTTCATAGCCCTTATTACTGATTATTATTTACGTGTTTGTTTATTGCCTTTGTATAAGGAACACATGGTTTTGTGCACCTCTGTTTTTCTAATTAGAACAGTGCCCAGCAAAAAGTAGGTTGAATAAATGAATGAATGAATAATATGCGGTGGCTTTTTTTGAAAATTCAAATGAAGACCAAATTCCAGAATAAAATATAGTGAAAAGCAAATTTCTGTAATAGGAACCAAAGTGATGAGGAATTTATTTGGCTAGGCATTATGTACGATTTTAGATATTGTTTTGTAATGTACACAATGTAAATTTGCATATTGCTCATAGCAAATAAAACAATACAAATGGATATAAAAAGCAAAGTAAAAATTCCTTTCCATATCACTGGGAATCCTCTCCATATTAACAGTAACCACTATTAACAGTTTTTGAAACTTTCTAGGCATATACAGATGCTCCTTGGCTCATGATGGTGGGCTTATGTCCCAATAAACCCATTGTAAGTTAAAAATATCTTACATAGAAAATGCATTTAATGCATCTAACCTACCCAACATCATAGGTTAGCCTAGCCTACGTTAAGCGTGCTCTGCACACTTAACATTAGCCTACAGTTGGGCAAGATCATTCCACACAATGAATACAGTGTAGAGGAAAGATTGTTTACCCTCCTGATCAGGGGCCTGACTGGGAGCTGTGGCTTGCTGCTGCTGGCTAGCATCAGGAGAGACTCATACCACATACTGCTAGCCCAGCAAAAGATCAAAATTCAAAATTTAAAGTATAGTTTCTATTGGATGCATATTGCTTCGCACCATTGTAAAGTCGAAACGTTGTTAAGTCAAGCCATCATAAGTTGGGAACTCTACAAATATATGTTCATATTTTTGGATATACAAATAGGATCTACATACTTTTGTGCAACTTGCTTTGTCCCCTCATAAATGTCATAGACATCTTTCTATATCAGTGCATATATATGACCTTGTTCTTGTTTATAGCTTGTTTATAGCATTCAATTGGATGTATCATAATTTATTTCATTTTACAATTTTTCACTATTTCAAAAAATGTCAAAGTGAATTAAAGATATGTCATAGTGAGCTGTGAGAAGATCTGCAAATCAATTTCTAGAAGTGAGTCAAAAGTTATATGTACTTAAATTTGTGATATGTATTGCTTAATGGCTCTCACCTTTCACAAAATGGTTGTGTTATGATTATATTTGGAAGTGTGTTTTTACTAATTGAAAAACATGCGTGATTATTACGGGATGGTAATTATTACGGGATGGTAATTGAAATTGAAAACGATTAGGGTATTTGTTATCTTTGAATCACTGTCCGCTTTGCTGAAAAACATCAAAATCATCTGGTCCAATCAATATAAAACAATGACTCCCTATTGTGACTTAGCAATTGAATTACTTGGAGAACTAAAAAAAGTATTGATTCCTGAGTCCTAACCTGGAACTACTAAAGCAAAATCTCCAAAAGTGGGACCCAGGAAACATTTTAAACAAGCATCTAGGGCAATGCTGTCCAATAGGAACATACATGACACGAATCATAAATATGTGTTGCTTATGTAATTTTAATTATGCTAGTAGTCACATTTTTTAAAAAGTTTAAAAATCATTTATAATTAATTCAAATACATTTTATTTGACCCAATATAACCGAAATATTTTCATTTTAACATATGATCAATGTTATTGAGATATTTTACATTCCTTTTCTTTGTACTCAGTCCTTGAAGTCTGATGTGTATTATACACTCACAGCTTTTCAGTTTGACTGCTCACTTTCAAGTGCTCCATTACATGGCTAGTGGCTACTGTATTGGAAAGCACAGGTTTAGGGTGATTCATATACATGTAGAAGTTTGAGAACCACTATGTTAGAGTAAGTGCAGTACTGCACACCTGACACATATTTTAGTCTTTTTAAAAAAAGTTCAATATTTTAACTCACAAACTAATAATTCTAACAAATGCAGTGCAACATGAAATGAATCCAGAGCCTGGTTATTGACAACACTACCTTTAATGAACATGGATGATGACTGGAAGCTAGTACACAACTCATTCAAGATGTTTATTTCTTCAAGGAACAGAAAAACATACTGAGGGATAAAGCTATCAGTCATTGCTCCCATACCTAAAACAGTCAAGCAAATTGCTACCAAGCATTTGAAGTGATTTAAGAAAGACCATATAAAAGTCAGAACTGAAATTAAAAGTGTCCTTGATGAATTCAGCCAACTGAAAATAAATTCTCATATTCTGTAACAAACTTCCAGATAAGGTTATTTTAGTCAGTTTTGGGAGGAAATGTTCACTGAGCCCCTGGTACATGTTCTTCAGGGAAAGCTAATATGAATACACAAAGTCCTTGCCCTTCCTGGAAGAGTTTATGGTTTAGTAAGAAGTATCCACCCAACCTTTGATGCTTTTGCTTTAAAAATTAGACAGTCATTAAAGATTTTTGGTTAAGCTTATATTGTGAAACAAATAATGTTTTACGAAGTGTTTGGGGGAGAACAATTAAAAGCAGACTTTAGAAATGAGTACAGTCATTTAGATGAGATACTGTGAGGGCCATAGAAATGGAAGGCAGGGAAGAGAACAACGTATGGTGAGAACTTATGTGCTATTAGGTCCTTGTATGCATTGGATCATACACTCTTCAAAACAACTGCATGTATTTTTAACCTTGTATTAGAGATGAGGAAAGTGAGGCATAGAGATCTCAGTTAGCTAACATTCCCAAGTCTTTTGACCCCAAAGTCCTAGTCACGTCACTAGGACATGATGAAGCACCACTTCACCACTAGGATGTGGTGAAGGAAGAAATAATATCCGATGATGAACTATAGGGGAAAAGAGGAAGTGGAGTGGAGCCTGGCAGCCAAGAGAAGGGGAGCTCCATTGACAGGAAGAAGGAGGTCAGCAGTTACTGACTTGAGAGCAGGGAAAAAAGATTCACTTTTGGTTGTGTTAAATTTTGAGTGGAACGTTCAGTTACATTTGTGCAATACCATAAAAAATGTAGAACTGAAGCCCAAGAGAAAAGCCATAAGAAGTCACTGAAGCCATGTGCATAGATGAGTGTGGGGAACAAAGAAATAAAGGCTAGCAGCAGTAGCCTAGAATTAGTACCACAGTGTGTGCAGATATCCTGCAGTAGATAACCTTTGAAAACAGTCAATATACATAAAGATCTGGTGAGATAATGAATGCATGAAAAAAGTTCACTATTGCAGCTTTTGGTTAAGGCATCGGAGGAATATGTATGCCATGTTATTGTAAACATAATTAACTTATTCAGAAGTGGAAAACAATCAGCCTTCAAAAATAAGAATTTTCTGTTAAGGGATTAATATCCAAGATATAAAAAGAACTCATATAACTCGATAGCAAAAACAAACAAACCAATTAAATGAGCATAGGATCTGAGTAGACATTTTTCCAAAGAAGACATACAAATGGCCAACAGGTACGTGAAAATATGCTCAACATCACTAATCATCAGGGAAATAGCAAGTAAGAAAAAATAATGACATATCACTTCACACCTGTTAGAATGGCTGTTATCAAAAAGACAAGAGATAAATGCTGGTCAGGATGTGGAGGAAAGGGAACGTTTGCTCACTGTTGGTGGGAATGTAAATTGATGCAGCCACTATTAGAAACAGTATCATGGGGTTTCTCAAAAAATTAAAAATAGAAATATCATATGATCCAGCAATTCAACTTCTATTTATCAGAAGAAAATGAAAACTCTTAATAATATATGCACTCCATGTTCACTGTAGCATTATTTACAATAGCCAAGATATGAAAACAATCTAAGTATCCATTGGCAGATGAATGGATAAAGAAAATGTACACACATGCACGTAGACATAGGAATATTATTCAGCCATTAAAAGAAAATACTGCCTTTTGCGACAACATGGATGGAACTTGAGGGCATTATGCTAAGCGAAATAAGTCAGATAGAGAAAGACAAATACCATATGATCTCACTTATATGTGGAACCAAAAAAAAAAACCCAAAAACCAAGCTCATGGATGCAGAGTACACATTGGTAGTTGCCAGAGGCAGTGGGTAGGGGTTGGGCAAAATGGTGAAGGGGGTCAAAAGGTACAAACTTTCAGCTGTAAAATAAATAAGCCTTGGAGATGTCATGTACAGCATGGTGACTATAGTTAATACTATTTGACAGGTGCTAAGAGAGTAAGTCCTTAAAGTTCTTATCACAGGAACAAAAAGTTCTATAACTATATGGTGACGTATGTTAACTAGGTTTATTGTGATCATTTCACAATATGTACAAATATTGAGTCATTGTGTTGTACACCTAAAACTAATATAATGTTTAATTATCCCTCAATTAAAATAATTTAAAACATAAGAATTAAAGAATCTCATCTCTTAATCCGTAATGTGTTTTTTTTTCCAGTGTCTAAATTGAACTGGTCTGTAAACTCTAGGTTTGATGGTAGGACAGACAACTACAAATTGAAGAAAATCTTGTGAATACTCCATGAAATAATGAAGTGTTACGTTCATGAAACAGTGAAGAGCTGAATTAGTGGAAAAATCACATATATGTGGAAATGTCAAGGAGGCAGTTTGATACATGAATGTGAAGTTCAGAAGAAAGTTCTGGGATTTAGTGTCATTGGCATGAGTAAGGTATTTAAAGCATGACATTGAGTGAGATCATCAGGGAAAGTGTAAAGAAAGATGAGAAGGCCCACGACAGAGTCTTGGAGCACTGCAAACATTAGAGTTCCAGTAGTGAAGAACATGCCAGCAAAGGAGACCCCTCGAGGGGAAGATTGGAGAGTGTGGTATCTCTGAAGCAAAGTGAAGAGTTTCAGGGAGTGAGAGGTCAACTGGAATGAATGCTTCTGAAAGGCCAATTAGGTTAGTAGAAATGACCATCGGGATTGGCAGCATGAAGATCACCAGTGATCATATAAAAGCCTCGAGCGGAATAGTGATGATGGAAGTCCTGTTGAAGAGGATTGAGGATTGAGAAGGTAGAAATGTGTCAGTAATTGGAGAGGGTTGTAAGGTCAAGGGAATGCTTTTTAAACGGGAGACACTAGAGCATGGTTCTATGCTCACAGGAGTGATTTAGTAGAAGGCGGAGACTTATGATGCTGGAAAAAGGCAAAAGTTACAGGAGCAAAATCCTTGAGAAGACAAGAGAAGATCCTTTCTAGAATACAAATGAGGATCTTTGGAACAGAGACATCTCATCTATTTCATCTGTTAAATAAAAGATAAGGCAAATGTTGCGAAAGGTAGTTACACATAGCCTCTTGACCCTCGCATAACTGCGTAAGAGTGTGCCATAGGCCTGGAACATTTTCTTACGTGGAGATAAGGAGCTCTCACATCCTGTGCTGGGCAATGGACTTATCTGGAAGTATCTTTCCCTGTTCTGACCTTGCTGTATACTTCTTTGTTCTGCTTAAAGAGTGTGCAGGATATGGCACCTCGCCAACCCCACTGCTCTGTCGGTTCCTGGTGGGAAGGGAAGGGTGTCCTTCCCCTGCAGCACAGGAGGAATGTGTGTGGGTGATCTCCCTGTGTCAGCAGCAGGGCAAGATGCACGGCCCCAGGGGACCGACACTCACTATTGAGTCTGATCTCCCTCTGTCTTTTCTCTGTGCGACTACGGTGTTGTTCCATCCAGTCCTGTGTGAGTTGGGACTCTCAGCAACAGCAATACCTGCAAAATGCAGTGGGTTAACCATCTTGGTACTGCTGCTCCTGGTGGTAGGCTGTCGGTGTCACGTGCTCAACAGCTTGGTGCATTGCACAAGATCACTAACAAAGTACACCGTGGCTTGGTGGAGATCCATGGGCTTACTTAGTGCAGCATCCAAGTGCAAGCCCCAAGTAGGACCTGTTTTCATTCAACATGACATCACCGATGGTGTTCCTAACAATGTAGCTGATAAAATGAAGTCCTTCTCTGAGAATGAAATATGAAAATAAAGACAGATATGGTCAGAGGCCAGGGGAATCTCACATGGCTTGGTTGGTGTGCCTGTTTTATAAGGCGGCCTGGCTGACCTGATGTGTCAGACTGAGTGGTTCCATCTAGTCGGGGGAAGACAACCACAGACACACCTGTCGCCCCCTGTGCTGCAGTGTGATTTTTCCCACATCGACCATGCAACCAACAGGATAGGGACAGAGATAAACCCATGTCGCTCTTGATTTGGATTGCAAAGACTATGAGAACAGTATTCCCAACAATGGGGACTTCCTTAAGACTAAGAGCCCCTGGAAAACCATTCATAAAGCCATAACAGCATTACAAATAAAAGCCATAGATACCTAACTGACTATATGACTCTACCCCAAGGATGTGGACCGTGCAGGGGAGGCCTTCATGGGACAGGGGCCTTCCCAGTGGAAGACTCCACCATCTCTACTTTTGTCCTCTAAAATAACTGAGGGAAAAGCTCATTACAGAATACAGTCAAAAGTACTTACAAAATATAGTCAGTCATCACATTGGTTGTATGATAAAACATAAGTGGCAAAACTTTATAGTGTGTTGGACAATTACTAACATACAAAACTATGGCCATGAGAGCAGTTCTAATTTGTTTAAGGCACTCTTCATTAGAATTTTCTCCTGTTCAACAAAAGCTAACACTGACAAAAAGGGAAATGATGCGAAGAAGATAAAGATTTTAAACACATATCATTTTGAAGAGAATTAAGAAATCTGCTTGAGCAAATCCAAAATTTGGAGAGAAAAACTAAAGAACCATAGTATAAGCTATAACTTTTGGCAGTTCAGGGAAGCCATGTGGAGACAAATGTGATGGAGATATTTCTTAGAGTATTTTACACTTTAAGAGCCAGTCTACCGATTTTTATTCAGTTAGAAAGAAGAAATGGGATAATGCCAGTGAAGATCCCAATATGTTTTTCAATATGTCAAAATTTTGCCGTTTCAAGGGCCAAACACTGGGAACTTAGGTGAGGCTTCTTTGGCTGATTATACCCGACAGAGTCACTCCATGTCTCCCTCTCAGAGAAGACTTAGCTTTTTAGAAAAATCTGAGTTGTGAGTCTTTCCTAAAGGCAAACTAAAAAGTCTTTATGGAAAGTGAAATCAAAGGTTTGACTACCTGCCTAGAATAGAGGAGAGAAAACACCTTCAGAGGAGAGAGCAAGTTAATATATCAGTGGATTATCTGTCACGTGTCTTTGCACAATATTATGTGTCCTCATCATTTCTTCCTTTGTTTTTATATAGATCCCTTTGTCATTTTTTTTAAAGATTTCTTCCTTAGAATCCTAATTCTTCCTGGATGAAATATATACTTTTGTTAAGTATGAAATTCGACAACATGACAGTTTGAGTACCTGATGCTTCAGATCTTATCTATTCCCCATTTCCGTTTGTGTTTGATACTTAACATTTAGCAAATATTTCTTTGTTAAACTGTCACTTCTGATTTCTTCTTTGAGCTTTTCTTTCTATTTCCAACTCTTATTTTTGATCTTCACCCTTGATGGTTTGTTTCAGTGAGAATGATTACAGAGACCATTGAAGTAAGAAACGTCCAAACCTGTAGAGAATTTTTATGAGTTTATTTGAGCCAAACTGATGACATGCTGGAAACAAAATCTCAATGGATTTTGAAAATGCTCCAGAGAATGACAGTTGTGCAGCTTATTTTATACATTGGAATCAAAAGAGGAGATGTAAGTAGGATTACATGATATCAGTTGGTGGTAGATTAAGGGGGAGGGAGAAAGCAAAGTGGAGAAACCTCTGAGGTTGGATGAAAAGTAAAATAGAGAGACACTTCTTTGACATTGGTGGGCACAGGATAGTTAGCATTTATAGCACATAGAGATGGTATTCGGGGGTAACAAGATAATAATGTGGGTTCTGTGGTCTTGTGCCTGGTGGGAGGTGTGTCTGAGGGGTGTGGAAAAGGAGATTACTCTGATGTTTCAAAACTATGCTATCTTCGATGCAGAAAGATAATAGGCAGGCTCATTTAAGGTAAAGATTGACCTTTGTCAAGGAAGCTACAGGTCTAGGATGTGACTACTGGCCATGACCTGCTTTTAGTTAGAAATTTTTATGTTCAGACCTTCCTATGTGGTTATTTTTGGTCTCTGAGTCTGTAGGGCCTGCCATGCTGGCCTCCCTGAGCTTGTCAGGTTTAGTATGTGGTCCTTTTTTTGTCCACAAGATGTTTGACAAATTATTTTAATGTCATTTACCGTACAATCAACCTGGTTCTATGTAGGCCTTATTTCTGGGGTGAATCTGGCAGGAATTCCTGCCACAAAGGGCTGTCCCATTCTTGAGGCCTCAGGGGGATGGGATAGGTCAACTTTTCCTGGAGCAGTTGGAAACTTCTCAGTTCAAGAGGTAATTGAAATGCGGAATTCAGAACTAGGTACCAGTTGAAGAATATCAAGCATCACATCCAAGGAGCAAGTTCTAAGCTATAAGCAATAGGTGAAATAAGGATTCAAGAACCAAATTGACCAGGGCACTCTCCTCCCTGGCTCCTGGGACACCTCTTTTCTCTGGTTCAGATGTTTTCTGCCTTCTCTTCCTTTATCTGTCTCTTAAATGTAGGCCTTCCCCATGGTTCTGTCCTTGAGTCTCTTCTCATACTGTTTACTACCTCTGAGTGATTCAATTCGTTGAATATCTACTATGTGCCAGGTCCTGTTCTAGGAGCAGGGGTTACAGCAGTGAATAGGTCCAACAATTCCTTGCTCTGATAGAACTTTTATTCGAATGGAAGACAATCAGAAAAAGTATATAGTTAAGCAAGTTCATTTCAGATGATAAGTACTAGGAAGAATATAACACAGGATGATGTAATTAATAGAGAATGGATTCTACAGAGCAGAGGGGCCTTCCATGCAAAATGTGGGGTGAAATTGCTTTAAACAAAGGGAAGAGTTGGTGTGAAGTTTTCAGACAGAGGGAAGAGCTAGTGTAAAATAAAGTTGGCATAATCAAGAAACAGAAGGCCAATGTGAATGGACTACTTTTAAAATGGCAAAGATTGAAAGATGAGATTGGAAGGAAAGAATTTTGATTTTTTGTGTGAGTGTGATAGAAAGCCATTGGACAGTTTTTGGCAGGAGAGCAACATAATATGATTTACATTTAAAAATTTATTTTTTTGTTTATTTTTAATCTTTTTTTATGCCCAACATATTACAAACAGAAAACTGTGTAAAACCAAAAGGTGAACATCCTTGTACTCCCACCTAGAGCAAGATATAAAATTTTGCCAGCCATCCCAGGTGCCCTGTATGTGCCTCTTCTCAGTCACAAGTCCCTTTCTACTTTCTTAAAGTAACAACTATCATGAATTTTACAATAATCAATTTCTTGCTTTTCATTATAATTTTATTACCCACATGTGCATCCCTAAACACTACTGTTTATTTATTTTGAAGTCTTTTAATTTGTGGGTACCTCCTCCATCTTTTTTTTATCTTTTCCCTCATATTTTATTTGTTGAGGAAATCAAATCATTTGATCTATATGATTTCTTTTATTTTTACAGATTATGCCCTGATAGTATATTTTGACACTTTCCTCAGTCTTCTGTATTTTCAGTACATTGAATCTAGAATCTTATTTGGATTCAGATACATAATGTCTGGTTGTCTCTCATGATGCTAGCTGATACTGAAACTCAATGCCTAAATCCATTAATTCTTTATGAATTATAAAATTGTGATCTCTAAATCTTTTCACATTAAAAAATAATCTTAGTTCTCAAGAATATTGGGGATGATGTAATTAAAATATCATATAATTACTTGTTTTTTCCAAATTATACACACAATAATCTCATCAAAAACAATACCAATACTACCATCACTCGTGATTGCTGAAAACAATTATTTCTATGTATGCTCTCCTCATTTCCCTACCTTAAAAAAGATAGATTTATGGTACAGTTGCATTGTATCAACATTGTAAATGCATACAACCATTGCATACTATATTCTCTCTTATAATCCTCATCTAATCTTCTACAAATAAATATTTAATGTTCACCAATAGTTATTATGCCAATGTTTCTCTAGTCATTATATTATCTGAAGCTTATTCACTAGTAGATTGGACAGGAAAGGCTCATGTGAACAATATTCTGTGAGTTCTTGCATATTAATAACAGTTTACTTGCAGCATTTAATTTTGGAAGTCAGTTTGGCTGTATATAAAATCGTTGGGTCATATTTTCTTTCCTTGGTACCTTGAATATGTTACTCTGTTTTCTTCAGGCATAAAGCACTCCTGTTGGAAAGTCTAATGACAATTTGATTTTTTCCCCCATTTAAGTGACTTTGTCCTTTGTCTAGATGCCAAAAAGAATTCTTTTTCTTTAAAGCCCAGTAATTATACTTGAGTATTTCTTGTATCCCAGCTTTATTGAGATATTTTTGACATATAACATTATGTAAGATTGAGTTGTACAACATATTGATTTCCTACACTTATATATTGCAAAACTCATTTCCACCATAAATATGCTTTAGCTAACACCTTCATCACATCATCACATCACATAATTACCATTTCTTTTTTGTGGTGAGAACATTTAAGATCTACTCTCTTGGAATGGCCAGGTGGCTCAGTTGGTTAGAGCGCGGTGCTCATAACACCAACATCACTGGTTCGATTCCCACATGGGCCAGTGAGCTGCATCCTCCACAACAAGAGTGAAGACAACGGCTTGACTTGGAGCTGATGGGTTCTGGAAAAACACTGTTTCCCAATATTCCCCAATAAAAATTGAGAAAAAAAAAGATCTACTCTCTTAGCAACTTTCAAATATATAATGCAGTATTAGTAACTATAATCACCAAGCTGCATATTATATCCCCAGAACCTATTTATCTCATAATTAAAAATTTGTACTCTGACAACCATCTCCTCATTCCTCACCCCCCATCGCCACCAGCCCCTAGTGACACCATTCGAGTCTCTGTTTTTGTGAATTCCGCTTTTTTAGATTTCACATCTAAGTGACATAATAAAGTATTTATCATTCTCTGTCTGACTTATTTCACTTAGCATAATGCCATTAACTTCCATCCATGTTGTTGCAAATGGCAGGATTTCCTTCTGTCTCACTGCTGAGTAATATTCCATTACACATACTACCACATCTTCTTTATCCATTCATCCATTGATGGACACTTAGGTTGTTTCCATGTCTTGGCTATTGTGAATAATGGTGCAATGAACATGGGGGTGCAGATATCACTTCAAGATCATGTTTTTATTTCCTTTTGATTTATTTCCAGATGTATATAAGTATTGCTGGATCATAAGGTAGTTCTATTTTTAATTTTTTGATGAATCTCTATACTGTTTTCCATAGTGGCTGCACCAATTTGCATTCCTATCAACAGTGCATAAGGGTTCCCTTTTTTCCACATCCCCACCAAAACTTATATCTTTTCCTTTTGATGATAGCCATTCAAATGAATGTGAGGGATTATCTCATTGTGGTTTTGATTTTAATTTCCCTAATGATTAGTGATGTTGAACACCCTTTCATGTACCTGTTGGACAATTGTATGTCTTCACTGGGAAAATGTCTGTTCAGTTTGTCTGCCCATTTTTTAATTAGATTGTTTTTTGCTATTGAGTTGTTTGAGTTCTTTATATACAGAGGGTGCCAAAAATGAATACACATTTTAAGAAAGGAAAACTATATTAAAATTGTAATACTCAATACCATATATACCAATAACAAAAGATGAATACAAGTCATGTGTGACTTCTGCAATTACAAGAGGTGCTCAAAGTGGTTACCATCGGTGTCCAGACACTTCCTATTATGGCAAACTACTGCTTGAGCAACATTGACCAAAGCGTCTGCTTATACCCTTGTATTTTGGATATTAACCCCTTATCAGATATATGATTTGTAGATATTTTCTATAATTGTATACGTTGTCTTATTCATTTTGTTGATGGTTCCCTTTGCTGCATGGAAGCTTTTTAGTTTGTTGGTGTCCCACTTGTTTATTTTCCTTTTTGTTTCTTTTCCTTTTTGTGTCAAACTCAAAAAGTCATTGTCAAGATCAATGTCAAGAAGCTCACTTCCTATATTTTCTTCTAGGAGTATCACTGTTTTAGGTCTTACATTCAAGTCTTTAACCCATTTTGAACTGATTTTTAAAATTTTTTTAAATTAATTTTTTAAAAATTTCCTTCTGGGTTTTTTTTTTTTTTTTGAGCTGATTTTTGTGTATTGTATAAGAGAGGGGTCCAGTTTTATTCTTTTATGTGGCTATCCAGTTTTTCAGCATCAATTATTAAAGAGGCTGTCCATTCCCCATTGTATATTCTTGATTCCATATAAATTGATTGATCATATGTGTGTGTGTTTATTTCTGGGCTCTCTATTTTGTTCCATTTATCTGTGAGTCTGTTTTTATGCCAATACTGTACCATTTTGATTACTATAGCTTGGTAATATAGTTTGAAATCAGGATGTGTGATGCCTCCAGCTTTGTCCTTCTTTCTCATGATTGCTTTGGCTATTTGTGGTCTTTTGGTTTGATATAAATTTTAGTATTTTCTATTTCTGTGGAAAATGTCATCGGAAATTTCATGTGGATTGCATTGAATCTATAGATTGCTTTGCATAGTATGAATATTTTAACAATATTAATTTTTTTCTAATGCTTGAACACAGAATACCTTTCCATTTATTTGTGTCTTCTTTAGTTTCTTTCATCAATATCTTATAGGGTTCAATGTATAGATCTTTCACATCCTTGGTTAAATTTGTTCCTAAGTATTTTATTATTTTTGATGCAGTTGTAAATGGGATTTTTTCTTAATTTCCCTTTCTGATAATTCATTTTTAATGCATAAAATTGCAACTAATTTTTATATATTGATTTTGTATGCTGCAGTTTTACTGAATTCATTCATTAGTTGTAACAGTTTTTTGATGGAGTCTTTAGGTTTTTCCATATCTAATATCATGTCATCTGCAAATAAAGATAGTTTTACTTCTCTCTTTCCAACTTGGATGCCTTTTTCTTTTTCTTGCTTAATTGCTCTGGGTAGGACTTCCAGTACTATGTTACATAGAATTGGCAAGAGTGAGCATCCTTGTCTTGTTCCTGAGGAAAGCTTTCAGCTTTTCACTACTGAGTATGATGTTAGCTGTGGGCTGATAATATATGGCCTTTATTATGTTGAGGTGTGTTCCCTCTATAACCAATTTAATGAATTTTTAAAAAAAATCATGAATGGATGTTTAATCTTGTCAAATGCTTTTCCCATATTTAATGAGATAATCATATGATTTTTATCCCTCTTTTTGTTAATGTGGTGTATCACATTGATTGATTTGTGGATGTTGAAACATCCTTTCATCCCTGGAATAAAACCCACTTGATCATAGTGTATGATCCTTTCAATGTATTTCTGAATTTGGTTAGCTTATATTTTGTTCAGAGTATTTGCATCCGAGTTCATCAGGGATATAGGCTTGTAATTTTCTTATAGTGTCCTTGTCTGACTTTGGTATCAGAGTTATCCTGGCCTCATAAAATGAGTTTGAAAGCATTCGCTCCTCTTCTACTTTTTGGAAGAGTTTGAGAAGAATTGGTATTAATTCTTGTTTAAATATGGTAGAATTCACCAGTGAAGCCATTTGTACCCTGGACTTTATTTGTTGGGATGGTTTTGATTACTGATTCAATATTCTTAATAGTAATTTGTTCAGATTTTTCTATTTTTTCCTAATTCAGTCTTGGTAAGTTGTATATTCCTAGGAATTTATTTCTTCTATGTTGTCCATTTTGTTGGCATTTAATTGTCCACAGCAGTGTCTTATGATCCTTTGTATGTCTGTGGCATGAGTTGTAATGTTTCATCTTTCACTTATAATTTTACTATTTGACTCCTGTCTTTTTTTTTCTTGGTAAGCCTAGTTAAAAGTTTATTTTGTTTATCTTTTCAAAAAACTAGCTCTTATTTTCATTGATTTTTTTTCTCAGTCTCTATTTTATTTATTCTGCTCTGATCTTTGTTATTTGAATCCGCTGAGGATAATTCTATGTTAGAGTCCAGCATAACTTTATAGGACATTTTGACCTGGGTCTCATTTCCACACTCCCTCACTGAGATGGTAAGAACATAGTCCCAAGGCCCTGCTCTCTTTGTCTTTCTCCCAAGGCACACTGCAAAAATATTTTTGTTTTGTCATCATTCCTCTCCATTTCACTTTAACACACAGATCTTCTTTTCTACAAATTGTTGTAGTTATAGTTATTTTTAATTTTTTGGTCTTTTATCCTACATAGTAGAGTTATAAGTGATTTACCTATCGCCATTACACCATTAGAGTAGTATGAATTTAACTATATATTTACCTTTACCTGTACGTTTTATACTTTCATGTTTTCCTGTTACTAATTAGCATTCTTTTATTTCAGTTTGACGAAGTCTATTTAAGATTTCTTGTCAAGCCAGTCCAGTGGTAATTCCTTCAGGTTTTGTTTGTCTGGAAAATTCTTTATACTTCTTCAATTTTAAAGGGGCACTTGGCTGGGTAGACTGTTTTTTGGTTGGCAGGTTTTTTTTTTCCAGCTCTTTGAATATACCATCCTATTCCCTTTTGGACTGCAAAGTTTTGCTGAAAAAAATCAGATAACAATCTTATGGGGGCTGCCCTGTATCTAATAAGTTGTTTTCTCTTGTTGCTTTTAATATTCTCTTTTTGTCTTTAACTTTGAAAATTTAATTATAATGTGTCTCATTATGGTTCTGTTTAGATTCATTTATTTGCTAGTCTCTAGGATTCCTACATCTGGATGTCTATTTCTTTCCTCAGGTTAGAGAAGTTTTTAGCCATTATTTCTTTGAACAAGCTTTCTGACACTTTCTGTCTTTCTCCTCCTTCTGAGACTTCTATAATGCCTATATTGATTGGCTTGATGGTGTTCCTTATGTCTCTTAAGCTATCTTCACTTTTTTTTCATTCTTTTTTCTTTTTTCTTCTCTGATGAATTTCACTGCCTTGTCTTCGAGTTCACTGTTCCTTTCTCACATGTGATGTAGTCTTCTATTGAACCCCTCTATTGAATTTTTCAGTTTAGTTATTGTATCCTTTAGATTTGTGATTTCTGTTAGGTGCTTTTTAATATTTTCTGTGTCTTTGTTAAAATTCTCACTTTTTTCATGCATTGTTCTCTTGACCTTGGTGAGCGTTTTTGTGATTACTATTTTGAACTCTCTATTAGGTAAATCACTGATCTCTGTTTCATTAAGATTTGTTGCTGGAGTTATATCTTATTCTTTTGTTTGGGACATATTCCTTTGTTTTTTCACTTTCCTTGACTTGCTGTATGCTTTCTGGGCATTTGATAAAACAACCTCCTCTCCCAGTCTTAAGAGAGTGGTGCCATGTAGGAGATGAACCCAATAAGCCCAACTTGTGCTCCTAATTGTCTCTCAAACTTTTGTAATTGTCCAATCTGCCTTCTTTGTTCTTGGTGGCTCCCAGTAGTTGAGCATATGCCAAAACCCATCAGTATCCCAAAAGGGAGGATTGCAGTCAGTATCTAGATGCAGATTGGTGAGAAGTTGGAAACTCAGGCAGTAGTTGGGAATGTAAGTAGACAGGCCCCTTCCAGGGAGAAACTGGGAGGTAGGCATTTTGTCTGCTCCCTTTGTGCTGGGCCTGGGTGTATAGCTGTGAGGGGTGATCCTGAGCCTGTTAGGAACTTCCTTGGTTGCTAAAGTCCTGTGGGAAAACTCTATCACATTACAATAGAGCATGCAAGCTCTATTGGCTATCAGAGCCAGGCAATCTCGTGGCCTGCCCCTCAAGCAGCAGCAACAAAACTAGTGTGCCAGATATGTGCATAATTTCCTTCCAGGGAGATACTTGAGACTTGGGGTAGGCTAGAGGAAGAGGGCAGGGAAGTGTCTGCCAGTTTCTCAGGTGTCCATAGAGGATTGCAGTCAGCTCCTTGTTACATGCTAAATTAGAAGCCTAAGTCTCAAGTTGCATTTTTTGAAGTATGCAAAGTAGACCCCATTCAGGGAAAGACTGGGTAATTTTACCTGCTCCCTTTCACTGAGCCACAGTGAGTGCAGTGTGCCCACTAAGAATTGTTTCTTTGTTTGCTATAGTCTTATGGGTCTCCTGGATAGAAGCTCTATTGGTTTTTAGAGCTAGATATTTCTGGGGCTTGTCCCTCAGGAGGGAGTCTTAAAAGTTGAGGTGATAGATATGAGGTCTGAACCCTTCTCTCCTTATGGAAAAGTTGGGAGTTAACGGTTCCCTCCTGATTATAGGGTACTGTGCCAGCAATGGGATTTATGGTGAGAGTGTGTCTCAGCCTATCCTACCTGTTCTGATGTAGATGTTACATCATTCACCCAATGTGTAGAAGTTGTTCAGTCAGTTTCTGCATTTCTTTCAGAGGAAATTGCTTTACTCATCTCATATGTGTAGATGTACACTTGGTATGTCCATAGAAGGAAGGGAACTCAAGAGCCTCCTACGTTGCCATCTTTAAAGACCACCCGTTCAGTATTTCTTGATATCGGACATTCTGGGTCAATTTTTCTCAGGTGTTATGTCCTCTCATGTATTTTTTAAGAAGAATTTTATTAAAAATATAGCTAACATGCAATATTATATTAGCTTCAGGGGTACACCATAGTTATTCAACATTTGTATACCTAAAGAAGTGATCACCACGATAAGTCCAGCAACCATCTGACACTGTACTATGTTATCACAATATTATTGACTATATTCCCCATGCTGTACATTATATCCCCATGACTTATTGGTTTTATACCTGAAAACGTGGACCTCTTATTCCCCTTCCCCCCTTTAAACTTATCAATTACTGTTCACATTCAATATTATTGTATATTAATTTCAGGTGTGCAGCATAGTGGTTAGACATTTATATAATTTAAGAAGTGATTCCCCTGAGTAGTCTAGGACCCACCTAGCACTATACATAGTCATTATCATATCATTGACTATATTCCTTATGCTTTACTTTACATCTCCATGACTATTTTGTAACTACCAATTTGTACTTTTTAATCCCTTCACCTTTTTCACTCTGCCTTCCAACCCCTCCCATCTATCATCCCAACAAATTTAGTACCCCTCTGACACCATACATAGTTATTACAATATTATTGACTATAATCCTATGCTGTATTCTACATCCCCATAACTACTCTGTAACAATCAATTTGCACTTCTTAATCCCTTCCCCTGTTTTCACCCACATACCAACCCCTTCCATCTGGCAACCATCAAAATGTTTTCTGTATCTATGAGTTTGTTTCTGTTTTATTTGTTAATTTTGTTCTTAGATTTCACATGTAAACAAAATCACGTTGCATCTGTCTTTCTCTGTCTAATATACTCCACTCAGCACAACATCCTCAAGGTCCATCCATACTGCTGCAGATGGCAAGAACCCACTGTCTTCCATGGCCAAGCAATATCCCATTGTAAATATGTACCACCTACTCTATCCATTCATCCATCAACAGACACTGAGGCTGCCTTCACATCTGGGCCATTGTAAACAGTGCTGCAATGAACATATGGATGCACATGTCCTCTCGAAGTAGCATTTTGGGTTTCTTTGGATAAATACCCAGAAGTGGGATTACTGGATCCTTCATTATCTTTCTTATAGTCTTTGTTTCAAAGTCTATCATTTCAGCTCTATTTACAGTGGCCAAGACATGGAAACAACCAAAGTATCCTTCGATAGATGAATGGATAAAGAAGTTGTGGTATATATACACAATGGAATACTGTTCTGCCATAAGAAAAGATGAAATAGTGCTATTTGTGACAACATGGATGGATCTTGAGATTGTTATGCTAAGTGAGATAAGTCACACAGAAAAAGCTGAGAACCATATGATTTCATTGATATGTGGGATATAAAACTGAAAGCAACCAAAGAACAAGACAAACAACTAAAGAAACAAAAACTCATAGACACAGAAAATAGTTTAGTGGTTACTGGAGGATAAGGGGCCAGGTGGATGGTAGATAAGGGTAAACAGAGTCAAATATATGGTGATGGAAGGAGAACTGACTTTAGTAGTGAAGACACAATGTGATATATAGATGATGTATTACTTATATAGTTATATAATTTTTAAATATAACTTTACTTATATAATTTTACCAACTAATGTTTACTTATATAATTTTACCAACTACTGTCATCCCAATAAATTTTAATTAAAAAAAAACAACACATCTATTTTATCTGGTATAAGTATTTCTACCCCAGCTCTTTTTGTTTTTTAATTTTATTTCCATTTTTATGAAATATCTTTTTCCATCCCTTTACTTTCTGTCTGTGTGTGTCTTTCCATCTGAAATGAGGCTATTATAGATAGCATATGTAAAGGTTTTGTTTTCTTATCAATTTATCCTTCTTATGTCTTTTGATCGGAATATTTAATCCATTTACATTGAAAGTAATTGTTGATAGATATGTAGCTATTGACATTTTATTATTCATAATTTTCTTTTCTTTCTTTCTCTCTTTTTTTAATTTTTATTTTTTTGTCTTAAGGAAGTCCCTCTAACATTCTTTGTAATACTGGTTTGGTAGTGATGAACTCCTTTAGCTTTTTCTTGTCTGGGAAGCTCTTTATCTGTCCTTTGATTTTAAATGATAGCCTTGCTCGGTAGAGTAATCTTAGTTGTAGGTCCTTTCTTTTCATCATCTTGAATATTTTGTGCCAATCCCCTCTGGCCTGAAAAGTTTCTGTTGAGAAATCAGCTGACAGTTTTATGGGAGCTCCTGTATAAGTTACTAGTTGCCTTTCTCTCACTGCTTTCAGGATTCTCTTTATCTTTAACATTTGCCATTCTAATTATAATCTGTCTAGGTGTGGATTGTTTGGGTTCATCCTGTTTGGGACTCTCAGCGCTTCCTGGACTTGTATGTCTATTTCCTGCCCCAGGTTAGGAGAGTTTTCAGTCATTATTTCTTCAAATAGGTTCTCAATCTCTTGCTTTCTCTCTTCTCCCTCTGGTACCCCTATAATGTGAGTGTCATTATGCTTGATGTCCCAGAGGCTCCTGAAACTATCTTCTTTTTTGGGGGTTGTTTTTTCTTTTTGCTGTTCTGATTGGGTGTTTTCTGCTACCTTGTCTTCCAAATTGCTGATTCAATCTTCTGCTTCATTTAGTCTGCTGGTGATTCCTTCTAGTGCATTCTTCATTTCAGTTATTGTATTCTTTACTTCTGACTGGTTCTTTTTTATGGTTTCTGTATCCCTCTTTATGCTTGCTATCTCTTTGTTGAAGTTCTAAGTTCCTTGATCATTCTTATAACCATTGTTTTGAACTCTGTCTTTGGTACGTTGCTTGCCTTCATTTCATTTAGTCTTTTTCTGAATTTTTCTCCTGTTCTTTCATTTGGGATGATTTTTTTGTTTCCTCATTTTGGCTGCTTCTCTGTGTTTGTTTGTACATATTAGGTATATCTGTTATGTCTCCCAGTGTTGGCCAAGTGGCCTTATGTAGTAGGTGTCCTGTGGGGTCCAGTGGAAGAGTCCCTGGTCACCTGGGTCAGGTGCTCCAGCAGTGCCCTTGTGTGGGCTGTGTGTGCCCTCCCTCCTGTTATAGTTGAGCCTTGATTGCTGTTGGTACAACAGTGGGTGAGACTGACCCGCAGGTCGACTGGGCTGTGGGGTTTGACCACGTCCACAGCTTATGGGATGTTGTGCTGGAAGCTTATCCTACTGAGTTGGATTTGCCCTAGTGGGCTCTGGTGCCTGTTGAGATTGTCCTTTGGGTGTGCTGCTTGTGGGGCTAATTGGGCAGTGCTCTGTTATGGTCTGAAACCAACCTCCAAGTATGTTGGTTCTCTCTTAGGAGGGTCTCCGGTGCAGGCCCAGGTCACCCACTGCCTGTTACTTGTTGGAGGCTACCTGGTAGGAACTATAAAGTGATCCACAGTTGTTCACTACCTGTGCTGGACATGGAGGCGTGTGGGAGAGGCCATGCTACTAAGGAAGGCTGCTACTAGTACTGGGTCTGGGATAGCTCTGCAAAAATCCAGGACACCCTGAGGCCTGCTGCCACATGCTGGCTTCCTTAAGATTCAGCCAGTGATAAAGCCTCATGAGGTACACACGCAAGTTGGGTGAGACAGGGTTTCAGGGAGTTTCTAGAGTGGGAAGAAGTGTGGTCACTAGGTTAATGTAAATTCTAGTTTTGTGCCAGTGCTGAGCTTGGAGTAACTCAGCAAAAGTCTTCTAACACACTGAGGACAGTTGCCACCTGCCTGGGGCCTGCCAGATTCCAACAGTTTTCCACGAAAGAGTGCCATGCAAGCATAGCTGGATGCTCACAGAGAAAGTGCCTCCAGAGGTGCACAATTTGCTTGATGCGGGTTTCCAGTGAGTCAGCAGGGTGGAGCAGCAGAGCTCACCAGGCCAATCAGACTCAGATTTGGCCGGAAGGGTGGGGCTTAACACAGGAAAAATGGCGCCCACCTGCTGGCTGCAGGAAGGTGAATTTTCCCTCATATTCTCACTGTCCTCCAGTCCTCCCCCAAAGCCTCACTCCTCAGTCTGCCTCCCTGTATATCTCCGAGGTCCTCCAACTCACCATCTCTCTGCTGGAATCCAAGGTGAGTGCCTGCGAGCAAGTGAGTCTGTACGTGGGCCGTTTAAGGGGACGTCTGGGTTTCCCGCTGCCTTCTGTCCCACCTCAATGGTCAGAATCCCCACTGTTTTTCACACCCATATGCTGTGGGTGTTCTCAGCAGCAGTACTCTGGGCTGAGGTCCCCTGTTCCTCCAGGGGGAACCAAGGCAGTGGAGATATCCCTTCTGATTCTCAACCACCACACACAGGTGTGGGGCTTATTGTGCGTCTCCACCCCTCCCGCTAGTCTTGGCCTGGCTTCTTTTTTGTTATTTTTAGTTGCAGGACTTCTGTTTGGCTAGACTTCAGATGGTTCTCTAGGTTGATCTATAATTTAGTTGTAATTTTAATGTGTTCAGAGAAGAACACAGGCACAGAGTTTATCTACTCTGCCATCTTGGATATCTCTCACTGTGTTTTTTCCTTATTATGTTGTAGTGCAGGGAGTCATGCGGGGTCTCTGGTCCCGCACCCCACATAAGAAGGCAGGGCATGGTGAAGCCAAAAAGGAACACCCATGGAGCTATAGGTAGGGGAGTCACACCACTATAGTTTCACTGGAGGCTGGATTCACATGACGTGCGACATGCTGTCCACTTTTCTGCCAACTGACCAACTCACCTCGCTAGCTGCAGTCTGCCGTGCTAACTGCAATCCTTGCTTGCTAGCTGAGCCACCATCTTCTTGCTAGCCCCCATTTTTTCTGCTAGTGTAGCCATGGCAGTTATATTAGTAGCCAATGGCTCACTGGTTACAGCTGACGGACAACTAGCCACAGGTGATGGCCATGCAATCACAGTTGATGGCCATTTACTACCTGAGCCAGCACCTTTCCATGTGAAGCTGGGAGCCTGGAAACTGCACTCCTGGCTCTGTCCCCACATATGTATTTCAAATCTTTTATTAGTTTGGGAAAAGTTTCTTGAATTATGTATTTTGGTAGTTGTTCTGTTTTCTTGCTCTGGTTTTGTTCTTTGGTGATTTCTATTATAGGTATGTTGGATTCTCTTTGTTTTCTGCTATATTTGTCACTTACTATTGAATTATTTTTATTTTCTTTTCAATTTCTTTTTTATTTTTAAAAATGCTTTCCTTTTCATTCATTTCTCTTAAGGAATTATATGACTTTTATTCACTCTTCTGTTCCTTCTACTTTAGTGTTCATTTCTGAAATTTTTTCTTTTATCTTTGATGTTTTTCCCGAGTTCTATCACCTCATTTATGAGTTTTTCTAACTCTATACTGTTCTTTCACCTTATAATATTTTAGCTCATTTTGAAATAGTATGCCATAATTTTTATCTGTTTTTTGTGTTTCAACATCTATGGGGATGTTATCTCCTTTCTTCATATAATAACTTTGTATTATGGAATTTGACCTTGATAGTTTTCTGTTGCTCATTTTTATGTTAAATTAATCTACCTGACCTTTTAAAAGGAAGCTGTTGCAGGATGGGTTTTCTAACTCTTTTGGTTTAGAATTTCTTCTTGTGTTATGTTTGTGAAATGTTTAAAAATATCATGGCTTATTTTTTGAGCTCTCTGAGTTCTATTCCCCTCCCCAATTTTTACTTGAATCTTCTCTTTCCTTTGTTTCTATTGTCACTGTGCTACTCAATTTGATTCTTTTCTCAGAAGTTTCTTCTCAATGTGAGGCTATACTTGAGGGATCATTTAGCTAGTTAGTTTTGACAGATACTATGGTCAAGACCGCTCCATATCCTACAGACCTTAACCTTTTTACTGCATTAATTGATTTCAGGTTTGTTCTCCAAACTGTGTCAAAAATCCACAGAAAATAGTTACAGTATTTATATATTTTTAAAGTAAATACAGTTAAGGTGCTACATTGTATTAAAACAAATGATTACTTTAAAGTATAAAAATTTCCTATTGTCATTCACTCTTGAAAAATAGAAAAATATAGAAAAATGTACATCTGCTTTTTTTAAACTTCCTTCTGGAACACTGAGCTTGTGGGATAAAGGTGAACACCCCAGTCAGTAGCTTGGAAATATGATTTGACTATAGATGAACATCACAGCGAAAATGTTAATATGGACCTCTGCTTTTAGAGTGTGCAAAACCCTTTCTGTTTTCAGCTTTTAGTCTTAAATTGACACTTTGAACTTTTCAATGAACACCTGTTGTCTTTTTCGGGATTTACAGGTCAGTCAGCTATCTTTTACTTTTCTTCATTTCCCTGCTACTGGTACCATGCAGCCCTTATAGATGTTGCCTTTTATGTCCACACACTCACATTTTGGGGTTTGTAGGACTACCTTTAACCTTCTTTTGTTATATATGCTGGCCGTCAGCTTTTTATATTGCTACCCTAACTGCTTTATCTGTTTTTATGATGAGATTTGGGGGAAATTCAAAAACTATGTTGCTTCTGCTGCCATCTTCCCAGAATCCTCTGTGATTTGTATAAAAAAAATTAAAAGCCATACTCATGGTTTTTACTGCCTACACCCACTTTATTAGTTTGTTAGGGCTACTATAATATAGTACTACAGACAAGAGACTCAGAGAGCTAAAAAAACCCAAAAAATACAACTCAGAATTAATTTTCTTACACTTCTGGAGGCCAGACTCTGAGGTCAAGGTGTTGGCAAGCTTTGCGTCTTCTGAGGTCTATGAAAGAAGGATCTCTTCCAGACCTCTCTCCTTGGCTTGTAGATGGCTGTCTTTCACTGTGTCTTCACATCGTCTTCTCTCTGTTCATGTCTGTGTCCAAGTTTCCTCTTCTTAGAAGGACACCAGTCATATTGGATTAGGGCCCACCCTAATGACCTCATTTTAATTACCTCTTTGAAGATCTTATCTCCAAATATGGTTACATTGTGAGGTAGTGGGGGTTAGGACTTCAACATATGAAATTTGAGGAGGACACAATTCAGCTCAGATCAACCACATATATTTTAATGACTCTAAAATCTCTATCCATATCTCTTGTCTAGATTTCTTTTTTTTTTTTTTTTTGAGCTTCAGACTAGATAACCCAATACCTTTCTGATAGGTACACTCTCCCATCATGTATATACTCTCAGTGGTTAACATAGTTGGTTGGATGAATAAGTTATCTAGTGGGCAGTTGGATATGTGGTCTCATAACACTTCAAATATAACATGTCCACAATTGTACTAATTTTCTTTTCCTTAAACTTGTTACTCTCTGTATTCATTACCTTGGTAAGTGACACCTATATAGTCACTCAGTTTTCCAGGTCAGATATCTGGGATTATTATAAACTCTTCTTTCTTATATGCCATCTCTAAAGAGTCATGAAATTCTTTTATTTTCTTAACATTTTTCTTTTTTCTTTCTTTTTTTTTTTTTAAATAAAGATTTTATTGGGGAAAAGGGACAGGACTTTATTGGGGAACAGTGTGTACTTCCAGGACTCTTTCCAAATCAAGTTGTTGTCCTTTCAATCTTAGTTGTGGAGGGTGCAGCTCAGCTCCAGGTCCAGTTGCCATTGTTAGTTGCAGGGGGCGCAGCCCACCACCCCTTGTGGGAGTCCAACCGGCAACCTTGTGGTTGAGAGGACACGCTGCAACCAACTGAGCCATCAGGGATTTCAGAGGCAGCTTTGCTCAAGGTGCTGTGTTCAATCTTAGTTGCAGGGGGTGGAGCCCACCATCCCTTGTGGAGTCGAGCAGTTGAACAGGCAACCTTGTGGTTGAGATCCCACTGGCCCATGTGGGAATCGAACCGGTAGCCTTTGACATTAGGAGCATGGAGTTCCAACTGCCTGAGCCACTGGGCTGGCCTACATTTTTTTTATCTATACCTTTTTCTCCACCTGTGACTGCTACTTTCTTGATTCAGAGCCCCTCTTCATCTCTTAGTAGCATTTTCCCTCCTCCCTTAAATTAAAATTGGATTTATTTGTTTAGGAATCGGTAATACAATATAACATGGTTCCACACTTCAAAAGTTCTACTGGAATGTCTGTTCCCACTTATGTCTCTCATTCACCTAGTTCACCTCCCTGGAAACAATGTTATCAGTTTCTAGTATTTCCTTCCAGAGTTATTTTACACAAATACTGTTCTTTCATGTACTGCATGCATATTAAAAGCATAAATCGCTTTTGTTTGTCCTTTATACTTAAATATTGACACATACACTACCTGTTGTTCTGCATTTTTATGTAATTTAATAATTTTATATAAATACATAAAATAGTTTTTTATAGCTTTTCATTTGATGTATGTATTTCATTTGATGGATGACTGATGAACATTTAGGTGTTATGAATAACCTTGTATTTAACCTTCTATACATGTGCAAGTGTACCCATAGGATAAATTCATTCAAGTGGAATTGCTGAGTCAAAAGGTATGTAGATTTTTAATGCTGACAGATGTTGCCAAATTGCCCTTCAATTTGTCTTTTTCAGTAGTCTTTTTAACAGATCTCTCTGTTTTGCTTTCACCCTCTGTGATGCTGCCAGAAGCAATTTATAAAATGAAACTCTAATCATGTTAGTCTGCTTCTTAAAACTCATCAGTAACTTCCAATTACCAGAAAAATCAAAACTCTTTGGTATGGAATACATAATTCTCTTTTTGGGTATTTGCTTATCTGGCCAGGTTCACTTCTCACCATTTCTCTGGGTATGTGTTACACTCTGGTTAAACTAGTTCATGTATCTCTTACAAGCTGTGTTTCATGCCTCTGTACAATACATACTATATTCTCTGCTCATCTTTCAAGATTTAGTCTTTTCCTACTCAAATGAAGTAGAACACACCTTCCTGCTTCCATAATGCCAGGTACATATCTCAAAGATTACCCTATATCACCGAATAGTAATTACCTGCTGATACCTGTCTATCCTAGTCTGTCAACCAAATAGCTATAAAATTGATTCTACATAAAGAAAATATAAGAGGAATGTAGAATCTAGTCAGGCAATAAGGATATTTTTTAAATCCAATCAAACTGTGAAGGAAATTAGCTGTAGTTCCAGGTGGGATAAAACATAACATCTTCCCAAATGAAATGATAAAATCAAAAGAAGTTATGATGAAAATTGGGTAAACATGAAATGTGAAAGGCACCCAGGGAAAGCATAATGTCAGTATGTCCAGCCTCCTTTACTGTCTTCTACCTCTCACTTGATCTCCAGTAATATCAGACTACCGTATATAATTGTTCCTCAGACTAGCCATACTAATTGTACATATTGTGCTCTCTGCTTGGAACTCCCTTCTCTATTTTAGCTGCATTAATAATTCCAGCTCTTTCACCAAAATCCAGATGATAGGTTAACTTCCCTGGAAAACTGTTCCTAGAACTGAGGAATCATTTCCTCCACTCTAATACTTCTGAAACTTGAACTTTTTTCTTCAGTATCTCCAGGACAGTGTTTCAGACACGGTAGTTGCTCAGTAAATGTTTATTCAGCTGAAGTGACTGGGCACTCTATTTGTCACCTGTACCATAATCCAGCAGCCAAGAGCATGGGCTCTAGAGTCAGACTGCTAGTTATCAAAGCAGGCTCTATTATTTACTAGCTGCATGACCTTGGAAAAGCTATTAAACTTCTTCTGTGCTTTCTCTTCATCTCTAAAATGGAGATATTAGTATCTACACCATAGGATTGCGGTGAGAATTAAATGAAATAACCATATGTTTAACAATGTGTTTAGTATATAGCATGTACTCATTTAAGCATACAGCTGGCTGTATCAAACAATTTCTTTGATCAATTTTGTTAAAGGCAGTGCTCAGATTCCAAAAACCACTCCTTAAGTCCTTGGTACTAATGCCAACTCCAGATTCCCTGTTCCAAACTCTTTAGATGCTTCCCACCGCTCCCCTCCAACCTGATGTTGATCCTTGGCACCATTCTTCAATGGATCATTAGTCATTCAGCATAAGACACTTAGAAAAGGAAGCCGTGTTGATCAGGATCCAGGAGGATTCATTAAGAACTAGGGATGGCAAATTAATCTTAATCCCACATTTTAAAGAGAGGATTATTAGGCTCATACTTCAGGGAATTGGTGGATTCCAAAAAGGATTTGAGGTGGCTACATAAACACACACAGAAAAGATAAATGAAATAAATAAAATATCAGAGAAAAAGGAAAATTAGGATTGAATACTCAAAGCAACTCAGAAGAGACTTTAGTTAATATACAATGTATTAGTTTGCTAGGGCTGCCATAACAAAGTCTCACAAACTGGGGGGCTTGAACAACAGTAATGTATTTTCTCACAATTCTAGAGGCTAGAGATCTGATATAAAGCTGCCAGCAGGGTTAATTTCTTCTGAGGTCTCTCTCCTTGGCTTATCTTCTCCTTGGCTGTCTTCTTATAGTTTTACATCTTCCCTCTCTATGTGCCTGTATCTTGATCTCCTCTTCTTGTAAGGACACCAGTTATATTGGATTAGGGCCCACCCTGATGACCTCATTTTAACTTAATTGCCTTTTGATAGATCCTATCTCAAAAACATTAACATTCTGAGGTACTGGGGGTGAGGACTTCAATATATGAATTTTTGGGAAACAGAATTCAGCCCATAACAAACAGCAATCTGTAGCATAAGATCCTATCCAATTGCAAGAAGAAAGACATACACTTGGTTCTCTATTCCTAAAAGAAAAACAAAGTAAAAAGCTGGGGAGATAAGATCACTTATAACATTCATCTTATCACCATTCGTTTTAGCTAAGACCAAAATGGTGACACTCTGTCAGTCACAAGAAGATACAGGGGCTGAGAATTCCTGGCAGAAGGCCCAAAGGCCCAAAGATGGGAAAGACCGGTCTAGAATGCAATAAAAGAGGTCAGAAATCTGCAAGGTCAGGTAGGTCCATTTAGAATTTGGTAAGGGGCTTAGATTTTACCACAGTTGCCGTGGGAAGGCTTTGCAGGGTTTTAAGCTGGGTGCAACATGATGTGATTACTGTTTTAAAATTAAATTTCTCTACGATATGAACAATGGTTATAAATGGGCAAGAGTGGAAGCAGTGATACCAACAAGAGTGCTACTCAAAGTGCTGGTCTGCAAAGAGATTAAGAGCTTGCTCCAGAGTACAAATCAATGCATCCCTTCTTTCACCAAGAACAGTATTGCTATGGAAAAAAAAATTGTTAGCTGAACTACACATTATGCTTAGTGAAATAGTTTATTTTCATTTTGGTGCAAGGTTCTTATGTTGCCATGGACTAGAAACAAGCAATTCTTGTCTGTGGCTTTCACTCTGAGTAACACGTCCAAGGCTATTTTAGTAGTTCAGAATAGAGATGACGGTACCTGAGACTGGGGTGGTAACGGTAGAGATGGTAAGAAGTGGGCCGATTAGGGCTCTATCGTGGCGGCAGAAATGATGGGACTTGTTCTCAAATTCCCTGGGGTAGGAGAAACAGGAATTAAGAATAACTCTCAGGTTTTGAACTTGAGTAAGAGGGTGGGTGATGGTGGTGTTTACTGAGTTAGAGAAAAGAAGGAGAGAAGCAGGTTTGGAGGGGAGGGGGAATCAAATGTTCTGTTTTGGGCAAGTCATATTTGAGAAGCCCATTAGACCTTTCAGGGGATCTGTCGGGCAGGTAGTCTTGAGTTCCAGAGAGGTCAGGGATTTATATTTTTAACTTATTGTTTCGAAGAGGCAAGTTGTTTATTGTTCAAAGATAGGTGTAAAATATCATAAAGTATTAAGTCTTTCTTCCATGCTTGTCCCCCATCTATCCAGTTCTTATCTTACTCTCTCCTTTCTTAGTTTCTTATATATCCTCAAACGTTTCTTTATGTGTTGACAAGCATATTCAAATACACATTCTTATTTCTGCTCCCTTTTTATACAAAAAGCAATACTCGTATATATTATTCTACACTTTGCTTTTTTCTCTTAATAGTGTATCTTGAGATCTTTGTATAAAAGCATATAGCTTTACATTTTTTTATTTAAGAGTTGCATAGTATTTGATTATTTGGCTATACCATGATTTATTTAGCCAGACTTCTATTAAAGGACATTAGGATTGTCTTCGTCAATTTGGACTGCTATAACAAAATACTGTAGGCTGGTGGCTTAAGCAACAGATATTTGTTTCTCACAGTTCTGGAGGCCGGGAAGTCCAAGATCAAAGTGCCAGCAGATTCAGTTCTTGTTGAGGGCCCTCTTCTGGGTTGCAGATGACTGCCTTCTTTCTATAGTCTCACACTGAGGAGTGAGGAAGCTCTGTTGTCTCTCCCTTTCTTATAAAGGCACTAATACCATCATGGGGGTTCCACCTTCATGACCACATCTAAACCTAAGTACCTCCTACAGGCCCCACCCCCTCATACCATCACAGTAGGGGTTAAGACTTCAAACTATGATTTTTTTGCACAGAAACATTCAGTTTCTGTGCAAAAATAACAAAGATAGTTTCCAACTAGATTATTTCCAAGATTCCTTTTCAATTCTAAAATTCATGATTTTCTTTATCAAATGATTATTCTTAATACTATCTCTTCACCCTACCTCCCCCACAAATGATGCATAAATTGTGTTCTGGTACGTCTAATTATTTTGAACAAGTTGTCTTCATGATTAGTTAACAAGCTCTTCATTTTTAGTAACAAATATTTTTTGAGTCTCAATATGTACCCAGCAGTGTTCTAGGTGTAGGGAATACAGCAATGAACAGACAAATTCTCTGTCATGGAGTTTACATTATAGTGGGCAAGACTAAACAAGATAAGTAATATATATGATATGTTAGACACTAAGAAGAACTAAGAGGTAAAATAAAATGGCTGGGGAATGAGATAGGGATTGTGTGTGTGTGTGTGTGTGTGTGTGTGTGTGTGTGTGTGTGTGTAAATGTGTTGGCATTTAATTATTTATTTTTATTAAAATGTAGCTAACATACAATATTATAGTAGTTTCAGGTGTACATAATAGCTATTCTACATTTGTATACCTAAAGAAGTGATCATCGTAAGTCCAGTAACCTTCTGACATCATACTATGCTGTTACAATATTATTGACTATATTCTCCATGCTGTACGTTACATCCCCATGATTTATTTGTTGTGTACCTGAAAATTTGAACCTCTTATTCCTCTTCACCTTTTTCCCCTCTTTTAAAATTTTTCAATTACAGTTGACATTCAATATTTTATATTAATTTCAGGTGTACCGTAGTTAGAATTATATAGTGGTTAGACGTTTATATATAATTTAAGAAATGCTCCCCCTGACTAGTACCCACCTGGCACTACACATAGTTATTACCATATTATTGACTGTATTCCCTATGCTTTACATGCCCATGACTACTTTGTAACAACCAATTTGTAGTTCTTAATGCTTTTTCCTTTTTCACCCATTCCCAACTCCACTCCCATCTAGCAACCATCAAAATGTTCTCTGTATCTATGAGTTTGTTTCTGTTTTGTTTGTTTATTTTGTTCTTTAGATTTCACACATAAGCAAAATCACATTGCATCTGTCTTTCTTTGTCTGACATACTTCACTCAGTAAAATACCCTTCAAGTCTGTCCATACCGATGCAGATGGCAAGAACCCATTGCCTTCCATGGCTGAGCAATATTTCATTGTATATAAGTATCACCTCCTCTTTATTCATTCTTCCATCGATGGACACCCAGGCTGCCTCCACATCTTGGCCATTGTAAACAATGCTGCACTGAACATATGGATGTTCACGTCCCCTTGAATATTATTTGGATAATTACCCAGAAGTGATATTACTGGGTCCTTCTTTGTCACTTGTTATAGCCTTTGTTTTAAAGGCTTCTATTTTGTCTGGTATAAGTATTGCTACCACAGCTTTTTGTTTGTTTCCATTTTCATGAAGTATCTTTTTCCATCTTTTTACTTTAAGTCTGTGTGTGTATTTTGATCTGCAGTGAGTCTCTTGTAGGCAGCACATATGTAAGGGTCTTGTTTTCTTATCCATTAAGCCACCCTATCTTTTGATTGGATAATTTAATCCATTTACATTTAAAGTAATTGTTGACAGATATGTAGTTTTTGCCATTTTATTATATGTAGTTTTTGCCATTTTATTATATATTATATATAAATATATATATATATATATATTTATATGTATAAATATAAGTATATATACCATGTTTCCCCCAAAATAAGACCTAGCTGGACCATCAACTCTAATGTGTCTTTTGTAGCAAAAATTAATATAAGACCCAGTATTATATTATATTATATTAGACCTGTTCTTATACTAAAATAAGACCAGGTCTTATATTAATTTTTGCTCCAAAAGATGCATTAGAAGTGAGGGTCTGGCTAGGTCTTATTTTTGGGGAAACACGATATATATAAATACGAATATAAATATAAATATAAATATAAATAAATTATACATATATATGTGTATATATATATATATATATATATATATATATATATATATATATATATATATATATATCTGGAAAGTTCTTTATCTGCCTTCACTTCTAAATAATATCTTTCCTGTATAGAGTAATCTTGGTTGTAAGTCCTTTCTTTTTCATCACTTTGAAGATTTCCTGCCAATCCCTCTGGCCTGCAAAATTTCTGTTGAGAAATCAGCTGACAGTCTTATGGGAGCTCCATTGTAGGTTACTAATTACTTTTCTCTTGCTGCTTTTAAGATTCTCTCTTTGTCTATAACCTTTGGTATTTTAATTATGATGTGTCTTGGATTCATCTTGTTTGGGACTCTCTGTGCTTCCTTGGCTTGTATATATACCGTGTTTCCCTGAAAATAAGACCTAACCAGAAAATAAGCCCTAACTGGAAAATAAGCCCTGGCATGATTTTTCAGGATGACAGTCCCCTGAACATAAGTCCTAATGCGTCTTTTGGAGCAAAAATTAATATAAGACCCAGTCTTATTTTTGGGGAAACATGGTATTTCCTTTACTAGGTTAGGGAAGTTTTCAGTCACTATTTCTTCAAATAGGTTTTCAATTCCTTGCTCTCTCTTCTCCTTCTGGTACCCCTGTGATGTGAATGTTGGTATGTTTGATATTGTGCCAGAAGCCCCATAAACTGTCCTCACTTTTTGGATTCTTTTTTTCTTTTTGCTCTTGATTGGGTGTTTTCTGCTACCTTATCTTCTAAATACTGATTTGATCCTCTGTTTCATCTAATCTACTATTGATTCCCTCTAATGTATTCTTCATTTCAGTTATTGTAGTCTTTATTTCTGGCTGGTTGTTTTTTATGTTTTCTATCTCCATTTTTTATGTTTCCTGTCTCTTTGTCAAAGATCTCCTTGATATCATTGAACATTTTTATAACCAGTGTTTGGAACCTTGCATCTGGTAGATTGCTTGTCTCATTTTGTTTTGTTCTTTTTGTGGAGCTTTGTTCTGTTCTTTTATTTTTTACAATATTCTTCGGTTCCCCATCTTAACTGCCTCTCTATGTTTGTTTCTATGTAGGGCTGCTATGCCTCCTGGTCTTAGTAGTAGGTGACCTGTGGGACACAGTGGTTCAGTCTCCCTGGTCACCAGAGCTGGGTACTCCAGGTGTTTTCCTTTTGTGGGTTGTATGTACCCTCCTGTTGTAGCTGAGACTTGATTGCTGTTTGCTACTCAATAGGAGGGATTAACCCTCAGGCGGATTGGTTGTGAGGACTGGCTGTGACTACAGTGGAGGAGCTGTTGTACAGGGGCTGACCCTACAGAATAGGGTTCATTTTAGTGGGGCTCTGGTGCCTGCCTAGTCTGCCCTTTGGGTGTGTTGTCCTTGGAGGTGGCTAGGTTATGCTCTGGCCCAATCTGGGCCAGCCAGCCCTGGGGCCTCCTGGATGGGTACCACTGTTGGATAAGTTCAGCTGTAGACTGTGCCTTGACTGCGACCACCTGGCATGAGCCACAATGCAATCCAGAGATGGCCGCCACCTGTACTGTGCTTGGAGGTGCCTTGAGAGGCCAAGTCATGAACCAAGGCCAGCTTTTACTGGTGCCAGGCTTAGGGCTGCTCAGCAATAGACACACTGAAGCCAGATGCTGCTTGTTTGGGTTTTATGAACTTTTAAGAGATTTTAGGAAAGTTTGCAGCATAAGCCAAGGCAGGTTGTTTTTATGGAAAAGCCACTGGTAGCGGCTTGGGTGTGTCCAAAAGTTGGGTGGGGTGTAGTCTCAGAGAATTGCTAGGGCGGGGCAGAAGAAAGGCCATAGCCAATTTGATGGAGACTGAGATATGATGTGTGCCTGCATCTACACGCAGGGAGTGGGAGGGCTCAACAAAGAAACAATGGCTTCCACCAGCTCCTCTATCCGGGAGAAAGCTGCCCTTCCAGCCCTCACCCTGAAGCTAAATAATTCAGTTCTTTCCCATATGTCCCTGGTGCCTTTTGAGTTGCTGCCCCAGCACTGGAATTCACAGTGAGTGCATCCATCAGCAAGTAAGTCCAAGTGTGGTCCCTTTAAGAGGACTGCTTGGGAGTGCCGCTGCCCTTTGTCTCACTCAGGCACGATCTCTGCTGGTTTTCACAGCCAGAAGTTATGGGGACTTCTCTCCCTGGCACAGAAACCTTGTGCTGGAGTGGGGGTGGGACCTCTCACTCTTTAGGTGGGGAACATCCACAGTCAAGATATACCTCCCGATTTTTAATGGTCACATGGGGGTGTGGGACCAGCCCATTCTGCATCTCTGCCCCTCCTACTAGTCTCGAGGTAGCTTGTTCTGTATGTCCATACTTGTAGGGCTTCATTTCAGCTGGCTCACTAACTTCCTTCTCTGGATTCTAGAATGGCTACACTGGAGTAACCTACTCTTTTAGAACTTTGTTTCCATCTCCTTTCCCAGGCTGCTTCAGGTCTACTGTCCTGGCTTTGCTCCTCTGCTATGCTGCCATCTTGCTCCCTGATTGCTATTGTGATATGTCCTACCCCTTTTATTGTAACAACTTAATCCAAAACTGAGCCTATTAGAGCAAAACATGTTCAAAATGAACTTGAATCTTGTCTGGTGACCAAATTAATCCCTCTTTGTTAAGTGAAAAAACAAAAAAGGATGTATATATTTCAACTATATAAATCAACAAAAGGAGAAGCAGGGAAATACATGCCAAAATCCAGGTAAATTATTGATATTCAAAAACACCCTCAAGCTTTCAGCGTTACTCCCTAGGGTGAGTCCTCTTTAAATTCAACAAGGTGGCTTCAGGCCAAAGATATCTCATTGATCTAATTAACTCTACTGCTCAACTCTGATCTTTTATTCCAACTTTTGTGTACTGCACTTTGTTTTCTGTTTAGGGCTTTACTTAATCCCCGATATCTGTTTGATATGCTATTCTAGCTTTTAAGAAAGATCCTATCTCCATTTCTTCTCTCTCTCTCTAGTTTAGAATGGTTTCTAGCATCTGGATTACTGCATTTTTTCTGCCCATTGCTTTGCTATAATATCCCTGTAAATCAGAGGCCTTGGACTTGAATTCCTGTCCCTGAGAGAATAAATTCACCATTCTCCTCTAAGACTGTGCAGTTCTGTCTTTCCAGCTGGGTTAGCTGTTGGGAGGCCATTTTATGGCAATATCAGAATATATGGAATGGTGCTAAAATAAAAAAAATATTAACAACAAGAAGTAAACACAGTCCAGGGGTTGGAAAAATTCAAAAGAGTCAAAGGTTGTGATAAATAAATCTTATTAAAAATTTTAGTTAGGAGTTATGTCAACATTTTATTATAATCTTGCTATAGGGCAAAACATCCCTGATAGGTCAGTTCAAAGATTCACTTTCCTGGGCTGGCCCGGTGGCTCAGGCGGTTGGAGCTCCTTTCTCCTAACTCTGAAGGCTGCCAGTTCGATTCCCACATGGGCCAGTGGCCTCTCAACCACAAGGTTGCCAGTTCAACTCCTCGAGTCCCGCAAGGGATGGTGGGTTCCGCCCCCTGCAACTAAGATTGAATACGGCACCTTGAGCTGAGCTGTCACTGAACTTCTGTACGGCTCAGTTGGTTGGAGTGCAGGCTCTCAACCACAAAGTTGCTGGTTCGACTCCTGCAGGGGATGGTGGGCTGCACAATGGCAACTGGACCTGGAGCTGAGCTGTGCCCTCCACAACTAAGACAGAAAGGACAACAACACTTGAAGCTGAACAGCACCCTCCACAACTAAGATTGAAAGGACAACAACTTGACTTGGAAAATAGCGTGGAAGTACACACACACACACACACACACACACACACACACACACACGATTCACTTTCCTTAGGACAATTTGATAGGAAAAGAGAATGATTATGTAATCCTTAGACTAGCCATATTTAAAAAATCTAATTCACTAGAGGTCATTAGACTTCACTGGCAGTCAACTGGGTTTGGGGAGTGGAGTTTCCTAGAACAAGTCTTATTTTTAAAATACAGATAATATATATTGAGCATTTATGTGTACCAGGCACTTTACATGTATTATTTCATACAGACAAAAACCACTGAGGGAGGTAGAATAATTCATACAAGGCCGTATAATGATGGAGGAGGGTTTAAACCCAGGTATTTCTGATTCTAGAGCCTTAGCTTTCCACCACTATACCATTTCCCTCCCAATCTTGCTTGCTCATAAGATACTTGCTAAAACTGCAGATTTCTAGGCATCTCTCTTAGACATTCTGGTGCAGTGGGTCTGGCACAGTGCCTTGGAATCTTTATTTTTATGAAGATCCTTAGGAGAGTCTAGTGGGCAGACAAATTTAGGAAACCCTGCCCTATACTGTACCTACCGCCTCTCTAATGGCAGGTATTAAAAATGAGATTTTCTCCATCTCTAAATTCCCAGTGTTTATGTATTCTAAGGAAATAAAACCAAATCAGAGCAGATTATCTTATTTGTAATGACAGGCAAAAGTTTTTATTCAGAAACAAAATGCCAACTTCTAGATACAATCCTCCTTTCCTTCAACATATAAACATGATGTGTCCATCCTAGGAAACAAGTTGCCACCTCATCTTTTCTTGTCTTTCCCAGCCAAGTTTCTTGAAACAGTCACTGACATTCATGGTCTGCAATCCTTACTTCTTAATTTCTCAACCCATTGTCTTTTGGCTTCTGCTTTATGCCTCTGTAGAATCTGCACTCATCACCAATAGCTTCCTGTGGTTGGATTTATATCAGCTCTTACCTAACCTGAGTTTCCTAGAACAAGTCTTAATTCTATTAGAGTTTATCTGAAAATTGCTTAAGCATTTTATCCGGAATGCTCATTTCTTCACGGAAAGAGGTTGTTGATTACATCAAGTAAAAAGTTCTGTCCCAGACCAGGTTTGGAACCATTTGTCTTTTATACTTGGCAGCTGATTTTTAAAAGCGAAACGGACATCTGGAAGGAAAGAGCATGGCTAGATGGGACAGAGTCCAGAAGGAAGAGTGGACAATGGGTGGAAGGGACAGTGGGGAGCTATGTCTGACTAAACTCTCGCAGCCTCAGGAGAAGTGTAGATAGAGGCTTGGTGTTTATAAAACGGATGGAAGGGGAAGTCTCTGTAATAACTTACCTATTGAACTTATTATACCTTATTAGGAGATTACAGTTAAAAAATTATTTTAATCTCACATTATTGTACCCAGATACACCAGGAAAAATTTTTAATAAATTAACACTTTTACAATCTAGGAAAACATTGTCTTGAGTGACTTTACCTGATCTTGCTCTTCCAATTCAATGATCTAACACAATCTGGGACTCTGATTACAGTCATGGCTACTTTGTCAAACTAAATTAAATGTGGCCAATACTAAATTTCTCCCCTTTGAATGATGAAATGCTCATTATTTCAAATCTTGTTTTGGTTATATCTTTAGTTTGACCTGTAAAATATCTTTTCTTACTTTTTTTCCTTGTTATTTCTTGTTTTCTCCCATTACTAACTACTTCATCTTTCTATCATAAGACTCTCATTTCCTTTCAGTGGATGTTCCTGACAAAGTTTTGCATCACCGTTAAGTAATCTCCAAAAACTCAGAACCATTTAATAATTTATTCCAACTGTAATCTTTAATAAGTACTTGGCTTTATTTAAGACATGTTAGAATTTGCATATATTTCTATAAAGCACATTTTATTCATCTCATTCTAGTCTTATTCCATGGGTAGAGGAGATATCCAAATTTTCTTCTTATTCAGGGCCCTTTTCACTACATCATGCTGTCATAATTTATGAAAAAACACATTGTTTTAATGACTTTAGGGTAGTAGATAGGTATTTTATTTTTTTATAAAAAGAAGTACAGAAGAGAGCATTATTGCATTTCAAATACCTGTTAATTTTACTGCTGCTGAAGCGCATGCCACAGGCTGCCTAATATCCACATCCTGCTTTGGACATAAATTATATTGTCATTCTACTTATAAGTGAAATTGCTTTATGACTAGGCCTTGTCGAGGCTGTGCCTCTCCTGGCATGGATTGCTCTTCTCTTCACATTTCTTCCTGGCTCATTCCCTCACCTCCTACAGGTCCTGACCTAAATGTTACCTTCTTGGTGTAGTTTTCCCAGGCCAGACTGTTTCAAATTGTAACTCTGGCCCAACACCACATCCATCTCTTTCATGTTTTTTTTTTTTTTCTTTCTATAGCACATATCACCTTCTAACACAGTAAGTTTTATGTTTATTGATTTTTTTATATTCCCCCTACCAAAATGTAAGGTCTACAGGCCAGGAATTTTTATCTGTTTTATTCTCAGCTTGGCTAAGAACAGAGCCTGGCACACAGTAAATGCTAAGTAATTAATGGTTAAATAATGTGTGAACACATGTGTTCTGGTACGATAGCAATTACACTCTCTTAGGGAATCCAAAGTAGGAAAATTATATATCAAAATTTACTAATCAATGTGACAGTTACTGAGATTCCTGTGTAAGTTCAAGGAAGAAAACAGAAGTAGCACATAGTAGGTGCTTAAAAAGTTTTAAAATAAATGTAATTCAGAGAAACATTGGCCATTTACATTAATTTGGGCAAGTTATAGTCACAATTTCCTGGGTTATTAAAAAATAATTTAAAAATGAGATAGAAGCCCCCTTATCTGATGCTATAGTTGGTATGTTATGAAAAACTGTTCTCACATTTGTAGATAATAAGTCATTTAAGTTTTTAAAAAATGGGTGTAGAATGCCCTCTTTTGGTGAGGATTCCAGACAATTACCATCTACATAAACCTTTTATTCCAAATATCGATAATCAGCAGTGTAAGAACAGTGTAATTTTCATTCAAAAGATCATACAAATATTTCCAGATACAAATGCCAAATGTTATGGTTTGATTTTTAACTAGAGACAGATTTCCTGTAATAGGATGCAGAGACCCAAATTCATTTTATAATCTGACCATAACCATATTTCATACAAGTTTTTATCTAAATAAATATAAAATATGAGCAGTTGGGTAAAAAAATCAACCATCAGACTCAGTGAATCAAAAAAGTTGTTTGAAGTGGATAATCATTTAAAAAAATAATATGTATCTAGAATATTTTCAGTATAAAATATAAAAATGATTATTTTAGCAGTCTGTTCAGTTTATTAAAGGCTTTATTAAAGGTTTTATTAAAACTATTTTTTAAGTAGTCTGCTGATGTCTTGATGCTATTGAGTTTAGAGTTCTTCTAGATTTTGACTTATATTTTTGATTTTTCATAGTTTTCTTGCCCATGTACAAGTCAAAACATTTTTTCCCGATTACCTTTTCTGAAGTCATTCCAAAGCTTCCAACTTAGTTTTCTTTTACCTAATAACATTTTCTGTTTCTTTTAATAAATTCTGATTTTGCATATTATTTAATTATAGAACTGAATATAAGTACAATAGACATAAGTAGGTTTAGGATCAAATAATGACCCTGGAAAAGTAGACACCTTACCCAGTGGGAGCTGGAGGGTGGAAGCATACCAGGGCCTACAAGCTTGGTCCTTTGACTTCCTCCTGTTTTGGGAGCCTATCTGCATTACTAAGCAGGAATGAAGAGCATTTGTGAGACAGTTAAGTGATAATCAGTTGAAAGAGCCTCTGTCATACTCAACTTTTGTTAGAACTACCAGAAAAATTGAAGGAATAACATTTTAGTGTAACTTATTCTATTAACATTAACCAGGTTCTTCAGGCACTTGTCCTTCTTGGACTTAAAAGCACTGATACAAATTGGCAGTAAAGGGCAAGTTGTGTTTGTGAAATGATTCTGTTCAAATTCATATGCAACTGAAAAAATATTTAAATGCCTATTCTATCACAAGAGGGCACTCATGTCCCATTAGTTAAAGCAAGTGCTGTTTCAGGCATTGATAGGAATTACAACTGAAATAAATTTTAGACCTACAAATTGTAATTTCAGCTTCAGTAAATTGGAAGAACTGGTGATTGGTGATTCTGTTTATCCAAAGATTCTTGATACATTAATATCATAAATGGATTTTCACACAGAATATAAATATGCAAACTTGCTATGCTAAATAATATTTATTTTTTTGATGAGTCATTCCAAGGTTTTCATTATTTTGAAATGTGATTATCATTTTATTGATTACTGAATTACTGCAATGATGTTTCAATCATCTATCACACAAACAACCAACATTATTAAACATCTGCTCTTTGCTGTTTCTTTTCTTTGGACAAAAGATTTACTGCATTTTAAAGAATGTATCAGATATTGCATCAATTTATTTAAATTCTGGCTTTAATAATTGTAACTTGTATTAGTTATCTATTGCTGACTAAAAAATTACCCCAAAATGTAATGGCTTGATGTAACAACCATTTACTATCTTATAGTTTCTGAGGTTCAGGAATATGGGAGCAGCTTAGCAGGGTGCCTTTCGCTCAAGGTGTCTCACAAGGTGGCAGTCAAGCTTTGGCTAAGGCTGCAGTCGTCTCAAGGCTCAACTGGGACTGAAGAATTTCCTTCCAAGCTCACTCACATGGGCCTCTCCATAGGGCAGCCTCACAACATGACAGTTGTCTTCCCCCTGGCCAAGTTATCTAAGTGGGAGAAAGAGTGCATGCCCAAGATGGAGCCTACAGTCTTTTTAATAACCTAATCTCTGAAGTGATACCTTATTACTTCTGCCATATTTTGTTAGAAATGAGTCAATAAATCTACCCACACTCTTGGGGGAGAGGATTACACAAGAGTGTGAATACCAATAGATAAAGGTGTGGGGACAGAGTCCCAGAGAGCAGTTTCCAGACTCTGGGCCTCACGTGGAAAGGTGCTGGCTCGGGTAGTAGACGGCCATCTGCTGTGACTAGTTGGCCATCAGCTGTAATCAGTTAGCTATTAGCCACTGATATAACTGCTGTGGCTGAGCTAGCAAGCGCGGATTGCAGCTAGCAAGGGGGTTTGTTGGCTGGCAGAGAAGCACATGGCGGATTGCAGCTAGCAAGTGCGGTTAGCAAGCATGGATAGCGGATTGCGGGTGGTGTGGATCCGACTTCCAGTGTCTTGCCCAGCCATCAGCGAGACTGAGGTGCAGGAAGATCCCTTGTTGGGGTACTGGCAGATGTTTGCTTTTGTGTCTTGACCAGCTGCCATCAAGAATATAGTGGTATGACTCCCCTACCTATCGCTCTGTTGTTGTTCCTTTTTGGCTTCACCATATTCTGTGTCCATGCGCCGAGAGCAGGATTAGAGTCCCTGCATGACAAGGGGTCATTGGGAACCAACATAGAACTGAAATTTCCTTTAGTAATCATGTACTTTTTAAAATAAAAAAAATTTAAAAATCTTTATATTGTTCAATATAATCCTATTTATCAGTTATTTTTATAGTACTTTAGGTGCCTGGTACTTTATAAAACATTGTAAGACTTCCAGTTTCCAGTCTGACATGGAAAGAGCTTGGAAATTGTAACTCCCATCCTCACATCTAGAAAAGAGCTGAACAAACTAAAAATCAACATCTCTGCTTAGATCCACCAGAGAATTGAGGTCACAGGGCAAATCACCACCCTGAAAACTGGAGACAGGCAAATACACAGAATTACAGTTTACTGGAGCAGAAGCTGTTGCTAGAGCCTTGAAGAAACACAGTATAATTCACTAAAATACGTCAACTTTTTATCAACATACACAACTATCGATCTATGATGATATATTTACAGCATGGTCAGATTCTACCTTTTTGAAACACATACTTTATACTAAAAGTCACAAAAATTCTCTCTCAAAGTGTTTTTTTTTTTAAATCAATATACTTTTTTTTTTTTTTTACCAGCAGCTGTTGGGTTTACAGAAAAATTGAGCAGAGAGTACAGAATTCCCATATATCCCCCCACCTTTCCCAATTGAATTTTCACTATTTTTAACATTTCCATTAATGTGGTATGTTTGTTACAATTGACAAACCAATATTGATACATTACTATTAACTAAAGTCCACAGTTTACATTAGGGTTCACCCTGTGTTTGCATCAGTCTGCTCAGGCTGCCATGACAAAATACCATACACTGGATGTCTATAACAACAGAAATTTATTTGCTCACAGTTCTGGAGGCTGGAAGTTCAAGTTCAAGCTCTGGCAAGTTTCAGTTTTGATGAGAGCTCTTCCTGGCTTGTCAATAGCTGCCTTCTCTCTGTGTGCCAACAAGACGAGAGAAAGAGAGAGAGAGAGAAACAGACAGACAGACAGACAGAGAGAGAGAGACTAATCCTATAATATCAGGGCCCTACCCTTATGACCTCATTTAACTTTGCCCTGTTATAGGTCCTATCTCCAAAAAAAACAGTCACATTGGCTTAGGGCTTCAACATATGAATTTTAGGGAGACACAGGTTAGTCCATAGTAGTGTTGTACAGTTCTGTGGGTTTTAAAAAATGCATAATATTGTGTATCCACCATTATAGCACCATACAGAATAGTGTTATTGTTCTAAAAATGTCCTGTGTTCCACTTATACATCCTTCCCCCAAATACCTGGCAATCACTGACCTTCACTTTGTCTCTCAGTTTTCCTTTTCTAGAACACCAGATAATTGAAATTATACAATATGTAGCCTTTCAGATTGGCTTCTTAGCAATATGCACTAAAGTCTCTTCCATGTTTTTTCATGGATTTATAGCTCATTTATTTTTATTGCTCATATCCATTGTATAGCTGTACCAGTTTGTCTATCCATTCACCTTTTGAAGGACATCTTGGTTGCTCCCAGTTTTTTGAAATTATAAATAAAGCTGTTGTAAATATGTACAAATTTTTGTGTGGATATACATCTTGAACTCATTTGCATAAGTATCCAGGAGATCAATTGTATTGAACCATATGGTAAGATTATGTTTAGCTTTGTAGGAAACTGTCTTCCAAAGTTGGTATACCATATTGCGTTCCTACCAGCAATGAATGAGAGTTCCTATTGCTCCACATTCTTGTCAGTGTTTGATGTTATCTGTGTTTTAGATTTTAGCTATTCTAATTGGTGTGTAGTAGCATTTCATTGTTTTAATTTGCAATTCCCTAATGACATGTGATGTTGATCATCTTTCCCTATGCTTATTTGCCATATATATATATTTTTTTTTTGGTGAGGTATCTGTCCAGATCTTTTGCCTGCTTTTAAATTGGGTCGTGTTTTCTTACTATTGATTTTTTTTTTAATTTAGTAGTAATTTTATTTATTTATTAAAAAAATTTTTTTTTTTTAAAAATAAGGGCACAACTCACAGTGGCCCATGTGGGGATCAAACCGGCAACCCTGGTACTATCAGCATCATGCTCCAACCAACCAAGCTAACCGGCCACCCCCTTTACTGTTGATGTTTAAGAGTTCTTTATATAATTTGAATGTAAGTACTTTATCTGATAAGTTTTTACAAAGATTTTTCTCCCATTCGGTGGCTTGTCTTTTCATTCTTGTAACAGTGTCTTTCACAGAGCATAAGTTTTAAATTTTAATGAAGTCTAAATTATCAATTATTTTGTTTCATGAATTCTGTTTTTGGTGGTATATTTGAGAACTCATTGCCAAATCCAAGGTCACCTAGATTTTCTTTGATGTTTATGTTTTAGAAATTTTATAGTTTTGTGTTTTACATTTAGGTCTATGATCCACTTTGAATTTGTTTTTGTAAGAGTTGTAGGATCTGTCTAGATTATTATTATTATTATTTTTTACATGTGGATGTCCAGTTGTTACAGCATTATGGGCTAAATTGTGTCCCTCCCAAATTCATATGTTGACATCCTAACCCTCCAGTACTTTACAATATGACTATATTGAGAAACAGAGTCTCGTAAGAGGTAATTAAATTAAAATGGGTTGTTAAGGTGGGCCATAATCCAATTGACTGTTGTCCTTATAAAAGAGGAGATTAGAGACACCAGACACAGATCTAGAAGCGACCATATGAAGACACAGTGAGGAAGTGGACATGTACAAGCCAGAGAGAAAGGCCTCAAAGGAAACCAAACCTGCTGACACCTTGATCTTGGACTTCTAGCTTTCAGAACCATGAAAAAATAAATTTCTGTTGTTGAAGGTACCCAGTCTATGATATTTTGTTACTAGAAAACTAATACAATTAACCTTTCTCCTTTGAATTGTCTTTGCTTCTTTGTCAAAGATCACTTGACTATATCTGTGTGGGTCTATTTCTGAGCTCTCTATTCTGTTCTAATGATCAATTAGTCTGCTTTTTTTTTCCCCACCAATACCAAACTTTCTTGTTTACTGTAGCTGTGTGGTAAGTCTTAAAGTCAGATAGTGGCAGTCTTTTTTGTTGTTGTTCTTCAACCCTGTGTTGTCTTTCTCAGTTTTTTGCCTTTGTATATAAACTTTAGAATGAGTTTGTCAAATGCACAAAGTAACTATCTGGGATTTTGGCTGGAATTGCACTGAATCTATAGATCCAAATGGGAAGAACAGAGATCTTAACAACATTAAGTCTTCTACCCATAAATGTGGAATATCTATTTATTTAGATGTTCTCTGATTTTATTCATCAGAGTTTGTAGTTTTCCTTATGTAGATCTTGTATATATTCTGTTTGATTTATACTTAAGTAGTTCTTTTCTGGGGTGCTAATGTAAATAATGTAATATTTTAAATTTCAAATTCCATTTTTTCATTGCTGGTATATAGGAAAGCAATTGACATATGTTAGTTTTCCTTGGGGCAGGCAGTTGTAAAGGAGAAAGAAGTGCTCTGGGCTTATTTCACAATGGTTACTTTCCCCCTCCCAGTTCCAGAGACATCAGGAGAGTTTTTCTCTGATCTTCACCCTGAGAACCTGGTGGGCCTCCTGGAGGTAAAACTCATGAAAGTGGGAGCCCTCCCTGAAGCTGGGCCCTCAGGAGTTTTTATGGTTCAAGCTAGTCTAAATTCAGCATATAGAAATTAGTGAATTATACCGTGTTTCTTCCAGGCTCTAGCAGCAGCTTCTGCTCCAGTAAACTGTAATTCTGTGTATTTGCCTGTCTCTCCAGTTTTCAGAGTGGTGATTTGCCCTGTGACCTCAATTCTCTGGTGGATCTAAGCAGAGATGTTGATTTTTAGTTTGTTCAGCTCTTTTCTAGATATGAGGATGGGAGTTACAATTTCCAAGCTCTTTCCATATCAGACTGGAAACTAGAAGTCTCGCAGTGTTTTATAAAACATTAGGCACCTCAAGTACTATAAAAATAACCAATACATAGCATTATATTGAACAATATAAATACTTTTAACAATATATTTTTATTTTAGAAAGTATGTGATTATTAAAGGAAATTTCAGCTCTGTTTAAAAGAAGCATAAAGTAATCGAAAAAGATCCCATCTCCCAACATCATCACTGTTCACATTCTAGTAAATATCTCCCTCTCTCCTTTCTTTTCCTTTGTCCCTCCATTCCTTCATATTTTGTGAAGTGCCTACAATCTGTTATATTCTCTGTGCTAGATGTAGGTTCTTTTGAATTTCTTGTGCCTGTATTATTGTGTGCTTGTATGCTATGTGATGAACTCAATTCTCCCAACCATTTTCCTCTGGTCCAACTAGTACTAGTCTGATATCACAGTGCCCTGTGATACCTGGTTTCACTTGTAACAAAGAATATTCTACTTTTATTTGTTTTCTAAAATTTTTATTAAATGTATTAGGGTGACATTGGTTAGTAAAATTACATAGATTTCAAGTGTACAATGCTATAATACATCATCTACATATTGCATTGTGTGTTCACCATCCAGAGTCAGTTCTCCCATCACCATATATTTGACCCCTTTTATCCTCTACTACCACCGCCCTCCTCCGTTGTCCTCTGGTAAACACTAAACTATTGTCTGTGTCTACGACTTTTTGTTTGTTTGTCATGTTCGTTTGTTGCTTTCAGTTTTATGTGCCACATGAGTGAAATCATATGGTTCTTAACATTTTTGTCTGACTTATTTTGCATAGCATGATAATCTCAAGGTCCATCCATGTTGTTGCAAATGGCAGTGTTTCATCTTTTCTTATCGAGTAATATTCCATCATATATATATATACATATAAAGAAGATATAGATATATCTTCGATATCTTCTTTATCCTATCATCTATGGAACAACATTTTGGTTGTTTTCATGTCTTGGCCACAGTGAATAATGCTGCAATCAACATAGGGGTACATATATCATTATGGATAAATGCTTTCAGATTTTTTGGGTAGATACCCAGAAGAGGGATTACTGAGTCATATGGTAATTCTTTTCTTAATTTTTTGAAGAACCTTCATACTGTTTTCCATAGTGGCTGTACCAATTTACATTCCCACCAGCAGTGTATGAGGGTTTCTTTTTTTTCCACAGCCTCTCCAACACTTGTTATTACTTATCTTGTTGATAATAGCCATTGTGATGGGTGTGAGGTGGTATCTCATTTTGGTTTTGCATTGTCCTAATAGTGAAGCTGAGCATTCTTTCATATATATGAAGTGTCTGTTCAAATCTTCTGCCCATTTTTAAATTGGATTTTTTGGTTTTTTTGTTGTTGAGTTGTATGAATTCTTTATATATTTTGGATATTAGCCCTTTATCAGAAGTGTTGTTTGCAAATATCTTTTCCCATTTGGTTGGTTGCTTCTTTGTTTTGTTGATGGTTTCTTTTGCTGTGCAGAAGCTTTTTAGTTTGATATAATGCCATTAATTTATTTTTGCTTTTACTTCCCTTGCCTTTGAGGTCAAATTCATAAGATCCTCTCTGAACCCAAGATCCATATGTTTAGGATCTATGCTTTCTTCTATGCAATCTATGCGTATTGTTTTATATCTTATATTTGATCCATTTCGTGTTCATTTTGGTATATGATAGCAGTAGTCTAGTTTCATTCTTTTGCACATGGCTTTCTAATTTTCCCAGCACCATTTATTGAACAGATTTTCTTTTTTCCAGTGTATATTTTTGGCTCCACTATTGAAAATTATCTGCTCATATATATGTGGGTTTATTTCTGGTTCTCAATTCTATTCCATTGGTCTGTGTGTCTGTTTTTCTGCCAATACCATGCTGTTTTGACTATTGTCTCTTTTTAGTATAAATTGAAGTCAGGGGATGTGATATCTCCATCCTTATTCTTTTTTATCGGGATTGTTTTGGCTATTCGAGTCTTTTGTGGTTCCATATAAATGTGATGATTTTTTGTTCTATTTCTTTAAAAAATGTCATCAGGATTTTGATGGGGATTGCATTAAATCTGTATATAACTTTGGGTACTATGGCCATTTTAACTATGTTGATTCTTTCAATCCATGAACATGGAATATCTTTCCATTTCTTTGTGTCTTCAATTTCTTTTAATAATGTCTCATGGTTTTCAGTATATAGGTCCTTCACATCCTTTGTTAAGTTTATGCCTAGGTATTTTATTCTTTTTATTGCAATTGCAAAAGGAACTGTTTTCTTCATTTCTTTTTCTGAAATTTTGTTGTTAGTAATAGGAACACAGTGGATTTTTGTACATTGATTTTGTTTCTGCAACTTTACTGTATTTGTTTATTGTTTCTAACAGTTTTTTTTTTTGTGGTAAAATCTTTAGGTTTTTCTATATAAAGAATCATATCATCTGCAAAAAGTGAAAATTTAACTTCTTCATTCCCAATTTGGATGCCTTTTATTTCTTTCCTTTGCTTGATTGCTCAAGCTAGAACATCCAATATTATGTAGAATAACAGTGATGTCAGGGGTCATCCCTGTCTTGTTACTGATCATAGAGGAAAAGCTTTCAGTTTTTTACCATTAAGTATGATATTAGTTGAGGGTTTGTTATATGTGGCCTTTATTATATTGAGGTACTTTCTATCTATACCCATTTTATTAAGTGTTTTAATCCCAAATGGATATTGTATCTTGTCAAATGCTTTTTCTGCATTGGTAAATAATGACACACATTTTATTTTTGTCTGTAATATTTATTTTGTAGTTGACTCCTATCGGAACTTGCAAAAACTGTATTTCAAGGATTTGAAAGATTTAATAAAGCATTATTTTAATGATCACAATTCAGTAATTACTCTTAAATTTATCAGTATTTGTCTCAAACTCTAAGAATAAAAAACAGAATAAAAAGGAAAGAAACCTTTTCCTTTTTCCTTCTATCATATTTTCCCTACATTAAAAAAAAAAAAAGAAAAACCAAAAGAGAAAAAAGAAGCCAAAGCAAACATACCACTCATCCCTGTGAATCTGCTGCCATTTTTAGACACTTTCAGTTTATCTCTTCTGTGGATGGCAGAATCCTCAAATGAGTGGTTTGTGAACACATCAAACACATTTGAACTTATTTACACCATATTTTCATCCCCATTTTATACTGTATCATCACGCAACAAAAATGACTATATTCTGTTACTTTCCAAATCCTTGGCCATATCCTCATTCTCTTCCTATCTTTCCTAATAATGATTTTTCCTTATGCTAGCACTTAAGTTTCATCTCTTCCTATTTTTCTTTTTCTCTTACTAAATTCGTCTGGAGACATTACCTATATTTTCTACTTTAATTATGTTGTGTTTCACATTCTTTATCATTAGCTCTGACTTTTCCGTTATCTATGAGACATTTCATGGCTGTTGTAACAAAATACCACAAATTGAGTGGCTTAGACAACAGAAATATACTCTCTCACAATTCTGGAGGCCACAGGTTTGAAATCAAGATGTCAGCAGGACTTTACTCCCTCTAAAGTCTCCAGAGGAGAATCCTTCCTTGTTTCTTCCAGCTTCCAGTGGTTCTTGGCATTCCTTGGTTTCCTTGACTTGTGGCCACATCATTCCAGTCACTGCCTCTGTCTTCACATTGCTTCTCCTCTGTGAGACTGTCTCTTCTTATGTCTGACTCTGTGTCTATTTTAAAAGGACACCCGTCTTTGGATTTAAGGCCCACCTGAATAATCCAGGTTATGTCTTCATCTCAAGATCTTTAACTTAAATGACACCTGCAAAGACCCTTTTTCCAAAGAGGGTAATTCACAGGTTCTGGAAATTAGGACATGGACATATCTTTCTGGGGGTTATCAGTCAACCCACTACACCAGGTATTAAAAAACACTAAATAATCTGATGGCAAATGACTTACCAGACTTCAGTGTTGAAGGAGCCAAAGGGGAGTGGAAAACTAGAACACACATGCTCTGTCTAAAGTGGACAGACCCTCCTCAGTTCTAGCTGTTGATATGGGGATATGCAGACCCACTATTGCCAGTTCTTTTGACATCCGCAGAGAATCTGGAAATCCAGATTTTTATGTGCTAAGAACTAAGTAAAAATTTAAAAATCTGCTTAGCAGGTAACATTGTAGGGAACACTGGGCCTGGGGTAGCTCCCATGGGTCAGATGTGGCAAACTGCCAGCTTGTGACTTCTTGTATACAGTCTGATGCTTAGAGAGTAGCTTTGATGAGAAGGCCAGAGAACCTTCCTAGTAGAGGTGAGAGAGGTGATGAATCTAATGCCAGTTGGGATGGAAAGGAAGATGCTGGTATTACCTTTGATTTGCCACTTTTTGCTGTTTTAATTCAATGAGAAAAAAATAATTTCTAAACCTGAAATGTCAATTTCTTGTTGATATCTTATAGTAGATCTGCTATGTCTCCCAGTCTTGGCAGGGTGGCTTATGTGATAGGTGCCCTGTGGGACCCACTGGCCCAGTCTCCCTGGTCACCTGCTCTGGGTGTTCCAGGAGTGTCCCTTGTGTGGGTTGTGTGTGCCCTCCTGTTATAGTTGAGTCTTAATTGCTATTGGCATGTCAGTGGGTGGGATTGATCCTCAGGCTGACTGGCTGTGGGGATTGGCCACATCCATAGCTTATGGGATGCTGTGTGTGGGGCTTAACCCACTGGTTGGGATTTCCCCCAGCAGGCTCTGGTGCCTGTTGAGACCACTCTGTGTGTGTTCCACTTGTGGGGCTAATTGGGCAATGTTCTGCTGTGGTCTGAAGCCAACTTCCAAGTATGTTGGTTCTGGGGCCTCTTGGGAGGGGCTCCAGTGCAGGCCCAGGTCACCCATGGCCTGTGATCAGCCAGGGACTACCTGGTCCCTGGAGCCACAAAGCAATCCATGTTTTTTTTGCTGCCTGTTCTAAACCTGGATGCACAAGGGTGAGGTCATGCTCTGAACTGAGGACGGCTGCCACTAGTACTGGGCCTGGGGTAGCTCCACAAAAAACCAGGACATCCTGAATCCTACTGCCACCTGCCACCTTAAAGTTAAGCCACTGATAAAGCCTCATGTGTTATGCGAGTTAGGTGAGGCAGGGTCTCAGGGAGTCACTAGAGTGGGAAGCATTGTGATCACCAGGTTATTGTAGACTCTGATTTGGTACCAGTGCTGAGCATGGAGCTGCTTAGCAAAAGTCTCATCACACTGAGACCATCACACTGAGTCGTCACCTGCCTGGGAACCATGGACTCCGATAATTTTCCAAGTAAGAGTGCAATGCACGCTGGGCTGGCTGCTCGCAGAAAAAGTGCCTCCAGCATTGGGGGAATTGGGTAGGGTGTGTTCTCAGTGAGTCAGCAGGGCTGAGCTCCAGAGCTCACCAGACTAATCAGATTCAGACTTCACCTTAAGTATGTATAGGGGGAGGGATCAACACATTAAACATGGGTGGAGGACCTGACAGGGAAAATGGGACTTCCCTCCAGCCCTGGCCTGGGAGCCACATATCTCAGTCTGCTCTCTGTATGCCCCCTGAATCACCATCTCTCTGCTGGAGCCCAAGGTGAGTGCCTGAGAGGGTGTGAGTCTGTGTGAGCCCTTTAAGAGGACTCTGGGTTTCCCACAGCCTTCTGTCCCACCCGGATGGTTGGAATCCCCACTGTGTTTCACAGGCAGATGTTGCAGGAGCTCCTCTTCCCTGCACCGGTACTCCAGTCTGGAGTGGGACTGGGGCCTTCACTCCTCCAGGGGGAATCTTTGCAGCTGAGGCCTCCCTCCCAGTTTTCATCCCCCATACAGAGGTTTGGGACCAACACATTTCGTGTCTCCACCCTGTTACCAGTCTCATTGTGGTTTCTTTGTATCCTTAGTTATAAAACTTCTGTCCATCCAGACTTCAGATGGTTCTCCAGGTTGATTGTTCTATAATTTACTTGTAATTTCAATGTGTTCACAGAAGGAAGCAGGCCATCTTGGGCCTCCTCCCCAATTTTTTATTGTTAAAGAAATGTTCCTTAAATGGTTAAAGATCTCTCTCTCTCTCTCTTTTTTATTTTTAGTATATGGAAGCCATTATGCTGTGAAAGGAACATTTCCCACTTAGCAATTCACGTTTTTATATGTATTAATCATTACTCAAGAAATGATCAATTACCAGCCGTGTCCCTTATCCCAGCTCATTAACTCGGAGGTTAATTTTTCCCCCCCTAGATTCTAAATATTCATCATGTTCAAATCTGCTTTGTGCTGCTTTTCCTGAATCGTATTTTATTTCAGTTTGAGCTTTTGAACTCTTGTCTTATACCTGGCATTAATTTTTTTTCCACAAATGAAAATGCTGTTTGATTGAAAATACCAATATTGCAATTGAGCCAGACCCACTTCCCTCTGCATTTTACTTCCTGCTCTAAATTGTGGTCAAAAGTATTACAGGCCCACTTGCCTTCAGTGATCATTAAACTGGTCCTTTCCTTTTGAACTTTCATCAGGGAGTGAGGATTGCACTGGATTCTTACTCAGGGATGGAAAATTCCAACTGCATTATGTATGCCACATAAAGCAGGGCATCAACACCTACCTAGTGATTAAACTGGATCAGTGGGGATGGTCAAGTGACACACAAAGTGTTTCTTATTGATATAGAAACAGAACTATAACAACTATAGTTGATGTTAAAAACTATAACAACATCAAAAAGCCAAACCAGTATGCATCTTGTTGAATCAAATGTGCGTTTAGAAACCAATATTTATTTCTGAGGAAATCAATTGTTCTTTAAAATACTATCGTTTTTATGCTCTACTATTTCATTTGTAGTTGAATTACTGAGTGATACAAATTTAACAGGTCATTGTTGGGGGACAGGATTCAAAAATAATGTATCTAAGCAATTTGGGTAAATATTTATATATAACAGATAATTGGAGAATCCTATCTCCATTCTTTGTTCTGAAAAAGGGAAATGTGAAATGTAAATATTCTATTATCTGTTTCTGCATTTTCTATTTACTAACATTTTATTTGGACTTTTACTTACATTTCTTGACAGTTTAGTTTTTTTCTGGCCACCTCTAGGGGGCAACTTAACCTAAATTATCCTTTGGTTGAATGATAAACAGACCACTGAACAAGAAAAATTATGTCAAGTGACATCATGAAGTTATAATGATTGTTGTCTAATGTAGATTTGGTAGAATTTGCTTCTGTTCATGAAATCAACTCGAATGCAGTCATTATCCATGATTTCAGGCTCTCAAGATCTGTGGGGGCATAAAATCGTGATGCTTACAGAGGCAGAGAAGATAATGAGGGCATAGATTAAACTTATAATACATGCTGCATTCTGAAGTTCTCCATCTGCTCTCAGACCACACCTGGGCATTTGGGAAGATGCAGAAATAAAAGTCACAAGTGTAGACCTCACGTATCTACACCTGTTTCTCTTGCTCGGTGTGCAAGGACTCCAGTTTACTGGGTCTTAAACAAGAAACATAGTCAGCATGTTCAACTTGACACTGTCTTAATGAACACCTAGTTCTATTTCCAAATTCGATCATGTTTTCCTTCATGGACTTGGCTCATTTTTTACCTAAACTATTATATCAGGCCTTTCTGTCTTGTCATTCTTCTTAACATAGCTGTCAAAGTTATCTTTCCTGTTCTCAGCTTTGAATCAACGAACTGCAAGGAAACGATTTCTGTTCTTCAGTATTGTGTACATCTGTCTTGTAAAAATGCAAGGTGGACTGTGATATATTCTGACGTAATTAGCTTGTTGAGAACATAAAGTATGGAAACATCCCTGTGGGTAAGATCAAGATCTCTCTTTATCGTTATAAAGGCAAATGACCTCAGCAGAGGTCAGTACATGAAGAACAAACTTACAGCAGATAAGAGAGGGATTTTAATATTTTCAAGAGAGTAAATATCTAGGCGTAAACTTTTTTTAGCAGGGGTAGAGAAGGATCATCAAGTTGGTACCTACCAGAGGACCCAGAATGCACCGGGTTCTGCAAGCTCTGTAGAAGGACTCATCTTGTATAAGTTAGGTTTTTCTAGTTTATCTCTTGTTATAGTGAAGTCATTATTAGGTTTCACATGTAAATGAGATCATATGGTATTTGTCTTTCTCTCTCTAACTTATTTCACTTAGCCCAATGCTCACAAGTTTCACCCCTGTTGCCTCAAATGGCAAGATTTCCTTCTTTTTTATGTCTGAATAATATTCCATTTTGTATATATATATGTGTGTGTGTGTATATATATATATATATATATATATATATATATACATATATACATATATACATATACATATATATATAGTGTGTCTGTACAGAGGGTGCCAAAATGTATATACATTTTAAGAAAACTACTACATAATATTGTAATGCTCAATATATACCAATAACAAAAGATGAATACTTTTTTTTGCACCCTGGTATATTTGTATGTATATATCAGGGGTGCCAAAAAAATGTATACCATTGTACACTTTGGTCAATATTACTCAAGCAGAGTTCACCGTACTCAGAAGTGTCTGGATGCTGATGGTAACCACTTTGAACACTTCTTGTAATTGCAGAAGTCAAACATGACTGTATTGATCTTTTGTTATTGGTATATATTGAGTATTACAATTTTAATAGTTTTCCTTTCTTAAAATGTGTATACATTTTTTGGCACACTCTGTATACATATATACATACATATATATGTGTATATATACATATATACACACACACATATATGTCATATTTTCTTTAGTCATTCATTTATCGATGGACACTTATGCTGTTTCCATTTCTTGGCTATTATAAATAATGCTGCTATTAACATGAAGGTGCAGATATCTCTTTGACATAGGGTTTTAATTTCCTTCAGATGTATTGCCAGAAGTGGAATTGCTGGATCATATGATAGTTCTAGTTTTAATTTTTTGAAGAAAATTCATAGTGTTTTCCACAGTGGCTGCACCAATTTACATTCCCACCAACAGTGCATAAGGGTTCTCTTTTCTCCACATTGTTGAAGATACTTGTTATTCTTACTCTTTTTGATTATGGCTAAGCTAACAGGTGTGAGGTGATATCTCAGTGTGGTTTTGATTTACATTTATTTCGCTGATGACTAGTGATGTTGAGCATCTTCTCATGTACCTCTTGGCCATATGTATGTGTTCTTTGTAAGGCAGCTATGCTCATCATTATACCACCAATGCTGCACTGTGTCTTCTTTGAAAAAATATCTATTCAGATCCTCTGACCATTTTTTAATTGGATTTTTTTTTTGCTATTGAATTGTTTAAGTTCTTTATATATTTTGGATATTAACCCTTATCAGATAAAGGGTTTGCAAATATTTTCTTCCATTTCTTAGGTTGCCCTTTCATTTTGTTGATGGTTTCCTTTGCTGTTCAGAAGCTTTGTAGCTTGATATAGTCCCACTTTTTTTTTGTTTTTTGTTTTGCTTTTGTTGCCTTTGCTTTTTGTGTTAAATCCAAGAAAACATCACCAAGATCAATGTCAGAGAGTTTACCACCTATGTTTTCTTCTAGGAATTTTATGTTTCAGGTCTTGTGTGGAAGTCTTTAATTCATTTAGAGTTGATTTTTATGTATTGTATAAGATAGGGGTTCAGTTTTCATTTCTTCGCATGTTGCTATCCAGTATTCCCAGCACCATTTATTGAAGATACTTTCCCTTCCCTTTTGTATATTCTTGGCTACTTTGTTGTAAATTGATTGAGCACGTATGTGTGGATTTATTTCTGGGCTCTATTCCGTTCCACTTATCCATGAGTCTGTTTTTATGCCAATACTGTACTGTTTTGATTGCTATAGCTTAGTAATATAGTTTGAAATCAGGAAGTGTGATACCTCCAGCTTTGTTCTTCTTTCTTAATATTGCTTTAGCCATTTGGGGTCTTTTTTAGGATTTTTTTTGTTTAATTTCTGTGACAAATGCCATCAGGATTTTGATGCAGATTGCACTAAATATTGCTTTGGGTACTACGGACATTTTAACAATATTAATTCTTCCAGTCTATTAACATGGAATATATTTCAATTTATTTATGTCTTCTTCAATTTCTTTCCTCAATGTCTTATAGTTTCCAGTGCACAGATCTTTCACCTCCATGGTTAAAATTATTACTGTGTATTTTATTCTGTTAGATGCAATTGTAAATGTGGTTTTCTTAATTTCTCTTTAATTTGCTAGTAGCATATAGAAATACAACAGATTTTTGTATATTGATTTTGTATCCTGCAACTTTATTGAATTTTTAAATTAGTACTAATAGTTTTTTTTTTTTTTTGAGTAGATTCTTTAGGGTTTTCTATATATAATATCAAGTCATCTGCAAATAGTCACATTTCGACTACTATTTGATGACATTTCTGCATAATTCTGAAAATGAACATGATTCATTTTTTACTTTTTATTTAATAACAAATTTCATTTCATTAATGGATAGTAAATGAATATTAAATTGCTAAACTCTAAGAAAATAATTGGTAAATTACTTAAATTTTGGGACAATGAAAAGACTAATTGATTATAAGAACAGGAAAGATAATATCTGGCTAAATTCTGACTCAAAATGTCACAAATTACTTGTTTGGAGACACACACAGCACTGCCAGTGGGTAATTAAGGCATGTCCCTTGTGTTAGATAAGCTACTTTAAGGACTATGGAAAAAAAATTAAAGAATACAATAAGTGCTTTTCTACAAGCAAGCTTCCTACAGCAAGCTAAGCATACATCCAGTTGACAAGTTGGATGACATTAGGGTCAATTGTTGGACATTCAGATAGATGATCAAGTATAAATTTATCTTGAATTCATTCAACACCTGAAATCAGTTCTTCAATATTGAGCTTCCCAACTATATTCAGAGCAACATATCAATTTCTTCTTTAAAGGGAATATTCAAAACCACTTCTCAAATCAGGATGGTGTGGTTTTATCTTCAAGATAGTAAATTTATCTTTAAAATCAATTTTATTTAAATATTAAAATCAAAGTTAAGTATGAAGCTAGTTTTGAGGAGTAGAGTATGTGCGTTGGCACAAAGACCCTCTGAAACCATTTGGAGATTCACCTTATGTAAAGAACTTAGAACGTTGTCTTTAGGTATGAGTTTCTCATAGTCTCATTGCCTATCTTTCCTTCACTGCAAGTATATATTATGAGTGCTTAACTCTTGCTCTCTTAAGAAATTACTTCAGACTGTGAAGTTGAGTCAAAATTTTAATGAACCTGTATGTTATTTTGCTAAGTTTCTGGAGAGGATTGTCTGTGTGTGAGAAGGAAGGTCAAATGGATGTGGGAGGGAGGGATGTAAGAAGACATAGGACTGGCAAGTGAAATAAAGGGGATTCTTTGAAGAGTAGCTTTACTTCAAAGCTTCCAGGAACATTTCAGATCCCATGACCCAGGGGTCTTCTAAGCCAATAGTGTGAAGATCAAACTAAATTTCTTTAAAAAGATGGGGAACTTATGACTGTTAGTTTTTGAGAAAAGAATATCTGTGTGTTAAGGTGAAATATTTTTGCAGTTTGCCTTGGGAGAAAGACAAAGAGAGCAGGGCCTTGGGACTGTGTTCTTACCATCTCAGTGAGGGAGTGTGGAAATGAGACCCAGGTCAGAATGTCCTATACAGTTTTGCTGGACTCTAACATAGAATTTTCCTGGGGGGATTCAAAACTCTAACCCTATACACTGAGGAGGGTGTTGGTAAAATCCCCTGCCATGAATAAAGCTTTTCCACCTGCTTTTAAAAAATTGATCTGTCAATAAATTTTACTTATTTTTTTCTATAAACACTGTTCACACTCTTCATCTCCATGGTCACAGCTACATTGAGAGTTGGTGGTAAATTACTACCAAGTCTAAAGCATAACCTATTTAAGAACATCTTTGTTAGGTAATATCTCATAATGATTATCAACAAACCCCACGGGATGTTATTCCGGGTCTGCTAAAGTAATTTCACACTAGAAACAACAATCAGGATCTCTTTTTCAAGCCTGTATTCGATATCAGGGAAACTAAGTTCGGCCTGTGCCAGTTATTTTGTCTGTTAAGAGAGAAAACCCAAATTTCTTAAAATAACAGACTTGCATCAAAGTCAATACTTTGACCTTTTAGCTACTGGTTTAAGCTGGCAAATCACTAATACTCTTCCTAGTTTACTGTTTTCCTCTTTTCAAAGAAAGGGTAAAAATGGAATGTGGAAAAATTACGTAGACATTTGGAATGAAAATCTAGCGATTCAGATGCAAAACAATGCAATTAGATCTATCTAAAGACAAACTTACCTCTTTGTTGTGTTTTAATTTTAGCTTCTATACATTTTAAGACTTTTATGATAGCCTACAGAAAATAACATGCACATTTGAAAGTCTGATTTGTGACACTTTAGTGCTGCTGCAATAAAATTATATTCTCCAATAGCTTTTAGAAGAAAATATTTATTTATTTATTTATTTATTTATTATTTATTTATTTATTTTAGACTTTAAAAAAATTATTTTTCTTTAAACAATTGCCAAGACTGTAATCAAAGATAAATAGAAGGTACAACAGTTTTGCTCTGGTTTTTGTGTTAGAATAAAATATTTATAATTAAATACAAGCAAAGCGCATGTTTTCCTTTCCTTTCTGAACTTGCATTGGGGAGAGGATGAACCTGCTGAGGGGTCGGTTGAACACAGACGGAAGGCAGCACACTGGTATTTGCTTATCCAATAGCCATTCCTCCCCTTCTGCTGTGGTAGGCTGAAGAATGCCCCAACCCCCAAAGTGTTCACTTCCTAACCCTTGGGACCTGTCAATGTTACCTTTTATGGCAAAAGGGACTTTGCAGATGTGATTAAGTTAAGAATTTGGAGATGGGAGAATGCTATGGAGTACCTGGGTAGAGCCAAAGTAATAAAAAAAGATCTTTGTAAGGTAAACAGGGTGGCAGGAGAATCAGAGAAAGAGACACGATGATGGAAGCAGCGGTTGGGGGGATGTGAAGAAGAGGCCATGAACCAAGAAATGCTGGGGGCCTCTAGAAGTTGGAAAATGCAATGAAATTCTTCTCTAGAGTCTCCAAAAGATACTTAGAACTTCTAACACCTTGATTGTAGCCCTGTGACACCTTCTTGGAATTCTGATGTTCAGTACTGCAAGAAAATAAATTTGTGCTGTTTTAAGCTATAAGTTTGTGGTAATTTGTTGCATTAGCAATAGGAAACTAATACACAGCCCTAGAAGATGAATCACAATTTGTCTAAACTAATAGTGGAAATTCCACTGACCTTTGCCAAGTGTCCCTTGTGACTTGCCATAAAGAAAAGTCAGCCTGCAATCTCTGGGAAATCTTTTCCTTTCTGGTCTATTTATCCTTTCCCCCCTGCCTGGGATGTTGGCATGAAATATGATGCCTGGACCTGTAGCAGCCACCTTGTGACTGTGAGTTGGTAAGATTGTGAGAGCCTAAAGGCCTAAAAGTCAACACATTGAGGATGCCAGTGTTAAAAGTCCTTAATGACATTGTTGAACCATTGCACCAAATTGGAAACCCTCTATCTCCAGATTATTATATTTGAGATAATTAACCATCATTATTGCTTATGCCAATATTAAATATGGAATTCAACTTAACTGATACATTTGGTACCTGTATGTAACATGATATAGTAGTTAATGAAAAATTAACTCAGTCAATTCAATAAAATTTTTTTAGATTTATCCTGTTCTTCATTCTGAGAAGACTGATTTCACCATTATACTATTGAAAGGCACCATATTAACTGGAAGAATATTTGCACTGCTAGCTATTCTAATCAAAGCACCAAATTTTTTCCAGAAATTTGGGAGAAAAATATGAACTATACCAATCTGTTGGCTTTGTTCACAAGGTAACAAAATTAAGAACTGAATATTCAAATTCATTTGATGGCAAAATAAAAACCTGCCTGACATTCCACTGATTGGAGAACCAGGCAACTAATCAGTACATAAAGTAATAATGGAATGTTATAATGTAGTTTAAACAAATTAGACAGCAAGGCATTAATTACTGGCTTTGATAAATGGTCTTCTGGCCTTACCCTCCATGCTCTTCTCTGTACCTATTGTAGCAGCAGAGAAATACATTATATTTAAATAATTTCAAGTCAAAGAAAAACAAGATTGTCCACTGAAAAATATTTAAATTAAAGTCTTACATATGCAAAATTATTCATGAGGTAATTTTAAAATTTTTAATTAATATTCAAATTCCTTGATTTTCTTTGACTAGAGAGTAGCTGAGTTTATGGCTATATTTGCAAATATAAATTGATTTTCTTTTCTCTGGATAAATAGCTTGATGTATTTAACATACCCTTCAAAGTTAGGATTTTGAAATTTTTCTCCTCTTTCTCTATCAATTTATTAAGTCTTCATTAGCATTTTTGGGGAAGAAAATGCAACAATATCTTATGCTACAATGTCTTCCTGTTTATTCTTAAACTTCAAAACACAAACTCTTAATTCCCTCTCTTAGGTCATGTTGAAAAGGGTGATTCACTTGAGTTATTCCTGAGTTATTTCAAATAGATACCCTTTTCACCTTCAAAATTAACCAGGGGATACCTCACTTTTCCTAGTTCCTTAGGAGTGACCTCAAGGTTAATTGGGGTCACTTCCAGACCCTATAGACTTTAGGCCACATTAATTACTTTGATTTTTTTTTTTTGTTATTGTTGTTATTGTTGATTTACTGGGAACTTCTTGAGAGAAATGCCTGTATGTTTTGTCCATGCAGATGCCAAGCTTAGCCCAGTGGCCAAATGTTGATTGAAAACAATGCAGGAAAAACGAATGAACTTAGAATCTTACCTATATCTACCTACAGAATAATATATCTGACACTACCTATTCTCAGTCCTTGAAGGTATATTAGGAACTTGTACAAATTTTAGAACTAATACTCAGAGAGCTATTACATGGAGAAATGAAATTTGAGATGTATAGCCATTGTTGCCTAATCATTCTTTTGTTCTGCTAATCTTACCATACATTATTAGTAAGAATGCTTGGCTGAAAGTTAAAATAAAAGTTCAACCATTAAAAAAAATAAGAAAATGTATTATCTCACAATGCAAGAAGTGCAAAGATAGTGCTTTTCAGAGTTGATTAGGTTAGTGGTTCACTGATGTAATCCAGGACTTAGATCTTTCCAGAATTCTGCTTTGCCACCCTCAGCATGTGGACTTGTGTCCCTCACGGTGACAACTGCAGTAGTTGAAGACCTCATGCCCAGAACAACAGTGTCTAGAGGCAGAAAAGAAGTGCCATCTGTTCCTAGTAACTTTCTCTTTTGAAAAATATCCCATTATATACATTCACAGTTTAAAGAGCCAAATAGTTTGGCAGCATTATATAAGTAACAGCCACGTCACCACCTCCTCATTGTTCCTTCTACCCAAAGGCCACCACACTTTGGTCTCTTTTAGCTGATTATTATGTTAATCTTTACTTCAAGATTTCCAAATAGCAAGCTTGTGTCACCTGATCGTATTCTTGATTTTTCAGTTTTTTAGACATTATCTATTGATTGATTTTAGACATTATCTATCACAGTGAAAAATGAAGCTTTAACTCTCTTTTCCCCCCAATTTACTTCCCCCTTCTGTGTCTGATATAAGGTTTCATTTGAAATCTTCCTTTGCCATTATCTTGGGGGATCTTTTTGCATCTCTTTTGCTATCGACTATTTACTGTATCTCTTGAAATGCTCTTTCTTGTTTTAATTCCTCAATTTATAGAGTACTTCTTCCAGTAGTTTCCTGAGAAAGAAAGCCAGGCAAGATGCATTTTTGAAACTTTGAATGTCTTTATTTTACTTTATACTTTACTGTTAAGAATTTTAGATTGGTAATGATTTGCATTGAGAATTTTGAAGACATTCACTTCTGGCTTCCAGTTTCTACTTTTAGCTGTTTAATCATATGAAGTTGTTTCCTGATCTTCTACAGGAGGTCTTCCTAACCCCTCCCTGACCCCCTACCTAGAAGCTTGTTTATGTTCCTAGTGTCCTGAAATTTCATGATGATTTTCTTTCCTTTTTTTTTTTTTTAATTTATTGGGGTGACAATTGTTAGTAAAATTACATAGATTTTGGGTGTACAATTCTGTATTACATCATCTATAAATTACATTGTGTGTTCATCACCCAGAGTCAGTTCTCCTTCCATCACCATATATTTGATCCCCCTTACCCTCATCTCCCACCCCATGATGATTTTCTTTGATGTGGTTTTACTTTCACCTGTTGTGCTGGGTCAATGGTGGGTCATTTCAGTGTGGAAACTTATAGTTTTCAATTTTGGCAATTTTTCTTATATTATTTCTTCAATAATTTACTCCCTCTCTTCTTTTTTTCATGGATTCTTATTATTTGGATGTTAAACCTCTGTCATAGCCAGCCTCCAAAATGGCTCCCAATGATTTTTGAGTCTTGGTATTCATGCCTTAGTGCAGTCCCCTCCCACGCTGAATAGGCTGACCTGTGTAACCAATAGGATATTGTGAAAATGAGGAGGTATGCCTTATGACATTAGGTCATCAAAGATATTGTAGCTTCCACCTTACTCCCTCTGGAATCATTTCCTCAGAGGAAACCAACTGTCATGTTGGAAGGATACTCAAGTAGCCCCATGGAAGGTTACCATAGCAAGGAATGGAGGCCCCTTGCCAACATCCAGTATTAACTTGCCAGGAATGTGAGTGGGTCACATTGGAAGCAGATCCTTCATCACCAGTCAAGCTTTTGGATGATTGAACCTCAAGATGATATCCTGACTGCAACTTCATGAGACCTTGAACTGGAGCCACTCAGCTAAGCCACCCCTTGATTCCTCATCTATAGAAGATTTATGGAATAATAAACATTTATAGTTTTAAGTTGGCATAGTTTGTTATTCAACAGTAGATAACTAAGATAACCTTATTTAATTAAAAAAATTTCTTTTCTAATGCTGGCTGTCAGCTTGGGAACTCAGCTTCTCTCCATGTGGTCTCTCCGTGTGGTCTAGTTTGGTCTTCCTCACAGTCATTAGCTAAGCCTCAGAAGTCATGCTGCATCATTTTCATCGTATTTTATTCATTAATACACCAACAAAGTCCCGCTCAGATCCTGCCATGGAGAATGGCAAGATATGTGGGACTGGAAACATTGCTGTAGCCATTTTGAAAACATAATCTGCCACACAGTGTTTATACTAAAACATTGATTAGGACTTGGAATTTAAGTTCCTGCCTTTAGGGCCAACATTTACATGTTGGAAGATCTCAACTTTTGCATTAAAAATGAAAATAAAAACTACCTTCATAGTAATGATTAACGAGCAAACTCCCCTCTCTATTCTCCACCTTCCTTTTTCCCTTGCCTTAACTATTGTTTCTTTCTTTAATATAATATTGGTTAATTTAAACTATAGTCACTGTGGCTTATTCTCTATTTTGTTGTTTGTTTTTATTGTGGGTGTATTTGACAGATATATCAACAATAGTCTTTGAATACAATGATGTCTTCGACATTGAATTGTTCTCATTTCTTTCATAATGTTATTTTTCTGTGACCTGTGGGAAAGTGCAATACTTGCAACTCAGTTGCTCTCTCCTCAATTGTTTTGAGCTTTGTTGTTGAGATTTCTCACCCCATTTTCATACCTGCACAACAGAATCTCTGTCACATCAAGTGAATTGAGCTTCCCTGGGCTGACAGGTCCATGATGGCAATGTCATCTTTTACCTTCATGAAGAATCAGCTCTAAATTATTTCTTTACCAGTGCTCTTTTCAAATCTTCAACACATGAGGTTAGCTTTAGAATTAGAATTGACAATCATGTGGCTAGATTGAAGCTTTAAGGCTGCTTTGGGAAATAAAGTCTTGTGAAAAAATCTGACTTATTTAGAAAAATGAAGATAAAACCTAACATATATGCTTGGAAAGTTCAAGTGATACTTAACAATTTGATCTTGGAATATATTCAAAAACATTCTCAAAATGAGGACAGACACAAAATGACTTTAAATGTAGCATTCTCATGATTCAAATAGTTTTTATACCTGCATTTGGCTGATTCAGACTTTTGAATGAGCTAAACAATTTCATTAATTAAAAATCATGTGGGGGTCAAAAGGCACAAATTTTCAGTTGTAAAATGAACAAGTCTTGGGAAGGTAATGTACACTATGGTAGTTATAGTTAAAATTCTGTATTGCATATTTGAAAATAGCTAGGAGAGTGGATCTTGAAATTTCTCATCACAAGAAAAAATTTTGTATCTATGTATGATGACAAATGTTAGCTGGATTTATTGTGATGATCATTTTGCAATATACACACATATTGAATCATTATGTTGTGCACCTGAAACTAATATGTTATGTCAAATATAGCTCAAAAAGTCAGTTAAAAAATGAAAACAAATAATTGTCTTTTTTAAAAAAGTGTCTATTATCAATAAAACAAATTATCCCCAAATTGAAGACACATCATTCTACTCTCCAGAGTTACAGTTAAAATTCTAACATTCATGAATTATAAAGACTTCATGAATTTAACTTAAATTTTCTCAGTCTATTTTGAATAGTTCCACAGTTTCAAAAAGTTTTTCTTTCTTCTTGTGAAAGAGGGAAAATCAAGATAACACGCTTATATAAATCAACTTTCCAGTCCTAGCTTAATCACTCATTTATTGAGACCCTACTGTAGAGAAAGTGAAGGAGATATATTTATAAACAAATTATTTCAACCCAATATAATAAATGCTTTAGTAGAAATAGAAATATAGAAGAATTGGAGCTTAGATGGAGGGCAAATTGTTTGTCTAGGGAGTTAGAAAAATTTCATAAGAGAGGAACAAATGAATGGATTTTGAAGGGGTTCAAAGGAAAACTCCATCACTTAATATCTAAAATTAAAAAGTTGAATTTATTGCTCATTAAAAAAGGTTGCTGTGTTTGTATACAAAGTCTCCCTGTGAAGCAGACTGATTTTGGGAAGTATGGAGATCATAATTTGTGAACTTTTATTGGCAGGAATTTCAGAGATTGGTTGACTGTTAGCCATGGAAACATGGTTATTGGAGTAAGGCTGTTGTTGATTGGTGACTATGAGAAACTGTTACCGAATGCTCTACTTTTGGAAGTGTGGTTTATGAAGTGAGTTGTCATTGACTGATTGGGATGGATTTAAAACTGACTCTTTTAATTTATTTTTTATTAAATTTATTGGGCCTCTTGGGAGGGGTTCTTGTGCAGGTCAAAGTTAGCTACTGTTTGTGCCCTTCCAGGGCACTTAGTATGAGATACAAAGTGATCTGCAGGTGGTTACTGATTGTGCTGGTCTTAGAGGTGCCTGGTAGAAGCTAAGCTGTGATCCAAGGCTGACTGCCACTAGTGCTGGGCTTGAGGCTGCTTAGCAAGAGGTATGGGGCACTTTGAGGTCAGATGCTGCTTGTTTAGGATTTGTGAACATTTGAGAGATTTTTTGGAAAGTCTGCAGCATGAGACAAGACAGGATGTTTGTATGAAAAATCCACTGGAGGCAGCTGGGGTGGGCCTGCAAGTTAGGTGGGGTGGGGTCTCAAAGAATCACCAGGGCTGGGAGGGAAGGGTGCTAGCTAGGTTGATGAGACTCAGACTTGTCACACACCTATGCCTGCAGGCTTGGTGGGAGAGGACTCAACATAGGAACAATAACTTCTGCCAGTACTTCTGTCTGGGAGAAAGCTGTTCTTCATACCCTATCCCTGAGGCCAGACAATTCAGTTCCTCTTTGTACATCCCAGTTGCTTTCTGAGCTGCTGCCACAGTGCTGGAGCTCAGAGAGAGTGATTTGGTCAATGAATAAGTCTACATATGGGCCTTTAAAGAGGAATGACTGGGTCTCCAGGAGCCCTCATTTCACTCAACACAATCCCCAAAGGCACAATTTCCTCTGGTGTTCATAGCCAGAGTTATGGGGACTTTTCTTCCTGGCACTGGATCCGTGGGCTGGGGAACCTGGTGTAAGGCTGGGGCCCACCCTTTGCTCATTATGGTGGACCTCCACAACTGAGATATACCTCCCAATTTTTCAAAAAAGATTTTTATTAAAATATAGCTAACATACAATATTAATTTTGGGTATACACCATAGTTATTCAGCATTTATATATCTAAAGAAGTGATCACCATGATAAGTCTAGCAACCATCTGACACCATATCACTCTATCACAATATTATTGATTATATTCCCTATGCTGTACATTACATAGGTATACACCATAGTGGTTAGACATTTATATAATTTAAGAAGTGATCCCCCTAACTAGTCTTGTACCCACCTGGCACTATACATAGTTATTACCATATTAGTGACTATATTTCCTATGCTTTACTTTATATTCCATTGACTACTTTGTAATTTTGTAACTTCAATTTTGTATTTCTTAACCCTTCGACTTATTTTAACCTGCCCACAAGCCTCCTCCCATCTATCGCCCCAATCTGGTACCCATCTGACACCATACATAGTTATTATAATATTATTGACTATATTTTTTATGCTATATCTTACATTCCCATGACTTCTGTGTAACTATCAATTTGTACTTTTTTTTGAAGAAACCAAGCATTTTCTAATTATTCAAGAAGCATAAGACAGGTTTTTCGTCATTTTCTGTTGCTTTCCTATGGCCTAAAAGCTTTAACCAATGATGGATTTTTTTTTTTAATAACAGAAATTCATATTACAAAGCACCTATTTTGCAATAACAGACCAGTTTTACAAATTCAGCAACATAAACTTTTCCTAGGTTTAAGCTCTATACTTTTTATTAATCTTTTTTTGTTGTTCTTGTTTGTTTGTTTTTTTATTAGTTTCAGGTGCACAGGACAAAGTCATACTTAGACCTTTATCATTTATATCCCTCACACTTTGTGAACCCCTCTCCCCCCATCCACTATCCGTCTGACATCGCACAGAGCCATTACATTTCCACTGTCTCTATTCCTAATCCTGTACTCCGCTTCTTGTAAGTATATACATACATATATATACATATGTATATATATACAAAATTATAGTTGGCATTCATTATTGTTCAGCTTCAGGTGTACAGTGCAGTGATCAGGCATCTACATCTTCCCTGAGGTGGTCTCCCAAATGGGACACATGTCCATCGGATACGCTTCAAAATCTTTACAACATTATTGATTACGGTCCCCAAATTAATTTTCAAAACCCCGTGGCAATTTTGTGGTTACCGACTGTTTTCTAATCCCCTCACCTTCCCTTTTATCCCTACCCCCCCGCTCATCTAGCAACCCTCAGTTTTTCCTCTATGTCTCCAATACTGTTTCTGATTAGTTCATTCACTTATTCTTTTCTTTAGATTCCGCATATAAGTGAGATCATATGGTATTTGTCTTTCTCTGTCTGACTTATTTCACTTAACATAATGTTCTCTAGGTCCATCCATGTTGTTGCAAATGGTAAGATTTCTTTCTTCTTTATGGCTGCGTAATACTCCATTGTATAAATGTGCCACAGTTTCTTAATCTAGTCATCTACCGATGGGCATTTCAGTTGTTTCCATGTCTTGGCTATTGTGTATAGTGCTGCAATAAACATAGGAGAGCATAAAGATTTTTGAATTGGAGTTTTGGATTTCTCCGGATAGATACCTAGGAGTGGAATTACTGGATCATAAGGTAGTTCCATTTTCAGATTTTTGATGTACCTCCATACTGTTTCCATAGTGGCTGCACCAATCTGCAATCCCACCAACAATGTACAAGCGTTTCCTTTTCTCCACATCCACGCCAGTACTTGTTGTTTGTTGATTTATTGATGATAGCCAATTTGTACTTCTTAATCCCTTCTTTTTTGTCATCTACCCCCAACCTTTCTCCCTTCTGGCAATTATAAAAATGTTGTCTATGTCTATGTATGTTTTTCTGTTTCATTTGTTTGTTTATTTTGTTCTTTAGATTCTACTTATAAGTGAAATCGTATGACATTTGTCTTTCACTGTCTGACTTCTACACTCAGAATAATACCCTCTAGGTCCATGTATGTTTTTGCAGCTGGCAAGATTTCATTCTTTCTAATGGCTGAGTAATATTCCATTGTATTTATGTACTACCTCTTCTTTGTCCATTCATCCATTCAGGAACACCCAGGTTGCCTTCATATTTTGGCTATTGTAAATAATGCTGCAATGAATGTAGGGAGGAACACATCCCCTCAAAGTAGCATTTTGGGTTCCTTTGGATAAATACCCAGAACTGGGATTACTGGATCCTCCTTTGTCTCTTGTTATAGCTTTTCTTTCAAAGTCTATTTTTAATGTACCCAATATAGGAGCACCTAAATGTGTAAAACAAATATTGACCAACAAAAAGGCAGAGGTTAACAGTAACACAATCTTAGTAGGGGGATTTAACACACTACTGAAATCAATGGACAGATCTTCCAGACAGAAAATCAACATGGAAACAGTGGCCTTACATGGCACACTTGACCAGGTAGATTTAATTGATGTTTTTAGACCATTTCACCCCAAAGTAGCAGAATATACATTCTTTTCAAGTGTACATGAAACATTTTCCAAGATAGAACACATGGCAGACCACAAAAGAAAATCAACTTAACAGCACTGAAATCATATCAAGCATCTTTTCTGACCGCAGTGGTATGAAACTAGAAATCAATTACAAGAAAAAAAACTGAAAAACACAAAGCACATGAAAACTAAATAACATGCTACTAAATATGAATTTGTCAACAATGAGATCAATGAAGAAATCAAAAGATAGCTGAGACAAACGTAAATGAAAACACAATGACCCAAATCTATGGGATGCAGTGAAAGCAGTACTAAGAGGGAAATTAATAGCAATGCATGCCTATTTAAAGAAACAAGAAAAAAAATCTCAACTCAACAGTCTATCTTTACACTTTAGAGAAATGGGAAAATAACAGCAAACAAAGCCCAACATAGGTACAGGGAAGGAATTAATAAACATTAGAGTGGAAATAAATGAAACTGAGACTAAAAAACAAAACAAAACAAAATATCAATAAAACTAAGAGCTGGTTCTTTGAAAAGATAAACAAAATTGATAAACCTTTAGTCAGACTCATCAAGAATAAAAAGGAGAGGACCCAAACAAATAAAATCATAAATGAAAGATGACCAGAGACAACAGACACCACAGAAATACAAAAAAATTTAAGAAAATACTATGAGTAATTATGCATCAACAAATTGGACAATCTGGAAGAAATGGGTAAATTCCTAAAAGCATACAATCTTCCAAGGCAGAATCAAGAAGAAACAGAGAATCTAAACCAACTGATTACTGTTAATGAAATTGAATCAGTAATCAGCAAGCTGCCAACAACAAAAGTCCTGGGCCAGCTGGTTTCACAGGTTAATTTTATCAAACATTCAAAAAAGAATGAACACCTATTCCAAAAAATTCAAGAAGACTCCCAAACTCATTCTATGAGACCACCATTATTCCAAAACCAGACCACCTGATTCCAAAACCAGACAAAAACATTACAAAAAGAGAAAACTATAGGCTGATATCCCTGATGAATATAGATGGCAAAATTCTCAGCAAAATATTAGCAAACCAAATTCAGCAATACACTAAAAAGATCATACTCCACGATCAAGTGGGATTTATTCCTGGGGTGCGAGATTGGTTCAATATCTGCAAATCAATTAATGTTACACCACATAAACAGAATGAAAAATAAAAATTATGATCATATCAACAGATGCAGAAAAAGCGTTTGACAAAATCCAGCATTAATTTATGATTTAAAAAACTCTCAGCAAAGTAGGAATAGAGGGAACATATCTCAACATAATAAAGGCCATATATGAAAAACCCACATCTAACATCATACTCAATGGGAAAGAAACTGAAAGCATTCTCCTCAGGATTAGGAAGAAGACAAGGATATCCACTTTCATCAATTTTATTCAACATAGTATTGGAAGTCCTACCCACAGCAATCAGACAAGAAAAAAAACAGGCATCTAAAATGGAAAGGAAGAAGTAAAACTCTCCTTATTTGCAGATGACATGACAATATATATATATATATAGAACCCCAAAGATTCCACCAGAAAACTACTAGAACTGATAAATGAATTTAGTAAAGTAGCAGGATTCAAAATTAATATCTAGAAATTGGTTGCATTTTTATACACCATAACAAACTATCAGAAAGATAAATTAAGAAAACAGTCCCATTTACAATTGCATCAAAAACAAACAAACAAACAAACAAAACAACACCTAAGAATAAATTTAAACCAAGGAAGTAAAAAATTTGTACTCAGAAAGTTATAAGACATTGAAGAGAGAAATTGAAGAAGACTAGGAACAAATAATCCTAAAATGTATATGGAACAATAAAAGACTCCCAATAGCCAGAGTAATCTTGAGAAAGTAGAACAAAGTTGGAGATATCTCGCTGCCTGATATCACACTATACTACCAGTCCATAGTAATCAGAACTGCGTGGTACTGGCATAAAAACCAGCACATAGATCAATGGAGCAGAATAGAGAACCCAGAAATAAACCCACACCTATATGGTCATTTAATCTATGACAAAGGAGGCAAGAATATATAGTGGGATAAATACAGTTTATTAAATAAATGGTGCTGGGAATACTGGACAGATACTTGCAAAAAAAATTGTTTTTTTAACTGGACTGCCTTCTTACTCCATATATAAGATGGGTTAAAGACTTAAATGTAAGACCCCAAATCATAAACCTCCTAGAAGGCAGGTTAGGCAGTAAACTCTCCAACATTACCCTTAATAATATTTTTTTCTGATATATCTCCTTGGGCAAGAAAAGAAAAAAATAAACAAATGGGATTATATCAAACTAAAAAGTTTTTGTTTGCAAAGGAAACCATCAACAAAATGAAAAGACATCCTACTGAATGAGAAAAGATACTAACAAATGATAATTCTGATAAGGGGTTAATATCCAAAATTTATAAAGAACTCATAGAATTCAACACCCAAACCCCCTAAACAGTCCAATTAAAAAATGGGCTGGGGCCGGCCCAGTGGCTCAGGCGGTTAGAGCTCCATGCTCCTAACTCCGAAGGCTGCCGGTTCGATTCCCACATGGGCCACATGGGCTCTCAACCACAAGGTTGCCAGTTCGATTCCTCGACAACCTCAAGGGATGGTGGGTTCTGCCCGCTGCAACTAAGATTGAACACGGCACCTTGAGCTGAGCTGCTGCTGAGCTCCCGGATGGCTCAGTTGGTTGGAGTGCATCCTCTCAACCACAAGGTTGCCGGTTCAACTCCCGCAAGGGATCGTGGGCTGTGCTCCCTGCAACTAGCAACGGCAACTGGACCTGGAGCTGAGCTGCGCCTGACACAACTAAGACTGAAAGGACAACAACTTGAAGCTGAACGGCACTCTCCACAACTAAGATTGAAAGGACAACAACTTGACTTGGAAAACCGGCCTGGAAGTACACACTGTTCCCCAATAAAGTCCTGTTCCCCTTCCCCAATAAAGTCTTAAAAAAAAAATAAAATAAATAAAATGGGCAAAGGACCTGAATAGACATTTCTCCAAAGACGACATACATGGCCAATAGACATAAGATGCTAAACATCACTAATCATTAGAGAAATGCAAATTAAAACCACAATGATATATCACCTCACACCTCACACCTGTTAGAATGTCCATCATTAATAAATCGACAAACAACAAGTGTTGGTGAGGATGTGGAGAAAAGGGAACCCTTGTACACTATTGGTGGGTTTGCAAATTGGTGCAGCTACTATGGAGAACAGTATGGAGGTTCCTCAAAAAATTAAAAGTAGAACTACCATATGATCCAGCAATCCCACTTCTGAGTATTTATCCAAAGATTGCAAAAAACTAATTTGAAAAGATATATGCACCCTTATGTTCATTGTGGTGCTATTTATAATAGCCAAGATATGCAAGCAACAGAAATGCCCATCAATAGATGATTGAATAAAGAAGTGGTACATAAATATATTGAATGGAATATTACTCTACCGTAAAAAAGAATGAAAGCCTACCATTTGCGACAACATGGATGGACGTAGAGGGTATTAAGTTAAGTGAAATAAGTCAGATTGAGAAAGACAAATCCCGTATGTTCTCACTCATATATGGAATCTAAAGAACAAAATAAATGAACACACAAAACAGAAACAGACTCATAGATACAGAGAACAAACTGATGGTTACCAGATGGGAGGGGTGTTGGAGAGCTGGGTGAAAAAGGTGAGGGGATTAAGAAGTGCAGATTGGTAGTTACAAAATAGTCATGGGGTTGTAAAGTATAGTCAAAAATATTATAAGAACTATGTATGGTGTCAGGTGGGTACTAGATTTATCAATGGGATCGCCCTGTAAATTACATAAATGCCTAATCACTATGGTGTCCACCTGAACCTAATATAATGTGTGTATACTGTAATTGAAAAATTAAAAGTTATTAAAAAACACAAAAACAAAACAACAAGAAAAGAAAACATAGTTAGGAAATTACTGTTAATCCAAAAGATTTTCAGTCTTGATTCTAGACTTTGTGTTCACACTAATCGGTGGTCTATTTTTAAGTGCAGGCATAGTTACTAAAGTATAGTTTTAGCTGTAGATGAAAGTAGTTGCAGAGCAGGCTGGGTGGAAACTTGGGGCGGTGGGACCAGGGTCGTGTGATTCTCGTGATAAAGTGCACTCCATGAGTCAGTACTCTACCATACTGACTCTTCCAGGAGCACTGTGTCTGAGATTGCTGTTTGCCAATGAATTCAGATAGAATGTGATTTTTATAGCTGGAAGATGCCTTAAAAATCATTTAAAAACTACTGCTACACTTCTCTGAGGATACTGACTCTTTCGTTTATGAAGAAGTCAGTTCTGGAGAATTTAGTTCTTTGTATAAAATAACATTGCCAGTAAGTGGCAGAAATGGGAGCTCCAACTGCCGTTTATGAATTGCCCTGCATTCAGCTCTATTTGTGCTGTAAACAGGACACTAGGACTTAATCTTCCTGATGTATGTTTGTTTTGAAAATTCACAGCAGAGATTGAACAGGGTTTTTATTTGTTTAATGAATGTTTCTCTGAAAAATCACAAAATAACTGATTTCCCAAGAAGTGGTATAGTGCAGTCTGAAGGAATGACCTCAGAATAATCATATTTGAGATGCATAATTTGGAATCTTTGATGAAGAGTAAGCTGGGAGGAAAGAATTTAGGACAATATTTTCTCACCTCTTCTAGGATACTCTCATCTGAACTCTTTAATTCTCCTCCCCTCAAACTACTAATCAAAAACATCTCAATTCATGGTAAACTAAAGAGCTCTAGGGGTCTGCAAGCCTCATGTCTTGAAAAACAGTCTCCAGAACCTCCACTCTGTGGGCTAGGCTACTACCTGGTATCAGATCCAGGATTTATCAGGCAAATTCCAGAGGGAATCCTTTTTTTTTTTTTTAGAATATCTTAAGTTTTTAATCTTTTATAGGTTACCTAAACCACTTTTGATTAAGAAAACTGTAGAAAGTTAGTAACTACCACAAGCAAACGCCAGGCGGTGGCACATGTCAATTTTCCACAGAGTCCTGCTTTGCGGGGTGTCTGCACTGCTCTGGGTCTCTGCTCACACTTGCTGGAATCAATCGCGGCAGATTTTAGTCCACAGGTCGCTTTTCCCCATATTTCTTTGTAAACTCTTCAGCATTCTTACAGAATTTTTTACGGTCCTTAGAGTATTCTTCAGCTAGGTCAGCCCGAAGGGGTTGCAGAGCAGGCTCGGGCTGGGGGTCGTTCACCAGGGCTATCAGGGACTGGATTACTTGGTCGGTTTTGGTTGCTGGCTTCCAGTTTTCAGCACTAATTACTGGCAGACAGACCTGCACCTTTTCATCAATGTTGGGGTGATAGATCTTTGTTTTAAATGTGATCTTCGGTGGTTTGAATGGGTACTCTGCTGGAAAGTTATTTCGATTCTGAAGGCCCCCTTATCATATGGAGGGTTATCAGGAACAATAAGCCCTTGCCAAGTCAATAAATTAGCTTCATCAACCTGGATCTTACGGAAGTTTTTCATTCCACATTTGCGGATTTCTTCAAGCTCCTTCATCAGCCTCCTGCTGGCCGCCATCTTGGATCTGGTGCTGCTGCTTTCCCAGTGTGCATCCGGGAATCCTTTTCTTCACTGCAGATTTAATTATTTCCTAGAGCCTCCTGTGTTAGGTTATGACTCTTTTGGTTGAAGTAATAAACTCTTTCAACTACCTTAAGTAAGAAAGGGCACAGAGTGTCTCATGGATCACAACCACAGGTTGCACTCAGGCCTTAGGACAGAACTGGAACCTGAAATCAAACACCTGTAGAGCCTTCTTTCTCTGCTCTTCTCTGCCCTACTGCCTCATTTCTCTCTAGTTGCAGATTGACTTCCTTTGCTTCTCTGGTCCAAATAAAAAAGGAAAATATGGCTCTTAACAGCACCCAAGTATATATTACAGCTCAGGCCTCCTGCTTCCAGAAAGAGCAACTGCTCCTCTTTCTGTCTACAGTTTGGAATTCTTGGGGATAGGACCTGCATCGGTCAAACTTGGGGCCAGTTTCTCAGTCATGGGCCAATCAACAAGGCTAAGGGAGGAATGCATAACCCAAAATTGGTTCCGGGCCTCTACAACTGCAGACTGAGAAAGACTTTTAACAAGACTAGGAGATGTCATTGCAAACTGGACAGTCAAATGAGCCAAGTGAATATTTTGAGGCTATTTACACCCTGCCTCCCCACTTGCAGCAGAGTATTGCACTTGACTAGAGTGATTGACAAAGACTGGAATGATCCACACTCCAGCTGTGGTATCAGGAGTGTTCAGCACTGAAAAAGAACCAAAGGGCATTAAGGGCAAGGAAATCCAATTCCTTAGGTTTCTACAGGTGTCATAAAGGCCCATATATTAACTCTTGGCAGTACTTGACACTGTTAATAACATCTATCTTCGTGAAACATTTTCTTTCCTTAGTTTTCATGATAGCACATTCTGTTTTTATCGCTAGAGTTAATAACAGCAAGTAACATTTACGTATTTCTTTCTCTGTGCTAGACAATGTGCTAAATATTTACGTGAATATTTAAATTAAATATTTATCATCTAGTTTAATCTTTAGAAAACTTTATAAGCTAGGGACTATTACTTTCCCTATTTTGTAGATAAGGAAACCAAGGCTTAAGAGCCTCTTTCTTGTGTTGTAAATATTTATTTTTTTCTGGGCTCTGTCTTGTCTCATGTTATACACTTCTCTGAGGATACCATCCTTTCTCATGGCTTTAATTAGTGTCAATATACGTTCACATCCATAATCTGCATTTTTAGTCTAGATTTATTTCTCTCGGCTTCAGCCCTAGCTTCCTACTGGACATTACTGTTTGGAAGTCTCAAAGCCACCTCAAACTCAACATAACCACTGTTAAATTTGTCATCTTGCTAAGCTGAACTCATTGTTTTAGGATGGAAATTTGTGAGTCATTCTTGATTCCTTTCCCATACTCACTCCAACCACTCACCAATTTCCATAAATTCTGCCAATTATAAATACCTTTGTCTCCATTGACTCATCCTAGTCCACTACACAATTATTTCTTCCTTGGACCATTCTATAACTTCTTAGCTGACTCTAGTTCATTTTCCATCCAACATCCAGAACCATCTTTAAAAATATAAATCTGATAATGCCATGACGCTACTTAAAACTGTGTAATGGTTTTTCATTCCTCTTAAAAAAAAATCCAAACTCATTAACATAGTGTGGCAAAGGGAAATAGCTATCTACTAAAATATCATGATACCCTGTCCTAGTATGTAGTTGTTGATGAGAAGAGGCTTGTCCAGTCAGGGATTACATTTCCTGGCCCCCTTGTGGTGAAACATGGCTATGAAATGTGAAAGAGAGTTTCATATTCCACACCCAGCCCTGCTCTGTAGGAAATCTCTCATGTGGTTCTCCCTCTGATGTCTGGTTTGATGCCTAAGGTTCTCACGTCCCAGGGATGGTTAAGGCACTAGATGGAGGAAGCCTGATTTTGGAACATGGTAAGCAATGCCCCCACCAACCAGGAACACCTGCATGGGACTATTCAGTGAGCAAAAATTAACTTTTATTGTGCTAAGCCACTAAAATTTGGGGGTTTTATATTATAGCACTGAAGTTTTCCTAACTAATACATATGGCTTACAAGGCTGTATGTGCTAGCCCTTGACACTTCATCTCTTCCCATTCTTCCTCACACTCTTCATCCAGTTATATCTAAGTTCTTTCATGATTTCTGCTTCTAAGTCTTCTACGGCATGGTTGCTCCTGCTTAGCATGCTAGTGTCATAGCTAACTTGCCCTCATGCTTACAGTTCTCTGAAAGGCCTTTTCTGTCCCTTGATTATGACAGTCTCTTCTTCCGTAGCTCTCTGTGCTTTCCCTGCTATGACACTCATCATGTCTTCATTTCATGACTTGTTTGTCTGCCTCCTCTAGACTATCAGCTCCTTGAGGGCAGGGAAATATCAAAGTTCTGTCCCTGGAACCCAACACAGTCTCTGGAATTTAACTATATTAAATACTTACTGAATAAGTGAATGAATGAAAGGATCATCCTCGCCTTTCACTTCTGTGACTAGTCACATTCTTAGTTCCTGTGCTAGTAAAGGTAGCTTGGAGCTCGTTTATGGAAGGTCTTGAATATTTGGTTAATAAGAAATTCTGTTATTATTCTTATGTCATTAAACATCTGATATCAACATATGTAATATACAGAGTAGCTTTAATGAAATGTTTTCAATTAATTAAATTCACTATTGAAATGAAAGTGGAAAGAAATAAGAAATAATTATGGAAATAAGCTGAAAAATAGGAAACACTTCATTGAATGACAGTGTTGGAAAGGATAGCTATGTGTAATGAACTCTACTCTCTGGCTGCAGAGGTGGACTTAAAAAAATAATGGAATATTGAAGAGCAGAGTGTTGCTATAGGAACAATTACCTAAAGATCTAATCAGTGTCTTGCTGAGTGAAAGGATTTTCTCTTTAATTTGAAACATTTCAGCAAGTGTTAAAAAATGTTTAAAAGCCCCACAATTTCTCTGTCCACAAATCTCCTTCTGGCTCCTGAAAATTTTAAAACAAAATTTTAGAAATAATTTGAACTATATAATAAACATGTTGCTTAAATTTAATAAGTGCTTTTGGGATAAACCCATATGTTTATTATACCAGTTAGAAGGGTATAATGTGTCATAGTTTGGGTTTCTCAAAAGCAGAGCCTGAGATAAGGATTTGGGGGAGAGGTCGTTTATTTGGAAGGTGATTCAGCAAACAGGCATGAGAGAGTAGGCGGAGTGAGGCAGGGAAAGAGAATTGTCCCCTTGAAAGATGGAGGCCAGGGCATGGATTTACTGTTTCCATTTCCCTGTTAGTTAAGGGTTGCCCCCTGAGAATGTCAGCTTCTCAGCTGTCCTTGAAAGAGGGCCAATTGACCACTGACAGCCTTGGGAAAGAATGTGGAAAGATGAGAATCTCAGGCTTGAAGCAGGACGCTGGCAGTAGAGGTGAGTCTAAACCCACACAAAGGCGATGTGACATAAGTACCAGTGATGTCTGCTACCATCTAATTCCAGGATAGTAGGTCCCTGACTTACCTCTACATCCAAGTCTTTTTCCTAATAGCATATTACTTTAATTTCTAGCACGATGACCTTACTTAGCACGTTATTTAAACTCTCTCTGCATTGGTGTCTTTCTCTCTAAAATTGGGATAATAATATTACTTCCACAAAGGGTTATGGTGGGATTAAATGCATTAATACCTCTGATGCACTGAACACAGTGTCCAGTCCATGTATCCAATAAGTGGTGGATAAATGTTAGTTATTATTTATTATTATTATTATTATTATTAATGGGAGTAGGAATGAACCACCACTAGTACTATTGATGGTGAAGCCAATTATTGCATTGAATAGCTCCACAATATCAGTAACTTTATTGCGGAGTGATTTCCAGTTTATCTCACACACATTAGGTGATTTGTTCTTGACCACAATCTTATGAAGCACCTGGTACCTTGAATTCTGAAAATATCTCTCAGACAAAAAATCATGGGCTGTTTTCAGAACACTGTTGAATAACGTAATCCTTGTCAAGTCTGTCTAATATGTCTTAAACTTGTCTAAAGTGGATAAAGTATGTGTTCTGAGCCGAAAAGCCTTCATTGTAGGACTTTATTTAGGCAATCTCAAGTCCTTCAATTATTAAGGTAACAGATCTGAATACTATGTTTTTATTGGAAGGGTAATTTTAGATTACACAAATGATTTTCTGCTGTGTCAACATGAAGGCATAAATCACATGGGCAGAGGAACCAAGGCTCACTTGAAAGAAACTACAACCTCCATTTACTAATGAAAACATTTTAGAGCTATGTGTCTTAGAATATAGTGCTTTGGAAAAGAAGCAAATTTTATAAGTGAACAAGTTCATATTTTTCAAGTAATATGAAACAACCTTCCATTTTTACATTTGTTCTTTTTTCAAGGAACTTCCAAATACATTATCTCAGTCTATATGGGCTACAAATTCTACATAAGAAAATAAAACTGATAATGTGACTGAAAAAAACCCAAGTTCAGCTGCTTATGGCTTGAAAGCCAATACAGGAGAGACAGGTGTTGGGTGGAGAGGAACGTTTGCTTTATTCATGAAGATAGTAGCCTGGGAAGACGATAGGCCAAAGACCATCTCCGAAGTTCTAGACCCAGCAGAAGAGTTTTAAAGGAGGAAGGGAAGGGGAAGTTCCAGGGAACTGAGAGAGAACTTTGTGTTTCTTTAGTCATAGATAACGCTTTTCCTCATCAGACTCCTGGGCGGCAGCAGCTGGTCGCAGCTACCTTGGAGACATTCCTTCCTTCCTTCCTTCCTTCCTTCCTTCCTTCCTTCCTTCCTTCCTTCCTTCCTTCCTTCCTTCCTTCCTTCCTTCCTTCTTCATAAGTTCTCCTGGAGACCCTGAAGTTATCTCCTCCTGCTTGACAATGAAACAGCACATTAGCAACACAAAATCATACCATGAGAACAAAAAGAGTTGAGCAAGAAGAGTGGTTAATATGTGAAGGGCCTAATTAAGAATTAAATTATTTAAATCTAGCTGTGAAAAATACTAGGGGCACTAAAACTACAAGGGGCTCGGCTATAGTAATGGTTACTGTCATAGTCAACTTGGGTTCTGTATAACAGCACACCATAGACAGGGTGGCTTAAACAAGAGAAATTACTTTTTTCACAGTGGACGGTAGAAGTACCAGGGGAAGGTCCAGCAGGGCTGATTTCTGGTGAGGGCTTTCTCCTGGCAGACAGTGCTTTCTCACTGTGCCCTCACATGGTGGAGAGAGAGAGACAGCAAGCTCCCTGGTCTCTTCTTATAAGGATACTAATCCTATTGGATCAGTCTGCACTCTTAGGACCTCATTTAACCCTAATCACTAGAGGCCTTGGCTCCAAATACAGCCACACTGGGCATATGAATACAAACATTCAGCTCATAACAGTTACTTAGGAAAAAACAGTTATGTAGAGCTCTTCTATATAATAGAGCTCTTTTCTATAAGCACAAAAGGAGAGAATATGGCTAACTGCAGAAAAAAGACAAGGGCATTTTTCTTTTTAAAGGAGCATCCAGGCACAGGCACTGTTAGGCTCTTTCTATTCACCTCATCTAATTTAATTCTAAAATTACCCTCCCAGACAGAATTATAAGTGATTTAAGAAGTTGTCTAAATAGGGAGGGGGGATAGAAATATTAAAATCAGACCGTCCTTTGAGATCTTTGGAAATAGTATTGAAATGCATGGATGTAGAATGGTTTAATTGTCTGGAATCAGGGGGATTGATCATTTTAAGTAACTTCCAATTCCATCGTATCCTTTCCTTGTTATATCTAAGATTTGGGGAATAGAATCTTGCTTCCTTAAAGAGATGGCTTTCAGGGGAAACCATAAGGGCATACGGTTTCAAGAGGAAATTTGTTGGGATGCAGCTACCTAAAAATCTGCATTCTTCTTGGGCTAGCCAAACCCTCAGTTAAGTGTGATTAGCATAGTTAATGTTTATCAAATGTCTCACAGTGCTTAGGGGTTTTATAATAATCTCATAAGTCTTTAAAGCTCCACAAACAGGAGAGAAAAGCAAGATTATCAACACTCTCTGCACATAGGTTTTGCAGTAGAGACACCCAGTTGGATACTGTCAGGTTTCTGGAGTTTCCACTTCCAGTTACCATATCTTCTGACACATTAAAGATTGCCTGAGAAAGCAAGCATATGTTTCAGAAACTATGACCCCTTGTACTGTGCATTTTTCTAAGCTATGTAAAAACGAAGTGATGAAAAGCAGAAGGAAAACTAGAAAATCAATCCTGAGGGTGGATGAGCAGGTTTATTTCTTTATCTTCGGATGGATTAGCACTGGTCTCTGTTGTTGCTTTCCTTTTCAAAACTGTTAACACTCACAGCCAGCTGATGAAATTCTGAGAGGGTCTTTAAAGATCCTTTAATGGAAAAACAATGGCTGTGTTTGTAGAATGTTTAAGTGGCAAATTGGCACCTCCTGCTTAGGGAATTGAGAAACATTAAATGGTTAGCTGTTTCATTGCAGAGTAATCTCAATCATCGGCTGTACATTTTCAGTTGAACACCGTGATGATTTACAATGACCGACATGCTAGTCATTTAGCAATTCTGTTATTCTCACAACTATTCCATATAGAGCTCAACTTTAAACAAAATGGTCAAGGAAGAAGGAAAGAAAGGCAGCAAATTCTGGACTTGGTGGCCCAACTGAATTAAAACATGCTATTGTTTGATGGCAGCGTTAGTACCTGTTCTACATTTTACATTCTATAGAAAAAGACTATCTACATCCATTTTACTCATTAATTCCTCAGGTGTTTTTGAATTCTGATGTGTGCTTGGCATTGCTCTAAGAGTTTGGAATAAAACACTCAAATTTTGTACATGGGTTGAGTTTACAATTTAGTAGAGGAGGCAGACATTTACAAAAAGAGAAATGTAAACAAATAAACAAGATAACTATAGATAGCAACACTTTCTTTAAAGACAATAAAACAATATGATATGATAGTGTTATATCAAGTATGATGATTTTTTTTGTTAAAAAAACAATGGTATATGTCAATTATACCTCAATAAAAAAACAAGCAAAAAAAACTCCAAACAAAGTGACTTAAACAACATGGAAATTTATTGGTTCATGTAGCTGAAAAAATGGAAGTAGGGAAGGTTTGTGGTTGTTTGACCCAGCAGATTAACAGTGTCAGCACTGACTCAGTTGTTTCACTCTTCTGCTTTGTAGTCCATGGAGATGGCTTGATCGTAGGGCTGCGTGTTCTCAGGACTGGAAAGGAGGAGTCAGGATCCCATCTGTCCTTGTTCATATTCAGCAGGACTTCCATCATAGCATTCTAGTAAAAGGTACTGAGATTGGGATTATTAGTTTAGGTCCCTGTATCAAATGACTGAGGGTGGGAATAAAATCTTTTTTTTTTTTTTAGTTTCAGGTGTACAAAGCAATGTAATAGACATTTATCATTTGTATCCCTCATACAGTGATAACTCCCCTCCCCCATCTACTACCCCTCTGACATTGCACACAGCCATTACATTTCCACTGTCTCTATTCCTCATGCTGTACTCTGCTTCTTGTAACAATATATATAATATATATGTATATGTATAATATATATTATATATATATATATAAAATTGTAGTTGACATTCATTATTGTTCAGCTTCAGCTTCAGGTGTACAGTGCAGTGATCAGGCATCTACATCATGGAAATAAAATCTTTTGATTAATTTAAACTAGTCAGGGACCATTCTTAGAGCTGGGAGAGAGGAACTGCATGGGAGAAGGTAGATACCTGGAAAAAGATCTATTTACTGTTAGTAAGGAGAGAGGCAGGGAATTGAGATTGGCCAAGCAACAAAAAATTTTCACTATGGATCGTAACCAGTGACAAGATATACTTTATATAGGGGAAGAGGTGCTATGCAAGTAGATAAATGAATGATGAGAAGAAGCCAGGTAGTTTCTGGAGAAAGAGCACTTCAGGTAGAAGGAGTGCCAAGTACAAATGCCCTGAGGTGGCAATGAATTGTGATATATTCTAAGAGCAGAAAGATGTTGGTATGATCAGAGTGGAACATAATGTCAGATAGGTGGGCAGTGTGGTTACTTAGTACTTGTCAATTTAGCTAAGCAAGAATGATGCTTTCCAGAATTTCCTTCCCTGCATGGTTTTAGATTAGGGTTGGCCACAAGCAACATTTCTATGCGATTATAAAAGGAGTAGTCATGTTTATATCTAGAAGGTTGGTGTACCATCGGGCAGTGCTGTATTTTCCCACATACTTGTTGCTGATCTGCTGACTAATCTTGGCAGTGTGTGCCAGCAGGCATGCTTGTAGCTCCTCTGGTTTCTGACTGACTCGTCAATTTCTTTGCCAGTAGAAGCAGCTCTGCTTCTCCTACCTGAAAATATTTGACAGTTCTTGCCTCTCCTGAAGTATTTGCCTTGCAGGGAACTAAATATTATCTTCATCAGAAGCTTCCCCAATACCTCTTGCCATCCTCTGCAGATAGCTATTCTCTACTGGGCCTTAATAGAATCAATATAAAATTAAATTATATAAACGTATAATTAAATAAATTACATTAAAACAATGGTAACAACTATTCAAAATACATCACTTTCTAATTATTTTTATAACATTTTACTATTATCTGTATTCCTGAGGTTGTTTATGTACACTGCATCTGTATGGTGCAAATCGCACATTTTAATGTGCTACTCTATATCTCTTCCCAATTCTGTGTTCAGCAACATCATATATGCAGAGGGTAGCTATCTGCAGAGGATGGCATATATGTGGCATAAAATTGGGCATGGTGGGAGTAGTTATACAGAGGAAACTGGCAAACACTATGTATCATGGCTTTTTCCCCCTCAGAGAACTGGTTGCTAGACCAACATTTACCAGCGAACCACTTATAGTGTAGTGTTTCAGTTATAGGCTATCAAAGAGAAAGGGTGATTCAATTAGAAGAATAAATATCACCCCCCAAAAAATAGATAGAGGAATTATGCAGACTCTTGCTTTGACAAAGGATAGTTGCATTATATTAGTAGAAGCATAATTTTTCTATTGTCATTATTTGGAAGTTAGGTAGAATTTTAAAAAGGTGCCTTTATACTGTGCTAAACTACCTAAGCTGGAAGTGTATTTCCAAGGACCTTCCCTATATAGTTCTAAAAAGGGTTGGCCTCAAGAGAACTTTGCATGAGATTTGGAAGGCATAAGTAAAGTCGCAGCCACATTTATGTTCTGAAAGTTCATGTAGGATCATGTTCAGAGCAGCTCACGCACATTTTCTTGGATCTGCTGGTTCATGCTGGTGATGTAGAATAGCAGCCAAGCCTGTAGGTGTTCCAATTGCTACTGGATCTCCTTCTTCAGTTCTTCCTCATAGGCCAGGTATTTGTGCAAAGTCATGATGACCAGTGAAAGCTTTTACTGCAGGTCACCCACGTCATTGAAATTGAAGCTTGAATGTAGTAAAGGCAGTCACAAGTTCTAATTCATTTTATGAGTTACAGCTCACCCTTGCAGGTTTCAATTCCTTCTTATTCTCCCTCACTTCACATTCATCCTTCTTTTTTAGGCTCAGCATCATATACAGAAACAACATCTTTACATAAACTCTTTTGCTAGCTCTCACAATTGCTCAGTGTCAAACCTCTATGATAAATCTTATTCTATATCAGCTATAGTGGATCTCTTCTCTTATTGAACCCTAACTGATACAGGGAAGCAGCTCCAGTTAGGATGAATAGGCTAAGGTGAGGAGTAAGGATTTCATTCTAAATGCATTGTGACTTGGAGTTTTAAGTAGCTTGCTGTGATAAGAATGAATTTAGGAGAGTCATGGGCGTAAGCCAACTGAGCATTTCTATTGCAGTAGTCTGGGAGAGAAATGCTGGGATCTTGAACTAGAAAGATAACAGTGTAGCTGTAAAGAAGTGATTGAATTCAATACATTTTTGAGGTAGGGCCAATAGGATTAGTTGATGAGTTAGATGAAGATGATCAGGGAAAGAATAGGTTCAAGAATGACTCCTGGGGGTGGGGGTGTGCGGCTGGATGGCTCAGTTGGTTAAGGAGTGAGCTGTTAACAACAGGGTTGCCGGTTTGATTCCCACATGGGCCAGTGAACTGGGCCCTCCACAACTAGATTGAAGACAACGAGCTGCCACTGAGCTGCCGGTAGGACGGCCGGATGGCTCAGTTGGTTAGAGCGTGAGCCCTTGGCAATAAGGTTGATGGTTCAGTTCCAGCATGGGATGGAGGGCTGCACCGCCTGCAACTAAGGTTGAAAATGGCAACTGGACTTGGGGCTGTACTGTGCCCTCCACAACTAGGTTGAAGGACAATGATTTGACTTGGAGCTCATGGGCCCTGGAGAAACACACTGTTTCCCAATATTCCCCAATAAAACAAACAAACAAACAAACAAACAAACAAGCAAAAAACCTGATAGATTTGGTTTAAAAAAAAAAAGAAAAAAGAATGACTCCTAGGGATTAGATCTTAATTTTTCTCACCACAAAAAGGAAATAATAATTATGTGACATGAAACAGGTGTTAGTTAATGCTATGGTGGCAATCATATTGCTACATATGAAAGTACCAAACCAACATGTTGTACCCCTTAAACTTACACATTGTTATATGTCAATTATATCTCAAAAAAAAGAGGATGTCTGTCAAAACATGGTGGTGGGAGGCGTCCCCCTTGATCTCTCCCCTTGAAGTTACAACAAGTTGAACAGCTATAATTCAACAAAGGATTCCCTGAGCAAGACACAAAAACATCTGAGAGATCCACACATTGAAACATCTGAAGGTAGGCAAATTGGGGTGAACACGGGAGGAGGAAAGGGACAAGAGCAGAGACAGGTGCCATGGATGCAGCCTGGAGCTTACTGTGGTTACGGGAGAGGGGAGCGTGGTTACAGGAGCATTTTAACTGCACTCTCTGTGGCCCCCAGTATTCCTGCCTGAGAGATCAGCATATAATATGCTGAACCCAGTGATTGGGGCAGACCTCAGGGCAAATGCCAAATACAGGAGAGCGACAGCTGTGGTCTAACAGCCCTCACTCCTAGGCAGAAAGAAAAAGCCAAACAAAGCCTGGCTGCCTCCCTGCATGTTCCTAGATCTCACCTCCTCCACATGTTCCCAGTGCTAGCAGCAAGCCCCAGAAGAAACAGCAGTAGTTTCAGGTTAAAGAACAGAAGAACATCTATAGCCCTGAGAACTGGACAGACAGTTCCAGAGTGGAGGAGCTCAATACAGTTAATTCCAGTGACAAGGGATGAGATACAGGGGCAAGACCCCTCTGGTCTGGCATCTGCCATTACTAGGAGGAGAACAAAGGCACAAACACACCAGCGAGCTCTACCAGCTGATCCTGCCACCACCGGACCCTGCCACCACCTTTCGCAGCTGATCCCAGCAGGGGAACCCAGGGCTACTGAGTCACACAGCTCTGCATCTGGCTTCGGGGGCAGCACTGGGATTTCAGGTGCTCAGAACCCCATCGCCCACCACATCCTCCCATGGGGGTAGTGCCCAAAGACTGAGGCAATTTGGTCACAGAAGAGATGCCCACCTCCCCAGGGACTCTTCCACTGCAAGAAGCCCACAAAATCCTGAACAGGGCAAGAAAAAAATAAAACTCTCCAGTGCTACCTACTGGAAAACAAAAGAAAGAACTATTCATATGAACCTGCTGCAGAATTCATTTCTGTAGATGCCCAGGAAGAGGAATAATCCATCAATTACTATGAATACTCAAGGTAACAAGGCAGCTCAGAAAGAAAATGAAAAATCTCCAGACAACAAACTTAAAGACATAGAAATGTGTGACTTAAATGACAGAATTCAAGATTGCACATCCACAAAAACTAAACAAGATGCAAGAAAACACAGACAGGCAGTTTAATGAACTCAAATAAAATCAATGAGCAAAATTTCCCAGAGACTGAAAATTAAAAAAAGAACCAAATAGAAATTATGGAGCTGAAGAATTCAATAAAAGAGATGAAGAATTAAAAAGTAGGCTTAGGAAATAGAGCTGACCAGACGGAGGAAAGCATTAGTGATATTAAAGATAGAAATCTGGAAATGATGCCGATGGAAGAAAGGAGATACATGAGAGTTAAAAGAAATGAATGAACTCCGCAAGAAATATCTGACTCAATCAGAAAGAGCAGTATAAGCATAATGGGTATATCAGAAGGAGAAGACAGAGAGAAGGGCACAGAGATAGTCAATGAGAACTTTTCAAACCTATGGGAAGAACTGGATCCTCAAATCCAACAAGCAAGTAGAACACCTAATTACCTCAATTTGAAATGGCCTTCTCCAAGGCACATTATATTGAAACTGTCAAAAATTAATGACAAAGAATTCTTAAGGTAGCCGTGGAAAAGATGATGGTAACCTATAAAGAAAAGCCTATAAGGTTATCATCACATTTTTCAGCTGAAACTCTACAGGCTAGAAGGGAGTGGAATCAAGTATTGAAACTATTGAAAGAGAGAAATTATCAGCCAAGAATAATCTGTCTCACAAAGTTATCCTTTAGATATTAAGGAGGAATAAAGACCTTTCCAGGTATAAAGAATCTAAGGGAATTTTCCACCACAAGGCCTGAATTACTGGAAATACCGAAGGTTATTCTACTTGAAACAAAAAGACAAAGGATACAAAACTATGAGTAAGATTAAAACAGACAGATGCAAGCAGGAAATAACAACCCCTACACAGAATTGGGCATGATACACTTAAACACAACATAAAGGGTAAAGGAGATAAAAACACCAAAAAAAAAAAAAAAAAGAAAAAGAAAAAGAAAAGAAGACTATTTGCTACTGCAACTAAGAAATGAACTCACAGGACACATAGAGATAATCTGTGACAAGAAAACATAAAAGGGGAGGAGGTAAAGGTCTAAATTTGCGAAGGGGAATGGATATAAGATGCATGCTGAACAAAAAGGAGTACTGTATATATGAAACTTTCTATTACTTAAACTTAATAGTAACCACTCAAAAAAAAATATCACAAAACAAAACAAAACAACAAACAAACAAACCCCAAAACCCAGAACTGAGACACATAACATTAAAAAAGGGGAAACAGTGGAAAAACAGTCATAGAATGCCACCTAAGTAAAATAATAGGCAGAAACACAAAGACAAAGAAACAATGGAGACACCAAGCTACCAGAAAACAAAAGATAACATGACTATAGGAACTCCTCATATATGAATACTCATCCTAAGTAAATGGTCTGAGCTCCCCAATGAAAAGGCACAAAGTAGCAGCTTGAATGAAAAAACAAACCCAACCATATGTGACCTCCAAGTAACACATCTCAGCTGCAGGGACAAATACAGATTCAAAGTTAAAGGAAAGAAAATGATACTTCAAGCAAATGGCATCCAGAGAAAAGAGGGTATAGCCGTACTTCCATCTGATGAAACAGACTTCAGGATAAAAAAAGTATCGAGACAAAGAAGGACATTTCATAATGACAAAGGGGACAATACAACAAGAAGACATAACACTTATCAATATATACGTTCCCAATCAGGGAGCACCAAAATATATAAAGCAATGACGAATGGAACTAAAGGGAGAAACTGAGAAAAATACAATTGTAGTATGGGACCTAAATACACTATTGACAGCTATGGCTAGATCATCAAAATAGAAAATCAATAAGGAAATATCAGCCTTAAATGACACATTAGACCAAATGGATATAATTGACATTTACTGACCCTTTAATCTTAGAACAACAGACTATATATATGTTTTCCTAGTGCACATGGAACATTCTCAAGGACAGATCATATGTTGGGACACAAAAGTAGCCTTAGCAAATTTAAGAAGATTGAAATCATACCAAGCATATTCTCTGACTACAGTGCTTTGAAATTGGAGATCAACTGCAAAAATAAAGCAGGAAAACCCCCAAATATGTGAAAAAAAAACAACATGCTACTAAAGAACCACTGGGTCAAAGAAGAAATAAAAGGAGTGATCAAAAGATACATAGAAACAAATAAGAATGAAATACCTTGTATCAAAATTATTGGGATGCAGCGAAAGCAGTACTACGAGGGAAATTTATATCATTACAGTCCTATCCCAAGAAACAAGAAAAATCCCAAATAAACAACCTAGCATTACATCTTAAAAGTAAATGTAAATAGTAAATACATAGTAAAAGAAGAACAAATGAAACCCAAAGTCAGCAGAAGGAGGGAAATAATAAAAATGAGAGCATAATTAAATGAAATAGAGAACAAAAATACAGTAGAAAAATTAATGCAACAAAAAGTTGGTTCTTTGAAAAGATTTTTTTTATTAGTTTATTGGGGTGACAATAGTTAGTAAAGTTACATAGGTTTCAAGTGTACAATTCTGTAATACATCATCTATATATCACATTGTGTGTTCACCAGTGAGTCAGTTCTCCTTCCATCACCATATATTTAATCCCCTTTACCCTCTTCTACCAGCCCTCTGCACCCTTACCCTCTGGTAACCACTAAACTACTGTCTATGCCTATGAGTTTTTGTTTCTGTACTTGTCTTGTTCCTTTGTTGCTTCGTTTTATATCCCACACATCAGTGAAATCATATGGTTCTCGAGTTTTTTTGTCTGACTTATTTCACTTAGCATAATAATCTCAAGATGCATCCATGTTGTCACAAATGGCACTATTTCATCTTTTCTAATGGCAGAATACTATTCCATTGTGTATATATACCACAACTTCTTTATCCATTCATCTATGGAAGGAGAGTTTGGTTGTTTCCATGTCTTGGCCACTGTAAATAAAGCTTCAATGAACATCAGAGCATATATATCTTTACGGATAAACGTTTTCAGATTTTTTGGATATATATCCAGGAGAGGGAATGCTGGGTCATATGGTAATTCTATTCCTAATTTTTTGAGAAACCTCCACACTGCCTTCCATAACAGGTGCACCAATCTGCATTCCCACCAACAGTGTACGAGGTCTGACAATTAAGTTTGTGAACTCATCCTAGAAAAAGTGCTGCATACCTCATTGCTGAATATCACTAGTCACCTTTGAAATATGGCATACACCTTCATAGTACTCCCTATGGGAAGCTATGCACTGATACCAGTGCCTAATCCACCCTTCAAAGCACCTTTGGAACTCTTTTTCTGGAATGGCCATCAGAGCTGTCATCGTATTACCCTTGATGTCATGAATGTCATCAAAATATCTTCCTTCAATATTTCCTTTATCTTTGGGTAAAGAAAGAAGTCATTGGGTGCCAGATCCAGAGAGTAGGGAGGGTGTTCCAATACAGTTATTTGTTTACTGGCTAAAAACTCCCTCATGGACAGTGCTGTGTGAGCTGGTGCAAGAACCATGAACTGTTGGCGAAAAATTCAGGTTGTCTAACTTTTTCACACTGCCTTTTCAGCACATCCAAGTAAGTAGTAAACTTGGTTAACTGTTTGTCCAATTGGTACAGATTCATAATGAATAATCCCTCTGATATAAAAAAAGTTTAGCAACATCGTTTTAACTCTTGATTTGGACTGATGGAATTTTTTTGTCATGGAAAACTGGCTGACTTTCACTGTGCAATTTGACGCTTTGTTTCAGGGTCATATTGGTACACGCATGTTTCATCACTAATGAAAACATGGCCCAAAACATTGTCTTGCCTCTCCAAAAGGTCTTTGCAAACTTCGACTCTCCTTTGCTTTTGTTTATCGGTGAGTTCCTTTGGGACCATTTTTGCACACACCTTTATTTATTTATTTATTTTTTAAAGATTTTATTGGGGAAGGGGAACAGGACTTTATTGGGGAACAGTGTGTACTTCCAGGACTTTTTTCCAAGTCAAGTTGTTGTCCTTTTAATCTTAGTTGTAGAGAGTACCGTTCAGCTTCAAGTTGTTGTCCTTTCAGTCTTAATTGTGGAGGGTGCAGCTCAGCTCCAGGTTCAGTTGCTGTTGCTAGTTGCAGGGGGTGCAAGCCCACCATCCCTTGAGGGAGTCAAACTGGCAACCTTTGTGGTTGAGAGGATGCACTCCAACCAACTGAGCCATCCGGGAGGCAACTCAACTCAAGGTGCCATGTTTAATCTTAGTTGCAGGGGTGGAGCCCACCATCCCTTGCGGGACTCGAGGAATTGAACTGGCAACCTTGTGGTTGAGAGCCCACTGGCCCATGTAGGAATCAAACCGGCAGCCTTTGGAGTTAGGAGCATGGAGCTCTAACCGCCTGAGCCACCGGGCTGGCCGCACACACCTTTCTTATGCCAAGATTTTCAGTTAAGACTTTTCCTAACTGTTTCTCTGTTGATGTTCACTTGATCTGCTATGTTTTGCATAGTCTGCTGAGTCAGCTGACGATTTTGATGCACAATTCGAGGAATTTTTGCAATGTTTTTGTCAGTTCTGCTCACTACTGGCAGCACTGACCTCTCTTCAGTGATGTGTTTTCTACTCTCAGAAAAATATTTAATCCATTTGTACACTGTTGTTTTCTTCATGGCATTATTCCCATAAACTTGGACTAACATGTCCCTGATTTCACTTCCACTTTTGCCAAGTTTAACAAGAAATTTAATGTTGTTTTCGTTGCTCTAATTCAAGGTCAGACATTCTTGTGAGGGCGCACAAAATCACATACAACAATAATGAACAGCAAGACAGCAAGACACCGCCATACAACACAAACACAGCTGTGAGACACTGATATACCAAGGTTATGAAAGCTTACTGAGCTGTTCGTACAGTGCTGCCAATGTAAGCACATGGTGGCAAGTTCGTGAACTTGATTGCCAGATCTCATATTAAAAATGATCACCACAATAAGTCTAGTTAATATCTGTCACCATACAAATTTATAATTTTCTTGCGATGAGAACTTTTAAGATCTACTCTTTTAGTAGCTTTCAAATATGCAATACAGTATTATTACTTGTAGTCACCATTGCTGTACATTACATCCTCATGACTTACTTATTTTTTAATTAGAAGTTTGTACCTTTTGACCCCTATCACCTATTTTGCCCGTCCCCAACCCCCTGTCTCTGACAACCACCAGTATGTTTTCTGTATTTTTGAGCTCAGGCTTTTTTGTTTGTTTGTTTTTCAGTTTCCATGTGTAAATGAGAACATACTGTAATTGTCTTTTTCTGTCTAACTTATTTGACTTAACATAATGCCCTCAAGGTCCATCCATGCTGTCACAAATGGCAAGATTTCCTTCTTTTTATGGTTAAATAATATTCCATTTTATGTATATACTACATCTTCTTTATTCATTCATCCATTGAAGGACACTTAGGTTGTTTCCATATCTTGGCTATTGTAAATAATGCTGCAGTGAACATGGGGTGCATACATCTTTTTAGAGTAGTATTTTCATTTTCCTCTGATATATACCCAGGAGTGGAATTGCTGGATCATATGGTAGTACTATTTTTAATTTTTTGAGAAACATTTATACTGATCTCCATAGTGGCTGCACCAATTTACATCCTCATCAACGATGCACAAGAGTTCCCTTTTCTTTACATCCTTGCCAACACTTGTGTGCTTGTTTTTTATGATAGCCATTCTAACAAGTGTGAAGTGATATCTCAGTGTGGTGTAATTTGAGAAATGAGAACTTTCAACTCTGCTGGGACATTAATTAGTTGGCACAACCTTTTAAGTACAGTTTTGCAATGCTAATTAAGATCTCTAAACATGTTTTCATTCTTTTGAAATTCTACTTCTAGGATTTTGTTCTATGAAAATAATTAGATTTTTGAAATATGTGAATTTATATATTTTCTATTTATATTAATAAAAAATTGGAAACCACCTAAATATTCAATAATAGAGGAATTGTTAATTATAGCTATGCAAGTAATGGGTTAGTTTTCAGTCTTTAAAAATAATTTTTGAAAGATTCAAAGACGTGAGACAAAGCTCATAATATTAAAGGAAAAGCATGATAGATGTATAATATGTTATGATTCTATATATCATATTGGAGAAATACATTATCATACTTTTATATGTTTTATAACACACACACACGTGAATAATCGCCTGAAAGGAAAAAACCAAATGGCTTTTTCTGAGTGATGGGTTTATAGATGTTTTTATTTATTTATTTATTTATTTGGTATTTTTCAAATTTTCTTTATTTATGTTGATGGTATTTTTCTTTTTTGATCAGAAAACATTACAATAAAAGTCTTACTAGTGGCCAAATTTTTGCTTATCAGATATATATTTGAATTTATATTTCTGTAATCATCAAACTTAGTATCAAAATAGTAACTTCTTCCTATATACGACAATAAATGTAGTGTGCTTTCTCTTCTATAATCCTTATTCACTTCTATATGTTTGTTCAAATAATTTTGGGTCATAAGTTTGGCTTATTATTTTACAGTTTTATATTATTATATACTTTAATTTACAGGAACATTTTAGAATTGAACTTTGTAAACATGTTTCAAAACATATTTTTTTGCTTAATTCCATATATTTTATTAGTTTTCCAGGTAACCAGAATTTCAAAACATGGAGTAGAATGGTGATTAGCAGGGTCTTGGGGTGGGGGAATTGGGGAGATGTTGGTCAAAGGGTACAAACTTGCAGTTAGAAGATCCGTCAGTCCTGGAGATCTAATGTACAGCGTTGTGATTGTAGTCAACAATACTGTATTATATACTTCAAAATTGCTAAGAGACTAGATCTTAGCTCTTCTCACCAGAAAAAAGAAATGATCATTATGTGACATGATGGGAGTGTTAGGTCAGACTACGGTGATAATCATATTGTAATATATAAATACCAAACTGATACATTGTGTGCCTTAAACTTACACAATGTTATATGTCAATCATATCTCAGTAAAAAAGGAATTTTTATATTATGGTTTTCTCTTATTTAGAGATATATGCGTATACTACATGAATAAAATTGTAGTGGTTTTGAATATTTCCACAAATTATTTGATAGACTTCAAGAGGTGGAGGCTAGTTCACCTTCCTTCGAGTATGAATAGGACTTAGTGATGTGCTTCTAATGAATATAAAAAAGCAGAAGTTGTGATGTGGGACTTCAAAGACTTGGTCATGAAAAATGCCATGACTTCATTTTTTCTCTTGAATTGCTCACTCTGGTAAAGTAAGCTGACATGTCATAAGCAGAGGTCCAGGTAGGCCAGGAGCTAAGGCCTCCTGCCATTAGCCAGTGAGGAACCAAGGCCTCCAGCTACCAGCCAAGTGAGTGAGTCTTCCCGGAAGTGGATCCTCTAGGCCTGTCAACCTTCTGATGTCTATGTCTCCAACCAACATTTTGGCTGCAACCTCATAAGAGATAGGGAGTCAGAAAAACCCAGATAAGTTGCTTCTGGATTCCTGACTTTCAGAAAGTCTTGTGAGATAATAAATGCTTCTTGTTTTAAGGCACTAAATTTTGATGTAATTTGTAATGAAGCAATAGATAACTAATACAAATATATTCCTCTCTGAGAATAACATAGTATTAGATGATAATTTATTATATTAAAAAGTTTATCATTATGTGCTTATTGTGTACCAGACACTATGTTAAATTGATTCTCTTTGGAATCTGGTGATATAGGTTCAATTACGTATCCTTATTTTACAGAGGAGGAAACTGAGACAGAGAGCTCAAGTAAGTGAGGAAGCCATGATTGTAACACAGAAGTCCACTCTAGATTGACTCATCCTTCATAGTTGGAGTATATCTCTTCTTAGTGTTCTTGGAAAAGTGAGATGCAAAGCATTATATGCTCAACATGCCAATGCTTATAATGCTATTTCATCCTTTCTATTCCATAACACATGCTTTGAACTTCCGTGGCCTGTTCCTTTTTCTGTTAGTAGTAACCAAAGAAATCCTAGTACTTAGTCTTGGAACACAGGCCCTCCTAATCACAAATAAAAGAAGACAGTGTAATATAAGAAGGAAATGTTTCCTCTTTTCCTGCGCCTGCAGAGAAAACCAGAAAGTATTCTTGGTTGTGTTAATTGCAGATAAGCATTTTTATGAGTTACCTGGGCTTCAGAGGTGGTTGCTAACTACTATTGACAGTAACCTTTAATCCTGAAAAGTCAGTAATTTTGATTGGTTGTTTTACTTAATAATGTGTTGCCTTGGTAATGATTTTGATGTACACATCAGATTTTTTCTAAAAGGTATAAAACTTGTGAACTCTCTGTGAAATTTGAAGGAGGGCACTGTTATTTCCCTCATTTCACTTGCTTGATGTAAAATAAAGTTGCCCTGCAGATTTCTTATTTAATAAACAAAGAGCTTGGGAAGACTGAATTATTTAAATTTAAAAAAGGGCATATTTCAGTAGCATATTTTTTAATATTTATTTGAAAAAGTCTTTCTGTTGTCACAAATGAATAAATTACTTGAATGGATATAAAATTCCTAGGTCAGAGCTGTTTTCCCTCATCATTCAGTAGACTTTGATTGTTGTACTATCTTCTGGTATGTTTAGTATTGGAGAGAACTATAAGGCCAGATATTTTCCTCAGATACTTACAAAATTTCTTTTTTTTTAATCTTTGTTGTCATTTAATGTTGGTATTTTGCTTTTTTTTTTTTTTCCTCTGGAATCCTAAGAACACTTAGGCTTATGTATTTTTTCAACTGAGATGTTTTTTTTCCTGATTATCATTTTTGGTTCATTATTTTTTCTTTCACTGGGACACTTATAATTCTTATCTGGGTTTTTGTCCTCTACCTTCCACATGTATTATCTTCTCTCATTATTTTCTTCTTTTTGTCTTCTTTTCTTGACTTCTCATTTTTGTCCTCAGCACTGATTTGCTGGCTTTGGGATGGCCTTTTCTTCTGTTTCAGAGGATGGAGTAGGTGATTTGTGGTTCGGTCAAGTACTTCTCCCTCCATCTTGACTGATGATACGTTTAGTGGGAACTCCACCAGGATTTTCTAAGATCTTTCTTATGGTTGGATTCCAAAGCTAGATTTCACACTTCTGTGTCTTCAGGATATTTTATTAGGAAGCTAAGAAGAAGCTTATCAGGGTCCCATCCCCATGGGTCTCTCACCGTGTTGACTTGGAAGTCCAAATTCAGTAATTTAAAATTCTTGCAAATATCAAAATTATGTATATATATATATATATGTACATAATTTTGATATTTTAGATTCCACATATAAGTGAACTCCTATTGTATTTGTCTTTCTCATGATAAACTAAGCTAAACTAACATAAATTATATATGGATCATACTTTTTACGGACAACTCTTTGGAAATTTAGTAGACTGTAATTTATTTCTTATTCTTTCATTAGTGATTAGGGTATAATATCTCACCTTCTCCCTTTCCTCATTGATTTTCTTAGCAATGTATTTCTATTAATATAAAGTTTTAGACAGTCTTTTGGCCTCAGTCCTGGTAATTACTAACATTCACTATTTGATCTTTATGAAACTTTTGCTTCTTAGGATAAAAATATTAATTATGTTTTTATAAATTTCTTATTAATGAACAAGTTTGAAAATTTGCAAATACTTGTAAAAAAATCCTTAATCAACTTTCTAAAAAGTTTGCACAATGTTTGGAAGAAAAATACGCTATATCATAGAACATGTTCCTTTTTGTGACTTTTAGGTTAAGAAAAATAGATTATCGTATATGTCAAAAAGAAACAGTCCCCAAGCTTAAAGGAGTTCAAACCCTTCTTGGAGAGAAGAGAAACACAAAGCAATACAAGACAGTCTATAATCAATGATCATGGATCAAAAAGAAAATATAAAATTACCTATGGCGGACTCTGTATACTGGCAATTCATCTATCTGCTTGCCTGCCTGCCTGTCTGTCTGTCTGTCAAATTAGAAGGTAAAGCAAGGTATTTAATTGCTTAACATTGAAAACTAAAATAAGATCTTCTGTTTTCTTCATTATAAGGTTAATTGTCTTAAGCTCGTATTTAAATTGCATAGGGAGTAACATACTTTTCCAAGATGGATTGTTTAGAAAATAGTCTGTGTCTCAAGGATTGTTAACTGTTTTTATTTTTAACAAAATCTTTAATTTCTTTCACTAAAAACAAGAAAGATAAAAAGACATTTCTGAAGCTGTATATGTATCTCCTTAAACTTGATGTTTTTAGCAAATAAGAAAAAAAGTCAATATCTGTGGGTCAGAATTTCTTTAGGTTTTGTGGGGTAGTATATATGTATAATTTGATGTTGGATTGTAGCAAAATGTCATTTTTTCCTTTTGTTCCAGCCTCTTTTAACCTTGGGCTGTCACCTAACTGTGCTCTTCAAGAACAGCTGGACACAATAGCAAAACATTTCTGCAGACAGGAATTCCCTAGAATAAAAATATTGATCATACAGTGTCATGGAATAGAGTTCTTATTAGTTTCTTTGCCTTTGGATAGTTTCAGCTGTCTTTCTGCCTTGTTATTGGTCTGTTCAAGAATATAGGAATTTAGGGCTACTTTGAAATATCTGCATGGCAGTTCTCAGGAAAGGTTTTACCTAGTATACAAGGACAAAAAAAGAAGAAGAGAAACAGAAGGGGCAGGGGAGAGAAAGAGAGAGAGAGAGAGAGAGAGAGAGAGAGAGAGAGAGAGAGAGAGAGAGAGAGAGAGAGATGGAGAGAGATCACTTAATAAAGTCCTATAAATCAGAAACAAACTTGTTTTGCAGACTTATCTGAGGTGTCACATGGCTTTAAATAAGTTGTTTAATAGCTCTCTGTTTCTAACGCCAGAAATGAAAATACTAATAGCTTTCTGTTTATAACTCCAGAAATGAAAATACTGTTATTGTCCCCAGAAGAGTGTTGCATAGGTTAAATAAAGGAAATTGCAAACACTTTTAGACTACATGGTGCTTGTTCATCTATCTTCCTCTGCTCGATTTTTCTTTATCCAGCAGCAGCTGCTGACAAGCCAGGTAGTTCTACATATAAAACATTAATGTTGTCTATTTTCTTTACTGTCCCAAGCCAGAGGGAGACATCACAGGTCTGCCACATAAAAAGTCTGGAGGACATGGGCTCTGTTTAATCCTCTTACACATAACTCAAATTCTTTTTCTCAGGATCTCACCTTTTGTTTGGGGGCAAAAATGGCTCCCTTACTCCTTTCCAGACGCTTTCCCAGGTGGAATTAGCATGTCTTGTAGCTCTGCCTTAATTATGATAAGCTTGATTTCTATGTGACTTCTTCATTGCAATATCATTAACCTAAGATGCTCCTGTTGTCAGGGCATCTACATGGCACGTGCATTTTTGTCTCAGTTGGACCCTCTGCTCCATCTGGACAAATTCTGTTATTGATTTATTTCAATTTTATGGTAGAAAGAATGGAAACATTCTGCAGTTTCTGTCCCCTTATTTTATCTTTATAAGGTCTTGGTGACTTGTAAGCATTACCTTGAATTCACTGACATCAACATTCTATTCCTATTAACCAACCCTGATACATTTTCTTTTTCCAATAAATACATTCCCCTCTGAGCAGGGCTGCCCCCTCAACATCGCTCATTTAGATTCTATTGATTGGCAGCTGAATCCACAAGTATTTTCTCTCAGGGCATCGTGCTGTGCAATTTCTCATTTGGTATTTTGGAAATCTTTCTGTTCCAGTTAACTACTGCTATTTAACAAACGACCCCAAAACTTAGTGGCTTAAAACAACTGTTTTATTATAGCTCGCTATTTTGTTGAACAGGAATGTGGGAATTTTGGTAGTTTGTCTATTCCAAGTGGCACTGATGGAGATCACATGGTGGTATGCAGCTGGAAGATGGGCTGGTCTGGAGGGTCCCAAATGGCTTCGCTCACATGTCTGCCACTTTGATGGAGATGGCTAGAAGGTTGGCCTTAGCTACTCAGGATAGTTGGACTCCTTATGTAGAGTGCAGGGCTCCTAGAGCAAGTATTCTAAGTGGCCCAGGCAGAAGCTGAAATGCTTCCATGACTTAGTCTCAGAATTTCCAGAAGGTCGATTCTGTCACAGTCTGTTGGTGAAGCAATTCACTAAAGACAGCCCAGGTTCAGGGAGTAGGTAATTGGAATCAGTTCTTTAATAGAAGGAATAGCAAAGAATTTGTGGTCATCTTTAATCTACCACACTTTACTTACAGATTTAGTCTAAAAGTTGATGTTAACATAGCAAACAATTTAGAAGTTACTACTCTGCATCCCTGAATTCACTTTATTGGTGGTGTTTTATTATTTATTTTATGAACCAAATGATAGAGATAAGTACATGCCCCTTGAATTTTGTTACTTAAGTAGCGATGGCAAGATAAGTTGATTGTAGAGGGAGTCTACTCCAGTCGTGACAATGACAACAGCAACAATTACAACTGCTGTTACTATTCCCGCCTCCATCATCACCATTTATTTATAAAAGACCCATGGGCTGGGTGCCAGGCACTGTTCCATGTTTATATAAATTGGCTCTAAATCTAAGACAATCCTACAAGGAGGGAGGGTTTATTATCTCTGTTTTCTAAATGAACATAGTGATGCTCTGAGCAGCTAAGTAAGTTGCAGTATAGTAAAGGCTGAGAGAGGTGTCTGGAACCAGACTAAGTCAAATTCCAATTCAGTCACTAACTACTAGTCTGACTTTTGAGCAAGTTCCTTAATTTATTTGTGCTGCAGTTTCCTCTTCTATAAAAAGGGGATTAATAGAACTCACCTCATAAAAATATAATGGGTAAATAGAGGCAATAAGGACAGGTAATAACACCTGACTTTTGGTAAGTGTTAGCTATTATTATTATTATTATTACCCAGTGTTACATAGCTGGTAAACATGTTTATTGAATTCTGAATGCTGCAACATGGGATGAAAGTGAAGGACTCCAAAATACCCAAGAGACCTTATTGACTTGGGTTCTAGAGTAGAGTAACAGTAAGTCTGCACTTTGTTGAATTTGCAGAAGTAATTATCTATTTTGTAATGGAGTACAAAAACTAATAAACAAGCAAAACAGTCCTCTACTTGGCTTTGTCATCTCCTAGTGGGAAGCACCTTTGATAATATTAATCTCTCTTACCTCCCAATTCATTCATGTATTCATTCAACAAAAATTTTTTGAGGACCAACTGTGTGCCAGGGATAGGGCTGGCCCCTGGGGCTAAAATGCTGGTCAGACAGCAGAATCCTAGCCCTAACAAACTGTCTTAGGTTACTAACCTTTGACATCTCATGGTTTAGAGCTGACTATGTTTATTTCTTGCATCCCAGGAACTCGTCTTGTACTTGGCAATGTTAGTAAAAATGCAAGGTATCCCTTTGGATATAATAGAACATATTTGATTCAGGAAGTTGTTTAAAGTGACAATGAGTGAGATCAATTCTTAATAAGATTAGTTGGTTAGGGCAGAAGACAATTTGAAAATCTGTCTTCGTTGTCTTTTCGCTTCTCATTTTATGCTTGTGATGATTAATTTTTTGTGATAGTTGCTTTTTTGGTTTTATGTAAATTTTATTTTTCATGGTTGCTAAAGGGAAATGAAGTTTAAAATAGTTAGAGCCAGAGCCAGAGCACAGATAATGGGACCATTGGACTGCAGGTCTGTGCATGAGGCAAACGCACAGGTAGCCATGGCCTTGAGTGGCTTTGTACCAACTGCCATGGCCTTCCCTTTAGTTAGATTCATATTCTGCCTAATAAACCAGGGGAAAATTCATCACGACATATAAAATATCTTTCAAACAGAGACATTCGATAGATATTTGTTGTCCTCAATGACTTTTGTATTTTTGTATTAGGTATGCCTATCTAACAGTCACAGCAAATAACTTTACATTAAACACTCTTTTCAGAACAATTTTGTTTATAATATCTATTCCACTGTTTGGAGCACTTTGCCCATTGTCTCACCTTTGTCTAACACTTCTCATCTAGGTCAAGTTCAATGTTTTTTCCTGACCTTGCAAAGTATATCTTAACATCAACCCCTTCTGGCTTACTATGTGTTCTGACAGCATGCTACACTTGTGTTCAGACAGCCATTGGATTTTGTGGATAATGCCTGTCTCTCTCTCTCTCTCTCTCTCTTTTAAAGATTTTATTGGGGAAGGGGAACAGGACTTTATTGGGGAACAGTGTGTACTTCCAGGACTTTTTTCCAAGTCAAGTTGTTGTCCTTTCAGTCTTAGTTGTGGAGGGCACAGCTCAGCTCCAGGTCCAGTTGCTATTGCTAGTTGCCGGGGGCGCAGCCCACCATCCCTTGCAGGAGTCAAGGAATCGAACTGGCAACCTTGTGGTTGAGAGACCACTGGCCCATGTGGGAATCGAACCGGCAGCCTTCGGAGTTAGGAGCATGGAGCTCTAACTGCCTGAGCCCCTGGGCCAGCCCTGTCTCTCTTGTTAATTCAGAATCCTCATGCTGACAGGGACACTGATAGTCTTATTCATTATGGAATCCCATAGGGCCAGCGTGGTGCCTGGCAAACGGTGCACAAGTAGAAAATACCTGTTGAATAAAATAAAAAATTAGAGAATAAGATAATAATGAGTAAATAATAAAGTACCTGTAAATGAGAGAGAGAAGGAGAGAGATAAATATTTCTTTTACAGTTCATTGGGAAAAGACGTGGAACTCAACAATTTTTAAGATTCCAATTGCTAGTATCAGTTGTCATTCAAGATGACAATAGGTGAAGAGGTATAGCATAAAGGCTGACAGTGTTTTGTGAGTAGGCCCATAAGGTTGCTATCCTTCCACTACTTCTGTTCTTCATTACATTAAAAATGTTTGAGTTCTGGGCAACATGACCAAGTAGGTAAATGCTGTGTTTGCCGCCTCACATGACCACATTAAAATTATAACTAAATTATAGGACAGCCAACCTCGAGAACCATCTGAAGACTAGCTGAACAGAACACCTGTAACTAAGGATATAACAAAGTGGCCATGTTGAGGCTTGTAGGAGGCGCATAGATGCGAAACTGGCTTGTGCCACACTCATGTGTGGTGGTTGAGCATTGGGAGGGATATCTCAATGGTGATGATTCCCCCAACCCTGAGGAGCGAGGGGTCCCAGACCCACAGTGGGCTCCCCAGCCAGGCTTCCAGGGCTAGTAAGAGGCTGTGATAACATCTGACTGTGGCAATGTGATGATTAATTTTATATGTCAAGTTGGCTAGGCTATGGTGCTCAGTTGGTTGGCCAAACACCAGTTGCTGTGAAGATATATATATTTTTCATATGTCATTAACATTTAGTCCGTAGACTTTAAGTAAAATAGAGATAATGTGGGTGGGCCTCATCCAATCAGTTGAAGGCCTTCAGAGCAAAGACTCAAGTTTCCCAAAGAAGAATCAGTTTTCCTCAGGACCACAATATAGAAATCCTGCCTGAGTTTCCTGCCTACTACCCTGCCCTACATATTTTGGACTCAGGAGTACAACATGAATTCTTACCTGAATTCCTAGTCTACTGCCTGCCCTACAGATTTTGGACTTCAGTCCCTACAGTTGCATGAGCCAGTTCCTTAAAATCTCTGTCTCTCTGTCTCTGTCTCTCTCTCCTGTTGGCTCTGTTTCTCTGCAGCATCAGACTAATACAATGTCCCTCTGTAGAGCAAATTTATAAAGACAAATAGAATACATAGGGGAGTATTAGAGGAAAATGGCCTCTTCCCTCTGTGAATATAGAAGTTTGAGAGTTGATTGGACTTTGGAATCCATAGCACAAAGTTCCAAAGAGTCTGGACCTTAGGATCTGATTTTGCAAATGCTGTCAGTGTGCATCTGTCTCATGGGCCTGCAGGTGAAGACCTGCTTGTTCACCTTCAACCTCACTGGCTGTGTTTAGTCTCCCTTCACGGAACTTCTAACTGTCATAGCAATAGTGCCTAGACCCTTGGCAAGGGCAGACTTAGCCTATCTGGCTCTGATAATCCTACAGCATTTCATCTTTTAAAACAAAGTTAGAGGAAAACATATCCTGATTTTATGAGTATATGCCTTCTCTGTGTCACTGCTGTCCTTTCCCATATGACCACTAGCTGTCTTCTTAATCACATGTATTCCTGTTGTCTTATTGGATGTCTTGATCTGCTTGGGCTGCTGAATAAAATACTGTAGAGTGGGTGGTTTAAACCACGTTTATTTTTTCAGTTCTAGAGGCTGGAAGTCCAAGACCAGGTGCCGGTGAGATTGGGTTCTGGTAAGGGCTGTCTTCCTGGCTTGCAGATGGTGGCCTTCTCACTGTGTCCTGAGATGGCCTTTCCTAGGTGTGTGTGTGTGGAGATAGATGATAGATAGATAGACAGATAGATAGAGTGCTCTGGTGTCTCCTCCTTTTCTTGTAAAGGGACTAATCCCATCATGGGACCCCACCCTCATGACCTCATCTAAACCTAATTGCCTCCCAGAGGTCCCATCTCCAAACACTGGTATATTGGGGTTAGGGCTTCAACATACGAATATAGGAGGGACACATTCAGTCTACAACACTGGATATGAATGAGAGATTAGCTTTAGACAAGACATTTTCTCCTTTGCAAATAAACATACACATGTTTGTATAAGGAATGCAACAGATGTAAAACTTGGTTGAAATTTATATGTGGTTTCTTTGGGGAAAATGCTGTTTACTTCCAAAAAAGTGTTTGATCTCAGACAAATCAAACCTTCCCTGGGGCTGAACTCCTGCCAGGCCCTACTGTGACAGACAATGAGCACAAAGAAGCAGCGTCATTGCACTTTTTTACTTCATTGCACGTTTTTCTAGAGGCATGCAAAAGGCATCTGCATTTTGGAAAAATATCAATACACTGGCCAATATTTATGAATTACTGCTGGTTGGTCACGGTGGTGACAGTGTTCTGGGTGGGAATCTAGATAGATCCATAGACCTTGGTCAGCTTATGGTGTGGTTGGGGAAAGTGTTTGTTCTCCCAACCCTCTCCCATGTATATATGTTCATGGTCTGTTTTGCTGGCTTTATACAGAACCTTTCGATCCCTCCTCATTTATTGTGCAGAATGAAGATTCTGACAACTAAAAGCAAATTTTTTGGACGTTCTCAAGGAGAGGAGAGTAAGGATAATATTAATGTTTTAGCCTCCTAATATTCCATTGCGTGTGTCATAGGCAGCATATATGCTTTTCCATAGGAAATTGGATGAAAGTGATTGATGACTTCCATCACTTCCTCATCATCAGACTCTGAAACAAACTAGTGCCTGTTCACTAGAATAAGACAAATGTGTGATTTCTGTAGCTGCAATGGAACTGTGGTGTAAGAATGTCTAGTGTCCTCTGTGAAAGCCTTGGCTGAGCTGTGAGAGCAGCAACTTACCTCCTCTTCTGCTGTGCCAGTAGCAGGGAACCACTGAGACCATATTGTTGCCCATATGTCGGGAAGCTACTAAATTAAACCCCTGTATAATGTGCTGACAAGTCTACTACAGCAGGAGTGGAAGGTTTGGTAAGTTTCTCTGACCTATCATTCTATTGTCACAGTGTTCTCTCTCCCTGTGGTGTAGGCTGGTTGTTCTTTGTCAAAGACTGAGAGGTTGTTATCACACATTAATACCATGTGAAAAGAAACTGAGTATCTGGGTTAGACCGGATTTCAGCAGTTGATGAATTAGAGTTAGGCCTAAATCCCTAATGTTAGCTCAGAAACACCTGACGTTCAGTCCATCCTGCTCTGAATTGTGCAAGATGTTCAGAGAACGTCTATATTTAGGTCAGAGGCAAATGCTATCCTGTTCATTTGCAAACCTACAGCTTCTGAAGTCCACTGTTCCATGTTCATGGTAGGAAAGGGTTTGTTCCCGCCCTCCATTTCTTTTGCTTTTACTGTTGTATTTTTCGTAGCGTGGCTGGCTTATTTTATTTTTCAATGTGTTAGAAAAATTTTTGTTGTTGTTTTCAGAAGAATAAAACTGACCCCTAATTGATCCTAACTTTCCTACATGCATCAATAACTACTATCCTAACAGGATGGCTATTTTCTTCTTCTATCTTCCTATAGGGAACGGGTAGTCCTTCCTTTGGGGAAGAACAAAAAACTTTTTATGACAGGCAATATAGTACATTATTTTATTGAAAAATAACAACCATCTATGAAGGATGCCTTATTGTCTAGTTTGCATTTGGGGAAACAGGCTCAGAGAGTGTAAATAACTTGCACAGGGTCATGTGAATCCAATAACAGCAGAATTCATGGTCTGTTTGGCTCCAAAAGCCTGTGCCTTTCCTTCTCAAGTCTGATTATTGGTTTGAACTGGACAACTGAAGATTTCTGAGATTTTGTTCCACAGGACATTGTTGTTTCTGGAAAGGGTTCTATTGTCAAATATGCTTAGTATATTAGGGTTCTCCAGAGAAATAGAACCAATAGGATATATATATATATATATATATATATATATACACACACACACACATATATATATATATATTTATATATATATACACATATATATGTATATGTATTTCATATATATGTATTTCCTATTTCATATATGAAATATATATATATATATATATATATGAAGTAGGATACACACATACGCACACACACATACACACATATATTTGTATAGGAATTGGCTCATTTGCTCACGAAGGCCAAGAATTCCCACAATCTGCCATCTGCAAGCTGGAGAACAAGGAAAACAGTGGTATAATTTAGTCTGAAATCTAAAGACCTGAGAACCAGGGTGAAGGAAGGGGGAGCTGGTAGTGTAACCAGGGGGAGCTGGTAGTCTGAGTCTGAAGGCCTGAGAACCAGGAGGGCTGATGTCTGAGGGCAGGAGAAGATGGATGTCCCAGCTCAAACAGAGAAAGCAAATTCACCCTTCTCCTACCCTTTTGTTCTATTTGGGCCTTCAATGGATTTGATGATGCCCACCCACATTGGGAAGGAAATAAGCTTTACTCAGTTCATCATTTCAAATGCTAACTAATCTTTTCTGGAAACAAACCCAGTAATGATTTTTTTTTTTTACCAGCTTTCCGAGCATCCTTTAGCCCAGTTGACACATAACACTAACCACACTTGGGAAATGCTGTATTAAATCAAGTTGAACAAATGTTTTCAACAAAACTTTTTGAAGCTTTTGCAATTGGGATGTGAATTTCTAAGAGGATGCTATAGCGTATGGATTTTCCTGAATCTGGTTGACTATCAAATTCTTTTTCTTTTTCTGTGGAATATGTGGCAACATAGTTTGGGGAATGCTGACATAACCTTCTTCCCTTTCCCTTCCTGTATCAAAACGAATACCCGTGCTGGTGGCTTAGTTTGATTCCATGTAATGACATAAAGAGACTACAGTGTATGAGTCTCTGCTCTAATTGCCAGAGAAAAGGGTACTGTGAGTCAGCAAAATTATAAAATATGGATAATGCCCAGACTTGAAGGACCTTATGTAATATTGTACAGTTAGAATGTGGCATGTTACAATTAGTGAGGATTTAACAAAAAATGCATCTATAGGTGACTTTCCACATAGGGCTGTGGTTTGTATCTCTATATATTATGTTACCTTTCTCTTCCTTTTGTATTATTTGCCTGTAAGTAGAGCTTAAAGAGTTGTGAGATGTGGCTTCTAAGCTGAAGGCTTTTGGCAGGAAGCCCTTTCCCAATGTGGCAATCAAAAAAACAAATCTAATATTGTGTCCAATTTTTATGTGGGAGAACTATTTCCATGTTGAAAAACTAAAACTCATGTTCTTCATTGGTTGTGGTACTTCTATTAAAGGCAGAAGAAAAGTTTTTCTGGTGCCAGATGAGGAAATTTACTATTATTTTCTGCAATAATAGGGGAAAGTCATTGTTTCAACTAGGCTAAAAAGCTATACAGCTCTTTAAGCAAAAATTTTACCTACATCAAGTAGAATTTTTTTTATGTATGTGTCTTTGCAGTTAAAATGTTATATATAAAATATTTCTGGTTATTACTGGGAAATCTAATTTCTATAAAGCTTGAGAACAAGGCATATATAATCGCTTAGGCCCAAGAGAGCTGCCGCCATAAACCAATGAATGGATGAATGGAGAAATAAAATGTGGTAATACATTGTAATACTATTCAGCCTTTTAAAAAAGAAAATTCTGCAATATGTGACACCATGGATAAAACTTGAGGACATTATGCTATGTGATATATAAGCCAGTCATGGAAAGACAAATATTGCATGATTCCATTTATAACAGATATCTAAAGTAATCAAATTCATAAAGTCAAAAAATGGAATGGTGGCTGCCAGGGGCTGGGATGGAAGGGAAATGGGAAGTTACTAAACCATGGGCATGAAGTTTTAGTTAAGCAAGATGAATACGCTCTAGAGACCTGCTGTACGAGGCTGTACCTATAAATATTTATGTATTGCACACGTAAAATTTTGTTGAGGGTACACCTCATGTTAAGTGTTTTTACCAAAATGAAGTAAGATTAAAAAATAATAATATTTCATGACACATGAAAATTATATCAAATTAAAATTTGAGTGTTCATAAATAAAGTTTTGTTGGACTCTAGCCACGTTCATTCATGTATGTGTTGTCCACGGCTGCTTCTGAGCTACAGTGACAGAATTGAGTAGTTGCAACTGAGACTTGCATAGCATCCTCAGTTTTGCCTCTTGGTTCACAAAACCTGAAATATTTACTATCTGGTCTTTAGAGAAAAAGTTTGCCAACCCCAATAATAGATTGTAGGTTCCTGTGCCCTGCTCTGTCTGTAGTGTTCCTTTGTCTGCTTTGTGTCTTCTATAAATTTATTGAAATCACTTTATTTATGAGTCCTCTTATTCTCTTTGTCTTTGGACGTTCATTCCATTTTTATTCATTTGCTAATATTTTGGAAAGCTAAAACATAGCTAAAATACCAGGGGTGCCAAAAAAGTGTATGCACATGACTTGTATTCATCTTTTGTTATCGGTATATATTATTACAATTTTAATGTAGTTTTTTCCTTTCTTAAAATGTGTATACATTTTTGGCTTTCTCTCTCTCTCTCTCTATATATATATATATATACATATATATATGTATATACACACATATATATGTGTATATATATATACACACATATATATGTATATATATATGTATGTATATATATATATCATATACACTCATTTAGTATATATATGTAGAGAATGACTGCCCTCAGTATAATAGGCAAACTACTTTGCAGATACGGACACTGGAGTCAGGGTGGTTGAGTAATTTTTCCAATATCATCATGCAGCTAGGAAGTGTTGAGGCAGGATTCAAACAAACCCAGGCAGTCTGGCTTCAGATTTTTACCCACCACAGTACACTGCCACTGATTTTTGTGAGAAAGAGGAGGCAACTTGTGTAGCTGGTCCACTATCATGGTCTATAAATGAACAATGTAATTTAAAAAAAAGGAGGAAAGGAGGGGGGAAGAAACATGCCCAAAGTGGAGGAAGGTGGACTCCTGTGCTCAGCCAATGTTAGTTTCTTCTGTTTCAACATTTTCTCAGGTCTAGCTCTGTACTTTCCTGTTAAGCAATATCTCAAGTTGCTGACAGATGAGGAAGACAGTGGATTATATAGGCTCATGATCCTGATTGTTCTAAATCTTTGGAAGTGGCTCCATTTTTAAATGCTAGAATTGTTTTTCAGAGAGGTGGTCTATGAAAAGAAAGTTCTTGGATAAATATGTGGGAAACGAGCCATATCATATTGCTCTCTTGGAGATTCAGAATTTTCGTAGCAAAATAAATGCTCTAGAAGACTTTGCATTAAACATAGTTTGGTTTTTTTAGCCCAATATAAATGACCATTGATTTAAAATTTCGATTTACTTTTTTGCCTGTATAATATCTGTCAATATTCTGAGGAATTAGTATTCTGTGGGATATACTTTGGCAAATGTTATTTCCCACCTTTATCTATATACCAAGGTTGAAAATTGTGCTTACAACTCTAAGGAAAAAAATTCTTTATGTTATCTACAATGAATCTCATCTTTTTCCTGAGCTTTTATCTATGGAATAGCAGGAGAACAGATTGAATGTGTCATCTGTGATAAACAAAGGCCAATGTAATATTAGGAGTTTTTTTTGTTTGTTTGTTTCTCCTTTGGGACAAATATTTATTCAGTCTCTCATATGGCCTTCTCCAGCTCCTCCTTCTTTCCCTAAGGAAGCATCCAGGTGTTTGGGGAAAGGCTTCCCAGTCTCATGCTGGTCCTGGGATGTTTGCTCACATTTGTCTGCTGCTCTTAGGGACAATGTCTCTTGGCTGATGGTCCCTGTTACAGGCAGTCTTCGTTTTCTTTGCAAGGATCCAGCAGTGCTTTCAGCTGACCTGGCCTCACTTGGCTCCTGAGTGACGGCCTGGGTTTTCATCCAGCTTGCTGTCCCAGTGTCTACTAAGCCTCCTCTGTGGTCACCCTGCTCTGCCTAAGAAGCCCCTTGGCAGCCCACTGTCCCTCGGCTGCACAAACGCAAAAACTGGGGAGGTCTGAGAAAGCTCAACCTCTGATCCTCCTTTTTTTTTTTTTTTTTTGCGCATACCACACAGCCAAGGAGCTGTGGCGGCATCCAAGGTTGTTGTATTTGGGGGAAGGGGGTCACTTGAAAGGTGCTTCCCGCTCCCCACCCCAGAGTCTTCCATGAGAAAATGAGTGAGTGGCTGTAGCCCACATCTTTATCAAGGATTTTATCTTCACTTATACAACAAACGTCGTCCTGAAATCCGGGGAGGAGACGGGGAGACACAATTTTGACAGCTTCTAATCTCTCTTTCTTTTCTCCCCGCAGGCCAGAGACAGCCAGACAGCTCTCTTATTTCTTCTTCATTATATGTTCCCTTCTCTGTCCTGGCTGTTGGTAGGGGTATGGGATAGCCCTCCACATTAGTAATATTCTAAGTCCTTCAGCCTATTTATTCTTCCTCGAGGTAACATCCTGGTGGGCAAGGTTTATTGTGTTGCTGCATATCCAATTGTATGCAGGGTGTAAAAAACTGGCTTTCTCTTTGTCCTTTCTTTACATGTCTTACGTAGCAAATTTAGTCTTCTCCTAGGCAGGTGAATGCCTAATGTGAAATACGGTTCCCTCAAGACAGCAAAAGAACAAAACACATTTGTAAAATATGAGACCAATACCTCCATTACCCACATTCTCCCAGTGTTGCACAGATCCCCTCCTAGGTAGTCAGCAGTTTTAAATGCTTCTTTGATACTGCTCTCTTTCGGATTTTCTCCTCTTGACTGCTCCTCTGTTTTTCAGGCTCATCACATTTTACGCTTCTAAGAAACGTCATTCCTTTCAAAAGTTCTATCTGCAGGTCACTGTACCTCTCAGTCTCCGCACTGGGTGATGTTAACCGTACTGATTGTTTTAATTACTAAGCATGCATTCATTCCCATATCTGAATTCTGGACTCACCTTGCATTACTCCGGAGGCTCCTCAAATTTACACATGGACTCCGCCCACCAGCTTGATGGATTCTTCTCGTGCATGCACCATCTCATTTAATGTCAGGATGATTCAGCCAATTCCTTAATTCAGGTTCTCATCATTTCTCACATTATTGGGTTATTCCAATAACTTTCTAAAGAATCTTTTTGCTTCCCGCCCCCCCATTTCACAGTAGCATATTTCCATATTACTCTTAGAGCGTTCTGTTGAATCCTTTGGTGCCCCCGCACCCCCAAACTCATTTTGTCCTGCCTCACATCTGGCCACTTTCCTTACACTCATTTCCCTCCAGTCAGTCTTCTAGTGGTTCTTGGAATGCTTCCTCCTCTTTCATGCTTTGCTGCTTTTACACAAGTGACTCCTTCTTCTGGGTCACTTTTCTTTCCCTCGTCCAATGAGCTAATTCCTACTTAGGCTTTGTGAATTAGTTCCTGCCACCTCCTCTCGGAAGCCATCTCTTGAGAGCTCAGCCGGAACAAGGCAGCCTTTTTCTGTGCTCCTTCACACATACCTCTAATTCACAGACTCTTGTGGCACCATCACACATTTTTTACTATTATCTCTCCCTCTTTCTTTGACTTCATTTGGGAGCAGAAACCATGTCTTATTGATTTCTTTGTCCCTACCACCTAGATAGAGCCGGATACCCACTAAGCCCTCAGTAAATATTTTTTAAATGAATGGAGGAGGTCAAATAGAATAAGGACAGATAAAAGGTCATTGGATTTGGCTAGTAAAAGGTCTCGCTGACCTTGGAGAGAGGAGGTTCAGTAAATATTTAGCTTTCACAGTCTGGGCACTGAGATTCTTGGTGGGAAGGCTGATGACTGAACATCAGCTTCAACTCTCTCTGCGATGCTTCATAATGGAAAGGAAAGCTGTTAAGAGTTTCTCAAAGTGAATTGTGAAGCAATTAGAGTGACAGAAATATATGAGTGATTGGGGTGAGCATGGCTTTTAGCCACAAAAAAAAGCAGCCAAACGCATTTGCTTCAATAAAATCCAGAGCAAAACCTTTGTAATCAGTCTGAAACACCCAAGGCTTGTTTTCTTTTCTAGGGAAAAGTGAAAAACAATTTAGCAGCTGGATACTTGATCATTTGAACAGTATTTAATCTTGCATTTTTTGAGTTCCATTAAAATACATATGTAAAGCTACAGTTCTTTGCTTCAGGACAGCCATCCCTCCACACAATGGTGTAGCAGGTGAAGTTCACAGCGATGGCCCTCACTCTGCCTGGTGTTTGTGTGAGCACCCCCCATTCACTCCCCCACTTACTTTTCCAACAGACCTCTAGTGCCCTAGCTTCTCAGTGTGGACCGCATAAGAGGCTATCAGCAACCAAATAAATAATTTCAGCTGGCATATGACGGCCCTAGGCAAGACATACTGTGGTGATTAGGATTTAGAAGATAATAATAAATAATAACTTTCCATTCCCAGGCTATGAAGACAGGAGGCTGGTCAGGACTGCTGGAGACCTTGAAAGTGTTTGGGAAGTATAAAGGGCAGGTCAAGGATGTCCTTAACCTGGCAAGGGGTATTTCAAAAATTGTGCTCACAGCTAGACATGGAAGCTCAAAATAGCAGTAACCATAGATGACTTGAATGAATATTGTGGGAGGGCAGGGTGGAGTGAGGGGTCTATGGGTTGTGTTTCTCTAGAAAAACAGAACCGATAAGATACACACACACATACACACACACACACACACACAAACACAAACACAAACACACACGTTTATTTTAAGGAACAGGCTCTCAATATTGTGGAGGCTGCTAAGTATGAAAAAGTATGAAATTTGTAGGGCAGGCCGGCAAGCTGGAGATTCAGGGAAGACTTGACGTTTTAGTCTTGAGTTTCAATTTCACAAAGCAACAGGCTTGAAACTCAAACGGGCTTTCTATGTTGCAGTCTTGAGGCAGAATTCCTTCTTCTTCAAGAAACCTCAGTCTTTACTCTTAAGGCCTTCAGCTAATTAGATGAGGCCCACCCATGTAGTGAGAGGATAATATGCTTTCATCAAAGTCTACTGATTGAAAACGTGAATTGCATGTAAAACATGCTTTCACAGCGATACCTAGACTAAACAATGGGGCATTTTTGTCTACAAAATTGACAATAAAATTAACCATCATAAGAAACAAAGGAGGTGAAAGCCCAAAGCAGGAGATAGAACTAGGGCAGGAGCCCGAGAACAGCCACAGACAAACTCAGAGTCTGTGTTTGGAAGTGAACAGGCTATGTCCAGTGGGTCAGGGCTGGGAAACGACAAGATACAAGTTGTATTGATGGTGACCTGGCCCCACCCTGCCTCTTCTGATTTTGCTTTGCCCACTGAGTGAGGGGACGCGTGATGCAAATCAAAATTCCTGAGATTTCCCATTGCAGGCCTTGCTCAAGTGGGAGGAGGCTAAGATTCTGCTTCCCTTGTTTCTTCAGCAAAATGTACCTGCTCCAAAGTTCTCATTTTATTATAGGGCCTACTTAGTGCCTAACATAGCTAAATTTTAGTACTCTGATAGCACAGGACAGTAAGGTCCAACCTTTTGTTAATAAAAATAAAAATCAGTGATAAGGTTTTTGATTGAAAGCAGATGGCTAAACTCATGCCTGAGTCCAGAGACTTCTGCAGTATCTCTGTTTGCTTGAAAACTATCTCCTTCACAGCACTTTGAAGTATCCTCATTGTGCTTCCCTCCAATGACACATTTTCTTTTTGTACTGTACTAGCAATTAGTCTGTTGTTTCTTAACTCATCCTTCTGTACTCGGCTTTGTGATGCCAGGCTCAGAGTCTGAAAATTACATTTTCAATACTCCCTTGCAACTCCAGTGGGATGAACTGGCAGGAGACTGGGAAGCAGGAGAAAGGGACTCATCCTGTTGTTCCCAAGTCTTGTAAGCATTCTTTCTGCAGCAGGAGCTATAGGAGCAGCTACTCCAGCTCCTGCATTTTTCGGTATGCCAAGCAGCAGCTGCAAGACATCCTCTCATATGTGCAGCACCTCCTCAGTGCTGGAACACAGCCCCCAAGAAGCCTCAGTTCAGAGCTCTGAGTGCCCCTGGGAGGCGTGCACAGACCCTCAGAAATTCAAGGACTAGATGAACGGTGCCCTCTCAGATCGCTGAGCACCAATTTTTCAGCAAGCTCCCTCAAGAATTTAAGATCAGATGAGCAGTGCCTTCTGCAGAGGTTTGAGAGCCAACCATTGTGGTGCCCTCCACAGGAGTCCAAGCGCTGGATTGCAGTGTCCCCTCAGAGGTCTGAGTGCCAGCCCTGCGGGGCCCACCCCTGCTCAGAGGTCTGTGTGCGAGCACCCCTTCACTGGTCAGAACTCCAGTCCCATGGCAGCACCTCTTCTGAGCTCTTAGGATCTGGTAACACTTTTCCTTTTTGTTCTCCAAGCCCCAGGGGTGGTGGCTTCTCCTAGAGTTATCTCACAGTCCAATTTTCGTTCTGTTAGCTTTCCAACAACTTGCACACTAATTTCCTGTATTAAACTTCCTCTATTAGAAATAACTAACTTTGCTTCCTTTTATAGTCTGGACCCTGGACTGTGCATATATCTTAGCTTTTCCAAAGCCTAGGTAGCTGGAACATTCTAGGGTTGCTGTCTTCAGGACATGTTGCTATTGTGGAAGTCCAGGAGAGAAAGGTTAGGGATTGGTGGTTTTTTTTTTTTTTAATGTTCTTTTGAAGTGCAAGACAAAGATAATAATTTCGAGCTTTAAAAGCTTGAATTTTGGTTTCTCAAAAGCAGAGCTCTCAAGTCATCATTTTTTCATAAACAATAAGTACTCTCTCTCTCTCCCAGACTGTATAAATATTCTGAAAGGTGGTGGGGGGGAGGCAACAATTATTGGAAACGTAGAAAGATACGTAGGGCTCTTGATGGTTTCTGCAAAGGGGCTCTGTTTCTTGCCCCTCCCCTCTCAGATTAGCCTTAGAGCCACCAATGGGTGTGGGGATCTGAGGACAGAAGTGAGGCTTATCTTCTTCATGCCTGGAAAACACTGCCTTGGAGTTCCCACGCCCGCCCTGGTGTAGGATAGGAGTAGAGGCAATCAGTGCAGATAGTACACACAGAGGGTCTCAGGATGAGGAACTGAGAAGACCCCAGACCACTGCGTCAGGTTTCCTGCCAGCCCAGGCTGGGAAAGAGAGTTGGCCGACCTATAGCGGTCTAGAGTTGTGATGAATGATGCTTTTGATGGAAATAAAGGGAAAGATGTAACCGGACTCTGCCCACGAGTATAGACACTTGTGTAGATGCCAGTGTAGAGGAGAAATGACCAAATCCAAGGCCACAGGTACTACCGTGTTTCCCCGAAAATAAGGCCTAGCCGGACAACCAGCTCTAATGCATCCTTTGGAGCAAAAATTAATATAAGACCCAGTCTTATTTTACTATAATGTAAGACCAGGTCTATAATATAGTATAATATAATATAATATAATATAATATAATATGATATAATATAATATAATATAATGTAATGTAATGTAATATAATATAATATAATATAACATAATATATAATATAACAAATATAATAAATGTAATATAATATAGTATAATATAATATACTATAATATAATACTGGGTCTTATATTAGTTTTTGCTCCAAAAGATGCATTACAGCTGATTGTCCAGCTAGGTCTTATTTTCAGGGAAACAGGGTAGTATGGAAAGTGAATCCAGCCTGCAAAGACAATCTTGCCTGAACAGTGAATCCAGTTCCATGGCCCCAGCATTTGGCACATACAGAGGATCTAGTCTAGACAGAGAGTCCAGCATGGACAAATGCCTCATTTTCATGTCATGATACTAGGTAATCTCTGCCTCAGGAATTTAGAAAATAACAAATAGGGGAGAAACGTGGTGATGGAAAAGTCCTATACTGACTTTTAAACTAAATTTTAATGAATTTTAACTGAAATGCCTAACGTTAGCAGATTTGACTAAGATTATATTATCTCTCGTCAGATGGAATGAGGCTTTGAGGAAACTATGTTGTTACAAAAGAATATAGAAATACTGCTTTTTGCATATTTGAACATATGGACATTTATCCTACTACATATGTTTAGAGTGTCCCTCCTTTACAAGGAAGTGCTGGTGCAAGACATTTTTAGACAGGAGGCACTGTTTCCTATGTTAAGAGGAAAATGGCTTTGTGTCTAGGAGAAACAGAAATGATGTTTTGTTGCTTGCATTACACAACAAAACAAAACAAAACAAAGGAATCATTATGAAGATTTGGTTTGCTCCTCAATTAAAAAGAAGAGAAGCAACCTGAGGCATCTAATATAATCCAGGAGACCCAAATCACAAAACCAAAGCTACTTTTGAGTTACTTTGAAAAACAATGTATGGAAGAATTTTTTCCTATTCTGAAGAAAATGTTTAATTTTCAGTCTACCTGAGTAACATAAAATATGCTATATTTTTGAGTTCCCATGTCATCTTAAAAGTTACACAGTACGAAGTTGGATTCTAAAGGAAAAAAAATCTTAAATCAGTTGCAGTGTTGTGTGATGACAGCATTCTTAGTTAAAAGTAATAAGTGTGGTCCAATTTAACAATCTGAGTGAGATTTTACTCTATGTGAGGTGTTGTGCTGGACATTTTGAGGCGATAGCCTTTGCCTTAGAGTTGCCCATAGCTTGACAAATATTGGCTGATTTGGGAAGGGAATCTGTCAATATTAGTGACTGAGGAAATAAATGGTGTATTCATTGTGAGTCAGCTATGGATGAAAAAACAAGATCTTACTGAATTGTGCTATGTGGAAGTCCTTCAACAATATAGTTTTAAAAGGAAGAATTTATCTATGGATAAATATAACAGGATTTTAAATTGTAATGTCCCAGAAATAGAAATGGTTGGAAGAGACTGAGATTAAAACAGATATGTTTTAGTATCTAACAAACAATTTCACTGATTCCTCCTAACCAACATTAGTCTCAATGACGATGTATTGTGTATTCATGAAAAATAATGAATTTTAACCAATTCACATTTGACTGATACAATAATTGCACCCAAATACTCACATACAAAAGCATTACTCCAATAATTCATTTACAAGTCAACTTCTAATAAAAATTCAATTCAATTTAACAATCATTTCTTTGGCATCTGTTATGTACACATTTGAGGTATTGAGCAAGATGCTTTTGGGGATGTTATAATGAGTAAAGCATGGCTCAGTTTTCAAAGATGAGGGCAGGGGCTTTTTCTGTCCTCTTCACTGCTATATTTCCAATGTTTAGGATATTCTTAATACACAATTGGCATTCAAATAAAGCTCTGTATAGTATGAGCTGTGATGTGAGGCTTAAATGTGAAGTACTTTAAACAGAAAGTTTCAATTAGGCCATAGAAGTGTGAGGCAGCAAGTCAGATATCTTACCCTGCTGCCATTTTATTTAAGCACATCCAAAGGTAAAGTGAGCATGCACGCACGAATACTGTATTTCCTTCTAGTCCGCAAGTTAGATGAAGACTTGAGCCCCTTTCCTGTAAGTTGATGACTCCTTAACTAAATGCTGATATTGACACACGTAAAATCTTTGCAGATATAGTAATTATGTGGGGTTAACTCTCTTTTCCACCATTGAGAATTATAAACAGACTAATTGGAACTTTGAGGTTGTTTTTCTTTAAATATTTGCTATATCCTTCATTGAGAGCCCAGTTTTTCTGAAATGTAAAATATAAAATCGCAAATAAAACTACTTTTTTAATGCTGACCTTTGTTTCTGAGCCTTCCTTCCTTGCACAGTTAGCATGGATTCCCAATACGATCACCCAACTCTATTCAACTATGGGAGTCAACTACACTGTGTCGTCTGAGATGTGCATCTCATGGTCCCCAAGGACCTGGATTCGCCTTTTTCAGCTCTTAGGGTGAATCTTACCATTGGGTAGTAAAGATTTTATATTCACTTACTCTGATTATAGATTAAATCTAGTTTTGTTTTTAAAGCAGCTTTTTTATTGCCTTTCTTGTGGAGGAAACACTGGAATATGTTTTTGTTTTTTGATCTCACTATCAAAGACAAGGCATCTATTCCCTTTAGGTAGGAGATAACAAGCAATCTAGATGACTCCTTGTGTATGATCTTCTTGTTTGTTTGTTGTTATTGAGAATTCTCTTATTTCCTGGCATGTGAGATACTCATCTCTTTGTTACAGGCTCAGTAGACCTTGGTTTAGTCAGAACAATGACTTGTCTCAACTGTGAGGTTAATAACATATTCACATCACTTCCTGTGCTACTGACTACTTTTGCCTTTCTGACTGCTGATAAAATCATCTTTGCTATTTGTCTTGCTCTCAAGAGAAGAAAAAAAGGTATATTCACCTGATAAGCATGCAAGGTAATGACAGAGCAGCCCTTGGACCAAAGAATGTCACAACCAGTGTAACTTTAAGATCTTTTGTGTGTCCATCACTTTCATGTTCTGATGCTGTTACTTCTGATCCTTGAGATTTTTAATGGTGAGTGGGTAGGTATGTTTAATTTTAGAGCTCATGTGTCAAAGTCTGATGGCCATTGAGCTGCATGTCTGCCCTGGTTAAAATGTCTTCATCATTTTAAAAATTAGAAACTAAAAGAATCTGTTCCTATAAATCATGACTGCTGAGTGAAAATTGACTAAATAATTTAAGCACTTTTTTTTTCTTATGTAGTCATGCACTTTAAACAATCTGGTCTGGATGCCAGAATTGTCTGTAGGATGAGAGCCTGGAGGACCTGGTTGGCCTTCTGTCTTTCAGTTTAGAGCGTGAAAGCCAAGGATTATTGTGGAAAGTCTTTGAAAAGTATGGAAATATCTAAAGGTTTGTGACAATTTCAAATGTAAAATAGAGTAATGGACGTTCATGAATCTGTATCTGCTCTCGATGATGGTTGAAGTTGTAAAACTGAGGCTGCCTCAGACATATATCTCTGTGTGTTTATAAGAGAGAAAATAAGCATATTTCCTCTGCTTATAAAGAAGTTAGTCGTTTATAAGTGTCTGTTAGTAACTATAACCCTTTTGCATCTCTGTCTAGCAAATTTTTTGGAACCCTTTTGGAAATTAATTGGTCATAAGAATTTGTCATTTGTGTACAAATGTGTAATGTGTCTAATGTTTAATTCAAATAAAAGACACATCAGAAAGGTGCAGGGATCAAAGGTACCAGATACTTCTGAAAGTGGTAAGCAGAGGATCTGAAAATGATGATTGGTTGAAAGTGTTGAAAAGAGCAACTAGGACCTCAGATCCTTGCCTTACTCCCTGCAGCCAGAGGAAGGCCTGCCCACACCTGCCAGAAGACTGCAGGATTCTCTTTGGAAATACTGAATTCTGGGGATGCTCAGGCACAGATAAAGGTAGGGGTGATAAGCCTTGATGAAATCCAGTGATTAAAAACAGTAGGGAATGCATATAAGAATTGTATTAGGTGATTTGAACTGTTTTGCATGGCTTGGGAAGAGAAAACTAATTTGTTAGTCCTTTCCTGGTTAGAATAATGAGCCTAAATGTGTTGGAAGGAAATGCAGGTGGAATATAAATGATCTTTGTGGTTTGCCTGGAGGTTCCTTCTCAACAGACAAATCTGAAGGGATATGGATTTAAATTGTATTCTCTCTTCACTCTCAAAACATGAGACATTTTACAAAAATACATAAAAGCTCTAGAACACAGCATATTTTTTTCTGTTCTCCCTGATTAAATGACTTTTATTTAGATGTTAGACCCCCTTGGTTGATCCTCTAATTTTATTATTTTTTTTCTTCCTTATTTTCTTGTTCTAGTCTCTGGGAGACTTTCTCAACTTTATTTTCCAACGCTTCTTTTGAATTCCTCATTTCTGATATTGTATTTTTAATTTCCAAGAGTTCTTTCTTGTTCTCTGACAGTGCTTGGTTTTTCAGCCTTCTATTTTTTATTTCATGGATACAATATCTTCTTTTATCTTCTGAGGAGAACTATTATATTTTGAAGATTTCTGGGCTACCTGCTCTGTTCCTTGGAGTTCTTTTTTCTTTCTTTAAAATTTTTTTCAATTTCTGGTCAAGATGGCAGAGTAAGTAAGCACCATGCTTGCTTCCTCTCATGACCACATCAAAATTACAACTAAACTCCAGAACAGCCATCATAGAGCATCACCTGAAGTTTAGCTGAACAGAAGTTCTACAACTAAGAACATAGAGAAGAAGCCACCTTGTGACTGGTAGGAGGGGCAGATACACAGGACAGGCTGGTCCTAGACTAGTGTGAGGTGGTTAAAAATTGGGAATGATATCTTGGCTGTGGAGGTTCCCCCAGAGAAGTGAGGGGTCCCAAACCCATACCAGGCTCCCCAGCCCAGGGTTTCAGTGCCAGGAAGAGAAGTCCTCACAACTTCTGGATGTGAAAACCAGTGGAGATTGTGGCTGAGTGAGATGGAGGGTGGCTGATGTCCCAGGTGCTCCTCTTACATGGCCTACACACGACTTACTAGCTGACGAACTCACTCATTCTGTGCTCCAGCTCTGGGGCAATAGCTCAAAAAGTATCAGGGACATTGGAGAGGAACTGAACTGTCTGGCTGCAGGGCAGGGGCTGGAGGGACAGCTTTCTCCCAGATAGAAGTTCTGGAAGACTGTATTATTTCTTTGTTGAGCCCTTCACTTTCCCAGTGTGCAGGCGCAGGCTGCCATCATATCTGAGTCTCCATCAACCTGGCTAACACTGTTCATCTTATCCTGGTGATTCCTTAAGACTCCACACCACCCAAATTGTGGACCCACCCAAGCCACTTCCGGTGGCTTTTCCATATAAAAGCTCATGTTTTGGACTTTCCTAAAATCTGTTAAAGGTTCAGAAAACACAGACAAGCAGCATCTGACTTCGATGTATCCCATACCTCTTGCTGAGCAGCTCCAAGTCCAGCACTAGTGGCAGCTGACCTCAGTTCATGACTTGTCCTATCCCAGGCACCTCCAAGCCCAGTGTGGGTAGCTGCCATCTGTGGATTGCTTTGTTGCTCATGCCAGGCAACCCCAGGCAAGGCACAAACAGCAGCTGAACTTGGCCTGCAGCAGGGCCCCTCCTAGGAGGCCCTAGGGCCAGCATGCCTGGTGGCTGACTTTGTACCTCACAGGAGCACCACCCAGCTGCCATCATAGGCAACACACCTAAAGGACAGACTAGGTAGGCACCAGATCCCTGCTAAAACAAATCCTGCTCCACAGGGTCAGCCCCTACACAATAGCCCCTCTACTGTAGTCACAGTTAGTCCTCACAATCAATCAGCTGGAGGGTCAACCCCTCTCACTAACATGCAAATGTCAAGCAAGGCTCAACTACAACAGGAAGGCACACACAACTCACACCAAGGACACTCCTGGAGCACTTGGCTCAGGTGGCCAGGGAGACTGTGCCACAGGGCCCTATAGGACACCTACTACATATGGCCACTCTACTAAGAATGGGAGAAATAGCAGCACTATCTAATACATAGAAACAAACACAGGGAGGTAGCCAAAATGGGGACACAAAGAAACATGTCCCACATGAAAGAACAGAACAAAACTCCAGAAAGAGAACTGAACAAAATGGAGAAAAGCGATTTATTGGATGCAGAGTTCAAAACACTGGTTATAAGAATGCTCAGTGAACTTAGGGGAACAGTGGATGAACTGAATGAGAACTTTAATAAAGAGGTAGCAAACATAAAAATGGAGATTAAAAACATAAAAAAGAACCAGTCAGAAATGAAGAATTACAATAACTGAAATAAAGAATACATTACAGGGAATCAATAGTAGAGTAGATGAAGCAGAGGACTGAATCAGTGGTTTAAAAGTTAAGGTAGGAGAAAACATCCAGTCAGAACAGCAAAAAGAAAAAAAGAATTTAAAAAATGAGGATTTTTTTTATTCTGGGACAACATCAAGCATACTAATATTTGCATCATAGAGATACCAGAAGAAGAGAGAGAGTAAAAAATTGAAAACCTATGTGAAGAAATAATAATGGAAAACTTCCCTAATCTGGTGAACTGGATAAACACATAAGCTCAGGAAGCACAGAGAGTCCCAAACAAGATGAACCCAAACAGACCCACAACAAGACATATTATAATTAAAATGGCAAAGGTTAAAGGCAAAGAGAGAATCCTAAAAGCAGCAAGAGAACAGTTAGTTACCTACAAGGGAGCTCACATAAGATTGTCAGCTGATTTCTCAGCAGAAACTTTGCAGGCCAGAAGGAATTGGCAGGAAATATTCAAAGTGATGAAAAGTAAGGGCCTACAACCAGGATTATTCTATCCATCAAAACTATCATTTAGAATTGAAGGACAGATAAGGAACTTCCCAGACAAGAAAAAGCTAAAGGAGTTCATCACCATCAAACAAATATTACAAGGAACCTTAGAGGGACTGCTTTAAGATGAAAAAAATAAAAATAAAAAATATGAATAATAAAATGGCAATAACTACATTTCTACCAATAATTACTTTAACTGTAAGTGGATTAAATGCTCCAATCAAAAGACAGGGTAGCCTAATGGATAATAAAACAAGACCCTCACACATGCTGCCTATAAGAGACTCACTTCTGATGAAAAGACACACACAGACTGAAAATAAAGCGATGGGAAAAAGGTATTTTATGAAAATGGAAATGAAAATAAAACTGGGATAGTAATACTTATATGAGGTCAGACAATTAAGTTTGTGAACTCATCCTAGAAAAAGTGCTACATACCACATTTTTGAGTATCACTACAATCACCTTCGAAGTGCTGCCCTTGGGAAGCTATGCACTGACACCAGTGCCTAGTCCACCCTTCAATGCAATTTGGGAACTCTCTTTTTGGAATGGCCATCAGAGCTGTCATTGTATTTCCCTTGATGTCCTGAATGTCATCAAAATGTCTTCCTTGCAATATTTTCTTTAACTTTGGGTAAAGAAAGAAGTCATTGGGGGCCAGATCAGGTGAGTAGGGAGGGTGTTCCAATACAGTTATTTGTTTACTGGCTAAAAATTCCCTTACAGACAGCTCCCTCACACACAGCTCCTGTGTGAGCTGGTGCATTGTCGTGATGCAAGAGCCATGCATTGTTGGAGAAAATTTCAAGTCGTTTTCGTCTAACTTTTTCATGCAGCCTTTTCAGCACTTCCAAATAGTAAACTTGGTTAACTGTTTGTCCAGTTGGTACAAATTCATAATGAATAATCCTTCTGATATCAAAGAAGGTTAGCAACATCTTTGCAACAAGTTCATGAACTTGTCAGACCTTCCTGTATCTGCTTATCTCTATAAAAACAAACACCAGAAGTGCAAACCACAAAACAATTAAGTTGGTTACTTATAAAGAATGGTGAGGAAGGGGAAACAGAGTGGAAAGGATAGGAAAACAAGTGACACATCTTTGAATATACCTTATATAATTTTGATTTTATGAACACTGTATAACCCATCTGGGTGGCATTATAGATTGGGGCATGGTTTGAGGAGATCTGCAAGTAAATCTTCAGCTCCTTTACATAGGTTTGATTTTTATGTTGGTATGGGTGAGGCAATTCTGAAACTAGTTTTGAAGTATATAGGTTTGAGCAATGAAGAAATGAGTTGATATTGTTGGGATCCAGGGTTCCCAGTGGAAGAAGAGACATAGAAAAATAAAATGGGGACAAGAAAGACCTTTGTGGAGATGGGTTGAAATTGGAGGTACTGGTGTGAACCCATGATTCTAAAATATTTATAAATAAATTGGTGTATATGCGTGTATATATGCACAGTTTCTGTATGTATGTATGTATGTGTGTGTATAATCTATATGTATACATATTTATGTATATATACACACATATATATTTCCTAGCTCTCTCTACTTGAAGAGTCTGGAAGCAAAGATAGCCTAGTATTGGATCTTATTTCTAACATCATTCCTTGTTAAAAAGAACCAGGGTTCCTTGGAGAAATTGCTGATTCCAGAGCTGTGCCGGGGTAGGTAAAAGATGATCTTAGAATATCTCATTTTGTTAGATTACTATGGTAGCTACTAGCCTCTGGTGGCTATTTAAAACTACATTAATTAAAATTAAGTAAAGTTAACAAGTCTGTTCCTCAGTTGCCCTAGCACCATTTCAAGTGCTCGGTAGCCATCTGTGGCTAGTGGCTATAATATTGGATATCACAGATATGGAACATTCCACCATTGCAGGAAGTTTTATTGGACAGCATTATGCTACAACAGATAAAAGGGTGCTCCAAAAATAATGAGTTCATATCACACAATGTGAAGGGAAGACTGGGAAAATGTGAGCATTGAAATTATTAAAAACATTAATGACTTATATACCACTGGAAAAATACAAATACATGAATCTGCACTGATGACAAGTAGATAAACTAATACATATCTCCACAGTGAGAAAGGAGCACTCTTTATTATAATAGAATGCCAAGGACCATGGTAAACATGGAGGAATCCTGCAGTTTGAAATTACCATTTTGCAACAATCCCAGAATCATTAACGGATACAAAATCTAGAGGGAAATTTTGATGAAGGGCAGGATATTTGCGTAGTCTCCCTGATGGCTTATTGGTTGTAAGAAGAAGAAATTATAACTTTGCAGTGGAGAAATCAGATAGCACCTTGACTAGGTGATCAAAATTAGCATTACCAGTGAAGAAAGATGGACATTGAGTTCTTCTAGATGCGCTAACCTGGAGGGACACAGCGTCACGTAGGTAGTGTTCTGGCTGGGATCCATTGCCTGAACCTCTTATCACTAAGGAACCATCAGACAAACCTAAAATGAGTAATGTTTATTTGGGACATGACAACTAGTGAAATACGTGATTCTAGACAGGATTCTGTATTGAAAAGGAAAAAAAAAAGACTGTAAACAGCATTGTTAGGTCAAATTGATTAAATTGGATTATGGATGGGAGAGTAGATAATTGTACTGTATCAATGTTACATTTACAGAAGTTGGTCACCGTATAGTGGTTATGTAAGAGAATATTCCTTCTTAGGAAATGCACACTGAAGTGTTTCGGGGTAAAGGGCTATGATGCATGCAGTTTACTCTCAAAATGATTCAAAAAAATTGCACACACACACATACACACACACACACAACACAAATGATAAAGCAAATGGGGTAAAAATGTCAACAGTAGGCAAATCTATTAATAGATAAAAGGTATATGAGTCTTTGTATGATTATTCTTTCAACTTTTTGTCAATTTGAAATTATTCCCAAATAAAAAGATAAAAAAAAAAGCAATCTTCTTAACCATGTGATCTGGTTCCCACTAGTTCTCTGACCTTTTTTATCTGATGTTCACTCTTTCCCTCTCCCTGGGACCTGGAAGATACCAAAGTTGTTCTAGAGTTGGGGATTTTATGCCTGCTTTTCTCTTCTGCCTGGAATACTCTCCCTGGGTCTTTGTAGGGCTGGTCGCCTTACCTCACTGAGATTTCAGTCTCTCCAAATGCCATCTTCTCAGTGAGGCCTTCCCAGAAATGCTGTGCATTTCTGGTTACACTTACCACTCATTGAAATTGTTCACTTTTTTATTGTGTGTTTCTTCAAGTGAATGCGCATTACATGAAAACAGGAACTTTATTTTGTCCACTGCTGGGTCCTTGATGCTCAGAACAGTCACTCAGTAAATACTTGTTAATAAATGAATGATAAGAAGGTTCTTCCATGCTCACTATGGCCTTCATTTTATCATTAAGGTTTGTAACAGATTAGCACGTGTTTATGACCCTCTAGGATCTGGCTCCAGGCCCTCTGCTCCTTGACACTGAAGCGTTTATACCTGGAGTCAGATGACTTAGGTTCAAGCCCTAGCTCTGTCACTCATCTGTCATTGCCTTCAGGCATGTTAGTGACCTTATAGTCCTTTTTTTGGGTGAAAATTTGATGAGATAATGAATATAAAGTATTTAACACAATACCTGGCACATAATAAAGAGTAAGTAAATACTTGCTAGTTTAATTATTATTATATCTGCCTAGGACAAAGCCTGCCACATCATAGGTATTTAATGAATATTGGATTGCCAAATATAAGAATACCATTCTCATTTCTTTTTGTTCTTTTATTTTGGAAAATACTTTCTAATTTTGGAAGTGGCATCTGGTTGCTGTGTTTATTTATGGAGTGACATCTGTTGCTTTTTTTGTTAGCAGAAAAACAAAAAAATCAAACATTGAAAACATTTTATGTACTTATGAGTTAGATTTTAACAACTTTTTAGGAATTCATTTTATGTTATTGTTTGCAAGATTCTAAATTCTAGATTGTGTGTGTGTGTATTGTTCTGATTACCATAGATTTTTCCACAGTGATTTAAAAGCATAGTTTAACTAAACTATGCATTTAAGGATGGAATTATCCTTTGTTTTCCAGTGAATTGTAACAAATACATGGCTTAGTTGACGCTACCTTTAATGCTTTTTTTTCCCTACTTGTTTGATTTTTTTCACTAAAATCTCTTTAAGAACTCATTTTAAAGAGAAAGGAAAACATATTTTATTTACTTCTATTAGTCATATTGCTATTATTTTACAGTTTATATCCACTGTTTTACACATCCATTAATTGAGATGTCCTTTCAGTCTTGTCCTTTCAATCTTCTAGAGTAATTCTAATTTTGTTCCAGAGTACAAATAATTTTTAATTTATTTATTGCTGAATCTATGTCTCTCTCCATATATTTAGAATTTTCTTTAGTTAGCCATAGTTTATATACTACTTTCTTGTTCATAATTCTGATGATAAAAAATTATAAGTATACTTTTGTTACCTTTGTCTGCATTACTGATAATATTTTATCCCATTTGTTCTTTTTAATTAAGGCTCTTTTTTTGATGGTACTTTTTATTGTTGAATAATGTAAGAAGTTTTAATACCATTTTATTTATTTCAGATTGTGTTACATACGCTTAAAATCTGTAAGGACCTGAGCTGAAGTTGTTTTAAAAGAATTTATGATGAGAATCTATACCCGTTAGATTATTCTAATTTTCATTCTAAATTAAAAATCAGAATGCATGTGTGATAAAAGATTTCACCCCCATCATCGGTTTTGGAATGTATGTATACAGGTGGATTTTCAGGGATATAAAGCTCACACTGCAGTTTCAGTAAATGTAGAGAGCTCGATAAGGTGGTATAAATGAGGGTATTCTATGATAGCCACCCTACCAACATCAGCGCTCGTACTTGCTGTGTGACCGCAGGGGGCTCTATATGGGTGTCTCATACAGTTTGCTTTAAGGATCCAGAGGACTAATACTGTTGGCACTGCTGGTGTGATATTTCCCCTGTAGTTGAGAAACTCAGCTTACTTAATAATTATTAATTCTTAATTTAAAAAACATCTCTTGACAAGTGGAGGGATGTGAGTGTTCCAGGATCTGGGTTGAGGCTGCTTGCTACCCTTGTTCCCGGCTTTCTGTTCACTTTGGGCTGACAAATCTGGCAGCTGTATGTCAATAGAGAGGGGCCAGATGTGCTTGGAGCAGAAGCCAAAGCCTATGCCTAACATATTACAGAATTTGATTAGTTATATTTAGCGTTTACCTTAACTGTTTAAGTAATTCAGGTAATTTAAGTAGCTTAGGTAACCACTTGTGGAGTACCTTTTTTTTTTTTTTTTTTTTTTTTTTAAGGAAAAGAAGCCCAGTGACAAGATAATGGTCTAAAATACCTTAGTAATATTTCTAGAAACTGCTTTACTTCTCAAAGAGAAATTTCATCCAAATCCAATGTCATAATAAGAGTAGGCAGGGAGATAGTTTCTGTCTGCAAATATTGCCTAACTCAGGGGGCTTTTATTTCTCCTCTGGGGCCAAGAGCATGTGGGAGGTGGAGAAACTGTATTTAGTGTGCCCAGTGCTCCCAGGACTCTCAGTTTCATCCAGCTCCTGCCAGTTTGGGGCTGTAGCGGAGAAATTAAACAGATCATCAGCTTCCTGGAGGATTCTGATGATCCTCTGAAACAACACTGAGGGGCTGCACATCCATATTGTTTTCTCTGGAACTACACCAAACATAGCCCTGCTGCAACCGGTTTGGATTGTGGTGGCTACCTGTCCTAGTGGAGTCAATCCGTTGTCTGGCAAGTGCCCAAAGATTCTTTCTCTCAAGGATTTGAATCAAAAGACTCAACTTGTTGGTTGGTACTGGACCTTGAGATCATGTAGTGTTGGGTTTGGAGTCTGTGCCTTTAAAGCCAAAACCACCCACAGGCTAAAGTTGGGGGCAGTCAGACAAACTATGAATAAAGAAGCCTATCTGCAGACGAGAATATAGCAGACAAAGAAAACAGAGATGAGAGCCAGTTTTGGGTAGGGGAGTGTGGAGATTGGTGGGGAGGGAGAGAGATTAAGATCAACATCAAGAAATGGACCAAGACGTCCAGAGAGTATTTGTTTTGAGTTTTGATGGCTTCTTTGTTTCTAGCACCTTGTCCTGTGAGGTCCCGTTTATTTGAACTAGCTCTAATAACGTTTAGTCCTTGCTTCTAAACTAACAGTGACTAAAACAGTCACAAAAAAAATTAGGCCAAAGAACTGCTTGTAGAAATGAGTTACGTTTAAGAGAAGTATTGAAGTTCTGAAACTAATCAAATCTTCCCGAAGAGAATTTGACAAGAATAAAAAGCTCTAGACATATATCAAGCTATGAAGTGTCAATAAATGTGAAATGAATAACAATACATACTGTTCCTGGAAAATACTCTCATGGAAATATTTTCAGGGTCAATAGTCAGCAATTTGGGAAACGTCTAGCAGCATATCAGAAATTTTAGCCAACTGCTGAAAACTTGGCTAATGATTTTAATGGCATCTTTTATTTGGTATATTATACCTCCTTTACTGGAGATGTTTGAGGGAGGATAAATATACTTACAATATTGTAGGAGAGACAAAAGCTTTTAAGTCTATACATTCTCAGAGATAACCTTGTCACACTACCAAGTTGGTACCAAGAAAAGGTAAAAGAAAAGTTATTTATTACTTTCAGCTTGCACCTAAGAGTTATGGTTATGGTTGATTCATCTGTCGGTCCTGATCGATTTCAGTGATATTTGTGGGTTATTTATTTTCCTTTGGCATTATTGAGTGCCAGAATTTTGTGAAAATAAAAGTGCAACCCAGGACTCTATGAGAGGATGTGTTTTGCTATTGGCTACTCATACAGTTAAAAAAGAGAGAGAGAAGTGCGGCCAGTTAGTTCAGTTAGTTAGAGTGTGGTGCTGATAACACAAGGGTTGCTGGTTCGATCCCCTCATGGGCCGCTGTGAGCTGGCCCTCCTTAAAAATAAAAAAATAAAATAAATAAATAATAAATAAATGGGGGCGGGGAGCCAACTCTGTAGACACCTTCAGAGTTCAGTTTAAAAAATACAAAATAAAAAAAGAGAGGTACATTAATATACTGCGTGGATTGACTAACCATTTTTACTGGAATTTAATGAAGAAAAGGAAAAAACCCAGCAAATCAGTATGGGTAAGGATTTGAGAATGATTTCAAAACAGGAGTTCAAAGATTAGGGGAAGTAAGGTGGATAATGCAGTCACTGATTGGGGCCTCTCTCTCTCTACACTAAATGACCCCCCTTTTGGGGAAAAAACCCTCTAGGGCTATGCTCATCCTCTCAAAGGGTATTACATAGTTCTCAGAATATCACTGATTCTTATGATTTAAATTTAAAGAAGAAACCATGTCTTCAGGAGAATTAAAAGGGACGTTATATGTGAAAGTCCGTACCGCAATGTCTGCTATATGAAAGGTGTTCCACAAAAGCATTTTTGATTTGGGAGAAGGTGTCACTTTTGAATTAAAAGCCTGGGTATCATTCTTTGATTTTAGGAGAAGAGCCTTAAACCTGAATATTGAATTAATAGGGCCTTGGAAAAGAAAACTGAAGCTTTATCTGAGGTCCTTTACCGTTGATTGTTTCAAGAATCAGGATTATCTGATCATCTAAGTGATTTAAGTTTTGCTATAATAAAGCTATTTCCATGGCTTAATAGATGTGAAGCTTGTAACCAACAGAACTTGTTGATTTGGTGGCAAAAATTCTCTGAAAGCAGCAGTACACTGCTGATTCCTTTTCTAGTCTCTGTCCATGTTAAACTTACTCTATAATGAAAAAATATGTGACCACGTGCAGTTAGGGAGCTCCCACTCTTGTTGATTCTTTGAGAGAGGGAAACTATAAGAGGTCAAACTTTAGCACAACTCTTCCCAGGCTGAAATGTAAGCTCTTTATTCTGGCGTACAAGGCCCTTCGTGATCCAGCCCTTCTTCAGGCCCATCTTCCCTAACATTTTGGGCCTTGCAGACACACGGACATAACCGCTTAGGGCACTCTGGAAACTCGATTGTCTCTCTTGCTCCCATGTCCCCTCTCCCTGGAATGACTCTTACCATATCTCTGCCTTCTGTTATTTCAGCGTCAGCCCAAGCATCCCTGAGCAGCCCTCCTCAACTCTTCCAGGCAACGATTCTTTTTACAGCCATCATTTCTTTTGCTCCTCATGGCAATACATGATTTAGGAAGGGCAGTTATTAGTCAAGAGGATTCCCATTCAATGAATAAGAGAAAAGAGATCAAGAGGAGTGAGTAGCCCAAGGCCATAAAGCTTATAAATGATAGGATCGTGACTGGTTCCTGGATCTTCTTACACCAAGTCTAGTGTTTTATTCCTATATCCCACACTGATTTTGTACGAGAGAGGCCAGGATGTAATTTTACTTCTAGTTTTAGGCTAATGAGACAAAACGATTTTTGGATGAGATTGAGGGACGATTCCTAGAGAAAAAATGTTTTACTTTATGAATAAATAGTTATTTGGAGCTCACTAGTGATCTCATACAGCTAAGGTTTTAGAATGAGTATCTATTAACAGTCTCCTTTATACCGTGTTTCCCTGAATGTAAGACCTAGCCGGACAATCAGCTCTAATGCGTCTTTTGGAGCAAGAATTAATATAAGACCCAGTCTTATTTTACTATAATATAAGACTGGGTCTTTAATATAAAATAAAATAAAATAATATATAATATAATATAATGCTGGGTCTTATGTTAATTTTTGCTCCAAAAGACGCATTAGAGCTGATTGTCCGGCTAGGTCTTATTTTCGGGGAAACACGGTAGTCTCTTGGCTTAGAGAGTTGCCTATATTAAAATCCAATCACACCTACCTATATCAGAAGTCAGCAGAACTTGATTCCTAGAGGAACAAATTATAATTTTGCCTTTTCACCTCTCTCCTACTCAAGCGCTCTGCTTGTATAGTGATTATTGCTATTGGGCAAAGCTTTATTAGATTATAGTCAATTTGCCATATGTGGGCAATGAACATGACAGCAACTAACTTTCCTTGGAGAGTGAGTTCTTGATATTCAACTCACCATTATTTTTATTATTTTTTATGTTTTTCTTAATTTAATTTTGTTTATCTGGGTTGTTTTATTTCTCCAAACACTTCTTCACTAGGTTATATTTTAAATGCTCATGGGCACCTCTTTTATTAAGTCTTTTCTAAGAGATTTCACAGCTCAAGGATTTTCCCACATCAACCACTCTTTCCATGTTTGGGCACATTTTTGTTTTTATTAACTTGCCTCAGATTCTCTTGGTCATCATCTCATCAGTTGGATGCAGGGTAGCAAATAGGGACATTCCCTTCCTTACTCTTAATTTAATGCTGCTTTTACTCCTAATTTGGATCATTAATACCCAAGAGCCATAAGTTTCCCAGGATGCTCATGAAACTCTCTTTTCATGGAAAAGATGAGGGAAAGGTTAGAGTTTATTGACAGGTGCTTTGTCTTGGGATTCAACAGAAGTTGGATAGGCCTAAACTTGAAATTGTACCCATTGGAGATTGCAACAGAGGTCAGAGTCCTGGCAAACAATTGTCAACAAAGAACTCAAGAAGAATTATCTGGATGTCCCCAGAAATGGGCAGAGAGTATTAGTAGGGATTCTGGGGCCAATAATCCTGGAGATTCAGACAGTCAGTCTAGGGTTGAATTGGGGAAGGAAGGTGACTAGAGCAGGAGTGGGCTAAAGAGGGTCCTGGAGTACCAGAGTCAGAGTTGGCACTCGGAGAAGAGAGTGGGGCAGGCTGTATGTATTAGGGGCCCATTGGGTTGGGGGCTTAGGAGTGAGGCCATTAGCATGACTGCGACCTGGGCCAGTAGAAGGATAACTCAGTGTTGGACTTTTCTTGAGTGCACTACATGGAATCTTGTATTCCATTCTCCTAGAAATTACCTTGCAAATGATTCTCTGTGAATGCAAGAAAAGATGATTAAAGTGTAATTCTACCCTTACTTTTTTTCTTTTCCCTTGAGAACAAAAGGCATTTTTTTTCCATTTTCTTTCATGAGAGAGTATTCTGTCTTTATTGATTAACATAGAGAAGCAATTATGAGGGTTAGAATTTTACTTCATGCAGGAGAAGAGAGTACCTCTTTGGTAAACCTGTGAACTCTGTTATGGTGAAGAGAACTGATTTAAAGTAACTTTAAAACTTTTAAAGTTGAAGAACAAATGGGAGTCTCTGAGGTAGTTTTTAAACTTCTGGCCATCAGCTCCAGCTTTCCCCCCATATTTATGTAGTGATATCTCTCTGTCCCCACTGTTGGACCAAGAACTCTCCAGTTTCTTAAAGAGCAAACAGTGGGTGTCCACGATGCAGGATTTCCTCAGATAGAGATAGACTTGCAAGGTTGTCTCTCAACAACAGTTGAAAGACCATAAGGTCTCACTCTCCCATGAGCTCCATGCACCATGAGTCTCTGGGTATTATTGTTGTACTGCTGGGGTCAGCTCTGGTTGTTTCCTAATCTCATGTTAACTGGTTTTCTTTTTTCTTCTCTTCTCTTCTCTTCTCTTCTCTTCTCTTCTCTTCTCTTCTCTTCTCTTCTCTTCTCTTCTCTTCTCTTCCCTTCCCTTCCCTTCCCTTCCTTCCCCTCCCCTCCCCTCCCCTCCCCTCCCCTCCCTCCCTCTCTCCTTCCCTCCTTCCCTCCCTTCCTTCCTTCCTTCTTTCCTTCCTTCCAGGATTTCCTCCTGGAATTGAAATATAGATTAGAGTAGCAGTCATAATTTGGAGAGGAAGACATGATAACGTTTTTGTCTGTGTTCTTGTCATAAAAACAAATAAACAAAAAACTACAGCAACATAGAAAAAAAGAGCAACATCAACAACCAAGAAAGAAAGAAAGAAAGAAAGAAAGAAAGAAAGAAAGAAAGAAAGAAAGAAAGAAAGAAAGAAAGAAAGAAAGAAAGAAAGAGCAACCAAACCCCCAAAACACTTGATTCATGAATTCTTTTTTTATACTTTATATGAAAAAGTGGAGATATCCCAAATCTAGAAACTGCCCCCTTTGGACGATGGTGCACTTATTAGATTTATGTCTTCTATTTCAAAGAATAGTCAATAGAAAAAATGGATTTATTAAAATTGTGGATGGTGGGTCATGAAAAGGACCGTCTATTATGAGGAGAAAAACTAATTTTCCCCCAATATGTTTTAATACAATTTAAAATATCATGTCCACCTTATCTTCAAATTATTTTGGCTTATAGGCAAATATCTTTGCAGCTCAAACCTTTAAGATGCTCTCAATAATAAATAACATTAACACTATTTAGCAATGCAAATGACTTTTGACATTAGTGGAAACAGTTTAAACGTGTTGGTAAACTGCAACTTAATAAGCAAGCTGCTGTAACTAAGTCACAATTAATAAAAAAATCCTGATGTATATTTATACAGCTCTTGTACAAGAATTCATGTACATCAAATAAAAATGCACTATACTGAGTTTTCTCTTGATGGTACTGTAGTTATGTGAAATATATAAATTACATTCTAAAAAATCTAAAAATATTAAAATCTTCTGACTGGGCATTTAAAGATGTTAATTCTGAACACTGATGCTTTCTCACTGAATTTTGAATATTTAAACTTCAGCATTTCAGATATTTACACGGGAAGTGCTGCTCCTCCCACTCCTATAATTTTCTAGGTAAAACCTTCCATCCTTTGAATCCTGCTCAGATGCCAGCTCCTTCAGATGAACTTTCTTATTCTTGCTTCTTCCTGTGAACACCCAACACCTTTTCTTCTATCTCTCTTAAAATACTTGACCCTTCCTGCCTTCCTTGAATTGTAGAATTAGTCTTATTTGTTCTACTAGATAAGCTCCCTGAGGGTCACGATTTTTTCCTTCACCTTTGCATGTCTTACAATGAGGATATCATAGAAGTTAATTTAACAAATAAATTCCTTCTATCCATTCCTTGTTTTATTTTTTTCATAGGTAGTGTTACTAGCTGAAATTAGTGCATTTTGCAGTGGTTGTTTCTTACTCATTTATCATCTCTTACTCTAAACTGAAATGTAGCCACACAAGAACCTTACCTGTAATGCTCACTTCACTATTCCCAGCACTTAGCATAATAGCTGACACATAGTAGGAGCTCAAGAAATGTGGGCTTAGTAAATAAATAATTTACTCAATAAAAGTAGATGTATAAATTATATAATGATGCAAATAAAAATTATAAAGGACAAAGTATGTTGCTAGTCCAATTATCTTTATTGATCAAATCATTTTCATGATAATTTTAAGTCTTTAAGCTCTTGTTCATTGTTTCATCTATCACAAGCACTGTTTGCCAGATAAGAAATGGAAGTGCGGTGAGAATGAATATCTTGCCCAGTTATAAAGTATGGGAGAGGAGAGAAGAATTTACAGTTCTTGAATTTTGGTTTTTGAATCTTTTTCTCTCTCTCTTTAATTTGTGGTAGATTTATTACGGAGCTAAGGAAGCATAAGCTTCAGGGCCTCTCCCTTGCATGGGCCCTTTCCAGAGCCCAGGACCTAATTTTGTGTTTGCAATTTTTAATTCTTTTTCTTTTAAAAAGGACTCGCCTACCCTCAATTATACAAACTTTATGCCCCACAAAACCTAGATTTATTCATCATCCTCCAAACTCTAACTTTTCCCCCACTCTGCAGAGTTAATCACTACCCCTGTGTTCTCTCAAATCTGGTCTCCATTGGTTTTTGCTTTTCTTGAGGTCTCCGACTTCCCTTTATGTGTTGATACTCCACCAAAGCTTTCCCCCAGTTTCAAAAACTCTAAAAAATACTACAAATAACCAGACTACAAAATTCAAGTACAGATTGTGATTTCATAATTTTCCCTGGCCTCTACTTATAGGGATATTCTGAATTTTCCATGTTTCCAGGCATATTCAAAGTCTGGATTTAGAGAAGATTTTATTTAGTTTGAAGGCAGGTTTGTTTTCTCCAGTACAAGCCAGGTTCCCATGTATAATGAAAAGCATGTTTCAACTTTAATAAACACCTGAACTGGTGTTTTTATACCAGATGTGGATCATTGTCACAAACATAAAATTTCATCCACGCTAAGAACCAAGTACTTTGTCTCTGAAAGCATTTGGGGAGCGTTAGATACCCTTGATGTTTTAGCTTTTGATTTCCCTCCAGGTCAATGCAGTGCATTTTTCAAATTGTTTTCAGAATTATTTAACAAATTCACCAGAAGCACAATGCTATCTTTTCAGTCTTTACCATTTTGTTTAAATGTCCCCCAGAATTTTAGAATTTGGTTGTTCTTTAAATGTTGAAAAATTTAGTAGGGAAAAGCACCTTTTCTCTCTCCTTGTAATTTTCAGCTTCTAAAAATAGTGCATACTATAGCAGCAGCTGCGAGCATGAACAAAAACAATAATAAATGAGTTGGAGCTTAAACAAAACCTTCCAGGCCAGTTCTTGTGTCCCCTGTGCCAGCCTTGGCAGCATTTCTTTGTTGCTGGGTTAGCTGGTGGGGAGGCTTCAGGGAAACAGGGAAAGCCGGCAGCTGGAGACAGCTCTGCTCTTCTCTGCTCCTGCAGATATGGAGGCAGTACCTGGGGCATAGCAGGTGCTTAGCAACTGTCTGCTGAATTAGTTGTCAGTACGGGACTCTAGAATGGTAGCAGTGAAAGAAAATGATTGTGATATCCACCATTTACTGTGCACTTACTATGTGCTCAAGCATATGTGCTATGCTCTCCATGCATTGTATGGAAGGGTACTGGACATTTTGATTGAGCTATTCTGATATAGCTGTTTTGATATAGCTGTTTGGAGGCCATGGACTTTTAAGCAAGCAAACTATGATATTTTCAGCTTTCTTTATTACCAAGTTATCCATAGCCTATCTCTGAGTTACAGCCCATTACCAACTCCCATTCTTGAGGCAGGGCCCAAGCAGGGGTGATGGATAAGCATCCTCTCACTCGAAAGCACACAGAAGTGGAGTTCATACCATTACTATGCTTGCTAAACACAAGTTTATGACTTCTCGTGCCATAAATCGTCTGAAAAAGGCCTCTATTCTCTGAGAATTCATTTGTGTATGAGTATGTCTTACAGCCTCAGATTTCTTCTTCAACAGTCAGTGGTCATACTCAATAGTTTTTAATTAGTAAGCACATATGCCTACCTAATAATAAACCTTTTTGATTTCCAGTTGAAAAACTGCAGCAGGAAATCTCAGTGCTCCTAGAGGGGCATATTAGAATACATGTTTTAAAAAGGATATTCAGTATATCATATAATTTTATCCCTGGAAACGGATAGAAATAATCATTAAAAATATCAATGATAAAAAACGAATAAAATATAAAGTAAAAGTCCACTACAGTTAGGATAGAGGGGGATGAAAAACAACAACAAAATGGTGGTTTTTCTACAGCAAAACAGGTGCAGCAAAAATTCTTGCTTCAGTCTATGCAAGCTGGATGCTACACACCTATTCTGTAGCTTTTGCCCAAGGTCACCCGGCTTTGTAAGCATCAGAACCAGTTCTGCCTGATTCACAGACTGCCCTTTCCATCTATGCTTTCCATGCCAAGAAGAAGATCTGAAATAAAGTGACCAAGACAATTGCAACTGAGTGTGAGCAGCTTCTGGTGCAAAGTTGAACAAGGGTGTTGAACAACTTTGGCCAACAGTGCCAGTGGTGATGGCTGAGGCATGAGATAGATTGGGACAACATTCAGATCCTGCAAGCCGAAGATGTCCTCAGTCCTTCCAAGGCTCTGCTGGCTGTTCCTGGTGTTTGGGGACACTTGCTGCCTTGGCTGATATGTAATGGTTCTGTCGCCTCGTGGGAGAGTCAACTGGTATCACGTCACAATGTCATCTATGAAGAGGAATGGATAGGAAGAGGCGAAACTTGTCAAAGCCATTTGTAATTTTGTAATGCTGAGGCAAAAATGGGTCACTGTAGCAGTTGTCTTAGAAAAAAGCCCATAGCAACAGGGCTTTTTTGTGAAATGATGTTTGTGGTCTGTTTGTCTGTCTGGCCTTGATAGAGAAACTGATATTCCTAGCACTTTCTCTCTGCCTTTACCAAAAGATTACTCTTACTAGAGCCCTGCTGAGGTTGCATGCAATGTAAGATGTGATGCGGACAATTGTTCCCTCTACTCAAAGATTGTTTTTGTTATTGTTTAATAAATAGACAAAACTCACTGAAGACTGCAGTCATTTGATCTGTTTATGGTGAAAATCTTTTCTCTCTCAGTTGAAGAAGTTTAGGGTCTTACACCTTTGTATTTTGAGGTTATAGGAGCCAATAAGTAGGTTTAGCTATTTCTGCTACCAGAGGTAGAAAATATTTGGTAATAAAGTACCATGAAATGATTCTAGGAATTCCAGGGATCAGAATGACAAACTATTAGAATGGGAGAGTAACTATTTCTTTTGAAATTCATTCATCCAAAAATGTTTATTGATTACCTACTATGTACAAAACATTCTTATGTGTAGTGGGCTATATCACTACACATAAGTCAGGCAAAAATCTCTTTCAACCCTGCTTCATTTTACGGATGAAGAAGTTCTGTTCCAGAAAGGTCCCAGGCTTAAAATCTTACAGCTAATTCGGGGGAGAATTGTATTAGGTTGGTGCAAAAGTTATGGCGGTTTGAAAGGTTAAAAACAATTGCAAAAACCGCCATAACTTTTGCACCAACCTAATGTTTGAAGCCTCGTTCTCCCACTTTCAGCTTTGAGATATTTCCATGATATTATATCACTCTAGTTCTAGTAATATATGGATGAAGTCAATGTCCACATTGCATAAAATTTTATGTTTGCATTTTATAGCAGATTTTTTGTTCATTGACTAACAGATCTCTGAGTGAGTGTGTGTGTGTGTGTGTGTGTGTGTGTGTGTCCAGGCTTGGGAAACAGCACTCTGTCCTCTTGCCCCTTCAGACATAGGGGTGGTAATGACTTCCTGCTGACTGGTTCCTGTGTACTGTGGCTTAACCCAGTGCCACCGTAAAGAGTCTTTTGTTCACTATGACTGTACCATGTGTTTTCTTGCAGAACCCTGGCTATGAAATGGATAAAACTACAAATGAGACAGAAAAGAAAGGGGAGTAAAGTGAGGGTATCTGGTATGATGGAAAGCAAAAGAGGGAGGACTTTAAGAAGCAAGGGAGAGGTCATGACATCAAACGATACTGAGAGTTTAAAGCAGATGAGGACTGGAAAATATCTGTGGTCTTTAGTTACTCAGCGTTTGTTAGTGACTTCTGCAAGAGCTGCTTTGGTGAAGTGATGGGAGTGGATGCCTTAGAAGAGAACTTCCATTGTCACAGCCCTCAGGAGGCTTGGAGTATGATCAAACAATGAAAATGTTACCTCTTTAGATAGTTCTCTGCAAACAAAGGAGCCACTTCTTTTAATATTTTCTCTGGCGTTCTTATATACTTTGGGAAATTAGATTTCTTTCCTATACTTCTATTTGCCAGGTGTGGTGCTGTTTATCACCTGGAATAGTATAGAAGCTGGTTGGATGGGAAGTGATGTCTCCTTCTTTTTTCTTGAAGGACTTCTCCAAAGCCCTTCTTAGCTTACAGGAGCTCTCCCCAATGCAACCTCCTTTCCCCTACCCTCTGGGCTTCCTTAGGTGGCACCTTTACTCTTCCCTGGGATACTATGCCTCTTAGCTTAGCCTGGGGAGAGGGTAAAGGGCAGCGTGATCACTTGGCAACCGTATCCAATTATTGTTTATGAAACATTGTATCCAACACCTTGGTATTTCTTGGGTGTCTAGTGATCATTAGTTATCCATTTATATTTATAAATTAAAGACTAAGTTTGACTATAGGTTGTTGGCATGAGTCTTCTCAAGCAACAATTTTGCTGAGGCCTTGTCCCTGAATGAAAAGATTGATTTTTCAGCTCTGGTGATTTTTCACTTTGTAAGTGGGCAAATGTGTCAGTCAAGAAAGTTTCCTATTATGGTGTATGGGAACAGAGCAGTTAATCAGTCAGGGAGCTCACCATTGCCAAAGAAAGAAAGAAGGAAAGAAACAAACAAACAAACGGAGGCTTTACTCTAGTGCTATGTGCTTTTATACATTTCACTCTTGGTTGGTGTTACCTTTATTTTTCTTTTTTTGATCTGATTGCAGTATTCCTTCTGGCCCAAACCCCTAAACTCTAGCCCTTAGTCATTACCCTCTTTTATTGGAGAGCAGTTTTCACTGTTTCATCTTGGTGGCAAATTCCGCACGCAGCCCACTTATCCAGAAGGCAATGCGTAATGCCCTGATGATTCCTTGTCTCTCTTCCTCGTGACCAGGGAGGCCAGTCTTGATAAGTATGGCTCTCATCTCTGAGGTGGCTCCCTTAAGCATTTGCTGTTTTGGGGATTTTGTCTGCTCTGGTTTTAATCCAATCTTATCTGCTCTCTATAGTCCATGAATTCTTTAACATTTTTGGTTAGCTGTGGCAACTTTCTCTGTTTTTCCAAGACTGTTGTCTTTTCTACATTTCCAGGGGATTTGGGGAGGCAGGAAGATAAATGTGTGTGTTCAGTCCACTGTGGGGAGCCATAATTTCTTGTTATTCTGTAGCCTTGCAGACTGGCTCAGTTTATGGTTAACTTGTTTTAGCTCTTAAGGCATAGTCTCTGCCTACACCTGGAGGGTGCTTGCAAGCTGCTGAGGAATGAGGTGGGAGTGGCCGGTTCCCGGACACAGAGGACTGATGATTATCAGGGTAATTGGTGGGCTTTGTCATTGAGAAAATGACTTTGGGGAAGTTTCAGTGATTTTGTAGTTTCTATGTAGAAGTTAAAAATTTACTCTCAATGAGGTAATGCTCACTCGTGATTGTTAAGCTGCACGTACACAGGTGGTATAAACTGGTAAAGAAAAGTAAACTCCGGGCTTCAGGATCACTGAAGACCGGCCGCATCATCATTTTGTGTGAGTGTCTTTTTTCATTCCCACCCCCCCATTCAGGTACTGTTCGATTTGTGGCGGCTGGCACGTCACAGTCCACCATGCTGAACTTGCCCTGGCTTCTTAGTTATCCACAGTAGTAAAAGACGGAACCGAAATAGCTTTCAGACAATCTCTCCAAAACTTCTTTCAGTCAGAACTGCTAGTCCTGGGCAAATGGATTGATTTAAGTTTAATTTCTTTCTTCTACCTTTGCAATTACAAGTGCAGAGTGAAAAATCAAAAGGATAAACAACAAGAAGAAGAAGTCTAGCCTGTTACCAACTGTATGTAGTTCATGGCCTATGCCATAGACTGCTAGTTATCCAACTGTAGTCATGTCCTCCTTTTTGAGAACACAGTGTCTACATTTTATCTGGACACATGGTCTTAGCTTAGTATGGATAACGTGGATCATTTATGGCACCAAGATGTGAGCAGATAGCTTCTGGGCCAGGTCCCTTGAAAGAAATTCGGTTGCACTTCTCTGGATTCCCTCTTTTGTCCTGTTGGCTGAGAGATGGCCTGATTGGAGCAGCTTCTATGAATGCAGCATACTGAGGACTGCAGGTCACTCCAAGGATTTAGGACGACTTACTCACGAATTACATGAGAGAAATAGTTTATGTGTTATTTAAACTACTGTACTTTTGGTTATTTTGTTACAGCTGCATAGCTTGTATAATAAGTAATATACAGATTTTAATAAATACAGGTTAATTTCACAGACTGGATGGTATAATGATGAAAGGAAAAGATTTGGATTTAAAGGACTTGGGTTAATATCATTGTTCTGCCACTCATTAACTATATAAGTTTGGGCACATCACTTTATATTTTGAGTCCAGTTTTCTCTCGGGCAAAATGAGCATTGTAATTCCATCATTTATTGTTTTCCACATATACTTATTACACATCTCTTATGCTATGTGTACTGGAGATACAAAGGTAGGACTCAGTCTTTGCTTTCAAAAGCTTTACACACTAAAATATTTATCACATCTGGCATACACTAGGTACTCAATAAAAATGTAGTCATTTATAAAAGATCATTCTATTTACACAACCATAAGCATAACTTTGGTGTTTTGTGACCTGGTGTCTTGCAACTGTTTGGCATGTTTCAATGACAAAAATGGGGATAAAGCAGCTATGTTATGAAAAAGAAAAATTAGGATGACTACTTGCTTTTTGAACTTCGGACTTCTGGTAACTTTATGTCTTTGCAACACAAACTTGATCCTAGAAATAAACGAAACATATCTTTAGTGATAAATTGTTATTTAGTAAAAACAATTTACTTTATTCATTATGAATCCTCACTAGGCCTTTGTACAATTGCTTCAGAATTCTGTACACAGGAGTAAAAATAATCAGAAACAGAAAAGACAGAGAACTAGCAGTAGACACTAGCGAGGCTGACTGTGGAGTCAGAAGCGATATCAAAGCCACTCAGCCACGGGAGATGACTCTGCATTCCCCAGTAGCTTCTAGAGGCACCTCCACAGTGCAAATTGCACATAACAAAAACATGCTCATATGAGTGTCCAAATCATCAAGAAAGGGTGAAACGAAGAGCAGTATTTTATATTTAATAAGGCAGGGCATTAACGAGGCATTTATAAAAGGATTTCTAGCAAGAATGATTCCAATAATATCTTGTCTAAAAGAGAAAGCTTCAGTTGGCCAGACACTTGGCTTTCGTTCTGCATCACTTTCCTCAGTAGTTTTAGATCAATGAGGCATCACTGTTGTATATATTGAAAAATAATCAGGTAATGGTATTATCTTCAGAAAAATCACAACTTTCTGACTTCTCTTTCCTCAAAAGGGCATTATAGCATCTTGAATTTCCATCCTTTCATGATTCAGAAATGGTAATCAGTCAGCATAAAGACCTTGAGAAAACATTCAGAATCCTGGGTCCCTTTGCTATATAGTTCTGAGGACTTTTTTTTAAAGCAAGATTTAGGTTTACCAAGAAGAGGCTTATAGAAATGTTGCCCTTTCAATATGGGGATATTTAGCTCAAACTCATACTGACATTGTAACATTTTTTTTTTGTTTTGTTTTTATTTGGGGGCTTTCATTAATTTTTCATACCACTAGGAGCCCAAATAAACCCCCATGCTCTACATTTTACACTTGGTGAAATTGGATACTTATTTCGAGAGCTCTAGTGATTCACATTCCTGAGCAAAAGCACATAGCTTGGGGAAATTAGATAGGTTGACAATAAATAGAAGATTTAAAATTTAACTATGGGTTGTAAAGATATTTAAGAGGAAACGTGCTTTAGAAGTAGTAAGACATATTTGTTCAGAGAATACACAACACTAATCCTAGTCTCAAATCAACAACAGAATAAAGACAATCAAATTCAAAGGACAGGTTGCTTCTGTCATGCAAGTTCAGGAATTGCATGTGAAAAACGGAAACAAGAAAACAGGATTTAAAACTCCCAGTGGCAATTTCTTCCTAAAAGCTCCAGGCCTTAAAAAGAACAGAATCTGAGTCGTTCTGGTTTTTGATTTTATAATTCTACAAATTGAAAGACTTTCATTTGAAATGTCAGATTGCTATGATTGAATTATATAATGATGTGGTAAGCTTTCATAAGTTGGCTAACAGGGATGCCTACTGTTTTCATACACGTATGGTTCCTCATGCTTTTTTGTGGGTTGTTTATCCATAATATTGGCTCTTCTCCTGTTACTCTGATTACTCCTTCTATGTTCCCTTTATCAGTGCTATTTTATCTTCCTGTTTCCTAAATGGAAATATTCCATAAGGTTTGGCTCTATTATCTGCCTTTTTCTTTCCATGTTATGCTGTGAAAGCCTCATTCATAAAACCTTGCTGTAACTCTCCCCTCTGTATAGACATTACACACACACACACACACACACACACACACACACACACACACACACACACCCCCTGATGTCTTGGTCAAGCTCCCCTTAGTTCCCAACTCCCTGTTTGAACATAGCCTCCTACAAATGAAGGGTTCTTAAGAATCATTTACTTGAACCTTCCTCCCCAAACCAAGTTCCCTAGCTTATGCTTGAATTCCTCCAGTGACAGAACATTGTGTCAAATAAACATATGTTAGAATCTCAGCTCATCACTTACACACTGTGTCACTTAGAATAAGTTACATACCTTTTCCGAGCCTTCGTTTACTCATCTGAAGTGGACATAGTAACAATACCTACCATATAGGTGCATGACAAGCACCTGGCATGCCTTAAGCCCTTAATACATATTAGTTGTTCCTATTTTGCCTTTCTTTTTGCCAATTCTTATTGTTTACAACTGGTATCTTCATTTCTTTGTGTGTTTTACTCTTACCTCTCTCCTAGATTTTAAATTTGTTAAAGGCAGATATTGTGTATTATTCATTTTTTTACCCCACAAACCAGGCTTTCTCAATAATGAATACACATACAATTACTAAACCATGACAAAATTTGTAGTCTTTAAGCAAATGAGAAAAATAAAGAAAAACATTTATTTTTCCATAAAGCTGAAAGAACAGAATTTAAAAGACTATTATTTTGAGACAAGTTTTTTTTCTAGTTTTTGTTGTTAAAATATCGATTTTAAACATGAAATGATGTTGAAATTAGATAGTTTTTGCTTTCAATTTTTGTATTTACTTAGATAAATAATGAGGTGACAATCTCTTGTTACTCTCCATTAGTTAAAAAAAAAGGATCACTAGGTTTATAAAACTCAAAATGGCCTAGGACGGTGCCTCACATATGGTTGGCTTTCAGTCGATGTCAGTTGATGCCTCTTGATGGTTGTCATTTTACTTCTCCTCTTGCCTCCACTAGAGGTCAGGGTGAGAAATAAAAGAAATGAAGCAAAAAGAGGCTATGTGAAAATGTTCAACACCTCTAATTAAAGACTTGGTTGGAAAATTGGAGGGTGCGACAAGAAAAAGAAAGCCCAGTGGTTAAAAAAACATATTTTGGAATTACCTGTGTATTTCAATTTCGTACTAATCATTTTTGATCATTAGCAAAATTACTTGATTTATAGCTAACAATATATTTAAAAGTAATGAATGAAAATATTACAATGACCACCCTTCTGGAGTAAGATAAAAACGTGTTTAAAGGAAATGCCAATATGTTAAGAAATGACTTTAGGAACTTGATTAAACTCTAAAAATATATCATAATTATTATGCAAGATTTAAAGTAAATAAAAAATCAGTCACAGAAGTTAGATATTACAGGGATTTAGCACCTTTGAGAAATGTAATGTGAACTTTTTGAGGTTTGTGATTATCATTTTCAAATTAAAAAAGCAAAACTAAAAACTGATTTAGTCATGAAACACTGAAAACTAATTATGGCACTAAGTTTTTTGACCTTGTGTTAGAACAAAACATTGTTTGTGATGTTTGTTTTCACATTCAAATTCTGCTTTATCTGTCAAATCCTTTTTTATTAAGATGAATTAAAACAAATTTCGATTTATATTTCTTAAAAGTTGAGAATGTACATTTTTTTTCTCTTAAGGATTTATGTTACCAAAAGTTATTGAAAGGTCATAGCTAACTTTTAAAAGATTGCTATCACAGGGTAAGTGCCAATCATTTGCAAGAACACTACTTATTTCCATAGATCAGAAGTTTAAGAATGATTATATGGAAATTAATGCAGATAAAATTGACTTTTCAAAGGTTGTCAGTCACTGTCAATCAAGACATATTTTTGAGTACCTCCTATGGATCAAGCATTATTCAGCAACCTAACCACTGGTGGTGAATGTTAGTAAAAAAAACAACAAAAAAACTCAGGCAGAAATTTTGATTTGCATATAAATTGTCATTTGTTCCCTGAGACCATGTCTGTCTCCAGTTCTTTCTTTGGAGTGCTGATTGCACTTTCTATGGCAGAACTGCCACATTTGAAAATCTGACCCCAAAGTCAAATTTTTCATGAAAAACATGAAGATCATATTCTTTCTTTCTCTACTTTTCTTTTTCCATTCCTTCCTTCTTTGCTTCTTTTTATTTTTCCTATGAGAATGTGCAAAACTTCTAGAATGATTTATTTCTTCCTTTCTTCCTTTCTTCCTCTCTCTCTCTCTCTCTCTCTCTCTCTCTCTCTCTCTCTCTCTCTCTCTCTCTCTCTCTCTCTCTGCCAAGGGGCTGAACATAAACCTTGAAGTGTATAAGTTACATCAATACAAATACTAACAGTTATAAGTTTCCTTAAATCAATCTCAATAATATGTTTTTTTGATGTGTGAATGAAAATAAAAATCTATCTTCAATTCAACAAAAACTCTCTTTGTAGCATACAGATTGAATTGAATAAGGAGAAGTTAATGGTCACTATGGTCACTACCCTCTACACAAGTTGCAGGGTTCAGAGCAGACTGTTACTTTCCTCTTCAACACAATTTGAAAAAAAAAAATGGAAAGGGAAGGAAAGGGAAGGAAAAGATACTGTTTTGAATTATTGTTTCAGGCCAAAAAAAAAAAATCAGGTATTATTCAAAGCAAATGAGGACATAATGGATTCAGTCAGCTATCACTTAGGGTTTTGACAAATAACTTAATAGTTAATTATGTCTGTTAACATCTCATTTTCAGCTTTGTGAAAAATAAAACATTCCTGTCTTTTGGATGATCAGTTACCATCATATACTGGTTATTTGTATCATAAAACACATAAGCTCACTATTTCTTGACCTATTTGTTTTATGTGACTGCTTTTCCTCTTTGAGAGGTGTCGCCATTTTTTGGTGAAGATTAACCATGCTAGGGTTACTGCCTGTGGTGTAAATGCTCTCAAGCACTGACTCAAGATCTTTTTACAAAGATGCTTGTTTCTTCTTGAGTTAATGCTGCTGGTTTTCTTTTTTTCTGTCCTGATATGAAAACAATTTTTAAAAATCTGTAATCGAAAGTAAACTGTTTCCTTCTGTTTGACCAAAATGTTGACTTTGATTTATAATACTTTACTTGTTTTAATGATCTTTGAAATTATTCACTGCTGAAAAAATGTTTCCTCTTAGAGATAATATAGCATTAAAAGTAAAGTCTGCAAAAATGAGAAAAATCTCCCCATTTAGCATCATTTTAGTATGGCTCCTTAAGTCTGTTTATTGGAAATCAGGATGATAGCCACAACCACAGGCAAAATCGGGTACCATATTGGTAGATATGATGAAGCCCTTTATGTAATTAAAAAACTGATAAAATGCATTTTCCTTTTTACATAATTTAGAAATTATAAAAACTCTAAACAAATGTATTTCTCATCAGGGTTTGATTCCTAGTGTAAATTTAACAACTTATTCTTTATGTGAAAAAAATAAGAACATACATAATCAATCAATTACATTGTTTGTTCTACTAATTTGATGTTTCTCTTTTGCATCTGTTCAAATGAAATTCCAATAGTGATAAATTAATTCTTACACTCTTATCCTGGTTTCCATCTTAAGTGATAAAAAAGTCTTCTCAAAATCCATAATAGTACATTTATCGATCTTATTACTAGAGAATTGGGGAGTATAGTGAGGGAGTTTTGAACATTATTTACTGATTGTTACTCAGTTTATGGTTTTCTTTCAGAAAGTGCTAGAAAAGTAAAATCAGTGGTAAACTTCTAAAGGATACTTAGCCTTTTCCTTGCCCTTGGAACTTCCTCCTTTTTCAGTCCCTATGACTAAAGTGAAGTGAAACTCATTAATAGAGTGGTCTCCACACAAGTCTTCATGTTCTTCATTAAAACTCTTTCTAGGGCTTTTGTCACATACTGGTATTTTTGGAAACAACCACAAAAAATTCACATTTCAGATCTGTTTTTAGGGTTAGGAAGATTTTCAGAAACTTAAGTTGGCTCTAGAAGACATGAGGTTAACCACCCAAATTAATTTTAATAAAAAGAGATTATTTAATGTTCTGGCTGCCTTTCCATTTCTCAGAGGTAAGACACTGACAGCTCCTGGCATAGCTGGAGTCAAACTTGATTTGGTGATAAATCAAGTGCAGAAATGACACATGAAAATTAGATGAGGAGTTGTGATTTCAATATCCCAGACTCAATATGATTAAGATCAAGGGCCAATTCCTCTTGGTTTTTCAAAATTGTAATTGAATAATTGCAGTTGAATGACTTTGTAATTATTTTATTTATTCTCTCTCTCTCTCTCTCTCTCTCTCTCTCTCTCTCTCTCTCTCTCTCTCTCTCTCTTCATTTGTTTATTTTGTTCTTTAGATTCCACATAGAAGCAAAATCACATTGCATCTGTCTTTCTCTGTCTGACACTCCACTCAGCACAATACCCTCCAGGTCCATCCATGCTGCTGAAAATGGCGCAAACACATTCCCTTGCCTGGCCGAGCAATATTCCTTGTATATATATATATATGTATCGCCTCCTCTTTATTCATTCATTCATTCACGAACACCAGCCTTTTTGTTTGTTTGTTTGTTTTCATTTTCATGACATAACATTTCTTTACTTTTAGTCGGTGTGTGTTGTTTGATATGAAGTAAGTCTCCTGTAGGCAGCATATGTCATATATAAGGGTCTTATTTTCTTATCCATTCAGCTACCCTATTTTATGTTTGGAGCATTTAATCCCTTTAGATTTAAAGTAATTGTTGATAGATATGTAGTTATTGCCATTTTATTATTCATATATATATATATATTTTTTTTGTCTTAAGTCCCTGTAACATTCCTTGTAATACTTGTTTGGTGTTGATGGACTGCTTCAGCTTTCTCTTGTCTGAGAAGCTATTTATCTGTCCTTGATTTTAAATGATAGCGTTGCTGGGTAGAGTAATCTTGATTGTAGGTTCTTGCTTTCCATTACTTTGAATACTTTCTGCCAATCCCTTCTGGCCTGCAAAGTTTCTGTTGAGAAATCAGCTGAAAATCTTATGAGAGCTCTCTTATAAGTAACTGCTTCTTTTCTCTTGCTGCTTTTAAGATACTTTCTTTGTCCTTAACCTTTGACGTTTTAATTATGATATGTTTTGGTGTGGGCCTGTTTGGGTTTATCTTGTTTGGGACTCTGTGCTTCCTGGGCCTCTATGTTTCTTTCCTTTACCAGGTTAGGGAAGTTTTCCATCATTATTTCTTTAAAGAGGTATTCAAATTTTTGCTCTCTCTCTTCTTCTGGTATGTCTATGATACAAATGTTAGTATGCTTGATGTTGTCCCAGAGGCTCCTTAAACTGTCCTCTTTTTTTTTTTTTTTTGGATTCTTTTTTCTTTTGGCTCTTCCGTTTGGGTGTTTTCTGTTATCTTCTAAATCTCTGATTCAGTCCTCTGCTTCAGGTAATCTACTGTTGATTCCCTCTAATGTGTTCTTCATTTCAGTTATTGTATTCTTTGTTTCAGACTGGTTCTTTTTTTATGTTTTCTATCTCCATTTTTATGTTTCCTACCTCCTTGTTGAAGTTCTCCCTGAGGTCATTGAGCAGCCTTAAAACCAGTGTTTTGAACTCTGTATCTGATAGATTTCTTGTCTCCATTTTGTTATGTTCTTTTTCTGGAGTTCACGTACTCAGCCATCTTCACAGAAAAATCTGATTTCTTCTCTTCTTACTTCATTGTTAATTCTACTTGTACCCAAATAAGCATAAAACTATTTTCTCCTTCATTGAGAGTCTTGCTAATAAATAGTATTTCTGAAAATACGGAATTTTCACCACTTACTTTAATTTCAAACACTAATGAAATGATTAAAATCAACCCATGCATTTGTCTCAATGTTGTTAATTTAAAGTGATTGGTGTTACATTATTCAATAGTGTACTTAATACTAATGTGGAATCAATAATGCATATTCCAGAGCACTTCACACATGGCAACATGATAGGTGGTAATATCATTTTTTGCTGATAAAAGTAACAGGTACTTACTATAAAAATTCTGGAAAATATTCAAGGGGTAAGGAAGAAATTAAAAGCTACTAAAAATACCACACTCAGAGTGATGCCAGTTAACCTTTAAAACTATTTTCAGTCTTTATTTGTGTGCATATCTGAAGAGTTTAATAAAATGAATTTTTTTATTGTAGTTTTTCATCCTTCTCTTTTTCTTAACACTGTATCTTGAAAATTTCTGTATTAAGTATTCTTCAAAATTATGATTTTTCCATTTTTCCATTTTATGGAGGTATATAATTTATTTAGCTATTCTCATATTGTTGTACATTCAGTTTATTTTCAATTTCTTTTTACCCTTATATTAGTATGTGCCACATTTAAAAAACTTTCTTTGTTTCTGATGAAACAGTCTGAATTTACGGGTGGGGATAGGTCTGCCCTTAATGAATAGGGAAGGAGGGGAAGAGGCAATATAAGAAGGCAGAGTGGCAATCATAGGATAGACTTTCACTGGGCACACTTTTCTTGTTTGTCCCAGGCCTTGAGACTGACTTTTTACAGAAGAGAGAGTTAAAAAACAAGATTGTGGAGCAGCACTGGTGCTGCTACTTTATGGTCCAGAGAAACTGGGTCATTATTATTACATTTGTCATCAGCTCCAAATTATCCTGGCAGACAATGTCTAGGAAATAGAAATGTCCTGTTTACCATGGAACAATGGGAAGAGAAATGAGGAGATGGATGACAGTTGCCACTTACTTTCTTTTATTTCCAAGACATTCAGTTCCTAGTTGAACCATATTGATGATCTAAGTAAGATTTATATAAACGGATCACTTAAGCTTGCCCAGGGGCTATTCTACAACCTATTGCTTCCCTGGGCTTTTATGTTCAGGCTTCCTGTAAGACTGTGGAACCACTAAGTATTGGGTAGGTCTTGCTGAGCTTATCTAAATCTTCATATGCTGCCTTTGCTTCATAAGTCCAGTATATGGACAATGAGATTTCAGTAGTCTTATTTACAAGTTAGGTGACATTCAGGTATGAAACTTAAAATCTATAGAATCATCAAATAAACAAACAACATAAAGATACTTATATTGATGATCTTTCATATAAAAATGCAATAAAGAGTGATGAACATGTGGTTTGGAGATCTATAGTAATTAAATCAGTAAGAATTATTGCCATTTAACAGGATGGAGATATAATATAAAAGAAGTACACAAAGGAAAAAAAATCCAAACAAAAATCAACAACAAACCAACAAGCCACAAAATATTCACTAAAAAAATAAATATTGGAGTTTTGAAGTTACTATTGATTTTTTTTCCCTTTGACATTGTGATGGTAGTAGATAGTTCTTAAAATTCTATTTGTGTTAGTCTTTCCTTGGGGTTGGGATGAAAAAGTTATGACAGGTTTCAGTTATTGCTTGAGAACTTCCTTTTACACCTGATTTTCCAATTGTTCAAAGGCAAAAACATGGCCATACTAATGTTAGGAGTTTAGTGTGTAAGTATGCTCAAGTATCAAACTTTGTATTATTCAATAAGACCTGGGAGAAAATGTTCTGAATTGTTAAAGTTGCTTGCCTTAATAGTTGAGCAACAGTACTTAGAACTCTATTTTCTCTTCATTAATTTAAAAGACAAATAAATGAGAATGACTCACCTCTTATCTGACTTATATGACTCCCCACTATTTTGTTTCGGGGCTTTTGGGTTTGAGGGCATGTGAAAGTCAGTTCAGTCTTGATGAACAAATGTTAGGAGATTTACTCTAAAAGTTAGGAATCTTGACATAGACTGAGGCTGCTGCTCGTTATTTGATGAATCTGTGTTCTGAGACCCAGCCCCACTCTGTCTCCAGGATGAATAAAATGGGGAAGTTTTCAGTTTACCCATGGTCCAGGAAGAAACATGCCCAGACCTGTGACAATTTTCCACTAAATTGGAAGGAATAGGTTGGGGGTAAGTACTACTATTTCTTTTTCTCCTCTTTGGCTCTCACCCAATGAACGTGTCTTTAAATTTTTCAAATCCATGGCCTTAAAAGTTTTTGGGTCAATCAATTCATGTGAAAAGTTTTGAAGAATTGAAATAAGGCTATCCATTGTTGACATTAACCTATAAAAGTTATTTTGCAATGGTCAGTGTCAGTGTATATACTCTTATCAAGGAGATCAAGTGGTAAAGTGAAAAATCTCCTAGACTTAGAGTCATAAAAAATGGAGTTCTGGTTAGTGATCATGGGTTTGCTGTGTGATAATGGTCAAATCTCCTACCTTTTGGGGATTTAACCAAAAGTGAGGTGGTCAAAAATGGTCCAGTGTCCTGTATTGTCAAAGCCTTTAAATTTCTTTTGGTAAACATGGATATTAGCAGTTTTAAACATACCTCCTACTCCATCTAGAATATTGATGAACTGCTCCACAAATTTACGGTCAAATACATCTCAATCTCCAGTGTTAATACCAACTTTCATAGACAAAACTGAGAAACCTGAGCAGTTCCCTACTGCCATTGCTTCTCAAGGAGGAGCCCTCTATGGTCTGGCGGACTTGCATACACTGCTGTTGTGATGCAGGGCTCATCCAGTTTCCACCCAGGCAGCAGTTGATCTTTGGGAGAGAGATTATCTCTAAATATTAATTAATATTGGCTCAAGTAAGGAAGCAACGACCATTGCTCCTCTTAATGCTCAGCTCATTCACTCCAAACACAAGTGGCCATAGGAACACTGGATCAAAGATAATTCTATTGTTTTCCATTTTATAAATCTAACATATTAAGAAAGCTGTGAACAGCAGGTTGTACTATGCCATGGGAAAAAAATGTTTTCTTTATACAGAACCCTTTCTATAAGACCTCTGAAATTTACTTTTTCTTAACCATAATAATAATCTCAGACAATACATTTGAAAACCTCAGTAAAACGGACAAGTCCCTAGAAAACTATAAACTATTAAAACTGATTCAAGAAGAAATAAAACATCTTAATGATCCTAAAATCAGTAGCTAAAAATCCTTTCCCCAAATCTGGATTATTTTACAGGCAAGTGCTATCAAAACTGAATTCCATCCTTATACAATCTCTTTCAGAGAATATTGAAAAAGATGTGCTACATGTATTAGTTAGGATAAAAGTCTGTGTATAATGGGAACTGAAAATAACAGTATCTTAAAAATATAGAGTTTTATTTCACTCTCCTATAGAGTCTGGAGGTGGGTAGCCAGGATGGATCTGGCAAATGTGTTCTTTAATGTCATATGTGGCTTATATAGTGCGTCTAGGGTCAGGATCATAGACTCCCTTTACCTTGTTTAATCCATCCCTTTGAACACACAGTTTAAGAAGATTCACAACCACATTCTTGCTCCAGTTAGTAAGAGGATGGATTGAAGAAGGGGGGCACTTCCCTAAAAGTCACATCCCAGAAGTTGCCTTACATTATATCAGTCAGAGATTAGTCACATGGCTACTCAAAGTTACAAGAGAGGATGGAAAATACTGTCTTAGTTTGGACATCCAGTAGTCCAGTTAAGAATAGAAGGTTCTATGACTATAGAAGAAGGGTAGAACAAAAATTGGTTCTCTCTGCTTCATGCTCCAATTTATTTTACATAGCTAATATTTGAGACCAAAACCAACAGGACATTGAGAGTTAAATATATTCCAAAAATCCTTTAAAAATTTACCAAATCAAATCAAGCAATGCACAAATAAATAAACATAATATATTTTGTCCAACTCTGATATACCAGAAATGCAAAGTTGGTTCAATCTGAGAAAAATCTATTGACTTTTAATAATTTTTATAATTCATCACCTAAGCAGACTAAAAAAGAAAAAAATCGTTTGGTTATTTCAGTAAATGCAAAATCAATTCAATAAGTTCAAACAAATTCATTATAATTTTTTTTTTTTTTTTTAGCAAAAAAGAAAAGGAGGGGAAATTTCTTAATCTGATCAAAAAAATCTATAAAAACTTATACCAAACATCAAACTCAACAGTTCAATATTAAAGTACATTAAGATATTACAATTGAAGTTTTGACTAAGGCATTATAACAATAAATGCTACATACCAACATAAGGTAATGGATAAAAGAAAAGAATTTTCAAAGAAAATGTGAAAACCAATTCCAAGACTGTTGGATCCTCTCAGCAATATATAAGAAGGGGTCAGAGTGTGGACAGGATAGAGGATTTATGGGTAGCATTTACTTTGACAAAGTGAAAATATTTATAAAGTTACTTAAAAATTGCAGTGCTATAACCTAAAGTTAATAAAGATTTTGGAATAATTGAGTGGGATAAACTCACAGAACAGGAACTAACCCAACATTGAATATTAAATATTACTGTTGTTAAAAGTTCCTTGGCCATCTTCAATAGTTATCTCTCACTTTTGGGGAGTCTTTTTCAGTTTCTCTCTTTAAATCTTTTTTTCTCCCAGTTCTAGGTACCTTAACCTCTGCTTCCTGGTCTTCCTTGTGTAAATTGAAATTTCCCATTACTTTATCACTTAGCTACTGACTCTTTAAACTAGGACACAGAATTTAGCTTTACTGACTTTCATATGAATTCCAACTATGAAAAGCTTTTTGTGATTTCTTTGTGAATATTTTTTTGTTGAAAAATTTTGGGGTTATAGAGAGTGGTCATGTCCCACTATGCATAGCATTTCCATTAAAATATCCCCATGCAAACTTTTTACCTTCGAAAGTGTCTTCTTCCTGTTGTCAGCAGGGGTTCTCACTTCCTCTGAACACTTCCTGTCTTCAGAACATCTTCCACTTCCTCTCAGATTATTCCTCTTTTCTCTTCTACCTTTATTTTTCAGAGCAAATGAGTAAATTGTGCATGATTAGCTGTGGATTCCCCTGGGTTCTTACCCTCAATATCCCATGGCTCACCAAGGTATTTCTTCTGAACACATGGGTACTTATCCTAAGAGGAAATATGGTGAGCTCTTATTTTTCTGTCTTGTTACACAGTGGTGTCTTGTTCTCTTTCTTTCCATCTTTGTTTCCACAGATTATCCTGGGCCTTGTTTTTATTTTATTTATTTAATTTAATTTTAATTATTTTTATATGTAAAAGTGGCCCAAACTTCTTCTAAACAAAAAGACCATATCCACTCTTTACAGAGATTTGCAAATATATTTTGGTGCTTTGGTCTTTGTGAATCAGTGAATTGATTTTTATGAATTATTACAGAGCCACTGGTAACTCTAAGGGCCCTATTAGCCCTGGATCATATTATTCTATGACTCATTAATGTGAAATAGACATATGTAGGCCTTATTCTATTCTTGGCTATGTAGCTGTTACATACTAGACCACAAAATGATATGCTCTCCAATGACTTATTGTTTATACCAGAGAGTAATTATACTCTTCCTTCCTTCCTTCCTTCCTTCCTTCCTGCCTGCATGACCGGCGTCGTGCAGGAGGAACTAACGCCTGCCAGCTCGACTAAAGAGGGAGAGAGACAGAAGGTGCAGGCAGGTACTCTCTTCCTTCCTCCGTCCTTCCTTCCTCATTTCTTCCTCTCTCCCTCCCTCCCTCCCTCCCCCCCTCCCTCTCTCTCTCTCTCTCTCTCTCTCTCTCTCTCTCTCTCTCTCGTCTATCATCATATCAAAGGATGGCAATTGTTCCATTCTTCTTTTTGTATAATAAGTCAAACTTTATGCAGAATGGGAGCGTAGAGCCCTAGCATTGGTGGGAAATCTTTGCCTTGGCTACCAGTGACTAGTAATAGGGGAGAAAACAACAGTAGCAGTCAGGTTGCTATGAGACTGAAGGTTGCATTCTCTGGGACTTACGATAATTGTCACTGTGGTTTTCTCAGAGTTGGTTAAGGCATTTCTCAATCACCATAAACGCAGCGTGTTTTGTCTACTGTAGTAGAAAACAAACATACAATGTGGCCTCTAGTTGCTTCGTTTTCTTCTTCTTTTGTTTTAGGAAAGACACAGCTTGTTTAGGGAATGGAAATATCCCTGACCTCCATATAGCAACTAGATGCAATAAAGAGCAACGCAAGGAGGCAAAATCCATTTTATTGCTTCTAGACCTGGCTGGGCACTGGTATGGAACAGCATGAAAGAACCTCTTTAAATTATTGTGAATAGTGAAGATTAAGGACATTTAAACATCGATCATCTGTGAAAGAGATGGTTGATTTGCTGGTCACCCAATAACTAAGCTAATGATCATTGTGTACTTACTATGTACCGGTGCATAGCATTTTAGATCTCAGTTCATCCTCAGAATAACCAATGGGGTAATAGCTTTATTACCCTAAATTTACAGATGAGAAATAGGCTGAAAAATTACATAAAAGGTCCGAAGTGACGTGTTTCCTAAGTGGTGGTGCTGGCATTCAACTTCAAGTAGCCCCACTCTACACAGTAGGCTAGAATGGACACATCAGTTTAGTTAGTCACAGACTTAAATGGGTGTGCTTAGCTGATTTCTAGGTGCCGGCTTCTAACCAAAGGTAATGTCATATAGGACTTGGCCTGTTTCCACGGGGTGCTTTTTTCCAAGTTTCTGCCTCAGCTTGCTTACAAAGATTATCCAGACTGGTCTCTCGACTTCTATGCTTCTTGCAATGAAGAGCCATATTCAGGGCTATTTTATCAGTTGTCCTGTATGAAGCATTTGTGATAGTAGGAGGGAAAGGAAGAATGAATTAGACAGTAGAAGGAGGTTTTAATGCAGAAGAGGTTGCCTTTTTTTCTTTAACTCCAGGAAGAGTCCTGGAGAATAATGTAGAGTAGGCAGACAGGAGCCAGCTGGAACCAGGGTGAAATATTTAGAAAGACCTGTGATTTCCCAGTGGCTGAGAATATTTTAATTGGAAGGCTGATTCAATGCAAATGGCCTGCAGCACCCAGCTGTGCCTGAACAGTTTTGATAGACACTTGAGTTGTCAGTTAATGCTCTGTTGTATGTGCAAAGAATCAGTTTTATTCATTATTCCTTTCAATGGCTTACATTGCTGGAAATTTTTGTGTTCTATTGTCTTCTTTGGTTCTTAACCATATTTTGATTCAATTGGTTATAAAAGCCAAGGAAATATGTTATTATGCAATTTTTGATTCAGATTTAATATGTCGATATTATTTGGCCTATTATGTTTTTGTTTGTAGACTGCAAGTTAGGATCCTCAGATGATTAACTTTTCTATTGGAAATCCAAGACATCTTCATCTGGAAAACATACTCATGAGTATAAGAAATAATTGGAAATGTCCATCTTTGTTGTCTGAATAAAATCAACAATTGATGCTTTTACCATGAAGTTACCATAGGATTAATTATAATTTCATCAAGAATACAGGTGTTCCCCAAAGCAAATGATTACTTTGATTCAATCTATTTTGCTGTATCTCTTAAATGGGAGCAGAAGGAGCAGTGGTGGTTATGTAAAGCAAATGGAGCAGTTAGCCACACTCTCTCCCAACCAGATTGCCTAGGTATAAATCCCAGCTCACATAAGTATTAATTGTGTGATCCTCAGCAAGCTTTTAACCTTGCTGCTCTCAGTTTCCCCACCTGTAAAATTAGGGTAACAAAAGCAATACCTCATGGCTTCACAGGTGAATTTTACCAAACATTCAAAAAGTAATTAACAGCTATTCTCCTCAAACTATTCCAAAAAATTCTAGAGGAGAGAAGTCTCCCGAGCTAATTTTACAAGGCTACCGTTGCTCTGAATCCAAAACCAGACAAAGACAATGCAAAACAAGAAAACTATAGGTTGATGTCCCCAATGAACATAGATACAAAAATCGTCAGCTAAATATTAGCAAACAAAATTCAGCAATACATTAAAAAGATCATGCACCATAATCAGGTGGGATTCATTCCTGATCTGCAAGTATGGTTCAATATCTGAAAATCAATTAATGTGATGTACCACATAAACAAAATAAAAAAAATAAAAATTACATGATCATATCAATAGATGCAGAAAAAGCATTTGACAAAATCCAGCATCCATTTATGGTAAAAACTCTCAACCAAGTGGGAATGGAAGGAACATATGTCAACATAATAAAGGCCATATATAACAAACCCACAGCTAATATACTCAATGAGAAAAAGCTAAAAGCATTCTCCTTAACAACAGGAACAAGACAAGGATGTTCACTTGCACCAATTTATTCAACGTAGTACTGGAAGTCCTACTCATTGCATTCAGACAAAAAAAAAAAAAAAAAAAAAAGAAATAAAAGTCCTCCAAATGGAAAAGGAAGAAGTAAAACTGTCATTATTTGCAGATGACATGATACTATATATGGCGAACCCCAAAGATTCCACCAAAAAACTATTAGAACTGATAAATGAATTCAGTAAAGTAGCAGGATACAAAATAAATATTCAGAAATCAGTTGCATTTTTATATACTAATAATGAACTATCAGAAAAAGATGCTAAGAAAACAATCCCATTTACAATTGCATTAAAAAAAATCAAGTGCCTAGGAGTAAATTTAACCAAGAAAGTAAAAGACCTGCAGTTGGTAAATTATAAGACATTGAAGAGAGAAATTGAAGAAGATACAAATAAATGGAAGTATACACCATGCTCATGGATAGGAAGAATTAATATAGTTAAAATGTCCATTTTACCCAAAGCAATTTATAGCTTCAATGCAAATACCAATGACTTTTTTCACAAAACTAGAACAAATAATCCTAAAATTTATGTAGAAACATAAAAACCCTAAAGAGCCACAACAATCCTGAGAAATAAGAACAAAGCTGGAGGTATCATGCTGCCTGATATCAAACTATGCTACAAGGCCATCATAACAAAAACAGCATATTGGCATAAAACAGACACATAGATAATGGAACAGAATAGAAAAACCAGTAATAAATCCATGCCTATATGGTTATTTAATCTATGACAAAGAAAGCAAGAATATACAATGGGGTAAAGACAGTCTAGTCAATGAATGGTGCTGGGAATACTGGACAGATACATGCAATAATTGAAAATGGAACACCTTATTACTCCCTATACAAGAATAAACTCAAAGGGGTTAAAGATTTAAATGTAAGACCTGAAACCATAAAACTTATAAAAGAAAATATAGGAAGTAAATTCTCAGACATTACCCTTAGTAATGTTTTTACTGATATAGCACCCTGGGCAAGAGAAAAAAAAGAAAAAATAAACAAATGGGACTACATCAAACTGAAAAGGTTTTGCACAGCAAAGGAAACCATCAACAAAACAAAAAGATATTCTATTGAATGGGGGAAGATATTTGCCAGTGCTACATCTGATAAGGAGTTAATATCCAAAATTTATAAAAATCTCGTACAACTCAACACCAAAAAAACAACTCAATTAAAAAAATGGGCAGAGGACCTGAACAGACATTTTTCCAAAGATGACATGCAGATGACCAATAGACATAATAAAAAGATGCTCCATGTCACTAATCATCAGAGAAATGCAAATAAAAACCACAATCAGATATCATCTCATATCTGTCAGAATGGCCAATGGCCATCATGAATAAATTAACAAACAACAAGTTTTGGCAAGGATGTGGAGAAAAGGGAACCCCTGTGTACCATTGATAGGAATGTAAATTGGTGCAGCCATTATGGAAAACAGTATGGAGTTTCCCCAAAAAATTAAAAACAGGACTACCTAATCACCCAGTGATTTCACTCCTGGGTATTTATACAAAGAAATCCAAAACACTAATTCAAAAAAATATATGCACCCCTATGTTCACTGCAGTGCTATTTGCAATAGCCAAAATGTGGAAACAACCAAAATGCCCATCAATAGATGATTGAATCAAGAAATGGTGGTATTATGTACAATGGACTATTGCTCTGCCATAAAAAAGAACAAAAGTGTAACAACATGGATGGACCTAGAAGGTATTATGCTATGTGAAATAAGTCAGTCTAAGAAAGACAAATACCCTGTAATCTCACTTACATGTAGGATCTAGAGAACAGAATAAATGAACAAACAAAACAGAAATAGACTCATAGATACAGAGAACAAACTGATGGTTACCAGATGGGAAGGGTGTTGGGAGGTTCGATGAGCAAGGTGAAGGGATTAAGAAATACAAATTGGTAGTTACAAAATAGTCATGGATGTAAAATATAGTGTGGGGAATATAGTCAATGATATTGTAAAAACTATGTATAGTTTCAGACTGGTACTAGACTTATCAGGGAGATCACTTCATAAATTATATAAATGTCTAACCACTACACTCTACACATAAAGCTAACATAAAATAATATTGGATGTCAACTATAATTAAAAAAATAGTCCCAGGATATAAAGTACAGCATAGGGAATATAGTCAGTAATATTGTAATAACTATGTACAGTGTCAGGTGGGTAATAGACTTACGTGGTTATTACTTTGTGAGGTATATAAGTGTGTAATCACTATGTTGTTTTGTACACCTGAAACTAATAAATTTGTTTTTAAATATATTGATAATTTATTCATCATAAAAAAGTAATACCTCATAGGGTGGCTACAATTCTTAAATTAGATACTAAACAAGCAGTGCTCTTAAAAGAATGCCCAGGATATTGTATGCACACAATAGCTTTCAGGCATACTGTAGTAATATAGAAACTGTATACAAGAACTGGATTCTTTTATGTGCCACCAAGCCAGAATAACTAGGTGGTTGCCTACACTGGAAAATAGTAATGATAAATTTGACACATCTAAGAACCAAGTCTTAGAGAATCAGGAGTGATTTTGAATTTTGTCTAGGGTTGGGAATCAGTGATATAATGCAACACAAAGCCAGCTCTATATAAGTGTGAGTTATCTCCAGTTTCTGTTCATGGCTTAAAAACAGTTGAGGGCTTTAGATTCTGGGCTTCTCATAAGCTATCCTTTTGGACAGTTTTCCCTGAAGTCGGTACTGTTATCACTATTAATAGGGGGACAGAGATTTCCTTAGTTTTCATAATTTCTCTTCTTTTGTTGTATATTAAAAAAACTACTAGCTTTTCAGACACGATTTAATGAATATTATTGCTTAGGAATTGATTTAAAGTGAGCCAATTTAAAATATTAAGTGACTAATGACATAGATGTTTGTACTGGGTAGGATAGTATCCTACCCAAATTCATGTTCATCTCAGATTCTCAGAATATGACCTTATTTGGAAATAGGGTCATTGTACATATAATTAATTAAGATGAGGTTTTACGGGACTGGGGTAGGCCTTTAATCCGATAAGGACTTAATTCCATATGTCCTTATAAGAAGTAGAGAAAAGACAGAGACAGATACGCAGGGAGAACTTCATGTGGTAATGGAGGCAGAGATTGGAATGAAGAGTCTACCAGCCAAGGAATACCAAGGATTGCTAGCAACCACCAGAAGCGAGGGAGTCAAGGAGGGGTCCTCCCCTGGAGCTTTCAGAAAGAGCATGGCCTGCTGACAGCGTTCTGACTTCTAGCCTTGAGAACTGTAAGAGAATACATTTGAGTTGGTTTAAGCCTCCCACTGTGATATTTTGTTAAGACAGCCCTAGGAAACTAATACAGGGATGAGGCAAAATAACGTATTGGGAATACGAACGACTAGAATTGGGGAAACATTGCTTTAGGATAAAGCTCAACATTTTCAGTGTGCTTCAAAAGTTTCTCTACCATCTAGCTGATCCTGATGATTTTTGCAGTTACCTCTCTTGCCATTCTCTCTTTTGCAAGTTATGCTCTAGTTACACTGAGCTTCTCTTACTTCAAGGAGGTGACAGGTGGCATTCTCTCTCCTTTTATTACTCACCAGCTCTTTTCATCTGTCTAACTCCTTTCTACCCTGCAGATCCCAATGAAACTGTGATTTCCTCCCCACAAGTCTTCCCTAAAGCCAAGACTAGATGAATTCTTCTGTTTTCTGTGTCTATAGCTCTCGATAGTATTCCTTTTATTATATCCATTGACCTTTATTGGTGATAATTGCTGAATTGTCTGTTTTCTTTGCCTGACATATCTCACGTCCACTTTGGTCACCATTATTTCTCCAATGCCTATTATATAATTCCTACCAGTGTCTGGTATATAGGAGAAACTCAATAAACATGTCAAATTAGTAGTTAATATTCCCTGTGAATCCTGGGGAAAGGTATATTTCCCAATGCCCTCACAGTGTGTTATTTATCTATATACATTTTATACCTGGCCAAATCTGACATTGAAATATTATTACCATACTCTTTACTACTTGTTATCTTTTAAGATAACTTGGGGAGATGAAAATAGGACTGGACTGAGAGTCCGGCAATATAATTTCTCTTTTTGGTTTTGTCACAAATTAGCTGTGTGCTATTAAGCAAATTACCATGTATCTCTGGTTTTTAGTTTATTAACTGAAGGAGATGGACTGGTGATTATTAAAATTTCTTTCAGATTTGAGACCATGTTTCAAGATGAGGCTTTATCCCTGCCTGAAAATTCTAACTCCTGTTTTAGCCAGAATAACACCATTGTGAATACGAAAAATTGGTGCTTAATAACCATTCCACCCTCCTTCTTTCTGGTGTGCCTGCAGAGGTTGGAAAGCCAGGGGCTACATTATACAGGCTCCCTTGCAGCTATTGTAATGAATGTGATTTGGGCTTGGTTGCTTAGATGACATTTGGAAGGCTGAGTGAGGCTGAACCTTCATCTCTGAGGCTTGTAATGTTTCTACTGCCAACCCCAGTTGTGAAGGTTTGTTTTTTCTGAGGTAGGGTTAGCAGAGGTCCCAGTGTCCAGCCATCAGCTGTGTGAGTGTCAAAATGCAGGTTATGGCATCCATTGTGTGTCTATGGATCATAGTGGGCACAGTTAATTTAGGAACTGGCAGCAGTAGCAGTGGCTGTTTTGGTGACAAAACGTGGTACCTAGAATGTGGTTTCAAAGCCAGAGGTTTCCTGACTGTAGAAGAGGCAGCAGCTTCTTGGTGGACCTGTTCTGTGGTGTGGCTTTGGGGGTTTGAATGTTCAGTCTAAAGTCTGTTCCTTCAGCCTTCCCAGAGATGTGTAAACTATTTAATGCTCACTTCTGAATTCCTTCTTGCGTAAACTGGCTCAACTGCATTTTGTTTTCTGCAACTGAATCTGGTCTGATGTAAACATGGACATATATATAGAACTCAACAGAGAATAGTTTCAATAAGGGTCTATAATTTAATAGGGTTATTTTCTTTTCACTACAATCCCACTGCTAAGTTCAGGATAGAGATTTTGCCTGTAAGTGGTTCATGTTAGAATTGTTATGGAATAATTCCCAGTATCTAGCTCCCTGAGAATGTTTTGCCTTATCACTGTGGCACTGATACTCCCAGACAAAGCTATCTCATTCCTTTTGTTCTGTTTATAGTATAGCTTGCTTGACAGAGTCACATATGAATAAATCATGGTCTGTTACCTGTGCTGAGAGAGACCTTGGGGAATTCTATCATTAAAACTTATAGAGTAAGCGAAAAGCCATTTAGAATCCGCTCCCTGAGCTGAGGAAGTCAAGGCTATCAGCCCACTCTGAATCATCTTGAGCTATAGCACATGCTGTTACTATGTAGTTACCAGCCCCCAAAATACTGACTAGCTCAGCTGGAGGGTTTGATTCACAGGTAAAATGTCCAAATGCTCCATTTGGGTCAACCCTGAGTGATTTCTCAGGTAAATCAGGAAATTGTTTGTTAAAGAGGTTCCTGGGGTCAGGAGAAAAGCTCTTTGAAAATGGAGAAATTGCAAACGTTTCTGGTGAGAAATTAGGTTTTATAAAAGTCCTCCTGACCCAGCTAATGCTTTCATGGCTATATTTTTGTGTTTTGTCTTTCCTGAACAAGTGCCTGGCTCTGGGGAAAAAGAATCCCATAAACTCACAGTTGATTCTTTGTTCAATGTGAGTATAAGATTACATCACTGGATTTTGAAAATACTACATATTGAGTAGGCCTGAGTGTTTCCTGATAAACACAGGTGCTGGGAATGGAGAGCAACTTTGCTTAAAATATTTGGCTATTCTCATGTAGTGATTCATATATAATGATATTTATCCTCTGGACAAAAAGAGAACTTAGAATTAAGAAGACACGTTTATGGTGTTTAGACGAAGAGACAAACTATAACATCTTTGTTTTGTTGCCACTTGACAAACAATTGGTTGACCCAGAGTCCAACTGTTGTACTATATACTACGATACTGTGTTTTGCCCAGTGACCAGGGTAGTATGATTTTTCCAATTTTATTGGTGAGGAAGATGAGGTAAAGGGATGTTAACAGAAGTTGCTAAGGTCATATAACTGACAAGCAGATCTTCTGACTCTGACCTAGGATTCTTTCTTCTACTGTCTGTGATTTTCACACCACATTTCACAGAGATGCCTTGGGGTGTCATGAGAGGCTGTAGGTTATATGGTGATGGGGTAATGAAGAGAGAGAGTGTTTGAAGGGAGATTTGCGCTGAGTTCCCTACTACCTTTAGATCAGAGAGGTAGTGCCTTTATTCATTTTAGGTACTAGGATTCCACAAAGATTTCATTTAAAGAGACATTTAAGATCCAAAAATATTTGTACGATAAACGCTTTTTTTCTATATTGTCTGTTCTAGTCTTCCTCGTTTGTTTTCTTTCCTCTTAAACTTTTCTCATTTCTCCTCTATTTATGGAAAAAAGAGGAGAGGCAAAGGAAACCCTGTTGTACGTGAATGACCACAGGCATGTGAGTGTGGGTTCAGGTCAATAAACATTCTTTGATTACTTATTCCTTCAATATTCTTCTATTCAGTACATATTGGTGGAGTGTGTGCTTTGTGCTGGGGACACAAATATCAGTAACACGGGGTCCCCAATCCTCACCATTCTATATGTGAGCTTGGGGTGGGAGTGAAGAAGGAAACTTTGAGACCAAGTGACCATAGATATTTAAATGTGAGAATGTTTGTTGGCCACACAAATCGCATGGTGACCCGGACCAGGTGAATTCTGGCTTTGGCTCACTCTCCGTTTCTGTGTCAGTGGCACCACCTCTCCCAAAGGGGAGGCTGAAGGCCGTCTTCTTCCTTTAGGACAGATCTGAAGAGCAAACCAGAAAAGCCAGGAAGACTCCAGTGCCTTCTTTTTCTTACCTGAGTGTTGCCAAGAAAACAGAGTTGAAGCTGCAAGCGGAATGCAAGATTCCAATGTTAAGGGTTTTCTAGCCTAGCAAGGCTTCTTTCCTAAGCTCGATTGGATTCACACATGTTTTTCTTTTAGGCAGAAAAATTTATATATGGACCCTTAGAAACTATGAATAACCAATCTGTATTCAGTTCGAATGGCCCACTTATATTCTGACAATCTCAAGAGATGGAACATAACCACAGGGAAAAATACTGAATTAATGATACATCAGCATACTCAATTCATACATTTTCCTTAAGATACTATTGTTTAAGCATTACTAGACAATTTCTCACATTTTAGAGACAAATTTGATAACCAGTAACTTTATGATCTAAAGTTGATTAAATTTATCCCACAATAGCACTCTTATAGATGTAATTTTCATTCTGCAGGACCTAGGGGCAGTTTTAGCTGGGTGTCTATCAACAGAGAGCTTCCACGAAATTACTTATTTTTGACAGTCCTTTAATTACTAGTGGGAATCATGTTAGCAATAAGCAAGATATTTTCATTAGCCTATTGGGCTCTACTTAAAAATCAAGTCTTTGACTCAAGGGTTTGAATTGGCTATAGGATTTAGGCTTCCCAATGGCTAAGCCATTAACTTCCAACTACTTGCAGGTTCATCCTATATTGTGTGTATTAGTTTACCAGGGCTGCCATAACAACATACCATAGCCTGGGTGGTTTACACAACAGAAATTAATTTTCTCACAATTCTGGAGGCTAGAAGTCCAAGATCAAGGTGTTGGCAAAGTTGGCTTCTTCTATGAGGGAAGTATCTGTTCCAGGCTTCTCTCCTGGGCTTGTACATGGCGATCTTCTTCTCTGTGTTTTTATATGGCCTTCCCTTCATGTGTGTCTGTATCCTCATCTGTTTGTATCAGGACACCAGTCACACAAGATTAGGCCCATCCTTATGACCATTTTACCATAATTAGTTTTTTAAAGAACTTATCTCCAAATACAGTCACATTCTGAGACTTCAACATAAATTTTGAGGAGATACATTTCACCTTATAATAGTGTAGGCAGCTCATTATAGGATAATGCGTCTGAGTTAAAACATTTCATGTAGATATGAAATGGTGTACTTTTTTTTTTTCTTAAACCTTTGGCTTCATTAATAGCATGGGGAAAACATAACTCGAGATTTTATTTAGGTTTATTATTTTAAGGCTATAAACACAGGTAACAGATTTACACATATATAAATCTCTCAAGAAATCTATAAGGTATTAAAAATGTAAAAGGGCAGGTAAAAAGTTTGTTACAGAACTTTGGTGATGGACACCACACAAATAAATAACTAGATACTTAAAAGTATTTGTATTGTAGTGATAATGGAAATGTAATTGACACGGTGTCCATTTTAAGCCTTAGTGATGGGGCCCAATGAGAAGATTGTTGTTATAAAACCTTATTTAAAGTTGCCCGATGCTGATTGATTTCCAGAAATTAAATATTATTTGGGAAAAACCAGTGATAAAAATTATAGAATTTGTTGAATTCAAAGAGCTGCTTTAGATTAAGTGGTTTCAAATTCTAAACCAGATAAGCACATATATCACTATGATGCCAGGTCCCTGGTTATAGTTATTGAGCCACCAGTTGTAATGCCAGCCTGTTCTCTAGGCTAATTCAATTGTTACCTGTATTTCAAGCCATGAAACACATCTGCTTATGGAGTGTAAGTTTATTTTACAAATAGTTTTATAGCACTTGTCAGGGCTATTCTAATCACGTGAATCTATTTGGTAACTTAATCTCTATATAACTCTGCGTGGAAGGTACTACTATAATTATCAACCTCATTTGACAAATGGGGAATCAGAGGCACAGATAGGGTAAGTTTCTTGTCCATAGTCACACAGCTAGTTAGTGGTAATGCTGAAATTCTGGCCAGGGTCTGGGCTTTTGATGACTATACTGTGCTACTTGGAAAGTAGGAGAAATGAGGGTGGCTTGTACAGGGAGTACAGTGTTCAGGAAGGTCCACCAAGTAGGCAGAGCAAAAGTGTCTGTGAGGATAGACCAAGATGTTAGAACTGTGCCCTTTGGTCCTGGGTCAGAAGCTGTTTGTTCTCTCTTCTCCCACCCCATGACCTCCTCTACCTACTGGCCCATTTCTCTGTTTCCCTTCACAGTAAAACCACTGGAAAGACTTGTCGGTATTCACAGTTTTCAGGTCCACACCTCCTGTTCTCTCTTCTGTCCACTCTAATCTGATTGCCATCCTTCTGCCCACTGAAAGGGATCTTGCCAATGGCACCTCTATGGTGCCAAATTCAGTATTCATTTGTATGTTCTTATCTTAGACAAACTTTCAGCAGTGTGCCACACAGTGAATGCTTCTTTCTTTTCCTTTCTTTTGTTCTTTTGGCATCTGATTTACCATATTCTCTTTTCCTCCTATCTCATCAACTGCTGCTTCTCAGTCTCCATTTCTGACTTCCTTTTATGATGTTGGAATATCCTCCAAGTGTTCGTTCTGGGCCTTTGTCGCTTTTCTACCCATATTCTTTTCTTAGGTGGTTGCTATGGACTGAGTTGTATCTCTCCTCAAATTCATATTTTGAAGCTCTTACCTCCAATGTGCCTGTATCTGAAAAGAGGGTTTTTAGGAGATAATTAAGGTTAAATAAGGTCATAAGTGGGGTCCTAATCTGATAGGATTGTGACCTTATAAGGAGAAGAAGAGAGTTCTCTCTTTTTTTCTCTCTCTGCCATGTGAGGTACAAGAAGACAGCTCTCACCTGAACCCCACCATGCTGGCACACTGATCTCAGACTTCCAGCCTCCAGAACTGTGAGAAGACAAATTTCTGTTGTTTGAGTCACTCAGTCTTGCCCTTTGAATAAAATCCAAATTTCTTACCATAGTCTATAAGGCTCTACTTGTTTGCTGAGATGTCTCCCAGAGTTTAGAATGGTGCCTGGCACATAGTAGGTAATCAATAAACCATTGTCGAGTAGATAAAAGATCTGCTATTTGTTTACCTCTCTAACCTCATTTTGTACTCTTCTCCCCCAATTCATGAACCTCCGGCCACACTTGCCTTTTTTCTTCTCTTAGAGAAATATGGGAATATTTGGGGAATATGAAATATCAGAGCATATGAAATATTTCTGCTTTAAGGCTTTTGCACTTGCTGTTGTTTCTATGAAAATCCCTCTTCCCAAGATATTTGCATGGCTGGCAATTGCTTGTCGTTTAGTTTTCATCTCAAGTGCTGCCTTCTCAGAGAGGCCTATCCTGACCGTTCTCTATTCCTTTCACTCCCTATCAGATTACTCATATATTAAGGTGCCTCTCTCTCTCCTGGTGTGGACTGTAATAAGATAGAAATTTCGTGGTACTCAGAGACAGAAAACCATCAAAGGGGTTTCAATGACCTTGTGCTGCCAACGATGAGTTCTTTGATATTCTAGATAAAAATCCTAGACTAGGATTATTCCTAGGGTAGTTTCCATAGTGACAAATGTGGATACCAGGACACAGCTCATATGCAACCTTCTGTGGGGAAACTCAGCAACTTTTCAAGGAGAGAAGATGATGTTCTGAGATGTTGTGTAGTGGGTGCTGGGGTGTGCCACACAGACTTGCCCTTCAGGCCTGAGCCTTCCTCCCTGCAACTACTGGAGGATTTGCTGTGCGAGTCACAGCTGAATCCTTCCCCAGGAACTTCCCTTCATCAAAGGGAGTGTCCTTGCCCAAGTGTACTCACACTCCCCAGGGAGACTCCATTCAGATGCTGATCGTTGGACGTTGAGAGTCACAAAGATCTTGTCCCATTGTCTCAACTTGGGACAGGTCTAAAGGACCATCAGCTCCGCTGCTCCTTATGGGTTAACAGTTGAATTGCACTTCAACTTCTCCCCTGCGGAATCCTGCTTCCTTCTCTCCAGATAGTGTCACTGCTTTGTTATTCTCAAGGGCATATTCCGCCTTTCACCTGCATGCAAATCTGCCTCAGATTCTGTTCCAGGGGCATCATACCTATGGCAAACCCTTTCAATTGTTATCCCGGAAGTTATGGGCCTGTGGGGACATCCAATTTCCACTTTTATTGGGGTTACAAAGACAAAAGTTTCTCTATAATTAGACATATATATATATATATATAAACAAAAAAGCAAGATTTCTAAGTAAAGAAGCTATAAGCTGGGGCTTTCTTTGGGGCACATGTGGAATATTTTAGCTTTCTGTGCTTAGAAACAGTAGAAAATAGTTCTGGTATGTTCATCCCATTGTTTCCCAGGATTTATGAATAGGTTAATAGATGCATGATGGTATTAGGGGTTTTAGGTACATGTAGATTCTTTCCTAAGGATCTATCATAACATACTGTTTGATTTCTTCATAGTACTTTTCATTACGTAAAAGCATCTTTAGTTTGGGGGTTTATTTACTTACTATTTTTCTTCTCTCACTACAATATAGCCTCCCTGAAAGCAAGGAGCTGCTATAACCCCAGCTTCCAGCATCTTGGCTGGCAAGCCTTGGGAAATAACTTAAATGAGTGTTGCTCTGTGCACTTCTTTCCTGTTTTCTGATATTTAGGTGGATGATCAGAAGTCTTTTGTGTGGTGAGTAGTGCCAGTGCAAACTCTGAGTCCTGCAGATGCTGATTAAGGAGCAGCCAAGGGGCCAGTCCTCCTAGAATAAGGCCCTTATCAAGAGTCAAGAGGAGAGCCAGGCCAGATGAGATTTGGAGCTCATTTTAATGGCAGGCTGCCAGGCCAGGAAGTTAGGACAAGATGTAGAAGCCAGAGAGCATGACAGTATAGATACAGTGCTTGTGAATATATGCTTCTGAGCTGGGACTGAATCCCAGCTCTACTCTGGACTGTGTGACCTTCGCCAACTAAATGTGCCGAAGGAGTCCTTATTTGTTTATCTATCAAATAGGTTAATAATAGCACGCATGAAGTCATACTGTGAAGACTTAGCAAATTAAATCTTATCTGTGGAACACACAATAGATGTTTTCTTCATTAGTAAACCACCCAGTTGGTCAGTAGAGAAAGAGAGAGCAGGACTACTTGGAGAAGTAAGTCTTATGTTTTGTGCACTCACAGAATGAATAACCGAGTTGGATCTCTGCCTGTTGATAATTGTAGTACTTGCCATTTTATCCTTGGCCTTGGGCCTAAAACAGAGGTAGGACGAAGCAGAGAGCCTTGTAGGTGTGGCAGGATCCCAGGAGCTTTACCTGTGAGTGCAGGGAAGGCCAGGAAGTCTCACACTCTGTCGTGCTCACAATGCAGAACAGTTTGAGAAGTTCAGGAACACAAAACCAGAACTCTAGAGAAATAGTCCTGCTCTGAGAGCCCTTGAATTAGAGGGAGGAAAAAGGAAAGCCTTTAGGGCACAGAGCCCAGTCTGTCCAGTGGAGAGTGTGGGACTTTCTGTCTGCAAAGGGACAGGTGGTCAGTTTGCTTTGGGAATCTCGGTTCTGGAGGAGCCCTTGTCTGGCACGGTGCTTCCAATATAGCAACCACTAGCTACCTGTGTCTACCGAGCCCTAGAAATGCAGCTGGTCCAAACTGAAAGGTGTCACAAGTTTAAAATACACACCGGAGTTTGAAAAATTAGTATGTAATATACCTCATTAACAATTTTTTATATTGATTACACACTGGAATGGTAATATTTTGGAGGTATTAGGTTAATTAAAATACATTAGAATTATTTTGTCTTTTTTAAAAATGTAGCTACTAGGAAATCTGACGGTACACGTATGAATTGAATCTGAGGCTCGCACTATATTCCCATTGGACAGTGTTGGCTCAGCGTCTGTGCCTTACAGTGTCAGCCCCGGTGGCAGCATGTGTGAGACATAAAAAGGCTCTCCTCTCCATCGGAGTCTTCAGTGCTGACTCTCAGGCTCTGAGGCCCCTCTCGACTTCACAGATGCGCTTGGCTCTCGATGATCAGTTATAGGTTTGCAATTTGGGAGCCTGCAACAGGCACAAGCTGTTCAGTGCATAAGTGCTCTCAATTTTATCTAAGAGTCCATTTAAGTTAATGTTAGCATTTCTTTTCTGTACCCCAAGCAAAAACTGAGTGTGTTCAATTTAGTGGCAATACATTAAATTAGTGAATCATCATTCCTCTGATGTGAACTAACTGGAATGTGCCACTGGACCGTTCTAGCAGCCTGCATTCAGCACGGCAGAACTGATCTCTAATGGCTAACGTATCTGCAGGGTTTGTGCCTGTGAATTAAGGTGATGGAATGCATCAAGCAACATCTGAAGGGAGCTTGAGACTTACAACAAACGCAATGTTCCTTTCCTCCAGGTAAAATAGCAAGTTTTTCTAAAATTTTGGAAATGTTCCTATAGATTACATAATTAAAAGTAAACTAAGGATAGCAAAGTTTGCCTTGAAAAAGCTGACAAGCCCATGGAATAAAAGGCTGGTAACTTGGATGGAGTATGGACTCACCTTGAGAGTGCAATTAATGAAAACGAGAGAGGTTTTTAGTTTTGGAGCCAGGTTCTAAAATTTGGTTTCTAATCACTGTTCTGCTGATAACTGACCATCTAACCTGTGAACAAATCATTTCTCCCTCCACAGTCTTTTTCTGGAAAATTGGAAAGGGCTAGTACTAGAACAGATGGTTGCCAAAATCCCCTTCAATGCAACACTGTGGAAAACTACCTCTTCTAGCACATGTGCAAGTATGCATGTGTGCACACGTGTGCATGCACACACACACACACACACACACACACACACATACACACCCTATAAAGAAAATTTGTCCTAGGTTTCTATCTTAAATAATGCGTTAAATGTGATGGGAAGTTTGTCATGGGAAATACTGTGCATTTATTGGGATGTGTTAGGATTGAGATGCCTGAAAGGAGAACTACATAGGCAACTGGAATACAAATCTAAAGTTCAGAAGCAAATTTTGGATTTGAGATAGAAATTTGCAAGTCAACAGTAGAAAGATGATATCTAAGCCCATGAGAATTGGTGTGCTCACCTAGGGAGAAAGTTTTGAGAACAAAAGATGAAATTTCCTAAAGAGGAGTTCCAGGCATGTTACAAATAATGGAAAGTTGGGGAAGTGTATGTTGCCCTAAGTTGAATATTATTGTAGGATGTCGGCCATTTGAGTGTTTGCTATTTTTTGCTAAAAGAAATTATCAGCTTCTTTTCTCTATTGTTAAACCTCATGTTAACATAAATCTGTTTCTTAATAATATTCTTAATTCCTCTCATTCCAGTGGAGTTAGATGTGTTTGTGAAAAATAAAGGCTGAAGTGTTCACTGCTGGATTCCTACAAGGATTCATTCTCCCCTCCTCCATCATTAATTATAGAACTTGTCCCTGTGACTCAGGTGAACTGAGGCAACCTCTAGCTTTAGCTATTGGCCTGATTGGTCTAAGAGTAATCTCATGTCCTTTGCCTGTGATTGGTCCATGGATTGTCATATGACCCAGTTTAGGCCAATGGAATGAGAGGAGAGATTTTCTGTGGTTTCTATGAATTGTCCTTCTGGCTCTTCTAGGAAAGTTTTGATAGTTGCTCCCTTTTCTCTAAAATTGTGCATCAATATGAGGACTAGAAGTGTGAGAATAAAGCTAATTAGAGGAGAGCAAATCTCACAGAAGAGGGAAAGAAGAGAAGAGCACCCCAGATAAAGCAAGCCCTGAAGCTCACCTTGTGCCTAGACTTTTAGAACCAGTAACCAATACATTTCCTTTCTTCTTTCTTCTTTCTTTCTTTCTTTCTTTCTTTCTTTCTTTCTTTCTTTCTTTCTTTCTTTCTTTCTTTCTTTCTTTCTTTCTTTCTTTCTCTCTCTCTCTCTCTCTCTCTCTCTCTCTCTCTCTCTCTCTCTCTCTCTCTTTCTTTCTTTCTTTCTTTTTAGTTTAAGCAACTTTAAATTGGGTTTTTGGTACTTGTGGCTGAAAGTAGCCTTCATGATACACATAGCTAGAAACTTGCAATACATAAAATGTTTGGTTTATTATGTTTGTCTCCAAACATTTTATATGTTTTTAAAATAGAGGTTGGAGCCACAGCATAAGTGAAAAGAAGAACCTGTCTTTTCAATGGTCTTATATTAAAAGTTCTCACTTCCTTATTTAGCTGTCACTAGTAGAACTCTTTGATGGCTGGGATGTTGTTCCAGAATCAGATCCTCAGTCCTCTTTAATTGCACGGTGAATGTTAACTCTGCCTATTAGATCACAAGACCTGAGGTAGAGGTGTGCTAAGAGGGGGGGTGAGAGTGAGAATGGGGAACAAGGATCAAAGTACTTATGAGGTCGGACAATTAAGTTTGTGAACTCATCCTAGAAAAAGTGCTACATACCTCATTGCTGAATATCACTACAGTCACCTTCAAAGTACTCCCCTTGGGAAGCTATGCACCGATGCCAGCACCTAGTCCACCCTTCAAAGCAATTTTGGAACTCCTTTTCTGGGATGGCCACCAGAGCTGTCATCGTATTACCCTTGATGTCCTGAAAGTCATCAAAATGTCTTCCTTTCAGTATTTTCTTTATCTTCCGGTAAAGAAAGAAGTCATTGGGGGCCAGATCAGGTGAGTAGGGAGGGTGTTCCAATACAGTTATTTGTTTACTGGCTAAAAACTCCCTCACTGACAGTGCCGTGTGAGCTGATGCATTGTCGTGATGTAAGAGCCATGAATTGTTGGCAAAAAGTTCAGGTCATTTTCGACTAACTTGTTCATGCAGCCTTTTCAGCATTTCTAAATAGTAAACTTGGTTAACTGTTTGTACAGTTGGTACAAATTCATAATGAATAATCCCTCTGATATAAAAAAAGGTTAGCAACATCATTGCAACAAGTTCGTGAACTTAATTTCAGACCTCATATGAGGGTCAGCAACCTGTGAAATGAATCTTATGAAGTTTGCTTAGGGTGAAAGAAATGAGAGCAGGTTCATAGTTTCAATCTTCCTTATCAGAAGTGGTTGCAAAATAAGGAAAAGGAAACGAACATTTGTTAAGTAGTTACTATTTTTAAAGGCACTCTGCTAGGAGCTAGGAGTGTGCATGAGTTTGAGATAGGTAGACAAAGGATAGTGAAGGAAGGAATAGGATTAGGATAAAAACCCTCATTCAGGTATGTGTCTGTCTTTTGCTTGCATGTTAGAAGGCATATGTAAGTTATTTAATTCTCAAATAACTTCTTTGCAGTATTATTCCTATTTTTATAGAATGAACAGAGGCACAGAGAAGTTGAGTAACTGACTTAAATTCACACAGCTGATTGAATTAAATCAGATCTCTCTCATTTCAAAACTACTCTTTTCACTACGTTATCCATACTTCCCCTCAACCCCTCCTCATTCCCACTGATACAGCTCTCCTGGATAAAGTGTCATAAATCAGCTTGTGTAAAAATGGGGACAGTGATTAGTTCTGGGTTATACTTCGCAGTCCACAGCAATAGGCACCCAATTTGGAGAAAGAGTGGTTTTATAAACAATTCATTCTTCCAAATTTCTTGGCCCAGCTTTATTGGTGGTCTTACTGGTCACTCGTTTCTTGGCAGATGTCTGTGATGTTTATTTGCTTCTAGTCCCACTCTTAGTTTATCTTTTCCATTGTTTTCTCTTACAGAAATGACTTTTCAATAGAATCATTCTCAAACCCAAACAGATTTTAATCAGTTCAGACATAGGCAGTGGCCATTCTCCGACAGTGTCGAAATACCAATTTTGGGAAACAGGACCTCAGACAAGCCCATGGTCATGGGGCACAGGAATGCTTGTGATTTGAACTGAAAAGTCTTTGGGTCCCTTTGGGGTACGAGAATGAAGGCCAAGGTTTACATACAAGTGTTTAGGATTGGGATGTAATTGAGTTTTTGGATCCTTGCTGGAGAACTGGTCCCTGAATCCAGGAGCATCAGGTCAGAAGTTAGGGATCAAGAAGTAATAATCAGGGGCTGCTAAGGGGAAGAAAAGAGAGATGTGAGTCTGGGAAAATGAGAGTAAAGAAATGCAAAGAAAGGCTCCTCCTTGAATATAGACTATTGGTAGATATCAGCTAGGATAGTGCTTTGCCCTCATGAATCATGCAGAATGGTGACAGGGGTGAAGGTCTTTCTAGTATGAATTCTTTAGAGAAAAGGTGGGTTCTCAGACAGGAAACCTTGGCTGAGACTAGCTTTAGACAGACAGTAGGGTGATGTGATGGTTAATTTTATGTATCAACTTGACTGGGCCATGGGGTGCCCAGATAGTTGGTGAAACATTATTCTAGATGTGTTTGTGAGGATGTTTCTAGATGAGATTAGAATTTTTTATTTTTATTTTTAATATATTTTTATTTTTAAATTATAGTTGACACACAATATTATATTCATTTGAGGTATACAACACAGTGATTAGACATTTATATAACTTACGAAGTGATCACCCCGATCAATCCAGTACCCGTCTGACACCACACACAATTATTACAATACTACTGACTATATTCTGCATGCTATACTCTATATTCCCATAACTACAAATTTGTATGTCTTAATCCCCTCTCCCCTTCACATATCCTCCCTATCCCCTCCCCACCCCTCCGGTAACCATCAAAATGCTCTCTGTATCTATGGGATGAGACTAGATTAGAATTTGAATCAGTAGTCTGAGTAAAGCAGATTGCCCTCCCTAATACATACAGGTAGACCCCATCCAATCAATTGAAGTCTGAATAGAACAAAAAGGCTGACCCTTTTGTAAGCAAGAGGGAACTCCACCAGCCAGACTGCCTTGAGCAGGGACACAGGTTCTTTCCTGCCTGCAGACTGGAAGGGAAACACTGGTTTTCTGGGACTCGAGGCTGCCAGCTTTCAGCTGGAACTTACACCATCAATTCTCCGATAACTTGCCAACTGCAGATCGGGGCCTTGTCAGCCTCCATAACCGCATGAGCCAATTCCTTAATAAATGAGTGAGGGAATGAGTGAGTTCCAGGGGAGAACTTCTGATTACTGGGTAACTGCTGAGTGTCTGTCATGGGGAGGTGAGCCTGGAGCTTGCAAAGGGACAGTCTTGGAGTAGGTTCCGTGTGTCATGTTATCCAGCCCATATAAAACTTTGGGCCTGTTTCCTTATGTCATTCCCTTCCACACCCCGCCCCACCCCTGGCTGTGTGTTTCTCAGTGTGTTGCCAGGGAGCAGCACCCAGAGTTCCCCATATTGAAGAGAGGGATCTAAGCTGGAACAGCTGGAACAGAATTGTCCAGCCACCTCTCGACCTTCACTCCCAGCCTTGGAGGCCTAGGTTTTATATAAGGAAGGACTTTTATTTTTTATTTTTAAGAAGAGTATCTAAAGAAATGAAGTAGATTTAGAAATGTGAGTAAAAGGTCTCTGAAATCAACCTTAGTCTACTTTTTAAGAACTCGTGTGTGTATGTGTGTAGGGAGAGAGAGAGAGGGAGGTGGGGAGGGAACCATGTGTGACAACCACATGGCATACTATTTATTTGTGTGGTTAACTACATGTTGCATAAAATACACCATTTTAGCCATTTTCTAAAATCAAAGTTTATTGGAGTGACAATTGTTAGTAAAGTTACATAGATTTCAGGTGTACAATTCTGTAGTACATCATCTATATATATCACATTGTGTGTTTATCACCCAGAGTCAGTTCTCCTTCCATCACCATATATTTGATCCCATTTACCCTCATTTACCACTCCCTCCCCCCTTACTCTCTGGTAACCACTAAACTATTGTCTGTGTCTATGAGTTTTTTTTCTGCATTTGTTTGTCTTGTTCTTTTGTTTTTCTCAATTTAATATACCACATTATCAGTGAAATCATATGGTTCTCTCCTATTTCTGTCTGACTTATTTTGCTTAGCATTATAATCTCAAGGTCCATTCATGTTGTTGCAAATGATGTTATTTCATCTTTTATTATGACTGAGTAATATTCCATTGTGTATATATGCGACAACTTCTTTATCCATTCATCTATCGAAGGACACTGGTTGTTTACATGTCTTGGCCACTGTAAATACAGCTGCAATGAACATTGGAGCACATATGTCTTTACAGATAAATGTTTTCAGATGTTTTGGGTAGATACCCAGGAGAGGGATTGCTGGGTCATATGGTAATTCTAGTCTTAATTTTTTGAGGAATCTCCACACTGCCTTCCATAGCGGCTGCACCAGTCTGCATTCCCACCAACAGTGTATTAGGGTTCGTTTTTCTCCACAGCCTCTCCCACACTTGTTACTTTAAGGCGTCTATTTAAGTGGCATTAAGTACATTCACAATGTTGTGCCACCATCACCACCATCTAGTTCAGGGTCTTTTTGATTACTCCAGATGAAAACTCTGTATTTATTAACCAACAGAAGGAAGGAGGATGCATTGATAAAAGTATTGCTCTGTTCCTTCAGAAACCCAAACTCTTTTTCAACTTTTATCTCTGGACTCTGGATTGAGCTAAATACCGTCAACTGAATGATTTGTTTTGTGAATCTGCGTTTTCCAGAACTTTAGGAAGCTGATTGAAGAGGTGAATGTGCTCTGCCTTCTGTTTGCTCTCTGTGCAGCCTCTGCAGCCTCACCTCTGCTGCCTGTGCAGAGAAAAGTACTTTTCCTGTTCCAGATCACCGCATGGGATGCTTAAATCTCTTTCAGGACTCAGCAGCAAGAATTCCACCGATAACCTGAGATGATGTTTAAATGTATCCTGTTTCAGAGGATTTTTTTTTAATCTAAAATTTCAAATGAAGGTGTCTTAAAAAATCAGTTCCTTTTCCCACAGTCCACAACGGCTCCTGGAGCTGATAAACCTCTGGTGTCTTGATTAGGACCAGAGCCCACCTGGCATCAGACCCACTTCCCTCGACTGGCTGACTGAGGATCTATTTGGCAGGAGGCAGGCACATATCAAGCAGAATGGCCACATTCTGCACACAAGCTCCCAGCTACACACCAGCGTTCATCATGATGGAGAATGCAGCAGTGCTGGGTGTCTGCCCAGACAGGTGAGAACACTGGTGTTCTCAAAAAGCTGCTGGAATTCATGTCTGAGGTTAATTTTCCACTGCTGGAAAGTTCCAAAAGAAAAATCCTTTAAAAACTCTTTGGAAGTATAGTGGTAAACTTTCTGAACTCCTTCCCATGAAATGATAGAAGTAAATCATTTACCAAAGATGATAATTCCAGTGTAATCACAATTTACTTAAAACAAACAAACAAAGAGGAAAGATTAGTACAGAAAGAAATGGCTCACACTAACATCTGAAATGTAAAAAGAAAACATACAACGAATGGGTGTGGGCTCTGCACTCACTTCCAATGTATGTGTTTGGGTTTCCCCCCACACACCACTAAGCAATTCTTGGACACCAGCTGGGTGTTGTACAATTCAACTCAGTTCTGACAGAATCTACCCGGAGATAGCATCAGATTCCACAGGTGGAGGGCTCAGTCCCAGAAGACTGCCCTCCATTTCAGTTGCCAATTGCAAACCCAGATTGTTGTCTGTCCTTCTGACCGACTGCTTGTAAATCAGAGGTTCCCATGACCCCCTCCTTGGGTTCAAATAATTTGCTAGAGTTGTTCACAGAACTCAGGAAACCAGTGTACTCTCTAGATTACTGGTTTCTTATAAAAGCATATAACTCAGGAACAGAGCGATGGAAGAGATGCCTCTGGCAAGGTATGGGAGAGGGCACAGAGCTTCCATGCCCCCTCTGAGCTCGCCACTCTCCCCAGATCTCCACATGTCCACCAGTTCATGTGTCCTTTTGGGTTTTGATGGAGGCTTCATTACTTAGGCATGATTGGTTAAATCATTGGCCATTCATGATTGAACTCAATTTTTAGCCCCTCTTCCCTCCGTGGAGGTAGAGAGGGGAGAGGGGCACATGAGCTTAAAAGTTCCAACCCTCTACTCATGTGGTGACTCTTGTCACCCAGTCATTCTGGTGACCAGCTCCCATCCTTAGGTGCTTTCCAGAAGTCACCTCATTAACATAACTAAAGACACAGTTATTGCTCTCCTGACTCGGGAAATCCCCAGCGTTTCAGAGCTCTGAGCCATGACTAGGGTTGAAGGTCAAACATATATTTCTTATTATAAAGCACAATATCACCATGGGCACTTTACATATATCTATGTACTTTTTAAATAAAGGTAGATTTATTTCTATAAATTTAATAATACTTTGGTTTCCACCATTTTTAGGAAATAAAGTAAATTTGCAGAAACTGAAATTTTCTTTTTTGAAAGTGCATCGTCTTGTTAACCACTGAGTTGGACTCCTTTCTCCCCGCCTGACAAAACAGAGACTGTTAATCACTATTAGACTTTCTCTGTGACTCAGTCACATTTGACCACAGTGTCTGCCAGTACAAAAAGGAACTAACTGCTTTTCAGCTCTGAGCCTTCTGAGTGCTCATGCTGCCCCCTCCTTCTCTCCTTTCTCTCCCTTCTTACTGTGTACTGACCATTCTCACTCTTTCTACCTTCAGGATAGCTTTTTCCAGCAAGCTCCCCATTCCCAACTCCCTTTTGCTATTTTTGAGAAGCACGTGTGCAATAAAGTCAAGATGCTGAATGTCAGTAGGCAGTCTGCAAGCAAGGACCAAAAGCTTTTGCCTTTGGAATAAAATATATAATCTTTAGCGTATTTAGACTTCTTTTCATTTGGTTTTCAGAGTCATACCTGCGTGCTCTGTGACTAAACCAAAGTGACATAGTGTAGTTAAAAGTGTAGGTTTTACAGTTTGACTGTCAAGGCTCAAATCCCAGCCCTGTTGCTGAGCTGTGTGATCTTTTGGGCAAGTTACTCAAGGTTCCATGCCTCAGTTTCCTTATCTGTGGAAAGGGGATATAATAGTACTGTTACCATAGACAGAAAAAATAGGGCCTCAGTGAGAGAAGGGGGAAGGAAAAGAAGGAGGAGGTGAGAGGAGACAAAGGAAGGAAGTGATGAGATCATTCTTAAGAAAGGTGCAGCTACTGGACCAGCCAGAACTAGATTTCAGTGACCGAGAGCAGAGCTGAGACGCCATCTTGCTCCTCAAGATGAACTTTAGCTAACTGCAATGGATTACAATATTCTTAGCATTGTGGGCAGGGAAAATCTCTACCCCATGTCCCCATGACAGTTCCGATTAAAGCCAAATAAGGACAAGAGAATCCTACCTCCCCACAGGAAGGAGTGGTCAGTGAGGACCTGCCTGGGAACGCCTGTAATGCCACCCCTAAATTTCAAGTATTTCATGCCCTCATTATGCGGGTAGTAAATTCCTAAGCCCCTTTGTTCTTTGGTGCAGTTGCTCTCCCGGCCTGCCCCCTCCCACCATATTGGGAGCGTACTATCTTATTTCTTTTAATAAATCCACTGCTTGCTTGACTTATTCAGTGCCTCCTTGAATTCTTTCCTGTGGTGTGCACCAAGAACCCTTTTTCTGGGAATAGTACCACCTTATAATGTTATGATGTGAATTCAGTACATTAATATCTGTAAAACACTTAGAAGAGGGTCTGACACATAGTATTTATTTAAAGTTAGAATTTTAAGTGAAATCTGTTAACATAATTTATACACAAACATGAGAAAAACAGCTGGAAAAATTTTAAAATACAGTTCTCCCTGTTCTTTTTATTTGATCCACACATATATTTTGAACACTTACTCTGTGCAATATGTTGTGCTAGGTGCTACAGAGCATGCATGCCCAGAACTCTCTGAGGAGTTTCCTAAATAAAGCTATGGTTATCAATTTTAGGTGTAAAGGACATGACAGCAAGTTTGAGCATGCTTATAAACAGAAGGAACCCTCATAGACACAGTGAGGATTGTCCCTGGTGGGGCCATGGTGGGGCCCAAACAAGGTGTTAATTGCTCATGTTAGTTAAATTTTGTGTCCCTGAGCAAGATAATACAGACAGACCAATAATAATTACATAATAACTGCTCTGAGTGGGTCTTTAGTGGGAGATAAGTCAATGCAAGCTAAGTTCTTGCCATAAGCAGACCGACCTTGGGAACATGTACAGTGTGGGTCCTGCTGTGAGGGCAGGAGGCAGAGAGGGATGGGTACAGAGAGGGAGAGTATGACGGGGAGTGATGGAGGGGGAAGCTGTTACAGCGAGTGGGTGGCTGAGGGCATAACGTCCTTGTTCAGATGATGCTGTAAGACACATATTGACCCTTCTGACTTTCTTTCCTTCTTTTCTTTTCATTCCTTCCTTCCTTCTTTTTTTTCCTTCCTTCCTTCCTTCTTTCTTTCCTTCCTTCCTTCCTTCCTTCCTTCCTTCCTTCCTTCCTTCCTTCCTTCCTTCTTTCCTTCCTTCCTTCTTTCCTTCCTTCCTTCTTTCCTTCCTTTCTTTTTTACTTTCTTCCTTTTTTTGAATAAGCCACTTAAGAAGAGGCCCCATGGCTCTCAAGTTAAAGAGGTAAGACTAAAATCATAGTCATTGCTAGCTACATCCATACCAAATCATTGGGCCCATTAGGCAGCTTACCTCAGAATTAAGGATGTGAAATGGGTTGGGAGAGAAGATTGTGCCACTTCCTGGTTTGTTTTATTTGTGTACTCTTTTTAGTTTTAGTGTATAGAATTGAAAATGCTGAATTCGATCATTCCACATAGATGGGTGAGAAGGGGCTAAACCATTCTCTCCATACTCATTTCTTTAGCTAACAAAGAGAAGTCATCTGCAAACAAAAGTATGCAGATTTTCATTTGATTATGTTCAGTCATATATTGTTTACTTTTTGTTTCTTGTGTCTGCATGTCGATTCAATGTATTAGTCTGTTAGGGCTGCCATAATAAAGTACCACAGACTGGGTGGCTTAAACAACAGAAATTTGTTTTCTCATTTATTTCCTCAGTTCTGGTGGCTGGAAATCGAAGATCCAGGTGTTACAGGGTTGGTTTTTCCTGAGGCCTCTCTCCTTGGCTTGCAGATGGTTGCCTTTTCACTCTGTCCTCACAAGGACTTTGTGTGTGTGTGTGTGTGTGTGTGTGTGTGTGTGTGTGTGTGTGTACCCCTGATGTCTTTTCCATTTCCTATAAGAACACCAGTCCTATTGAATTAGGGCCCCATCCTAACAGATTCGTGTAACCTTAACTACATCCTTAAAGACCCTATTTCCAAATACAGTCACATTGGGGTTTAGGGCTCAACATATAAATTTTAAAGGGTGGGTATAATTCATTCCATACACTCAGTAAGATTATAAACTGTGTGGAAGAAGAGATCATTCCTTTGTAACAACACCAGGAAAGCTGGCAGAATCTATATAAAGAGTAGTGTCACTGAACACAAAAAAAACTATTGGGGTAGCGGGTGAGGGGGTTTGGGGTGAGGGGGTTTCCTCAGGATAAATTATTCTCATCCAATATATTGAAATTTTTTGAGAACATGACTATCTAGATAAAGAATGTGTATAAATAACAGAGCTGCAAGGTGCCTTGGAGACCATCTAGTTCAGATCCTCTTGTTTTACCAATGAGTACATTGAGTGTCAAGAGGTCATGGAAACACACAGCTAGTTAGTGGCAGAGCTAAGAGGAGACTGCAGTGTTTTACCTTTCATAGCATGCCACCTCAAAAAATACCTGTGGATAAGGACAAGTGGCTATAATCTATTCAGAGTTTCAAAAGTTTGACAGTTTAATTTTAAAGGTGGTAAAGCAGAGAGCTCCAAGGAATTGGTTTTATTTTGCTGTGGAACTGACAAGTAACGGGAAGTAAAAGATAAGGAGAGACGGGCATTCATCTTGCTAGATATTCATATTATTCAGCAAACATCTATTAAATATCCAGTGGGTACTGCTGAAAATTGGCTTTTTAAACAGAAACCTTTTAATAAATGGTCTAGGAAGGCCAACCATTTCACCAAGTCAGCATTTTCAAAGAGAGACGTTGGTAGGGTTATGAGGAAAAGGGGTGCAGGCATAAATATGCTGGGAAACACTGAGTTAAAGTGAAAATGCGTTCTTCAGTGTAGAACTTCTCTGGGCCATTGCTATAATAATTAAATAGGAGGGGTCAATATATTCCTAAATTTTGACCAGAGAAGCTCCTGTTTACAGAGTATCTTGTGGGAAATACTGTAAAGTATATTTGTGAGGTAAAATACCGAGTTGACGAAGATAAAAATGTAAGAAGGATCTGAGTGTCCAGGAACACTTATTATTTGCAAAATATATGTTAGCATGCTCCATAGTCTTGTTATCTTCTTTTTCCCACAAGTAATCTCACCTATAGTCTTCGTACATATTGCTTGCTGAGGAGAGATGCTTATTTTCTAATTTTTTGGAATTATTTGAGTTTCCTGGTATAATGCTCTGTACATAATAAGTGCTTTGTAGATAATTGTTAATTGACAATGTGATGGTAGTAGATGAATTTTAATGGTGATGACTAAGAGATAATGCAATTAGCGAAGAAAAAGAAACAATATGTTGTGAACAAAAATCACTCTACAAACAGGAAATGTCACATTTCTAAGTATTCTTAATTCTCAACTTAATTTTGACTCAGTTCACATCTTAGTTATTAATGGAGCTTCCTTCCCTTTGAGTTTTGTGCAAGAATCCTAAGACTTACAAGGGTATGAACATTGAAGGAGGGCCTTGAATCTCCAGTTCATCATGACAACCCCTGATGCCCTCCTTTGCAAGCCTGGATTATCCAGATGGGCCTGGTATAATCCCAAGAGTCCTTCTAAGAGGGAGGCAGGAGTATTAGAGTTACATATAACAAAGGAAGTAGAAGACAGAGAGAGAGAGAGGATCAAAGATGCTATGCTGCTGGTTTTGAAGATGGAGGAAAGGGCCAGAAGTCAAAGAATGAGGTGGCCTTTAGAAGCTAAAAAAGGCAAGGGGCTGGAGTTTCTTCTAGGCCTCCAAAAGAAATGCAATCCTTCCCTACTGACACCTTGAAATCAACTGAAACCATTTCTAACTTCTGACCTCCAGAATTATAAGGTAATAGATTTGTATTTTAAGCCAACAGTGTGTGGTAATTTATTCCAGCAGCAATAGAAAACTAATACAGATTTGCAATATCTTGAAGCTTCATGTTCTGCTTTCTAAATGGGGGCTGTGGACGTGGGCTGGGTTATACCTTAGGGCCACTCTCCTTTGCGGCACTGCTGGGATATGGCATGGAACAGGGGGATCTTCTACGGATCTACACTGAGGCTTTTCCATTTTTTCCCTCACAAATTCTACATCTTCCCTCTGTTCCAATTCCAGGAGAAAATCTCTTCATTGAACTAGAAATTATGAAGAGTAGTGTTATTGAATGCAAGAGGGAAAATTCTGTGCAAACATATCATACATGTATAGCTCAATAAGTCATCTTACCAAATATATTTACAGAATGATAAATTCTAAGCAGTGAGTTTTGATCAAGAAAAGAATTTCAGATTCCCCCAACTGTTGGATCAATCTGTTTTTTCATTGGCTCACTTGCATTTCTCTTGCTCTCAGTGAACCTAAAGCTCCTCCTCGACTACCCTTTTGTATGTATACATGTGTGTGTGTCTGTAATATAATGTATATATACTTTATATATTTATAATGTGTATATAAAATGATTACTATGTATCACTATACATAAAATTTTATATATATAATTACTGTACACAATCTTCATTCATAAAAGAAATGAAGAGTTAAAATTTTCTAATTTAGACTTTTCTAGAAAAGATTAGTTAGAAATTTTTTGTTGCTTTGGGAGAAGAGAAATGGAGCAAATGTTTAAGAAAAAAGATATCTGAAGATTGTTCTAAGAATTTTTGGAAACAGGAAGGTTTATATACTTCAAATAAAGTGACAACAGAAAATGTACGAGGTGTGACAATAAAGTTCACGAATTCGTTACAATGATGTTGATAACCTTTTTTGATACCAGAGGGATTATTCATTATGAATTTATACCCACTGGACAAACAGTTAACCAAGTTTACTATTTGGAAGTGCTGAAAAGGCTGCATGAACAAGTTAGACAAAAATGACCTGAACTTTTCGCCAACAATTCATGGCTCTTGCATCACGACAATGCACCAGCTCACACGGCACTGTCTCTGAGGGAGTTTTCAGCCAGTAAAGAAGTAACTGTATTGGAACACCCTCCCTACTCACCTGATCTGGCCCCCAATGACTTCTTTCTTTACCCGAAGATAAAGGAAACATTGAAAGGAAGATATTTTGATGAGAGTCAGGACATGAAGGGTAATACAAGGACAGCTCTGATGGCCATTCCAGAGAAAGAGTTCCAAAATTGCTCTGAAGGGTGGACTAGGTGCTGGCATCGGTGCATAGCTTCCCAAGGGGAGTACTTCGAAGGTGACCATAGTGATATTCAGCAATGAGGTGTGTAGCACTTTTTCTAGGATGAGTTTACGAACTTAATTTACCTTGTATGCTTAGTTTATACCCTAATGAGATTCTTGGCTCCTTTCAAAGCCATTATTGTATGCTCCTATTTTAACTCTGGCTATATATATATATGTATATATACACACACACACACACACACATACATATATATAAATATACACAGAGAGAGAGAGATATCTAGATATATCTAGATATATATATATATTTATATCTATCTCTATCTCTATATCATATACCATATACCATATATATAAATATCATATACCATATACCATATATATATGTATACACACATATATATATACATATACATATACATATACATATACATATATATATATATATATATATATATATATCTCCTTTGGGCTATAACTGATAAAATGAACAGTTGAAAAATAGAGACTGGAATGAAACATTAAACTGGAATGAACCATACTAATTTGCTGAATCTTGAACTGAGTCCAAATATTACTTTTGTATTACATCACAAATGTATCAGTTTTATTCCAAAAAAGTGAACTGATGTGAACCATAACTGAGCCTGTATATGTTTCCCCAAATCGTGAAATTGGAAGAAAGCTGTAATGTCAGGATGTTCACTGAACAAAATTTGAGCCAAACTGTTTCATTTGGTTTGAATCTTTGATGAATAGGGAATTGTATCTCAATATGTTTATTTTCATCTCTGTAATTCCTTTATCTTTTAGGTGCAACATGCCTAAGGATCTCTTGTGATTTCCTAGAAGCTTTGGCAACCATAATTAGTCATCCCACAAATGCTGTTCAGAGTTCCAAACAGTAGTATTGTCAAAAAGACTCACTCACATAGATGCTAACAAGTGAACTGGAGGCCTGCCTCTGACTGGAGAACTGGGTAGAAGTATTCACAATACTAACTGGCCCTTCACCACTTTTTTTTTTTTTTTCAAAAAGAGAAATCCATTCATCTTAACTTCCTGCTAGTATTCCCATTGAATCAAGGTGCATTTTCATAGATTCTGAAGATCACTTGAGTTGTTGCTATCTATTAGCTATTTCTCTGAAATTAAAATAAGCAGCTTGTCTCAAGGAGGCACAGTTTGGGAGGGGTACTTCCACAGGGTACCAGGACTACCACCGCCAGTGTTTCTGCTGGCGGTTTGGTCTATATCCAGACAGATATCAGGATCCTGCAATCTTCCAGGCTGGAAGACTAAAAGATTGGAAAATTCTGCAGGTTTTGGACTAGAAGTAGGAAGAGGGGAGCAGATGGGGCCTGCCTTACTGGATAATGACTAGGAAACTTAATATTAGGTTTCTTTTGGGCCCTTCCCCCCAACCCCTGCCGAGTCAGGCTTTAGATGGAACCCATCTTTCTACATAAATTATACTTTATTGTAAAATCTACAATAGAGGGAGAAGACCTTAAAAACCATATAATCTGTCCCTCTGTTAGTGAAAATCGGTTCTCCAGAATACTCTCTTTGGTATTTGGAACATAAGAAAACCAATCTACACTGGCATATCGAATAATTCTCAAGAGGAATTATTTTCTGAACTCATGGACTTCCCAATTAAACAAGTTGCTACTATTAACTTAAGTTTCTTGATTCTACCCATTGTGTTGGGCCATTTTTATTAGATTATCACCTCCCTCTCTTACTTTTGGATATTTGTAGTCAAATTATCTTTTCCCAGTTCTGTTATTTGCTTTTCCAAGATCTCATTCTTAAATGATATTTCTCAATATTAGTTAATTACTCTTTAATTAGCCTTGATAGTTTTAGAAATAAGTTTATAAAAGCTGATTATGTTTCGCCTTTTGCAAATACCTTCCTAAAAGTATGATTTATGTTTCTAATCTCTGATGATCTTGTTGCCCTATGGTTGTGCAAGTAGAGCAAGCATTGATAATTCTTTTAGCAAACAGTAATTATGGAAACAGAGTAACAATTAATCAGAAAATTACCTATGTTCGTATGTGTATGTGCTTTCTGAGGAGCACAAAGACTATAATAGATTTTAATGGTATTTAAAGACTAAAGTAGAAGATTTATTACTAATCATTTGAAGATAACAGCAACATTTTCTTGGATATTTATTTTCAACGTACAAATCACTTTTTTTTATTGAGGTAAAATTGGTATAAAAACATATAAGTTTCAGGTGTTCAACATTATGATTCAATATCTGTATACACTACAAAGTGATTACAACTAAAAGATTAGTTACCATCTTTCACCATATACTTGACCCCCTTCACCCATCTTACGTACTTCCCAACCTCCTTCCCTTCTGGTAACCACCAGTCTTTCTCTGTATCTATGAGTTTGCTTTTTTGTTTTGTTTGTTCTTTTTTTTTTTTTTTTTTTAAAGATTTCACATGAGTGAAATAACACAGTATTTGTCTTTCTCTCTCTGACTTATTTCACTTAGCATAATACCCTCGAGGTTCACCCATGTTGTTGCAAATGGCAAGATTTCATTCTTTTTTATGGTTCAGTAGTATTCCACTGTACATATATGCCACATCTTTTTATCCATTTATTCACTGATGGACACTTAGGTTATTTCTACATATTGGCTATTGTAAGTAATGCTGCAATGAACATACGGGTACATACCATGTTTTCCTGAAAATAAGACCTAGCTGGACCATCAGCTCTAATGCGTCTTTTGGAGCAAAAATTAATATAAGACCCAGTCTTATCTTAATATAAGACTGGGTATAATATTATATTATATAATATTAAGACCCGGGTATTATATTAGACCTGGTATTATATTATATTAGACCCAGTCTTATGTTATATTAAAATAAGACCACGTCTTATATTAATTTTTGCTCCAAAAGACGCATTAGAGATGACGGTCCAGCTGAGTCTTATTTTTGGGGAAACATGGTATATCTTTTTGAATAAGTGTTTTCATATTCTTTGGATAAGTCCCCAGAATTGGAATAGCTGGATCATATATAATAATTCTATTATTAATTTTTTGAGGAATCTTCATCCTGTTTTCTATAGTGGCTGCACAAATTTATATCCCCACCAACAGTGTACGGGCGTTCCTTTTCTCCACATTCTCTTCAATACTTTCTTGTCTTTTTGATAATAGCTATTCTAACAGGTATCATTTGATGTCATTTGGTTTTGATTTGCATTTCCCCAATTATAAGTGATTTTGAATATCTTTTAATGTTCTTGTTGGCAATCTATACGTCTTCTTTGGAAAAATATCTATTCAGATTCTTTGCCCATTTTTTAATTGGGTTGTTTGTTTTTTTGTGAATTTTTTATATATTTTGGACATTAACCCCTTGTTAGATATATGATTTGCAAATATCTTCTCCCATTCAGTAGGTTGCCTCTTTGTTTTGACGATGGCTTCCTTCGCTGTGCAGAAGCTTTTTTAGTTTAATATAGTTCCATTTGTTTATTTTTGCTTTTGTTTCCCTTGCCTTTGGAGTCAGATTCACAAAAACATCTCTAAGACTGATGTCAAATAAGTTTTTTGGCTCTTTCTCTCTCTTCTTCTTTTTCTGACATCCCTATAACGTGAATGTTATTTTGCTTGATGTTGTTCCAAAGGTTCCTTAAAGTATATTCACTTTTTAAATTATTTTTACTTTTTGCTGCTCTGTCTGGATGAGTTCCTTTGCTTTGCCTTATGTTTTTCTGCTCCATTCAGTCTGCTGTTGAACCCCTCCAGTGTATTCTTCAGTTTAGTTTTTGATGTAATCATCATTAAATTGTGATAGAAAAAGAGAAACAGTGAGAAAGAGAGAGGGAGAGGGGGAGGGACATGGGGGTGAATAAACCAAGAAAATTAAGACTGGTTTGAGAACTATATCTGAGAAGGAACTTTGGATATGATTATGGGCACTTAAAACTGACTGGAAGGGGCTTCTGGCTTACAAAATACCTTTTGTGGGAGGTTGGGTGGATCTGGAATATGTGTTCTATAGATAGGAGAAAGTATAAAATTGTATTTCGCAACAAGAAGGGTATATTGTGGCAGAATTATTGTGTGTTACAAATGTAACACATTTTTCTCTTGGTAAACAGCAAGACTACTTTTGTCACTCTTGTTTTGTGTGGTTAAACAATTGAGGTTGGCCAATACAATGCAGCCAAAGTTACATCTGCCTCTTACAGGCATGGCCCACATAAACTTCTAGCGCGATCATTTATGAACTCTCTTTCCTTGTCAGTTGGCTAGAAGCAAAACACTCTGAAGTTCTAGGGCAGGGGTTGGCAAACTACAGCTTGTGGGTCCAAACTAACCCACCACTCATTTTTGTTAATCAAGTTTTACTGGGACACAGTCGTGCTCATTTGTTTAGGTATTGTCTACAAAGTCTGACAATTAAGTTCATGAACCTGTTGCAACAGTGTTGCTAACATTTTTTTGATATCAGAGGGATTATTCATTATGAATTTCTACCAACTGGACAAACAGTTAACCAGGTTTATTTTTTGGAAGTGCTGAGAAGGCTGAGTGAAAAAATTAGATGACTTGAACTTTTCGCCAATTCATGGCTCTTGCATCACAACCATGCACCAGCTCGCATAGCACTGTCTGTGAGGGAGTTTTTAGCCAGTAAACAAATAATAAAGGGTATTGGCACACCCTCCCTACTCACCTGATCTGACCCCTAATGACTTCTTTCTTTATCCGAAGATAAAGGAAACAGTGAAAGGAAGACATTTTGATGACATTCAGAACATCAAGGGTAATACTATGAAAGCTCTGATGGCCATTCCAGAAAAAGAGTTCTAAAATTGCTCTGAAGGGTGGACTAGGTGCTGGCATTGGTGCATAGCTTCCCAAGGGGAACACTTCGAAGGTGATCATAGTGATATTCAGCAATGAGGTATGTAGCACTTTTTCTAGGATGAGTTCGTGAACTTAATTGTTTGACCTCATATGGCTGTTTTCACACTGCAAGAGCAGATTTGAGTAGTTACAACAGTGGTTGACTGTTTATGGCCCAAAAAGCTAAAGTGTTTATTAGTTCTCCTTTACAGAAAGAGTTTGCTGACTCCTGTTTTAGGGGATGGTGGTTGGAAGTATTCTGGATTGTTATATCACTTCATGGAAGAAAACCCATTGTATACCTGATTAGATTTTATTAGAATAAATTCTATTATGTGCTAATAAACTATGAAACAAGTTCAACATCACATTAAAAAGATCATACACCATGATCAAGGGGGTTTCATTCTTGGGATGCAAGGATGGTTCAATATATACAACTCAATAAATGTAATATGTCACATGAATAGAATGAAACATAAAAATAATATGATCATCTTAATACAAGCAGAAAAAGCATTTGACAAAATTCAACAACCTTTTATGATTAAACTCTTAATAAACTGGGTATAGAAGGAACATACCTCAAAATAATAAAGGCCATATATGACAAATCCACAGCTAACATTACACGCATGGTGAAAGGCTGAAAGTTTTTCTGCTAAAGATCAGGAACAAGACAAGGGTGTCCACTCTCACCATTCCTATTCAATATATTACTGAAAGTCCTAGCCAGATAAATTAGACGAGGAAAGAAATATATCCAAATCAGAAAGGAAGAAGAATATATGTCTCTATTTGCACATGGTATGATCTTATACATAGAAAATCATACTCTATCAAAAAACTTAGAACTAATAAATGAATTCAGTAAAGTTGCAGCATAAAAAAATCAACAGATAAAAATCAGTTATGTTTTTATATATTAGTAATGAACTACCTGAAAAAGAAGTTAAGAAAACAATACTATTTGCAACAACATCAAAAATAATAAAATACTTAGGAATAAATTTAACCAAGGAGGTGAAAACTATAAGACAATTGAAGAAGACACAAATAAATGAAAAGATATTCTGTTTTCACAGATTGAAAGAATTAATACTGTGAAAATGTCCATACTACTCAAAGCCATCTGTAGATTAAATGCAATCCCTGTCAAAATTCTAATGGTTTTTCCCCCCCACAGAAATAGAAAAAACAATCTTAAAATTCATATGGGACCACGAAAGACCCTGAATAGCCAAAGCAATCCTGAGAGAGAAGAACAAAACTGCAGGCATCACATTTCCTCATTTTAAACTTTATTACATGGCTATAGTAGTCAAAACAGTATGGTACTGGCATAAAAGCAGACACATAGACCCATGGAACATAATAGAGAGCCCAGAAATAAATCTAACATATATAATCGATTAATATTTGACAAGGGAGCCAAGAATACTCAATGGCAAAAGTGTCTTCAATAATGGTGTTGGGAAAATTGGATATTCATACACACAAAAATAAAATTGGGCCCTTATCTTGTACCACTCACAAAAATTAACTCAAAATAGATTAAAGACTTAATGTAAGAACCGAAATTATAAAACTACTAGAAGAAAAAATAAGGAAAAACTCTTTGACATTGGTTTGACAGTGATTTTTGGATACACCAAAAGCATAAGCAACAAAAATAAAAATCAACAAATGGGACTACATTAAACTAAAAGGCTTTTGTACAGCAAAAGCAACAATCAGCAAAATGAAAAAATCAACCTATGGAATAGAAGAAAATATTTGCAAATCATACAAGTCATATATCTAATAAAGGGATACACACACACACACACACACACACACACACACACACACAGTGGAATATTTAGCCATGAGAAAGAAGGAAATGCTGCCATTTGTGACAACATGGATGGGCTGAGGACATTATGCTAAGTGAAATAAGTCAGATAGTGTCAAATACTGTATGTTCTCACTTATATGTAGAATTTTAAAAAGCTGAACTGAAAGAAATAGAGAGTTGGATGGTGGTTGTCAAGAGCTGGGGGAGGTGGAAGAAATGGGGATATATTGGTCAAAGGGTACTTCTAGCTATAAGATGAATAAGTTTGAGGCATCAAATGTATAGCATGGTGTATTATATACTTGAAAGTTAAGAGAGTAAATCTTAAAATGTTATCACATACAAAAGATGTACTTATGTGAGATGATGGGTGTATTAAGTAACCTTATTGTGGTAATCATTTTGCAATACATATGTATATCAAATCATCATGTCGTACACCTTAAACTTAGATATGTTATATGTCAATAGCATCTAAATAAAGCTGGAAAAAAACAAAGGTTTACAATTCAACAAAGGAAATTTATACACTCCAACCTCTCTAATAAATCCTGAGATTACAGTACCTCCACCCGCCCTTATCTGTAAGGGATATGTTTCAAGACCCCCAGTGGATGCCTGAAACCATGCATGGATAGTACCAAGTATACTGTGGGGACAGAGTCCCAGAGAGCAGTTTCCAGGCTCTCGACCTCACATGGAAAGGTGCTGGCTCGGTTATCGATGGCCATCCACTGTGGCTGTGTGGCCATCAGCTGTTACCAGTTAACCATTAGCCACTATTTAACTGCCGTGGCTACACTAGGAGGTTAGTTGGTTGGTTGGTTGGTTGGTTGACAGAGAAGCGGAGGGCAGATTGTGGAACCTGCTTCCTGTATCTCCAACCCAGCCACCAGCGAGACTATAGTGGTATGACTCCCCTATCTACGGCTTGGTGGGTGCTCCTTTATGCCTCGCCATATCCTGCATTCTTGTGCGGGGAGCGGGACCAGAGACCCCGCATGACATGTACTATATTTTTTTCTATACATACATACCTATGATAAAATATAATTTATAAATTAGGCAGAGGAAGAGATTAAAAACAATAACTAATAATAAAATATACATAGAACAATTACAACACTATACTTTAATGAAAGTTATGTGCATGTGGTCTCTCTTCCTCTCTCAAGATATCTTATTATACTGTAAGTACAGGGTGGATACACTAGACAAAGGGATGATTCATGTCCTGGGTGGGGCAGAGTGGGATGGTGCGAGATTTCATCGCACTATTCAAAACGGTGTGCAGTTTAAAATTTATGAATTGTTTATTTCTGGAAATTTTCATTTAATATTTTTGGACTGTGGTTCACTGCAGGTAACTTAAACCTCAGAAAGTGAAACCGCAGATAAAGGGGAACTACTGTGTTAAATTATATAATCAACAGAGGTTTGCTGGGTGTGAAGGGAAAGAACCCAGGGCTGGAAATTCAGGAGTGATTTCAGGCTATCCCTAACGAGCAAGCAGCATAACCTTTTACAGGTCATGTAATTTTCTGAGCCTCAGTTTCCTCACTGATACATATTCTTCAAGGTTCCTTTCACCTCTGTTGAGCGGGATCATTTGGATAAGTTTTCTTCTGCGTTGCTATTGTTTTGAAGCTTTCTAGCCTAGATTAAAAGTGAAATTCCCTAAGAGCCTTGCTGAAACTATACTTTGTGAGTTTTGCAGTTGTTCCTTTAAACATGCTGTTCCTGTTGTATCTAGAGATAAAAGGCAGCTGACTTCCACCTGTGTTCTCACTGTAGCTTAGCAGCTAAATAGAAACTTGAGGATCTAGCCCATTTTACATGCTTTTTTTTCACCTTGTTTTCTTTTCCAATTAGGAAAGTTTTTAGGACTCTATCCCTTCCCACTGACAAACACTATTTCTTAAAATTTGCTTGGGCTTATTCAGAACTACCATATGGCAAGTGTCAGTTATTCTTTGCCAGTCCTGCCTGAAAACAGTAGGCGGGTGTTGTGTAAATGAGCCAAAGAAGGCCTCTGTGTATTGGCCCCTAGGTTGCTTGTTTCTTTAATGCAGGCTGAGAGTTATTAGCTCAAAAGCCCACCAGAGCCAAACCCAAATTTTTGGGTTTAAATTATTTAAAAAAACTCAGAGAAGCGAAATTTTAGGCATTTAGAGACTGACTACTTTGCATACCCTGCGAAACCTCACCCAACAGCTGCTACTTGTTTAGATCATGGGGCCTTACAGTTCTAAGGCCCCCAGCTGCTGTGGTCCTTCGAAGCTCTGACCCAGACTCCCGCCATGCTGAGTGCTGCTGACTGACTTCACCCAGACATGTAAACACCCTCTGCAACACCCTGTCCCCTGGCAGTTCCCGAGCCCTCCTCCTCTTCTGACTGGCAACCTACCCCCGGCCTCACCTACGGCTTCTGTACAGACTTGCTGTGAGGGACATCCTGTCTCTTACAACCCTGTTTAAGCACCATCCAATCCAGCTCAGTGTGGCTACTGCCTCTTGTGATCATACTATTTTCCTCGATCTGCCAGGAAGTCCTTGAACTCTTGACCGTTGTATTTATTGATTGTTGCTCTGCTGAGAAATGGCAGTCTCTTTTTCCTGCCACAGAACCATACCTGGCAGGGATCTGTTTTCACTGTGCCATGTTTATGATTTGAGACTTAGAAAAGGAAGGGGGGATCCATATGTGACAGAAAGCGTGTCTTCCTTCTGTGCCTTCTCCAGAATAGTTGCATGTTCATTTAGAGTAGCAATAAACAGCTGTGAGTTTCATGGGGATGGGACAAATCATGTGACTGTGACCCAAAAGAATGACAGGCCTTTCTTACCTTATGAACAAGCATAAAGCTCGGTGACCTGGGGTCTTTGGAAAAAAGTTACTGAGTGGCCTGTTTTTAGTTTTAGTTTTTGTAGCATATAGACCACTTGGCCCTGTCCATGGTTGGCATGAATCACCGCCCAGTGACACCTGACTGCCTCTAGAGGTTTTTGTGCTGTTTTTAGGAGCCAGTACTCTGCTATGTGCCTTTTGAGATGCTGAATCTTTAAGGAGTTTGAAATAGACGCTGTTTTTCTTAGTTAGCCAGTTTAAAAAGTCTAGTGCCCTGCTACTCGAAGTGTCATCACTTGACCAGCAGCAGTGGCACACCTGGGAACTTTCTAGAAATGCAAACCTCAGACTCAATCCCAGGCCCAATGATTCAGAATCATACTAGGATTCTCAGGTGATTCTTTTTTTTTTTTCCCCAGGTGATTCTTATGCACATTCAAATTTGAGAAGCACTGGTCTAGTAAACTCTGTCCATAGTTTTTGGTATTCTCATCGTCGTCATCATCATCATTAAATGTGCAAAATGATCACAAGGAGCATGGTTAACTAAAAACAGACAAGCAGGCCACAACTCAAACGTGGATACTCCTTCTGGTTATGTCACATCTTTCCCAAATGGTCTTATGTAAGAAAATCCTACTGAGAACTTGAAAGAAAGGTCCTTCAACAGAAGGTGTCGTGCGGGGGACTCTGCTCGCTGGACCAGTTGTCAGGCGGGGCGGCCTGCAGAGTGTCAGGCGGGGTCTCTGCTCCCCCTCCCCACATAAGAACGCAGGACATGGCTAGGCCAAAAAGGAACACCCACGGAGCCACAAGTAGGGGAGTCACACCACTATACTCTCACTGGCGGCTGGGTTGGAGACACAGGAACGAGGAGCAACACAATTCTCAACCCTCACTGCGCCGCTTGCAGACTCAGCCACCATCTTCTTGCTAGCTCCCCCTTTTTCTGCTAGCCTAGCCACGGCAGTTATATTCATGGCTAATGGCTCACTGGTTACAGCTGATGGCCAACTAGCCACAGCTGATGGCCATTTGATCACAGTCGATGGCCGTTTACTACCTGAGCCAGCACCTTTCTATGTGAGGCTGAGAGCCTGGAAACTGCTTTTTGGGGCTCTGTCCCCACATTCCACCCCTACAGGGTCTCGCCTTACAATCTACGCAACAAGCGTCTTCTGCGAGGGGCCCTGTGCGAGGAGCCTGGAGGTGAATGCTATTTCCTGGACACAGCCAAGCTCTCTGGTCACAGCCAGGGTTTCTCAGGGCACCACCAGTACTTCTGGGCACAGCCAGATTTCCTGGACTTCTTAGGGTACCACTAGTCTCCCCGGGCACAGCGAGGGCCTCTCAGGGCACTGCCACTCTCTCTGGGCACAGCCAGACTTCCTGGACACAGCCAGGGTTCTCAGGGCACTGCCACTCTCTCTGGGCCTCTCAGGGTACCGTGCTGGAACAACAGCGGCTCACAGTCAAGGTGCTTACATATTCTCAATGGTGGCCAGTCAAGACACAAAAGCAAATATCCGCCAGTTCCATTACATGGTGGTATGTTCCCAAACAGTCAAGTGGTCCATTAAATTAGGGATGGAAGGCAATTCCCCATAGTCCATAGTCATTTGCCAGGGCTGTCCTGAGGGTGAGGGACGACCTTGACCTCACCCTCATCTTCCATGGAGGACTCAGCAAGTGTTTCCTCCTGGGACTACAAGTCCTGCATCCGGGCTGCCTCAGCAAGCACTTCCCAGCTCATAGGGCCGAAAGAACCTTCGCTTTCTCCGGCCTCTGCTGGTTGGGGAACGTTCACATCTTCCCACCCCTCCACGGGGTTCCAGCTCTCCGGCAGCCGCTCCTCCTGTTCTTCCTGAGACTGAGTGTTCATACACACAAACTGCTCCACCACCCTTCGGAGGGCTTTGGCTGACACCATACCCTGCTCGCTGCGCCATTTGTCATGCGGGAGACCCTGCTTGCTGCGCCATGTGTAGTGCAGGGGATCCTGCCAACTACTCCATGTGTCGTGTGGGGGACTCTGCTCGCTGGACCAGTTGTCAGGCGGGGTGGCCTGCAGGGTGTCAGGCGGGGTCTCTGCTCCCCCTCCCCACATAAGAACGCAGGACATGGCTAGGCCAAAAAGGAACACCCACGGAGCCACAAGTAGGGGAGTCATACCACTATACTCTCACTGGCGGCTGGGTTGGAGACACAGGAACCAGGAGCAACACAATTCTCAACCCTCACTGCGCCGCTTGCAGACTCAGCCACCATCTTCTTGCTAGCCCCCTTTTTCTGCTAGCCTAGCCACGGCCGTTATATTCGTGCCCAATGGCTCACTGGTTACAGCTGACGGCCAACTAGCCACAGCTGCTGGCCATTTGATCACAGTCGATGGCCATTTACTACCTGAGCCAGCACCTTTCTATGTGAGGCTGAGAGCCTGGAAACTGCTTTTTGGAGCTCTGTCCCCACAGAAGGGCAGTGTGACAAGGGACCTCAAAGGTTCTGAACATGACTCTGTACTAGATAGATGTCCCCAGGAGCTTTGTTTTACAACACACAGATTTTTGATTCCCACCTTAAATCTCCTGTGGGGCCTTGGAATCTGGACTTTTCAGTAATTCAAAAATTCTTGTGCAGCCATCCTGGCAGCAGCTTTCATAACAGCATTGGAAACAATAGTTTTGGCCCCACTTCTTTCATTTGATTCTGGAATTTTCACTTCCATACTTGTGACTCACTATCACAGACCTCAGATTAAGCATTTCTACTATTAAGGCAATTACTAGAAATATAAATATAACTTGGATGTTCATGTGGCCTCCTGAACTCTTACTGCCCTGGCTAGGTCTGACATTCTTCTATTTCTATTTTCTTCTTTGTATTTTGTGTGGCATGGTGGGAAGAGCCCCAGACCAGGTCCTGGTTCCAACTGTACCACGATTTGAATTAATGTTGGTCCTGAAGTATTATTTCGCAGACAAGGTCTGAAGACAAAAAAGGTGCTAGTGATTGTGGGCAACCTATTAAACCTTCCTGGTTTCCTCAACTGTAAAATAACAGTTCCTTTTCCTAAAAATCCATTGTGGGATTCTAGGAAGACCCAGGTCCGTTTTCTCATCTTTCAACCATTTAATTGTCTCCTCAGTCCAGCACTGTCATTACTGTGGCATGAAGAACCACATTGGCAAGCTGAAACAGGCCTTTACTGCCTCTGCCTCTGAGGAGACTCATGTATATTAATATTTACTTGGTAAGGATGACATTTAGAAAGCATTTTGATTAATTTTCCTGAAAATAAGAAACACTTTCATACCAGCTAGAGTCTTGGAGCCTACATTTGTTTTGGGATGTAGAAAAACAAGACATATAATTTTTCAGTCCTGTCACTGAGAAATAGTTTTCTTTCAGGGGTTTTCAGCAGAATCTCCGTTTATTTAGAAGTTCCACGTAATTCCCTTAGCATTTGGGAAACATCACTGATCATAATATGGAGCTTATTTTAGGAATCAAAAAGTTAAAACTAAGAGAGCCCCTGTGAGGTGAGAACATATCTTTTAAAGAAAGAGCTTAAATTATTAAGAAAGTTCATAGAGTCATATGGACTACACAGCGTGGCCTCAGCAATGCCAAATGCAACCTAGAAAAGAATCTGGCTAGTATCAGGTCTAAAATGAAACCTAAGCAGGAAGCCACAGCAGAACGAGAAGGAAGGTCAGGGTGGGGCCATCTGTTGCTACTGTGCCTTAGTTAAAGGAGACTGGGCTTGACAAACCGCCAGGCTCTACCCATTCCCATAGATCTCAGTTTTACTACTACTCATGGTGTTCTCTTTCCCCTTCCTTGAATCTCACACAGCTTTCTGTTTGGGCCCAGGAGCTTTGTCATTTCACAGATAAGGTCTGAGGAGCCAAAAAATGCTGATGTTCCATAGTGAGGTCAGGAAATAGATACACTTGCCTAGCTCTGACAGTAGAATCTTCACACAGAAAATATCTGTGGCTTACCACAGTGCTCTGTTAAAAAAGACCAAGGGTACATTTTCCAACACTATGTTTTTCAAATCTTTTTAAAAATTATTAAAATATTTTTTATGTTTTTCTAATAGATATATATTTTTTAAATGTTGGAATCCCAATATGTACAACTAAGCTGCCCCGGGTGAATTAGGGAAGGGACTGCCTTTTTGGTCATCTCTTCACTTTCTCCTCAAATCTTTATCATCCATGTAGTTCTAGTGACAGAAATACAGTTTATAAACTCCTCTATTATATCATCTTTGGAAAACTTGCTTTTTTTCATTTGAAGTCTGAACCCTCACCAATGTCTTTCAGCAGTCTTGGAAACATTTTAATTATAATTTTTTGATCTCATATCATCCTAGTGAAAGCATATTCCCATTTTTCACAACTCAGCTCAAATAATTTTCCGGGGGGCATTCTTTGCTGATCCTACAAGGCTGATTAAATGTTTTGTCCTCTGTGCTCCAATAGTGCTTTCTAGGTGCCTGCCTGTATCCCCGTGTAAGCCACTCAGCATGGGGAATTGCACGATTAGCTTTTCCATTCCCAGCTTCCTGTTTCCAGAGAGATGATTAAGGCTGTGCAATGCGAGTTTGTTTTCAGATCAGATTCTAGGCAGAAAATGCCTTTTACCAACCCAAAAAGGGATTTAGGCACTTCCTCTCATCTCCACAGAATAATAAAGCTTATTTTGACTGAGACTCATCAGCCACTAAATGGGAAGTTGTGTGGAAAAGGCAGAGAGCTGCAGCATCAGAGAAAGCAGCTGTAGGGGGGAAGAACTGAAACTTTCCAAAGGAGTCATTTGATAATTCAGTATTTAAAGACTATACTTTGGGAAAATTCATTAGCAAAGCAGAGGTTTTTTTTGTTTTGTTTTGTTTTGTTTTGTTTTTTGATGGGTAAGAAGAAACCCGAGGTAGGAAACAAGCATCCCTATATAGAGAATGGACAAAGAAGATGCATGGAACGTATAGATGAGGGCAATAAGTATTGCCTTAGTCATACGGGTTAGGCTTATCTCCCATCCCCTAGAGAGCTGCAACTGGAAAAAGGTTCTTGAACCCACCAGATGATTTTCTTTGGGAAATCATCATTTAAGCTTATGTGTGGTGAACTGTATATACACAGAAACTTGACCTGTGAGAAGGGTGGTCACTCAAATTGAGGGGAGCTGACCAAGGTGCTGACATTCTCCTGACGTGTCTATTGAGTTCTGTGTTTCCTGTGTATATCATCCCACCAAAAATCTTAACTGACTTTTGAATTCCTACTAGATCTCTGCCTCACTTTAGGAGCACATTTTGCACTGGGTAAATATGTGTTGAAAGAGTTTCATGAAAAAATTTGTTTCTAGTTTCCACTTAGAGCATGAGGAGGACTTGCTCACGTCACAGACCTGAGTCCCTGTGAAATGTGATATTGCACACTTTAATGCTGGAAATCTAGCACTTCTCTATGTTAGTCAGAAGTGCCTCTTTCTTAAATCTCTTCATGTTCTCCTCACCTGACTGACCAGCATCAGCAGTTGCCTGGAGTGGGGAAAACTCGGCCATCAGTGCTCCTTGCCGCACGCTGTCTTCATGAGACTAACTTCTGCCAGTGCGCGCTCTGTGCTATACCATCACTGTCCACATTGCTACAATTTACTGTCATCCCTCGCTTCCCACTAGGCTGTGTGGTCCTGGACGGCAGGGATTAGGCTCCATTCATAGCTGTCTCTTCACGCTTAGCACGTATCTTGGCTCATGGAAAATGTTCAACAAATGTTTGTTGAAAAATGATTTGTCTGAAACAAATACGGTGAGAGAGTATTTTAAAAATATTAATTGGTGTGTTTTTGTTAGTGATATATCCTTTTACCCTGTGGCTCTTCCCTTTTCCTATTTAGCCAAGTGTTACGTATTTGTTGCTTTCACTTATTTGGGAATGGTGTGACACACTGAGATAGGGAAAAAACAGCCGGAGTCACTATTTTGCCTTCTGAGTTTCAAGAAGCCTGTATCTGGAGGAGGAAGGGGAGAGACTTTGATTCATAAAAATTGATGGAGAAGAAAATTCTCATGAGAAATAGCCTGGTCCAGCCTTCCTCCACCCCTCCCCCCCACCACCACACACACACTCAGAGGTATGAGAGGATTCTCTGGGTGAGGAAAAGGAAAGACATGAGAGCGTGGGGAGGTCAAAAGTCTGTGGGAACAGGGACCGGGAGTCTGAAACTAGATGGATATTCTGGGCAGGAGCAGCACTAGGATTTAGATAGCACCTAGTTGGCCTTGAGTAACCTCCAGCCACGATCTCCACAAGGAGCTGTATTTTTCATACTTCCTGTCTTTGCTGGGTGAGACCCTCCTTCAGTAGCAGCCAGTATATTCCAGGGGAAATTGCACCCCTCTGTGCATGAAGATCTGTGAGGATGCCATCCGAGTTACAAGCTCAGATTGAAAGCCAAATCCCTTCCAGTGGCCTGCAAGGTCCTTAATGCAGCACCCACATTACTTCTCAGAGCTTGTCTCCTCTCGCTTTCCCCTCACTCCCTGCACTGCAGACATGCTGGCCTCCTTGCTCTTCTTTGAGTACCCCAGGCATGCTGCCATCTTAAGGCCTTTGCACTGGTTGTTCTTCTTACCTAAAAGCCCCTCTGACCCCCTTCTCCCCCCCCAAAAAAAAACCCAACAACTCATCTGTCTTTGATCAAGTGTGACCATCCTCTTTAAAATTGCAACCTAACCGAAACCCACCCCTGGCACTCTGAATCCTTCCTACCCTGATCTGCTTTTTCTTTTTTCCATAGTATTTGCCATACTCTCAAATACTATATGCTTTAATCATTTATTAAGTCATTTTTAAACCATTTTTATTATTATTTTATTTACCATTTATCTCCCTTTGCTAGCATAGAAACTCTCTATAGGCAGCCATCTCTGCTTTATTCACAGATATACCCCAAACATCTAGAACCATGTTCCACATGAAGTAAATGCTCAATAAATATTTTTGGAATAGATGAATACTGTAAGAGACAACTACTATTTAAAATCCAAGGCCTTTCTAAACCACCTGATATAAAGGGTGGGACTTAGATAAACTCTGTGTGTGTGTGTGTGTGTGTGTGTTTGTGCTGTATAATAGAACCTCCTCACTCCCCGTACTTGTGTGGGACTGAAGAAAGCCAGATTGAGACCTGCCTTCCACTTACCGCCCCTCAGACTGGCACTGTAGTAAAATTAATCTCTGCTATACTAAGACTACTGATTTCATTAACAAAAACAGTAATAATAGAGTCAATACTACTTTTTTTTTATTAATTTATTTTTAATTTATTGGGGTGACAATTGTTAGTAAAATTACATAGATTTCAGGTGTGCAATTCTGTATCACATCATCCATAAATCACACTGTGTGTTCACCACCCAGAGTCAGCTCCCCTTCCATCACCATACATTTGATCCCCCTCACCCTCATCCCCCACCCCCCAACCCCCTTACGCTCTGGTAACCACCAAATTACGTTCCCCAGATTAATTTTCAAACCCCGTGGCCATCCTGTGGTCACCGATTGCCCTCCAATCCCCTCACCCTCCCCCCCACCCCCCACCCCTCCCGCCCATCTAGCAACCCTCAGTTTTTCCTCCTTGTCTTTTGTAAGTGCATTTGTTAGTTTGGTGTTTATAAATCAAAATGAATTTTCCTTTCAACTCACTATGATGAAAGGAGGTTCTATTCTTAGCCTAGCCCCCCTAAACTAATATAATTCTTAAATATATCTGATCCATGGTACTAGAAGCATTATTTCCCTTCCTCTCGTCTTCCTCTGCTTTTTCTGTTGTCATTTAATGAATAATCAGATGGAGACCTATTGGCTCAGAACACTCTTTTCATTTCTAGGTCTCTCTTTGGGGTGGCCATTTTCTGACTTCAATGCAGAATGGATAGAGAGGCCATTTATGTGACGAATACTAATGAAAATTATTCATTATTGAATATATCAGGCAGTGTGGCAAGGAAAGTATTAGAAGACTTAATGTGAAGATGAGGAAATGGAAATTTTAAGTAAGCCAGGTTAAGACATTCAGCAAGAGAGTGAGCTGAAATTTGAGCCTTGTTCTACACAATGCTTCTACACAATCTTCCTTCTGTTCTGCCTGATGGAGTGATTGTTAATAATTCTTGAGGACCTTCACCTTTTCTAGCAAATGCTATATCAATGATCCCATTAAGTGCTCAAAAACCACTTCTGATGACTCATGAGTTTCATGAGGAAGGGCAACTGGATAACGTTTTCTACCCATGCCAAGTGCTGGGTCAATGGAATTGCTCTGACTCATTTCAGAGCTGTGGCTCCACTCTTGTGAAAGGCAATTTGTTGGAGAATTCCTCTGGGCATCAGGCTACTGCTATGATGTCTCTCCTGTACTAAGAAAAGAAATATCTGATCTGATCAGATATTCTAAGTTTGCTTCTGAAATAACCACAAAACCTCTGTTACTCACATCTGCAGAAACCTGAAATATATAAGTGATGTAGAGGTGGGCATATCCTTCTGGGATCAGGCATCTGTGTCACATTGGACACAAACTTGTGTTTATGTTTGTTTTTAACTAGTCTTCCTCTTTAAACAGGATCACATATTGCAAACCTTGAATTCATAAATTAGGCCACACATTGCACTGGTTATTACGTTTTGGGGTTATCCTTTTTTAGTCTAATTAACCTGATACTTTTTCCCTAGGAAGTATGTATATATAAACATGCCAAATCTTCCTACATTTAGAAAGTGTTCTTGGATCCTAGTTAAGAACCTTGCTCTAAGAGGCTCAAGGCCTAGGGCCCTTGAACTTGGAAGAACGCTTTATTCTCTCTTCTCTTACTGTCCTATCTTCCATCCCAAAATATCTTGAAATAAAGGTGGCAGGAGTCTCCTTTGTAGAATGTAGCTCACAATCTTTATGCTTTAATTTAAAGTTAATGCTTCTGAGTATTTATTTCCTGGAGAAGTCAGTTGAGTTTAAAAATTATTGGTATTCTCAAATGATATTTTCCAGCCAGGCTTGAGGCTGCATCATTCCAATGGTCACTTTCCTACTTGCAGCTGCCACAGTGCAGTCCATCACAGTGGTCTGGCAGCTCTCAGTGGCGCCATGTCCAATTGCTCCAGAGAGTTTGGCTTCATTCCTCAAGTCAGGGAGTGTTTACCTGTTGAAAATTCTATCATATGTATGGCACAAGGTGAATTAAACTTCCATGCTGCCAAACTTTTAAAAGGCAAGTCTCAGTCTTTTCTGGAATTGTGTGATTGACAGAGTCTTCTTAAAACAGAGAGAGTATGTTTTTCCTTTTATAAAATAAATTGGTGCAAAATTAATTTCATTTTGAAAATTTGTAAGATTTTCAGAACAGCTGTTTAGGTAGTTGGAGAAAACTGAGATATCATAAAACATGTTTTTGGCTTTCAGGGTCAGTACGAGCACTGTTATATGTGGGAAAATAACTGAAGCATCATTATGCAAAATCCCAGTTAAGTTGCTGCATCTAGACCATCAGGCTAATGTTTCAATCAATTAGATACTTGCATTAAATTTGTAAACAGAGCTTTCAGTGCACCAGGGACCATTAGAAATCAGTGATTGTTTAACACTGTAATCGAATAGATTTCTCTTTGGTAAAGGAGTGTCAAGATCACACACTAATTCACCTAAAAATGTGTTTTGTTCTTTTTTTTTTTAGAACAACTTTCTTTAGTCGTAGTCTAAAATGTTCTTCCTGGAGTTTTGAATAGTTTGACTGTTACTCTGCTAAATTCATTCTTAAAAAAAATGAATAATTCTAACATGCATTGAGTCAGAAATTAAAATTTTGTAAAGCATTATTGCTTCAAGTGTTCTCTTTCCTGTTTTGTCCAAATGTATTCATCAGAATCTTGATCTATCCAGTCCAAGTAGCTGCTGATCAAACTTTCCCTTAGCATTTTGAAAACAATAGAAAAGATTTGTGAATGACTACATCCTCAACAAGGACCAAAAGTTTTATGTTTTAATAAAGCATTTGCTTCAGTAGATTTTAAACTCATCAAGCACACATTGAGGTTCTGATATTAATTTCCAGCTTATTCCCACGCATAAAATTAATTGAGAAGCTCACGCAGGTTAACTCTGCCATAATCCAGGATGAATTTCTTCTGTTTCATAGTCCAGACTCTGCTGACCTTCTTTTATGCCCTATCATTCTTATCATAGGCATTTGGGCAGGAATATTTCTTTTGCGTTTCATATTCTTTCTACTATTTACCAAAATTCTGTCTCTAATCTGCAAATGTTCAAAGTTCATATAAAGAATAATTTAAATGTATTGTTATCGAAGGCTATTTTCTTCCATATTCTGTACAAATTCTATGTTCCTTATTCTGTTTACCACTAATTCTTTACTAATGTGGGATTGGCATCTCTCGCTGGCTGCAAGGCCTTCCAGCAGGGCCCTCTGTCTCATGCTGGCTCCTGGGTGCAGCCTTTCCATCCTTTGCCCGTCTGTGGGTACAGAGAAGAAGTGGTGAGAAAAAGACTGGGTTTTATTACTTCCCATGGGAGATCTTGCTGGTGATGAAAAACTTTACTTATTAGAAACCTTAGCCTGATACTGATCCCATATATGTCTTCTGGAACTTTCAGTAGTCCCTATTCTGACCTTTGAGTCACACACATTGTCTGACACCCTTAGATCCCTATAGCATATTGTTGTACTCGTAAATAATGACTGTGAAACATGACAAAAATCGTTCATGAAACATGAAAAAATAATGACATTTACTTTGCAATTATTATAAAAATAACATTTATTGTTTAACATTTAGAAAATATAGACATATAAATGAGACACTAAAAATAATATATTATTTTTCCACTATAAAATATTCACTTTTATTTAGTATATTTTCCTATTTTTATGTGTACTTTGCAACAGTTTGATAATAATCTATGTATAGACTACATCATTTTTTCTAAATATGAAATGAATTGACAAATTCAGTCCCTTCAGTGAAAAACATTAGATGACACATCTATTCCACACCTTCCTGATGTTAGTGATTGCTACCTATGCTAGGATGTTACAATTTCATGATCATGCCCAATATCATATTCTTCTATAAAATACATAATGGGGAATTTATAAAATCCTTTTGCTATAGAGCTCTGCTGAATGTTAGTTTCAGAGTAAAACCCCATGCTATGTTTCCTTTAGGCAGGTGTGGAATTCTTGACGTTCATTCTTCATGCTTGGGTGGAGAGGCAAACACTGAGAAGTGATTATTCCCAAATATAGCAAAGAAAATTTCCATTTATTTATTTTTTTCTCTCACATAACATATCTCTGACAAATTGCAGGATGCCTCTCCCTGGCCAGAGCATGACCAAGCAGGTTCTGGATTAATTATAGCTGAGGTAGTTTGCAGGTAGCCATGGCCAATGCTCTGACGACTGTTGTGCATTGACCAGCATCGGCCTTAGCAGTGGGGTGAGGTGAGAGGTCACTCTCTTCTCGCCATACTCATTTACAAACATTTTAATCAACGTGAGACCCCTAAAACCTTGAGCTTGACCCAAAATGAATTTTTCTGGGATTCCTATGCAAGCTGCAGACCTATCCTAATTATGTATGGCCATTGGAAAGATACAGGGGAGATCTGAGTGTGTGGATTGTCAGGGAGTGAAGTCAGCTGAATTGCAGATCAACTTTCAGTATAACTGAAGGAACAATCTTATAGTTACAGAGGCCTAGAACATCAAGGAAGTGGCTGATTTTAGTTCCTGGGAGGAAGCTAGGAACAAACACTCACAGTAGATTCGCAACCACCCAGAGCAAGTGTAATTGGCATTGCTCAGATTATGCTTAGAGAAGGGTTCAGTTTTGATTTCAGCACTTGAAAAATTATGTGGAATAGGTACAGAGAAGAAAAACTTGTTGACATTTCATGGCATTTAAAATTGTTACTTGTATTATTTCAGTTTTTTTTTTTTTAAAAATATTCCTCCAAAAGCAACTAAAAGAATGTGAATTTTTGGTCTGACACATTACAGTTTGAATATAGGCAATGTCTCCTTTAGCTATATGATCTTGGGAATTCAACAATGCTAATATGAAATATATTAAAATATTTATAGTTAACATAGATGATGTTATAAAAATATAACAATAAAAATGAATAATTTTAGTTGTTTTGCCACAGGAGGGCTGTGTTTCAGAATAACATCTGTCTAAAATACTATCAGAAATGAAAGTTGGGTTATTAAAATTTTTTCTGAGTTTCTGTTTTGTTTTATTATTATTATTTATAAAATAGGGATAATGATCCCTAATTAACAAGATTTCTATGAAGATTAGATGAGATAATTCATGTAAAAACAGCAAGTAGAGCTCCGGTTTAGGAGTGGTCTTACCCACTGCCCGCATTCTCGTGGCCCATTCACTTCTCAAGATAGCACACCCTGGCCTCTGCTGAGTCCACCTCTCATCAAAGCTCTTCAAGAGCAGTTTTTATCAACACTGATTTCAGGACCGCCTTTGTCCCTTTTCTCCATTCCCTCCTTGGAGATCCATCCGCCATTGTTTGCGCAATGCTACTTGCTCTTAGTTTTCCTCGTACTGTTCTGACTAGTCCTGCTCATTCTCCTCAAGCTCTTCTTTCTTTGCTCACCGCATTTGTCTCCCCAGGCATTTGTCCTTAGCTTCTTTTTTTTGTTTTCTCTATGCAGTTTCCCTGGGTGATTTATTCACTTGATGCTTAAACTACTACTTTAGGCTGGTCATGCAAATCTCTGTTGCCAGCCAGATATTTCTTCGGAGTTACAAATTCATCAGTCAACTTCCTACTGGTCTCTTCCACTTAAATATCTGTAACATCTCCATGTATCCATTCCATATATGTTGAGTGGATGTCTGTGATGTGCTGGGTCCGGCCATTTCTCCAACCCCATGTCCACTTTACTCCACAGCTGGCTTTTTCCCTTACAGCTAAATGGCTACATGGAGTCCCCCAAATCCATCATACTCCCATATATCTCCATGCGCAAGAAGAAGAGACAGGAGACCACGTGGTCTTGGACAAGTAGAGAAAATTACTTGGGTTCCTGATTTCCTGGATCCTGATTCTAGTCCTCGCAAGACAGAACTGTCCTGATACTCTTGAGTTCTGTAACATAAATACCCCTGTTATTCTTCCGATGAATTTCCCTTTAAGGTTGGGCTGGTTTGGATGAATTTATTCTTTAAGATCACAGAGATTTGAACAAAATGGGCCTTTGCATGGAGGGAACTGTTGGAAATGTTGTGGTTCCAATGAGTTAATCTGCTCTCTTAGTAGAACAGTCTCTGCAGAGTGGCATGGCTGCAGAGGGTAACTTATTTTCTAAATATAAGTTATTACTATTCCATTTTCCTTCTAACGCCAACATTACCACAGAACACAGTATTTGCTTTTATTGTAAAGAATTTAGCAATGAAGATTTCCTGGGAGATAGGAAGGGAGAGTACACTACTGTATTTCACTTGAATATCTTTATGAGATAGCCTCCTCTCCCAAGTGTCTCTTTTCAGGGGCCAGTTAACAAGTCTTACCTCTCTCCAGATATTTCCTGATCCTTCACATCTTCTTGTGTGCTCTTCCATCTTTCTGGGTCTGTCAATTTCTTGCCATTTTCTTAGGCAGAGTACTTGCACCCTTTCCAAGATGTGGAAAGATGGGTTATACTAACTGATGAGACTTTTTTCCAGGTTTCCCTTTCCTACCCCCACTATTTATGAGTGACTTGGGCTTTCTCGCAGGCTAGACTTGGTGTAGCAGGCATATAAGAGGAAAAGGAAAACAGATTTTTGAGTTTCTAAGTAGACTTTTGAACAATCCTTTCCGTAAGTGGAAGGAAAATGTTTTTAAGCTGCAAAAGTCAAAGTTTATGTTATAAACAACATATGTGAGAAGAGCATAGGGTGATTGCAGAGTCAGATTCCTGCTTTAAATTTGTTCGAGTTATGGGCTGATGACTGAGGAGAGATGAAGAGGAGATGAAGAATAAACGGCTGATGAGTTCCCTGTGCCCGCTCTCTGCCTCCAGCTTTGGGCCAATTCTATGTAAACTCGGTGATCTGAGATCAGAGGGGAAGGTGCTTGATTTCTGGATGTGGCTCTAAAAAAACAAATAAGGCCCTAGATATTCCCTCCAAGGTATCAGCAGAATGAGGCACTGCCTGGAATGTCTGGACACAGAGGGCTGGAGGTATTCCCCCGTCTGCCAAGTGGCTGGAAAACATCTAACAGGAAACAAAGGTACATGAGCAAGGCCTGGCAGAACTAAAGGGACTTTGTAGAACAGGGGAGAGGGCGTGGATGGCGAGGAACGATGACCCAGACCACGATCATCAGCCAGTGTGGACAGGGGCTGGTGACTGAGAACCGTGATTCTCCTGTGCCAGGAGATGACACAGGACACTTGGGGAGAAGGAAGAGAGGGACGGAAGTGACTGGATAGGGAGATGCTGGGCTCCTGACGGTGGTCCTCTCAAGTAGCAGTTATAGGCTGGTTTTGGTTGTAGTTTTCCTTTAAGCCCAAATCATCCCTGAAATTGCGCTGAAAGTTTCACGTAGAGAAAATAAAGACAAAGGTTGTATGGGGATGGGGGGGATGGCGAGGGGCTGTGTCTTTCTAAAACAATAGTGGTTATTGGAGGGGACTGAGCAGTGAGTGACCTGTAGGGAGATTGGGACAAGCAGTATGGAGATAAATGACTCGCTGAGGTGGAAAGGGAGTTGGAGAAAGTATGAGCGGTGTTAAGGAAGGTGTATGTATTATCTGAGGATTTCCACAAATATCTGGGAAAAGAGAGTTCTTTATATAACAGGTTTGGCAAATTGAACTTCAAACTGCATGGATGGTTCAAAAGTCATTGGAATTTGCATATTAAAGAAAAGATGACCTCCTGCTAACACTTAAAATGAGGCAATGAAATTAGGTTTTCTGTAAGTCCCCTTTCGACTCTTAGAACTCTATGGTTTTATAAATATCACTTTTTTTTTCAATCTGTACATAAACAACTGTGACAGATCAGGGTGTCGTGAGGTTGTTATTTTTTGCCACAGGAATGCAGTGATTCCAAGTCTGGCTGCACTGCTCTATGCTGAGGGAGCTTAAAATGCTGATGGCCAGGCCATACTCCCAGAGATTTTCATTCAATTGGCATGGGACATTGTTTTCAAAAGCTCCCCAGGTGACTCTAATGCATGAATTAAAGGCTCTGAACCACTGCAGTGATGACTTTAGCTCATTTTACATGAGTTTTTTGGAAAGTGTCTTTTATAGCATTTATATCCTTTTAAATGGGACTGAACAAGATTCCAAAATCATCAATAATCAAAGGAAGAGAAAGGAGGATGTAAGAGAAAGCTAAAATTGGTCTTACCTCTGTCATTCTAAGTCTGATCATTCAGTTTGTGAATGACCCAAGCTCTTTCTTTCCTGTCTCTTGCCTTTTGATGGTCTAACTTCAGAACATTTCATTGTCTTTAGCTCCTTTAAAAGATGATGGATGAAGAGTCTATTTTACTGCTTGATTGACTAAAAGTTTGGACAAAATTGGAAACTATTGACTTACACGAAATTGGGGACAGAGTATGAATTATATTAATTTGTACTCTGAACAAACATAGGGGTATGAAAATGATTTTCTTCCTGATCTTCCACATTTCCCAATTTAATTTAGAATTCGAGACATAAAGTGGCAATTCTTAACCTTTTTAGAGTTAGAAATACCCAATAGAAATTTGTGTAATATCATTATCTGTCCTACAAATGCTGGCCTCAAAGGTAGCTTTGATTTAAATTAAATGATTTAAGAGGAATCCTCCTTGAGAGGTCGCTAGAAATTGTTGGCAAAATGGCTGAGATTTTGGCTGTTGTTCATATCTGGTATTATCTTTCTCACTAGTATTGGGCAGGAAGCTTGGGTCTGCTGTTGTACACATTTCCTTTAATGTACAGTTTTGTTTTTCTCTTCTACCTGACTAGTTTGGGTAGAAAAAGTTCTGATTTGTTTGAGTATTGTCATTGTGGGGAGGAGGATTCTGGAATGAAATGCACTTTTAATACTCCTTTATGGCAATTAACTGCCAACTAGGCTCAAGTCTTTGTTCTGAAGAAAATTAGAAAATATCTACCTTCCATTAGAAATAAAGAATAATGTAGCAACGTTCCTTAACACATTTTTCAATCGTTATTTCTGGTAGCTCATTTGTTGCTGTGCAAACCAGCAGAACTCCTTCACGGCTTTATAGGTGTAACCTTGAAAGCATAACCTTTGGATCAAAGTAAATGTTAATACACATTAATCTTATGAGTATCCAATTGTATAAACCAATTTTTTTTCATCAGGCTCCAATGCAGAAAAATGGTAAGAGATTATAAAGCACTGGTTTGCAGGGAAGGCAATATGTATAGTCATTTTCCTTGACCCACTTAGGCTACTGTAAGCCATAGATACATCTTTATTAGCTTTTTACTGGGAGAAGCTAGAATTAAATCCCCAACAGTGTTATCACATTCAATTTACACTTATTTATTTTACCTAATTTTAGCTTATAAAAGTTGGTATCACTACAAATGTCATCAAAATCTGAAGGTAGTTTGTACTTTTTTCTCTTCTTTCTGGGCTTTACTTTCTGGTCTTAAGCAGATATAATCTTACGGGCTAGCAAAGCGAGTCAGGGCAAGAAAAGGTGCAGGAACACTATGAGAATGATAGTATGAATTTGTATAAGTCTTTTAGAAAGCAATATATATCAGTATCTTTGAATTGTTCAGATTATTTGATACAGTGATTTCACTTTTTTATTATTTAAGATCTTCATTAACAGATGTTTGCAGTTTGTTGACTTTTCTGGAAAAAAATCAATTTGTAAGCTTTTATTATAATTTAAAAATCTCAATTTGACTTTGTATGAAACAATTTAAAAACCTTTAAAAGTATATTGAGAAAAACCAGGATTTTTTTTTTTTTAAAGAGTTTGTCATTATCAAAAAGAGATGTCTTGAGGTAAAAATAATAAACACCCCAGGTTGCATAGACAATGCAGACAGGTCTAGTTATCTGGTCAATGGGTAAACAGCAAGCACTTAAGGTCTTTAGCTCCATTTTTTAATTCATTTCTTATTGCTGGAATTTCATATGCATTTCTTCTTGTTGGATGACTAAACTGGATAATGGTAGAGATGGTAAGCCCACAAGCACTCAGCCCGGCCCTGCTCAGCCTGGAGAGCAGAGGAATTCTCAGCTGGTGGATAGGCTGTGGTTTAGGGTTTTCTGGGCATCTGTGTGGGTAATTGAAGTTATCGTGATACCAATGTTGAGGTGGCTTCTGACCTTGTGTCTCTTTTATTTTCCTTATCTTCTTCGTCGCCGTCCTCTCTAGGTTCTTTGGTGAGGGGGGCCCCTGCGGAATTGTGGTCTACAAATATAGCCCTGATATATATTGTGTCTCACTGGTCTACCTGTTCTGCACCCTGGTTGTCAGCACCCTCCATCACTTCTCCTTGCACAGGAGGGTTGGAATACTGGGGCCCATGCCCATAGGGTCTCCGTGTGTAGTAAGGGGGGAACAGTCACGTGGGCCTGGCCTTCAGGAACACTCTCAGATCCCTCATGCTTCCCTCCCCCACCCCCCAACTCTTACTATTCTGGTAATTCTGCTGGTAATTGCATGGAGACCCTGCAACATGGATAGTAGCATCTTTCGTGGTTACTGTCTGCTGCATATTTACTACCTAAACTGGAACTCCATCAGGGCCTGTAATATTTGTTGTTTCTGTATCTTTTCTCCTTCAACAACATCAAACTCTACAGTCTCTCCATCTCCTACACTGTGAAAGTACTTCCAGGGGTTGCTCTCTTTTATGGCAGTCTGGTGTACAAATACATCTTCCTTGGTGTCAGTCTTGTTGATGGAACCGTATCTGTTTCTTACATCAAACCGTTTTACTGTTCCCAAAGGCTTTGCTGCTATGACCTCTTGTCCCCACAGGTAGGCTCTGCTGATGTGAGGCCACCTGGGCCACCACTCCCTGTGCCTCTGGCCTTGGTGCTGGGTTTGGTGTCAGCAGCGCTGAGTGTGGGGGCTGCGGGCCGCTGCTGGGTCTGGGCCTCGCTGCTCCTGGTTGTGTGATGCGATGGGGACTGGCTACAGCAGCAGTGGCTCCTCCCGGTGTGATGGTAACTTGGCCATCAGCGGCAGTGTGACTTCTCAGTGCTTTCTGGGGTCCGCTCTCCACTCCCGCTACCTGTGGAACTCAGTGATTTCACTTTCATGAGTTTATATAAAATAAATCTCTCTAAGCAATAATTTTTAGAATGCTCCATGTGCCATGGTATTCATTTTAATGTTATTTACAATGTAAGAAAGTTAGAAACAATCTCAATGTTTTAAATATAGGGGCAAGGCTAAGTAAACTATAGCATACCCATTGGATGAAATATTACATCACCATTTAAAAGAGAATATAGAAATACAGAAGAATATTTATGATGCTATATACAACAACAGAGTAAAAAAGTTGTATAACATGTACAGGCACAGTTCAGTTAAAAAAAGTAAAATAAAAATCTATGCATAAAGCTTTGTTAGAAACACATTATGTTGATTATGTCTCGATGGTGAGATCAGGAATCTTAAAATATTTTCCTCATTTTATGTATTTTTCAAAATTTCTTGGAAAAGATAGATTTAAAACATTAAATATAAATAATAAAATGATGGAGTAACTGGTTTATGGGCTCTGGGCTTAGCAGCTAACTGCCCAGGACTTGGGGAAGAAGGGAGTCATTCTTTCCTTGGTGACTAAAGGGCTGTCAGAAGACACCACCAGGATGAATGGTAGCGTGTTTTGCAAATATTAAAGCCTAGACATTTATTGGTTTCCCAGTCTTTTTAAGTCATTGTATTATTCAATTGTGATGTTAAAATTTGTCTTCACCAAAGAGACCTTTTGTTTAGAAGAAACATCATATAGAAGCAGAACAGATGGAAGCGGAGCTACTCTGATTGAAGTGGGAGCAAGAGGGCTGGGCTCTGTCTACCCTACATCTTTCCCAGATCTCTTGCTGACTAGAGAGAGGGTGCGGGGGAACCCCTAAACTACGCACACTATTTTGGAGGAACCATCATAATATTATTTTTTGAGTGACTTTTAAGGCTAAACCTCTTATACTTGTTCTCTCTATTACTTAAAATGATATGGTGATTTAGGCATTGTTAGGTCCATTTCACAGAAGGGAAATCTAAAACTTATGGACATAACATGAATTGCTGGAGGTCACATGTCTCAATGTCTAGAATTTGAGCCAGTTCCTCTGTGATTAAAAAGCATAGGTTTTGGACCACTATGTCATGTTGCATTTCATCAGTTTATAGAACAATACAGAAACTACTTTGTTTTCACAATACAATGTCCTCAGAAATAGCAGAAAGCAGAGAGGAATTTGACAACTGACTAAATGTACCCGATTTTCTTCCTTGCTTGTCTTCCTGTAGTAATACTCATGAAATGAGGAAAAGTGAAAATCTAGCCATGATGGAGACTGGGTATATGACTGATAATCTATCAGGCCTCCAGAAGTATTTCTACCCCTTGAAGCAGATCTAGGGTGAAGTAATAGAAATCAGGAAGATGGCAGGGTGTTTTTATGTTCTTGCCTCAAAGATATAGCGCCTTTGTAGGCTTGGAAGGAATTTACCCCTTCCTACAGGTTGCTTTTTCGTGGTGGCCAGGGTCATTCCATGCTTTTTTCTCCCTGCCTTCCTCTTCTCTTTCTGTATTTCTTTGGAGACCTTAGCCTAATAATGAAATATGGTTAATGGGGAAGCAGAAAACGTAGCAGTTGGGATGAAAGGCCAGCACCAGGCAGAGATGAGGGTTGAAAGCATTCTGGGGATTCTTGTTTATCCTGCACTATTTGTGCAAGAAGAAGATGAAAGGCTGCATCTGGGGTTCTACCAATAAGAAGATGACAGTGGGCACCAAGGAGAAGCTTCCGTCCTGTTTGCTGGCCAACATCAGGCCTTGCTTCCTACATGACCGCCCACCCCAAATAATCTAGTGTAAGTTAAAACAGCATCATTTATATTTTAAATCATTCAAAGATAAAAACAAACTAGGAAATTGTGGCTCATATGGCAAAAGACAAAATGAAAATGTAGTAAGAAATAAAGTCAGAAAACAAAATAAGCCCATACAGATAATGAATATCATATTATTAATTTTAATAGTTGATGTGAATAAGTTAAAACCCCCATAAAAATACAAAAACTCTTAAATTGGGTTGAAAGACAAAATCAAACTATACGCTGTAAAAATTGCAAAGAAAGGTGCCCAGTAAGGTCAGAGGCTGCCACAGAGACCTTATTCACTGGGTTCTCAGATCTCAAATATGCAGGCTAAGAAACTCCTAAATGGGCTGTTTCCTGTATCCCAGTTCCAGCTAGAGGAATATACACATGTGAACAAAGCTCTTCCTACCAATTATTAATTTTGGACTCTCCTATAGGTATAACCCACACCTGCTCTCCCTTCAATAACTAACATTTCCTGAAGGGCTGTTTCATGTTATTTACACCATTTGATCCTCAAACAACCCCATGAAGTACGTATGATGACTATGTCTATTTTACAGATGGGGAAACAAAGGAATGTTCGAGTCACATGATGAGCAGGTGTTGGGGCAGGTGGCCTAGTGATGATGGAATCAGAGCAGGGGAACTTAGTTAAATGGTCCCAATATTTAATGGCATTAAGATCTCAAAACCTGGTATTGTCCCTCTCCAAAGCATAGATCCTGTAGTTGGTCTGACTGGGTCCTGCTCTCTGGACAAAGACTGGATATTATTGTCAATACTGTCGCCCTTTCTTCCAATTCACTTCTGACTGATACATTCTTAAGATAAAGTAGTACCTTTGATCAGGTTTCAGGCACATCCTACAGGCCTGGGTGCATTTCTTCTTTTTAAGGTGACTTTGCTGTCTCTGCTCTGCATGTAGGTATTGATTTGTGGTATAACTCGCAAAGGGCAATTCATTTCTCTCATTTCTGTCTGCTAATTGATGGGCCTACATTGACCTGGAGGGAGGTCTCTAAGAATGCACCTGAGGATTCTGTCGTTGACCAAGTAGTGATGGAGTTTTTCATTTTTTATTAATTACTTCAGTGAGAATGTAGAGAGAATATTGATCAGATTTGTGGATGACATAACTTGGAAGCAAAAGGTAATACATTGGCTACTACAACCAGAATCAAAAAATATCTTAGTAGACTGGGACAATGGAGCAGATTTATTTATTTAAGCATTTATTTAAAAAAATGTACCAGGTGGCTATTAAAATAACTTACTGTTATTTTCTTTTCTAATATGCCAAGAAATGGGGGGGAGGGGTGGATTCAGTAGTAAATCAGACAGACAGGAACCTTGATTTAGGGAGTTATGGGTGAAATTTAATAAAAATAAATGTAAAAGACTTTAGTTAGGTCTAAGAAAAAACAAAGCCAAACAAACCCGTACCTCACTTGAAAATGGTAGATCTGTGACTTAAAAGTAGTACCTGGAAAAAGATTTTTAGTTGACATTAAGCTTTATACAAGTCAATAGTGGGAGATATATATAAATAAGCTAAAGTACTCTAGATACATTAATGGAAATATAAATGTCTCAAGAAAGGAAGTCTGATTGTCATTACAGCTCATGATGAGCAGATCATGCTGGAAGCATTGTTTTAACTTCTCTGTAGCACCCTTTAATGTTCACAAATTTAATGAGTTCCTGCAGACAGCAATAAAAATGGTGAAGGAAGGTTTAGAGAATACTTTTCAGGCCAGGATGTAGATAGGAGTGACTACTTCTTACATAAAATGAATATATGAAAAGAGAAATTATGCTACGTCCATCTCTTACAGAAATCCACATGTACAAAGCCTTAGATATACTGGGCTTTACAAAACCACTTTCTTTAGATGTGACACAGTTTTTCAAATGAGTAAGGTTTAAGAACTAATAACTTCAAATTAATTATTTCGGGTGTGTTGGCCAACACAAAACTTTTATAGACTTACTGTAATTTTCTTTTCTAATAATAAATAATATTTCCAGATGCAGTTGTTGTGTTTTAGAAACGTGATCTGGCCAAGAGTATGCCTAAATTTGGCAATACTGAATTGAATCATATTATGAATTCAATTGCAATAATATCAATAATAATTATTAGTGTTATTCAGGGGTAGGTAATGATGACATATTTATATGGTGCTTCTCACTTTCCAAAATTTATTATTTCATCTGATCCTATAAAGGTTATGCCTCAAGATTTGTTTTTTATTATTATTATCCACACTGTACTCATGAGGAATGTAAGATTCAGGAAGGCCATACAACATTTTCAAGGTATGCTTAGAAATTTGCACAGGTGGAATTTAATTCAGAACTCCAAATTCCACATTCTATGTTGATTCTACTTTGCCAGGCCACAAGAGAACACATCTTGAAGGAGGAGGTTAGATTGCTGAGACACCTGAGAGGAACGTTACCAGTATCAGCTCTCACTGAGGAAAATGCTGCTCAAAGGGAGCAAGGGCAGAGACTCTACACCATGGAGCACAGACATGCTGACCATGGTGGTGTTTGTAGCAATTGGAAGAATATGTTTTCACCACTAATGATAAGAAGGAAACCTGCATTCTTTTGTTGAGAATCTCATAAACTGTACTTTTAGGGAGAGTCTGAGATAACAGATCTTGAAACTGAAAAACACTGGGATAGGAACTGAGTTATATTATTAAACTCTACATGACTGGCCCACACAATATAGAAGAAGGAGTATCTTTGATTGCTGAGTTTGGAAGGGAAAACTTAGAAAACTATAAACCAGACCCTTCTTCTCTTTCTTCATCTTGGGAGCCTGTGTCCTGATCTGCTCCTCCAGACTACAGATGTGGGAACCATACAATGGGTTTTACAGAAGCAGGTACCACTCACGGAGTTTTATGGATGCAGGCGCCATACATGGACACTACTGGTGACACCTATGTAATCCTGCCTCATTCTGAGGCTGTCCCTACATATGGAAGCCACATCCTTCCATATCACCTGTACTAGTAATAAAGATAATACATTATCCCTCCTCCCATTTGCCTTACACTTTCATTTTATATCTCAACTGGTGAAAAATTTAGGGAATGGAGGTGATATTTATTGGGTCCCCTCAAATTCTAACACTTAGGTTAGATTTAGGGTGGGTCTGCAAGCTTTGTTCTCTTTTATGACTATAGGTCTTAATCATAGTTTGCAATTATTTTATGAAATGCTATATTTGAGTGTTGATGAGCATGGACTCTGGAGCCAGACTTCATATTTCTAATTATCTGTAAAATGGGAATAGGAATGATAGTGCCTGCGTCATAGCATTCGAATGTGTAACTTAATGTATGTAAAGCACTTAAAACTACATCTGGAACATAGTAAGCACCCAACAAATGTTAACAGTCGTTTGATAAATCCATACCAGTGTCAGATGATGGTCTGAGTGGAAGTAATATGTTGTCATTAAGGCATTTTTCATTCTTCAGAAAACATCCCAAATTAACAATATTAGACAGCTTTAATGTTATTTAATGCTGTGGTTGGTGCAAATCATATTTCAAATCAATTTTATTCACATATTTCATGTTTTTCCAATTTTTTGCTTCCAAATCAAATATTATTTTCAAATACTAACTTTATACACGCACAAATGCAAAATACATGCAAAATACTTCTAACTACACTTCATCTGTACTAGACGGGAAAATTACATTTATCTGTGGATACAGCTTTTCATGGTGTTGCAAGGGTAAAACAACATATTAAGGAGCTGTTCATATGCTGTTCAAGGAGATTGATGGACATTCAAGATTTTGTGAAAAAAGTGTTCATATTGTTATTCAGTTCCAAAATCGTAATGGAATGAAAAGCTGTATAATTTAACAGAATTCAGGAAGACATTTTTTTTGCTTTATAAAATATGACAGAAAGGACACAAATGCCCTCTGTCAAATGTTTGAAATTATCTAAAATGAGTGAAACTAAGCAGTTAAATATGCTTCACAAGGGCACACAGGACTCCAGTGGTGGAATATGAGATGACAAATTTTAGTGGGCGACTAGACCTGTCACTTTGACTCCAGAGAAAGGAAGAAGTGTTCTTTAACAAGTTACCACTCAGACCATTTTCCCGAGTGGTTAATGACTATAATTGATATCAAAACTAAAAAGTCACTATGGAAACCCTGAACTCTTCATCTTTTCCTGGCTCACAAAACAAATTGAGGGGTGGACAGATGTTTTAACGAGCCAAACAGTGAAACAAATGTTTAGGCCTTACCCTTGATCTTGTCTAACTATTTGAAATTTATTGTTTAAAGTAGAAACCATCATACAGTCTAGATAAATCTACAGGCAGCTCAAATAATCAACTTACCCATTCCTTATTTTCTTTTTTAAATTAAATTTATTGGGGTGACAATGGTTAGTAAAATTACATAGGTTTCAAGTGTACAATTCCATAATACATCATCTATACTATATATCACATTGTGTGCTCACTACCCAGAGTCAGTTCTCCTTCCATCACCCTCTTCTACCCTCCCCCGCCCTTCTTTCCCCTCTGGTAAACACTAAACTGTTAGTGTCTATTAGTTTTTGTTTCCTAATTTGTTTGTCTTGTTCCTTTGTTGCTCTCAGTTTTATATCCCACATATGAGTGAACTCATATGGCTCTTGACTTTTTCTGACTTATTTTGCTTAGCATGATAATCTCAAGGTCCGTCCATGTTGTCACAAATGGCAGTATTTCATCTTTCCTTTTGGCAGAGTAGTATTCTATTGTGTATATATACCACATCTTATTATTTTATTTTAATTTTTAGTCTTTTGTTAAAATATTAGTTTTAGGTGTACAAAGCAATGTAATAGCTAGACCTTTACACCCCTCACAAAGTGATAACCCCCCCAGTCTACTACCCCTCTAATGTCGTATATAGCTGTTACATACCATTGACTATATTCTCTATGCTGTACTCCACATCTCATGACCATATATATATATATATATATATTTAATTATAGTTGACATTCAATATTATTGTACTTCAGCTTCAGGTGTATAGCACAGTGGTCAGGCATCTACACAGTCTATGAAGTGATCCCCCTGATAAGCCCAGTTCCCATCTGGCACCCTACAAAATCTATACAACATTATTGATTATATTCCCCATACTGTATTTCATATTCATATGTGACTATGTTGTGACTAACTTACACTTTTCTAATCCCTTCACTTTCTCTCCCATCTCTACCCCCCTTCCACCTAGCAACTGTCATTTTTTCCCCTCTATATCTCAGAGTCTATTTCTTTTTTTGTGTGCTTGTTTATTCTGTTCTTTAGATTCCACATATAAATGAGATCATATGGTATTTGTCTTTCTCAGTTTGACTTATTTCACTCAGCATAGTATTCTCTAGGTCCATCCATGTTGCTGTAAATGGTAAGATTTCATTCTTTTTTATGGCTGAGTAATACTCCATTGTGTAAATGTACCACATCTTCTGTATCCGATCATATCGAAGGATACTTTGGTTGTTTCCATGTCTTGGCTACCATAAATAATACTGCAGTGATCATCAGAGCACATACGTCTTTATGAATAAATGTTTTCAGATTATTTGGGTAAATACCCAGGAAAGGGATTGCTAGCTCATATGGTACTTCTATTCATAATTTTTTGAGGAAACTCCATATGGTTTTCCATAGCGGCTGTACCAATTTACATTCCCACCAACAGTGTATAAGGATTCCTTTTTCTCCACAGCCTCTCCAACACTTGTTATTATTTGTCTTATTGATGGTAATCATTCTAACAGGTATGAAGTGATATCTCATTGTGGTTTTGATTTGCATTTCCCTAATAGCTAGTGAAGTTCAACATTTTTTCATATATTTATTGGCCATTTGTATATCTTTTTGGAAAAAGTTTCTGTTCATGTCCTTTGTCCATTTTTTAATTGGACTGTTTGTCTTTTTGTTGTTGAGTTGTATGAGTTCCTTATATATTTTGGATATTAGTCCCTTATTGAAGCATTGTTTGCAAATATCTTCTCCCATGCAAAGGAAACACCAGGCACAATGGAAGCTGGGGGTGCAGTGATGGACTTAAGGGAGTTAAGGGAGGGTCTGTATACTGAATGGTGAGACTTCCAGTTTCTGTTCTTTGCTTTGCTCCCACGTCACTTGTTGCTAAGCATTAACCTGAAGACTAGATAAGGCTAGAGAACTTTCTTGGCCCTGAAAGGATACTGATATTTGGAGATTATTCAACTGAAATATTGTTTGGTGCCCTTTATTCTACAGGTGTTCCAAACCCCGCCCTTTGTAACTAGAGTTTCCAATCTACTTTTCCATGCCTTACTTAGAAATAAGACCTGACAGACAAAAATCATCCAACATTTTGTGTATGCTTCCCACATGAAAGGCAGAGATAACTAACTAACTAAACAGAGGTCACCATGAAAGGGCTGGGAATTGGTGTGGCACTGAATTTACCAATGGCAACTTTGGTTGCTAGAAGACAATAGAGCAATGTTCTACCAAGGCATCCTGTGAAAATAATCTTCCTAACATTTAAGATTGATCATGACATAGTGGTTTAACATGTTTCGATTATTTTTCTATTACAAAAGATTAGGGTCTACGATCCTTGAAATGGTGTATCAGATCATTCACAATCTGAATACAAGTATCTTTCCCATGTTCCTCATTACTTGCTAAAAACAAAAAAAAACACAGGTTATAATAGAAGGCAAGATATTTGTGTAATATTTCTCTGAATATCTTGTTTATGTCCATATCTTTAACTTCAAGCCTGAGAGAGAGGTACAGAGTGTTACAGACCTTTTCTCATTATTCAATGCCCAATTCAAATTCACCTCTCTCTTGAAATCTTCAAGTTCAGTAATGTCACTTCTACAGTAAGAGAACAAGGATATAAAAATAAGGTCAGTTCAATGAAAATAATTTGTGCTCTCTCCCCATCCAAATTAGCCACAATTAATTAGTCTGCCATGCTCTCACAATCTAAAAATAAAATAAGGTAACATCTACTATCTAACATCATTGCATTACAATATAATAATTTGAACATGATCTTTATCTCCCCCATACAATTTTGAGCTCTTTGAGAGCATGGCCCATGTTTAATGAGTCTTTGCATCCCAGTGCCAAGCACATGCCGGATAAATTGATACTCAGTAAACATTCTTTAAACTGAAATGAATTAGTACACATTCTAAAGTAAAAAAGCCAAAACAAAACACCCACAGTAGGGCTTATAGGGCATGTCTGAAATCTTTCCCAACATGACTACTAGTGGTTACTTAGTTGATAGATATGGAAATTCTCTGGTCTGTGAACTCTACATTTCCCTTATCCATTAGCCAAGTCTAATTGGGATGGGGTGAAGGAATACATATCCCTTCTATTAGATGTAAGCTTATTGTTTGTGTTCAATATAGTGTGCTGGAGATGTGATCATATACTCCCCCGTGTTTCTCTCACTCTCCCAGGAGTGTCACTATCAGGAGGAAAAGATAGAGCATGGTACAAGGATGAAATCAGTTAAATGAAAATAGGATCAGCCTGTGGAATTTTATGAAAACTACGCATTTTATAAAAAGAATATAATTTTCCCCAGCTTGGCACTGCTCTAATTCTAATATCACAGGTATCATAGAATTTATAAAAGAACAGGTACATTTATTTTTGGGCAGTGCTCTGAAATTTCAAATGATAAGAAACATGACAACTTCTAACATGAATAAACTTTTATAAAAATGAAAATGAAAAATGAATTCAGTTTTCTAAATCCAGAATAGAAAAAGGGGGGCTATTTTCTTTAAATGTTGAACTGCGTCATGTTTGAGAAAAGACAGTTAATTTAAAACATTAAGGGAAAATTGATGGAGCTGTTAATGGAAAATGGAAGATTACAGCTTTTAGTGACATGTTAGACAAGCACATTTAAACAATTTAAAAGTACTTCCCCCTTCCCCCACAGGATTGCTTCTGTCTCATTGCTGAGTTGTCAGGGTCTTTATTTCAGCTACTTCTGATTAATTGTTCATCTTTTTGAAGCAATGTAGTTTTATTATGATGATTGAAATGCATCTTTTCTAATGCACATGAGAAACAGCTCTCAGCAGCACCCCCAGAGGGTCTTATGATGATGTGTGTCACATTTTATTAATCTAAACTACATTTCAGAAGATGAGAGTTTGACCTAGTAGCCAGGGAACCAGGAATGAGGTGTGTGTGTGTGTGTGTGTGTGCTTTAAAGCAAAGAATATGTGACCCATATCCTATTTTTCGCAAGTACCGTGTCACTTCAAATGATAGCAGAATGGTGCCACATTACTGGAGTAGACCTAGACGAGGAGTGACGGTGGCAGAAATACATTCTCAGCTGGAACAAAACATGAATGAGGAAGTGAGAATTTCAGCATCAAATGCACAAGGGTTGTAATGTGTGAGCTCTAGGACTAAGTTTTACTGGGTGAGTTTGTCAGTGTAGTCCTTAGAAGACCCTTCCTGCAGGAGGCAACAGGTTGCTCGGGTTGTACTCCTGTACAATCTGACATGGGATTTTGGATGAAAGTTGGACTACCTCTAGAGAAGGAAGTTGATACATGAGAATTACAAGAGCTAGTGAGAGTTCCAAAAGCAACATTATATCCTCCAAAATATATCCAAATCATCATCCTGTTCTGTCAATCTTTAGTTGTACTACCCTAACCCCAAAACTGGCATTGCACAACTGGATAACTGCAAATAGCCCCATACTTAGATATTGATATTATTAGGGCAGTTTTGGAGGTGCAGATGAGGTTTAATTTTTCAATATAACTTTTTTGTGTGTGATAATATTTGGAAATTTGTGTATGCCTGTGTATGCTGTAACTTGAATATTTCTTAATGTCTGTTTACCTGCTGCTTTTACAGTGATAGTAAGGTCCTTCTTTTTTGTTGTTATTAATATAGTAACTGTTCACATGAGCTTTTCCCTGGAAAGCTACCCTTACACTGCTTGTTGATTTTTTTTTTTAAAGATTTTATTGGGGAAGGGGAGCAGGACTTTATTGGGGTACAGTGTGTACGTCCAGGACTTTTTTTCCAAGTCAAGTTGTTGTCCTTCCAATCTTAGTTGTGGAGGGCACAGCTCAGCTCCAGGTCCAGTTGCTGTTGCTAGTTGCAGGGGGCGCAGTCCACCATCCCTTGCGGGATTCGAGGAGTTGAACCGGCAAACTTGTGGTTGAGAACCCACTGGCCCATGTGGGAATCGAACCGGCAGCCTTCGGAGTTAGGAGCACGGAGCTCCAACTGCCTGAGCGACCGGGCCGGCCTTGTTGATGTTTTTACTATGGCATTTTGTGTAATGCGAGAGCATGTGCATCAAAGACACCTATTTCTGACATCTTTCTGGTCCAAGTACTGTTCTTCATTTCAGCATATCATACACTATTCTTTAGTGTTGTGTTAATACCATTCTCATCGGGCATCATATTTAGGCTACTATTATTAGGTTGGTGCAAAAGTAATTGCGGTTTAAAAGGTTAAAAATAATTGCAAAAAACGCAAGTACTTTTGCACCAACTTAATAGGTTTTAAATAATTAAAATTTACCAAGTTGATGGTAAAATCAATTTTTCCAAAGTTAGGGACCATGGTAATTTGTCACCATCCAAAGATTTAACTTCTGATCATTTATCTTTAGATTAACAAAAGATGAAAAAAAAGCTATTTAAGCATCAGGACCAGCATGAAGGTTGACAATGAAGAAAGAAGACAGAAAAGTGTTGTTTAGTACTTAGACAGCATTGGAGTTGAGGTTTGCCTTTACCTTCTAGAAGAAACATGATAATCACAGAGCTTGGTCATCTTGTTTGAGGACGCTTGACAAGGTTGGATGTGTATAGTATTTCTCCCCTGATTCCCGTTTTTAATGATTTTCCTAGACATGGTAGCATTAAATCTCTATGTAGAGGAGGCTTGGTTCCTGAGCTGGAAATGCAACATTTATTAGTGTAAAGGAATTACAAATGCAAAATGCAAATATGCCCCATGGCTACGTAGGTACTGAGAGCCAGAGCTGAAATTTGAACCTACGAGTGTTTGACTCCGAGGCCCATATTTTGTCCCCTGTGCCCTGCTGCTTCTCTAATGGTGTGTCTGAAATGCTATGTGGGATCTGCTTGCCATGACGCAGGAATAAATGATGCCTATGGGGAGGGACCTGACAGCAACTGAAGGGATTGGTGCTGCTGCTATCATAATTTTTCAGATGCCGATTTCTCTGCAGTGCTTAGATTTCTGAGATAGAGAGCAGCTGGGAGATTAGGGCAAAACGCACAGTCTTTATCCTTAGCTCTGGCTCACTGCATATAATTTCTATCTACTCCCTGCCATATGAGATGACCTGAGGAATGAGTACACTTCAGAAATCGTTTTGCCTCCTTTCTTTAAAGTCCAGGAAAGAGCTGGTGTAAATTGTCAGTTATGCTTCCTTTGTCATGGAATCCAATCCGACCCTACTCAATCATTAGAACTGAAGGGGTCTTCCAAATGAAAGGCATGGCACATACTTTTTGTTCTGCACTGACAAAAGAAAATGACAAGCGTAGTTATAGGATGTGGGAAAGAATTTTTGCGTCTTTGCCTTTTTAACAAAGGCTTCATTCCTCTGTCGGGTGGACTCATGGTGTGCCACTCAGGATTCCATCTTGTCCTTGGTGTATACTGGGGTCCCTTTCCCAGGGAGACTGGAGGAAGGGAGGAGAGAGATAAAGGCATCTGTGCACAGAAAGAGAGATGAGGTGAAAACTGAGAGAGGCCAGCTCTTCTTAAGTGGGTGCTTGGATATACTCACTGCAGCTCTCAATGGGCAGGGCCTGGGGTTCAAACCATTTACAGATTGTTTCTTTATTCCTTCGGCGAGAAACCAGAAAAGTGTTAGCAGATATTTTAGCCTTAATGCTTGGAAAGCCCATCCTGAGAGAAGGGAGTTATATGCTAATGTTTTTTTAGGGAGTGCAATTCCAGGGAGCAGGAGTGAGGAACAAGAGAAGTGAGACAGGGAAAAGGGGAGAGCCAACACAAGGATGCATTATTATCTAATTTGCCACAGCTAAGTGCACCTGACTCTTTGGTTCCATGGGTCTCTTACCCAAGAAGCCGCAAGATGCATCTGAAGATAGTTCATCTGGGATGAGAAAGAGGGAAGAATTGTTTTGGTAAGCGTTCACTCCAGAGGGTGCTAACTAATCCCCCTGCCCCCTTCCCCAAGTGGTACCTGCTCCACCAGATGGGCTCCTTGATTTCGATAGAGAAGTTTCAAACAGGGCCAAAGGTGTAAGCCATGGGCCAGAGGTGGGGCACTGTCAGGTTTTGCCTGCATGAAGGTGGCTCTGCTGTGTTGACTGGGGTAAGTGGCAGGTGAGGCTGAGGGGTATGGAGTGGTGCATAAGACACTGTCCCCTTCTTGCACTAATGTTTAGCTCTGCTCATGACTTCCACTAGTACCAAGTTAAAACAAGGTTAACAAACCCATCTATAGTTCCCGTTGTTGGAGCTGGTTTCAAGGTTACTATTGATATTTATCGTCTCCATTTTCCACCACCCATTCCAGATTTCCTTCAACATCTGACAGCTCTTAAACTGGTCTAGGTTGCCTTCACTGTTGTTCACACAGTCTCATAATTTCTTCCTCAGTGGCCTGAACCCTTAGTTGTCTTGCCCTTGTTAAGCTATGGTTGCTATGCTTGTCCATTTATTGTGATCACTGAGCATAGGTACAGCAAGAGATGCCCCAGGGAATCCCATGGCTTCCAGAATGATTCTTCCCTGGCTCCACTGTATAGCAGCAACCCTTGCTTCTCATGGTAAAAAGGGCTCATTCCCCTCGCCAGTATAGTAACTCCTTTCTTTGCCCGTTGGCCTATGGCACCAGGATCCCAAGGCCATCAGGTTGTAGTTATAGCTTCAAATTACAAGCTGTAGTTACAGCTCTCAAGTTCAGTGAAACTTTTACTGGGTCCTATGGTGGAAGCATCTTTTCTGGGAACCAGACCACTAGAGCCTAAGTTCTTGGAAATAGAAAAGCACGTATTTAGCAAGTGGATCGCTGGGTGCAGCGGTGAAAAGGGCCAATCATATTCCATCCCTTGGTTCTGGCATTCACATAGTCTAGCTACTGGAGAGTAGCACCACCTACTGGCCATTAATCCAATTTGTAAACCTCATTCTGGAGGACAGCAACCCAACCCTGTAAAGTGTTATTTCTAAGGAGATACCTATTCTATTTCAACCCCTGATGGTTAATGAAATGAGGATGAAGCATATTGCAAATCAGGATTTAAAAACTACTGCTTTAAAGTGCTCTATCCTGAAGCCATCTATACCGTGAGGCTTCTTTCCTGAGGTAGTGGTAGTAGAGATTTCAGTCTTGGACAGTGCCTTACAGAATCCACCATGTACTTCCGGGACCAGCTGGACCTTGTCCCTGGGGGAGTCATCGTCACTGATGATATAGTTCTCATTCAGGACAGCAGCTAGCAGAACCCCTACTTCAATCAGTTAGACTGATGTCCAGCTCATGTCCAGAAAGAGTTTGCCCTAAAGTCAATGGTTGTTTTTTTTTAAAGGGAAAATTACATTATATTTATATACATCACCCAGTCTAGAGAAAGTATGAGAGAGAAGAAAAGAAAGAAAGCTTAGTGGTTAACAAACTAGATTCTGACGTCAGAGGCCTTTGCCTGAGTTTAAATTCAGGTTCTGCTAATTATTGGCTGAATGACTCTAAGTTTTTAAGTTCTCCAAACTTCAATTTCCTCATCAATAAACTAGGGATAATAACAGCATCACCTTATAGTGTTGTTTTGAGGTTTGAGCAAATCACTTATGTGAGAGCAGAGCTTAGCATTCAACAGATTTAAAGCACTCAGCAAACATTTGTTAGGCACCTACTATTTTTTAGACACTAGGTCCACAGACAAAAGAATGACTCCTGCCCTCGAGGAACTCACTATATGGTGGAAAAGGTGGACAAATGAATAGAAGGTACAAGGAGAGGCGATTACAACGGGAGACCCACAGTACTCTCTACATGAAGCCTCAGTTGCCTCCTGAAGGATGAGCAGGGTTTCTAGGTAAAGGAGGTAGAGAGGGACATTTAGGGCAGAGCAAACATTAGGTGGGTCACATCATTTTTACAGGGAATACAACTCATCCTACGTGTGGAGCTTCCACTTTGTAAACATTAATTTGACCAAAATCAGTGAAGCAGAAAGCTAACTATGTACGTCCTGAGAGTGAGGAGGTGCGGAGAAAACAACTTCAAGCAGAGAAGACCCGATCCTGCCAGACCAGGGTCTGGTCCAGCTGTCTTCACTCAGCATCCTCTCCTCTGTGGAAGCCAACATGGTCTTTGTAGCACCCTCTCCTCTTTCTTCCTCAAGTTTTCTGCCAACCCCCTGGATGTTTCAGACCCTTTTGCTGCATCCCCAATTCTAGTTTAGTCTCTCCCGTCTCACCTTCCGCCATTCATTCCTCTGGTATAATCCCAAATCCTCCAGCATTAATATTGGCTCATCTCTAGTGATTTTCAATTTCTCTCCTCAGCCATTTGTCACCATTTCCCTTAAGTTATCACTTCAAATGATTCTGTCTCCAAGGGTTAGTTTTCCCAGAAGCAGATTTTGAGAAGAATCCAATAATTTAAATTTGTGTAGTAGATGATCCCAGGAAGCCTTGAGTGGAGTGAATAAGTGACACAGGGAAGGAAAGGAAGCCAATAAAAAAAGCAGTACTGAGCCAGTTACCACTGTGGCAAATAGGGCTTAACCCCACTGAAACCTCTCGGAGACAGCATAGAACAGGTCTTAGAGTTTTCTACTGAAGGGTGAGGAAACAGGTATTTCTACACTAGCTCCCACCTGTCATTGCTTGAGGGCCACGAAGAGGGTCTTAACTCCCTAGTACCTGTGGTCACCAAAAGGAGCCCTCAGGCAGCAAGGGACAGGTGCCAGCAGAAAGAAGCTATACAGGCTGACTGCATGGAGACATGAGTCCTAAGGGTACCGACAGCATCTGCTGCACTCAACTTCCATGAGCTGGCCTTCCTTCTTGCCTCCATTCTCCTCCCTCCCTTACATCGAACCTACATTTATTGCAACCACCACAGTGATCCATTTAACCACAAGTGTCAGTGCAACTTGGGAACTGAAGGCTTAATACCCAGAGGTTACCTTTGCAATGTCTCATGCATCCACTCCCGTTGCCTTCCCTCATCAATTCAAACTTCATGCCCTGTCACTGGACCACAGCTGTGGCCTCCTAATTACTCCGTCTCTCTGCTCCCAGTCTCTCCATGCTCTGTGTCATCTTACATCCTATTGCCGGAATGACATTCTTAACTCAGAGCTCACACTTGTGTTCCCCTCTGCCCACAGTCAAAAAACTTCTGGAAGTATGGAATTACTGCTCAGCCTAACATTTCAGATTCTTGAAAATATGGGCCATGTCTATATTTACAGCTTCGTTTTCCCATCGTTTCCTTAAAGTTACATATGTTCCCTACCACTTCCTGCTCCCTGAACTTGCCCTATATTTCCCCATCTGCATGTCTTAGTCCCCTGCCAGAAATGCCAGCCCATTTCACCCCTCCAATCTGTTGCAACTGTAACTGTTTTCACAGTTTCCCTCAAATGACAGCTCCTCCATGAGGCTCTCTTCTTTGTCTCTTGTGGTATTCTGTTCCCCCAAGTCCTTTACCAAATTTGGCACCACATATTGTTGTTATTGCCTTGCTACATTACAAGGCCCCAGAGGAAGAAAGGCACTAGCACACAGTGCTTTACACATAGAAAATATTTCTTGAATATATATATATATATATATATATATATATATATATATATATATACTCAATATATATATATATGAATATATATGTATAGAAAAATATACATATAGATAAGCTGAATCTATAGTATTTGAAAGTGTACCCTTTGCCAATAAAGTTAAATATACTTTATTGGCAAAGGGTACACTTTCAAATACTATAGATTCAGCTTATCAATGCATTTTAAATACATACAAATGAAATACGTTTTGCTCAGATATAAATGGGATTGTCTGATTTGTTTCACTTAGGTGACAGACACTCACACAATGGGTATTATTATAAAACATTAAGCAGGAGTCACAACATCATTAAATATGCTACAGATTTCAGGGGCTGTATCAAATGTGTCACAGAAATGATTAGCTCTGGGATAGGTAGGTAAAGGCTAATTTGCTTCTTATGAGATTCATTTCAGGAATTAAAATGCAGAACATCTGTATTTTAGGAGAAGGTTCCACACAAACCCGTCTCTCCCACACACAGTGACCAGAGCCTTTGGCTGCTTGTTGTAATCATATCCTCAAGAAAAAGCAATCCTTGACTCAAGCCTGGCCAGGGGCAGCCCTGGGATATGGGTAGGGTCTGCCTTGGGCACCCATGCACTTTATGACCACTCTTTCGGCATCTGTTTTTAGAGTCCCCTTCCTCCATGCCTGTTTTCTGGTGTCCCAGAACTCATGACTGGTCCTCATTGTATAAAAATTTCCTTTATACAAATGACCTCACTTTTGTACACCACATGACATGTCTTTATCAGCCTTTGAAGAGATCCTCTCTAGCTACTGAGGCTCAGAAGTCAGACTGTTGCTGCTGTCCAAGGGGCTGAGAGTTCTGGCCAACTTCTGTCTCCTTAAGATTCCTTGTCCTGGTTTCTGTACGCATGCTGCAGACTTCCCCTTCTCACCTGATATTGCTCTTGGCTTTTGTCACACCTTAAGAATAGCTATTATGGGAGAGCCTCATTCTTGTATATTTAGCCAACTATCATGAGCACATGTCCCTTAGAAAGTTCTAGAGGCTCCAGTTTCTTTTTCCCTAAATCCTTCCTTTTGTTAGCGACTTTTCTACCATAAACATCTCTCATTTCTGTCTTTTACCAGAGATAACTAGGGAATGAAGTTGTGGGGTCAGGAAGGTGGGTTAGAAAAAGAACTTGGTTAGGAAAACTGTATTCCCTGCAGCCTCGGTTAATTATTTGGAACATATAGTGCTAGAAGCACAATCTTCTCTACTTAGCATCTGTATATAGTGAAAACTGGCTGTTGTCAACTTATCTTTGAGAATAGGTCATCATTTCTATGGGGAAAATGCAATCCAAGTTCTAGAGCAAAGCTTCTGAAAATGTAATCTGTACATCTGAATGATCAGGGGGTCTTGTTAAATGCAGATTTTGATTCAGTAGGTTTGGAGAGGGACCTGAGAACCTGCAATATTCATAAGCTCTCATGCTGGTAGTCTACAGCCCATGCTTTGTAAATCAAAGTTCTAGATATAACATATAGATGAATTTGGGGGATGTAATTTATTTTGTAGCTTGTAGGGCGGTATGCTGGAATGAACACTGGGCTCAGATTCAGAAAGGCTGGCTTCCGGTCTGGGTACTGAAGCTTGCTGTGCCAACTTTGGCACTTCACATTATCTCTGAACCTCATCTATAAATCTGTAAATTAAGGACATTAATCTGGAATGATCTTAATGGTCCCTTCCAGCCCTTTGACTCTATGGTTAGTTTTCTTGCAATTCATATTGAGAATGGGCAGAAGAATTACTATCGCCCACTACAGAGAGTCAAATGACATGTTGTGGGCAAGTGCCCCTTGTTGGTAATAACCAGCAATGCTAACATCAAACTAGTGGAAAAACTTCTTTTTCAACATGTGAGCTAATTATGGACAGTTTTGACAGGTCATGTTTCCTGTGGGAAGGAAGTGACAAGGAATAGCTAGTTTAAATTTAGAGTCAATGACTACTATTTCTGATTGTTGCTGAATATTCATGTGATGCTGTATAGTCCCTAAAATTTTACAGTAACTTGATCAAGACACTTTGGTAGCTAGTAAGCATTCCTTACTCTCAGACCACTCTTTGAAATTTGCCTTTAGCACCCTCTACTGAGATCCCACCCTTAAATTTAAGTTGGTCCTTCTTAAGGTTTTGCTTCAGACCTTGTTTCACTCATCTATGACCTAACCACCCAAGCAGAGGCCACCTGCTCCTGTTGACCTCCATGACTGTAGCATCTTGTACAGACCTCTCCCTGGATGTCCCACACGAGCTCTCAAAACCAAGGAGCTCAGAAGTGAATTTATGGTTTCTTCCCTCTACACTAAATCATAACAACATTTAAGAAAAGAACCTCCACATTTCCTATCACCCATTCAGTCATCCTGGCCAGAAATGTGGGAGTCAATCTAGATGACTGCTGGAACCTCCATTCCCATAGCCAGTAAGTGGCCAAGTCTGGTTGACTTTACCTCCTAAATTTCTCATACACACATCTCTTTCTTCCTCTTCATCTTCATTGTCATTGCATTGATTTAGACCTTAATCATTCATCACCAGGACCATTATAATAGCCTTATAATTGCTCTCTCTGAATTAAGTCAGGCCCCATCACCCAATTCCCTGTCTGTGGAGTAATCTTTATTAAACCCAAATATGATTGTGTTATGCTTCTTGCTAAGATTCATTCACAGCCTCCTCGTCACTTACACGATAGAAGCGTCAGTGCTTCCTACTTGGTCCCTGCCGACTTCTGTAGTATCACCTTTGCTCTTCTTCAGGCACACCAACTCTGGCCACAGTGATCCAGTTGGGCTATTGCTTAATTGAGAATCACCATGCCTTTCTCCTAGAGCTCCAGCTCTTTCCTGGTGCCCATTCTAAAGATTACTTTCCTTGAAAAGCCTTTCTTGATAACCTTACTCTCCTTCAACTAATAGGCTCTCCCTCCTCTGCACTATGATATCACCTTATGTGATGACTTGCCCTGAGTGTTGGATAACTAACTAAATATCACACAACACCATTACTATTACCATTAAAATGTAAATTCCTTGTAAGCAGGGACTTTATACCATCCATCTCTATGTCACAGCAACTAGGCCATGTTGGTTGATAATGCTGATAAATATTGATGGAATGAGTGAACAAATAGAAACATTTTCAAGGGGCTTCAGACCATCTGAGGAAGGGCCATGCTAGGCAGGTTGGGCCCTGCACAAGAGCTCCTGGCCGAGAGACTTGTGGCTTCGGGTGGGACCGCCATCAGCATGGATGTGGGAGAAGGGGGTATTCCCGTAAAGATATGGTATAAGCCAGCAGCAGCCTGTTATCAGGAGAAGGGTAAAGAAGTTTCTCACCCATAGCCTGGAAACTTGGCCCATTTTAGAAATGAAATTACTAAGGAAGACAAGTAAAAGAGGGACAGTTTCTTAATAAGTCCGTGGCAGAATAGAAATGAACATTTTGGGAAATATATTGGCAGTAATGAAGAATGTGCTAGCTGAACCACGAAGAAAAAACATTACAAAATAATGTTGTATGCCTTTAATGGGCCATATACTATGTTGGGATATTTTATGTATTTTATCTTGTTTCATTCTTACAGTAATCCTGGGAAAAAGATAATATTCCCATTTTGCAAGTGAGTAATTTCCTCAAGATCAAATCATCAGTAAATGGCTGAGCTGGCATTTAGATCAGCTTTCTAATTTATATCTAGAGGTCTTTCCACCAGAGAAAAGAAGGAAACCTGAGTGCTATTTATGTCTCTTAACTAGCTGTGTGAACTTGACTTTTTTTCCCTCAATTTTTCTTACCTGTAGAATTCTTTGATTTAATTGTAGGTTGTCTATTGTTTCCAGTATTTCATAGTGCAAAGATAGTCATTATGTCTGCCACTGAATCTACCCAGCACACGGTAGGCACTTAAATGGTTTTCAAACAGATGAATGAATGAATGAATGAATGAATGAATGAGTAAATGAATAGGTGTTGTCAATTACATAGAAAGCGTTCTTCCTTTGGATAAATAATTTAATTAGTGGCAAACAGAGAAAGGTATCTGAAGAGCTAAATATAATTATTAAATGATTAAGAGGATAGACCCCCAGGTTTATAATATCCCTGTTCCCCTTTAACAGAAAGGATGGAATTTGCTGTGACAGAAAACAATGTGCTGGTGGCTTTATCATTATTTAAACATTTTCCTTTAGTTTGTGTGTAGAAGTATGCAGTCTACATTTCTTGTAGGGCAGGTCTAGTAGTGATGAACTTCCTTAACCTTTCTTGACTTTAGGTCTTTTATCTAAAAAAACTGAGAAAAAAAGTGGATGAGTGAATAAGCTATACCAATACCTGGGTTGCAGGCAGGAATGTTAGGGTCTGCGTTGAGAAGCAAAAGCCATCAAAAAATAATCATGTTACCTTCAACGTCAGAGCCTGCCCATTTCTACCGAGGAAAGCCTGTGCGGTCCCTGCTGCTGTGGCTTCCGAATGTCAACCACCAGTAGAGCAAGTTTCAATGTTCTTTGGAGCTGCTTACAGGTCTCCATATGTTTCCTTCTATTAACACCCTCTTACTACTCCAGTAAATCTCCAACAGGTCTTCCCTTAGATCCTTCATAAGTCAAAAAGACCTAAGACTTTCTTTTCAGGAAGAAAGAATCCAGCCTTGGCTATAACACTTTCTGAGCTGGATTGAAACCAGCTTGGTAACAAATTATGCAAAACGCTTCTGAAAAACTAAAGGTATTCTCCAGCAAAGTAACCCCTATCCAAACTCAACACTCCCTAAAAAAATTAAAAAATAAACAAAACAAAGAAACAACAAAAAACCTATGGGTTGAAGAAATTGAATGTTAATTCTTTTTTTGTGTGTTTTACATTTTATGGGAGCAATGTCTTTTGTAGGATCATTTTGGTATCTCACATTACGTCCCGTAATAACTTAGAAGTGTTCTAGATAGAGCCTTCAGGACCTAATGGAATTCTATGGCTCACTAGAATAGTTTGTTCTAATCAACATCTTGCATCCACTCATAGCACAAATGATATATAGATGATGCATCACAGAATTATATACCTGAAGCCTACGTAACTTTACTAACAATTTTTACCCCAATAAAGTTTAATTTTTTTAAAAAAAGATAAAGTTGAGGCTGAGTCTCAGAACCATTGCACAAGTTTGGAGGTTTCTTTTCCCATTTGCCCCATGTGCTTCTCTCTGTGCATCTGTTTAATTTTCCTCTCCTACTTCAGCCAGATTTCTTGTGTTTTTTCAGCCCAAATGACAGAGAAGATGGGTGCCTACAAATTCCAGAATTTTACTCATTGCAGTTTGAGCCGTTGAAGAGAAACCACCTCTGTCTAGTTTCTCAGGGAAGGGTAGAGATTGCTATTGTGAAATTAGGTGTTCATCTCTGGACCAACCCATGTGACCACGAGCATGTCTGGGTCAGGGTCAGGCCTGCACCCTTGGCTGCAGTGGGAGTAGAGGCAGAGACATGACAACCAAAGGATTGCTCCCATGGAAAGTATATACATGTGAAAAGTGGGGTGATAAAAAGATAAACTTATATGCCAAATAAAGCAACAAAAGCCTTAGTAGTATTTATAGGCATCCTAAATTGTTTCTAGCTGATCAAGAAAGTCAGTCAACTCCATCTGTGACCTGGACCTTACATGACTTCCTGGAGCTTAAATGACTTCAGGTTTCCATGATCTCCACTATAGTGGAAGAGCTCACCTTGTCGTGGGGCCTAGGATATGAAGTAAAAGTCAAATAATAAAGAATAGACAGACTTAGCAGGGCCTCAAACATATTCTTTCTTGACCTATATTACTTGTATACCTCAGCTAAATCTGAATGAGAATAGTTGACATGAATGAAAAGCATGGATTTCATGAGTAATTTAGCAGTAATGACTCCTATTCTTGAAGATAGGGTGACATGTTTAATCATTAGAAATCTAACACCTGCTGGCCCACTGTCTTCAGTCTTCCTCTTTAAGGCACCTTTGGACTTCATCCTCTTGTCAGACTGAATATTTGCTTTAGACTTACTACTGACAGCTTAAATAAAGTGTCAATATGCACGTTTTTTTTATATGCAATTGAGGCAGACTGGCCTTTTGTCAGAGGGTGTCAGGCAACCAATCCAACTGTTCCAAATGGTTGTGCAGGACTGTGATTGTGGCACTGGATGTTTAATATGTGGCCAAAATCTCTGCGAGGCATGATGAGAAGAGTTCTGCAAAACAGGTATAGATTCCTGACTGCACTGCTCTCCATTCCTACTTCTAATGAAGTAAACGTGCTGTGGAAGGTTACACAGAACAGTTAAACCATTCAAACAATTAACCAGTCTTGTTAACAAACAATTAAACCAGTCTTTCAAAAGTGAAGCTCTCCAGTGAGACAGTTCAAACATAACTTCTGGCTAGTATTATATATTTTTTTATCTGTGTGTGTGTGTGTGAATTCTCAGGTGGGGGTCTGTGTACTAAGATGGAAGTATGGTCTCCAAGGAAAAGAGCAAATGAGTCAACTTGATGCTTTGTAAAAAGTTAGAATTCCTCCAGTAGTTTGTTTACTGTGTATCTTCTCTGAATCAAGTATAAGACATAAGCCAATCTTGATTTGTATTCATCTGTTGTGCAATTTGATCAGGCTGAAGAAACATGACAAAAAAGTCTTTCAAAAGTGAAGCTCTCCAGTAAGACAGTTCAAATAAGCTTCGACTCCCATAGGGAGCTGTTTAGGACATCAGCTTTGACACCACACTTCAAGCTTTGAAGATAAGCATGTGGAGATGGTAGATAGACAAGGGTGACATCTGAGGGGATAAGTTTTCTTTATAAAATCGTCCTCACCTTATAATTAGCTTGGGTACTGTCTATTTGCCTGCAACGGATGGGGTACAAAGGTATTATTAATTTTCTTTCTTTGTTTTTTTTTAACCATTCCAATCCATGTATAAATATACTAATTTTCCATGAAAAAATCAAATTGACGTAGTTTTCCTTGACCTCACCCCTGTCCATTTATTTTCCCATTTCTCTTCTCCCTTTATTAGCTGAACTTCTCTAATGAGTTGACTGTATGTACTGTCTCTACACCCTCACCTATCATTCATTTAAAAGTTTTATAACTTAAAAAATTATTCATGTGAATTATTTCACAATAATTTAGAATAGAAGGAGTTATACTAATAAGAAGCATCCATGTTTTGTCTTCCTGCTCCTCCTTTTCCCACACAAACCCTTTAACTTCTCCTACTTTGCATTATGTTGATGCTTGTAAATACCTAAGTACTCATTTCCTGGAATGACAGTTGCTGATTTGCCTCACTTATATCGTCACCCCTCTCCCTCCCTTCTCTCAATAAAGTCGTCTTACTTCTTTCGGTTTTTTTTAACTTGCTTTCATACCTTTACATAATAAATACACACAGCATTGGGAATATAGTCAATAGTATTGTAATAACTATGTACGGTGCCAAGTGGGTACTAGACCTCTGGGGGGAGATCACTTCATAAGTTTTATAAATGTCTAACCACTAGCTATACACCTGAATGTAATATAATATTGAATGCAACTGTAATTGAAAAATAAAATAAAAATAAATAAAAAAGCCCTATGCTTATGTTTGGAGTTAATATCACTAGAAACTCTTTCCATATATAAAAAGTTGAGTTGTGAAGCCTACTAATATCCAACATTCAATTCTGCTAGATAACTCCCATGAACAATAAAAGACTATAACTTTTCTTCTTCTTTTTTGCTTACTTTTAAAATAATAAATTGTTTAAGACATGAAAAAAAATAAATGTACATATTTTTTCTTGTTCCATCAATTACAAATATAGACTCTGCCTTTTGACAAGTTCCTAAGAAAGGGTATGTGGGTGTTAACTTTCTGTGCCTTTGAAAGTCTGCATATATCTTTATTCTGTCTTCATATTTGAATTATGTCTTTATTTTATCCCCACATTTGATTGATTTATAGTTCTGTTGGAAATTGACTTTCAGGTTGCAAATCCTTTCTTTCAGAACAGAACTTTGAAGATTATTGGTATGTTATCTCTAGCATTAACTGTTGTAGATGAAGAGATGCCATTTTTTCTTAATAGATGGTTTTCATTTGTTTCGCTGTCTCCATATGGACATAGGGGCTTGTTAATTGGGTGGTCTTTGTACTGGTCCCCCAAATACTATCATGTGGGGGCTTTGCCCAGTGTTGTTGACACTCACAAAAGCTGTCTTAATTTTCCTTTAAAACTGTGTTCAATTTTTTTTTCCCCAGAATAGCTCTATTTTTTGTCTCCAGATGGTGTGTAAACACTTGGGCATTTTGTGTGACAAGTGGAGAATGACATTGGGTGGGTTTATGGCTACATATATTTATTTCTAATTAGTTTGTTTTCAGTCTACATCTCTTACTCTCTATTAGATTGATTTTTCCAAGGTTAGGATTACTTTTATTTTTTTTTTCACTTTAATAGTTATCCCTAATTTATTTTTTCATATTTTTAAAGTTAAAATGTAGTTAATATACAATATTATATCTACCAAAAATTTGCCAAAACCTCTTGCTTCCTGGAGAAACGCCACCCTGCCCCACTTTTCATTCTGTAAAATTAATTTATTATACTCTTGAGAGTTAACATGAGAACCCGAGAAGAGTCAGTTGCTGCCTGGAAGGAAGAATCATTAGAACTTGGTAGAAATGAAGAAACATTAATTGAAAGAAATCCCAGGAATTTTCCCTAATAGCCCAAGCTCGCAATTAAAAAAAGAGGTAAAAAAATAAGTGTTTGAAGAAAAAGAGTATTAAATTACTGCCAATAACTTCTGTGCTCATGGATAACCTCACTTAATTTTTTTTCTGTTTGTTTTCCAAATGTGTCAGGTCATACAGCTGCTTACTGGACATCTAAAACAAAAACAAAACCCTTTGATTCAAACAATGTATGGTCTTTGTAGAACATTAGAAAATGCATACTAGTACCAAGAAAATATAAAAATTGAGCAGACATTATCCCCCCCATTACCATTTTGGTAAATTTCCTTAAATTTAAGTATAGCCATTTTTCTTTAAGATCATATTACAACTCTACCTCTATTTTTAATTAGAATTATATACTTAACATTTCTATATTATTAAATAAATTTACAAATTATAGTTTAAATAGTTGCATAATATTCCATTATATGGGTATATGATAATTTATTTGACGCATCTCCTACTATTGGACATTAGAAAATATCTAGGTTTTTCCTAGTAAAATAGCATTGTAACAAAACTAATTGTGTATTGCTATTTGTCTATATCCTGATTATATTTTTTGAGGATAATGTTTAAGAACTTAATTTAGTTGGTCACAGGCTATGAACCTATATCAGGTCCCTATGTGTGCAGACAAGTTTTTCCAGAAACATTTCACAAAACGATGTGAGTTCTTGACTCATCACACCCTTCCCAACTCTTACTAATTTTCAAAACATTAATCAGTTTTATAAGTGCAAAGTAATATTCCACTTATAAATATCTTTGATATTATAATGTCTCCTAAATAATTTATAGTTAGGTATTACATTTTTATTTTTATTAGTGGAGCTAAATCTATTTTTAAAGATTGTAATACATTTAATATTTCCTCTTTGTGTTTTTCTTAAAATTCTAACTTTTGTTTTCTTTCTTGGAAATTTGAAAGGTGCTTATCTATTTTTTAATTCTACCACCAATTACCATGAAAATGTTTAAAAATGTATTTATCCACATATTTAGTATTGTAAAACTGAAGAATAAATGTTTGAACTCCTCTTTCTCACCCTTTTAGGGTGAAGAATTTAGTGTATTTTTCTTATCCCACCTTCTCCTTATCCTTATCACACTAGCTTCTGTTAATGTCCTGGATTTTTTTTTCTTTAAAGTGATAAATTAAAAAATTACTGTTTATATTATTTATCTTCTCTTTCAGGAATTATTTTAACATTTGCTTTTAGTTTTCATTGCCATTGTTACATCAGCCACTTAGATTTGATTATATGGTTTCAGTGTTCGTTGGCAGCTTATTAAAAGGATAATTTCTATGTTGGGCTCTTAGTTTCTATTCATATCTTAGTTAGCTGGAGAATAACTTCAAGTAATTTTTTAAAAAATGAAGACTTGTGAGTGGTTTATATTCTACGACCATGCACATATGAGAACAAGTTTTTGATTTCTTTATACAAATGAATAACAAATTAGTTGGGATTCAAGTTCTTCAGTTAAAAAACTTTTTCTCCTAAAAGCTCTGTTGATGTTACTTCACAGTTTCTTGACATTTAGCAATAGCGAGGACATTCTCATGTTTTTTGTACATAACATATACGATTTTTTCCTATATCCTTATAATTCAACAGTAGTATAAAAGATATCTTGTATGGGTTCCTTTTCATGAATTTTCCTGGTACTTTAAATATGACTCTTTGCAAATTGCTTTGTTTCCAATTGTAGTGATTTTTTTTTCTGTAGATATACCTATATTCTCATGTGTGATTTATCTTCTTTTTTATTTCTTTCTTCTCTTTGATCATTTAAACACCTTTATTCTTTTCTGCACATTCTTGAAAAACTTTTCAGGTTTGTCCTTCATAAGCAAAGATCGTGCTGTTATCCACAGGACTAACCTTCTTTTTCTTTCAATGCAAATTTTAATTCCGTTATTGCCATTTTTGCTTCCTTGCAGTCTTTATCTCTTACAAGCAATTTTCATCTCAAGGCATTTTAAAATCTCATTATTTCAATTTCCTTTCTTCTTAGGGGCATGCCTGCTTGTTTCTGATTTCTGATGGATGCAGAGGGAGCTCTTGCACCAATGTAGTTTCCAGGGACACATTTGACGCAGTGGACCAGCAAGAGCTTTTGCTGGTGAGTCTTGGTTGCAGGTTGCAACACCAATAGCTTGAATCATTTTGATCACTTTGAACAGGACAATTGTCACCTTTTCTCCCGTGTTCTAAAACAGTGTCTATCAACCTTGGCACTATGGACATTTGGGCCTGATGATTTTTTGTTTCAGGGTTATCCTATGCATTGTAGTATGTTTGGCAGCACCCCTGGGCCCTACCCACCAGATGCCAGAGCCCTGCCCCACTCTCTGACTCCACATTTTTCTGGACACTACCACATGTCCCCTGGAAACAAAATTGTAACTGGTTGAGAAACACTGCTCTAAAGAAACTTTACAAAGTTAAACTCAAGTCAAGAAAGAAAAAAGAAGATTGTTAAGTAGGATGGAGATCAAAATAAGTCAAGAAATCACAAAATATCACACTTAAAAATATTTAAAAGCAGCACTTACATTCACAGAAACAGATTGGTGTTTCTAAGAATGGCAGTAGGCCATAAATGCTCAAAGTAGTGGATAGTTTTGTGAATAATGCCATTAGTCGATAATTACATGACAGTATTATCAGACAGACAGCAAGAGTTGGGAAGTGACAACCAAGCCTCTGTTCCCATCTTCAGTATGGGACCGATGTGGACCTAAAAGCCCAAAAGTGAACAGCTGTATAGATAAGTCAATATACTGTTCAAGAACATCAGTTTCAAGAGCAAAATAATGCATTTCAGTGTCTCCGGATATTCTGAAAACTAGAGACTGAAGTGAGAGAGGTGGATGGATGTGATATTTAATGACCCATGCAGTATGATTTGAATCGTTTATATCATTTGATACAGTTGGTTTTTTTTAAGACAGAAGCAATCTGAAGCTCACCCCATTTGAAATAGCTTTCACTGTCTGGAAAAAAAGTTCATTGTTTTAATTCAGTCAGACCTACAATATGGCACAACTAACATGATTACATAATTTTTGGCAAGTAGTTTATATTTTCTCCTTTTAAATTTAAAGGTAATAATCTTCACGGACTTAATTATACTGTCATCTAAGGAAATTTATATTTTGGAATAGGTTCAATATATGATTATGAAATACATTTATGTTTTCTTTACTAGCCTTTTTCAGAAAGAAAATGACTAATGTCTTCCGGTAATAGCAATTTCAGGAAAAGATGGTTCATGTAGCAACAAAATCCTTTGTGAACAATAGTCTTTTTTTCCTTTCAAAGTCTGAATGATTTGCTTGAATAGTTTAATTGTGTATAAAATGTCCAGATTTTAGATTTTTGGGCAAAATTATCAAGACTGCATACTGGTTCCAATAATAAGTAACTATATATTTGTCACCAGCCAAAATGTATCTGGAAATGCAAAGAAACCATGAAACTTAAAAGGCTAAAAGGGAATTCAGCCTGAACAGATACTTCAAATGGCCAACAGATATATGAAAAGATACTCAACTTCACTAGCTATTAGGGAAATGCAAATCAAAACCGCAATGAGATATCACCTCACACCTGTTAGAATAGCTATCATCAACAAGACAAATAATAACAAGTGTTGGAGAGGACTTGGAGAAAAAGGATCCCTCATACATTACTAGTGGGAATGTAAATTCATACAGCCATACAAATAGTATGGAAGTTCCTTAAAAAATTAAGAATAGAGTTACCACATGACCCAGCAATTCCTCTTCTGGGTATCTACCCCAAAAAATCTGACAACATTTATCCATAAAAATATATGTACCCCTATGTACTTTTCCCATTTGAAACTGCACACACACACACACACCCACACTTGTGTGTATATACATACACGAGGTGTGATCAAAAGATATGGTGAATGTTCAAATTTAAAAAAATTATTACAGTAAAAGACACATTGCCATTAATCCCCCTCAAAATGCTCCCCTTCACTTTGAACACATTTAACCCACCATTCTTGCCACTTTCTGAAGCAGTTCTGGAAGTCCTCTTTCGTGAGTATCTTTACATCTTCCCTATCATGACAACGTTTCATGTCACACATCGTTTTTGGTATGGAAATTTCTGTCAAATAAAAGCATTATGGTGTGTCCTCATCCACCTTATTCAATGGATCTGGCACCATGCGACTTCTGGCTCTTCCCCAAAGTCAAAATTACCATGAAAGGTAAATGTTTTGAATCGATTCAGGACATTGAGGCAGCCATGGCAGCGCAACTAAAGACACTTGTATATAAGTTTTAAAAGCTGATTAGTTCAATGAGGTTTATAATGAAAATCAGCATTTTCTTCTTCACCTCTTCCCTACCTCTTCTCACTCCAGTTCAATTCTTAGCCTTTTTAAAAGGTCTTTCATATTTTTGTAGACTGAGGATTATATTTATTTTCTGATATTGCTGCAAATGGAGTTGGTAGATTTCTTTTTTCCATTTGTTTGGCTAGTTGCTTTTGTATGATATGTAGAAGAAAAAAATTATTAAGAAAGTTCATGAAACTTTTTTCTTTAATACTTTTTATTACGAAACATAACACCTGGAAAAGTGCTAAAATAAAAATTTACAGGCCAGTCTATTATCACAAAGTGACCACGTAAGCAGCATCAGAAATAGAAAGTTGCACCTCAGAAACCCTCTTCCTGGTGCCTCCCAACTATTACTCCCATCTGTATTGGGAGGTGCAGCCATTTATTAATATTAATTAATAAGTAGTGATCTTTATTAATAATTTTCTTGCATTTAAAAAATAGTTCTACTCTCTGATCAAGCATTCCCCAAAATTGTTGATTAGTTTTATATGGTTTTGAACTCATATAAATAAATTGTATATAATGTTCTTTTCTGTGACTGAATTCTTTCATTCAACATTATACTTGTAAGATTCATGAGTTTTTGTAAAGCTGTATTCATTAATTTCCATGACTATACCACAATTTCTTTTTTTCCACTTTTTTTAAATTATTAATTTCAGATGCACAAAACAATGTAATAGACATTTATCATTTATACCCCTCACACAGTGACAGCCCCCCGTCCCCATCCACTACCCCTCCGACATCGCACACAGCCATTACATTTCCACTGTCTCTATTCCTAATGCTGTACTCCGCTTCTTGTAATTATATATATATATATATATATATATATATATATATATATATACACACACACATATAAAATTGTAGTTGACATTCATTATTGTTCAGCTTCAGGTGTACAGCGCAGTGATCAGGCATCTGCATCATCCCTGAGGTGGTCTCCCTAATGAGACAGGTATCCATCAGATACCCTTCAAAATCTTTACATTATTGATTACGTTCCCTAAATTGATTTTCGTATTCCCGTACCACAATTTCTTTATCCATTTTGTTGAAGGGCAGTTGGGTGGTTTACAATCACATCAACATAATAATGTAATATAATAATAATAATGTAATAATAATGTAACAGTAATGTTACATACATTGTCACACATTTCTAAGTGCATATGAGCATGTTTTTGTATGTGATAGATTTATTGCTTTAACAGCCCCAATTCTTCACCCCTACCTATGAGTATAAATACACCCATCCCATATAACTTTGTACTGTCCTCTCACTCTGAATCATGTGACTTGCTTCCACTAAAGGGATTCTAGCAATAACCATACAAATAGAGGTTTAATAAGCACTTGTGTTTTTGAGTTTCCTTGCTCTTGCTTCTGTGCCATCACCATGAGAATAATGCAAGTGTAGCTTAAAATAGGATGACAAACTTGTGGCTCATGGTCCAATTGCCCCATCAGAGAGACTGCCAAACACATGGGTGAATCCTGCTGAGACTCAAAGGTGAGCCCAACTGATCCCGGTTACAATACCAGCTTGTATACTTATAAGTTAAATAAATGTTCATTGCATATCACAGAGGTTTTTGTGATTGTTATCAAGCATTTTTATAGCAACAGATAATACAGAGTGGAATTGCCAAATTCACTCTCCTATCAACAGTGTATGAGAATTCCAGTTGCTTCATAGCCTTATCAGCATTTGGTAGTTAATCATTTTAATTTTAGTTATTCTAGTGAGTGATAGTGATAGCTCATTTTGGTTTTAATTTTCATTTCTGTAATGGCTAATGAGATTGAGCACCTTTTCATGTTCGTAAGTCATTTAAATATACTCTTTTGTGAAGTGACTCTTCAATTTTTCTATTGGATTGTCTTTTTCTAATTTCTTTTTAGGAAGTTTTAATGTATTCTGTATGGATATGGTGTAAATATAGGGGGTGGTTATATGTATTGCTAATATTTTCTTCCAGTCCATGACTATCCCTTTAAAAATCTTAATTTTTCACAATGTTTCTGTCAGGTTTTTCTATCAATAATATACTCTGAAAAGAATTAAAAAGTGTTCTTACTTTTCAATTCTCTGAAAGAATACATTCAAACTGGTTTTATTTCTTCCTTATGTGTATGTAGAATTTACTGGTAAGGATATCTATGTTTAGAATTATTATTATTTTTTTGTAGAAAAAAATTTGAATTTCAGATCCAGTTAAAAAATATAGGACTATTCAGATTTTCTATTTCTTCTTGTATCAATTTCAGTCAGTTGTTTTTAGTATAAGAAATTTTCAATTTCTTCTAAATTTTAAAATTTATTGGTATAACTTGTTCGCAGTCTCCTCTTATTGTCATTTTATTATATGCAGGATCTGTAAAAGTGTCTCCTTTTTCATTTCTGACATTGTTAATTTGTGTCTTCTTTCATTTATCTTGTGTCATAAATGACATATTGATGCTCTGGTTTAAGTATCAAGGAGTGTGGAGCTCCAACTGCTGTTCTCTACAGCCCTTCCTCTGCAGCAGCAACAGAGACTCCTTCAGAAAAACCTCCAGGATTTTGCAGTGATGAAAACTCATTTAAAAAATAAGATAATTGAGACTCAAGGTTACCCAAGAACTCATATCTTCTTCTCGTTAAATGCTTTTTATCACTATGAACAACCTAGGCCTAAATTTTAGGGGAGACTGAGGAAAAATGTGTAAAGTATATGGATATACTGTAGCTACCAGGTGACTATAGTTTACTGCTTTCCAACCAAAGGTCCTTTATAAAAAGACATCAAACATTGTAGATCCACAAACAAGATATTTGTTCAGACAGTTATCACAATAACTGGGAAATAAACAGAAGATACTTGATATGCAGGCCCAGTTTAACACTTTTAAAAACATAATCCAAATTCTTTAATTACTTCATTATTTATTGACTGTTCAAACTGTTCTCCATATGCTCCAAAGATTTCCTTCTAAGGAAGAGCTAGCTATTCCAAGTATTACTTTGTCCCTAACTGCTATGTAATTGCATGATGTTGTTCTCATAATAATGTTAGCAAGAAAGGGACCCATTTCTGAGGAACATTAGAGTGTGAATATTCAGTTTAATCTGAGTTGTATCTTCTCCTTTATTTCTAAATATGTTTTATTTTTATCTCACACCATTCTTATGGCCGCTTTTCCGTAAAATAATAATAATAATAATAATATAATTAATTATTATAATAATTAATAATATAATTAATTATATTGTTATTATTTTAAATTTATTGGGGTGACAATAGTTAGTAAAATTACATAGATTTCAGGTGTACAATTCTGTAATACATCATCTAAATTATGATAAATTCATTTTATTTCTATTAATTAACCTTGATATCTTTTTTCATACAATGAATACAATACAACACAGCATGGCACAGTAAACTGCAATACAATAAAATACAATACAAATGTTTTTTGATAAATACTGCCCACTCCACAAATTGGTGAAGGTAAAATTCTGAAAAAAGAAGGTTAAGGAATAATAGTAAGAAGAATACAGGTATATAGGTTAACCTTGAAAACGTGAATGCTTGTCTTTCTCTAAGACTGGAGGAAAGCTTCATTTGTCATTTTAAAAAAATTATTAGTTTCAGGTGTCCAAAACAGCATAGAGAGTAGACATTTATATACCTCACAAAGTAATAACCCAAACAAGTCTACTACCCATCTGACACTGTACATAGCTATTACAATACCATTGACTATATTCCCTATGCTGTACTTTACATTCCATGACTATATATATATTTTAATTATAGTTGACATTCAGTATTATTTTATATTAGTTTCAGGTTTACAGCATAGTGGTTAGGCATTTATATGATTTATAAAGCGATGCCCTCGATTAAGTCTAGTACCCATCTGACACCATAGATAGCTTTTATATTATTATTAACTATATTTCTCATACTGTACTTCACATCCAAGTGACTGTTTTGTAGCTACCAATTTGTACTATCTAATCCCTTTACCTTTCTCACCCATCCCGCTAATCGCCCTCCCTTCTAGCATACTCATAGATACTTCATAGGTACTCATACCTGTATCTATGAGTCTATTTCTGTTTTGCTTGTTCATTTATTCTATTCTTTGCTTCACATATAAATGAGATTATATGGTATTTGTTTTTCTCAATATAAATTATTTCACTTAGCATAATACTGTCTAGGTCCATCTATATTGTTGCAAATGGTAAAATTTCTTTCTTTTTTATGGCAGCATAATACTTGAGTGTATGAGGTGTGATCAAATAATACAGTGAATGTTTAAATAAAAAAATATTACAGTAAAAGACACATTGCCATTAATCCCCTCAAAATACTCCCCCTTACTTTAAATACACTTTTCCCATCATTCTTGACAGTTTCTGAAGCAGTTCTGGAAGTCCTCTTTTGTGAGTGTCTGTTGTGCTGTTGTGGCTGCCTTGATGTCCTGAATCAATTCAAATGTTTACCTTTTGTGGTCATTTTGACTTTGGGGAAGTCATGTCATATTTCATCCAGATGACTCTATGGAAGGCCCTTTGGGATATATTGTTACTGTTATGCTTTCAGCACAGACTTATTCTGTAATTAATTTAATCTGGAATCTTTGAAGCATCTAAACCTGCTATAAAAGGATCTACATTTTTAGGGTGCTGATGAGGACTACACCACAAAATAAAAGAACTCCACATGAATGTTGCATGACAAATGGTAAATAGTGATGCTAAAAGAAATCAGGAAGTTCTTCAGGAAAGTAATGAAGGTCTAAAGCAAGAGAGAAAAATACTCTTTTCAATTGGAACGTGTTTGCCCTGTCATTTCTAATCAGTAAAGAAGTTTCCGTCTACCTGAAAGAAAAGTCATTGATATCTTCTTTGTACATATTTTCTCCCTCTTTCCGATTAGTGTAACAGCTACCATTTTTTTATACCCTCTTTCTGTTCTTTCCTGAAATATGACACAATTTTTCAGACTCTATTGAAAGGGATTTCTTTCACTCAATTTGTCCAACAGTACATTGGAATCAAGAGCTTTCTAAACAGTTACAAGAATGTGATTCATTATCAAGGATTTCTTCTATGTGGGCACTTTAAACCAGAAAAAAAGAATAAAACCTTTCTGATTGAATTGAAATGCACTGACTTTTTCAGGTATCTGTTTAGAACTCTCAGGGGAAGACACTGAAAAACATGAGAATTGTAAAACCAGAAAGGTTATACTGTTGCATGAAGGGAGCATGGAAGGCTATAATATGGCTGACATTCTCAAAATTTGCAGCAACAATCTCATGGCCAAAGACAAACTCATCTTCTTCCTCTCAAAATGTGCTCTCATTTCCATGATCCCATCTCCCTCAATGACATAATTTTACTCCCCATCATTCAGGTGTAAAGTCTCTAATGCTTATCTGGATTCCACCTCTGAAATGCCTCTGACTTCCATCACTTCTCCTTTATTTCCATTACTACTGCTGAGAATTTCAAGGTTGCATAACCTCATCTCTGAACTACAGCTTCTAATTCTATGTCTGTCTGTGTTAATTGCTCCTAACTGGTATGTGTTTGGCCTCTCCTCACACCAATATATCTTCCACATTGCCTCCATATAATTTTTCTTACTGCTGTTGTGCTCTGCTCGAAAACTCCGAGTGTCTCTCTATTGCCAACACAATAAAGTAAAAATCTCTTAGTAAGTACTTGAAGGCCATTGTAATCTGGCCTCAACCTAACAGTGTGTTCAATTTTCATTCCCCAAACAAGCAGTTCATTTTCCTGTACTAGACTATTGTCTATGCTTTAAAATCCCCACCCCCCAACAAAGAAAGTCTCTTCTTTTCATTGAAATTGTGTCTGCTAAAATCATGCACATCTCATGAGCTTCAGCTCAGATGATACCTTCTCTGTGAAGCATTCTCTAATTCCTCCAGTTGAACTTAGTCTTCCTCTTCGCGGTTCTCTCAAAACTCTTTGATGTTACATTACAGCAGTGCTTCTCAGACTTTACTGTGCATCAGGTCCCCTGGGGATCTTGTTAAAATGCAGGTTCAGAATCAGTAGTTTTGGAATGGAGCTGAGATTCTGTATGTCTAATAAGCTCTCAGGGGGATGCCCATGCTGATGTTGGATCTTGGAACTACTTCAAGGAGCAGGGTTGCAGTTTTTATTGAGGTACAGAATTTGTCACCATTCTGCCTTGTGTTGGAGTCACTGCAAACATAACTTCCTTCTCATAAAGACTGCACTCTTTCAGAGTAGGCTCTTTGTTATCCCTGTATCTCACATACTTCCTAGTCTGGTATTTTGCTGGCAATTTTGGTGAAAGATTCAGTTAATAAAACAATTGAAATGCAGCGCCAAATTAAAATCAAGATTGTGGCTTACCTGAGAATTTATTTCCCAATATCCTTAATGGCAGAGAACTCTCCAATAGTGCAGAAAGCATATGCCCTCCTGGGTAGACATGCCATTCACCAACTCATTTGTTGCCCTTTCATTCAAGAAGACACACAAAGGAGTGCCTTTATTTTACAGTATCATAGTTTGATCCCCTTAGGGATATCATGTGCTGGCCAGATGCCCTGGTAATTGAAGAACAGATAGCGTTGGTAATTGAAGGAATCTCTGCTATTTCTTCAATTGTCACCACATAACCATTTAATATATCAGCTTTTAGCATCCCATCTCTTCCTATTATCTTTAATTTGTCACCTCTAATAACTGGAATTGAACTTTTCTTAGTAAACCCACTTAAGTTTGTGAAATCAGGGAGTTTAATTTTTACTAATTTTTCAAGTTAATTTGGCTTTTTTTTTTTCTATAAGTTTGAGAGTAACTTCATCTTTTGGTCAAAAAGGGCAATGGCCCTGGAAGATCTATCTCCTTTGCTACCCCTTTTGTAGGCTTTAGCTTTTATGACTATATCCCAAATGGCTGAGCTTACTGGAATTCTGCTGGCCAGATGTTTGGGCGTAGTTGGCAGCTTCTACAATGGCTCCCAATGATCCCCACCTCCTGGCTATTCATGTCCTCTGTAATCCCCTCCCTTTGAGTATGTCTAGACCTAGTGACTTTTTTCTAATGAATAGAATATGACAAAATTAATAGGATGCCAATTCTGAGATTAGGTTATAAAAGATTGTGACTTCCATTTTACTTGCATACTTCCTCTGACTTTTCTTACTTGCACACTTTGGTGAAGCAAATTGCTATGTTGGAACGTGTTCATGGCAAGGAACTGAGGGTGGTCTCTTACCATAGCCAGTGAAGAACTGAAGCCTTTAGTCCAACAAACAACCATGAGGAACTAAATCCTACCAACAACCAGAGAAGTGAGTAGAAGTGGCTCTTTACCCAGTGAAGCTATGAGATGCAGGCAGCCCTGTTTGTTACCTTGACTAGAATCTTGTCAGACACCCTGAATCAGAGAACTCGATTAAGATGAATCTGGATTCCTGACCCACAGAAACTGTAAGATAATAAATGTTTGTGGTTTTAAACCATTAACTTTTGAAGTAATTTCTTATGCAGCCATAATGAGCTAATATAATGAGTCTCATTCTTTATGCATTTATAACAGATTTCTTTATCGACATAATTTTCACTATGCTTTTTGCATTAATATTTACATTTTTACCTAAGAACCTTTAATAATAATTAACTATAATTTAAAAACCTGTTATGCTAAACATAATTGGTTGAAAGGTAAAAGGGACATATATAGATTAAATATCCAGAAAGATTCTGCTTTCTAGTCTCTGTTAAATTTAAGGATACAGAAAAGAAAAAAAAGAGGATGGGTCCCTGGGGTTTCTGAATAAATATATGTAGTACACACATAGGCCAATGATATGAGAAGAGGGATGGGTGCTTAAAGAAGACTGAAAACGGAGATGAGTGATATTTTTCATAAGACAAATTCATAGCAAGGTTGATATTTGAAACTGATATATGAACTATTGAGTCTTGCCTCCCTACTTAGGATTATATTTTTTGTTAAATAAACTGTTGGCTTTTTGGAACATTATGGTGGTCTTCAGTATAGCTGAGACCAAATTTCTTTGAAATTTTTATTAAAGAGCAAACCACTGCTAGTATAGTCAAGACTTCTAAACAATATTACTCAGCTGAAGTCTTTTCATATCAGATTCTAATTCAGTCAAAGTACATTGGACTGCTAGCTATGACCCAAGGAGATCTTACTCAAGTAAATATGAAATAAGAATAGAAATCACTGCCAAATCTGAACTGAATATACAGTGTATATCAGGAATCCTAATATACTATCATATTTGGCATTGTAGGACGATTTAAGAAAGTGATGTGGAAGCAGTTAAACAAATAATTATCTTTATGCTTAAGCCTATCAGTCTCAAAACTGCTTAAAACATATTGACCTTCCCTTTGATATGGAGAAAGAGGCAACTAGAGATATCCTTAAGGTCAAAAACTACAGAGTCATCCAGTTGTTAATAAAACCTGAAAATCTGTGTTTATAGGATTGATTGATGTCTCAGGGTCTAAGAGGCCACCTTCTCAAATTGCTATAATAAGTCACATATAGGGCCTCAGTGTCTCCTTTTATTTGTTGACCAGTCATCGGATTTGTTATTTGGTTTGGATATTAGAATATTCAATATTTCTTGGAATATTTCTTGTACACCTTGATTTAAGTATCATAGATCTCACATCTTACTACAGTACATCTCATTTTCCATTTTATTTGGTTGAGAGATGCCATTGTCAGATTCTAACAAATGTGGGCCACACCCAGCAGTGATGTATACTTCTAATCATGGATTTTTTTTTCTTTACATCTTTGGCAATAGGGACCAAGCCTAGGAGTAAAAACCAGAATAATGAGTGTGTGGAGAATAGTACAGCAAAAGAGAAGAGGTTGGGTCACCAGTCACAAGATAAGGTCTAACTCTTCAAAGAAATGCAAGCGCTATCATGAAATGAATAGACCTACCCCTCCTCTCTTGCCTTTATAAGCTTAGGGATTTCCTAAGAACCCAGTGTTTGCATGGGTAAGTCATCTAAAAGGACTGGTTTCACATTCTAATGAATCAGTGCTGCACGGCCTACACATAGAATCAATTTGTTTTTCTTTTGAAAGTATGGAAATAAGACTGCATCATAATAATAGAATGCTAAGTGTGCCACTCTATCTTTGCAATCTATTTTCACAATGATGACCTCACCACAACTTGTAGATAAGGTACTGTGCCAACTTTATTCTCAGTCTCATGAAGGACAAAAGTAACTGAAATCACGTGAATATAATCATAATCAACCAAGACAAGATGATACTCAAGGCTCCTTACATTGTACTCCGGGCACTTTCTATTGGATGTTCTCCAATAGCTGCAATGGCTTTCTGTGCATTAAAATAGGAACTGAGAGATGGACGTTCAACCCTGTAAAGAATGCTTCTTGTAATAGGACAAAACCCAAATATACTTAAAGAATGGCAGACTGAATGTCGAGCGCACTGACCTTGTCTTGGCTTTGCTGCCAGTAGCCTGGGTGGTTTCAAGCTGGTCACGCAAACTGGGTCTATAAAATGATTTGGATGACCTTAAAAGTTGTTCCCAGTTCTAAGGGTCCTTAAATATCTGAAGATGTTTCAAAGATTGTCTGCATCCTAAACAACATTAGTATTCTGGAAAGTGTGGACAAATCATAAACATTTATCTCAGGGAAGAATTGAAGGATGTTACTTTCCGAGGGCACAGAAAGCCATGGTACAGGTCCTGGAAGACACAGTACACATTTGAAATGTCAACAGATACTTGATAGCAAACCTGCTAACATCTGTGACATTCTTGTTGCTGTTGGCATTGCAGCCTGCAGGGATTTTTCTGTCCATTAGAGAGAAAAGACCAGTATAATTATGAAAGGATGCTCCCTGTCAATGCTTCTTTCCAAGAAACAGAATTAAACAAACACCCATTGAAAGCAAATGAGCTTCTGGAATTAATTATAAAATGTAAATGGTATTTACTAATTCCGGGTCACATATACACAATTAAGTGGGACATATAGAAGGTAAGTTTAAAGGCTCTCCTTGGCTATAGAAAGTTGCAGGAAGAACAAATTTCATTTTCAAGTTTGGGCACACACAGTGTGGTAGAAAAATGCCTCATTGCTCTTCACAATGAAATGTGATTTCTAAGTTACTGACCATACTCTCTCCCTGTCTCTCAGGGTACTTATTCTCACTAACCTTAGACTTCTCTCCACTATTGAGTGAGCTCTTGGCCAGCAGGAAGGGCTCAATCAGGAAGACATTTAACCGGTCCCTGCGGGTGGAGGCTGGGAAAATGTAAGGAGTACATATTAAACAATTGAAAAAAAAAAAGGGACTATTACTATAGGAAATAATACTAAAAAGCCACAAGATGGAAGTGCTCAGATAGTATATTTTATGAAATTGGGACCAATTTTGTGCTCTTTTAAAATTTGTTACTCTGGGATAAAATGTTGAAATAATGAGCCAAATAGCCCAAAGCAGATTTCCTTCATGGTCTCTACATGAACTGTGCTGTGCTGGTAGGTTAGAGGTTGGTAGTTTCCCTTGCTTTGGTGTAATTGGGCAAGTGTCTACGAACCAGCTAAGCTATAAAGGTGTGTTAGGGATGTCATTTTTACCTGTCTGCTCAAGGATTTGTTCACTTGGGTCTTACTTGCCCATGGCATCCAGGAGCCTCTTATGAAGAGTTCACACTAAGGGAAGAAACGTTGATGCACACAAATTTGGCTCAAGGACAGTGGACCAAAACAGAGAGGAAGGTGATCTGATCCACTGTATGGAGACCATTCCAACAGCTAGTTCAACTTGAGCCCTTGGAAAGGGAGCTTTTATAAAAGTGACAGCTAAAACTAAGTAATAATAATAATAAAAAACCCCACCTATTTTATTAATTAAATTCTCTGATATATATATTTTTTATCGACTACTTTTTAAGAACAGTTTGCAGTTCATAGCAGAACTGAGAGATAGGTACAGAGATTTTTCCATATACTTCCTGCCCCCCCCGACATGTACAGCCCCCCAAATATCAACGTTCCCCACCAGAGGGGTACAACTGATGAACCTACACTGACACTTCACCCAGAGTCCATAGTTTACATTAGGGTTCACTCTTAGTGTTGTACACTCTATGGGTTTGGACAAATGTTTAACAACATGTATCCATCATTATGGTATCATATGGAGTGGTTTCACTTTCTTAAACTGATGTTTTTAAGGTGCCAGGTCTTATTGCTTCAAATCCTATGTATAGTGGCATAAAAGATAAAAAGGGTTTAATTGACCCACACTGAGGCACACATAGTAACAGGACTAGACTGACACAAATGGAATAGCGAAGAAGCAGAATTCGATGTACAATTGGTGCCACTGTACAAGCTTCATGGGCCAGGTCTCACTGGCTTCAACAAGAGACCTTTAGGAATCCAGACAGGAAAGGAGGAAAATGGTAGCCATCACGTGCAGTTGGGACTGCTCATATACCAGGAAAGACACTGTCTAGGGACTCCTAGAGGAATTCGAGGACTGGAGTCACAGAAATGCTGTCTGGGTTGCACTCAACACGACCAGATTTTTACCCTAAATTGCTGTGGTTATATAAGCAAAGAGCAGTTAACCCTTATGCAAGTGTATAAGTGTATGAACTGTTTCCTCCGTGATGCCATAATCCTTTTGCTTTTTTCAGCAAAGTAATAAAACAGTTTTAATAAAACCAATAAAAATGACTCCCCCTGCAAAAGGTTGGTAATCCTCCAGTTGCACCCTAAGGCCCTGCAGTTCTGGGTTCCTGAGGAAGGGGATTAGCTGGTGTTATGTTAGATGCAAAGGGGATTCCCCAGTGTTCTGTGACAGTGACAGAAGCATGTTAAGAACTACAAATAAATATAGCAGCATAATTAAAATATAATGTGAAAGCTAAGAAGTTCAAACCTCAGCCTGTTTTATTGTTTAACCTGAGGCCTCTTGACAAGAAGAGTGTCAAGAATTCTAAAGAAAAGAATAAGTGAATGAACTAATCAGAAACTGTTTGGGAGACAATGAGGAAAAACTGAGGGTTGCTAGATGGGCGGGGGGAGTGGGGGGTGGGGGGGAAGGTGAGGGGATTGGAGGGCAGTCGGTGACCACAGGATGGCCACGGGGTTTGAAAATTAATCTGGGGAACGTAATTTGGTGGTTACCAGAGCGTAAGGGGGTTGGGGGGTGGGGGATGAGGGTGAGGGGGATCAAATGTACGGTGATGGAAGGGGAGCTGACTCTGGGTGGTGAACACACAGTGTGATTTATGGATGATGTGATTCAGAATTGCACAACTGAAATCTATGTAATTCTACTAACAATTGTCACCCCAATAAATAAAAAAGAAAAAAAAAAAAAAAAAAAAAAAAAAAAGAATGTTGCTTTTTGAAGAAATCTCATTTTAATGTTTTAAATTAAATGCAGACAATTATTGTGGAATTAGCACAACTTTGAAGTAATAAGAGGTATGCTACTTTGATTTGCCTCTTCCCTCAAGGTTTAAAAAATAATCTGGCAGATTATTTGTTGCCAGTACATATAATTATTTGGTGCCAGTACATATGTTACTGGCACCAGGTCACTCACCTGGTGCCAGGGGCTTGTAGGGATCCTGGGGCAATTGAAAGGGACACAGAGACTTCCGTGTGTATCATAGATCCCCATTCTGTGGGATCTGGTCAGGACCCTGGTTCAAGCCCGATGTGCTAATTTCACACAATTTTATTAGCCCCAATATCAGAATATATTCTCTTATGGCTTCTCAGTTTTTCTACTTCCTATCATCAGTGCCGCACACATAACAGAGCAAAGGGAGGAAATCCTTGTGCTTACCTGTTTTAGGAGTCTTGTCTTACTTGATATACGTATCATGATTTATACCACTACTAATAAATTCCGCATTCTGCATTTTCCCTCTATTTTTTAATTGAAACATAAAATCTACAAAGTGATGTATATAAATTGAAATATACATCTTAATGAATTTTTTTGCTATTGTATACACTTGTGTAACCACTACACAAATTAACATATAGAATATTTCCTGGAGGTTTCCTCATGCCCCTTGCTGGTTAATACCGTCATGCCAGAAGTAACTATTACTCTGACTTTTCTACATACAGAATGTATTCCTTTGTATGTGGCTTCTTTTCTCAATACCATGTCTGTGCAATTTAAAATTGTTACATGTATTAGAAGTCTGATTTTATTTTATTGCTATACCATATTCTGCTGTATGAATCCACCACATTTTATTTATTCTCCAGTTGATGGATTGTCTCTAGTTTATGACTTATATGAGTAAACCTACTGTGAACATTCTTGTATATATCTTTCGGTGGACATAAGCATTCACATTTCTTGGGTAAGACTGCTAAGCTAAGACTGCGGTTCCTAGATCATAGGACAGGTCTAGGTTTTGTTTACTAGTTACTGACAGTTTCCAAAGTGTTTGACACGTTTACTTGATCCCCACTCTCACCAACATTTAGTATTTTAAAAAAATTTTTAATTTTAAAATAATCATAGACTTACAGGAAGTTGCAAAAGTCACACAGATGGTCCTGTGTACCCTTTAAACCAGTTTCTGTCAATGTTTACATGCTACATAACCATAGTATAATATCACAACCAGTAGAGTGACATTGATTCAGTGTATATGTATAATTTCATGCCATCCCATTGCTTATGTAGGTTTGTGCAACCAACGCCCAATCAAGATACAGAACTTTTCTATCAGCCACACACAAGCCTTTTCTTCCACCATCTCTGCTTGTTGGCACCCACTACTCGTTTTTTCATCTCTATAATTTTGGTATTTCAAGAATGTAATGTAAATGGAATTATACACTAACAACCTGTTGAGATTAGCTTGTTTTCATTCAGGATAATGCCCTTGAGATCTACCTAATTTATTGCATGTATCAATCGTCATTCCTTTTTATCACAGAGTAGTATTCCATGACATGACGTGACCTCAGGCTCTAGGGCATTTATCCAATGGTGGAGAGAAGCAGCGGTTGCACATTATAAATATAGTCTGGATAATTTTCATCAAAAAACTTATAGAAATCACGACAAATGAGCAAAATGATGATGGTGATGATGACGACAGAATATGCTCACTTGAAGAAAAACCTGTAACAAGCTTCCATTGAATTATTTCCTATGTCCTCATCAAGAAACAGGTTTAATTATGTATAATTGCCATGATAGTCTCTTTAATAATGTGTTGACATTTTCTAGAAATAAAATTAAAGAATAAGCAGTGGAGAGAGATTCCCAAGTGAGATATCAGGTATGAGAGTGATCCTTAGCTTATGTTATGTTGATGGCAAGATTTATTAAAAAAAACAATGTGGAAATGGCAAATTTATTTATCAGTTCGATGATAACTACTGTTACATAAGTGCTTTCCGTCTTTTATTTCCTTTTAACAACAACAAACCAGTAAGACAGGGATTATTATTGTTGCAGTTTAAAAATGAGGAAGTTGAAACACAGAGGATTAAATAATTGGCTCTAGAAACATAGCTAATAAGTAGGAGAGTTAGGTTATACTCTAAGTGGTGTCAGCTGGGGCTGAGGTCATCTCTGGCTGGAACATCCAAGGGGGCTCACTCACAGGACTGCTAGTTTGATTTTGAGGAACTCAGCTGGGACTATTAATTAGACTATCTTGGTTTTCCTTCCTATGGCTGTTTCATGGGCTTAGGGTCTAACAGTACGGTGGCAAAGGGAATGTTTCAAGCATGAAGGCAGAAGCTGCAGATATTTTAAAGCTCAGTCTTTAAAACTATACAGTATTACTTTTGCTGCATTCTATTGGTTAAAGCTGTTAAGTTAAAGCTGTCAGCTCCAGCTGAGATTCAAATGGAGGGGATATTGGAGGGAGGGGCAAAAAATTTGTGGCTGCTTTTAATTCACCGTAAGTACTGACTAATTCAAACAAGAAAAATGATCTAGAACAGCAGTTGCTTTAGTTACTCAGGACTGTTTTGGGTCCTTGCTCCTGATTTGGTATTTGGTGTCACTTCATTTTGTTTTAACTGACAAAGTCTGATATTTAAAAGGTAGATATTTAATTAATATAATTTCAGAAATAGAATTAATGTTTCAACATGTATTGTTGTCTAAGGTGAATTTTGGAAAATTCACAACTTTGCAATTATCACCTTAAATGGTATGAGGTATAGATTTTTCCCACCAATCAATCCTCTCTTCTCTTTATGGAAACTAGAGGATACAAGGGACATTATGATGTTTAAAGCAGGACTATGAAGTATTGGAACTGATTTTTTAAAAATAGTCAGAACTTACTCATGCAAATAGTGCTGTCCTCTCTAAATAATTATCTTGGAAGCTATACAATTATTCCAATGATACTGCTTTATTCAAAAAATTCTGGAACTATTATTTTGGAATTGCTTTCAGAGTCTATAATACTCACTTTGAAAATCCTGGCCAGTTATCTTTTTCAAGTGTGACTAATTTTTTGAGTGCTATGCGCCAAACAAATCTAAGTTTGATGAATGTGTCAGTGGTTTAAATCAGGAGTACTGCTTTTGGTGCTAAGCAAGATTTAATGACAAACTAATTAGGAATGATTTTCTTGTTGCTTATAAGTTGGTTTCTGATAGCAATTCCCAAAAAGAAACCAAACAAACAATCAAACAAAAAAACTTCAAACATGTTTGAGCAGTAGTGTCCCCTTAAATTACTGCCTCTCAAGATGTCTGTTATGAAAAAACAGCACACATTTGGATGTGTAAACTCTGGTATATTTATTCAAAAAGCAGATTTATTGCTTTGTCATTATCTTTTATCACTTATAGTCTGATCACATGATTTTTCTCATGTTTTAATGGTAATATATGATGTATATAATACTAATATTTTATAAATAATTAGTGCTTTTAACTATTAAAATTATTTCACTCTTGTTAACTTAAATCTTCACAATAAGGTCACAGAAATATTATTTCATAAATAAATTATTCAGTTTATAAATAAGGAAATCAAGTTACAGAGAATTTAAGAGACTTTCTTTTCCTTTAAATTAGGCACATTAGGTGGCAAATGCTAGAACTGCAATAAAATCAGTGTTTTCTTATTTCACCATATTGCAGTAATAGTCATTATTATGAAATGTATCAGAAATAGTGGAAGAGGCAGCTATTGCCTAAAGGTGTTTGGATCTAAAAGAATAAGTTAAAGTAAAATAATATTTTGCAGAGCAACATTTAAAACAAAAAAGTATTTGCAAGTCTGATATAAATCACTAATTTTTCTCATGGTAATCTCAATTGATTCAATAAATAATTTTATTTTTATCACTTTTGAGTAAGTAGCTTTTTCCCTTGTTTCTAACTGCAGTATTCTAAGCAGGATGCTTCTGTGGCACTTTAAACCAGGCCATCTGATTTTCCTAAGCACGACTCACAGGATAAACAGTACCTGCACCCTATGTCAGCCTGTGAACGCAACTGTTATTCGATAAGCACCTATGGGAAAAGAGATCCATACCCCTGCCAGAGTTCCCAGGAACAGCGCAAACAGTGCATCTGTCCCTTAGGAGAAGATGAATGGCTGCGTCACTGTGGTTTACAATCCCTGGGCCTGTCCTAAGTATTAGGTTGGAGCAAAGTAATTGCGGTTAAAAATAATTGCAAAAACCGCAATTACTTTTGCACCAACCGAATACTTTCGCAACTCCTTGCTAACAGTTCTCTACATGTCTCTGTGCAGAGTGAAGAATACAGTTCATTGCAATAAGCCCTAGTCCAGAAGTTGTCCGTGTGATCACAGACAAAGCTGTTCTCGCGGCATTGTTTGCGATTTCTTGCTTTAATTAAAAGATGAGTTTCCTAACATTAGCTTAGAAGAACTGCAATCAGAGAACTTTAAGTCTCTCTCTCTCTCTCTCTCTCTCTCTCTCTCTCTCTCTCTCTCTCTCTCTCTCTCTTTCTCACTTTCTCTCTCTCTCTCTCTCTCTCTCTCTCTCTCTCTCTCTCTCTCTCTCTTTTTCTCTCTCACTCTCTCTCTCTCTCTCCCTTCCTTCTTCCTTCCCTCCTTCCTCTCCCTCCCTATCCCCAACTCACATTCAGCTGTATGTAAATCTTACAGGTAATCCAAGACTGATTTACTCATTTGTTAGAATTCTGCAGGGCCTTCCTTTTCCTTCTGGCTTGAATTAATAATTTATGTCTTCAGTCTTATCCTCGCAGACCTCAGTCTGTCTTCTTGTTCAGTCCAGCAAAGTTGGGGTTTTAGGTGTCAAAAATGTGGATAAGTGGAGTAGGTGGTCTTTCTTACCCCATGAAAATGTTCCAAAGGTGTTACTGGTTTTTCTTTTTATTTTTAAACAAAGAGCAAAATTTCTATATTATGACAAATTGTGGTCTCTAGATTGTAACTAGTAGGAGGAAATTTCTCAGGTTGCCTGACAGCCTAAACATATGTAAGCCTTTACTGTATGAAGAAAAAAAGCATAGACAGCTTCCAAAAATGGGAAAAATAGCTGTATAGACTGTGCCAAATAGGGTTCTAAATGTGTCACATTTCTGTTCTTAAGCCCCGTGAAAGGCCAAACTGTTCTAAAACTTTCCCTTGAGGTAAACCTTCCATCAGTTGAACCAAGACTTGGAGGAGTCAGGATTCCTAAAATAGGGTTTGCGACATCACTTTGTGCAGATCAGAGAGTAACTGCTCTACAGATATGGAAACACGTATTTCTGTGTATACATCTGGGGCATGTAGACAAGGGTTCAGGGAAGAAGATTATTAAAATGCAGTGATTTCTTGAGTGACTTGAGCTATTGTATCAAACAAAGCCACACAGTATAAATCCTACAATCTTCAGATCCATTTGAATAAGGACTTTTTCCACATGTATCCAGAATCTTTATCAAAATGAAATGTTCTTGAGGGAAATGTTTTTGTTTTTTGAAAAGTATAATGAGAACAAGGTGGCATAAATAAAAGAGTGATGGCCCAAGTCTCTACGGCTGTATTAACCTTATTTTCCAAATATTAAATAAAAGCAAAAGAAAAAAATATTAAATTGTGAGGACTGGAGTATTTAAGTGTATTAAGCAGGAGAAGGTAGGAGATGAGGAAAACGAGAAGGCAGTGCCTAGAAATAGGTCCTGCTCCTGTCATTCATTCAGTGAGAATTAGCCACAGTTCTGCACTAAGCCAGCAGTCCTCAAATGTGAAGCCGTGGGCCTCAGTAACTCCAAAAGTGTCTCACCACACCTGCTGATAAAAGTTGTTAGCATTCAAAGATTAAGAATTCCTTTTTTGTTTTTTTAGAAGAGCAGGTAACCAGTTAGGTGGGCCTAATTTTCTAATTTAGTTCTATTAAATTGTGAGTAAAGAGAGAGGAAAAAAAAGATGGGCAGGACCGCAGTGTTTGTCCTTAAAAGACTTCTATGGCACCGTGCTTTATTTCATTAAAAAAATATATATTAGTTTTAATATTTAGCATTCATGTATGGGTCAAAAATTACAGAAACTGATAAGCAAATAGCATGTAATACTCTTCAAACAATGGAGAGTATTTGTTCTTTCCTCTTTTCACCCTTGTGGGGATGGCAGGTAGGGAGATTTTTTAGTATAATAATGCATGGCAGGATTTGCCTGGTAGTTCCTCAAATGACTGTGACCTTGATGGCACATTTGGCATTTGGGCAACAAAGCCCTGTTCTATGTCTGTGATTCTAACATCAGGGAAGTATGTGAACCAGGATGTGTAGGCCTGGACAGGCTGTAAGGGATGCATGGACCTTGGGCATGCCTGAAGCTCTGGGGTCATGTGGCCCATTGTGCCCCAAACTGATAGTGTGCGCGTGGCTTAGATGGGTGGTCTTTTGCACATGTCCAGACTAGAGTACGTGCGGAACTATTCCAGTCTTACGGCACCTAAGTTTTGCTGTATATAACTTTGGCTTTGAAGGGGGCCAGCTGAGCTTTCATAAGGTCTGATGTGGCACTTACTCCCTTAGATGTTAGCTTCCAGCACTGTGCACTGACTTTCTTCTCTGTTTTTTGATACGTGAACCTTGTATGATTTACCCTAGGCTGTGTGTCTGCTCCTTCCATCAATCCAATCCTCTTCCTGATCGTTGTCTGCGTGCTAATTACCCACATATTGGAGTTTCTCTAAGAAAGGCAGTAAACATTAACAACAGAGGGGTTGGCTTGTCTTGTTGGTACTCTGCTTTGAAGAACATGAGAACCCACATTCTCTTCCAGGATAAAGCCAGAAATATACCTATCTCCCTAGCCAGGGTCATACCAGGAAATAGATCTCCTAAAAACCAAGGGCAATATGGAGTAGAAATCCTGAAAGAAAGTTTGAGTTGTAAAAAAGCAGAGGGGGAGCAAGATCAAAGAGGAGAGAATTTCAGGCGCCCATGAGAGGCTGACTCAGTGAATTTAATTCACCCAGATAGCAATGGTAAGAGAATATTTCGCATTATCCTGAAACCCCTACCTATCTATATGCATGTTAAGTTATAGATTATCTTTCTAATAATTCACTGAGCCAGTAGTTTTTCAAGGTACTGGGGATAAAATTAAATTAGAAAATAATAATCAGTTCTGTGAACTCCACCAGGTTACTTTTTTGGCCAAAATAATTTTTCATAGTGTGTATATTTTCAAGTGTTTTGAAGGGCTATCCATAATTTAAATCATCATCCAAATATGGATCTTAGCTTTTATCCTATAAGTAAATGATACTTTTTAAAACAGCATGTATACTCACTGTGTCAAGCTCAGCAGCATTTGGCCTCATTCTTTACATACATACTCTCTGTTGTATGTATTTCACATAGTGACCTTTTCGCATAGTGACTTATCCAGATCTCTGGGGCCCAGCCAATCCTTTAGTGCAATGCAGTATCCAGCTTTAATTTGCCACTGGCTTTTTGATATGTTAAGGTATCCAGCCTTTTTGCAGAAACACATATTGCTAATATTTGGAATAGTTCTCAATTAGCAGATTCTGCAAGGCCAGAGTCAGGCTTTTGCTGCAAAGATAATATTGTTCAAAATATAATTTTTTTGACAATGTTCAAAATATGGAGCCCAAAGACTGTTGTCCTCCATAATATCTCATTCCTTTATCATGAGGGATATTTGGGCAGGCTTTGCATTTATTTTTTTCATGGAAAGATGTCTGGTTGTTTTTTTCCTTTTTACAATTCTGTATGTCGCATTGTGTGTTCACCACCTGAGGTCAAATCTCCTTCTGTCACCATACAGTTGACCCTCTATTTCCCCCTCCCCCTAACCCTCCAGTAACCACTAAACTGTCATCTGTTTTACTTATTTGTTTGTCGTGTTCAGTTGGTGCTTTCAATTTTATAACCTACATATGAGTGAAATCATATGGATCTCAACTTCTTCTGTGTGACTTATTCACTTAGCATGATAATTTCAAAATCCATCTATGTTTCACTAATGGCAATATTTTGTCTTTTCTTATCGTTAATATTCCATTGTGTATATATACATATATGTATATACACTATTATCTTCTTTATCCAATCATCTATCAAAGGACACTTTGGTTGTTTTCATGTTTTGGCCATCGTGAATAATGATGCAATGAACATATGGGTACAAATATCTTTACAAATAAATGTTTTCAGATTTTTTGGTACATACCCAGAAGAAGGATTTCTGGGTCATATGGTAATTTTATTCTTAATTTTTTGAGGGACCTCCATACTGTTTCCGTAGTGGCTGTACCAATTTACATTCCCACCAGCAGTATATGAGGGTTCCTTTTACTCCACAACCTCTCCAACACTTGTTATTTCTTATCTGGTTGATAATAGACATTCTAACTGGTGTAAGGTGGTATCACATTGTGCTTTTGATTTGTATTTCTCTAATAGCTAGTGAAGTTGAGCATCTTTTCATATATCTGTTGGCTGTTTGTATGTCTTCTTGGGAGAAGTGTCTGTCCAGGTCCTCTGTCCATTTTTTAATTGGACTGTTTGTTTCTTTGTTGTTGAGTTTTGTGAGTTCTTTATATATTTTGGATATTAGCCCCTTATTGAAGGTGTGATTTGCAAATATCTTCTCCCATTTGATTGGTTGTCTTTTTGTTTTGTTGATAATTTCTTTTGCTGTGCAGAAGCTTTTTAGTTTGATACAGTCCCATTCATTTCTTTTTGCTTTTACTTTCCTTGCCTTTGAGGTAAAATTCATAAGATGCTCTCTAAGACCAAGGTCCATAAGTTTGGTATCTCTGCTTTCTTCTATGCAGTTTATTGTTTCAGGTCTTATGTTTAGGTCTTTGATCCATTTTGAGTTAATTTTGGTACATGGCAACAGAGAACAATCCAGTTTCATTCTTTCGCATGTGGCTTTCCAATTTCCCAGCACCATTTATTGAAGAGGCTTTTTTTCCTCAATTGTATGCTTTTGGCCCCTTTGTTGAAAATTATTTGCCTATGTATATGGGTTTGTTTCTGGGTTCTCAATTCTGTTTTATTGGTCTGTGTGCCTGTTTTTCTTCCAATACCATGCTGTTTTGATTATTGTCACTTTGTAGTATAATTTGAAGTCAGGGAGTTTGATACCTCTGGCCCTGTTCTTTTTCTAAGGACTGCTTTGGCTATTCAGAGTCTTTTGTGATTCTATACATATTTGATGACATCAGAAAATTTTCTTTGATGGTATCACTACACAAATAATGATTAAAAACTGGGCACTGCCTTCATAGACAGGTAGAGTTTCATCTAGATTCATGCTGAAGGGAAATTGTGTAATAGCCAATTTCTCCATGATGTGACACAAAATTTTATAAGAAATGTAAGCAACTATTAGTATTTTATGCCTCCCCTGACAGAGGCATAGCTTTAATTTTCTTCTGCTGTTCTGCCAAAGCCACAGACCATTTGGAGAATTGCAAGACACACATAAAGCAATGGAAGAAAATCAATGGAAATCTAAGCCTCATTGTATTTTCTTTTCTTTTCTTTTTTTTTTTTGAAACATTCAATTTTAAGCTAATTAAGCTTAGTATAAATCAAGGCAACTATTATAACAATGACATATATTTTTCTTAATCACTGTCAGTTTAAAATGGTTTTACACTTTAATACATGAAGAAGATGGTGACTACATTTTACCTGATTGTGTATAGTAGGATTTGATATCATCGTATACAAACTTTTGTTGTGAAATAATACCTAATTGGGACTTGCATAATTTTTTTATAAAGGCGTTTTTTGATGCCTAATTCATATTTGACATTCTCAGTAAGTTGTTTTTAATAATGTACCTTCTAGTGTAAGTTGGTGAGACGAATTTCTCCCATTACAAATAGCTTGAAGTAAGAGCACTCAGGAGATAGGAACTTTGATTAGAATCATGGATGGAGTAGTTTTGGGGGGACTTAAAGAAAAGATTTTCTGAATGCACAGCCATGGATGTTAGGTCGGTTCTGGGTACATGTTGGAAAAGTCTGAGAAAGCAGAACCAAAAAAAGAAGACGATGACATCACTTAGTGATGGACTAGCAAATTAGAGGCAGGAAGTTGTGGTATAAATAATGTGAATAGTTGAGCCAGAGCTGTCTTAATTACTGTTATGAGGCTTTGGTGAATGTTATATGCAAGAGAGTTTCATAACTGGTAAAGAATAAATATGCATATTAATTGTTTTATTTTTGAGAGGTTGCCAGGAAGAGAATGATCGCACAGATTCCTCACTAGAGTTTGACAACTGCTATTCTAGAGAAAATATAAACACTATCACTCATTTCAATACATAGTAGAAAAATCTCTGACATTAGCATATACTCAGGGACACAGTTGAACAACAGTATTAGAGAGTGGCATACAGTAAGAAAGTAAGAAATATGGCCTGCATTTTGTAATAAATGTTATTAGCTTAGGTGTAGTTCTCTACACCTCTTCTTATCATAATAGTGGCAAGTTCTCAAAATTCAAGATAAAGTTGTAAACATAGGGTTAAATTGAACTACAAAACTCCAAGATTAGTCAAGGAATAAACCTAAAAGTTGATGGTTTACCTAAAAGTCATCTCCTCCCTTCTCTTTACTAACAGACTCTGTGTTTCTTTATAAACTAGATAGCAGCATACTTCTGGGGGAGCTGAACGCATCCATGGACTCAAGGAATGGAGTCCCACTTGCTGGTCTAAATCAGATGTGGTAATTCCATTCCTCTTGACAGTGATTGGTTTAGAAATGGCAAGTCTTAATTTTATAAATAAAAGTAAAAGCTAATACCAGAGGAATTTGAAGCTGGTGGATACTAAAGTTAACCACAGCAACAATAAAAAGTAAATCAAGCCCCTGACTAAATTGACTCAAGTTTCCAGGCATAAAGATTATTACCTATATGTTAGACACAGTATATCTGAAAATCACAAAATTATGAAACACATAAAAATAACAAAAAAGGCCACTGTTAAGAGACAAAACAATGAACATGTTTAGACTCACAAATGATCCAGATAGTGGAATTATCAGACAAATATTTTAAAATAAGTATGATTAATACATTAAATATTCAATTATGGAAAAGGTGGAAACATGCTATAGAAGATTGGGAATTTTAGCATAGATGGTAAATATAAGAAACAGGTGAATGGAAATGCTGGAAATAAAAACACAGAGATGAATAGTGCCTCAAGCAAGTTTGTCAGTAGCTTCCATAGAGCTGAGATAAGAATTATTAAATATGAAGAAATTACTCAAGCTGAAATTAAAAAAAAAAATTGAACTAAATAAAAACAGAGCTCCAGGAGCTTAGCATAGTATCAAACAGTTGAATATATGTGTTACTGGACTCTCCAAGGAAAAAATAGAGAGAATGGGACATGATAATGTATGAAGAGATAATGGTTGATAATTTTCTAAGAATAATGAAAGATATCAAACCACAGATCCAAGACTATCAGAGAACACCACTAGTGAAAATTTAAAAAAAGTCGCTTGGACATATCACATTCAAACATCTAACAACTAAAGATAAAGAGAAAATATTGAAAACAGCCAGAAGTTTAACAAAACCCAGAGATACACATATGCAGAGGAACAAAGATAACAATTACAGAAGGTTTCCTTCAGAAATTCTGCAAGCCAGAAAGCAATGAATTGACATCTTTAAAATACTGAAAAAACAAACAAACAAGAAAATCCAAAATATGTCAACCCAAAATTCTACACCCAGCAAATTATATCTTCAGTCTTGGTCATGATGTTTCCACTCCTTCATGGATAGATTTTGAAAACTTTCCTAAAAAAAAAACACCTACCCTAGTTGATTCTGCTCACCTCCTTCTCTGTTTCCATAACCCTGAACTTTGAATCACATGTTAGTTGCCTGATTCTTTCTTGGAGTGTCTGGTTCTCTGGGAATCACATGTCTCAGAGTTTCCAGCAAGTTGATAATTTTTAGGAGGAAAGGAAATTCTGCATCACCCTCCTGTCACTAGCTAAGTGCTGGATTCCTGGTAGGAGGGTGACGTGTTGAAATCAAGCTTCTTGGTTGGTTGCTTTTGAACAGGAGATGGCACATTTTTATCATCTGATAATCTGAGAGGCAAGGAGTCTATCTGATAGACAAAATAAAAAAAGAGAGGACAGATACGGGAGCTACTTCTTTTCTATGGCAGATGTTGCTCTTTATTTTCTTATTTTCTTCTCTGCTCCTTAACACTGCCTACTGTACTTTTCTCCCTCTATCCCCAAAGGTTCTGCTTTGCTCAGGGAAATATTTGATAAATTGTTTGGGGACGGAAGGACAAGAACTTTCTCTTACTGCACCTATTTCTATCAACATTGATAATTCCAGAACTGCTTTCCTTGGAGCAAGGGGATAAGGAGGTCAGCCACAAAAGGCTTTATTTTGTTTAGTGAAGTATCCAAGTTGAGGATTGCTTGTGAGAATAGAGGGGGTTTAAAGGGAGACTGCAGGGGAAGGGAGAAGGGAGACATGAGGGTTCTGATAGTGGGAAAAGAACTTTTGCAGGGAAGGGATTAGAGATCTAAGGAGGAGAATTTGAAAGTTTTGCTGAGGTGTGTTAAGTAACTCTATCCTCTGATATTGCTAACACTTTAGAAATTGGATTTATTAGGAGGGGAAGGAAGAGGGTAATACTGCAAAAATACTGACTCTCTGGCCTCAAAGAGGGTTTTGGGTAGGTTTGGTGGCAACCACAGGAAGCCTAAAACTCATGGATTAATTAAATAACATTGCCATGGTGAAAGGAACAGCTGCAGCTCTGAGTTTTGTCAAGGTCTTCCTGAACATTGCAGAAAAGCACTTTAAAAATCATTTCATTTTTAAAATTGGGCAGCTGGAAAGCTTATTTTGGCTGCCAAGTAGGAATCACATTTTGAGCCAAATTTTGCTTATCAAAATAGAAATTATGGACAGACCTGAAATGATTACTTTACTAGTGAAATTGCTAGGTGCAATAAATCAAGAGGTCTCTGCAAATACAGATAGTCTCTAAATACAGTGTACTTTTAAAAAACTAACTTATAATTGTACTGAGAGACCACATGTGTAATTGGATGTATTTGAACAAACCTGTTCTTCCTTTTCCACCCATCTTCTTTTAATGGGCATTCTTCTTCCACAAAAAGTACCTGTTTGTACACATTGTTATTTGTCCCTCCAGGTCTGAGTCCTTTACTCCTGGCCAACAAAGATAGCCAATAAGCCAATGCTCTACATTTGTTTTGATTGCCATTAACTAAGTGAGACTGCAATTGTGCTCATTATGAAAAGATGCTCAAAGTCCACAGTAAGTGCTTCCCCTGCCAAGATGCAGCCAGACCTCCTGGCAGGACCTCTCTGGTGAAGCACACGGAGAGGCACTTACCCAGACACTGCTATGTAACTAGTTGAATCAATAGCTGACTTAGAAGGTATTTCCTAGATTTTCTTGTGCCAATGTGAAGATGGTTCTGGGTGTCGTTACCTGAGGCTATTTCCAAAGGAGTGTACAGAGACTATGATAGGTTGTTTTCAAAGATGGCCACACAATTCCTCCCATCCTGCATGCAATTTTTCAATGTGACTTTGTCCTCTTCAAACAAGAGATGGAGTTTATTTTCTTTCCCTTAAATCTCCCTTAAATCTTAGTGATCACTTTGAATAACAGAATGTAGCAGAAATGACATTCTGGGGGATTACCATGGCTAGGCCTTCAGAGACATTGCAACTTCTGTTTTTGCCCTATCAGAGCCCAGAACAACCATTTAAAGAAGTCTGACTGCCCCCCTGAAGAGGGAGGCCATGTTGAAAAGAGCCCTAGATGATCTGAAATTGAGAAAGAGAAGCTCATGGGCGGCCGGTTGGCTCAGTTGGTTAGAGTGCAGTGCTCATAACACCCAGGTCACCAGTTCGATTCCCACATGGGTGAGTGACCTGCACCCTCCACAACTAGAATGAAAACAATGATTTGACTTGGAGGTGATGGGTCCTGGAAAAACACACTGTCGTCCAATATTCCCCAATAAAAATTAAAAAAAAAAAAGAAAAGAAAGAGAAGCTCAGCCCTGCCCTGGCATCCTGCCTTGGCATTCCAACTACCCCATGTGGAGGCCACACTGGGAGACATGGATGTGAAGCCATCGTGGGTGCTCCAGCCAACATCATGAAAAGCACAGTTATAAAACACAGTTATATACTTTTTTTTTGTATTTGTTTATTTAGATATAATTGACATATAACATTGTATAAAGTTTAAGGTGTACAAATTATATATATTAAATGATATGATTACTACCATAGCCTTAGCTAACACTTCTATCATGTCACATAATTATCATTTCCTTTTTGTGGTGAGAACAATTAAGATCTAGTCTCTTAGCAACTTTGAAGTTTATAATATAGTATTGTTGCTTAGACTCACTATGCTGTGCATTAGAGCTCCAGAACTAATTTACTTACTAGTTGCAAGTGTTTACCCTTAAACAACGTCTCTCCAATTCCTCACCCCCAGCTCCTGGTAATCGCCATTCTAGTCTCTGTTTTTACAAGTTAGGCTCTTTTAGATTCCACATATAAGTGATATCATCCAGTGTTTGTCTTCCTCTGTCTGACTTACCTCATTTAGCATAATGCCCTCAAGGTCCATCCATGTTACAGCAGGATTTCCTTCTTTCTCATGGCTAAATACTACTCCATCGTATGTATATATACTATGTCTTCTTTATTCATTCATCCATTGGCAGACTCTTAGGTTGTTTCCATATTTTGGCTATTGAGAATAATGCTGCAATGCCAACAGATTTTTTTTTTTGGCAGAAATCAACAAACTGATTCTAAAATTTATATGGAAAGGTAAAGAAAGTAGAATACCCAAAATGATTTTAAAAGAAGAACAACAAATTCAGAAAATACCCACTACCATATTTCAAGACTTACTAAAAAGCCACAACAATCATAATAGTGTGGAATTCACTACAGGATATGTATATAAATCAACAGAACAGGATAGAGTCCAGAAAATGACCTACGCATGGTCAATTGATTTTAAGCCAAAGCAATTTGAAAGAGATAGGTAGTTGACTCTCAACAAAAGACTATATCCAAACAATTAACAAACATATGGAAAGGTGCTCATTCTCATTAGTCATCAAAGAAATGAAATTTAAAACCTAAGTAGGATAGCACTAAACTCTCCAAAGGCTAAAAATTAAAGACTGAAAATAACAATTGTCTGTAAGGATATGGAGCAACTGGAACTCTTACATACTCTTGCTGGGAGCATAAACCACTACACCATTTTGGAGAACTATTTGATTCTTTCCACTAAAACTGAACATTTGCATGCCCCCATGATGCAGCTGTTCCACTTTAGAAATGGAATTTCCAAAAGAAATGCATGCCTCCATGTCCTAAAATGCCGGTTCAAGAATGTTGATAGCTGTGTTATTAGTTGCAACCTGAAGTGAGAAAAGCATAAATGGTCATTAGTAGAATGAATAAATAAATTAGAATATTCATACAGAGGGTACTATATAGCAATGAAAAAGACAAAACCACTGCTACATACTACGGCATGAATGAATTTCACAAAAAGTAATGTTGTTGAAAAGAGTCAGATATAAAGAGAAAGTACAGAATATTGAAAACCGGGAAATCTATGCTATTCGAAATCAGATAGTTGGTTACATCTGTGGAGAAAAGAATGACTGATTGGCATGGAGTACAAAGAGAGACTGCTGAGCTGCTGGTAATATTTCATTTCTATACTGTGTGGTGGCTGTGTTCGCTTTGTGAAAATTCTTCAGGTTGTATGGCTTTGATCTGAGCACTTTATGTAAATCTTTCTTTAATAAGAAGTTTATTTTTAAAATAATTATATATGTTTTTGCTTTTGCCTCTTTTGGTCTTGAAATGTAATCAGACTGCACATATTCTTATAACTTGCTTTTTTCCTTTAACATTCTTATTTTGGATTTATATATTGTTTTTATATTTATTTTATATGTTGATACATGTGAGTATAGTTTAGACCACTGATCATAACTGCGTGTTAGAAAAATCACTCCTGCTTTTGTGTAGAGAAAGAATTATGAGAGGGAAAATCTAATGGCAAGAAGACAAGTTAGAAGACGATTGCCAAAATTTTGGAGAAATTAGGGTGGCTTGATATAGGGCGATGAAAATAATAATGAAAATGAGGCCTGAAATTAAGAAATGTTCTTGTAGCAAGCAGTCCCATAAAATTTGGTAACTAATTGAATATTGGAGGTAGGAGAAAGTAGAAGATCTAAGGTAAATACTAATTTTTTTACATGGACCATAGGCTAGTTAGTATTCTATTATACTAGGTTTTTCCAACTCTGGCTACGAACTAGATTTACTTAGGGGGCTTTTAAAAAACAACAGGGTGCTTTCCCCTTCAATAAAGACCACTTAAATTGGAACATCTGAGGGTTGGGCCCATGCTTTGATACTTTTTCAAGATTCCAGGTTAACTATTCCATTTTGTGACGAAGGCTGAGAACTGTTGCACTAGACTTTAAATATCTTGTGGACTGGGAACACCTAATTTGTCATCAAATCCTCAGACCTGGCAAATGTTTGGCATTCAGTATATTTTTAACAATTAATAGATGAATGGAGGAGAATAGAAACAAGGAGCAAGTTCTGGTCAGTACAGGCTCTGGACATGTAGAATTTGAGATGCTGTGAATCATCCATGAGATGACATGTGGTGGACTCTAACTCCAGAGGCAACTTTGGGCTGAAATGTAAACTTAGGAAACGTGCCAGTATGGCTGGTTGTTTAATCCATGTGTATACACATAAACATGGGTCAGGAGAACAGAATAGATTGAGAAACAGATGAAGAGAAAAATATGTGAATGAATTTCACAGAGAAAATCAGATGAATGAATAATCCAGTCCCTGAAATTGTGACCCATAATATTGGCCTAGAAATTGCATCATTTACACTTGGAAGAAGAGGAAAGTCTTCTCCCATGTCTTCAAGAACTGGGACCCCACTTTTTACTAACTGACATTCTAGATGTAGTATCCTACCTGCCTGGTTGTAAGTGCTTTGACTTTCTATACCCCAAAGTCCCAGTGGCTGCCCCACTCCCATGATTGTGTGTACTTCCAATTCCCCGGCTTTCTAAGTCTTTGGTAGTTAGCTGCAGTTATTTCCTTTTATGAGTCATACTATATAGCATAGTGATTATAATTGAGAAAGATTTTTGAGACCAATAAAGTTCTCTACAATTCTTAAAACATATACATATATTCTTTTGGTAAAAATTTGGTTAATGGAAATCTTATTTAGATAATTTTAACCTTGCCATCATTATTAAAACCAGTAAATATATGTGTTTTATTATCTTTTAGAATGAAAGGGACAAAATATCCCAATTATACATAAGAATATTACCCATTTCAAAGTGTGTTCAGTAGTTGTTCATTATTACAATACTTCTCTATTTGTAGTCTGAAATAATCACTACTAGCTGGGTGCAAACAGCTTCCTATTTGCCATTAAAATAACCATGAGTGAATATGTTTTCAAGTTTAAATTTTACAAGGTTTAGTTTTAATTTTTTGTCAAGTTACCAGACATAGCAAATTCTTTGATTTATTACAAGCAGAAAATATTTCCAGGTAATAATTTATTTTACTAATATGTTATTAAGAAAAGCCATTCATTAGCTACTTGCTATTTTGTTTGGGTGATCATTGCATTTAAAAGTACCTTACTTTTGTTTAATGCTTGAAAGTTTGCAAAGTAAATGCTTTGAATTTAATAATTTGGTTGAGCACTTGCTATTGTGAGCAATGTGCTTGAGCTGGGAATATTGAGATAAATGGCCCATGATTTTAAGAATAGTAGACTGTATCAGTTAAGGTTCTATTACAGAAGTAGAATCAATAGGACACACACATATATATTTATATCTGTATTTATATCTATCTATATCATCATCCATATTTCTGTCTATATGATAAGGGATGTATTATAGAAATTTGACCTAAGCAATTGTGGGAGCTAAACACTGTGTGGAGGCTATTTCTTCTGTATCTGAAGCTGCATCCTGGAGTCAGCAGAAACAAGCATTTGGGAAGCACAGACAATGTGAAGTGGGGGAAGCTAGGACCAGAGAAGCTGTAACCTACAAGGATGGACTGGGACTCTTGTCAGTGTCTCTCTGCCTCTGAGCTTTGATGGAGGGTATCTTGCAGATGAAGTTGGGGCTCAAATCTTAGATCTTAACAAGCTCCTGGCCCAGGAGTCATAGAAGTTGAAGGAAGAGCCAGCAGGAGCTGTGAGAGCTGTGGGAGTTGAAGCTTGACTGCTGCCCCATACCACCCAGGTAAATCTGCAGATAAAGCAACACCAAGTATGAGATGCACAATGCTTCACGGTCTGCACTGAACTTTCAGGTACAAAATGAGAAGATAGCTACTGCCTCATTTCCACCTTCCAAATCTTGCCTAATGCCTCTTGCAGGCCAGACTAACCCAGAACTATGCAGGGAAGGGAATTATGAAAAATGTTCTCGTCTAGCTAAATTGACATGACACAGATACATTTGCTTGTCCATTCCTTAGTCATAAGACACTAACAGCAACCTGTGAAGAAGTTAGGAAAAATATATTCCTTTTACTGACAGAAGAGGACATCAAGGCTCTGAAAAGTAATGTGACTTCCAAGGCCCCAGGTAATGAGAGGAGTGTCGAGCCAAGGCCAGAGCACACGTCTTCTGATTGCCAGCCTTGTGGTCTTCCAACTTGCCTACAGCCTGTAGAGACTGGTGCCACTCCCAAAGATTATATGGCTCCTCAGTAGTATTTATGTAGATTTGATGCATTATCTGTCCAATTTTACCTAGGGGAAATTCATATTGAAATCATTGGGTCCTTTTCTCCAATAAATCTTGGAGGACTAGATAATGAAGTGCTCAGTGAGAATACTAACACAATTTTAAAAGAACTGATTCTCCTCTCTTAGGAATTCTTCTCTGAAAATCACAAGGAGACTCATTTCAGGAATGATTTGTATTACCTCAGTGGACTGCTTTCTGGATGGGACTCTGTGACTTGGTTCCCTTAGCCCTGACTGGTTCCATTGCAGCTGGATAATGCCCTATTACTTCAAAAGGTCAAAGACTCGAACTTCTCTAAAGATTACATTGTGGGTAGCAACAAGAAAGGAGGGGTGAGAGTAGTGGGTGTATTTAACGATTTAATCCTCAGCAATTGAGAGCTAATCCACACAGATGGTCTAATAAGAATTGTTTCATAGTTGAAAGATGGTAACATCAAGAGCACAAATTCTTATTGCTGCGAGTTAGGTTTACTTTGGTCACCGTTATTAATCTTCTCTGGAAGGTTAAATAAAAATCACTTAACATCTTTTTATCTCTGCTTCCTTTTATGTATAATGGGACTAATTTTTTCCAATTACTTCCTATACAGACATAAACTGAAAATTAATAGAGTTGGTAATATAACGATTTAGATGAAACAACAAGCCACAGCTCTGTAAATGCAACCTTATGTTTAATCTTGGCTTCCAATCAAGAGTTCTGATTCTGATGAAGATAAGTTCGCAAAGCATTGAAAATCAACTGCAATCTCATCACCAGCAATCTCACTTACTACGACCACTTCAAATCACTTTCATTTGTTTTAGCTTTATAATCAATACCTCATGAAACCAGCAGCATATTAAATGACACTCTTTTTCAAGTTTTTAAAGACACATTAGCATTTCAGCTTGTTATATGTCTAATTCATTCTACTTGAACTCTGCTTTGTGGAAAATTTCTAGCACAGTACCTAAAACATAGAGTATTTTATAGATATTAGTTTCCTTTTCTCTTCATCAATCTGAAGGTATTTATGTGCAATAAAGTTTTTCAATAGAATTTTCATTTGTCCCACGTAAAATCATAGACTTTCTTTTTGGGATGGAAGTATCATATTGTTAAAACTGAACTTTGTCCTTATTTTATAACTAAAAAGTTGATATTAGTTTAGCTCTTTATTTTTATTTTTGAGGTGGATTTGGGGAACTGATATACTTTGTGCCAAATAAGAGAAATCAAGAAAGAGAAATATTCTGTTTACGTTACACCCTTTGGGACTGTATTTTGAAAGAGTTTGGTTCTTTCATTTGTTCTTTTTCCCTGTGAAGGACCATTTTTATTTGTTTGTTTGTTTAAATTATTTATTTATTTTTTTTCAGTTACAGTTGACATTCAATATTATTTTATATTAGCTCCAGGTGTACAGCATAGTGGTTAGACATTTATGTAATTTATTCAGTATGCTACTCAAAATTTGAAGATTTTGTTGTTGATCCAACTTTCCAGCCTTGCTGTTTCCCTAACTTGGTAGACAATCTGGCCCTGAGTGTTAAGGGTACAAAAGTGGCATTAAAGGTACTAAATATGTGCTTATATACTCCTTCGCAGAACATAGATGCCAAGACAGACACTTTTCTAGATACTCAACGAGCCATGCTACTATTTGGAGAAACAAGCCAACTTTTCCACACTTCTGCTTGGACAAAAGAAAAAAAAATTCTTAAGGGAAGGAAAAAGAAAGTGAGGGCATCAGCAGTCTGGATGTATTGGGGGTTTGTAGCATTAAACAGAGAGAAAACGCAGGTCAAGGTTGAGGGAGAGACCATGATAGGCTAATCCTTAGACATGTTACTCTATGGCCTGGTGATCAATTAGTAGTGGACAGACATTACAAATCAAATAATTCCATTATCCAACTCTTTATGAAAACCTGTTCCACAGCTGGTAGAAATGGCAGAACTAGAGAAAGTCTGACGATGCCAACAGAAAGGTCCAAGGATACGGTGAAACCAAGCGGAGTGGGCCAGGCAGAGGAAAGGTTTGTCTTCCAGATATCAGAGTATTTGAGCTGAAAGGCATAACTTGACCTTTGAGAGATGCAAATTGAGGGACAATTAAAAGTGAAGAACAACTGTAGAGGAATGAGCAAGGATTTAAGAAGCAGAATGAAAAGACATTCTAGTTTTGCCTCATAGTTGGACAAAAGAAGTTGGAAGAGGCATTTGAGCAGAGAAAATTGAGCTAGATTTGGTAAGTGTGGCAAACAGGGATCTTTAGTTCCTTCTATCTGTAGGTCTCTTCAGTTCTCCAGATTGGCTCCTATTTTCCAACTAAACACAGGGTCTGTCTCCAACATTCAAACAATTGCCTTTTAGTTACTCTTCTCACTTCTGGTCTTTTCTAGCTAATTGATATTTTATTCCATATTCTAAAATACCATTTTAATAATAATACTTTCCTGCACAAAGAATGATTCTCATCACTTTTATTACCTAAACCGCTCTAACTACTTCATTGGGCTTATTTTCCTCATTTATAAAACTGGGGAATTGAATGAGATAATCTATAAAAATTCCATCCTGTATTCACACACGCATGGTTCTATTTCCCCTTATAATTTCTCAGAAGGAGGAGGTTTGGGACCCTTACAAGTATCTGATTGATCCTTTTGAGTGAGAGAATTGGGACACATTGTATGATGCACTTCTCTTTAAAAAGGCATGGGTCATTGGAGCATGAGAGAACTGATACACAAGCATCTATGTCTTTGACCTGATGGCCGCTACTGGAAGAACACAGGAAACTCTCCAGGGCAGGTAGAGGCCCTTTGGGGGAGGGGTCCTATGGAGGCAGATGGCGCTAATAGGCATGGGGGTCCTAACAAGCATCCAAGGAAAACAAGGCTGCTTTAGCTAATGGCTGGGAAATCTAACAAGGATGCAGTTGGCCACCATTTAATTAACAAGGCGCATTATTTAAGTGTTGTATTATAATTTTGAAGTTATAGTTGGTAGCTTATAAATGGGAAGTAGGTAGTCTTCACTCATCTCTATGGCATTTTTTTAAGTTACAGAAAAGCATACAAAAAATATGAAGTGGGTCAAGTTTTCTGTAATTTATATTTGAAGTAAATCTGACAGAGCTGTCTTAATGAGGTGCCCCATAGCTTTCAGTGAAAGGAAGAGAGCTCAGAGAAATTTAGAATCAAAAGGACATTTTGTGGTTTGTCCTGAAATGTTACCCACCCAAGTATAGGAAAAATGAATGGCTACTCTTTAAGTTTCTATATATAGTGGTCCTCAAATTTTTTCAGTTCATCTCAGGCTTCTAGAACTAATTACATTTGGGGAACTAGGGTTCAGGGACCATACGTGACTGACCTCCACCCAGCAGCACTGTATTTCCACAAATTTCTTTCCCTAGAATCCCCAACTTGAAGCATCTATTCCAGCCCAACTAAACTACTGGTTGGACCCTTGGTTTCTCTAAACCTAGATGGCAGACTGAATGTAGAGGTGATTAGTGAGAGAACCATTGGACAGGGAATCAGAAATCTCACAAACCAGTCAGGAGTCCAAACATAACTCTTAACTACCATTACGATCTTGAGCAATCCCTCATAAGTCTCAAGTCCCTCGTTTGTCAACTGTGGACATTAATTCAGAAAGCACAGGTTTTGAGGGTTAAATCATATAATGTACAGGTAAGTTCTTTATACACTTTAAAGTAGTATATTGCTCTGAGGTGTTATTCCATCTTGTATTGTTTCCCACTTTCATGTATTTCTCCAGGGAAGAGACTGTATCTTCTCATTCTGTCCTCCCTGACACCTCTTTCATTCTCTAGATGCTGTGGGGCAGAGAACATAAATTATACAACTAAATTGTCATACACATCCAGATTGGTGTCTAAAATCTAAATTTTGTGTCCCTTCTTTTAAGTCTCCACAGTGCTTGCTGCAGCCATTTGCCACATCTCACCACTGGAAAATTTTATTTTGAAAGCACATGGCCAATTAGAAAATGCCTTAAAGGTAGGACCTTAAGGCTGCAAGGAAACTTAGAAAAGATGGAGATTTTGTGATGTAAAATTTAGTGCCAGACACACAGCAGATCAATGGGAGGCTTACATATTTTGCTTTATCTGGTCACTTGGATACAGCTGCTCAGGATATATTTCTCTTTAGGGGCAAACACAGCTGAAGGATGTACAATCTTCAGAAAGTAGCCAGGAGACAAAACATGATGAGATTGTGTCACTTTCTGCCTCCTAACAATTGAACTACATTATATAATTGGCCATTTTTGTACACTATGTATTTTGAATCCTCTTAGCAAGTTTGAAGTGTACAATATATTTTTGTTGACTATAGGTACGACGTTGTGCAGCAGATCTCTATTCTTCTTGCTTAATTAAAACTTTATGCCTGTTGGTTAGTAACTCCCCATTCCCCTCTTGCCCCCAGCCCCTGGAAACCACCATCTCACTCTGTGATTCTATGAATTTAGCTATTTTAGAAACCTCATATAAATGGAATCATGCAGATTTTTCTTTCTGTGACTGACTTATTTCACTTGGTGTAATAGCCTCCAGTTTCATCCATGTTGTCACAAATTGCAGAATTTCCTCCTTTTTAAAGGCAGAATGATATTCCATTGTATATATACACATTTTCTATATACATTTATCCATCAATAGCTATTTAGGTTATTTCCACATCGTGCCTATTGTGAATGATGCTGCAATGAATATGGAACCGTTAATATCTCTTTGGAGTCCTAATTTCAATTCTTTTCGATAAATACCCAGAAGTGGGAGTGCTCGATCCTATCATAGTTCTATTTTTAATATTTTGAGGCACTCCATACTGTTTTCCATAGTGGCTACACCATTTTGCATTCTCACCAATAGTTCTATGATGTGTTTTAATGGCTGTTTTGATCTCCTGGTTCGTAGGTGCTTTGCCCTTGACCAATCACCTTCCAGAGGAGGCACCAGAAGGTGTCTCTAAATGTGTTTATAACTTCATGCTTCTAAGTTTTTCCTTTTCCTTTTGCAGTGATAGACAAACTTGACTAGAACTGTCAAGTACAAAGAAAAAACGTCAGTAAGAATGAAATAATTCCCTTTCAGTGTCTCTGGCCAAACCTGTTCAATATTAATTAAAATTGGATGATCGTACAATTTTAAAAGACAAAGCTGTTAAGCTCTGAGTGTAGGTAATCTGATATTAATCTTTTCTTAAAAGAAAAAGAACAATCTTAGCAGGAAGAGAAAGACTTGTAATTCTAATTATCTAGTACTTGTCACGTACCAGGTAACTGTCCTACGCCGTCTATGTTCATTAACTGAATTCATTAATTACTTCAACATCCTTCCAGGTAGGAATTGTTATGATCCATATTTTACAGAAGCCGATTAATGGAAAAGTGAAGAAACATGCCCATATCACATAGACAGTAAATGGCAAAACTGGACTTTCCACCCAGGCCTGTCTCCAGTCAGTGCTTAGAATTGCTGCTCTGTCTCATTTGTAATAGGTAAGCAGACCTGAGATACAGGCAGTTAGAGGGACTCTGGTCATAGCCAGGGCCCCTAATGACTCCTATTTGCAGACTCAGACCCATGTGGCAACTGATCGACTCTGAGAAGGGCTGAAGCCTGTCAGCAACTCAGCCACAGTAGATGGATCCAGAATTATTTGTGTTGTCACAGACCCAGTGTCCCTGGAGCAAGTCCTGAGAGTCCCCTGCCATCAATCATAATCTTAGCTTTTCCCAGTCTTTGCTATACTGGCCCAGGCTGTTAGGTGAGGCTTCAGCTAAATTCTCCAACCCGCATCTTGTATCCCAGAGATGGGGACAGCTCTAACTTCTATCCCACCTCTCTGTAGTCCTGAATTTGGCCAGTTCATGCCAGTCATCTCAGGAGGGAAGGTGAGAAAGCCAGATCTTCTTCCCAATGTCGTCAGCCATTGACTGGGATTCTGCTATGAGGAGCTTGGAACATTGACACCTGTGTTTCTCTTTAACTTTCCTGGCTGCTCGTGACCCACCATCTCCATTTGGCCTTAGTTAATTCACTCTGACAATAGCTAACATATTGTCAGGATACCCTCCTATAACTGAGGTTCGATTTTCCAGCCCCTTTACTGCCTATTTCCAGTCTGCCCTATTTCCTATCACCTTTTGTCACAGCATGCCTCACGACCTGGCCTGCCTGAGTTAAAATATAATAATTTCCTGCATGCAGATCCCCCCGGCACAGGTACTGTCAGCTCTGTGCAGTTCCTCAAGTTCCAGCACCTTCACTACCTTTACCACCTTTACCAGCCTGGGAAGATGTGAAGCCAGTGGTCTTTGATGCTACCTGGGCTGTTTTAGAAGCTTATCTTGCCCTGTATCCTTGTGCCCTCACATTGTCCGGTGCCCTCACACTCTTACCTCTTCTTCCTCATATTTTAGGGCCTAGCTAGTGACATTAGTGACAATAGATTGTTCAGATAAATCAATCAGGGCCAATGCATTTCACAGGTTATGAAGGACCCTCAGTGGATAATGCAGCAGCAAAAGTATTTTTACAGTCGGAAACATTCAAACCAAATATTTGCAGGTAAAACAAATGTTAACAATGTTCCTTAAATTTGTAATATATTTTATAATTTTCAAAGCTATTTTGATGTATTTTGGTAGATTGCAAAAATGGACACAAATTCTTTAAAGCTCTTTCCATCTTGCCCTTCCCTTGAATTTGGTCCCAGCCATGTGAGTTGCTTTAGTCAATGGACATTTGCAAACGTGATGTTATCAGGGCCTTAAACAGCACCTATGCATTGGGCTTCCTACTGCTCTTTAGAACCTTAGCTGAGCCCCGTGGACAACCAGCCTTCCATCTGCCAAACACGTGAGTAAAGCTGTCCTGGACCATCTAGCCTAGTCAAGCCACCAGCAAGTTTTAGAGACCAGCGGTACCAGCCCAGACCAGAAGAAGCACCAGCCAAACTGCAGAATCATGGAAAAGAATTGTAATTGTTGGTCAACCACTAAGTTGTCACATGGTTTGTTATGCACTAAAAGCGGACTGGTGGATGCATGCTATCTCATTTGGTCCCATGATTGCCCTACAGTTAGGCCAGGTTAAGTGGCTTGATTAAGATCCTTAACTTGTAAGTAGAAGAGCTGGAATTAGGATCTGAGTTGGCTCTCAACTCCTATGCCAGTGCGTTCTACACTATTCCCTCTGCTTTTCAATCTGAGGAGTATTTAATGAGATAGTATGGAGTAATGAAATCGGACAGAAAGAGCCTGAGAGAAAAACTTTTACTACTTTCTTATTATACACTTGAGGAATCTGAGCCTCCGGAGAGTTTGTCTTAGTTCTCAAGTCTCAGAAGGTACAGAGCAGGTAAGCTGCACCCAGGTTTTCTCCTTCTCATGTTCTTCTCTGCTTCATGGAGCTCTCTGCTCTGGGTTCAGGCCCAAGAAAATTCACTCTCTTAAGACAAGATGGTGACAGTAGGGGGTGGTGTGGTGAGGACAGAATTTTAGGTTGGAGGCAAGTATGTGTATGTGGTTGTGGGGATGTGTGTTTGTGCAGCATGCTGCTTTTGGAACTCTCAAATAACAATAGGTGGCTAGTCGCCACCTTGCCTGACTGAAGTTTACCTTTAGCGACAGAGACCAGATGGCTTCCAGAAGGACAATACTGGTTATTTCCGTTGTTGTTAGCGGCAGCTCTACCTACAAGCTTGGTGAAGGACCTCCTGGAAAAGAGCTGCCTCTGCTCAGAAAAGGAAGAGAAAATGGACTCTGATTTTAGACAAGTCACACATCTGCGTAGGCATGTAGAAGAACAGAACTTAACTCTATTTTGGCCTTCTCAGCAGAGAGCTGCCACTTCTGCATCTCTGTTACTTTTAACCCCCGTAAAACGCTTTCTTTACCAACAGCCAACCACCAACTTCTGGCGATGCAAGTGAAACACCTCAATTCTATACTCCCTTACCCCAAGTGTGAACAAAGGCCTGAAGGTGAGGTCACAGATCAGGGGCGGGGCTCACAGGGGGAGCCCCATTATAACCAGCACTGCTCCTCTGCTGATGTTGATTTGCAGACCTTTCCTTTGAGGTCTAACATTCTGGGTGTATTGTTTCTATTCTGTAAAACATCTCCCTTTAGAGAATTATTCATAAGGAAGTAATTAGATAGAAATAGGATGTGCAGTAATGAGAGTATGCTATACGATCCATGAAGATGTTTCGAGTTTATTCTGGGGAGAAGACAGAAGTAAGATTGCTGGTATTAAGGAAAGTGGGAGGTACAATCATTTCCTTTCCCTTATCCAATTACAGCTCTCATCTCATTCCATTTCCTGACTTCAAATTCTTACTTTTATAAAGTAATACTAACTGGATAAATGAAATGTCTTATCATTGCTATTAATATATATTATATTAATATACGAGGTGTGATTAAAAAGTGAATGTTTAAATAAAAATAGTTTGTTTCAGTAAAAGACACATTGACATTTATTCCCCTCAAAATACACCCCCTTGTTTCCAACACACGTATCCCATCATTTCTGCCACTTTCTGAAACAGTTTTGGAAGTCCTCTTTCGTGAGTGACTTTAGTTGCTCTGTTGTGGCTGCCTCGATGTCCTGAATCAATTCAAAACATTTTCCTTTCATGGTCATTTTGACTTTGGGGAAGAGCTAGAAGTTGCATGGTGCCAGATCCGAAGAATAAGGTGGATGAGGACACACCGTAATGTTTTTATTTAATAGAATTTGCCATACCAGAAGCGATGTGTGACATGGAGTCTTTCTATTGTGATGAAAAAAATAGTGAATGCTGCTGCCCAGTGCCATCCAACGGAAAGGCAGGGATCTTCAATACAAAAGTGGCCACTTGAACCTTAGTAAGAATGTGACAAGTTTCAACTTGTTCGGTGCAGTCAGTCGGGTGTGAGCTATGGTTGAGGGAAGGTGTGTTTTCAAGTGTGCCATAAATCATCCTCCATCATGACAATGCTCCATGTCACACATCGCTTCTGGTATACGGCAATTTCTGTCAAATAAAAATATTACGGTGTGTCCTCATCCATCTTATTCACTGGATCTGGCACCGTGTGACTTCTGGCTCTTCCCCAAAGTCAAAATGATTCAGGACCTCGAAGCAGTCACAGCAGCGCAACTAAAGACACTCACGAAAGAGGACTTCCAGAACTACTTCAGAAAGTGGCAAGAACGATGGGGTTTAATGGCAGTGTGTCTTTTACTGTAATAAATTTTTAACATGTAAACAATCAACGTATGATTTGATCACACCTTGTATACATTTAAAATACATACATTAATTTCTATTACATACAAAAATGGGGAAATGCACTTGAATCTGAATGTTTTTTTTTTTTTTTTTCTGGAGTATTTCTTTTGTAGTTTTCCTTTCTGAGTCCCAGGTGCCCTATCTGTGTATCAGGAGCATAGCAAGAGGTAGAAGGGGAAGAATATTCCTGTGGGCATGATCCTGGGATACAGGCAGCGGAGAAAAGTCTCCTTTCCTGCCGCCACAGAGAGCAGAAAGAGTGCATGGCGGCGACGGCCTAACTTTTTAGCTCCACAGCAGCCGTGAAGTCATTTTATTGTAAGAGGTAAATTCATTTAAATAATTTAAAAGGAGTAGTAAAAAAAGCCGTGTTATGCACACTTCTTTGACAAGATACCACTCACTTGGCTAAATATTACATGAAGTGAGCTGACAGCAGCAGGAAATATTCAAATGCCTGGTTTAATTCAAGTGGACAATAGCGCTCATTGTCATATTAGGAAAATTGGGGGGAGAAAATAGATCTAATTTTCTATTCTTTTTACTGCAGTATTCAGAATCCTTCAGTAGTTTCTCAGTTGTACTCTGGATATCAAACGAAAACTTCTAGTCACAGCCTTAAAACTGTGCACCAGGCTGGCCTTTCTTGTCTGCTCTCGTCTCCTTCAGTTGCCCAGCAAGAACTCTGTTGTGTCTGCAGCACAGCCTTCCTGTAGGATCCTGAGGGCAGATTTTCTGAGCTCCTTGTTCATCGAGTGCACACTCTGGGCCTGGTGCTCAATCATCCCCAGAGTCTTTGCTCAGGAGCTTTGCATGCATGGGAGTCTCCAGATGTCTCATCAGGTCTGTTCCTACCCAGGATCAGACTTGCATTTTGGAAAGATCACCCTGATAGTGTTTTTGAGAATGGAAGGCTGGGTAGGAAGAGACTGAGCCGAAGGTACTGATAGGGGGAAATACAAATATTATAGTTGGGGTCGGAAAGGACCCCCAGGGGTAGCTTCTGTACACATTGGGAAGTCAGAGGAAAGATGACTTAGTGCCCAATTCAATATGAAAAGTGAAGCAGAAAAAGGGATGTGTCTATTTGATTCTGTGCATTTTCATTTACTCATATTAACCATCAATTGTCCAGACTTATCATTAATTAAAACATTTTATCTTTTTATTATAGTCACATTTAATAACTTAAAAGAACTTTATTTTTAAAACTTATTTATAGTTACCAGAATTTCATTTATAGAAGTACAGTATTATCTTTGGATCATGTTTAGCTACTCAGATAAAGATATAGTCATATAATGAAAATGAAAATTACTTTCAGACTATGAATATAAACTATGGATAATTCACAGAGTTGCTGTAAGAATTTGCTCCCTGCAGTTTCAATGCTCCAATTTTCTCAAAATGCTCCTGAAAAAAAATACTCCTGATATATTTTTTTCTAAATTATACCCTAAAATAAACACTAGTTATACAATTATATCATAAAATAATATAGGATTATTATAAATATCTGGATAATACAGGCTTTCTAAGGATAAAAAAAATTAAATCACTTGTAATCCTATCATTCAAGGAAAGCCACTGAATTCTGAGTTTTTCAGTCTTTTTATTGGCATAGATGACATATGTGTGTTATATATACACACATAATTAGGATCATAGTGTATATTCTAATTTGTATTCTTTTCTTATTTAATGTTATATCTTAAGCATTTTTCATTGACATGAAAATTTTTACAAAAACAGTTTTAATGCATATGTAATATTTCCACATATGGATATGCCATAATTTAACATTTTTTTTTTTAAATTCATGACACAGGCACAGACTGGTTACATGGTCATCAATCCTATTTCCTCCTCATAGGTACACAGGAAGACAATATTTTTCAGCTTCTCTTGTAGTTAGGTTGGGGCTATGTGACTGACTTCTGGCCAATGGAATCTGGGGCAGAAATTTCAGGCCTGGCCCTAAAATATATCTTCTAGTCTTACTCTTTTTCTCTTTTTCTTTCATTATATAGAACCAGAAGGACTTGGTAGATGTACGTGAAGGAAGGTCCATCTGGGAGGACAGACACACAGGAAGGCCCCTCAGCCTGCATCAAACTCTGGTAAGAGTGAGCCTCTAGGTGTTGACAGTTGTAGTTTGTTTCAGCAGCTATCATTATTTATGCTGACTAATGCACAAGTTTGAGTTTTTCTAATTTTACTCAATTTATAAATATACCAAAATGTATATCTTAAACAAAATATAATTTGTCTTCCTAGGATAAACTCTTTAAGGTAAATCTAAATGGGACTTCTGGCTTCCATCTAGGATATAGAAAGCTAGAAAGAGCATTACTCCTATTCCAGCAATAAGATAAAGTTGGAAAATATAATACAAAATAATAATTTTTCTTAAAATCATCATAGAGCTGAAATTACAGAGCAACTAACTGGCCTAAAATTTCAGAAAAGGCAGGCACCATGGAGAGATCAAACATGAGTACCTGTGGAGACAACACAAGAAGGACAGGGCTTTCATACAAGTGTGGGCATACGAAGAACTCAGCTTCATTCAAATGGCTAAAGGCAGAGTGTGGGCTGGCATGACAGTATAGAACTCCTGGGAGCTACAGACAGAAGGGACATTTGTGCCCACTTGCAGGCTGTTCTCCATGGACCTTGCTGGGTGCTCATGAGAAAGAATGAGGCACAATGGGCAACTGGAGAAAGTCTTTTTTGGCGGCGTTGGCCTGGATATGGAGTGGCTACGACTGCAGAAAAAGCATGAAATCTCACTTGTTCTCCCTAAGGAATAAAGGCCTTATGTTGCTGGGATAAGAACAGCAAATACTGTTACCTTCAGGCATAGGTGAAGACCCTCTATAGTGACGGGGGAGTGGGCGGAAGACTTCTGTCCTTGGAGGAGGGCTGGAAATCCCTCCCGCCCCTTGACACACACCCACCCTCCCATTCTTGATCCACATTCCACAGCTGTGTTTCCAAAATGCCCCATGAGTATATCTCTGGAAGCTCTAACTCAGGACTTTACATTTTCCTATATTCTTGTCTGTCTCCCACACTAGCCAGAACCAGCTGCTTAGGTCAGGAACCATGTTTCAGTGTTTCTATAGGACTTTATTATTCCATCTTACAGATGAAGAAGCCAATCCCACATGTTGCAAAGTTATATAAATTGCAAACCCATTGCTCTTTCCATTGTTTCATGCTACATACTTTGTTTGGTCCCTCGGAATCCTTTTCCAGGCTGGGGTCAGTATGAAACATCCAGCTGATAGGATAATGGGTTATCCCTCAGGCCAAACACTTGTATAACTGAAAGGAATCTTGCATATCTTTATGTAAAAGAAATGATTAGCACTAAGAGTTCTAGACCACCTGCACAATAATATCATTTCCAGGTGTAACAGAGTGGAAGAAATCTCCTTAGCTTAGTCCCAGCATTTAAAATTGAGTTATTCCTGAGATTGTAAATAAAAGGCTATATGTGGACGGTCCCATCTTCCAGACCTTTGGTAGCAGGGTGTACTGTTAACTGCAGAGAGAAACCACAGTTAAAGCCATTATAACAAAGTCTTACAGAAGGCCAGTGCTAGAAGGGACCTTAGCAGCCATCCAGCGCAGAGCCTCACTTAGGATCAAGGAGAGGGGGCTGGAAATCGTGCCCAAATCTCACAAATCTCATGATTAGCTGGCAGAAATGCTAAGGCTAGGGCCTGGGTCTCCATCCTCATGTTTCACCAGAGTACTTTCAACTGACACATTTGTACCTAAAGCCAGAATAAATTTCTACCTTGTGAAGCACTTGTACAAATAGAACTTGAAAATGACAAAGCTGTTAATAAAAGCCAGTCTCTGCCAAGGAGTCTAACCTAACATTACTTCTGATATATATGTACATTAACTTTAAAAGGCACATTCCATGGCAGAGTGAAAAGAATTTGCAAATGACAGAGTTCAAACAGGTTCATTGTCTAAACAAGAACACAGAGCACTGTTTTTGAGTCTTGCCTGCAGGATGCATACATATTTCAATTAGTTAATCAGCAAGTGATCATTGAGCACTGTATGTGCCCAGCGGCTATACAAGGCCTCAAAAAGGATGCCAAGCAGGGTTTCTGCTCATGGGGACCTTTTACTGCTTTTGGGAGGCACATCTAACACCCACAAAATAATTGAGAACGATTAAATACAGCACCCAACGCTATTGACTTAAACTTCAACAGATGAAATCTGAATATTCAGTCCTCCCCTACCCACATTAGAACAGTCACAACTTCATTCGGATTTAATCAATGAGCAAAATGGGGAAATGTGAGCAATCTCTTGCACAGGTAGAATGGCACAGTGTGGGAGCAATTCTTGGCACAGCTTGATAAGATCCCTGATGTAAACTCAGAACTAGATCTTTGCCTAGACCAGTCTTGTATATTTTAGCCATCTGCCTCCCCTTGAACTTCTGTCCTGCCTCCAATCAAGTCCCAGGTTCTCTTGATGTATTTAAGGTCAACCGTTTTAAAGGTTTGAACTTGTTCTGTCTTGCACTCTGCATCTGACTTATTCCTGTGGAGCCCTGGCTTTCACCTCTCTTCTGACTGGACTTGCCCTTCTCCTGGAGTCTCAGTAATATTCACCTGGGACTGGTGGCCTCTTTAGCAAATATAGTTTGCATCCAGCCATGGACTAGGTCTTCTTTCTATGCAGGGTAACATCTGACCTAGGCAAGCCTCTAGCATGTCACCAAAATGCTTACCTATGGGGTGGAGATTTCCTTGCAAAAGGCATCTGAACTATTTATTCATTCTTTCATATATTCATTTTTCAAACATTTGTTGAAGAATTACTAAACTGGGCACTGTGCTAAATGTCAGAGCTATAGAAACATTCAAACATGATTCCTGCCCCAAGGAGTTGGCTCTGTCTAGTGTGGAAGATAGATAAGAATATAGGCAAATGCAAAGTCCTGAATTAGAGCTTCCAGAGATATACTCATGGGACATTTTGGAAACACAGCTGTGGAATGTGGATCAAGACTGGGAGAGCGTGTGTGTATCAAGGGTGGGAGTGGAATGGGGAGTCAGGAGAGGCTTCTGAGCAGAACTGACCTAACAGGTAATACCTGCTGACACCATTGAGTGGCTATGAAGGTTACTGTCTTCTCACAAGGCCCTGGAAGCCCCATTCTCCCCCGCCAGCATCTTTGTATTTGGAGATGAGTCACTTCACTCTTGTCATCTCAATTGAATTGTTTGTGAGTAGGTGCAAGGTTAATAGACAGGCCCCTATTAAATGTTAGCAAGGGGAATACATTTATATATAAAAAAATCACCTAGTATATTTCTGAAAGCATCTCAGAACCACAAGGAATGCCAATACTATCTGCTCAAGCCAGCACCAGAGGGGAAGCAAAAACGGATTGAAGAGATGCAGAAGTGGTCAACACGTGTACTTTTCTTTTCAAGAAGTAATTCATGCACATGGCACAGCATTCAAAAAATACCAAAGGTTGTAGGGTATGAAGGGAGTCTAATTCCCTCCCTGGTCCCCCATTCTGTAGTACTCTTCTTTGGAGGGAACTCGTATTACTAGTGTGTTATGCAGCCAAAGATGGTCTATGCATTTAGAAATGTATATCAGTATATATATTTTCATATTTTCTCACACATAATTGTAGCACACCATTCTGTGACTTGCTTTTTCCCACTTTGTTAGTTCATTAAATATTTGTTATAAGTTCTATGTGTTCTATGTGTTAGGGATATAGTAGTAAGCAAAACAGAAATCCATACCTTCAGGAAGCTTTTATTTTGAAAAAGCTTTTCATATCATGTTTCTGTTTCTTTGCAACAGGTTCATAGTCTATTATTGTATGGATGTACCTAATTAATTTTACTAGGCCTTTGTTTATGGAAATTTAGATTGTTTCTAACCTTTCCTATCATAAAGTATGTGATAGCTAGTGACTATCTTTGTATATAGAGTGCCTGGAAAAGTGTTTTAAATAGAGTAGGCACTCATTTATTGAATGAATGAATATTTTGGGATAAATAACTAGAAGTGGAATTGATGAATCAAAAGATATGTGCATTTTTAATTTTAAAACATAATGCCATTTGTTCTTAACTTGTATTTGAAGCAATTTACACTTTCACTAGCAATAGAGTCGTATTTCATTCCCCACCATGATATGTCAATCTGATGAGTTGAAATGCTATGCCATTTAATTTTAATTTGTATTGCCCTTGTCATGAGTGGAAGTAAGCATCTTTTCATAATGCTTAGGAGTCATTTGCTTTTTGTTTGTGACCCATCTGTTCACATCCTCTACTCTTCTATGGCATCAATAGTCTTTTATTTATTAGTTAGAGAGCTCATTTATGTACCAGGGAAAATATCCCTTAGCTCTGATATTAGTTGCAAATATTTTCCTCATTTTGTTAGTTTTATTTTGACTCTGCTTGTGCATTTTTTCTTGTTGCATACATTTTATTTTTTATGTAATTGAATATGTCAATATTTTATCTTATGGCTTTTACATTTTGTGTCAAGAAAGATCTCCCCTCTGAGGTAATTTTTTAAATTCTATAATTTCTTCTACTTTTATGGCTTCATTTTTATATTTAAATATTTGATCCCCATGAAGCGTAGTTCGAAGTAGGAACCGGATTTGATATGTTTTTCAGATGGTTATCCGATTCACAATAACATTTAATGAATTGTTTATCTTCCCCTTACTGTGTCGAAATGTCACTATTATCCTTTTTATCACTATTTATCCTTTTTATAAAATATTGTCTATATTTTCACCTATTTTTTTGGTTTTCCAGTCTGTTCTACTATCCTGTGATTCAGCTGAGGTTTCATCTGACGGCATATAAAAGAAAAACCAAATAATTGTTGTTTAAAAAAAAAAAATAGGGTTTTATTTCCCTCATGTAACATGAAGGCTGGAGTAAGCAGCCCTCACTGTAGCGGGGGTGCTACAGTATCATGAATATACCTAATTCTCTCCATCATTCTTCTCTGACAAGCTTAGTGCCAGCTTCTAGCCTCAAGTGCTTCATGGTGGCAATATAGCTGCTGTAGTTCCAGCAATCATGTACATTTTAATCAAGAAGAGATAGGAAGAGAAAATTTATGACTAATGCCAGCTGAGTCCGCTTCCTGCTACATTTTTTGCCTTTTTGTTTTTATTTCGTTCTTTTCTGCATGCATCTCCCCTCACCCCCAATCCTACCCCGTGCTTTCTTCCTTACTACTTCCATCCCTCCGTAGGGTAATCCTCACTGCCTTGATAGTTTAGCACTACTGCTAAGGCATGATGAACTTAGAGTCTCCATTGGATGAGCACGTGATCATCCAGGATCTACTCTGCTTAGTGGGGTTTGAAATCTCCATGCCCGGTGCGAGCTCTCCATTGTTCAGCTCACAAATACCTGGTAGCCATTTGACTATCTTTGTGAAGTTTCACTTTAGCATGCATGACTTACTACTTAGCAAAGATTCAAGATGACACGCAAATTTCTGATGCTCATTCTCTGTGTGGCTCCCTCATTTACAGGACTCTTCTCTACAACTTCTGTTACTCCTGGCTGATTGACCTCCAGTCTCTGTGTGTTTAACTCAGAGAGTCCTCAGACCCTATCTGGTTTCCAGTTCTGTACATGATGCCTGAAAATTACTCTAGGAAGGAAACCAGAGTGACTGTCATGCTCACCTCATTTGTGTCCCTTCTCTCTGGGATCACAATCCTGTGCTGCCTATTGTGCAATAACTGAAAACAACTGCTTTAGGCTTCCCCCACCCCAGTTTTTCAGTTGTTTATGGTAGGAGGTTAAATCCAGTTTTTGTTTCTCCATCATGGCTGTTAGTAGAAGTCTTCAGCTTCCTTCTAACAAGATTTCCAGAAGGCTGACTCTGATAGGCAGAATTGTGCTCCCCGAAAGATGCCCTGGTCTTATTCCCTGGAATCTGGGACTTTGTAGATATGATTAATTTAAGGTTCTTAAGATAGGAAGATTATTTTTGGATTATCTGGCAGGCTCGATGTAACCACACAGGGTCACATAGGGAAGCTGGATGTCAAATTTAGAAATGCATATGTGATGACAGAAGTAGAGGTTGGAGTGATTTACTTTGGTGCAAGAATGGGACCATGAGCCAAGGAGTGCAGGCAGCCTCTAGACACTGGAAAAGTCAAGGCAGATTCTCTCCGATAGCCCATAGAAGGAACAGCCCTGGGGGCATTTTGATTTTAGCTGTAAGATTCATTTTGGATTTCTGCCCGTCAGAACTGTAAGATAACAAATTTGTGTTGTTTTAAACCACTGTTTGTGGCAGCTTGTTGCAACAGAAATAGGAAACTAAGACACCCAACCAGTGTCACAATGGCCAAAATTCAGTCACATGGCCACAGCCTTTCTGCAAGGAAAAGCTAGAAAATGTAGTTTTCAAATATGGGCATATTGATACCTTGTTTTAGTCCATTCAGGTTGGTATAACAGAATATCACAGACTGGGTGGCTTATAAACAACAGAAATATATTTCTCACAGTTCTGGAGACTGGAAGTTCAAGTTCAGGGTGCCAGCAGGGTAGGGTCCTGGCTAAGGCTCTCTTCTGGTTTGTAGACTGCCTGCTTCTTGCTGTGTCCTCACATGGTGAAAGGAGCAAGGGAGCTTTCTGGAGTCTCTTTTATAAGGACACTAATCCCATATGTGGGGGATGTGCCCTCATGACCTAAGCCCCTCCCAAAGGCCCCACTTCCTAACACAATCTCCTTGGGGGTTAGGGTTTCCACATAAGACTTTTGGAGGTACATAAACATTCAGGCAATAGCCCACTTCTAGTAGAATTAGGGTTCTATTAGAACCAGAATTATTAGTGAAAAATGAGTAGTCTCTTCCATAATGATTTTGGTTTAGTTCTTCACAATTTTAATTATTTCACTTGTTGTAAGATATTTTAATATCTAGTAAGTCTACTTCCTTTCATTTCTTTTCCTGTTTAGAATTCTTCTGACTATTCCTGCTTATTTATTCTGCTATATTTTGTACTATACAGTCAAGTTGTCTAATGAAAAATATCATGTTGGTATTACATTAAATTTACAGATTAACTTATAGACTATTGATATGTTTATGATGCTGAGTTTTACCTAAGTGCCTGGTATGGCTTTTCAGTTGTGCTGGCCCTGTAAGACTCGTTTTGAACTTCTGACCTCCACAACTGTAAAATTTGTGTCTTTTTCTACGTAGATTTTCAATTTCTTGTTTGATAAAGGCTAGTTATATTTGTCATGGGATATACAAGAATGATTTTTAAAAGGCTAAATTGAATAATACGTCAATAACATTACACTGAGTTCCTTCTCATGGGAGGCCACTTATGAGGAAATATCACAGTTTTGTTCATTGCTCAATGCTTGAGAATACAATTTAGCTCCTTATAGATGATAACACCCGAAACTTGTTAAAAGCCTATGATTGTATTGTCAAACACATGAAAAAATGTCTTGGTATATAAATCATTGTATATAAAAACTATTAGAACTGAGGATTAATACAGCCCCCATAAAATTCTGAGAAGTAAGATCAGAACACATTGAAATAAAGGCAAATACTGCTCTTTGAACCAGCATTGAGTTTTAGATAACCCACCACGTTGCGATGGGAAATCGAGAAGAAAGCTGTGAATGTGCCAGACCTCAGTGATCCGTGAAATCTATTGTCCAGAAACTACTTTCAAATTGTTATGCTGCTACATTAAATAGCCAGTTTACTTGCAAAACTTCAGTATCTGATAACTACTGAAAAATTCTGTATAGGTAAGAATTTTATGTTATTAATTCTTCCTAACCATCACATATGACTCACTATAAATTGTCCAGTTTCAGTAAAATACTCAGAAATTGTACTCACTTGCCCACTAACTTAACTCCATGAAGAAAGACATAGTCCTAAAATGTTGATTAGGACTATTAAGCAACAATTTTATTTCTTTGGGTACTCTCATTTCTTGAGAGTTTTGGATATATAGAATTATAGGGCATCACTCAAATATAAACATAAACAAGAAAAATGAGTTAAGAGATCCTTTAAAATGAGCTGCTTGGAAGAGATTAGTCCTATAAATTGAATGCTTTAATTAACATCAACCAATAGGAGAGGCAAATTGGGATGTGACGAAGGCAGGATGCTTAGACTGACCAAGATACCAACTCTAGTTTGTGTCCAAAAAGCTACATGATCATGACGAAATTTCCAGTTGAATTCAAAGGGGAAGTAGCACATGCTCAAAACAAGAAAACACAGATCGAAAGAAAAGGGGACTAATCTGCATTAATATTCAAGTAAACCAAATTTTATAATTTCATGAAGGAATGAATGTAAACAGTAAGGGAAAGAGATCCCTGGCTTGTAGCCATTGTTAATCAAGACTTGACTGCCTGTCATTAGTGAGAAGCTACAGGCACTGGGCTGAAAACAGACCCGGAACAGCATAGACCCAGTTTTGGAAGGTATCCTAAATGTCATTTGGAGTGATCCATCTCCCTTCCCATGCTTGATTTCTTTCTGTAGAAGCCTCACAAAGTCATCACCGAATCTGAGCTTGTACACCTCCTGTTGTAGATATTCATTTTTTCCCAAGGCAGTCTATTCCATATTTGGTGAGCTCTATTATATTCTCCTGTATATTGATCCTTTCGCAACCCAGTGCTTTTAGTTCTATCCCTTGGGGAGGAATGAGCAAATTTAATCTTTGTTCTAAATAATAGTTCTTCAACTCTCTAAAATTGGCTCTGATTTCCATAATGTTCTATCTTCAGTTGGCTGAATTGCTCTAGTTCCTTCAACTGCTCATAATAGGACAAGAGGTCAAATCTCTTCATCATCCTTGTCACTTTTTTGTGAATGTGCTTGAGTTTCTCTTTGTCGTTTTAGGCTATTCATTTAGTAATCCAGGTGTGAGCTACTAATTGTTGAACAGAGCATACCCATTTTTTTTATTGTTGTTTATTGTTTCTAAATCCTTGCTATCAAATTTCGTTCTGTGGGCTAGCAGGATTATCCAGGAACTTGTCAAAAATGAAAACTCCGCAGACCTACCCCAGGCCTACTGAATTGGAATTTGTATTTTAATAAGATCCCAGGTGACTCAGATGAACTTTAAAATTTAAAAAACACTGTTCTTCTACATCAGTGGTTCTCAAACTTGACAGCACATTTGAGTACTGGTGCCTGGGTCCATCCTGAGAGGTTGCTGAGAAAAAGTGAATTCTCCTGGAAGCATCAACATCTCTTATGTTTCCATAAGAATGTGAAAAATTGGGCCAGCTAGGGGATGTACAACCAAATAGACATGTAATGGGCCAAGAGTACTGACAGTTTTAACAAAAGAAAACTCAGTTTCCATCTGTTGAGTGGTGTACTATCCAATCTCGGCCCTGATCCCTTGAAATATATCATAGTGCTCATTGACAATTACAGTGACTTTTCTTTTTTATTGATACAAGAATCTGGATAACAAAAGAGAAAACTCACCCCGTGAACATAGAAGTCACAATGACTAAAGTATCAAATTTTTATAACCTATGAGAGCCTGCTATTTTACGTCAATAACTTGTTTTTTAGAAAATAATTTTGTATTTATTAGATACTATGTGATGAAAAAAAACAACAACCCACAACTCCAACAGATGCCTATATCTTAACCACGACATGAAGGCCTGAAGGCATACTCAAGGTCTCTTCTGCTGTAGAATTTTGAGTCAGTGTTTTGTAAAGCATTCATTTGTTGTTTTTAAGGTGGAGGCAGAGTGTCTAAACTCACTTGTATGAAAATAAAACTTAAACTGTGCATAGTATCCATAAGAATTTAGGTTAAAATCCACTAACTCATTGGGAACAGAAAAAGTATAAAATAGAAACAAGAAAGGTATTTTAGAAAGACTGTCTTGAGAAAAAGAGGAAAAGAGAAAAGGGCTTTATCTCACAACTCTGCTTTTTGAGTTAACATTTATCTGTGCAGAATAAATTATCAAATCCCATAGGGCAAATTCTCTCATCTTCATTAGAAAAGAAAATAGACAGAATAAATACAATATTTTTAGCACACAAGTGTCTCGTAAAAGAACTTCCATTGTTTTGTAGGAAAAAAAGTACATGAAGCCCACGTTGTATTCAATTAATGGTTCTGGCTGTTTACACTTGTGGGATGCTTCTCCTCTAGAAAATGACACATCATGTGGTAAGAAATGCACCAAACCATCATGATTAGGTGCAAAGATATTTCCTAAGAATATAAAATATTGGAGACTGGTTCCAAAGTATTCCCGGACTTGTCTGGGGACCATATTCATCTGAAATCTCATTCTTTCCTATGATGTGACAGAAGGGAACTGTGGTAATTTGCATCTCTAACAGAAGGTTAAAGAGAAGGCTAAAAGAAATTGAGAAACTTGCTTTGCCGTCTGCATGAATCGGCAGATGGGATGAGAACTAGAAGTCAGAGGACAGGCTTACTGTAGCACCATCTCCATGCCTTCTGCCCTCTGTTCATTGCATCTCTCAGCCATGCTCTCATCCTGTCATTCTTTCACTTACTCCTTCATTAATTCGCAAACTAATTACTGAACACTTACAACATGCCCAACACTGTACTGGCCTCTGAGGATACTACAGGGAGCAAAACAGAAAGTCTGCCTTCGTGGAGCGTATTGTGAAGCAGACAAGACATGCTGTTCATTAACCAAATTACAATAAAGTGCCTACCCCATCTAGCTGTCATTTATCTTCAACGTCCATATCATTTTTCTTCTCTCTCTGGGCATATGGAAATTAGGGCAGAGGTAGGAAACCAGCATCAGAAGAGGTGAATTTATTATGTTCTCTGAACCTTGTACTTTTGAGGGTAGAGTACTTACTTTTCAATTTAACGTTAAAGATTTATTTTTAATTGCTAAACTAATATTACAATTAATATTATCTTATAAATTGTACAGGATTTTAGAGTTTGCAAAGTACTTTCACAGTCATTACTACATTGGACTCAAAACAATACTGTGAAGTGAGTGATTCATTTTATGGAGGAGAAAAACAAGGCTCCCAGAGGCTAAGCTACTTGGATCACTAGTGGCCGAGCTGAAACTTGAACTTCTCGGCTTTATTTGTAATGGTTATGGGCACATACTAGATTTAAACCTGTCTTTGCCTCAGTGATAATTCACAGATGTCTGTTGTACTAGGAAAATGTTAAAAATCATAGTTTGTGTTACCTTAGTAAATTGTTATAGATTTTATCTCAGCTATTTTCTGGAATTACTCAGCAGATGGTACACTAGGTATTCAAACCCAGGAATGCATTTGCCAAGTGGTTCCCTGCTTTTGATTCCCTTGCCAATGCTAGTTGTGGGTGGTTGGAGGTCCTGTAGAGGAGTCAGGACTCAGAATATCAAGAGAGCACTGAAGCTAGGGCCTGTGATACTGCACAGGTCAGAGTTTTATGATGCAAAATGGGTTACAACAAGGCAGACATTAAGAGAGGTGTCAAAATGTGAGGATCCCATGACTGGTTATAGTGAGAGTTAACCAGCAGGGGCCAAATACCTAGCAAGCTGGGCCCCAAGCTGGCTTCTCGGGACTGTGGCCTGTGCAGTCCCCAGAGGAATACTTAGTTTAAGGTTCTGCTGTTACCATCCTAAAATTCATGATAATTCTATCTTCATATGCTTGTTTTGTAAGTGAAGTACAATTGACAATGGAGGACGCACATGAAAAAGCAGATATGTGCAATATGCATGTCCTCAATTACTTCCCTCCTCATTTGCATAAAGCACTCACCATGCCCCAGGAGCACAAGATGCACCATGAGAACAGGGTGCCCCATGAGCACAGGATGTCCATGAGTGCAGATTGCTGTCAGCAGAGGACACCATGATTATGGGATGCATGGGAGATCAGTGAGACTCAAAGTGAGTGCACGGGTAAGCGTGTTAACATATAGGTTTGAATAAGCGGAAGTGATGACAGTCCTGATATGTCACACTCTCCATTCTAACTGCACTTTTTTCGAACATAGAAAGAAGGCAATGCCATCCTAAGAAACACAAGTGACCAAGAATCTCTATCACGTTTTGTTCTTACTCCTGTTACTTCCCTGCATTAGCCAACCACTTATGCTGAAAATGATAACATACATGGAAAGAGGAGGGTAGAACAAGACAAAGTGTAACTGGCCGGAGGGGAATGGAGTCCTCAGTGAAGCTTCCTAGTCGTTTCTCTGGCCCTTATGTGGTTTCTGTGAGGACCTCAGGAGGAAAGGGCCCTGGAAGAGGAAATGGTAATTGCTGGCAGCTGAAACGAACCAGGCGGCTGTGAAGAACAGTGTCGGGGTTGAGGTATAATATTTTCTGACATCCTGTCAACTTCTCATACTTTTATTGTTGCACTTGAGCCCTGAACACTTGAGGTCAGCCAAATCATGTTTTATGAGTTTTCAAGTAGCCCAGGGACAAAATTCTGTTTGCTCCACGTCTAAGCAGTACAAGATCATGAAGGCTTTTGCTGTGCTGGCCCTGGGGTACCTGGGTGCAATGAGACCAGAAAGCAGACATTACTGGAGATTGGATCTGATCTCCATCTAGGCAACAGCTGGCAAGGCTTATCACTAAATGCATCTACACCTCAGATCTCTCTGTCCACATCTGGTGAATAGAGTGGGGTCCATAGGCATACACAGAAAGAATGCTCTTTGCTTTCTTTCCACCCTCATCTTCTAACTTTGAGCCTGTCCCCAGGGAGGCTGATAGAAATACTAAGGAGGACCTCTCCCCCTTCCTTCCTGCTAACACATCACAGCGGGGAAAGGAGTGTGTTATTCTGGCAAACAGCTTTTATTTAACCATTTCTGTGCTTCACCATTAATGCTACCAGCCTACAAAATTAAATACACACCATATAAGAATTTTCACCAAATATAGGGACTTGAGAAGTCTCAGAATAACAGATCTTCTCCCCACCCTTATTTGTCCCCATGCATTGGATACTGCTTCCAGAAGATATGAAGACCCTCTCTTAAGCTTAAGAATAGCCAGATGTGATAGTGGGCTGAAGTAGGAAACATACTACATTTAGTATCAGAACTTGACACTAGGGCACCTGAAAAAGTTACTTGATATCAGTGCGTCTCCTCTGTTAGATGGAAGATAGAGTCTCTGCTTCTGCAGACTATATGGGTAATGGCTTTGTTAGTGGCAGAGTCTATGCAAGTGTTAGTTACCATTATTGCAATTGGTAGGTAAACTTCTGTTGAGTCTTTGAATGCTCCAAGAAATCTGCTATGAATCATTACTCTGATACAATCTTAGATCAATGTTTAGCACTGGATGTCCCAAAGGAAAAACATGAAAGTATAAAATGACGAGGCCCAGTGATTGGAGCATATTGCTTAATTCTCAAAACAAATTTAACATACTCAAGACTTATTAACAGGTGTGTTAGGATATGGTCAGCTGGAAAAAAGAAATACTAAGGGCAAATTTACAGCTCAAAATAATTCTGTCATCTTGTATAGTTCATATATATACTTTTAAAGTTCTGAGTACTTTTAAAATCAGTTTGTTTTAATTTTGTTGGTGACACAAAATTCTATTAAATTCTATGGGCAAAAAAACTGGCAAACTACTTGTTAGAAAGAAGTAGCAATAATTAATTTTTGTATGATGTTTTAGTCTTTATAAAGTGCTTTCTCATTCATAGCATGCGAGTATTTGTTCATATTTGTGTCTCACAATAACCTCATGGTAGAAGTGATTATTGTTCTACCTGATTTATAGATGACGACATGAGGCTCAGTCAGTATCTTATCAGGAAGAACTAGACATTGGTAGGTCTGCGACTTGAACTCAGGTCTTTTGACTCCTAAGTCCATAAAGTTTAATAAAATGTACAATTAATAGTCAGATACTATGTGTTAGTGAGCAAACTGGCCCAGCCCTTAGAAAATGTAGTTCCAACTGTGTCACTGTCTAGAATTGCCTCATTCCCTCCCTCCCTTTCGCTAGGTCTCAGTTTCGTCAGCAAAATAAGGAGCCTCCGTGGGGCATCCCTAAGTTGTATGCCATTCCTTAATAACTTGATTGGTATAAAGAAAAAAAAATCAATTAGACAGCAGTGGAAAGAAATTCTACTGTTTCAGAAAATGCTGTCTGTTTTAGAAAATGTTTTCCGTTTGGACTACAGGAGATGGGGAACACCCAAGCAAATGCCAAGACTAGTCTAGGCAGTCTTTGCCACCAAGCACAAGTCCTCCAGGAAAAGAAACTGACTAGGCACTGAGATCAAAGGCCCCCCTGCAGGAATTCAAGCAGGTCCACAGTGGAACGAGCTGTGGTGATGCTCTCAACACACCCTCCGGTGTGCTGAACCCAAAGATAGGAGGAAGCTCCATCAGGAGAGTGGGAATTGATATCCAACTGATAAATGAGGGTTTTGGAGGAACCTAAACCCACTCCACATGTGTTCTGAATTTCCTAGATGAGAGCATAGTCATTAGTCATAAATAAATCCTGTGAAATGCCTCCCACATCCCTTAGGAATAGTACTTAGCCAAAAAAGAACAAAGGAAAAAGAAATTTTTACCTTTTAAGCTTTTAATATTTATTACTAGATTTAATCTCCTAAAATTTTTTTAGTATGGTTTCTTTAAAATTGTCCCTCCCTGACATTTTTAAGTGAGACCAAATATTCAGGCAAAGGCTGGGGCTTTTTAGGCCCCATTGTCTCTATACTCCTGCTTCCCACTCCTGAAGATTTTTCCACGCTGGAGGTCAGGTGAAGGGCCATGAGGAAATCTGTGGTAGGGAAGTAGGTTTCCCTACAGCCACGAGTACATAGGCATGCAAGTTGTCAGTATGTACTTCTAAAGTTGTGTCTCCCCATTTATTCATGCAGCAAAAAATTATTGAAAAGCCACTGTGCATCAGGCACTGCTCTATGCATTAGTGGGGGAAAATATGAATAAGACGCAGTTTCTATCTCAAGGAAACCCCAGTTTGGGTAAGGATAGATTCCTAGGTAAAGGAGTCTAATAAAACACTGCAAGATGTGCACTCCAGAGAACATGGAAAGTTTGGTGTAGGCATACAGGAGAGAATAGACAACGGTGCTGAAAGCATAATGGAATTCCGAAAAGCCTCAGAGAGCAGATAACATTTGAGCTGGGTATTGAAGGAAGTGTCTCACATAAAGAGAAGGGCTGGGGAGAAGAATTTTCCAGAAAGAAAATAAGGCATGCACAAAGCAGGAAGGTAAAAGAACATAGTCCCTTCTGGGAACCGTGACCTGTTTTGTATGGCAGGAGCCCAGGATTTATATGTGGAAATGGTATAATATCAGCCTGGAAGGTTGAATGGAAGTCAGAGGGTGAAGGTGGCTTGTATGCTATGGTGGTAGAGGTCAGACTTTTTTCTTTGAGGCAATGCGAATCCTGTTTCTGGATTATCATTCTGGCAGAAATGGAGAGGATGGATTAGCGGGAAGAGGAAGACCAGTCAGGAAACTGTTATGTAGTGTCAAGGCAAAGGGGGGAACATATGTGAGAGAAATTTAGGAGGCAAAATTGGTAGGACTTGATGGGCAGCTGGACAGACCCAATAAGCAGTTGTGGTCACAGAGCATGGAAATGGGGTATGAGCAATTTCTGCCTCTTGACTGATGGGATAACAAATACTAACTGAGCTATTTGTTGGTGTTGGGTCCAATAGCAGTAGGGAAAGTATTTTCCCTCTCTCCAGGAGCCTGTAATCTGCTTCATTGTTCAAGGAATGGTCTGAGGTGTGTGGACCAGCAGCGTCAGCAACAGCTGGCAGCTTGTGCAGCATCTCGGGCCCCCTCTGGATTCCTAAATCAGATTCTGCTTTTCAAAAAGGTGCCAGGTCAGTGATATACACCTTAAAGTTTGAGAAACACTGGCCTAGGATAACTCTTAGAGTAATGAGAGAGAAATAGCATAAAGCATAAATAAATATGCTGAAGGTTCAAATTGTTAATCACAAGATAGTGGAATCAGATTGATGTTTCTCTTCGTCTTGAAGTTTATACCTCATAGGAATTATGCCTAACTAATCTTGACTCTCTGATCTCTCTCCCACGTCATATTTCTACTGCTATCATTTGTGTACATGTGGCACTTAAAGGTACTTAAAGAGATCATAAAAGTGAATGGAAGCTATTTTGGGGCAATTACGATAACAAAAAATAACATCTTCATGAACTCATTATTCCTGGGATACAAGAAGCTGGTATGGTTTTAATAAAGACTAAGCTAAAATTTCCAATTGTGCTTCCCCAAAAATAAGACCTAGCTGGACCATCAGCTCTAATGCATCTTTTGGTGCAAAAATTAATATAAGACTCAGTCTTATTGTAATATAATATAAGACCGGGTATAATATAATATAAAATAATATATAATATAATATATAATATAATGCCAGGTATAATATAATATAATATAAAAAATTAATATAATACCATTAATTTTTGCTCCAAAAGACACATTAGAGCTGATGATACAGCTAGGTCTTATTTTCAGGGAAACATGGAACTTCTAGGTCAGAGAAGAGACTCACAGAGGACAGGCAGGGTCATGTGTCTCAGGCTTGGTTGGGAGCCAGGTAGCTCCAGACACAGAGCATGAGTCTCTGTCGTTGTGACATCTCCTTTATGCCTCAGGAGCTGTGCTCTGTTCCATACATGAACCTGGTGGTTGTGTCTTTTGTTTTCTCAGCCTCTCACCTATTTTGTTAGTATAGATTTATTGGAATGGAAACTTGATGTGGATCTAGAAATCTATGAACAAATAATATTTGATTTAAATTATAAACATGATTTAGGCCAATAACAGAAAAAAAAAAGGCTCTGAAAAATGCCTAAAGCACACCAAGAAAAAGAACAGAATATGTTGCCTTCTTACAAGCTTAAAATGTCATTCAGCTCTAGAAACTGGCTTAATTTAAGCTTTTTCACGCACCATCAACCTCATGACTTCCAAAATCTGATGATGTATTAATTGCACCAAGAGCATGGTAGAGGGTAGATCACATTCAACTGCCCCTGCGATAACTGGAATGACTATATGTTACAGCAGAGAAGTGACAGAGAAGAGTGCATTAACTTCAGAAACCCTACACTGATGCAGTCTAAACAAATCACAGATGACTTTAGTGACAATGTTAAGTTGTTTTTCAAGTACATAATACATGAAAGGGATGTTCTGTTCCCAACGATTCTAGTTTCTCTGAGCCAGAGCTGTGAAGGGAATTTATTTCTCACGAACAGGACAGACTTTGAAACAGTCAGAAACACAACACAGTTCATAAACTACTCTGAAGGAAGGATGGTTTTACGTGACAGAAATCACTTTGGGATGATATTTAATAGCACTGTCCTCACAGGCACTCACATGGTCCCTTGTCCTGACTTCCTCTAGCTATTTGGATTTAGACAAATTATTTCCACTCAGTTTTCTCATCTGTAATATATGAAGCATCCTAATATGGACTGAAGGGGTCCATCAAACCATCCTGAGGTTATTTCTCCAGTTCCTGGTATACAATAATTATGCACATCAGCTTACATAGTTTCTATTTTAGCTCCTTGTCCCATGGCATTTAGGGTATCGTGGTACCAAGGATCAAATGAAAATTCCAAAAGTTCCCTTTCCCCTCCCTCCCATTCCCAAATTGCAAAGATGTGAGAGGATGGAGCAAAGGGACGGTGATTGTCATCATATTCTCATTTTACCCACTTGTGTGACCTGTGTAGATGTAGGATTAGCAATGCATTATTCCAAGTGAATTAGCAGGTGGCTTAAATTATAGTTGCTCCTCTAGATGTAATGTCTTTACTAGCATAAATAAGTAGACAAATTCATTCACACTTATTATGTAGCTACAGATTTGGCTACCCCTAAACTCGTATTTAACACTATAGCACACTTCAGAGAGTGGAATCTAACTTTGTGAGAGGAGACTGAAGGGAAAGGACTAGTTGTTGCAACTGTAAGTATGGGAGAGTTAATCCCTCATGGTGAAAACCTTGACCAATGGGAGATACTGGACAGGAAAGATCGAGGCATATAAATAGCAGACCCTAGGAGTTCCCTATGGCTTGTAAGATACGTGAGTAGGGCGGGGGAAATCTCTACGAGAATTCAAGAGCGTAGAACCTGTTTCCTTTTCGCCCACTGACAGAATGTTCCGTGTTATGGCTTCTTTGTATAGCCTGTCTGAAGTCACCTTGCTTGGCTGAGCAGAAACACCTAAGTCTTTTTATGACTTGTTGTGAAGCAGAGGCCAATATGGTAAACCATCACCTTGTATTGTTTCTTATCCTTCCCTGATTCACTTCCCTTTCCACCCTTTTCTTAGTGCCCAGGGATTGACTCTCCTGTTCTAATATTAACATAAAGCAACAATATTATTGAATGAAATACACTTTCCTTTGGACGAATGCCTGTCCATGGTTTTCTGTCTGAATGGGAGGCAGGGATTGGTAAATTAAGGAAAAGAACTTGAGGCATGCCTGTTGTTTGATGTCTCAAGATGTTGGCTCAGCACAATTAATATATATCATCTTGCACACTTTTATCAAGTCCATCCTCATTCATCTACATAATCTTTTGATTTTTTTTGAGTGACAAAGAAGCTTATAGAATAGAACCCAAACGTGTGTCGTAGATTGGGAGTTAGAATCTTTTCAGAAGCAGAATAACCATTTGCCTTGATTTGGGTAGAGACTGAAGAGGAAGCACCGCATCTTACAATGAAGGAGGGGTCAGCAGCCGGCAGGGATGCTCACAACAGGTTTGTATGTAATTGGGGTGGGGGGAGGATGAAATAATACCAGGGGAGGGTCTTATGCAACGGATATCAAGCCTTTGCTATCTTGGTGCATGTTTCAGGGATTTCACACCAGTGCTGTTATATCTCTTTTAAATCTAAGTAAAGAGCTTCTCTAGAGAGGTTGGCTAAGTCAAGAGGATGAATCTAGGAAGAGGACTCTAACGTGGTGACTCACAGGGAGATTTTCCGGTGTACCTGAAGTCATCCTGCATTATTTGTCACTTACTCTACTTACATTGGGGGAACCAAGGGCAAGGAGCTGGCCTGGCTGCTCCAGGAGCAGGACCTTGGAATGCTAAGACCCAAGGAATTCAAGAAGGGGTGCGTGGTCAGTAGCATCAGACACAGCAGATTATGTCCTGCAACCACATACAGGTAAACACAATCATAGAGAGGTTGAAGAAACTATTCACATGATGGGAGACAGAGACTGGAATCTCAGAGGTTCCTAAACCACAACAAAAAATGTCAGAGAAAGGGATGAAAAACCTCATGAGGCTCCCAATGTTGAGAGGCCAGAATTTTATCCCAGCCATCCATGGCTTGCGTTGCCTTCTAGGTTAACCTCAAAAAGACAAAGAGTTGGTGCTGGGAAAGTTCAGGAGCACCACAGGAAACAGCAAGGTGATGTTTCAAACATCACGTGTGCATGTTAGAACCAGGCTCCACAGAATAAACTGTACAATAGGATTGGGGGTTTGATATCTGGATGTCCTTAAGGTCTCATCTCTCTTTCATTGATGCTAATCCACAATTTGTAAAATTAACATTGGCATCACACGTCACGAAACTCCAAGGTATTTAATGTTTACCTACTAGAGGGAGGTCATATTTCTTTCAGGATTCATTAAAGACCTACTGGTGAGGGGCAAAGATAGTAAAAAATAGACTAGAAAAAATTTTTTTAAGAAAAAGGAGCAGTCCAAATGTAGTTATCTTGGCATTCAAGCTGTTTTACTTTAGCCTAGCATCAAATATCTGATAGCGAATGGGAATGGGGATTTCAGAGTATCCCTGCTTATCTCTAGTTTATTGTGTTTCAACATTAATATGTAACAACTTTAATACACTTTTTTACTTGACTCAGTTGATTCCTTCCTTGTTCATCTACAGACCTCTTCCACAGAGGCAAGACATTTAGGTGCAAGTGTTTGCCAGTGTGTGAAAGAGCCTTACGTGTTTAGCAGCACTCAGAGGCTCTAACGCACAGATAGCCTTCCAGGTGAGGTCTTGAAAGCCCATTTAATCCATTCTGTAGCTGCTGTGCGAGCCCTGGTGGGTCTGGCTATGACTTGAATGTTAAGCCTGAGTTCCTCAGGGATTTTTAAAGTTCCCCTGGGCTGCATGTTCTCTTAAGGGTCTGGCAGCCAAAGCTGGGGGCACCAGTAAATGGGAGCAGGTGGAGAGGACAGACTCAGGCCTGGTTGTAGGAGAGGGGGTGAGGACAGATGGGCAGACAAGCACCCATCACTCCATGCGGACAGCTTATCAGGCAAAAGACTGCCTGAAAATCTTCAGTCATCAGCTTACTGCTGGTGAAGCAGACTTGCTCAGAAACAGAAAGGTGGCTATTCTCGTGTAAGGACAGTAGTGAAGTGTTGTTTTGTTCCTTTCTCTCTTTCCCCTTGTTTTATAATACACCTGTCTCAATGTGACATTATTTTTAAACAGACTATCTATTCCTGTACTAGAAAAGGAGAGTGTTCTGATATGCAAATCTGGGCTATATTAAATGATTAGAAAGGAAGAGTGTTATCAAGTAATATCATATTCTCCCTACACATAGTTTCATCCATTCCCTAAGCTCTTCAAAATTTTAGGTTCTTATTTTTGTTCTTATTTGAAAAGAGGTAACTTTTCCTGGATGGGCTTGTTATGTGTAGAAAAGGACACAATGCAAGGCATTGGGAATTTACGGCTTCTCTTCAATGAAGGAAGAATATGGTGTAACTTCATATAGCTTAAGCTGAGAAAAAAATACATATATATATACGTGTATATACGTGTATATATATATATATATATGTATATATACACGTATATATATGTAGGCAAGTACCAAAAGGAATGTTTAAGTTTTCTTCCTTTACCTTTCAAAATGCATTCTTAAAAAACAAAAAACAAAGGGCATTCTTATTAGGAATCTGTAGGATTAAGTAACAAGGGAACTTGCAAGGGATGGATACCCGGGGTTTGGGAAAGGTGATTTATTGTTGGAAAGATTACATTGGATTTACTGCAACCTATACTTCAACGAGGGCAGCACACAGCTAACAGAGCTTACCACAATCTTTGTGTCCCAGTACCACTGCTGAACATAACACCTCTTTCTATGGCTGACACACATTTTAACGTCTCAAAGCTTCTTAATTACAAGAATGTTTCTATTCTATTCTATTAAGAAAGCTTCACTTAAGAAAATGTGATACCAGATATGTATTTTTTTCTTTCTTTTTATTGTTCTGACGATACTCTGGATGTATAGCTCAAAAATCAGTGACAGGTTCCTGTAAAGAAGATACCGTTAAACAATTTAACCTTTTTGCATTGTGACACTCCTATTTTTAATACTATTGTCATGAAGTTGCATCACAAATTACAGACAGGTACATGGTTCAGTTGTAAATTGCCAGAGTTAGCCCTGGCTGAGGACTCACCTGAGGAACCAGATCTAGTAAGAAGAGAGTGAGACACCTGTGGTTTTGATGGAATGCCCTTGTAAGGTTCTGTGCATGCAGAACTCAAGAGTGACTTTCTGGAAAATCTGTGTCTGTGTTAATGTTTTATTATCTCAGCCTTGATAGAATCTCTTGAGGTTATTTATCAATTGGTGTTCTTTTGGCCAGGAATCTATATCAAATAAAGCTTTGTAGTTCTCAGGAGATGTGGTAACCCACAAAAGGCTTTCTGTGAGGAAATGTCCTTGGAATCACAATTCTGCTTAAATTCTTTGGTAGTAATTTTCCATCATAAACTCTCTCATAAATGCAGACTCTTATCCACGCCAATTTATTTCCTCATTGATTTAATCCAAAATAATTTTCCAATTAAATATTACAAAAATTATCATCTGTAAAGTTTTATGTTATGTTGCATTATTGCAATCATTAAATTTATAATATTTCAAGTGGTGTAAATAATTCATAATCATGAAAATAATTGTTAATTACTGTTTATTTCGCTGCATCCCAAATTTCAAGTAGTTTTGCTAGTGTTAAGTCACTTTTGGAGATCATCATTATATTGATCATTATGGTAATACAACCATCAACCTTTATTAGTTTTGTATCACATAGATCTCACACATAAAATATGTCAGCTAAAAACCAACCTCTCTCTGATCCATGGTTCCTAGGAAAGTCAAAATCTCATATGAAACTAATCTTCTGCTTCCTCTGGGGACTAGAGAAAAAAAATCGCTAAATAGTTCTGGCCATCTTGAGTCATGATTAAAGTTAGAGGAGTACTTATTACCCACTTCTGCTTTCCATGAAGAGAGACATTTCCTTCATGTTCTTCATTCTGCTTACCTAGGCCGAGAGAATTGACTTTTCTGATTAGAGAGTTTGAGGGGACCATCTGAGGGTACCCATGGCTCTGTCCTTCCTTTTCCCTTTCTTGTTGCTATGTGTCCATCTGCAAAGAGCACACATTCTGCTCTGCTCCTCCAAGCTGTCTAAATTTCAGGTGTAGGCTCAAACTTTGTAGGCAGATGGGAAACAGAGGTGTCTTTAAGTGACTCTTCCCAGATTCCAACATCTGGTACATGGGCTGAGGATCTTAAGAAATAAACAAGAAGTGGAATTTGGGAAGAGAACACTCAGAGAATGAGAATATGAAATGGGTAAGGCTACATTTTTTGTTGTGTTGAGTTTGGCAGCTGACGGTGTCCGTATTATGTTATGCTGCTTGTTTTTATAATTGTGGGCAGAGTTGGTGGTTGGTGAGATGGGCTTTTAACTTGTGTGACCAGGGCAAGTGAGTTTAGGTTTTAAAGTACAGGCTGCTTCAGTTTGGCTTGGTATTGCAAGAAAGTCGAGATGGATTACATCTTTCAGGTATTGGTTAGAGAGAGAATATTTGCTGCATCAACAGTGTTTTCCAGTTGGGTCACTAGGCAGGAGCTTTACACGTCAAGGGTGTATGTTCTGCATATTTCACAGAGCACTCATGGGGTATGAAATTTCAGTTTTACCTGACAAGTCTAAGTAGGCAGCTGTACACTGGATATCTAAACTCCATTTTGCATTCTAAACCAAGAGATCACTTGGGAGGCTCTAGGATAAGTTTGGATTAATGTGACTTATTCAGAAACTTGGTTATTCCCTACATATTATTTTAAATTGACTCTGGATTTCTTAATGACAGAATCTCTATCCTTGGCTTTAGTTTTCAGAGAGTCAACTCTGGATCCAACCAAAGAAATGTGGTAGATTTTACTAATGAAATAACAAAAAGCTTTTGAAGCCTTTATTATGATAGAAAAAATGCCATATTTTTCAATGAATATAAATAAATTAATAAAGTTATTGCAGACTCAGAAGCTAGGAAGATAATGAAAAAGGTCTTTTTCAGGCATTCTTTACTTTTAAGGATTAGATATTTTAAAGTCAATAAGGCATTGGAGTAATCTGGAAATACTTTTTCAAATAGAAAAAAAAATTCCAAGTCAGTCCTACTAATGTAATAAAAGTAATGGAAGAAATGAAATAAAATTTAAAAAGGATGATGAACAAGAAGAGAAAAAGAGAACCTTAAGTGAAACATAGATATTAGAAGATAAGCTAGACAGATACAAAGGGGAGAATGAGAACCTGAGAGCTTGAAGTTCAGACTTGACCTATGTAAAGGGGAAAATAAGATATACCCAGGTCTAACTACTGCTATAGGAACTATTTGTAAAAGAGGACTTGTTTTGCGTGGTAACTAGATTAGAAAAGTTAACAACCCCCAAACTGTATAACAGAAGGAGAGTAACCTTTCAAGCATAGACTAGAATGACTGCTTGAGGGAACCATCCCCGCGACATATTGCGAAAGGCATTTTTAAAAGGCATTTCAGTTGTAGAATCTAAACCAAGAGTCTTTGGGAGACCACCCTTATTCTTTCTTAATGACTGTCCTCTCAAGTCTCCCAAGGTTGAATATTACCTGCACCCCAAATCCAGGCCACAATCCCAGCAAAACAAGAAAATGAGATCTATGTATATAAAAACTCTTCAGAGACTTAAATGACTAGGAATCGCTGAGGACACTTCTCGAGAGGATCTCAAAGATGAGAAAAACTAAGTTCCAAAAGTGATGTGGTGGCATTTGTGGAACACAATGGATATAAGCAAGAGAAATAATGATACAATTTATCTAACTAGTTGTTTAAGAATACATGTATGCATATCATCTCCTTCAAGTCTCACAATGCCCTGTGATACACAATGGATTAGTTCCAGAATTTTAAATGATGAAACTGAAGTCAGGCAAGTTGTTACTTGCTAAAGGAGATTCCATTGGTAATTGAGTTATAATCCAGATCTCTCAAGTTAGGCCATTTACTTCATTCCTTTGAGCCACCATTCTTCCCAACCTTAAGGTGTGTTGCTGAGCCTGAAGAATGATGTAGGATCTTGACAGTGTAGCAAGGTAAAACTGTTTTGAGAACTCATACTGAGAAAGAGAGCCAGCGATCAAATCAATAACACATTAGATGCTTTGGCCTTTTAAGAAATCACTGAACAGTGTGACTCAATTTGGTTTGAGGGAATAACAGTCTTTTAAACCAACAATTTTAAACATATTTGAGCAGATACAGAAAATTCTTGCACATAATAAAAGCACCCCTTCTCCAGCCAGCCTGAAGTTATTGTTATGAATAATTTATATTTTTCTAGGGGATTGTGCTATTTATTGCTCTTAATTATTTGCTTTTCAAGTGCCACTATAGATTCCCTGGGGAAACCCTTGAGAGAAGGAAGTTGTCATGCTGGCGGAAGCTTCAGCTGATGACTTGCTAGTGCTAGAGCTACAGGTCTGTGGGTGACGGTAATTACCCTTCATTAGTCCAGCAGAGATGGGGGAGCAAAGTTCTTCTTAATGGGCACTTGACATGGGTATTAACTTTATTTTTTCCAAAGAAAAGCTTCTTTGGGGGAGGATGTACAAAAATAGACATGGAACGTTGAAAACAAAGAGAAGAGAATCTGAAACTGTTTAGTTTCCTTCTTTGTACTAAATCAAATAATATTTTATTAAATGCCCTTAGAGAGAACAGTGTGGGCACCAAAGAGAGTAAGTTGGGGATCGTGATGGCTGGGTTCTGTTATAGGGTGTCATTAACTCACTAGGATTTTTGTGCCATGGATTCTTAATTTATAAAATGTTGTGTGGGAGGTGATTAGGAGCAAAGATTGGACTAAATAGAGGAAGACTTAGTTCAATACTAGGGAGCTGAGACTGAAGAAAAGATGGTCTAACTACAGAAAAAGAAATGCCTTGAAGCAGTTTATTCAGGCAACCTAGGTTAAGTTCACAATCTCTTTTGTTATTCTTTTAACATCCAGGCTTGAAACATATGTGGTTTTGTTGACCATTGTCACCCCAATAGATTTTAATAATAATAATAATAATAATAATAATAATAATAATAACAACAACAACAACAACAACAACAACAACAATAATAATAATATGTAAAGCTCTGTAGGACCACAGGAACAGACTAGTGAGCAATTCAGATCTGCTGCTGTAGCTCGAGAGTGCCTCCTGCGGGAAGGTAGTGGGAGAGTGGTTTGTGTTACAAAAAGGGTACCCATCTGGGGCATCGGTGACACCCAGATGACATGCATTGGTACCAGTCATCTGTGACTTCCAGACTATTTGTCATTGCCAGTTCCCAACCAGCTGTTAAATATTTTTAAAACTTAGCCTAGTCTGGGGGTGACTTCAGATTCCCAAACATCTACTGACCAGCTGTGTGTACTTATTACCCACTTACAGCCTGAGTATTTATTGAGGAGGTTGTGCTACGTGATCTCTGCATTTGTGACTAACGTGCATGTTCTCTGCTGTTCTGAACTGCACCGTCAGGCTCTCATCTCCTCAGGGCTAAGTCAGAACGTTAGCTCCAGAACACTATATATATAATATATATATATATATATATATATATTATGTTTTTACTTCATTGAATACCCATAATGAACTGTTCTAATGAACTGGAAGAGTCAAGCTGATGGTTTTAAAGAGAGTAGGTAATCTGGATACAAAGCCAGCAACATGATTCTCTGCATAAATCCAGGAGAAGTATACATGCAGGTTGACCTGGTACTCCTTAAATTAAATAGAAGATTATGCTAATATGCTAAATGTTGCTTTGTAAAAAACACAACATGATAATATGGTCAGGAAAGGAATAGGAAGTTGGCAGCAACAAAGTTTTAGAATTAATTTGGATCATTAAATGAGATAAGGGTAAATTAGACACGATTTTTATTCTCAAAACCAAGGCCTACTCTGTTGATTTGGAAAGGACTGAAGAATCAGCAAATGCGTTTTTGGATAAATATTTTAGTAGTGGAACAGCATGTATGTGTATGTGTATGTACACATAAACCCGCTTTGACAAATTCTAAGGTTTTGTTCATTATATAGTACTGTGTTCCCTCTGAAAACTAAATCTTGCCTTGTGTATGTGTGTGTGTGTGTGTGTGTGTGTGTGTGTGTGTGTGTGTGTCTAGAACAAGTAAGAAATCTTGGCCTGGAAAGGCCAGGTCACGTCCGTCCAGGCTCGTGACTCCCAGAAGGACACTGCCCTCCAGGGCTAGCCTTGCGCTCCTCCCTCCAGGCTCTGCGTGGTCTGCTCAGGCACTGATGCTGGTCCGGTGGCTAAGTCTGTCCAACGCTGGGGCAGCATCCCTGTCACATTCAGAGTAGTGCTCCCAAGTTGTTCCCGGGGGGTGCAGACTGCACTGCTCTTTCTCATCCTCATTAACAAGCATAACACTTTGGTTAGAAATGAATTGATTACTCACCCTCCGAAGGGTGGAATCAGATCCCAGGAGTTGAGCCTTACGGTGAATAAAAAAGAAGCAAGGCCCAAGCTTATCCTAGGACACTTAGGCACACATGAACTGTCCTCGATAATACGGAGCTTTCCCTCTGAAGAGATGCTGTGATGGTTAATTTTGTGTGTCAATTTGACTAGGTCACAGGACGCCCAGATATTTGCTTAAACATTATTTCTGTGTGTGTCTCTGAGGGTTTTCCTGGTGAGGTTACATTTGAATCTGAGGGCTTAAATGGAACATAAAGGTGAAGAAGCAAGGATTCGCGCTCTCTGCCTGACTGCTGGAGTTAAGACTTTGATCTTCTTCTGCTTTCCTGCTAGGACTTCACCACCAGCGCTCCTGGTTCTCAGGCCCTTGAGCTTGGACTGGAGCTACAGCCCTGGCTTTCCTGGGTTTCTATCTCGCAGAAACAGATGGTGGGACTTCTCAGCCTCCACAAATACTTGAGCCAATTCCTTATAACAAATCTTGTTCTGTATATCGTTTTGGTTTCTCTGAGAACCCTGATTAATACAGATGCCCCGAGAGTATCCCGTTTGCCCTTTATGATTGCATTTCCACAATCACCGGCCAGGTGGGACAGGAGCCATTGGTGTCAGTGGGAAGCAGGGCCCAAAAATGTCCATGGCTGCCAACTGACAGAGCCCTAGGGCTCATGAGCTCACTTCTCTGCTTCTGGCATTTGGTGACAGGCTCCCTTCCAGACTGAGTGTCTGAACCAGGAGGCAGTACTTTCTTGGCTTTTAGGCATTAGAAACAGCGCTTTGAAGTTTTGGGGAGGTTTGGTCTATAATATTATATATGATTTTTGGCAGATCCTGACCCATTCTAATTTGTACATGTTAGGGAAAACAAACACTTTTTAATCCAGTGATAATAGAGGAAAAACTTGGGGAAAAAAATGATAGTACTAGACTGGTGAACCCAGAAGAGTCCTAATGGCAGAAATGAAAGTAACCGCGTCTGTAACCGGGAGTGGGACCATCTAGAAGCCTGTCTCTTGGGTAGGATGGTGCAGAATGTGTCTTCAGGAAAGACAGCAAAAGCTGGAAGAAGATTCTAAATCAGGAGTAGAGATTAGTTGAACACCCACCATGCTCTCTATTCAAAGCTCAATTCACCAGGGAGGAATCAAAACCACTCATTTATTTACCTCCTATTATCAAGTGTCTGCTATGTGCCAGGCACTACTATTCTGGGTGCAATTTGTGACCAAAGCAGGTTAAAATCTTGCCTTAATTCATCTTTTATTCCAGGGGATCTCAATCAGTATATAAGGAATAGTATTGAGAGACAGTGTAGTATATTGGAATGGGAACGAGCTTTGGAATCCAGCAAATTCTTCAAATCCTGGCTTCATCATTTTCTAAAGTTACCGGGATAGTTAAAAAAACTCTCTCAGCTTTAATTTCCTAATCAGTGAACTAGAGATAATAATACTGTTTAGCATGGTCGTCAGAATTGGCAGTAATGTATGCAAAAGCCTTGGCCCAGGCCTAGTCTATAGGTGGGAGTTTTTGTCATTGTTGGCATATAAGATTGTTTAAAGACAGAGAGGAGGAAGAGTGAGTACTCACACTTTCCCCACCTCCCTTTCACATTGTCCTGTGTATTATTACAGTTGACTTGAAGTACTTGAAAATGAACTAATCTTGCTCCCTTTGGTTTTGCTACTCTGAGCCCATTTTCTGCTTTGCAGCCAGGGAGAGCTTGCTAACGCTCAAGCAGATCATGTCACTGCATTCTGCAGACCACCTCAGAGGTCTTGATGCTCTGAACAAGAGATGAAGTTTGGATTGTTCAGCGCAGTTAAAAGCTCTTGCATACACTGGGCCATGCCTACCCTGCAGCCTCTTCTCTTACCACGAATTCTCCTTACACCTTTGCACTTGTCGTTCCTGTCAAACCCAGCCCTCCCCACTCCAGGTGCATGCACATTCCTATTCGTGGCATACCTGCCCCCTTCACAAGCTCACCTTCATCTGAAATTCTGAACATCCCTCTACACTTGCCTTAGATATCACATCCCCCAGGTTGCCTTCCCTGTACCCAAGGTGAGCTCAGGCTGTCCTGTGGTCTTTAACACCCTGGTCCGCTTCCTACCATTATGTTTATTGCACTGTAGCTGAGCTTCCCAAACTGCATCACGGTGCGCTGTGCTTCAGCAGACTCCCAGGGGGTGCTCTGGGATGTTTTAAAATTTCTAGGAAACCACAGAGAGAGCTGTTGACTATCATATGGGCACTGTAGTAAGTTACTTGGGCTTAGCTACTTAATAAATCATACCATTAGGTATTCATTTTAACCTACAAGCATACAAAAACATTCATGAGATACTAAAGACAAAGTTGGGGAACTTCGGCCCTATATTGCAATTTCTTCTTTAATTCTCTCAGTGTCTTATTAGAACATTTTTTTTAATGATATGGAACTCTTTGGGAATCAGTGAAAAGTTTTGTTCCATTTTCTAGAAAATCTACATATGTTCCTGCATTTGACCCAAACCCAGTGAGAGAAGTTATTGATGAAGACAGATTACATGAGAGTTGGACAGTTGGACTGCGTGAGAGGAGATATACTATGTATGAATGTTGGGGTGAGCATAAACTTTGTAACAAGTTAAACTGAGAAGAAATGTTGTCACCAAATTCAGATCACTTATTGAAAATAAATTTTAGATTTGTACTTTTCTTAGAAGTTACTTGTGAAGAAATATATCTAGAATGCCTGAAAATATTTTGGTTAGGCCACCAAAAATTGATTTGTTTAGTAAGTTTCTTTCTCTATACACAGTATACAGGTAAACCTCATCAACAGTCCTACGGATGTCACTATTCACTCTATAATAGTTAAATCCTAGTTAAAGTGTAGTTACTTAAAAGAGAGGGAGCGGGGAGAGAGGGAGGAAGGGGGAAAGAGAGAGAGAGAGAGATTGATTCATGCGCCCTTGCAACCTATCTGTGGACCCCTGTAAGAAATCTAGTACTGGCTTTGACATAGGCTGAATGAATGAACAAAAAGCTTAACCCGTCTGGTTTTACACCTGTGGAATAGTCAGGGGGAATTAGAACACTGGAAATAGGCCTTAGGAAGGGAGAAATTTTCTGTTGTTTGCAGGAAGAAGAAAATGGAGATTTAGCTCTACATTTTGGAGATTTGGGAGTCTAGAGTTCTCTTTTGGGTTCTGAACCAATTGACAGTAGACACAAGCGGCTAAATGGGACCAAAATATCTGTCCTACTAATGGTGTGGATGTAATAGACAAGAAGCTGAATGAACTTAGACTCTAACTGGGGAGGCACAGGCCTTTGGTTAATAATGCATGGGAAATGGGAGGCATTGAAGAGCTGCGGCTTTGCTGATCCATAAGGCAAGAAGCACGAGATGGATCAAAAGAAACAGAGCTACATGTGGGTAGTGATTTCTGATACAGGCCTGCCCAGAGGAGAAATGCCAGCCCCTAGATGATAACTCTCACTGCTTTAACTCTCACTGCTTTCCCCAGGTGAGTCTCTCACCTCTTCTGTGCGGACAGGAAATAGTACACCAATATGTTTCCAGTACTTCCATGAAAGAGTGTAAGTATTAGAAGCTCTCATTTTTAGGATCCAGGCAAGAACTCTGGGAAGGGAAGGGGATTGCCCTTATGCTTACTTATTCCTACTGTCATCGTTATTGTTGTTTGTTTTTCTGTCCATCAATAGATACATGGTCCTAAATCTCATTCAGGAGATCCCAAGAGGTCTGAAGGATGCCTACCAGAAATCAGGGAGGAAATAGATACACCTTAAGAAGAAGCTCAAACAAACCCCTATTTTTACCGGTTTATCTTTTCTCTCTCTGTCTCTCCACTCTCTCTGTATGTCTGTTTCTTTTTAGTCAACCTGTAAATATATCCATTTGTGTTAATTATGAGCTACACTGCCTGTTGCAGCCAGTTACCTTCCCTGTTTGGCACAAGACTACCGGCTCCCCTGACTCTCACCCCAGCACTAGGGCCGTCTTTCTGGTCTCTGCAGCACCTTGTCTTTGCTGGGTGACAAATTGTCTTATTTCAATTACGGATGTTGTTTATGACATTGCTGTAAGAGCTAAGAACCTATAGTTTTATGTGCTGGATTTATTGATTCATTTATTTTTACCAGTGAAAAGATTTCATTTTTCATACTGATTGCTTTTATCTTTAATTTCTTGAAAGGATGACTTCTCTTTAAATTATTAGGAACATTTGCTCACCTGGAATGAATCACCATTTTTCAAATCAAATTCTTCCCCTTATTTAGTACATTATGCTGTAAATCCTAAGGATGAGCTTTCTTTCCCTGCATGGGGACAGAGAGGGATAGAAAAGATTTCATTTGAAGGGTCAGTATCAAAATTGTGGGTGAACAGGGGAAGCACCTCTCTTGAGAAACCATTAGGTAGGTAGTTAATTCTGACCCTACTGGTCTCACTTCACTGATTTGATTATTTAATGGAAAATTTGGGCGTGGGAGGGAGGTGATAGGATGTTGACAACATTTATAGAAATTGTTCTGTGCTGTGCTTGACCGCAAGACTTCTGATTAGCATGTAAACAGTATTCTATTTCCTTTCTAACAGCCACACTTTTGTTTCTACTATTCAATTACAAAAAGAAAATCAGTAGGTATGAAATAATCTGGGACCCGGCTTTCCAGAATTAAAGTACATAAATTGGGGAGGGGAGACTGCATTGAGGCTCAATGAAAGACCCTGAGCCCACTTCATGATGTTGGCACAAAGCCATGCGTCATCATGATGTCAGAAATAGGAGATGGTTCTTTGTACACTTGGGCAACTGGAGTCAAGATAAAAGTAGCAAAGCTGAAATGGACTGACCATTCTCAGAAACAATTAATCTAAGAAGACCCTAGAGGTTGGATTTATGAACTAGAATGCCCATAGAATGCCCAGGCAGGGATTGGGAATGAATGAGACAGGAAGGCACACTGGTCAACAACAAGACCCCGGGGAAAGCTGGAGGCCTTCGGGGAGCTCTTGCGCTGTGTGAAGAAGACACGTTGCTGCTCTGCCTCCATTGTTGCCATGTGAGGTTAGGACACTAGCAGTACAAGATCTCGCAAGATTTTAGAGGAGTGATTTAATGAAGCTTTTTATTTTTCTTAAAAAAGGTAAAGAAGACTTCCTGTGAAATCTCTCCTGTGATATCTAAATGCTATCAAATAATTAGAATTTTTCAACTTTGTGCAGGTCAGACAAGACATTTCTATGACTTGAATTTCACCCATAGGCCACCAATTCTCACCTCTGCTATCTGGTGAGGAACCACTGGAGGTTTATTTTGAGCAAAGGGAGTGATGTGTATTCTTTTATTCATCCATTTAACATCTGTCTGTCGAGTACCTGCTATATACTAGGTCCTGTAGCATACTATCAGCCTTCATGAAACTTACATTCTAATGGGGAAAGCAGGTGATAAATGGAAAAAGAGATAAGTATGTGATACAACTGAGGTAGTGAAAAGTGTTATGGACAATAGAAACCAGGCTAAGGAGATGGAGGAGGGTGGAGGGTGCTTTTTTCAGTATGATTGGTAAAGGTCTCTCTAATAGAATCTATCAGAACAGAGACCCACACCAAGTAAAGTGGCAAGTTGTGCAGTGCGTGTGTATATGGGGTGGGAGGTGGAAGTGGGGAGGCCTCAGGCAGAGTGCAAAGGCCCTGAGGCAGAGCTGTGCTTCGGAGTATATTGTACCCAGAGGAAGGAGGCCAGGATGGCAGAAGAAAAGTAAGCCAGGAAAACGAGTGGTAGACAAGTCAGAGTCAGGGAAGTAGCAAGGAGTCATATCACACGGGCCATGGAGAGCTGCTTTTAAATGTTGCCCATCCTTCAAAGTCCATCTCAAATGGAGATAGTTGAAACTACTGGGGAAAATGCTGACAGTTGTTGAAGCTAAGTGATAGGTATATGGGTTACCAGAGGGTTTGTTGTAGCTTCTACTTTTGTGTAACTTTGGTAGTTTTTACAACAAACGTTTTAAAATTTCTAATTCAAGTTCTGTATTTCCCCTTCTTGTTCTACTTGTTTCTCGAAATGTCCAAAATACCTTATTTTTTGAATAACTCAATCAAATGGTGCCCTGATTTTGTAATCTGTCCATTGTCAAGTGTGTCTTCTCAATTAATTTGTAATTACCTGAAAATCAGGACACTGATTCTCATTTCTTTTCTGTCTTAGCATTGTTTGGCATATTACACATTGTTTGGCATACAGAATTCACTTAAATATTAACTGATGAATGGATTCATCAAATATTTTATGCCCAGCTGTGTGATAGATAAAGGTGGGGCAGGGGATGCTAAGATATAGTTCTTCTCCTCTGAAAATATCCAACATTCAGGTGTACACTGATGTTACAGAGCAGAATGTTGAGAATTTGTTAGGGTGGATGTGATAAATGGTAAAAAGGAAATCTAAGGGTCAGATATGCAGAGAAAAATGTTGACTGTTTCATGTAAAGCTGCTCTGTGCATTCTCACAGACTTCACTTGCTGTTACCTAGTGAAAGCTAAATGAGACAAAAACAAAAACAAATGCTTTTATTTCAGTATGGTAACCTTAATTTGATGTGATACACTTTTAATAGTTCCTTTGGACTATGTTCACTATCTTTAAGAAAAAAAAAAAAACCACTAGTGTCTTAGAGATTCTTTTTTCTTTTTCTCTCTCTACTGTCAAAGCAAAATTGCAATGGATAAAGTTAAACAGGCAAGGAAAACTTTATTTAAGGCCATTGCAGGAGGAAAGAGACCAGAACTCAGTCTAACTTAATTCTACTGAAACGAAGAGTAGCAGGATTTTAAGCACCAAGGAGAGAGAAAGAGAGAGAGAGAGAGAGAGAGAGAGAGAACACAGGCCATCTATGTTTGCTAATTTGCTTTACCCAAAGGAAAAGTAAACTTTCTCATGTCTTTGTGAGAGGAGGTAGTTTTACAATTTGGAGCCAAAAGCCTGGTAAAGGTAGGCTTATAGATGCTGGGAGACAGGGATGTTATCTGCCCTCCCCCCCCCCCCCCCCCCCCCCCCCCCCCCCCCCCGTGTTTACATTTCTAAGAGATGGCTCCTAAATCCTTGAGGAAAACATTTCTGGGTTGTAAAACTGACAAGAGCCTTTTAAAAAGATTAACATATCTCTCAGAGAGGCAGAGAAAGAATTGACAATGATAAGTTTTTCTAAAGTGTAAATGGTATAAGAAAAGGGAGGTCAGGAAAATAGTGTCTAAAGTTTCGCCAAGCTGAGGGCCACCTTAGCCGCCACCTTCTCCTTTCCAACATGGCATCTGGGGGTATGGGCAGGTATGTGGCTTGTATGATGTCCTGGTGACTGGGAAGATGTGGTCCTCAACTCTTCTGGTTTCTCTGTTTCCATAGTGATGTCTCTTGTCTGCCTGGCTGTTGCTTATACTGCTAGCCCTGTGGCTGAAGCGTACAACAGGTGTGACTTGTTGTGTGGTCTTTCTCTTGGTTTGCTAAGAGTCTAAAGCAGTGGCTCTCAACCACGGGTGAACTCCTCCACCACTCAAGTAGAGCAAATGGGGGTGAGGTAGGCAGGGATAGTATGTGAGATGAGGTCTTCCAGGAGTCCAAACATGAATTAGGACAAAATCCTTTGCTTTCAGAATTTTTTTTCAATGTATCTAACATTCCTTCTTTCCTCTAGGCAGAAATCTGAAGAGGGTGAATGGAATATCCATGGGTGACCCTACCTCCACCCTTCTATTTCCCTTTATGTGTTTCCCTTCTTCCCACAATACTCTGGGAATTGCTGGACTAAGCTTCTCTTTTGCTTCACCTACTAGATGTCCCCATCTTTCCATAAGGCAGGAAGCCTCAGGGCCCAGCCTGTATGGGAAGAAGAGACAGAGTCCTTAGGGAAGACAAGTCAGTTATCTTAAGACTTAGTTCTTTTTTTTTTTTTTTTAACTCTTTTAAAAAATTAAATTTATGGGGGTGACATTGGTTACTAATATTCTATAGGTTTCAAGTGTACATTTCTGTAATACACCATCTGTATAATGCATTGAGTGTTAACCACCCAGAGTCAGTTCTCCTTCCATTGCCATATAGCTGACCCCCTTTTCCCTCTTCTACTGTCCTCTGATAACTACCAAACTGTTGTCTGTTTTTTCCAGGAGTTTTTGATTCTTTATTTGTTTGTCTTTTTCGTTTGTTGCTGTCTGTTTTATATCCCACATATGAGTGAAGTCATATGATTCTAGACTTTTTCTGTCTGACTTATTTCATTTAGGATGATAATCTCAAGATCCATGCATGTGGTTGCAAATGACAGCATTTCATCTTTTCTTATGGCAGAATAGTATTCATTGTGTATATATACTACATCTTCTTTATCCAGTCATCTATTGAAGGACACTTCAGTTGTTTCCATGTCTTGGACACAATGAATAATGCTGCAATGAACATAGCACATATATCTTTATAGATAAATGTTTTCATATATTTTGGGTAGCTGCTCAGAAGAGGCATTGCTGAGTCGTATGGTAATTCTATTCTTAATTTTTTGAGGAATCTCTGTACTGTTTTCCATAGTGGCTGTATCAATTTACATTCCCACCAGCAGTGTATGAAGGTTCCTTTTTCTCCACAGTCTGTCCAATACTTGTTATTACTTGTCTTATTGATAATAAAGGCTTAGTTCCTGACAAGCTAAAGGAATTTAGAAAATCTTCTCTCTGGTCTGCTGTTTAAGCTTATAGTTTTGGCCTGAGAATTAAATCCCAAGATTTGGCCTCAGAGGGCAAAAGGCTAGAACACAGTAATATTTAAGAAGAAAGTTAAAATGCATTAGTTTAAATTTGCAAAATGTGATCACCACTGCACATGGCTACTTCTATTTTAAAAATTGCTAAAGAAAGCACCGTGGTATATGTGAACTGTGAGCTCAAAGGAAGTGTATAGCAGAGATAAATAAGGAAGTATGAGTGCAGGCTGGCCAAAGAAGGAAAGCCTCCAGAGAGATGAAAGTTTCAAGTGAGTAAAGTCAGCTTTTAGATTAGAAAATAGCCCTTATTAGAGTGGGAGAGTAGGAGACTGTCCCCAGGAGAGTTTAAAATTTTGAAGTTTGAACAGTTCCAGGTGACGTAATTTCTCAGCTATATCTCTCAGCTAGTGAGTGAATTCTAGTTTTCATCCTGAAGACCCATGTGTTCCTATCATGGTAGTATGTAATGAAACTGTAACCAAGGCCGGCATCATCTCCAGGCAAAGGAAATACTAAGTTTGAACATTAGATGGCTTAAGACTTCAAAAAAGTTTCCCTAATTTGTAAGTTCCCTCCCTCTCTCCCTCTTTATCTCCCACCCACATACCTATTCTCTTAATTAAGGTCAGCCTGTGTGTGTGTGTGTGTGTGTGTGTGTGTGTGTGTGTGTGTGTGAATGAATGAAACTGTTTCAGAAACGTTTTTTGGGGAGACTATGGAAATATCTACACATCAGTGTATTGAATTTTTATGAGACAGCTAGTGAAATGAGAAGCTCCAGGATACAAAATTCCTTAAATAGCTTATAGTCACCTCGGATCTCCACACAGAGTCTGCAAGGTTCTCCATCTGTACAAATAGTCCATGATTTCGTTATTCACACCACACTTCTCTTTGAGGTGCCTTTTAATGTACAGAGATCAATAAAAAGTGAACCATTACTTTTATTTTAAATGTCATTTCATAAAGGCAGTCACCAAAGATAACCTTCTCTTTGGAGCGATTCTATTCTAAGGCATTCCTCACAGATGGCAAAGCCTTCTCTTCATCACAGTCACTTGATCAAATCTGCTCATATTTGTTTCCCTAAAAGTTATTTGTTGCCCATTGTAAGAAGAAGCATGCAGAAACAACTTTATAAGAAGAAAACCACTTTGGAACATATGAAAAATCAAGTTGGTTGTTTTCCTAGGCTGCCTTCTTTTCAAGTTTGTCTCTTGGTCTTTGAGTTTCATGATTAGTGGTTTGTCAGCGGGACAAGTCAAGAGCTACATATACACACTGTGAGGCAGATGTGAAAACTGAAAGGGGAAAGAAAACTCTAGAACTTCTCTTCTTCATTCTCATTTTGAAATCACAGCTTTTTAAAAAATAATAACTGGCCCTGAAAACTAATTTTCTCTCATATTATTCTGTATTTTTAGACCAAGCAGGGTGAAGGACAATGAAGCAAACAACAAAGGCAGCAATCATGAAAATTAATAGCTTCAACACTGCTTACCCTTATTTGCCTTCGGAAAACATCTGCCTACAGTGTTTCTTTCCGTTTATTATGGGCCTGTCTGATCAATGTTTTGCATGTCATGCAGACAATTTGATTATCTGAAAACTCCCAAATTATAATGCTCTTCTTTGCACAACTGTTGTCATAAAGTATGTCAGAAGTGGAATCCTGAAGTTGTAGTAATTCAAAGAAACTTTTTAGATTTTTCTCCTTACCTCCATCTCTTTTTTTCACTTTCTCTCTTTCCCTTTCTCCCTTCCTTTTATAGTTGAAATAAGAGAACTTTGGCATTAGCCTAAATTGACCTTAAATCCCTGCTCTCCCAGAAACTAGCTGCTTAGTCTTGAGTAAATCAGTTAATTTTTTAAATACTCCAGTTTTCATATCTGGAAGATAGCTATGATATTGCTTTTCTTGCATGATTCCTATGAGATTTGGAGATATGTGTGAAATATATGGCATACTGTATACAATAGGTGTTTAATAAATAGTAGCTATTATTATAATTTATTTAACAATTTTTTTCTACCTACCATGTATAAAAACCATATTGAGGACACTATCTAACAAATAATCTAACTGGTATTACAAAAAGAAGGCTTCATCATAGGCAAAGCCAGAGCAAGCTTCCGGTTATGATGTGATCTAACTCCTTGATGTGGTGGGCGGAAAGTCAATTCAAGTACTGTTGAAATAGAGTCAATGTTAGTTGGAAAGGGTATAGCCTCCGCTATGAAAACTTTAATCCTGTAACTCTTTATACTCCCTTCCAATTGTCATAATGACAGACCATTTGGTGTAGAGAATAGACAATGGCTGCCATAATGAACTTCTGTTTATGTATTTATTTAATTTCCCAACATGCATAGCCTTTGGTTCTATTCCTAGGGAAAAGAGAGATATGGAGACTTTCTTATGAAAAAGCTGTGCTAAAAATTTAGTGAGATTGACTTTAAAAGCCTAAGACCTAACAGAATGCCTTCTTTTTCCTTTATGTAGCTTTTTTCCCATCTTTCCAGTTTTTCCCTCTCCCATCCCACAGTTAAATTTTAAACTTTCAAAATATTTATTTTCTTTGGAATAAGGGAACTTGTTTATTTTGTGGCAATCAGGCAATAGAACAGATCAACACCCCTTTTATGGGCTAGACAAATGATACATTTCTCACCTTTTCTGGCCATAGAATATTTCAAGGGATAAGGGTTATGTGTCATGATAAAGACTGCTGGAGTCCGGCTGCTGGCACTCGAATTCCAGCTGCACTATTTCCTGGTGCTGTGTACCTGTGCAAGTTATGCATCCTCACTGAGTCCTGAGTCTTGCAGCAAAATTGGGTTTGTTGAGAGCATCAAGCAGAATCATGATCTGTAATACTGAATACAGTGCCTGCATATAGTACCTGGTAGACACTTGAAAAACTATTGTTATTAGGATTGCATAGGACTTTAATCCAAATTATAACAAGGTAGGTTGCAATGAGTCATCCAATACATGAATTTTTATTGGCTATTCATCTACTATGCTGATTCAGAGGGCCTTTTTATTTAAGACAGCTTCACTTGGTTTCAGAACTAGACTTCTCTTGTGGCTTAAAATATTTTCTCTCTATCACACTCCTCCCATTCCTATAAAGATTCACCAAAATTGGCATATTGGATTTCAGGAAGACTTTATAAAATAAGACTACGTGGGGGGTCGAATCTTTAGTTTCTGACAAATTTCGTAGGAAAAAGCCAAAGAAGAATCTTTGGGTTCTTGCTTCTTGGCTCTCAGTAGACTAAGTAAATCGTATTGGTATAGATACCTGCTTCTGTGATAGGGAATTAATTGAAAGGAAAATCATTTGTGCTCTCTCATCTGCATATGTACTAAACACAAACTTTAAATTTTGAAACTTGGGCCACTTGAGAATAAAATAATCTCAACTGTTAACTGCACTTCTTTGTTCCTTTGGTTCAGGTGCTTATACTCGGTGTTTGAAAATAAAATTTTAATTCCTGCTTTGACATTCCCCTATTTAACGCTACAGTTTGTGCCAGTTTGGACCGTATGGTGGGTCCATCTCTCCGATGAGATTGCTCACGTCTCTGATGAGCTGTTGGATGGATGAGAAGATGCTGCGAGGCAGAATGCATTTCCCACCAGGAATGAATAGGGCTGTGATGAGCTTCTTAGGTAGCACTGGCAGGGACCCTGCCTGCCCCACTGCCTGTCTGCTCAGGAGCTTCCCCCTCAAGGTTCTCATGCACTTGCTCTCTTACTTTTGCTTTCTATTTCTTGCTCTTCCTTTCTCTCTATCTCTCCTCTCTCTCAGCTCCTTTGCATGCTTGTGCCATTGCCTGCATTGTTTGGTCTATTTATTTCTATGGCACTCATCTCCATGGAATCTAGCCACTCAGACAAACACATCAGGTTAAATATAGGCCTGTGTAGGAAGAGAAGGAACTGTCTCTCTTGCTTCCTTCCCTCCAGGATGATTTATGCTTGATTAAGTGAAAGAGAGAGAGGAAGATGATGATCACCCCATGAGAGTTGAAGATGGCATTGCAAGACAAAAGAGCAGTCAACTCTCCCATAGTGCCTGCTCCAAAGATCTGTGATGGCCTCAGGGAGACAGATTGAACATAGGATGGGCTACTCCTGGCTCTGCCACTCACTGGCATTGTGGCCTTGGGCAGGCCGCCTCACCTCCAATTATTTCATTTGAAACTGTAGGATTGGTCAGGTGATTGCTGAGGATGGCTTTACCCCCATCACTGAGTGATTTTAAGAGCTCCCAAAATGATCCAGGCTTTTTAGAGAGGCTTTCTTCTGGTCACGTGACTCAAGACCACGGTCAAAAATAGATACATCTAAATCACATGCTCAAAAGACTGCGAATCAAAGGATTGGTGAGTAGGAGTAATGTTACTGAGCTTCTCCCCTTTTCCCTGCAAGTAGGCTGCGAGCGGCAACCTGGAGACAGTGTATAAGGTCAGGAGGCCTAGCAGCTAGTCATCTGCCCCAGGGCCATCATCCAGCAAGGATGGAATCTGATGTTGAGATAATTGGGTGCTCAAGTAGGGAGGCTCAGCAGCTGGGATAATGTCAGGAATGGTGGAGGGGGTTCTGAGCAAGTGCTCCTGGATGACACCTCTGCACACCTACATAGAAAGTAAAACCACAATTGCTTCAGAAAGAAAGGAAATGTATATGGAATGAGGTGTGGGATGGGGGGAAACCTGCAGAAAGTGAAAACTGGCTGAGCACCTGATGTGAAGTCTCTCTTGTCTGACAATTTTTATGTTTCTTTACTTGATCTTTACCCTGCCCCTACCAAGAAGGAGTTTAATGAGCAGTGCTAAGTGAGCCAGGGAGTAATTGTGGTAATTGTGTCCTTGGTTTCTGGGAAAGCATAACCCAAAAAACAATTTTAGATAATATTACTATCTCAATGCAAATTATTTCAAAACTGAATGATATTTGACATAGCATGATAAACTGAATAATATTGCTTAATACTTCAAGATTTTGATTTCTTTACCAGCCAAAAAGCATAAGGATACCAAAGTGTGAAATTTGTTTGTATAGAGAGACCAAAGGAAATTACTTTAGGTACTTTAGCACTACACAGTAATTCTGAAAGCAGTCCTAACAAAAGGTATTTTCTGAGTGTTAATGGTCTACACACATGAACAAACCAAGCCTAACAAACCAAACCAACACGTGCAACTTGAAGCAAGTGTGAAGAAAGAAAATATCATTACAAATTGTATTGCTACTGTGCTTAAAATTATTAATACCTTTATTATAATTCCAAAATTAATTGTAAATTATTCATGCATTCATTTATTCAGCATAAATATACTTGAATACTTATGTCATGAATTGTGCTAGGTGCTGGAGTTACAGTACTGGATAAGATACATATGGTCTCTGTCCCTACTAAACCAGTAGTAATAAGAAAGCATGATGAATGCTATGATAAAGAAGAGATATTAATCCATTTATTCCACAATATTTGTTGAACATCGACTATTTCAGAGGCTGTTCTAGGTTTTTGGGATCGTGTGGGGGAACAAGACAAGCAAAATGCCAGCCCTCAAGGACTTTACGTTTCAGTGAAGAAATTCAGTGTACTTCAGGATATTATGGTGAACTGGGGAAAGCTTCCTAGAAGAACTGATTTCCAAATTGAGGCCTGAAAGGTGAATAAAAGTTAGATAGGTGAGAATGAAAGGAAAAAGTGGAACACCATGCACTTACACCTGAGGATGACAGTAAACAAGGCAAATTTAAAAAGATGAAAGGAGTTTAATATGGCTGTCACATAGCATGCCACATTTGGAGATTGTCCAGAGATGAAACTGGACAGGTGGGTCGTCTGGTCTCAAAGGTCATGCCAGCCACGGTAAGTATTTTGGGCTTCATTCTAAAGTATAGGGCAGATATCAAAGTGTGTTAAAAGAGAGAAAAATAACTAGATCTATATTTAGAAAAATGTATCTGGCCACAAGTTGGAAAATAAATAGCAGGTCAACATGAGAAGCCTGAAGTCAAGTTAGGAGGCTATTTAAGTTGTCCAAGTTAGTGAAAATGGTGGCCTGGAAAAGAAGAATGTCAGTGACAATGGAAAAAGTGAATCTGAGCATAGATCAGTAAGATATGGTGATTGGTTAGACATAAGTGATTAAGAAAATGGGTGATGACGACTACCAGGTATCTTGCTAAGACACTAGCATGACAAAAGAACAGTAGGTTTCAGGTGGGTGATAATAAATTTAATTCACTTTGGACAAGTTGGGAGCATGTGTGTAGTACCTCCAAGTGGAGACGCCCAAGTAGGGTGTGTGACTTGGAAGCTCAAGAGAAAAATCTAAGCTGCAAATACATTTTTTTGAATCATCAGCATAATTGTGATAATTGAAGCCATGGAGGTAGATGGGATGGTCCAGGAAGAATACAAGGTGACCATAACTCTGAGGAACAGGATTACAACCTTTAACACTTACATGCTAAAGAGAGAACGAAAGGCTAAAAAAAGAGACGGAGAAAGCATGACCAAGGAAGAGGAAACTCATGAGAGAATGGTGATACAAAACCCATAGGGGGTGGGGAACATATCAGGGGCTCCCATGTCAACATGACTGCTGAGAAATCACAGTAAGAGTAAAGCAGAATGTAATCCCTTTTGCAGTGAGTCGGAATGGGTAGGAAAGAAAGTGTGGAAAAAACAAGGGAGAATAATTCTTTCAAGAAGTTGGTTGGTATGAGCATCTGAGAGGGGTGACTAGGGAAGTTGAGGAGGGTTGAAGGAAGAAATTTTTTTTCCCTTTTGAGATGAGAGCACTGAGCATGTTTAATTGTGTTGGGAAGGAGCCACTAGAGAGTGAGAGATTGAAGGTAAAGGGAGAGAAGTTACCTGAAAGATCCAAGTCCTTGAGATAGCGGGAAGACAAAATTCAAGAATGAGCAGAGGATTAATATCAGATAGGGGAACAGATTCATTTTCTTCTGAATAGGGCGGGGGGTGGGGGGAGGAAGGAAGAGAGGGTGGGTGTGGATGAAGGCAAATTTGCAGGGTTAGTCCAGGAATTGAAGGGTTCTATTTTACCTGAGAATGAGAAGAGAACGTCTGCTGCAAACAAAGGCAAGGTAGCAGGATTGGAGCTGTGAGTAGTAAAGAAGGTCTGAAACAGTCCCTGCAGCGAATGGAGGAGCTTGGTTAGGGAGAGGAAGAGTTTTGCCTGTGGCACTAAGGCCTCTGATCAAGTAGGAACTCTTGATTTTTAAGTGGAGCATGTCTGGGAGGCTCCAGGAGCTGATGTGAGTTCAGAGAATCGGGCATGTAGATTCATTGAGGATTGGGGTGTTTTCTAGACAAGTCAGTGGAAAGGAAATGGAGCAAAGGAGTTGGTGAGACACTAAATGATGTAACAGAGCATGAAATCTGTAATGGAAAGGAAAAAGAATGAAGACAGAAGGCTGCTGACTGAAAAGGAAAACAATGAGAGGGAAGGTCAGAGAAGAATGTTGGTGAAGTGAGACAGCAGCTGGGAGGGAAGTACCTGAGTGGAAAAGCTGAACAGATAGGGAGCTATGAAAACAACAACAATTTTGTTGAGAAACTTTACTGATGACCTTGTTGAATTCTGCCTCTTTTTTTGCTCATTTTGGCTGATACTCTCTAATAGTTACGGTGAGCAAATCTTCTATGTTTGTAAATGGAATGTTCCTCACATTTCCATAAAATGTTCAGATAATGTAAAAGTAAATATTAGCATGGGGACATTGAGCGCAGCGGTGAAGAGCTCAAGTTCTGAGGTTAGGTTATTGGGTTAAAATCCTGTCTCTTGAACCTGTTTTCTCTTTTATAAAACTGGGATAAAATAGTATCTACTAAAAAAATACCGGTAGTCAAATGAGTCAATACACATAAAGTATTTAGAATAGTTTCTGGCATATATTAAGTATCCAATAAATGTTAGCTGTTATTATCATTACTAGTATTACTAGAACTCATATCATGCTGGGTCCGAAAAGGGCCCAGAGACAATTTTGTCTAATTAGTGAATTTTAGAGATGAGGAACCGGAAGGTCATTGAGAAATATTGACTTTCCCAAGTCAGGCAGTAGACCTAAATCTAGATCCAGGTCTTTAGATTCTTAGTTGTTCTCTACCTTCTCTGTGTCGTGATGTGTGGATTTAATGTACTTACAGGGAGGCAGACCTGCCCATTGGCCCTTGCCTCTTGGACAGAGGAACGCGTAACACACAGAGACATAGCCCATGGAGAGTTCCTCCATGGGCCTCCCATGCCTTTACCATAGTGTGAGGCAGTTGTGCGCAAGGGCAGTGCAAGGAGACCCAGAGATCTATGGCAAAGTCACCAAACTGCCTCTTTATGGGCCTGGTGCCATCTTGTCATCATGACAAAGAAAACTGCACTTGCACAAGGTTCAGTGCGTTTTCTGTTGTTCTATGAAATGCAGACAGCAGTCATCCCCATCCAATTTACTGTCCTATCCAGATCGTGGAAGAAAAGACATAACTGAAGTCATTGATGGTATTTTAAAGTCAGGCCTCTGTAAGCACTGACACTTTGGAGCCTGTGATTGTTTACAAAGTCTTCTAGCCAACAGTGGATGCAAATCGACATGTCCAGCTCTGAAGTAATGGAATTAATGCTAAGAAAAACTGGTAATTACTTTCTAAATTCCTATACTCCCAAAATTGTGTGAGCAATTTTTTTTCTTACTCATAGTGTCTGGGTGTGTGATGTGACTGAATACTTAGGAAACCCTATGTATGTCATCTCTAAAATTTGCTTAAGTTGATTGTTGAAGAACTTAAACTGAAGCCATGGAAATCACACAGGGTAAATCATGCTGATGAGATTTCCAAACCAATTTTGGGTTCAGGTGGCTCATTTTAGTTCAAATCCCTGTGTGCTTCAAATCAGAATCTTGATTTGCGGTCTCAGCTGTGGCACCAGCCTTCCTACACAATGGTCAGGTTTTTAATTTTGTTTTGGTTTTTCTGTGTGGGGCTGTTGCTGTTACTATTTTTAATTTCTAATTGAAATGAAAAACAAACACTATGTGAGGTCTATATAATTGCTATGTTTGCCATCGTGCTATGCATTTAGGTTTAGAGAAGTAGTTACTAATCTCCATTGTGCGTTAGAATTACTTTGTAAACTACTGAAAAACATAGATCTCTGGTTGTTATTTTTCAAATATTTATAAGGTGGTTCAAAAAGGCAAGGTTGAGAGCTGATGCTCTAGTTCTGTGATTCTCAAACTGTACTGTGTGTGTGAATTTTGTTACTTCCCAACTAACAACTCTTACTCCTCGAATTGTAATCTGCGGACCTGCACCACTGACATCACTCAAGAGCATGTTAGAAACGCAGGCTCCCAGGTCCCACCCTAGACCTACTGAATCAGAATCGACACTTTAATAGGTGCCCAGATGTGTCATGTGCATACTAAAGTTTGGGAAGTACTGCTCTAGAGATCCCATTTCCTTCTGCAGATTATGATTTTGACATGCTGTCACCAAGTAGCTGTGCCTGAGTTGTAGCATGCAGATCCCAGCAACTAGGCTTCCCTGAGTCAAAGATCATCAAAAGCTTTTCATTTACTGTTAATATATATTAGAGATTTTCAAAAAAGTAAGGTGTAAAACTATATATAGTGATTCCAGCTATACAAAATGCAAATAAAAATCCAAGAAATCTATCTTATTATCTCTGAGTTGTACAAATGTGGGTGATTTTTATTTTTTTATTTTATATTTCTTTGTATCATGTCAGTTTTCTGTGAAACACATATGATACCATCCTCAATAAGTCTAGGGATGTTCCTTCAACATATTTTTTCTCAAGGCTTTTCTAGTGTTAGGCCAAAAAACTGATTTTCAAAAAGGACAAGAGACTAAGTATTTCAGATCATATGGTATAAACTGCCTGTCAGTCTTGAGGAAAATTCCAGGAAAAAAATATCTCACTCTTAGTGAGAGGAAGTGACCAGGGGAGGCTAGTGTAAGTAACAAAAAAAGTGATGCAGGATTAACCCTATTTCTTTTTATAGAAACGTCAATAGAATGGTCAATAAAGGGAATGCTTTAAATCTTATCTATGATATTTTTCCCCAAAAAATGCATTTCATGGTACTTTGATTAAAATATTAAAAATATCAAGAACTGTGGTCTGAATGATATTACACTTGGTAGTTATCAGTCAGAATCCCAGTAGGAATGAAATATTCAAACAGATTAATTGAAGAGCATTTTTTTTAAAAGGGACTATTTGTAAAGATGGGGCATATTTCTAACCCCTAGGTACTGTACCATCCTATGTTGGTACAGTACCTAGGGGTTAAAAACAGTGGAAAATTGTTATCATCCGGTACCTGAAAAGGTGAAGGGAAGGAGAAGTTGCAGAAAGCAGAGAGAGTTCCTCTCTGAAACTCTGACAGGAGCTGTGGTGTTTAGTAGAGGAACAGAGCCAAACAATAGCAAGATGGCAAACAGGTATTACTTCACTTCAATCTTCACTTATGAGTTTCAGATGGTGTCACTTATTGGTCAGATCACCCACAGGCCAGTGGCCAGGGAGGCTGTCCATGCAGGTCAGTACTGGGCAAGGTGGTAAGTAGATCCATAAACGCACATGGAAAATATTAGCAATGAACTTAAATAGATCTTTAATGGGTTGAAGTACAGAAGATAATGTGAAATAGCTGGTAATTGGTTTGGAAATCCATTCATGGTTTTGCTCCATTCAATATTTCATCAATGGTTTAGAAGAAGATAGAGAGGACACACGTAACATATTTGAAGATGTCACGAAAATGGGGAATATAGAAAACATCAGATGACAGACTTAGCACAGGATTCAAAAGAATAATGTCTGGTTCTAATATAAAATATTTAATAGATATAGATGAAAGACCAGCATTTGACAAGATCTCTATAATTTTAGGAAAGATATGACTGAGCAATAATCACTTACCCATAATATATTTTTTAATTGACAAGATTAGTGTTAAATAATCAGTCATGACCCACCCACTCCCCCAAACTAATGTGATTTTAGTCTGAATTAGAATAGAATGGTCCAGGAAAAAAGGGGTTATATTTTCACTTTATTCTGTGCTATCCCGACAGTAAAAATGAAAAACTGGATTATGTGCAGGGTTTTACGACCAGGGTTGTAAATACTTAACCTGGAGAATGCAACTCTGTTTAGAAAAGGAAGCTGAGAAACTAATCCTGGGATATGTTTCCAAATGTCTGAGGGACTATGCTGTGAAAGAGTGGTGTGGCTTCCTTCCACCTCTGGGGGAAGAAATCAGATTACATAAAGGATGATCATCTGAAAATCAAGTCAATGTACTTGTGGCATAGTAAATTTTTTATTCTATTCAAACAAAGGCTGAATGACCTTTTACAAGAAATGTTGCCAAGGAACTTGGTTACAGAAAAATGTATTTTTGGGTTAGCTTGGAGGTGAAACTCCACCACACCTCAGGGTTATGGTGGCTCCCTGTTAGTCCTGTGTTCTTCTCTATACCTCTATCAACTCTACTTGTTGGTGATATCTGCACCTTCTCTTTCCCAGAGTCGAACAGCAATAGAAGCTTAAGCTTTGGAGGTTTAAAATGTCTTTGAAGCTGTAGAGCTGTTGTTTTCAATTTCTATCAATGGGTAAAATTTTCTCATTAAACATGAAGTGCTGCAGCAGTAATTCTGATCTCTTATACCAATTATTCTTTTTAAACAAAAAGCCAGCCTCAATTCCAAATATAATAGGTAAAAACAAATTTTAAGTTAGGCCTTCATTTAGTTCTTTATTCAATTTTTCTGTTGATAAAAATTCAAATAAACTAAAAAGCTATAAAAATGAAAGCAAAATTTCTGGAAATCCTACCACCCACTGTCATCATTTTGGTGAACATTCTTCCAGCCCTCTCTCTGTGAGTGCCACCTTATGGCTTTCTGAATTCACAAAAAGATAACTTTACATAGGCAGGTTTATACTATACATGTTGCTATGCCATCTGCTTTTTATACGCAACATTATGTTGTTGAAATACTTCCATGTTAGTAAATGCTTTTTAATGCTCTGCATGGAACTGAATATAATCTTTGAAAATTAGCAAGCATAAAGAAGGACCTATAAACCATAAAAAAGAACCAGCAGAAATAAGTAATACAATAACTGAAAGGAAGAATACACTAGAAGGAATCAACAGCAAATTAGATGGAGCAGAGGATCAAATCAGCAATTTAGAAAACAAGATAGCTGAAAACGCCCAAATCAGAAAAACAAAAAGAAAAAAAGAAGATAGTTTAAAGGAGCTCTAGGACAACATCAAGTGTAACAACATTCACATAATAAGAGTACCAAAGGAGAACAGAGAGCGAAAAGGATCAAGAACCTATTTGAAGAAATAATAACTGAAAACCTCCCTAACCTGGTGAAGGAAATAGAAATACAAGGCCGGGAAGTGCAGAGAATCCCAAACAAGATGAACTTAAAGAGGTCAACACCAAGACACATTACAATTAAAGCGGCACAGGGTAAAGACAAAGAGAGAACCCTAAAATCAGCAAGAGAAAGATATCTAGTTACTTACAAGGGATTCGTAAGTCTTATGGGAGCTGTAAGACTATCAGCTGGTTTCTAAACAGAAATTTTGCAGGCCAGAAGGGAGTGGCAGGAAATATTCAAAGTGATGAAAAGAGAAGACCTACAGCCAAGAATATTCTACCCAGCAAAGCTATCATCTAAAATGAAGGAGAGACAAAGAGCTTCCCAGATTAAAAAAAAAAAAAAAAACTAAAGGAAAGCACTACCACCAAGCCAGTATTACAAGGAACGTTAAAGGGACTGCAATAAAAGGAGGGCGAAAAAATACAAAAGATGATAAAAAAAAATGAATAATAAAATGGCATTTACTATGTACCTATTAATAATCACTTTACTATAAATGAATTAAATGCTCTAATCAAAAGTCATAGGGTAGATAAATGGATAAGAAAATAAGACTCATGCATATGCTGCCTACAAGATACCCAGCTCAGATTGAAAGATACATATACACTGAAAGAAAAGGGATGGAAAAAGATATTTCATGCAAATAGAAAAAAAAAAAAAAAAGCTGAGGTAGCAATACATGTATGAGACAAAATAGACTTTAAAATGAATTCTATAATAAGAGACAAAGAACATTACATAATGATAAGGGGATCAATCCAACAAGATAACATAACCCTAGTAAACATCTATGTACCCAAAATACGAGCACCTAAATATATAAAACAAATATTGACTGACAAAAAATGCAGACAAAAAATATTGACTGACAGTAATACAGTCACAGTAGGGGACTTTAACATCCCATTGAAACCAATGGACAGATTTTCCAGACAGAAAATCAACCAGGAAACAGAGATCTTAAATGACACATGAAACCAGATGGATTTAGTTTATATTTTTAGAGCATTTCACCCAAAAGCAGCAGAATATACATTATTTTCAAGTGCACAGGAAACATTTTCCAAGATAGACCACATGTTGAGTCACAAAACAAGTGTCAACAAATTTTAAGATTGAAATCATATCAAGATTCTTCTCTGACCACAATGGTATGAAACTAGAAATAAATTACAAAACAAAACAAAACAAAAAAAACATCCTGAAAAGTATACAAACACATGGAGGCTAAATAACATGCTACTAAACAATGAATGGGTCGACAATGAGATCAAGGAAGAAATCAAAAGATACTTTGAGACAAACGAAAATGTAAATACAGCAACCCAACATCTATGGAACAAAACAAAAGCCATTCTAAGAGGGAAATTCATAGCAATATAGGCCTATCTCAAGAAAGAAGAAAAATCTCAAATAAACAACTAACTTTACACATAAGGGAGCTGGAAAAAGAATAGCAAGCAAAGCCCAAAATGCATAAAAAGTAAATAATAAAGATCAGAGTGGAAATAAACAAAATATAAGCTAAAAAAAATACAATACAAAAAAAAAAAAATGAAACCAAGAACTGGTTCTTTGAAAAACTAAAATTGATAAAACTTTAACCAGACTCATCAGGAAAAAACGAGAGAGGACTCACATAAATAAAATCAGAAATGAAAGAGGAGAAGTGACAACAGACACCTCAGAAGTACAAAAAATTTTAAAGAAAATACTATGAGCAATTATATATCAACAGATTTGAGAATTTGGAAGAAATGAATAAATTCCTAGAAGCATATGATCTTCCAAGACTGAATCAAGAAGAAACAGAAAAACTGTACTGACTAGTTACTACTAATGAAATTGAATCAGTAATCAACAAGCTCCCAACAAAAAAAAAGTTCTGGACCAGATGACTTCACAGGTGAATTTAACCAAATATTGAAAAAAGAACTAACACCTATTCGTCTCAAACAATTCCGAAAACTTCAAGAAGAGAGGAGGCTCCCAAGCTCATTATGCAAGGCCACAATTACCCAGATTCCAAAACCAGATAAAGACATTACAAAAGCAAACAAATAAAACCATAGGCCAGTATCCCTAATGAACATAGATGCAAAAATCCTCAACAAAATATAAGAAAACTTAATGCAGCAATACAATAAAGTGGTCATACACCACAATCAAGTGGGATTCATTCCTGTTATGCAAGATTGGTCTCTATCTGCAAATAAATTAATGTGATACACCATGTAAACAAAATGAAAAATAAAAATCACATGATCATATCAATAGGTGCAGAAAAAGCATTTGACAAAATTCAGTGTTCATTTATAATAAATACTCAGCAAAATAGAAATAGAGGGAACATATCTCAGCACAATCAAGGCCATGTATGACAATCCCACAGCTAACATCACACCTAGTGGGATAAAGCTAAAAGCATTCCCTTTAAGATTAGGAGCAAGACAAGGATGCCAACTTTCACCACTTTTAGTCAACACAGTATTGCAAGTCTTAGCCACAGCAAACAGACAAGAAAAAGAAATAAAAGGTCTCCAAATTGGTGAGAAAGAAGTGAAACCGTCATTATTTACAGAGGACATAATACTATGTATAGAGAACCACAGAGTCCACCAAAAAAAACTATTAGAACTGATAAATGAATTTAGTGAAGGATACAAAATTAATATTCAGAAACTGGTTGCATTTGATACACCAGTGACAAACTATTAGAAAGAGAAGCTAAGAAAACAATCCCACTTAAAATAGCATCAAAAAATACCTAGCAATAAATTTAACCAGGAAGTAAAGACCTGTACTCAGAAAATTATAAGACATTGATGAAAGAAATTAAAGAAGATACGAATACATTGAAGCATATACCATGCTCATGGGTAGAAAGAATCAATATAGTTAAAATGTCCATAATACCCGAAGAAATCTATAGATTCAGTGCAATCCCTATCAAATTACCAATGGTATTTTTTCACAGAACTAGAACAAATAACCTTAATATTTACATGGAACAATAAAAGACTCCCTAATAGCCAAGACAGTCTTGAGAAAGAAGAACAAAGCTGGAAGTATCACGCTACCTGATATCGAACTATATTACAAAGCCATAGTAATCAAAACAACATGTCAAACAATTGGCATAAAAACAGATACAGATCAATGGAACAGAAATAAGAGGCCAGAAATGAATCTGTGCCTTTATTTTCATTTAATCTATGGCAAAGGAAGCAATAATATACATTGGAGTTAAAACAGTCTATTCACTAAATGCTGCTGTGAAAACTGAATAGATACATGCAAAAAAAAAAAAGAAAGAAAGAAAGAAAATAAAAGAAACTGGACCGTCTTATTACTCCATATACAAGAATAAACTCAAAATGGATTAAAGACTTAAATGTTGGGTCCAAAACCATAAAACTCCTAGAAGAAAACATAGACAGTAAAGTCTCAGACATTACTCTTAGTAATATTTTTACTGACATATCTCCTTGAGCAAAGGAAACAAGAGAAAAAAAATAAACAAACGGGACTACATCAAACTAAAAAGTGTTTGCACAGCAAAGGAAACCATCAACAAAACAAAAAGACATCCTACTGAATCGGAAAAGATATTTGTCAATGATACATCTGATCAGGGGTTAATATCCAAAATTTATTTAAAAATCTCATACCACTCACCACCAAAAAAACAAACAATTAACAAATGGGTAGAGGACCTGAACAGACATTTCTCCAGAGGATATACAAATGGCCAATAGACATAAGAAAAGATACTCAACATTACTAATGATCAGAGAAATGCAAATAAAAACCACAATGAGGTATCACCTCACACCTGTCAGAACGGCCATCATCAATAAATCAACAAACAACAAGTGTTGGTAAATATGTGGATTGTTGGTGGGATTGCAAATTTGTTCAGCCACTGTGGGAAACAGTATGAGGTTTCCTCAAAAAAATAAAAATAGAACTACTTTATGACCCAGCAGTTTCACTCCTGGGAATTTATCCAAAGAAATACAAAACGCTAATTTGAAAAGATATATGCACCCCTATGTTTACTGCAGCACTATTCACAATAGCCAAGCTATGGAAATAACTGAAATGCCCACCAATAGATTATTGGATAAAGCAGATGTGGTACGTATATACATACTATATACAATGGAATATTACTCTGCTATGGAAAAGAATGAAGTCTTACCAGTTGCGACAACATGGATGGACCTAGAGGGTATTATGCTAAGTAAAATAAGTCAGACTGAGTAAGACAAATACCATATGATCTCACTTATATGTGGAATCTAAAGAACAAAAGAAATGAACGAACAAAACAGAAACAGACTCATAGATACAGAGAAGAAACTGATGGTTGCCAGAGGGGAGGGGTGGTTTGGGGACTAGGTGAGAAAAGTGAAGGGATTAAGAAGTACAAATTGGTAGTTAACAAAATAGTCACCGGGATGTAAAGTACAGGATGGGGAATATAGTCAATAATGTTGTAAAAACTACATATACTGTCAGATGGGTACTAGATTTATTGGGGGGGTGTTGTCACAAAACAACAACAACAACAAAATGATAGCATTCATAAAAATATCAAATATTTAGGAATAAATTTAATAAAATATGTATGAAACCTCAACATTGTAAGAAATACCAATAGAGAAATTAATAAAGACCTAAATGGGGATTATAAATTGAGAGATATTGTATGTTAATGGTTTAGAAAATTCAGTATGGTTAAGTTGTCAGTTCTCCTCAGATTGATCCTGGACTCAGTGTAACCTCAGTTAAAATCACAGTAGCTTTTTTTGGTAAAAATTGGCAGGCTTGATTATTTAAGAATGCAAAGAACATAGATAGCCAAGGCAGTCTGGAAGAAACACAATTCTAGAGGTTTTCCTCCACCAGATTTTGAATTATTATAAAGCTGTAATATTTTAGTAGTTAAGGCATCTTGATGTTGGTTCAAAGCTAGACAAATAGAACAATAGAGTAGAGATGCCAGAAATAGGTACATGCATATATAGTCATTTGGATTATTAAAAGGTACTACTTCTATTCAGTGAGGAGAAAAGATGTCTTTTCATTGAATAGAGCTGGAGCAATTAGAAACATGGGGGGAAAAAATCAAAACCTTTGACTGTTATATCAAACCATACACAAAAGTTAGTTTGGAGTAGATTACAGACCTTTAGTTTGTTTGTGGAAGCTAAAAATAAATTAAGCTCTAGAGTAAGACGGGAAACTATTTTTATGACCTTGAGGTAGGCCATGGTTCTTAAAGTAAACATAAGAGGTACTAATCATCATAGTGAATAAATGAAGAAACATACTATTGAACTTTATTAAAATTAAGAATTTTAAAATTGAAGACCATCTGTGACCTCAGATAAATTAAACCATATGTGAATAGGAAATCCAGGGACCAGAAATTATTTGCAATACATAAGTCTCATATACAGAATCTTTGGAGAACTTTTTAAAACTAATAAGAGAAAGATAAAAGTACCAAGAAAAAGTGGGAAAAGACTTGAATATGTACTTCACAAAAGACAGCCAATAACCATATGAACTGGCTCATAATGATTAGTCTTCAGAGAAATGCAAGTTAAAACTACAATGAGATATCACCTCATACCCAGTGGGAGAGCTACAATTTTTAAAAGTCGACAATATCTAGTGTTTGTCAGGATGTGGAGCAACTGTAACTCTCATATATTTTTGTCGAACTGGTTTAACCACTTTGGAAAACAATTTAGCACCATCTGTCAAAGTTAAACATATAGCTACCTTATGACCCAACAAATCCACTCTTAGGTACATACAAAGAAATTAGGAGCTTTTTTTTCACTGAAAACTATGTACAAAAATACTCATAGCAACTTTATTTTTAATAGTCAAATCCTGACAATAAACCAAATGTCCACCAAGAAGAGAATAATATCCTAAATATATAAAGAACTCATACAACTCAACAATAAGAAAACAAACAATCCAATTGAAAAATAGGCAAAGAACCTGAACAGACATTTCTCTTAAGAAAACATACAAATGGTCAACAGACATATGAGAAGATGCTCAACTTCACTAGTTATTAGGGAAATGCAAATCAAAACCATAATGAGATGCCTCCTCACACCTGTGAGAATGACTATTATCAATAAAACAAGAAATAACAAGTTTTGGAGAGGATGTAGAGAAAAAGGACGCATCATACATTGTTGGTGGGAATGTAAATTGGTACAGTGGAAAACAGTATAGAGGTTTTTCAAAAAATTAATGATAGAGCTAACATATGACTCAGCAATCCCTCTTCTGTGTATCTACCTGAAACATTTGAAAATGCTTATCCATAAAGATATATGTACCCCTATGTTCATTGTAGCATTATTCACTGTATCCAAGAAATGGAAACAACATAAGTGTCCTTCAATCGATGACTGGATAAAGAAGACGTGATATATATATATATATATATATATATATATATATATATATATATATATATATATATATACACACACACACACACATACATATATGATGTATATATATCATATACAAAATATATTTACACACACACACACACACACACACAATGGAATACTACTCAGCCATAACAAAGGATGAAATACTGCCATTTGCAACAATATGGATAGATCTTGAGATTATCATGATAAATGAAATAAGTCAGAAGGAAAAATACAAGAATCATATGCTTTCACCCATATGTGGGATATAAAACAGAAAGCAACAAATAAACACAAAAAAAATCCAAACTCAGACACAGAAAACAGTATGGTGGTTACCAGAAGAGAAAAGGGGTTGGGGGAGTATGAAAAGCATAAGGGGGGTCAAATACATGGAGAAGGAAAGAGACTAGACTTTGCGTGGTGAGCACACAACACAATATACAGATGATGTATTATAGAATTATACACTTGAAATTTATATAATATTATTAAGTAATGTCACCCCGATACATTTAATAAAAAGTGTATTTGTAGAAGGAAATGCTGCACAACAAAGAAAGGAAAAAACAGTATAAAAACTATTAATACACACAAAATATATGAATAAAAAAACATGATGCATGAAATGAGTCAGACACAAAAGAATATATATACTGTATGATTCCATTTATATGAAATTCAAGAACAGGCAGAACTGATCTATGGTAATAAAAATTAAAATTGTGGTTTACTCTGCAGAAGGCCAAAGACTGGGAAGGCGTGGGTATCAGGGTAGCTTCTGAGTGGTAGAAATGTTCTATATCTTGATCTGGGTAATGGTTATATAGCTCATACTTACCTAAAAATGTATATAGTGCTGTACTTAAGATTTATGAACTTTATTGTATGTAAATTAGACTTCAACAGATTTACAAAATGAAAAAAATAAACATTAGTTTAGAGAGAATTATCATCTTTATGTTAACTAAACCAGCTACAGCAAAAATTTTCACTAAACTCCAAACTTTCAAAAAAGTTGTCTTTACCAACTCTAGTACTTTTCTTTCCACATATTCATTCTTAACTCCATACTGGTTTTCATCATCGCCCCTCACCCCCGGTGTCTTTCTAGAGTTCTCATTATTCCCATGTGGTTAGATCCAGTGAATACTGTTCAATCCCTAACATCCTTGACCTTAGCAGCCTTCAGTGCTGTTGAACAACTATTCCTTCTTAAGATATGCTTTGCTCTTTGGTTTTTGTGACATCCTTTTTCAGCTAACCCTTTGGTTACTCATGACTAGTCTCCCTCTTCTAATAATCTTTAAATGTTGGCATTTCTCAGAACTTGGACTTTGCTTTCTCTAGATTTCTCTTAATCCTTCCTCTCTCTTTTTTGAAACTTTTTTTTGCACTGTATCACTTGCAGATATTTATTTGTAAGTACTATCTATAAATCTTTGATACCCAGATTTTAACTCTAGCCAAACTTCCCCTGAGAGCCACAGATGAGTGGGTCCAAATTCCTATGCTTTATCTACAGTTGGGAGTTTGTTGTAATGTGCAGAAATAAACTACTCATTCCACCCCACACCCTAACCGGCTCCTCTTCCAAGACTGACTGTCCGTAGACCACTATCTACACTATTGCTCATAACAAAACACTGGAAGTGTTCTTTGACCTCCTTCCCACCTCATAGTCTAGAAAATAGAGAATAATAACATTCTAAGAGACTGTCCTTATTTTCTATGTTTGCTTTGTTTTGTTAATTTAAATTTCAAGTGTTTTAGTGCTTTCTTTGTAAATAAAGATTTCCTATTGAGATTTTTATGGAAAATTTATTAGACATCATTCACTGTTAAATAAAATAATTATAAAATTACAGACAGCACACATATTGCAATGAACCTTCCCTTCAAAGACATTTTGATGTTATTTGGAAAAAATGTTAGGAGAGGAAAACCTATAAATAGTAGAATTCCCTGGTCCCCATATTTTAAATGTAGATATATGTTTTCAGCCTGTAAAGGCCTTAAAGTTTTGAGAAAGCCACTATTACTTAATTAAAATAAGATAAAATAATCTGAAACCATCATATGTGTATATTACACACAGATACATTTCATGGAGTTGGGCAGATGTGAAGATTGGTTTCCAGGCATGATATATTTATTAGGTTTAAACTCTGGATGCTAATACTGAAAGTGTTCACTAGGATATTATAATTTTTAAAAGACTATTTACTATAAAGTCTACATGAGTAAATAAATTAGCTGATAGAGTCAGTCAATTTATATTTCTGGACATAGTCAGAGAAATCTATTTTCAGATTATTGTTATCCTCTTTCTTTGCTCTGCATTTGAAATTATATAAAGTTGTTATTAAAATACACGTTTATAAGAAGGTTAAGAGCCACTGTTCAGTAGACTCCTATTATGGATTTGATCTTGATATTGTTCAGTTAACATTGTAAAGAGTAAAACTGAATTATGTAGCCCTAAGGTGTACCCCTAGCTCTGTCTAAAAAGCCAGGATGTGAAGAGGATTATTCTCTGTTCGAACCGCCAGATCTATTATCCACCCTTTCCCACCCTGCTCTGTGTGCCCTGGGAGGCTGTCTTTAGCAATCTGGGTGCATAAGCTCCCTGTTTGTTTTCTTGGTTTGTTTGAGTTCAACTAATAGGGAACACCACGAAATGATAGAAGGAAAGGCGGGGGGAGAGAAACAGAGAGAAAGAGAGATTAAGATATTTCTTCTTCTTCTGCTTTCTCTGTTGGACTACAAATTGGAATTTTTCTGTGTCCTTATACTGAAAGCCACAGCTCTTGCCAGGAGACCCTCTTATATCCACAGCTTTCTCTCCGAGGTCTGGAAACCACTCCCTTTTCTTGCCCCTCATGCCCAAGGATGATCATCTCTGTACCATTTGTGAGCTTGGGGGTGTGCACTGTGTCCACTCATGTGTTAATAGTCCCTTCCTTAAACTCTCCTCAGTCACTCCATTCGTGTGTGCCATCTGTTTCCTCTCAGGGCCCTGTCAACACCCTGCAACTCAACACTTACCCCAGCTAGGGTCAGCAGTAGCAGCAAGAGAAGGTGAAGGAGAAACTGACCAAACTTTTAACAAACTTAGTGCCTCCATGTGGGTTGGTGTGATAGATTTAAAGCTGTAGTCACAGAACGACCTTCATACACCCACCAGGGACCTTCACCAAATATGCCAAGTAACTAAGGTTGGGGTCAGGATGAATTTGTGCAGACCATGAGGCCTTCCCCTCACGCAAGGCAGCAGCTACTGAAGGCTGGGCAGGGCAGGAGGGTGGAGAGATATCCCTCAGAGTCACTTGGGTGGCTTATTGGTCTGAATCCCATCATAGACACAAGTGGTTATTTGAAGGATGAGGAGAACTTTCTCTCCCCAGAATTAGGAATGATAAACGTAGTGCTGTTTGATCTTTCAAAGTTATGGCTCTTTGGTTTACAACCATAGATACGTTCAGCCATAGTTAACCATAATGTGTACTCAGTGCCAGAAAGGCAGTGATCAGAGGCTGTAATGGAGAGCTCAACAAATTTCCTGGGCACTGTAGACTTAAAATTTGTAATGTTTAACCTAACTCTTTTAGGAGAACTTCATTAAATGTGGGCCATTATTATGGTAGCTGAGTTACGAGGACACAGTCTGAGGAGAAACTTGCTACCTATAGGTTTAGTTACTGATCTCTAGGTAAGGAAGTAGAGAAAAAAAAAACACACACACACACAAAAAAAAACCCCACAACAAAACAAGCAAACAAACAAAACAAACTTCTGTAAACATGCCTGTCAAGATAGATTGCCAAGCCATTATGGAAGGCAGTGTGGAGATACCTCAAAAAATTACAAATAGAATTACCATATGACCCAGCAATCCCTCTCCTGGGTATTTACCCAAAAAATCTGAAAACATTTATCCATAAAGACACGTGTGCTCCAATATTCATTGCAGCTTTGTTTACGGTGGCCAAGACATGGAAACAACCAAAATGTCCTTCTATAGATGAATGGATAAAGAAGTTTGGTATATATACACAATGGAATACTATTCGACGGTAAGAAAAGATGATATACAAAAATTTGTGACAACATGGATGGATCTTGAGAGTATGATGCTAAGCAAAATAAATCAGACAGAAAAAGCAGAGAACCATATGATTTCACTGATATGTGGTATATAAACCAAAAACAACAAAAGAACAAGACAAACAAATGAGAAACAAAAACTCATAGACACAGACAATAGTTTAGTGGTTACCAGAGTTAGGTAAGGGGGGTGAGTGGTGGGAGATGAGGGTAAAAGAGATCAAATATATGGTGATGGAAGGGGAACTGACTCTGGGTGGTGAACACACAATGGGATTTATAGACGATGTGATACAGAATTGTACACCTGAAATCTATGTAATTATACTAACAATTGTCACCCCAATAAATAAATAAAAAGTTTAAAAAATATATAGTTTGCCAAAAGAAACTATAGGAGGAGATTTTATGTTCATTTTATTGTATAACTGGAAAAATACAAAGTGCTGTTTTATGTGAAAAGTGTCTGTGTTGAACTTGTTAAGAATTAGATCAAGTCTGTTTCCTGAATAGCTTTGACAGTATATAACTGCACAGATGGATTTCCTATCTATGATGGTAGTGAGACCATTGATTGGGAAAGAATGGAATTCTGTAAGTTGGGATGAGGATGTGTGGGAAGACTCTGCTGAAGCTGGAGGCATTGATCCCTTAAATTATGATGAGTCTTCTTTGCCAGTGGAAGAAATCTCCCCACCCCCAGTGGAATTGGCCTCCTCACCCCCAGCAAAAGTGGCCTTCCTAACCCCGGGGTAATGGTTTCCCTACTTCCAGTAATAGTGGCCTCTCCATCCACAGAGGATCTACATCCATAGTGGTATTCGCCTTTCCACCTCCATCTGAGGGGAGTAACCCTAAATTGCCTGAGGAAACAGTAATGGCCTTCCTTGAGTCAATAGCCATGTAAGACAAGGCTGATTTTCCTCAGGACTTACCCCATCAATCTTTGCTTCTAGACCTATAACTAGACCTAAATCTTAGCAGGCCCATAAAGGTGAGTTACAAAGTGTGATCCATGAATTTGTGAGGGTTAATTTTATGTGTCAACTTCACTGAGCTACGTGAAATGCCCAGATAGCTGGTAAAAATGATTTCTGGGTTTGTCTGTAAAGGTGTCTCCAGAGCATAAACTGAGTAAAGAAGATTGATCTCACCAATGTGGCTGGGCATCGTCCAATCTGATGAGGGCCTGAATAGAACAAAAATGTGGAGGAAGGATGAATTTGTACTCTCTGCTTGAGATGAGACATTCATCTTCTCCTGCCCTCAAACATTTGTGCTTCTTGTTCTCAAACTTTTGAACTCAGACCAGAACTTGAGGTCTGGTTCCCAGTAGGCCAGTAATCTAACAAGCTCAAGGCTCTACAGGTATCAAGACGAAATCTTCCTACATGGGAAAACTGTCCATGGTCAAAAGACTCAATGTTCAGATACTGTTGTTAACGTTCATGATAGTTTTTTCATTCATTCAGGCAGATACCCGATGCCCAATATGTGCTGTAGTCCTTGGGGATTCACCAGTAAAAAAGGTCCGGGAGATCCCTGACCTCATAGAGCCTACATTCTAGCTTGAAAAGGAAAGACAATAAACAAATCAACATATAAATGAATGAATGAATAAATACATAATATATAAGATGGTGATAAATACTATGGAGAAAAAAAAGACAGGAAGAGGGAATAGGGAGGCACAGAGGGCAGATTTAAATAATTTATATGAACAAATAAGAAAAAGACTAACACTCCAGAAAAACAGAAAATAAATCAATAGAAATACAGGCATAAATTATAAACAGGCATTTCACAGAAAAATAAATCTGAGTACCTAATAAACATACAAAAATATATCGCTAGTCATCGGGAAAACAAAAATCAAAACAATGAGACACCATTTCCCAAGGTTCCATCAGAATAAATTATAGTCTGAAAATGCCATGTCTTGGCAAGGCTGTGGAATAACAGGAACTCTCATCCACTTTTAGTAAGTAGTGCAAAAACCTCTGTGGAAAACAGCTTGGCATAATTTATTGCAGTCAAACAGATACACACCAAACAAATCCACCCTGCGTACCAATTTTTATATCAGTTAGGATAAGCTAGATAATGCTTTGGGTAACAAACACCAACTGGCTTAAAACAACAAAGGTTTCTGTCTCCCTCGTGGTACGTGGTCATTGTGAGTTGACTGGAGACACGACTCTATGTCACTGTCACCCTTACCCAGGGGTCCATGCTGATGGAGCAGCTGCTATGTGGGATACTCCCAGGCACTGAAGAAGAGGGAAAATAACATGGCATGTATCGCTTCTGAAAGCTTCTGCCCAGAAATGTCACGCATCACTTTAGCTTGCATGTCATTAGTCCGACATGGCTCATGCCTAAATGAAGTGGGCAGTGAAGTGCAATTTGAACATGAGCCTTGATGGTAAACAAAAGCAGAACATAAGTGACCAGCCTTAATGACTCTTACAGTATATCCCCTAGAGAAAAGCTTTCACATGCATACCACGAGCCCCACACAAGAATTCCAAGCAGCACTGTCTATAAAGGCATGCAATGTTCTTCAACAGTAAAGTGAATAAACGAATTATGTTATACTCACAAACAAAATACTAAACAGCAATGAAAAAAATGAGGTACTGCCATACACATCCTTGTGATAAAATCTCAAAATGTTGAGTGGAAAAATAAGTCATAGAAGCATAGCATGTGATTCATTTATACAAAGTGCAAAATCAGGAAAAAAATCAAACAACATATTGTGTTGGGATACGTGCATATGTGGTTAAACTATCTAGAAAAGTGAGGGAATGACTGAAAATACAAGATGTTGATTATCTCTGGCCTAGCAGGTGGCAGAGGAAGGGGGATATCAGAGGGTAGCACACATATGGGGCTTCAAAAATACCAGTTATTTTCTTAAGTTGGCTAGTGTTATTTTATTGTAATTCTTAAATATATACGGAAGGTGCCAAAAAATGTATACACATTTTAAGAAAGGAAAAAGAAATGACTTTCTTAAGTCCAGTTACCAGAACTCTCCTGAATGGTTTTCAGGGTATCTGAGTGTTGATTATATTCTGGAAGATTTCCCTTTTAAAATTTTTTTTTGTTTGTTTCTAACATATTGATTAACAGTCTTAAATATAGGACTAACCTTTGGTATTTTTTGTGGATACACATCCCCAGCACCCCACTGCCACCTTACCTCAAGTCCCTACTCCAAACAGCGATTTCCTTTATCTTTTCTACCGTGTTTCCCCCAAAATAAGACCTAGCCGGACAATCAGCTCTAATGAGTCGTTTGGAGCAAAAATTAATGTAAGACTCGGTATTATATTATATTATATTATGTTATATTATATTATGTTATATTATATTATAAAGACCCGGTCTTATTTTACTATAAGACCGGGTCTTATATTAATTTTTCTCCAAAAGATGCATTAGAGCAGATTGTCCGGCTAGGTCTTATTTTGGGGGAAACACAGGAGTTAATTTTGGCTACTTCCATTTGTCCTAAGCTGGAGAAACCTGTTCTTGATCCTGGAGAGACCTTCCTCCTTTCTCAATCATTTGATTGGCCTAGCAAATTCCAACGGGCTAAACTTTCTTCAGAGATCTTCCACTGTGTACTTCTAAAGGACTGTTAAACTTGTACGATTTTTTTTTTTTAATTTATTAGGGTGACAATTGTTAGTAAAATTACATAGATTTCAGGTGTGCAATTCTGTATCACATCATCTATAAATTACATTGTGTGTTCACCACCCAGAGTCAGTTCTTCCATCACCATATATTTGATCCCCCTTACCCTCATCTCCCACCCCCCAACCCCCTTACCCTCTGGTAACCACTAAATTATGTTCCCCAGATTAATTTTCAAACCCCGTGGCCATCCTGTGGTCACCGACTGCCCTCCAATCCCCTCACCCTCCCCCCCATCCCTACCCCCCCGCCCATCTAGCAACCCTCAGTTTTTCCTCTTTGTCTCCAAAACTGTTTCTGATTAGTTCATTCACTTATTCTTTTCTTTAGATTCCGCATATAAGTGAGATCATATGGTACTTATCTTTCTCTGTCTGACTTATTTCACTTAACATAATGTTCTCTAGGTCCATCCATGTTGTTGCAAATGGTAAGATTTCTTTCTTCTTTATGGCTGCGTAATACTCCATTGTATAAATGTACCACAGTTTCTTGTACGTTTTTTGCTCCCAGATTGAGCACACTCTGACTTTAGGTCACAATTTTCTTCATATTTTCCTTCTTCTTTACCCCCGGTTTATTAAAGGGAAACCAAAAAGACTTCAAAAATTAAGAGAATTATTCGAATTTACCTACAAACTAAAGGCTTTCCTGAGCTGTGTTCCCACTGTCAAACAGCGTGATGCCTCTTAGAAACTGGCACACTGGACTCTGGTGGATTCTATTCTAAACTAGTAACTCCTATCTCCCAGTGTAGCTGTGGCTCCAAAATCTATTGTTGAGTTGTCTGAGTTTTAGGACAAGGACATTGCCCTTTAGATAATCAGGGCCTCTCTTAGATGCTTCTTTAGGAAGAGCTTAGGGTGACCTTGTATTAACCTTATATTAATAGTCCTAGCTGAGCCAAACTTAGGGGAATGCACTGTAAGCATGAGGGTCATAAAACTTTAATTCCATTCTACATAATTCCTTACCACAGTGCCATGTAAAGGCTATGTGGCTTGGCACTCTCACACATACCTCAGGAATGCACATTCAAAAGCACTCATATTTGTCTTCTTTTTCTTTCCCCAGTGCAAGTTGTAAAACTATTTTCTGCTAATCACCTGAGCTTCACTCTCAACTCAACCCCCAAATAATAATTGAAAAATTACCATATCTTCAATTCTAAGAATTTACTGAGTGTCCTACAATGGACATGTATATTTGATGTGGTAGTGTGACTTTTCTTCCCTCAATTACTATATATATGATTATATAATTACTATCCTCTGAGGACCTATAAAATGCAATATAGCTGCTCAGCTTTCTATGCACTCCACGAAATAAGACGACCATGGGTTAGGGTTGCAACCACCCCTAATGACCAGGGAAAGCCATCCCAGCGAGAAAAGATCCCTAAGAGGTGTCCCTTAAGATGGAAACACTGGAAAGGCATTTTGTTCCAAAACAGCAACTATAATATCACTCTTTAGGAACATTGTAGTCCCCTTTTAATCTGAAAATGTTCCCCAGGTAGACCCTGAGACAGCAGTTTATGTACCTCATTGTACCTGAAAACACCTGGGGAGCTTATTAAAAAGCACAAATGCTCAGGCACCACCATCAGAGATTTGGTTTGCATCGGCCTGGATAGGGCCCAGGCATCAGTGAGTTTTAAAATTCCTCAGGTTATTCTAATGCGCAGACAAGTTGAGAACCAATGTGCTAACACCTTAATTTTCAAAGAATTACTTTCTTAACAGATATTAATTGACACAGGAAAAATGTAAATCGGGATAGTATCTGATGGATGCTTTCCTCTGGAAGAGAAGTTTGCTAATAGGAAGAAAGGGAACTAACTGCAGGTGGAGTTGAAAAGTACTAATGATGTATTTTTACTCCAAAATTGTACAGAGAGCCCCTGGCTCAATGAGAGTTAGATGTGTCCACTCAACATTAATTATAGCTATTCTGAGGGGTTTGAGATTTTATATTAATTGACACAAACTGGATGATTCATAATTGATTTTGGAATTCAAAAGAGCATAATGATTTATCTGGCTCCTAGAGTGGACTCGTTGGTGGTCTGCCCAGTTTTTCTTCCACTGAGAAAGTGCTATTCCCTCACTCCATGTGGTCCTGACATCCTGCCTATCCAGCAGTGGAGGTGGGAGTATGACTCAGGCTGTTTCCTGGGTCATGTGTGAGTATTTTGCTAGCTTAAATTCTCAGAAGTGAAATTACTGGCTTCTAGGATATGCATATTTTTCAACTAAATGCCCTGCAAAATAGGGCATTTTCTCTACTAATAGGGCATTCTTCTCTACTTTCATGAGAAGAAAATGAAACTTTGTGTTCACCGCTTCAACACTTAATATCATCAAAATTAAAAACATTTTATCTCTCCAAATTTCTGTCTCTATAAATAGTTATCTTAAATGTTTATATGTAACGTGTGAAGTGGTATCTTTGTTTTGATTTTTATTTCTTGGATTATTAATGAGATTAAGCATGTTTTCAATATTTATTGGACATTTTCATATATTCTTCTGTGAAATACCTATTACTATTCTTTGACCATTTAAACTGTGGTTCAGAGTTTAGATCAAGTTTTTATGGAGGGCAAATTGGCTGAATTCTTGCTTATATCATGAGGTAATAATTATATTTATGGAAATGTATTCCAAGAAATTATCTGTATTATTAAACATCATGTCAAGAACCTTCATCACAGTTCTGGTTATAATTGTAAAGAAAAAAACCAAATAAATATAAAACAATAAAGGATGGTTTAAATAATTTATGATAAAATAATAATTATTAATAATTATTTATGATATATAATTATGTATCATGTAACATGATGATACGATAGGAAATAATAGTCACAATATATAGATATGTGACTAAAAGTAGAACATATAATATGTTCTCTTTGTAAAAGTAAATTACGTATGTGAATATGTATATACCATTTTCAAAAGCCAGGATGGAAATTTTGAAAACGTGACAATGGTTATCTTTCAGGTAAGATCTCAGATGATTTTTCTTCTTCTTGTTGATGAACTGTATTTTCTAAATTTTGTATTAAAAAAAACAACACTGTGTAACATTGTAATAAGACAAAATAACAAAAGTCATTTTAAACTATTGATCAAGCTGAACCTTTTGCTTGGCCAAACAAAATCTGGCTATTTTAATTTTTCTCCTTAGTGTTTGTCATTTAAAATATAACATTCATGCCTTTGAATTGTAAATTGCATTCAAATTTTGCCTAAAGTCTATTGGCATCACGATGCTATAATCTACAAACATGGTAATCTAACAATTAGTAGAAATTATATACTTTAAGAAAATGAACAGTATTAAATTCTCCTGCAGCTGCTTCAGTTGTATCCTAGGAGAAGTAAACAACAGTAGGCTTACCCCTTTCCATGAAGTTTGAAAACACATTACAGCCCATTACTAATATTATTGTTACAAATAGAGGCAAAGTGTTATGAAAAGAATACACACTTGTTTGTTGATAATAACAATGACCAGGGAAAGCCACCCCAGTGAGAAAAGATCCCTTTAGGTGGAAAGACTGGAGAGTCCCTTTGTTCCAAAACAGCTCCTGTAATATCACTCTTGAGGAACACTCAAGGTCTTCATTCCCACTGCTGCAGCTTTAACTATGGTCTGAAATGGGTTAATGTATAACCGTGCTCTGAATGAAGAACTTTCCATTGGCATGCTCCTGATAAATCTTCTATTCTGACTGAGCCATACCTGGCTACTTAGTCCAGGATTAACAAATAATATCACCAACAGATTTATCCTGTTAGCAGGAAAAAAAATCACAACTTTTTATTGTTATTCATGACTGTTTTTACTCAGATAACAGATAATTCTGTTCCTTTACTACATGTCATTCTCCTTGGGAAAAATTCTTATGTAAAATGTAATTAACTCTATCCAAAGGTTCAGGGAATTGTTCTGTAAATGCCGTATCAGAGAGTTATTTACTGTTTTCTGGAGACATAAATTAAATTCTATCTTAACACATGTAAAGCACTTAAAATAGTTTCTGGCACATAGTATGTGTTCAAAATCAAGAATGTGTTCATTTCTTTCCAGAGGGAAATGTGCAAGGAAGAAGTGATTTGGCATGAGACTCAGACTTTTTTGTTTTCTGGATCACAGACACAAATTTAAGTTTCTAAACAGTGAAAATAAAGACACAATCTATGTTCTTTTTTATATGCTATTTGGCAAATGCCTCATGTTTATCTCTCGGAATTTCTTCCCACCACTTTGAAACAGATGTTTGGCAGTTCTGGCTATCTATATGGCAGAAGGTGAACAATTTTAGAAAGAATTGGTCCTAGTGTGTATTTGAGACACACATTCACCAGTGTCTTATATTTTGGGGACTGGTTCAGATACCATTACCTCTCATTCTTCCCAGAAATTCTTTTTCCTTATTAGAAATACTTTATCATATATCCAGTATTGACAACCTGTACCTGACTGATTGGGAGTTGGAAGACTAGTGGTTCCTAGAAAAAAGAAAAAGGCTAAAAACCCAGGTGCTAAGGCCTATAGACACCTAATTCTCATAAGGTGGAAACCCCCAGGTGCCTCTGGAGGTGCAATCAGATGAAGCCTGGGGGAGTTGACCACCGCTTCTTCTAGAAAACATTGAAATGTGGGAGCTAGGAAATGTTCTGAGTACATGCCTTCAGCTTCCAAACAGAGAAGAAAAGATGGTGGGTGAACACCAGAAAACCATTCTAATCAGCTCAGACCAGGGGGCAGGGGAAGCAAGTTCCGCCTCCCCTTTTTGGAATTCTTGCCACTCACAGCTCAGTAGCATCTGACAAAATGTTGTGGGAAGCAGATAAATGATTCCAGCGGTCCTTCCCGTTTCCCACTCTGACGCGTTGGAAACTGAACAGGGGCTGTGGTCTCTAATCTGAGTCCCAGACTAGTCCCCTCACCTGGACAGGGAGAACCACTGAGGTTGTGCTGGGATGTCAGTCCTCAAGGAGTAAAGATACCTGGGCACCTCTACCCTGCACGTCAGGCCTGGAGGTCTTCGGATAGTTTGCTTCATTCTGGCTACAAGTTTTGTTTCCTTTTCTCTCCAGCTTTGATGAAATGATCAAAGGAGAATATTTAGGTGGTGCCTGAGAGAGGCAGTAACATCTGTTGTTTATTAATTTCTAGTTCTTCATTCTCCTTGCCAAACATGGGGCAGCTATGCTTCTCAGCTTTCAAGTCCCTTCCCAGTGCCCCTGGTGGTTGCCATATAATAAGTTTTCCTACTCAGGATGTGAAGTCAGAGGCTCATTGCTCACTGATGCGGCACACGAACCCCTGTTCCTGCCACCCTAACAGATTCCAGGGCATGGAGGCCGGTGACTCAAGTTCCCAAACAACCCTAAGTGTTTGCCTTTGGACCTGGCATTCCTGCAGTGTCTCTGAGGCATGTTCTAACCATCACTCAAAGTCCCTTTTGTTCCATTCTCAGCAAAATATGTCTGTGTGTCTCCAGGCTCTGGGAGAAACTGATCAGACAGTGGATTGTTACGCCTGAGCATTGGCAGTGCTAGAGCATCAGGAGGTGCCAAGATCAAGTATGCTGGCAGAGAAAAGATACACAGTTGAACTCGTCCCATATCCATCACTAACCCTCTGGCCCCATGTGGAAAGAATTCCAAATTTATAACAAAAGGTTGTGTTAAAATGGAAATTCCCAGATAAGAACTGGAAAGAACTTTTTTGGTAGATTTCCTCAACTTAATGTCGTAAAACCTCTTTCTGAAACCTTGCATTTGTCTCAAAGTATAATTCCATTTTTGGTATATATTTGTACTTCCGATTTGGATCTTGGTGGAGTGGTATCCCCAAGAATCATTGCTGCTTCCACTGGCTCTCCTTTATCCCTTTTACATAAAAGTTCAACATTTGACACCCATGGTGAAAAAGCATTTTAACTCTTAGCTGGGGCTATGATTTTTATGTCAATTACAGTTAGAGTCCTAACTTAGTTTCAAAATCAAGAAAGACAGTCCCCTTGATAACCACTGCCGATTCCCTGCATAGTCATGCTTTCAAAGAGCATAGTCCAAAAAGGACTCCTCATTTTCAGACCTCTCTCAAACATTTAAAGGACACACAGAAGTTCTTATTAAAATCCTCTGCACGCCACTGTTCTCCAGGATCCTCAAGCTCCCAAGAAACTCTCAATGTCTTATCCCAAGGTGGTCTTCTGTCTCATCCACCTGTCTTCCTAGAATCCTGTTTATTTGCACACCACTGTGAGACATACAGTCCCCTCAGTGCCCCCCTCACTTCCACCCCAGTTATATTTCCTGCTTCATAAGCAGCATCATGAGATATATTTCCCCGTTGGGTCAGCTGCTTTCCTTTCCCGACTCTGCATCTCCTATTTTTGTCTTTTATCTTCAGAGAGCAGGAAGATGGGCAGATTGTTAATCCTGAATATTAGTAATGTAATGTATTGTCTCTAATCTTTGCAACACCTATGTTATTATTTTTGTCCTCCTTTTTCTGGTGCCAAGCTGATTCAGAGAAACATGTAGCATGTAAGTATAAGAGCATGGGTTCAAATCGATGTCTGCCTGTCTCATGCTGCCTCCCAAAACACAGGACGGGGTGCTATCTACCGCGTAGACCATATCCTGGTTTTCATTGCCATTCTGTCAAAGACTTTATCTCTTCCACAAGATAAATTGAAAAATCCCAAATCACAGTCGCAGTTTTGTCTATAAAGAACTGTTTGATTAATTGAAAAGGGGAAATTGATTTTCTTCAAAAAATTTTGTTAGTGATGAACAGAGAAAAGAAAGCAAGAAAGACCCAGGTTTCTGACCCATCCCAGGTTCAAATTCTATAAGGGATTTTCACTCTGAGAAATGCATACACCCCCCTTTAAAAAACACTGCAGCATTCTGTTTCCTGTCCTCCGCACACTTAGTGTCTGGCATATAGCAGACATTCAATAAATGCTTTTTAAATCAAAGAAAATGTGTGTTACACCTTTCTCCAATATCATATTTGTTGATTTATGACTGTTTTATTTTTTTAAAAGATTAGCCTGAATTCATTATTGCATCTAATTTTACTTCAAAACCCATGATTTTCATTTTCCTTGATCTTGGTATTTTTACCAATACCACACTCATCAGTTATGATTCAAGTTTTTGGTTCACTCACAGACAATATGAGTACAGGGAGAGAGATTTCCCTCAAGACTGAGTAAGAGGGGAAGCTAAAGAAGATACGAAGCTTTCTACATATTTGAGAAAGTAGAACTTCGTGAGTTAAAAACTGAAAAACTGAAGAAAATGGGAAAGTCCAGCATAAACAGAATTGGTTTGAAAAGGGATGATGGAGAAAAGAGTTCCTTGGAAAGACCCCCAGGAGTGCTGTTGACTTAAAACAACTTGGCTACTTAATAGAGCCAGTGGTAGTGATAGGTGATTGTCTCAGGTGTAAAGAAGGAAAGAGGTAAAGCTGCACAGATATTCATTGGACTAAGCACCAGTCCAGGGTTTAAATTGTCAGCCAGCCAGCATACCTGCCATCCCAGGTTTGGACATCCTAAGGGTGAAGAGTCATAGTCTTCAGAGAAAGCCCATTCTGTCACCAGATGGCTCTGTCAATAAAGTTTTCCTTACCCTGAGCTAATGTTTCTCTCCCCATACGTTTCCACCCATTTACTGAAAGTCTACTCCTTGGAGTCATGTGGATAGCGCTCACTTCTTACATATGATCACGTGTTACCTCTTTGAAGAAAACCATCTTAGGCACAAGTTGGTTACTGTTAATTTGTGAACCGTCCCTATTCAGCTAACGAATATGCTGTTGTCAGGGCTGTAGCAAGTTTATTACCTCAAACAATTGAAATAATAAAACAGTAACAATGAAGACAATTTGAATGGTTTCTAAAAGCTTAAGCTGCATTTCAAAATGACAATACTGTGTGGTAGAAGACAGGTCATGTTTCCCAAATCATTTTGGTAAAATTATTGTGTCATAGTGTACTAATCCTGCTTTCAAATATATTAAAATCTGGTATGTTTTCTCATTTGGGTCTTTAACGGTGTATTTTGTCAAAGATTTTGTCAAATCTTTGTCATTTTGGTATGATCTTACTCAAATATGAAAAAAGAACACTTTTCTATAACCATGCTGCCATTGTAGTTTTGAATTACCCCAGCAAGAAACCTGCTAGCAATAAAAACCAGCCTCTACTGATATTTCTAATAACTTCTTTACAGAAGGTTACCTAGTAATTTTATTTTATTATCAGAAAGGAAATAATTTTGTTTTTTTCATAGACCAGAAGCATTTTTTTTTAATTGGGCTGCAATTGCAATTGTTAGTAAAATTACATAGATTTCAGGTGTACAATTCTGTATTACATCATCTATAAATCCCATTGTGTGTTCACCACCCAGAGTCAGTTCTCCTTCCGTCACCATATATTTGATCCCCCTTACAGAAAGGAAATAATTTAATTTTAATTTTTAAAATTGTGAAATATATCCCTCATGTCAAAAACTATGTTGTGATGGCTTTGTAATTGAACTTGGTGAAGATGAATTACAGTCCCAAGAATTCTCTTTCCAGTCTCTTCCCATGTAGGGTGGGCTACAGTGATATTCTCTCAGGACAACTGGATGGCAGAAGGTAGACTCACTGGCCATTTTGTGGCATACACACCCCTTCTCCCTGTTATTCAATCAAACAGTAATCTAGGCTCTGCTGTGAAAGGATTCTGTAGATGTAAATCAGTTAGTTTTAAGTTAGTCAAAGGGGAGATTATCCTATGTGGGCTTAAGTCAATCAGTTGGAAGTTCTTTGCACAGGATTTTAGGACTTCCCTGAGCTCAGAGACTCCAAACAGTAGCTGGACTTACAACTTCTCTCCCTCGCTCTCTCTCTTCCTTTCTCAAGGACTGCTGTGGACAGCAATCTTCGGCTCATGTCCCCGAGATTGTGGGCTGCTCCTGATTTTCCCTCCCTGCTTGCTTGCCTGTGGACATTTCATTTGATTAGCCAGCCCGCACAATTTTATTAGCCAATTTCTTGTAATAAATTCATATGTATCTCCTAGGTACTGATTTTGCTTCTCTGGTTGAACCCTGACAGATACACACAAAATATATATGTAAAGTTAAAAAAATTATTAAAAATGAAATTCTTGTACTCAAGACCTAAGCTAAAAAATATTATTACCTGTTTCTTAGACTTCCCCTATGTGTCCCCCTTCTCTTTGAAACTTTTTATCTTCCTCTTCTTCAGAAGTAACCACTATTCTGACTTTTGAGTTAAATTCTCTTACTTTTACCACATATATGTATCTCTAAGCAATATTTCGGTTAAGTTTTTTTTTTTTAATTATGAATTGGAAAGCACAAATCTAACTGTGTAAGGAAAGGGTAATATCGTCACTAGTAGATGAAGGCTTCCAGGAGAAGGTAAGCCAGATACAGCTGCTGGTTTATTGTCCAGAGAAACTAGTGGGCAAGGTCATGAATGAACCCTGGGAAACACAATGACACCTGAGTACCTGATAGAGAGAATTGGAACAGATCAGAGTAGTGTGACTCAGGAGACAGACATGTGGAAAGCTGTCATTCCAAGATGCCAGCTAACTACCATTCTGTCATCTTTTTAACCTAAGGACGGATTGCCTGGCTCAGGTTCTTGGCTTGTCTTGACATATGTTTCTTTGTTTTTTGCACCAACCTAATATAACTTATGCAGTGATCCCCCTGCTTAGTCTGGTATAGTTGTTGCAACATTGTTGACTAGATTCTCTAAGCTGTATTTCATATCCAAGGACAATTTTGTAACTACCAATTTGTATTACTTAGACTGACTTTAAATAACAAATTAAAAACCACACCAAGCCAAGAGGCCCCAGAAAAAAGGAAGGAGCTATGTATCTTAGTACTTTTTAATGGCATTTTTCCCCTGTTGTTTTGACCAAGGGATCAGATTTTCATTTTGCACTGAACCCAGCAAATTATGTAGTTGGCCCTGGGTAGGTGTATAACCTCCAGTTCTGGCAAGTGGCTCAAAAGTTTATTTCTTTTTCTTTATGCTTTAGCCTGGCCAAGCAAGTCAACCTTGAGTTTTGTAGTTGGGGGGAAAACATATGTTGCTGAAGCTCTTGCTTTTTCCTCCATGCCCTGCTGTGTGGATTAGCTAAGGTCACTCACCCCAAATGATTCTCTTTGACCTATTCTGTAGAACTGCATGTAGTCAATGGTGAATTGAGAAGCAAGTAACACCTAGGTGCCCAATACCTGGCTTTCACCTCCCTGTGGTGAGCCCTATGTTTCCTAGAGTGAGTAAGTCACTCAACCTCTTTCCTCTATGCAACCTAGTGCTTTTTTAATGGGCTCCTGATCCAACGGCCAACATGGCAGGGGTCATGCTATAAATAGAGTCAATCATAAGTGTATAGATAGGATCTTGACTGTCCCAACTATTGAGAAGTCGTTTAATTCAGAACAGATATTTAAAATATAGCTTACAGGATCTACTGATGCATAAAATGTGCAGTGAGAGAGGGAGGTGTCAAGGATGACTTCAAGGTTTCTCGCCGGAGCCAAACAGATGCCATTTATTATACTTTAGGAGAAGGAACGAATTTCGAGTGAGCTCATGGTCTCACCTGGACAGTCAGATGATTCCTCCCAGGACTCTAAATCTTGATCATGTGGCACAGAGAGGAAAAGGAAATCGCATTTATCACAATGGTAGTGGCAGAGCTAGAGCGGATTGCTGCTAGCCACTGCTGTCCTTCCTGGTACCCAAATTTCTGGCGTTCCCCTGATGTGGCCCAGTATCCAGGCCTGCTTCTGCAGCTTCTCGTTCATTTTGACAGTCCTCTGTAGTCTTCACTCGCTTTCCAGTGAATTCCAAGTAGGCAGGGTTAGCTGCAGTTGCATTCTGACAGGCAGGACAGGTGAGCATGCTCTGAGCCATTGGTTTACAGTCACCTGCTGGCCTCAGGACAATTGGCGTCCTGCTGCTATAGCAGCCCAACTAACAGAAGCTGAGTGGGGTTTCCGAAACATACAACACAGTGTGTGCATGTTTAACTTAAATTATGTTGTTTTATGAGAATACTGAACATCGTACTAACCCCTGTCTGTCAGATTGCCCATCCTTACCAGAGCTCCCTGGAAACCGCATCTACAGGAAATAACAATCTTGACAGTATTCTTAAATTTGATCTAATAATGAGTGTCATAGAGCTTTCTTTTTTAAATAGTGACTCTCAGTATAAACAGATTGCTTAACACCATATTGCAATTCAATAAAAATATTCCTGGTGTGTGTGGGAGCAATAATCTAATTTTCTTTCCCTGATTCTGAGATTTTACTTTTTATATCTTGTTTCATTGTACATTTTCTTAAAAAGTGCCTCGGGGTTTTTTGTTGTTGTTGTTGTTTTGTTTTGTTTTGTTTTATAGAATAAGATGGTATATATTAATCAATCAATCTTCATGAAAGGTTATAATTAAACTTCAAAAATATGTGTAAGACTTTTAAAGATATTCCACAGGTAATATTAAGTGTAGCAATGCTCATTATTGAAAACTTACTTCTGATGTATAATCTAAGATCAACTTACTTTAACTTACCGTAACTTTCCCTTGACTTATCCTTAATAGAGATGTTGAACAACCAGTAATCTTTCTTCATGTCAAGCTCTATGTAACTAGCATGTTTTTCCTTTTATGGTTTATTAACTTCATTGAGTTCCTTTGTAATAAGTAGGACCTTCTAGCACACCCTATTCACCTGTGAATCAATATCTATCCAAGTATTATTATCAGAGATAGAGCAATTGTTAACAGAGTAACAGAGAGTCGGCTTTCACACACACACACACACACACACACACACACACACACGTATATTCTGAAAATGCCTTTTTACCAAAAGCATTTATTTTTTTTCTAATTTGAACAATACTCTCTTTTTGATTGCAGACAACACCCCAACCATGTCAGTTCCTCTTGGAAAGATATAATAACTTTGTTCAACATCTAGGGAACCGGTTACAATTTGGTGGTGTAAGGATGGGGGATTCCAGAGGGCAAGGCTCATTGGTGGTAACATTTGGAGCAATGGAAATAGCACAGTGCCAGAAACATCGTTACAGTAAAAGTGTTGGAGTGATGGGGAAAGAATCTTTAAAAATTCATGAATACTCAACATTTTTCTTCTTCATGGTACCTTTCAATATTATAAATTCTTTAGACAGCCTCATCCAACATAATACCATGGAAGAGAGGGAGGGAAGCAGAAGGAAAGGGGGGAGACAGAGGGCAGCACTTATGGCAAGATCACAGGGACACCAGTACAAGTGGCTCCTGAGGCGGGAGGCGGGGGCGCATTTTCTGCAGGACCAGTGGCTGCATCAGGGAGGGCTCAGGGTACGATTTACATCCCTCCACAATCATCATCGTAAATTCAGCTGCATCACCCCCACCCCCCACACAAAAAAAGAAAATTTAATTTAAAATGTATATTTTCAGTCCTGCAAAGGAATCACAAATGATTCTTAGTGGAGTAAACTGACATAACAATGAAATAGTATGGCTCATTAACAGGATTATTTGAAGAGAAAGCTTTGAGACACAATTCATAATTATTTCTGAAATTAGTCCACTGTTTTAGATGTGACTGAAATAATTGATCCATATTTGAGTAGTCAGGCATCAAAATCAGCTTGCTACCCCAGTCATTTTCTCTTGCTGTTTAATTATCAGGATTCCTGAAGTAATTTATTTTCCTGGCAGCATCATAGCTTTGGGGGGCAAATAACTACAGGGCAATTATGTTTCTTATTAGCATATTTCAGATATTTTCTCCCTCTTCATAAAATAAAAATAATACAGTAAATAATACCCTTCTTGACAGTGCCTCAGCATCAATTCTTCACACAATTCTCATACTTTCACAGGTAATGAATGCCTAAAATTGACCACTAAAAGTTAACGAGGCCTAAAAATTATCTACTTCAAACTGGCCTGATTTTCTTCCCCTGAAGAACATTAAAAAAAAGCAATGTGCCCATCATAATAGCCTTATATAGTATTGTCTTCCAGACATCCAGCTGCCCACCTCCAAGCAAATGAATGGTGTCCATCCAGTAAGACCCTACAGTGGCTGATGTATAGGATTATGTTACTCGTTCCACGTCTACAGTTTCAATTCTTTTGTTTTCTCACCTGAGATACCCCCACCTTCTCTCTTCTCCTTATCTAAATCTTAACCAGTCTTTAAGGCCCAACTTCCACTTTCTTCTTGAAATCTAGGTTATTTTCGGAGTTATCAAATTCTTATACTCATATTTGTATAGAGTATTATTACAAGGTGGCTGATGTTTATCCAATTAACAAACATTGTTCTCTATTAATATCCAGGCATTATGAACTAGGAATTTGGAGATTTTAAGAAAAAATGTGATTGCTATCCTTCAGGAGCTCACTGTTGTCTCATATATATGTGTATTTTTGTATACGTATATATGTATACATTTCCTTTTAAAATGAAAACTTTTTTTAAAAAGGGATCATATTCACATCTAATACTAATAGGACCCCTACATCCAACCCCAAGCTTCTAGTACAGAGATAAGAACATATTTACACACTAATAGTAAACACTAGATTTCCTAATTATACATAGAGTCAAAGGAAAAGTAATGCTTCACCATAAAATTTACTTAAAATTATCTGATGCCATTTTCTTAGTTTCTAGCCATCAGAAGCTATATTTTCTATGTTACTCTCAATGCATTTCTCTGCTCCTTTGATTTCTGATACACTATATAATAATATTTTATTTTACTTATAATAAAGTAGAGTGATAAAAAATATAGAATATGGGACCCAACTGCCTGGATTCAAATTCTAGAATTTTACTTATATGACTTTGAGTTATCTGAGTTCCCTCATCTGTAAAATGGGCATGATAAACATATATAATTTAAAAGTCATTATGAAGATTAAACAAGCTAATGCAAATAAAACTACCTATCACACAGAAAATGCCTAGGAATTTTTAATCATGATCATGATACTTATTCATGGAACCATCAAGAGATCATCATGTGATACTATTTCACTTCTACAGATGAAACACTTGAACCAGAAGGACAATATTTGATATATTCTGAATTACAGTGGAAATGATTTCTAAAGGCAGAATGTGAACTCCCTGAATTCACTGGTTTTGAAATAAGCACTGAGATGTCCTTGCTTCTTCCACAGAACGGTTTGCTTTCAGGTTCAGTCTAGTGCAGTATTTGGTGTTTTGAGGTTGTATGAAATGCATGAATAAGACATGGTCTCTTTATTCAAGTTGTTGACTCTCAGGAGTTGTGTTAAATAGTGTGATATTAACTTGTCCTCCGATCATGCTATTAAAATAAATGTTAGTGAAATTTTTCTTAACCAATATCTAAGAAGGTACACCCTTAATTCTGTTGTACTTGAACTTTCCCATAGCAGTGATAATATGCCAGTAATGGTAGAGACGGTGTATTAGAATAATGTATTAGTCTCGACTCTTCTCTGCAGATGATAGAATCCACTGCAGCTAGTTTAAACAGGACAGGATGTATTAAAAGGTGTAGGTAGCTTAAAGATTTTCCTTGAGGGACAGAAAAGTAATTTCATAGTTACATGACGAGAGAAAAGAATAGCTAAGAGAAATGCCAACCCATGACGCAGACTGTTCTGGAAGAAATCTCATTGCTATCATCTCACACAGCGTGACACCTATGACACCGAGCCTGGGCATTAAACCTCCAGTGTCGCTGACTTCAAGGACCACATTCCTTTGTTAACATGCTTGCAAGATCCAAAGGCCACAGGTATAGCCATTTCCTCACGTCGGCGACATTCTCCTTCTAAGTCTTGCAGAGCTGTAAGTACTGAGCAAAATCAAAGCCATACCAGCAACCTTCCCTTCAAAAGAATCTGGTTGTTTTATTCACCTCCTCCTCCTCCTCTTCCTTCTTCTTATGTCTTCCTCATCTTTGTTTCTATCATTTCAGTTTAGGAAACAGGCAGAAAGGGCTTAAAGCAAATGATGAGAGACAATTCACGATATCCTCTAGTGCCCCCATCTTTGTCTATTGACATCCTCTTCCCCAAATCTGAGCTTCTAAACAGTTGCTCCCACTTAGTATAAAGCAATGATTTTTCTTACAAATGAAAATGCTCTTCTCCTCTCCCCCAAAGGAGAGATCCAAATAGTCATTTCTCCCAATGACTAGGCTGGCTTAAATTCTTTCTTGATTCCTATAACCTATGGACTAAGTAACAAATTTAATCACTTTATCAGATGGAGGGGGAAGGGTGGAAAAAGCAATTGGTAAATAATATCAACATGTGAATAACAAAGTAGGAAAGTAAACATGGTTAGCCACTACAGTCTTCTTTCTACAGCTGGTCATGATATTCTACGTGATATTCATAACATTTTCTCTGCCTTCCATTCCAGATTCTGTCATGCTCAGGGAAAACCGCAGCTGGTTTAGGTTCATCATCTGGTGGGGGGTGACCCCGGTGTGGGTCTTGGCAGTTTCATCTGTACAGGGTTACTGTAGTTTCTATTAACTTTCTCTCTCTCTCTCTCTCTCTCTCTCTCTCTCTCTCTCTCACACACACACACACACACACACACACACACACGCACACACACACACACACACATTGTTTACATAATTTTGGTTGAAATCTGAAAGCCAGAAAAACCCAGAGACAGTGCCTGTTAAACCAGAGTGCATGACAGTATTCTCCAGCAGGCCTCTGAGGAAAAGAAAGCTAGGTCCCAAACTTGCTTCTCAGCACTGCCTTGTCTTGAGGAATTACTGAGCCCAACTTGATTAAAATTGCAAGGGACACGACTGTGCTTTGAAAAGAAAACCTGCTCCAAATCGTTACATTATGGTGCATTTTCGTGATCAGTGTGAGCAATTTCAGAACCAGGGATTTCTGTTACACACGCTGGTCTAATCAAATTAAGGTAAATGATATCATGACTGCATATTAGATTTAAGCAGAGGCAAAAGGCTGCATGTGTGACATATATTTAAATCAGAAGTGACGATCTTTGTGTTCATATAATTTAGTCATAGCTGGATCCCCAACGAGGACAGTTGTGCATTTTATAACATAATTAAGGAGAGCCTAAGGAAAGAAGTAGGTAAAAGGGCATCAAATGAAGGAGGAAGAAATGGGGAGAGGAGTAAAGGAGAACAGATGGAAAGGCAATAGAAGTGATGAAGGAGTTAAAAAAGTAAAAGAAAGCATAACAGGGCAGAATGAGAAGAAAGGCTTTGTCTCTACTCTTGCTAATACTTTGTAACTCACAGGTACATGTTTGGCTTTCACAGTTACCTCATTGGATAGAAGTTTGTATTCATCTGCTCATTGATTCAAGAAATATCTATTTAAAACCTACTCTGTGCCAGGCCTTGTTCTAGGTTCTGGGAATAAAACAGTGGACAACAGAGATGTAGCCTTTTCTATCATGTAACTTATATTTTAGTATGGAGCGACAATAACAACAGCAACAAAGGTAAAAAAGAATTAAGTAAATAAGGTTTTAGAGATGAATCTCAGTGCTTATATTAATTTCCTATTGCTGCTATAATAAATTTTCACAAATTTAGTGACTCAGAACAACACAAATTTATTCTTTTATAGCTGTAGAGATCAGAAAACTAAAATGCGTCAACAGGGCTGTATTCCTTCTGAAGGCTCTAGGAGAAAATGCATTTCCTCCCTTTTTCCAGCTTCTAGAGGCTGCCTGCATTCCTTAGGTCATGGCCCTGCATTACTCTGTTTCGGTCATTATATCTCCACCTATGAGTGACTCTCCTGCTTTCCTCTTATAAGGACCCTGGTGATTACATTGGGCCGGCCCACCTGGATAACCTAGGATTCGTGCAAAATCCTTAACTGAATCACATCTACCAAGTCTCTTTTGCCATGGAAGATAATATATTCACAGATTTTGGGGATTAGAACAGGGACACCTCTGGAGAGTCATCATTTAACCTACTGCAGGGCCTTAAGTGAATTGTTCAGCTTCCTGCATCTGGTTAAAACCTTCAGTCTTCTGAATCCAAATGCACTGATCTTTCTTCTTTAACGTGGCTGAATCCCCTGCCCCTCTGTTCATCCTCTGCTTTCTGAAGACAGAAGAGTCCGTTGTGATGTTCTTTGACATTTGCTACATTTTTTGCTACCGTTCTTCATTCATGTAGTGTTCTGAAGCTGCTGAGGATACAACGAATTTATTCAACGGTAACAGTAACTGACACCTGGTTAATATGTCCATCTATTCAACAGATACTTACTGAGTGCTGCATAGATGCTACATGCCGAACTAGAGAGGAAAACAAAACAGAGGTTGCCTTTGCTTTGTTGGAACTTTTCTTCTTGTGGGAGAGATAGATATAGAATTACCTAACACAGAGATAACTTATGCATTCTAGTAAGTGGTAAGAAAGGAACGAAAAGGGTTTCATGGCAGATTATAAGTAGGAGATTTAATTAGACAGGACGGTCAGGAGCGACTGTTTTCTGGAGGGAACATTGAAGCATGGAGTGAGGATGAGCAGAAGCCCTCCTTGTGAGGGGAGTGTGGGGGTGAGTGACGGGCGCTTGGACCACAGGGCAAGCTCAGAGGCTCTGAGATGGGAAAGCGCTTGATAGCTTGATAATTATTTTAAAATTTGTGTGACTGGAGAATAACAAGTGAGGGAGTGGGGGGGTCTAAGCTAAGATAAGCCTGATAGTTAGGGAGAATGTAGGTCATGCAGGCCACAGACCAAGGAAAAGAACTGGGGTTGTATTTTAAAGTGCATTGGGCAGGTATTAAATAAAAGATTTTAAGTTGAGAGGAAAGTGATTTAATTATATATATATATATATATATATATATATATATATATATATATAATTATATATAATTTATATATATATGATGACTTTGGCTGTTGTGAGAATAGATTATAAAAAGATCCAAGGTGAAAGCTGAGAGACTAATATGGAAACTGCTGAACTGGAGAGGGGGTAGTTTGGACAAGAGCTTGGTTGGGAGGAGGCAAAAAGATGAAAGATTTGAGATACATTTTGGAGTAGGAGTAACAGGATTTGCTGAGGGATGAGATGTGGGTAGTGAGGGCACATACAAATCAAATTGGACTTCCAGGTCACAAGCTTGAGAATATAGGTAGATGGTTGGGCTGTTTATTGAAATGGCAAAGGCCAGAAGAGAGATGACATTAGGACAGAAAAATCAATAAATTTATTTTTAGACCACTTAAGTTTGAGATTTTTGTGAAATTTCAATTGAAGATATTAATAGGCAGTTAGATAAATGAGACTGGAGGTCAGAGGAGAGACCTGAGGTCAACATACATTTAGAACATAACACCACAGAGATAGTATTTAAAACTGTGGAAATGGATAATTTTGTTCACCTGGTTTAGGTCAGCTAGGGAGAGAGTGTGGAAGCAGAAAAGGAAAGAGCTTAGGAGCAAACCTTAGCAAATGTAAACATTCAGAGTTGGAGAAAGGAGGCTGAGAATGAAAGCCAGAGATGTAGAGGAAAGTCAGACAAGTGCAGTGTCCACAAAGCCAAGAGAAGAGAGTGTTTCGAGAAAAACGCGTGGTGTTGAGTCCACTACAGTCACCATTGTTCTGGTGTCCTAAAGGAGAGCAGTTTTAAACTTCACAACAGACAAGTACAACAATGGACTGAATGTTAAGAGGAGATATTTTTCTTGGTGTCTGGGAAAGCAAAAAGCAGCCCCTGACTGCTGGAAATGGATGCTCACAGCCAGGCCATGCTGTTCTCCTGTTGGACATAAACTCAAGGAACGCCAGACAAAATCGCTCTGACAGCATGATAAAGTGAATCAAAACAAAACCACCATGCAACCCACAAAATAGCAAACACCCCCTGTTCTTGGCGATAGTGAGTGACTGCATCTTCTTTACCACCTTTCTTTACCAACTACAGCTTTCTCCCCATTTTAATCTGTCTTTGCTATAGATCAGATTGATTCAGGTACTCAGTCATAGAATTGCCTCTGCTTTCTGACAACACCCAGTGTAGAATGAGCCCCTCCTTCCTGAGACTGTCCTCCAAATTACCCACCCAAAGCCTGTATCCTATCTATAAGAGCTTCTTTTAACACCCTCTTACAAGGGACCTCACAGTTCTCCCACAGTGAGCATTAGCCTCCAGGGCAAGTGGTCTGCAAGAGGTTCCAGTGATCTTTGGCTAAAGAGCATTGACATTTCTAGTCCTTTAAAAAACTGGCAATCTATATTTGCTGAACATATGTAACTCATTAATGAAAATACTAAATTAACCAGAGCTCCCCATTCTCCAATCATTCTAGATGCATTATATCTATTAGTTTTACACAAGTTATTTATTATTGCTCCTAAAATACTTGTATTATAACTTCCTCTTACCTATGTACGATCTTGGTTTCATTAAGACCTCAGATACCTCTGAAGACATTAAGTTTTTCTCCCTGTTCCTTAGATCGTGCAGCGGATAACTCCTTTTTTACCTGTCACTGGTGATGTTAATCTTGTTCACCTGGTTTAGGTGGCATCTGTCCGGTTTCTTCATTGTGAAGTTGCTAATGTTTTCTTTCCACACTATATTCTTTGGAAGAAAGTCAGGACATCCAACTCACTCTCAATGTGAGGGAACTGAACCTCCAGGTGCTGGGGTGGTGAGTGGGGAGGAAGTGTCTACATACTTTATCTGAAAGTATTTTGTAAGAAAGATCTGTCCCCTCTCCCCTATTTATTTATTTGTTCATGTATTTCTATCTGGACGGACTCTTGGATATTTATTTTATTCTTTGGGTTAAAATCCAATACTCTTATTCCTTATTTTGTTGCTCAAATTGTTCCAGCTTTATCCAGTTATCTCTTTCAGTTGACACGTGTGCTTTCCACATGTTCTCATCCTTTTTACTTTTTAAAGCACTTTCTTATTTGTGGGGACTACAGAATGCTCTAGTTCACCTTGTGCTTTTCCTGTCTCAGCCCAGGATCAGTCACTTCTCCGAGAAGCCGTGGTTCTTTACAGTGGGGAGTTGTATATAGAAACCAAGACTTGGATGCTGGGTGACCTCATTGCCACGGGGTTGTCACTGATTCTAGACCCTCTTCGCAGACAGTAAGAAATACTTGCATGCATACTAACCTTTGTATACACACATCTATATATCATTCTATATCCATCTATCTGTATATATGATATACAAATAAAAACATGTTCATACTGATGTCTCAGACTCTAGCATCACAGGCTGCATCCTAGACTCCCTGATGCTTATTTGTAACAACTTTCCTTGATAATGGGAAAACTGGGTATTATTATCTACAATTTATCTACTTATTTATTAAACCCTGGTATATGGGTATCTTTTAACCTGTACTCCTGTGAGAAATAAATTTACCAACTGGAGTATGATTAAGTCATTTTGTGTTTGCCATATGTATGTAGTCAAAACATTGTTTTCCAGAGTTACTTAGGGTAGATCCTTTTCTCCTGTCCCTTCAATAAGGATATGTTATGCATTTTTAATACATTTAGATTCTTGTGTGATAGTCTGCATTCTATCTTGGATCCCCAGACATTCCAGGTGATATGTTTTTAATGCATACACTGAAGTTCACATTTTATGATGTGCCGTCCTTTGGGTTTTGATAAGTGCAGAATAATGCATCCATTATCCCAGTAACATACACAGGGTTGCTGAGTTGTATGGTAAATGTATGTTTAACTATGTAAGAAACTGCCAAACCGTCTTCAAAAGTGACTATACTATTTTACACTTTCAATAGCAATGGATGAGAGTTCTTCTAAAAAATTTTTTTTTTAAAGATTTTATTGGGGAAGGGGAATAGGACTTTATTGGGGAACAGTGTGTACTTCCAGGACTTTTCTCCAAGTCAAGTTGTTGTCCTTTCAATCTTAGTTGTAGAGAGTGCCGTTCAGCTTCAAGTTGTTGTCCTTTCAGTCTTAGTTGTGGAAGGTGGAGCTCAGCTCCGGGTCCAGTTGCTGTTGCCAGTTGCAGGGGTGCAAGCCCACCATCCCCTTGAGGGAGTCGAACCGGCAACCTTTGTGGTTGAGAGGATGCACTCCAACCAACTGAGCCATCCGGGAGCTCAGGGGCAGCTCAGCTCAAGGTGCCGTGTTCAATCTTAGTTGCAGGGGGCGCTGCCCACCATCCCTTGCGGGACTCCAGGAGTTGAACCGGCAACTTTGTGTTTGAGAACCCACTGGCCCATGTGGGAATCCAACCGGCAGCCTTCGGAGTTAGGAGCATGGAGCTCCAACCACCTGAGCCACCAGGCCGACCCCTAAAAGTTTTATATTTTTATGTTTTACATTTAAATCTCAAATTTATTTTTGAGTTAATTTTCATATAAAGTGAGAGGTTTAGATTTAGTTTCCTTTTTAACATGTGAATTACCAATTTTTCCAAAACCATTTATTGAAAAAATGATCCTTTTCCATTGAATTGCGTTTGCACCTTTGCAAAAAATCAAATGTCCATATTTGCCTGGGTCTATACCTCGACTTTCTCATATTTGCCCTTGGTCTACGTGTCTATCCTGACACCAGTGTCATATGGCCTTGACTACTGTAGCTTCATAATGTCTTAAAATTGGGTAGAGTGATTCCTCTAACATTGCTCTTGTTTTTCAAAACTGTTTTAGTTACTCAAGTTCCTTTGCCCTTCTATATAAATTTTAGAGTGAGCCTGTCTGTATTAGCAAAACTTCCAACTGGGATTTTGATTGTTATTGTATTAAATCTAGAGATCACTTTGGGGCGAACTGGCATTTTTACTAAGTTGAATCTTCCAATCACGAGCATGGTATGTCTGCCTATTTATTTAGTTCTTCTTTGATTTTTTTTTTCATCAGAGTTCTGTATTTTTTAACATACAAGTACTGCACATGTTTTGTTAGATTGATACCTAAGTATTTCATTTGGGGAGGAACAATTATAAATGGTATTGGGGTTTAAAAATTTTTTTAATTTCCATTTGTTTATTGTTTATGTATAGAACTACCATTAACTTTTGTGTGTTGACCTTGAATTATGCAGCCTTGACAAACTCACATAATTTCTAGAGTTGTTTATTTTTAGATTCATTGGGATTTTCTGGATAAACATGTTGTCTGCTAATAGGGAAAATTTTATTTCTTCCTATACAATCTGTATGTCTTTTATTTCTTTATGTTTTATTATTCTAGCTAAGGTTTTCAGGATTATGTTCGATAGGAATTTGAGACTGAACATTCTTGCCTTATTCCTAACCCGATGGGGAAACCATTCAGTCTCTCCCTGTTAAGCACGATGTTAATCACAGGCGGTTTTTAGATGCCTTTAATCAGTGTAATGAAGTGAATGTTTCCCCAAAAATGTGTGTGTTGAAACTTTAATCCTCAATGCAATGATGCTAAAAGGTGAGGCCTTTGGGACGTAATTAAGTTTAGATGAGAACATGCGGGTGAAGCCCCAGCTGGAATGGCAATCAGTCATGAAAGGCTGACACCGGTGGTGAGTTCCTCACAGAGATGTGGGGCTGCAAGTGACAATGAACTGGGTTAGGCTCCTCAGTGACATATGCCCTCCCTGCCCCCCGCCCCGGCAGCACTGTAGACTGACGTCATGTCCACGGCTGAGCTCACCCTTCTGGGTCCTGCATCACTCACAAAACTAGTACAAAGGCACACAGAACCTCCTTCAGGGCAACCAGGCACACATAAATTTACTCACCCATCTCTTCCCAAATTCATGGTGAACATTTCACTGTACACATTTATTCTACAGTTTAACAGTTGTTCACAGAACAGGGCCCAGAAGGAAACTCAAATAAATATTGAAATGTAATATGTGATACAGGTGACATCTCAAATCAAGGAAAACCAGATGGTGTATTCAATAAGCTCAAAGAACAGACTCCTCCTTTGGAAGGCAATAGGGTTATATTAGAATCTCAAATCATACAGACAAAGTCTAGGTAGAATAATTGTCAAAACATATAAACCAAAATTCTGAAGTAATAAATAATATAGTCAAAATATTTTTTTCTACTCCTGGATTGGGGAAATCCTTTCTAAACACTATACAAAACTCAGAACTATATAGAAAATGTTTCACAGATGTGGTTGCAAGAATATTGAAAGTATGTGGATGGCAAAAGATGCTGTAAATGAAATTGAAAGACAAGTGACACACTGAGAGAAATACTTGTAATATGTATAAAGCATAATATATTTTTAAAAGTTCTGCTAACTAATAATAAAAAGGATATATCCTCACTGAAAAATGATCAAATATATAAATAGAAAGTTCACTGAAGAGCAAATGGAATAATGAATACAAAAGTTTCACTTCACTAGTAATGAACAACTCCAATTAAAACAATAGTGAAAAATTTTGTGTCTTACATATAGGTAAAAATATTAATTTACCAAAGTTTAGTAATGGTTACCTCTGAAGAGTTGGATTGTTTAAGCTTTTAAAATACTATTTAATTACAAAAAAAGGAAAAAAGGAACCTTTTTGGCATCAAAATTTGGAGTTGGAAGAAAATTATAAGGAATAATTTAACTATCTCAATGGATAGGTAAGATATAGAATTTTAGAGAGGTATAACAATTTTCCCAAGTGGCCAGAAAGCATGTCTGAAACTAATTAAAATGCTTCCTGAAGACCCAGGAAGATGGTTATTTTATATTAAATAACTCTACTAACTCTCAATTCACAAGGTACATTTTAGAAAGTTCTATAATTGTTTCTCAGATTCCAGCAATTTTCTGTAATATTCACCAGGAAGTTACTTGTCAGCATGAAGAGTTGGGTATAAGATAGATAAAGTACAAATGAAAACACCTGTCCCAAGCCTAGGTAGCCATCATGACCTATTTCAATACTGCAGACAAGCCCTGTGGTGTCACCGAACGGGTACTGCACGGTCCCTAGTGTATCCAAGTACTATCTCCATTGCCACCTTCAACCTATTCCCACCAGAAATATTACTAAATCATACTGTTCTTTAGAAACTTCCTGTCCTTACTGATGTTTTCCCTTGTGTGATCTTCCATGTTCTTTATTGTCTTTACATTTTGGAACTTATTTCTTTCCATTTGCCTTATTGAACAGCTAATGTTTATTGAGTACTACGGGGCAGGCACTATTATAATTGTAACTTTTGATTCCCAGTCATCCTAGAAAGTAGGAGGTATTATTACATCATTTTGTACATGAAAAAACTGAGGAAAAGAGAGGTTAGGATTCTAATCTAACACTATAGTGCCAGAGTCTGGTGCCAAAGTCGGTGTTTTTAACAACAATGCCATATTGCTTCCTTAAATAAATATTCATTTCTACTTGCCAGTTTAGTTTTGCAAGTCAACCTCCACAACAAACAGTTGATGATATCCTGGAGTCATAGTATTTGACATTCTGGTGAGTGCCAGTACGTGAAGGATACTATCATAAGTTATGACATGTCAGTTATTTTCAACTACAGAAAAAGTTCCCTAGGGGATACCATTTGAATCTCAGACACCGAATCAATTGTGTTGTTTGTTCTCAATAAACATTGAATTCTCTAAACAGTAAAGAGGTAACATTATTGACCAAATACCTATTAGTCATAGTTTTCATCACAGATTTAAATAAAAATTAAGTCCATTAATATGTCATCAGCACCTAACCTAGTGCCTAGCATATAGTAAGCTTCCAATAAAAATATGTTAAATGAATGTCAAAAAATAGAGCAGATTTTAAAGAAATACGACCTCTCAGGCACAGTTTTAATACTTTTTCTCATTGGACTCCAACATTATCAATCATTGATTTTTCTAAATCCATCTACTTCTATATATTAAAATAAAACTTATCATTTTTATCTTGGACTCTGCCTACCCACAGCTTTCAACTGGTTACTTGCCTCTTGCTCATGCTGGCTTTTTGGAAAATTTGGTTATAAAATGATGTTAAAAAATATGTCTTTATTCTTGACTTAAATAAATATTGTTGCCTTTTCCTTTCTTTTTTGATTTAAATATGTAAGTATAGTTGGTATTCAATCTTGTATTGGTTATATTAGTTTCAAAAGTACAATATAGTGATTCGACATTTTTACACCTTACAATGTGATCACCCCACTAATTCTAGTAACCATCTGTCATCCTTATCACAAACTTATCACAATATTATTGACTATATTCCCCTTCGCCTTTTCATCCATCCTCCCATGCCCTCCCTTCTGGTAACCATCCCTTTGGTCTCTGTTTCTATACAACATGGATGGATCTAGAGGGTACTATGCTAAGTGAAATAAGTCAGGCAGAGAAAGACAAATACAGTATGGTTTCACTTACATGTGGAGTCTAAAAACAAAACAAAACAAAAACAGACTCATAGAAACAGTATTGTTGTCTTTTTAATACCAGTTTTTCCTCAATGAGAGCTTTCTCTTCTAACTGGTACTTCTATTTCTTTTTTAAAAAGCAAAACTTATTTTAGTTTTTTATGCAGTTGGCTTTACCCACCACCTCCATGGATGATGGGAAGTTTTTATAAAATGCAATCCCAGATGCTATACTTCCACATGATATACAGAGGGTGCCAAAAATTGTATACACAATTTAGGAAAGGAAAAAACTGTATTAGAATTGTAATACTCAATATATGCCAATAACAAAAGATAAATACAAGTCACATTTGACTTCTGCAATTACAAGAGGTGCTCAAAGTGGTTACCATCAGCGTAATTTTAATACAGTTTTTTCCTTTCTTAAAATGTGTATACATTTCTTTTGGCACCCTCTGTATTTCTCCAGGGACTTTTTCTTTCTCTTTGAAAGTTAGTTCATTTGGAAAAGTTGTTCAGCTGTCCTTCATTTCAAACATGGTGCTTCAGGATGTTACCAAGTTTCTTTTGTATAGAATATAAATATTTCTCATAGAGACCATAGGTAATGACTACTAGTTTGTTTGTTAGACCTGAGAATTTAGGAAAAGATCAGTATTGGTGTATTTCATTGAGATACATTTGATAAAAAGATAACCATTCAAAAACCTGATTATATAATGGTTTCCATACATTCAACTACTTATCATAAGAAAATATCTTTGTCTTTTATTTTTTGTGTTTTTCCTACAATACATCACACAGAGATAGTGCACAGCAAGAATCCAATAAATACTTACAAATTAACTGAATAATTTTATTTTTAATATATTTAAATTACTAAGGAATGGGTATATCATGTTTTTTGACAAACAGGGGAATATATTAGCTTATTTATATTACTGAATAATACAATATAAAATTTAAAGTAAAAACGAAGTTTTTAAGATCTTTTATAAGCAGCTAAAGTTTTTTCAATGTTCTTTTGTGTCTTTGAATGCATTGAAAAATGCATACAGGTGATCAAATGAGTTTCTCTTTTTCCTCAATTGAGCGCCACAGCTAAAAGATGGATTAGCTGTAAATTCATTTTTATATGCTTTCTTCTATTTTCATAAACTAGTTTTTAAACATAGAAGTAATCCATGGCACAGCAACAAATTTCAAGCAGTAGAGAAGGCCTGGAATGTAAAGTATGACTTTTCCTTTTAGTATCTCCCTGCAGCAGCCCTTCTGCTCCATCTCACAGATGGAATCTTTGTTAACCTTTTCTTCTGACTTGGTTCTTTTATTACTGTCATTATAATTCTATTTCTGGATTTATAAACTTTCCACACTGCTTATTGATCTTCTACAGTGAAACTTAAAGAAGTTATCACATTAATTTTCTTTCTGCCTCTTTTTCTCCGTCCACCCTCCAAACATTTTTAGTTACACCTGTATTTTTATATTTCAAGGGTTCACAATAATATACCAATCTATTTCTATATCTATCATCTATCTGTCTGTCTTTCTATCTCTGTATTATCTTATATAAATATAAGCCTTCTGTGCTTTGCCTGTAGGATAATTTAAAAAATGAAACCCTTTGGTATGTACAATGTAAACGTGCAAACATTATTCCCTGCAAAATCAAATATTATGGCTGAAGCCATAAATGAAAAATCTGTGTCAATAAAACTTTGCCACTCATAGAAAAAGTTTCCAAGAATCTAGCCTAATGAAACTTCTTTAAAGTTGTGGCCATTTTTCTTCTCCATTCTGCATCATACTAGCTGTCAATATTTCTTATATTCCATACTACCTTCATCCTCAGATTCTTGTTTTGTTTGTGCTCCTTTCTTGACAAATTAATGTGTAAATTGTAGCATAGTAAACCTTCAAAGTTTGTACTTGTCCGAAATGTGTTTGAAAATCTGTGCTATGAAATTCCACGTTCTAAATCTTTACTTTAAGAATTTTGAAAATATTGCTCAATTTTCTTTAGCATCCACTGTTAGTGATGAGAAATCTCACATCAATCTGGTTCTATTCCCTTGCAGGCAATGTTTTTTCCTCTCTGCTTTTAGAATTCTCTGTCCTTCATGCTGTGAATTTTCAGTGGGATATAGCTACAAAGGAATGTTTTCCAATGCTATTTGGCACTTGGTAGACTCAAGACCAAAAACTGAAGAGAGACATTTTCTTCTTTTATCTCTTTGGTTACGTCTTCCTATCTGCTGTCATTCAACAATCCTCCATCTAAGACTTTTAGTTCTAGGTTGTAGGAATTTTTCTCCAATCTACCATCCATTTTATTAGATCATAGTTTACCAGCTGGGTAATCATATGTGTGCATTTAATAATTTATTTAATCTCATGATTATTTGTTAATTTAATAATTATATACATATTTTTAAGACCATTTTCTTTTTTCCTTCATTGCTCTTCTTTTTTTAAAAAGAGCAGTGTGTTTTTATGAATATAACAGCCTCTTGAATTTTACAGAGAATAGACTTTTTAAGATGTTTGCATCTGATACCTGAATTATCTTTGCTTTCTCCAGGGTCAGTTGTTCTGTTTGTCTACCTTGGTGCTTCTTTTTCATGCTATTGATTTTCTTTAAATGTCTGGAGATCCTTGGTGATTAAATTATGTTGAATAAAGAATTTTGTTGCTTAGTGTGAATGTCTGGAAAGGGTTTTCTCAGAGATTGATAAATCCATTTTTTAAATAGATCCTTCTTTTGAGGAGGTGGGCTCACTACAGGCTTTGTGTGATGGGACAACATTTTGACAAACAGATTTTCTTCAAGTCTAAATAATGGGCAAAAGAAAGATAGGCTGGGGATTTCCACAGTTGCTAAAGTACAGGGACCTAACTCTAGAAGTGGAGTACTTCATTATTTTAGTCTTAGATGGAGTTGCTTATTCCTTTCTTTACCCCTCTTTTTTTCCCCTCTTCTTTATTTCTTTCTCTCTTATTGAAGTTTGGCGTTTAACTCAGGCACTGCTATGCTTTTTTCTCTTGCCATAAAACCTCTGATGTCTTGAGCTGTAATTGTCTCCGCTTTGATTTCTCCATCAGTCCTGCAGTAGCTGACAGATGTCAAAATGTCTAACCCATTGATGGCACCTTTTCTATTTTACAGTACCATTATGGATTTATTCTTTTAGAAATATAGCCTCCTGTCATTTCAATAAAATCTTAGGGGAGTGGATGAAAGGTGGGAAAGGAGGATGGACTCCTTTGCTCAAACTGATGTTTTAAACAGGAAATCTGGATTTCAGTTAGAAGTGTCTACCATTCTGTGTTAAAGTAAATGGATTAAGTTCAAAATGCATCTTTTGTTCTCGCTTATATGTGAACTTTTTCAAAGTCACACTTTCCCTCCAAAGAGCTTGATAAAGAAAAATAGTTTTGACAAATATAATGAATAACTCAAGCATTTCCAATGATTTTATGAATTGCTATTTGAAGGCAAATTAAAAGCAATAAATATGATAAAAATTTTCATGAAAATTTATGTCTACTACTCTTATAATAAGCTATATTTAACATCTCTAGGCTTAGATTAATGTGGTACATTCTCCCCCGCCCCCCCAAAAAGTTCTATTTTCTACACAAACCAAAATACAAAAAAAAAAAATCTAAGTCCCAGAGTGACAATATGATCAGCAGTTTCTTAGAATCCTAATAGCTCCTTTAATTAGGCTACCACCCTGAAATTACCTGTATCGTGTTTCCCTTTGCAAGAGGGAATGTTCAGTCTTATAAAGTTTTTGCTCCTTCAGTAAGTCCAAATAATTAGTTTGTGTATAATTTCTGTGTTAAGAAAATGAATTAACCTTAGTCCCGTGCTGAAGAACAAAATCTCCCTCATAGATTAGCATTTTGTGTGTGAGTATGTGTGTGTGATAATTCATTTCCTTCAAAAAGTATTAAACAGAATATTATGAAAGGCACAGCTTCAATAAAACTGTGCAACCATGAAAACGATGTAAAAATGCAAGAACCAGGCTCTGAGAGGAGAGGTTCGGGAGGAATGGCAATGGGAATTACACAAAAGACTGCACCAACTAAGGGAAGTTCCTACAGTTGATCACATACAGTCAAGCACCACGTAGGTCATTATTTCCCAGCATTGATAAGATTTCCCATCTTTGCACAAGAGCGTAACAGCCAGTAAAGAAGGAAGGAGCTGCTTGTTCCCCATCCATACTGCGTATCACCAGGAGCGTGCGCCTGAGCCCCTGCAAACCCACGTGCATGGCATGTGCACGTGCAGAACACATGTAGAGTATATGCTCTCTGTCAAGAGATTTTAACCTCAGTTTTAGTGAAGACCCTTCTCAACAGTTCAGCTGTCTCCCCTTTCTGCCAAACTCCCAAGGAAATTGGGCAGAGGAAAACCCATTCTGGGGGCCTCAGTAAGTGACCAGGAAGGAGCAATTAAGCCAGGCTCTGGTGAGCTGGGCTGTGAATAGAAGGGACCCCAAGTTCTACCTGTTTTATGAATCACTCTTATCTAAGGAATAAACTTTGCAGATGAGAGAGAGAGCAATCTAGAGTTAGCAATGACTCTCTTACTTCTTTCCCCAGAAAGAAATGAAAAAGTTCCAGATATAAAATTATTAAAGTAGAAGGGACAAATTCAGGTAAGCAACCAAAAACCTCTCTCCTTTTCTATGGTGTTTAGCCTTGTGTACTGTGGTTTCAGAGTTAAACCATTAAGTCTAGAGAGAAGAAGAAGAGGTTTTAAACAAAGCCCAACTGAAAGAGAACAGAGGCTCGAGGCAGTTTAACACTTTCAGGTCACTAAGGAAGCATTTGGGGATAGCTTCCAACTTTGGAATCCTAACCTGGTAGGTGCTCCCTCTTCCTGCTGTCTTTTCCTGCCATGCCACCATTTTCATTATCATCATATGAAATAACAATAATGACAAAAGCAACTCCCATTTTTAAAAGTCAAATTTTTGTTAAGAACTGTGTTAGGTTTGCAAACATTATCTCATCTAATTTGATTAACAACCCTATGAAAAGCATTGCCTCTATTTTTTAAAGGAAGACACTGAAGCTAAAAGACATTAAATAACTTGCCCAAGGTCACCCAGCTGGTCCAGATGGCAGTGCCAGGATTTAGGTCTGCCCAACGCCATTTCCCTGCATACCTCTCACCCTCTCATGAGTGAACAGCACACAGAAAGGCCATTTATTCAAATATGCTGGAGACTCAGAATTTTGGAACTTGAAGAGACCTTAGAGATGGCCTCAGCCAAATTCTTCATTTTATAGACAAGGAAATGGAGGCCCAGGGAGGCAAATGATTGATGGACATGGTGCCAGTAGCAGAAACACAGCTCAGGGCTCCTGACTACTAGGAGAGCTTCTTTTCCAGGATACCATGGGAAAATACTTAACTAAATAAGATGACCCCAAATAACTTTACCAGGATTTTTTATTTTTATTTTTATTTTTTACTTTGATGTTTTGAACACACTCAGCCCTGAACATGGACACATGTTTTTTATTTATTTTTAGAAGAGAAAAATTTAAATACTTTGACAAGAATTAATCAACACTTGGTAGTGTTCCAAGTTCAATTATTTTCATGTACTAAATTTAGTTCAATTTAAATTTCTATGATCCAGATCATCCCAGTGCTTCTATTTGTTGCTGGCATTAATAATCACTCTAGCTCGTCTCCCTGAAAGTTCTCACTGAAGTGTCTCCCTTCAGATTCTCCATCCTCTGTTCTTCTCAGGAAGATAAATTAGAAAATAATCCTAGAAACTTTGATTAACCAGTGTTTTTGCCATGATTTCCCTTCACGTGTTTTCTTCTCATTTTTAAACCAATACATTCAAAATTTATATAGTGTCTCTCCCTCCCTAAGTTCTCACCAGTTCTATGTCAAAACCAGAAACTTCCTAGAAATGCTATTTCCAGGGCTCAGCATCCTTGAAGCCTCTAGAGCATCACATTTCAAGGGGCCAATAAAGAGGATGAGTCCACTCAGTTCCTGTCCTCCAATTTGCTCGTTATGTACATCATAATATTCTCATTTCACTTTGGGACAAAAGTGTTAGGAAAAAAACACACCTCTGTCCCTTGACTTTCGTTTCCTCTAAAAGTAATTTTGTGTTCTATGGATATATCTTTGAAATATACCAATATTCAAATATATCATAAACGCAATTGTTTCCTTTATCTATGATTGCTTTGCTATTCTTTCATAGGGAATATTATTCTTTGGTCTTCCTTTCCATTCATTCCTTGAAAAGAAAAAGTCCGTTTTAATTTAGCCAAGGCAATATGTGAATATAAGGTTTTTTAAAAAAGTAACTTATCATCATCAATTATTTTTTGTTACATACAGGACAGATAAACAAAGTAACAGAAGAAATGTACCTGCTCCAAAACAAAAATAGACAGTGATTTTATGCTAAGTGATAAACAATTTTGTCTTTTCCATTTCAGCTTGAAAAAAATGTCAGAAACATGGGGTCGTCCTTGATTCTACCCTGTCTTCTCATCCTTCCCAGCCATGATCGAATTCTGTCAGTTTTATATCCAAATTATCTCCCAAATACACCACTTTTCTCCTCTTCCCATCATGATTGAGTTGGTCCAGGCCATCAATCTCCTAGTGGGCTTCCTTGCCTCTACCTTTGTGTCCACTTCCCACCCACTCTCAACACTGCAGCCTGAGACCTCTGGACTGCAATTCAGAATGTGTAACTGCCTTTTTCAATACAGTAGTCCCCCCTTATTTGCAGGGGATGTATCCCAAGATCCCCAGTGGATGCCTGAAACTGCAGATAGTAACAAACCTATATATACAATGTTTTTTTCCATACATACATACCTATGATAAAATTTAATTTAAAAATTAGGCATAGTAAGAGATTAACAACAAATAATAATAAATAGAATAATTATAACAATATACTGTAATAAAAGTTATGTGAATGGCTTTGGGTCCTTATTAAGTAAAATAAGAGTTACTTGAATGCAAGCGCTGTCGTACTGTGACAGTCGATCTGATAACCAAGACAACTACTAAGTGACTAGTTGGAAGGTAATGTATAAAGTGTGGATGTGCTGGACAAAGGGATGATTTGTGTCCGGGGTGGGACAGAGCAGGAATGTGCGAGAGTTCATCACACTACTCAGAGTGCCACGCACTTTAAAACTTATGAACTCTTTATTTCTGGAATTTTTCATTTGGTATTTTTGGACCATGATTGACCATGGGTAACTGAAACCACAGAAAGCAAAACCACGAATAAGAGAGCGACAATGCTTCGCTATCTCGGCTTTTGAGTTAGAACAAATTTCAAATGCCTTTAGTTAGGCTAGGCCTTTCAAGGTCTGACCTCTGTAGCTACTGTCATTATTGTCCCTTATACTCTATATTCCAGCCACACCGAACTGCTGGAGCTCTCCAACTACCACACGACTTGCCTCCTCTCTGGGCCTTTGCATAGGCTGTCACTTCTTTTCAAAGCATTACCTCTCTCCTCCATCTCCTCACTTCTCCTCATCACTAACTTTTCCTTTTGCCCAATTCCTTCTGAGATTGTCGTCCTCAGTTAGGTATCTTTTCCTCTGGGAAAGCTTCCTCATTTCTGCAGGATTGAGACAGGTGCCACTCTGAGAATTCCATCACCCCTTCTGTTTACGACAGTCATAAGACTTACCACACTGAAGAATCATTGCTCACTAAAGGAACCAATGCTCCTTGGAAAAAATGGCTGATTCTGGGAATGAGGCAGGAAATATACAATATGAGCCTGGAGCATCTTATAGCACCAGAAGTAAGGAAGTTCTCAAAAATAAAACCCCCACAATGATGGGGGTATTTTGAGCAGACGTGGGAGCCAACTGAAAGAGTCCCTAATGGTCAAAGCTAGAACAATTTACAACAAAATAAATAACATAATATTGGATTGCAACCCAAAGCCTAAAATCAATATCCATGAGTCCTTATCAACATAAACAAATGATCGATTTAATAAATAAAGAGAAGGAGAGAATAGAAAAACCTCCAGTGTAGAATTTATGTAGATACTCTGTCCTCAAGGAGGTGGAGCCTAACTCCCCACTCTTTTAAGTGTGGGCTGAATGTAGTGACTTCCTTCCAAAGAGTATAGTATAGAAAGAGGCGGGAGAGAATAATTTAAAGTAGAGAAACCTGAAAAACACTACCTCAGCCAGGTGATCAAAGTAAACATCAATAGAAATAAGTCATATTGATAATATACATATATCCTTGATATGATATTAAGAGAATGGCACTATAGTCTGTGATCTTCCTCCCAGAAAAACCCATAACACCAATCTCATCATAAGAAAAATATCAGAAAAATTCCCATTGAAGGACATTCTATAAAAGAAGGACATTTTATAAAATACCTGACCAGCATTCCTCAAAAGTGCCAAGGTCATCAAAAACAAGGAAAATCTATAAAATTGTCAAAGCCAAGAGGAGCCGAAGGAGACATGACAATGAAATGTAATGTGGTGTTCTGGGTGGGATCCTGGAACCAAAAAAGAATGTTAAGTAAAAATGAAGAACTTTAGTTAAAATATTAAAAATATGGACTTTAGTTAATAATGTGTTCATTAATTGTGATTCATTATTAACGGTTCATTAATTGTGACTAACGTACCATACTAATATAGAATATTAATAATTGATTAAACTGGGTATGGGGTATCTGGGAACTCTGTTCTATCTAGGCAATTTTTCTATAAACCAAAATCTATTCTAAAATTTTTAAAAGAGCCAAATTAATTCCTGTATCTTTATGTAATTCAACTGATGGTGAATAGGTATAGCTCTCCCATTATTAACCTAAAAAGCCAAAGCTTTTACAGAAATTCTTTTATAATTTTCCTTTGCTGAAAATAAAGAAATGTTTAATCATAGTTTCTTTTACATACTGATTTAGAATCCTTTACTTAAAGTTGGTAAAGACATTTTAAATTCAACCCTTTATCTCAAAAATCATTAAAAAGAAGACAGAATAAAAAAGAGGAAAAAATTCATCTTCAATAAAGCAAATATAATCTTAACATTTTATAAGTGGAGCTAAAGTGTTTATTCCAAAATCAGCTCTGATGGTGTTTTCACTGTGCACTCTTGTCCCTTTGGATGAAAATGCAGACACAGCCCATGGTTCTTCTGGTCATTATCAGATCATTAGAAATCCTCTAATACCTTTAGTAAAACTTAAAAAAAAACCTGTCTCATTTCAATAATTAATGTATTCATATTAATTTCTTAATTTAATAATAATTAATTTCTCCAACTCATTGTAGTGAAAAAGTCAGTCTCACCCTAATCAAATTTTCTCCCCTCTGGCAAACTTAAGCCAGCTGCAGAGACCCCTACAATGGTAAAGTGTAGGAATTGCTTCTTCTTTCAATCTCTCTCTTGGTTTTCCTCTCTTTCCTCTTCTTCTCTCTTTTGCCCCTAAGGGTTGGAGCAGAGGACAGAGAGGAGAATAATTGGTCAACAAAGATATTATTAGGTTAGTACTACTGGCACAGGCGCTCTCTGGGTCTGACAAGTATTTAAAACCTACTCTTAATCTCAGAGGGCACAAGCAGGGATCCAGTTTGGAGTCAAAATATGTCTAAAGATCTGGTCTACCGCCCTCTTGATTACACAAATGTATCTCTACTCTGGTTGCTAATGCTTTTCCTCAGCCCTGGGCATTCTGTGCTACCTTCCAGCTCCTGCCTCCTAAGGTCTCCTCACCCCTAGAGGCAGCTGTCTTGAACTGGGTCCAAGAAAAGGCACCCCTGATAACACTAATGTATGGCCCTCCTCTGGCCCATGGAGACACTGATACATCTCTGGCTCTAATAAGCTCTGGTAGCTTAACTTGTACCAAAGCAATTCTCTCATTCATTTGCCCTGCTGGCAGGGTGGCCTGCCAGAGTCCTGCTCCCTTTAGAATTTTTAAGGTGTGAGTCAGACACCAATCCCCTGGGTCACTTAGTGTCCAGAGATCTGAGCGGGCCTGTTGAGTCCCCTTCTAGGCTCGAAGTGAGAGACAGGTCCTCCTTCCTCATGCCTACTGGGAGGAATGGGGATGAAACTGAGAATCATAGCACACAAACAATTGTCTCCACAAATCCTCTCCTTTCCTTAAAGACTTTTATTACTTAATTTTTTTTTCAAAGGCTGACAGTGGGTTTTCAGCTAAAGGTTAAAAAATACTGGTTTTGGACTACTGCCTCCTTTGTAAGTCCTCCTGGAGGCTATACACTTCACATTGTAGTGCACTACATTTGCTTTGGGGCCTTGGCCAAAACTGAGACTCAAATAGTTTCTTTTGTATACAGTCTTATATAAAAAGATAAACATAATCACAGAGTACCAGACATACCTGCCAAACACTTTGAAATATGTACTATAATAAAAGAGGAAGCTAACAGCTACCCTTAAGTAGGAAATAGCATTTCCTAATCATAAGTGGCACAATTCTAAAGAAACCTAGTCAATTGTTCTTTCATCAATACAAGTTATAGGCGTGTCGGTTATCTAAGGGAAAAAAATGGAGAAATTCTGTGGAGAGGTCCAGATTTACACAAAAGAACATCAGAGGAGGAGAAACTAAAAGAGGAATTATACTCTCAAACCATTTCAACTTCTCATAACCCAACTTCAACATTAAGTTTTGTGTATAACTAACAATATAGAAGAAATAACTCAAATGTTAATAATAATCATAACTAACACTTACAGAGCTTTTATTATGTGCCAATCATTTCTCCAAGTGAATTTACATGTACTAATTTCATCCTCATAGAAACTGTGTGAGGTGGGCAATGTCATTATCCCACCTCCCATTTGACAGGTGAGGAAACCAAGTCACAGAGACAGTAAATTGCACAAAATTTCACGGCAAGCAAGTGTTGGAGCTAAGATTTTAAATCAGGCAGTCAGACCCCAAAGACCACTCTTAATCATGACTCTAATATTATGGTTCTTTGAGATTGGAATAACTTGATCAATTCATTCATTTGTTTTTAATTTCCCCAGTGATAATCTACAGCCATGAAAAGTTAAGTCAACAAAAATCTCCAAGTTTCAGCCAATAGTTCTTGAGTTTATGACATTATCTTCAGTATTCTGGAGGAATACAAAGATGGGTAAGACACAGCCTCTATCCTCAAAGAACTTCGGAGTTGAATGAGGGTCTGAAATGAATAAGAAAGAATAGATGTACCTTGATCTCCACTGTAACATAAGATTTTATAAGTATTTTGAGAAGAACCAACAGAGTCCTGTAACAGGGTGAGATAAAAACCTATTGTTAACCCAGTATTTACACATAGCAAGTGCTCACTCAATATCCATTGACTGAATAAATGAGTGAATGGGGGAAATACATACTCAGTTGAGGATATTTAAGAAAGATTTCATGACTTAATAAAAAACGACTACTGATTGATGAGCACCTTACTACATGTCATACACACACACACACACACACACACACGCACACACACTCGTATGTCTGGAAGAATTCTAACCCTACTTTGGTATAGACAAATGGAAGGGGGGAGCACAACAATTAGAATTTTCTGTAGCTATTATTTATAATAGAAACAGAAATATAGCAACAGCAATTTGCCCCTCATTCTTTTTTGTACATGGGTCAGTACTTGAGGTTCAACAGTGTAACAGAGCAAACGAAAAGATGTCAGTTCTGATGACAGGGCCCAGGGAGAGGCCCCATATGCCTGATTGCATATAGCATGTTTGATCAACATGCTTGTTTGTGTTTTTCCCATGCCCAGTGCCTGAGGTCCTTGAGGACAGAGCCAAGCCCTGCATTTCCTTTGTATCCTCCATAGGTCTGGGGGCACAGCAATGGCTGGATAAATGATCCTTTAATGGGTAACATAAACCATGCAGACACACAAAAGTTAACAGTTAAAAAGACAGTATTACATTCCAGAGCCTGAGTAACATTTACATAAGAGTCTTATTCTCTTCTTGCCAGGAAAATGTCCAAAAACTGTCACTTGACTACAACTAAGATAGTCAGAAGTAAGAACATTTAATGGCTCAGACCTGTGAGAGAATTGCAAATGGTCTGCCCTCCTTTCCAAAAGAGGCACACATGGAAGGTAGGGAGAGTGAGGGGGGAGAATGAGAAAAAGAGTAAGATTTCTTTTCCATCTTTACATGGTACCCAACTTGATTGAAGCAGAGAGAAGCAGATGTTTACAACCTCATTCCAAATGCACAGACCATTTAACCAGTTTTCTCTCACCAGTGCTCAGAAATCTCCTATATATAAGTAGAAATATTATGATCCATTTTCTCATAGAGGGAGGCTCCTCACACAGGTCTGGAGCTTTTCCAACATCACATAAATTGTTAGATTCCTTCCCAAATATTCCCACATGTCATCTGTCTCCTAGTTGGACATTATTTTTCATAAGTCATGTTGCCAAGAAATGATTTCTCATATAAGTTTACAGATACATTTTCTAAAAGTGACTGATGTCTTTGAATAATTATTCAATTCAGCAATATTCATGAAGTGACTACTTTCTGCCAAGTACTGTGCCAGGTGTTGAGAAACAAACATATTTAAGACTCAGTCCCTACCTACAAGTAATTCCCAGTTCAGTGGAAGAGATATCAGATAACTATTCAACAATGTGGAAAGCACAGCAATTGAGGTTTTCACAGACAATCAGAAGGCTAATTAGGAGAAAAGCCTAAGGCTGTCGATTGGAGAAGAGAGGAAGTCAGGAAAGATTTCTAGAGCTCATGATGCCTGAGCAGTTCTTTAAAATGGCAGTCTTAAAATTAAAAAAAAAAAAAAAAAGAGTTAAATGAAAGGAAGGAATGAGAGTGGAGTTGTATTATAAGGAGAGAGAAAATCATAAACAAAGAATAGCATAGAAGTAAGAAGTTACATGGCATATGTACCAAAGTACACATATTTCGGGTTTGCTGGGACAATAATGATTGGCACAGGACGGGGAGAACCAAGAGTCAAGTCAAGCCATGCATGGAGTATCTTGTCAGCCATACTAAGGAGCTTGGACTTTGTTTTATTAAAGGTGGACAAGGAGTCAATGAAGACTTTTAAACAAGTTAATGATATGATCCGATTTGTTTTTAAATAAGTCCGTCAGGCAGTTATCCATGTGTGGGAAGAGAACAAGAATGAAGGCAGCAAGATCAGACTCTGAGTAAAGGGATGGACAAGAGGAGATTGGAGAAAAGTTTAAGAAAAAGCAATGGAAATTGGTAATTAACTTGATATTGCAGTAAGGAAGAGGGTAAAGTCAAAACTTTCAGGTGGGTGCTGAAACCAAGACTACAAGAGGAGAGGGCGGGACAGAACTGTTGACTATTTGACATATGTTTGAGGTGCCTCTGGGACATCTGAGTGGACATGTGTAGCAGACAGTTGGATATATGGATATGAAATTTGAGATAGATTCTAGACTAGAGATATAACTTGGGAATCAGTTAACCACTTTTGCTTGTGAACCACTAAAAATATCCTGCTTGCAAATGCTGTAGAAACTCACCATCCTTAATTGGTAATGGCATATGACTGCCTCATGCTGATATTTGTTCTAGGATCTCTTAGGGTTTTGTGAGACTATGATACTTTAAACAACATAAAACTGAAAAAAAAACATCCATTAATACAGAAAGCAATAACTTTCTCATGTGCTCATGAGGAGAAGAGAGCCTGAAGATGCAATTATCAATGGAATTATCTCTTTCTCTAAAACTCAGTGTCAGGTGGGGCTAATAATGCCTTTACTGATTACTTAGCTGTATGTTGATTCAATCAAGAAAAATAACATCATCTCAAAAAGTTGAAAGTTTTTGCTGTTGGTAGACTTAAAAAGTACCAAGACGTTTTCATGTTTTTGACTTAAGCACCTTATAAATCTTTCTTTCTTATATGACCTGAAGATATTATATCAAAGAACCTGAATCTAGGAAAAGAATGAAATCTGCAGCAGCTTTATTTTCATGGGTACAGAGGCCCATGCTTCATTAAGCACGAGTGTGTCCTCAGAGACTCTTCATTAAGTCTTCTGTGATACAGGATCTAAAACTCCAAATAGAGACTCGTTTCTATAACACCAGAGCATTGACCTAATTCCATTATAAGTGCAAATGCCAGCAGCTCAAATGTTTTGAAGGATAAGAAAAGGCATAATTAGGTAAGCTTCCAGCCTTAAAATATGAACAATCGTTATCACCACGTGTATGAAAGTTACAAACCTAGAAAAGACACCCTTTGTCACTGGGAATCTGATGACAGTGTTGTCCAATGTTAAAGCCACACAGAATGCGGTTAACATCCCTTGGTTCCACTCAATCTCATCATCGCCCAACTTGCCACTCTACAAAATTGCCCTCACTCATCTAGTTTTCCATTCAGTTGATAGACTTTTTATTTACTTATTTCATTTTGGCCCTTGTTTTATACATCCCGTACTAGTGTGTGCTGTTTTTCTGCATTTGTGGTGTGCTGTGTTGGCTTCCACTTTAAACTGCCCTTCGAGTGTTTTGCAAACAGGGTCCTGCAGATCGCTCTCTACTTGTGGAGCAAGGATGGGGGGAGACAGCATTTTGTGGTCAAATAAAAATGGGAAATACTGCATTCTGCATTTCCCTCTTGGAGATTGAAAAATGAACCTCAGAACACTAACAGCTCTGCAAAAACGAAAACTGCTTACCCTTTTAAATCCAGTATTAAACTTATTTGGTCACAGACCCTTTCTCCTGGGACAGCAATTAACAGAGTCAGAAACCGATGTTCCAGTGGTTCTAATCTGGGAAATAGTCCCAAAGAATGGGTGGAGGATGGAAGCCCCACACTAAATATTAATAAATGGGAATTGAGTAAATGTTTTCATATAATTCTGTCTGTTCTACCATTTGTATCCAGAGAATAGAGGTACATTAGTCAAGAAACCTGAGTTTCTGCCCTGAATGTGTGACATTAAGCATATTATCTTACTTCTCTTTTCCTCCTTATGGGGAAGACGGCGTAACAATGTGACTACAATGAGTCAATACATATTCAAGTACTCTGGGAAATAACAGATGTCATTTATTAAGTACTTACTGCATGCCAGCTTTATGCTTCAAACTTTAAACCTCACTTTTGAAATTCTCACGATAACCCATGAGGCAGGTACCATTATTGTAAGTTTATAGGTTTAAAAACTGAGGCTTACCAAGGGAAGTAACAAATTCAAAGCCAACCAGCTAGAAAATGCACCAGGACTTTAAACCTGGTGTGTTTGATTCTAGAACACAAGGTCCTACGTACCACTGATACCCAGGCTTATGGCTCAGGGAGAAGGCAACATAATTATTTAAGTATCCCACATATTTCAATTTGAACTTCCTCCATGAAATAACTTCTCATCCCAAAAGCTGTGCTACCTCAGTGAGGAAAAGAAGAGTGGGTTTTGTCTTTCCAGCCTGACAGTGTCTGCTTTCCACCCTGTCTCAGGAGCGGTCAGTACAGAGCAGGAGAGGTGCAGGGTTGGGGTAGGAGAGTTAGCCGTGGCAATGCTGCTGCAGAACGAAGGTGTCACCATCTTCCGAACATTAAATGAGCAGCTCATTTTTACACTAATGTGGAAATCTGTGAGAAAAACACATCGTTTAAGAAGGCCCAATAAACTATAGGGATTTCATTGTAAAGCTGAAGGTGTTTCTCATTAGCCTTGGATCACTGGCCAACAAGGACCATACAAGATTATTCAGTCCATCTCATCTCTCTTTGCCACACCAAAGCCATGGTTGTAAGGGTGAGGCCAAATGGGGGGTCGTTCTAGCAGTAAAAGTGGAACTGGAAAGGATAAGATGATTCTTTTTTTTTCATTCATTCAAATGGTATTTACTGAATGCCTACTATTCTAGCCCTCAGGGATACTAGAGAAAAAAGAAGCAAGTCATGGAGTTTTTTTTTTTGTTTTTTTTTTTGATATATTGAATCATTGTTCTTAACAATAGGATCATTGCATCTAATTACATCCCTATTAACGAACATGTGACTTGCCACTATTCCTGTGAAAGGAGTATATATTCTAATTAACTTTGTGCTTGGCTAACTTTGTGCTCATGACATACTTTGGCTAATGGAATTTGAGCAAATTTGACTATCATATCAGCACAATTTTTAAATGAGATTTCCTGGTTTGTTTCTGCCCCTCCTTGTATTCTTGCCCTTTGCCATAACAGTTTATTCTATAGACGGAATAGTTTTTCAACTCAGGTCCTAAAGTGGGAGCAAGCCGAGCTGAGCCTGCATGTGCTCAGGAGAACAAGAAGAATGGCAGCCTACCCACAGCTATCGTGTGACATAAGCAAGAGATAAATGTGTTGCAAGCCACCGGAATATTGGGGCCATTAGTTGCTGCGGCAAAATCTGACTGATACATATACTGTTTAGGTATACCGCAATATGTAAATACCTACTCTGTCAGGTAGTAAAAGATCTTTACAAAAAAATTAACCCAAGTGAAAAGAATGACAGTTTGGGAGTGGAGCTGGCTATTAAGTTAATAAGCAAAGATTTGTCTGCCAGAGTTGCGTTTGATCAGAGCCCTGAAAGAAGAGAGATCAAGAAACACGCAGATAATAGGAAAAAAAAAAAAAAAAAACCCATACAGAGGAAACATCAAGAGCAAAAGCTCTTTTGTGATGAGAAATAGAGGGGATGAATATAATTTAAATAATTTTTAGATGTTTGTGAGAAGCTAGAGATGGAAGACATTATAGGATTGTAGGATTTCATTTCTGGAAAGATGTTGGAGGCCAACATCTAGTATCCTCATTTTGTAGAAAAAGAAATTGAAACTCAGAGAAAGAAAGAGATTTACCTAAAATCACATAGACATAGCTTGGATTAGAATACAGATTTCCTAATTTAAGTTATAAGTCTGAGGGCATGTGTGCATGATGAAAACACACAGCTCAGCAAATGATTCGTGAAGAGATATAACATTCAGGTGTTGGAAGGAAGGAAGTGGTGCTTCCTGTACTATTATCTGAATTGACTAACAACAAACTTAAATTCCCCAAGACAAAATTGTGTTGGACACCACTCAGCTGTCACCACTGATCCAATAATAGCTATTTTTATGGTAACTGCACTTTTAAACGATTGAATGTCCCAAAATATGTGGTCAGCTAGATCTCTACCTCTGCAATCAAAATATATATCTGGAGAACCAATATATAAACTTAAATCATAAAAGCACTAGGAAAATATTGTTGATTTTAAAAATAATCTTGCAATGAGAAAGTCTTTTAAAGTATGATAAACCATAAGTCATAAAAGAAGCACTGAAAATTTGATGACATATAAATTTTAAACTTATGAGTCAAAAGAAATTACAGTAAAAGCAGTAAAAAAGCTACTGTGTTTAACATTAAGAAAGCTTTAAAATACGGTTAAAAAATAAACAATGATAAAAAGGGCAAGAGATATACATAGATAATTCATAGAAAAAGAAACAAGAAGTTCACACATCTTTTCATCATCTTATAAATAAACCTATTAATGTTAAATCAAATTTGTCAACACTTTAAAACATTCCATTGAGTTTTTTCAAATTCATTATTTGGAAGTGTGCGGACAGAGTCCCAGAGAGCAGTTTCCAGGCTCTTGGCTTCATGTGGAAAGGTGCTGGCTCAGGTAGTAGATGGCCGTCAGGTGTAACTAGTTGGCCATCAGCTGTAACCAGTTACATTGGCCACTAATATAACTGCCGTGGCTACGCTGAGTTGGTGGTTTGGTTGGCAGAGAAGCAGACGGTAGATTGCGCATGGTGTGGAGCCTGCTTCCTGTGTCTCCAACCCAGCCATCAGCGAGACTATAGTGGTATGAACCCCCCCCGTTGGTGTTCCTTTTTGGCCTCACCATATCTTGTGTTCTGGTGCGGGGAGCGGGACTAGAGACCTGCATGACAGGAACTATTATAAATAAAGAAAAATAAAGTCTACTTCCCCTGAGACCATCTCCAACTTACCGTAAACTGTCTTTTACCATCGTTTAACTCCTGCCAGAAGTGTAGGAAAGTTCCTGTTGCTCCACTCTCAACACTTAGCATTGTTTGACTTTAATTGGAATTTTAAAAGACAGTAGCACTGGTTCTAACCTCTCTGATAACCACAGGCCTAGTGAGCAGCTGGGCTGTGTATCCCTTACCTCTTAAGATAGCTCAGCCCTCACTAGAAAACTCAGCCTCCCTTCCCTCCTCCCTAACTCCCCTGCAACCTTGATCCTGATTTCCTATCACGCTGGGCCATTCTCTGTCCTGATCCTGCCTCCTTCTCTCTCCCGCCCCACCCCGTTCCTTTCTTCTTTTCTCCCTGAATTACTATTAGAACCTTCTCTTCCATTGAACTTTCTTTTTTCAACTGACTCATTTGTTTGACTCCGTCTCTTTTCAGCAGCTACTATTTATTGTATTAATTATAGGCTTTCTACTCTTTGAAATTTCAAGAGGCAGATAAGTAGAGCCCAAAATGTCTCTGCATTAGACATGCCAATCATGATGATGATATCAATCATATTCTCTTGTCTTCTTAAGGGGAATAACCTCTGCCGACCGCCCCTTGGGCTGTTGTGTTTTTTGAATTATAGACTCATATAATTCCTCCGTAGGTGAAGGCCACTGATTCAGCTGTGGTAGTTGACCCAAAGTCAGCCAATCCATGAATGGGCCAGCAGCTCATGATGTGGCTCTGTAAGAAAAGATGAACCAGGCAATTTGATTCTATCTCTTGGAAATTTCAATAAGGAAACCGTGTTGAGAATGAGGAATTTATCAGTAGAAACAGGAACTGAAAGATAGAGTTTGGAAAGGTCATGGTGGTCCATGTGCAAACCAGAGACATGGGGAAGCAGAAACTATAAATAGGCACGCACTCTGAAAAGGTTCAGAGCGATTGGTGGTAACAGGTGATTAAGAAGTAGAGATTAATTATGGAGCTTAGCATGACTTCTGTTTCTTGTGGTCCCAGGAGTCCTTGGACCTGGGTCCAGTTCTGATGAGATGTGGCTGTGCTTATGTTGCTGGATGCCTATGAGGAATCTCTCTTGATTTCTGCCCTATCTACAACCAACTGTTAAAACTTCTCAGTACTGGAGGTAAGTCGAGAGATTTTTTTTCTGTATATTGCAAGCAAAAAACTGATCTGGAAAAACTCTAAATTAGTTCTGTTTCTTCTCACGTGGGACTTTTTTTTTTTTCTTCATGAAAAAAGAAATGATTTAATAATTTTCTTCAGATGCTTTTATAAGAACTCAAAATTGTAAATATTTGCTCACCACCAAGAAAATGTTCATTTAATCTGTTCTATATTTATACTTTACCACTATACAAATATTCCATCTAATTTTCTTCCATCAATTGAAAAGCAAAAATTTTTTTTTTTAATTTATTGGGTGACAATTGTTAGTAAAATTACATAGATTTCAGGTGTACAATTCAGTATCACATCATCTATAAATTACATTTTGTGTTCACCACCCAGAGTCAGTTCTCCTTCCATCACCATATATTTGATCCCCCTTACCCTCATCTCCAACCCCCCACTCCCCTTACCCTCTGGTAACCACTAAATTACGTTCCCCAGATTAATTTTCAAAACCCCGTGGCCATCTTGTGGTTACTGATGGTTTTCCAATCCCCTCACCTTCCCCTTTACCCCCACCCCCCCCGCCCATCTAGCAACCCTCAGTTTTTCCTCTTTGTCTCCAAAACTGTTTCTGATTAGTTCATTCACTTATTCTTTTCTTTAGATTCCGCATATAAGTGAGATCATATGGTACTTATCTTTCTCTGTCTGACTTATTTCACTTAACATAATGTTCTCTAGGTCCATCCATGTTGTTGCAAATGGTAAGATTTCTTTCTTCTTTATGGCTGCGTAATACTCCATTGTATAAATGTGCCACATTTTCTTAATCCAGTCATCTACCGATGGGCATTTCGGTTGTTTCCATGTCTTAGCTATTGTGTATAGTGCTGCAATAAACATAGGAGTGCATAAAGATTTTTGAATTGGAGTTTTGGATTTCTCCGGATAGATACTTAGGAGTGGAATTACTAGATCATAGGGTAGTTCCATTTTCAGATTTTTGAGATACCTCCATACTGTTTTCCATAGTGGCTGCACCAATCTGCAATCCCACCAACAGTGCACAAGCGTTCCCTTTTCTCCACATCCGCGCCAGCACTTCTTGTTTGTTGATTTATTGATGATAGCCATTTTGACTGGGGTGAGGTGGTATTCATTGTGGTTTTTATTTGCATTTCTCTGATGGTTAGTGAGGTTGAGCATTTCTTCATATGTCTGTTTGCCATCTGTATGTCCTTTTTAGAAAAATGTCTCTTCAAGTCCTCTGCCCATTTTTTAATTGGGTCGTTTGTTTTTTTGGAGTTGAGTTGAGTGAGTTTTTTATAGATTTCTCATATTAATCCCTTATCAGATATATCATTGGCAAATATCTTTTCCCATTCAGTAGGATCCCTTTTTGTTTTATTGATGGTTTCCTTTGCTGTGAAAAAAACTTTTTAGTTTGATATAATCCCACATGTTTATTTTTTCTCTTACTTCCCTCGCGCAAGGGGATATATCAGTAAAAATCTTACTCCGGGTAATGTCTGTGAAGTTTCTTCCTATATTTTCTTCTAGGTATGTTATGGTTTCAGATCTTACATTTAAGTCTTTAAGCCATTTTGAATTTATTTTTGTATATGGAGTAAGGAGGTGGTCCAGCTTCATTTTTTTGCATGTGTCTGTCCAGGTTTCCCAGCATCACATGGGACTTTTAATTGACGTTTCCCTCTGTAAGCCCTCGGCCTTCAATGAAGGCTGACCTTCAAATGCTACTGTTTACAGCCATTCCAGATCTTATAATTCGCATTTGTATTTGTCTTTTAGCACAGAAAAGTTGTTACGTTTAGTTTGTTAAAGGGGCCACTGGCTGTTAGGTTTTTACATTTTTAACCATAATGTTTATCAAGAGAAACTATTTTTACAAAAAACATTGCAGTGAAGGGTGTAGCAATACATGTTCCCAAATGGAGGCATTGTGTCTTCACACAGCCCAATGAAGGGTACCATTGAAGCTAAAGGATAAAAATACAACAGCAGAGATAAGACACGGTAAAAATAAAAACTTACAACATGTGATGCTGAGGGGATAATAAGAATGGCTGATATTAAACTAACATAAACCAGACACTGAATAATGGCTTCAGATATAAAACTCCACCATCTCTCTGGTTTTAATACAAAATAGATATTTTCTGTGTTGGCTTACTGGAACCTTTTCCAAATATCTTTAACCTGACTATGTGTTCTCACTAGTAACCCTGATGTTATAGATGTAGCAACCACTGAACTTAAATAATTCTGTGGGTGAAAACTCTTCAGAAAGAGATCAGCTCAGCCAACAAAACAGAATTATACAATCACAGAAGTTGCAAATGAGAAGGGACCAACAATCCAACAAATGAGGAAAGAAGGTCATTGAGTTGAAGTGATTTACCTGGAATCCCCTAGCTCTAGAGGAGCCAGGACCAAAACTAAATATTGTGTCTCTTTTCTCCAGGGCCTTGCCTATTTAGTTATAAATTTTTATGCTACAGAAATTTATCAGAAAAATTTTGGAGCTGTGGGCAGAGGTTATTCCCCTTAGAAAGATAGTGAATATGATTGATATCACAATTGGAGTGTCTAATACAGAGACGTTTTGGGGACATGAAATGGGCTCTACTTATCTGCCTCTTGAAATTAAGAAGAGAACAAAAAAATTATCAAAAAAATTAATCTGCAAAATATTTACCTATCCTCCCAGTTTGAAGTCAAAGGCATACAGTCTTTATGGCATGTCTTCTCAATATCAGTGTCATCTAGGCTTTGAAGGCAAATATGACTGCATTTCATGGGAGGTAAGTGAGCTGATGCGAGAACGAGGCAATCACAAATCTAGGAAGGCATTTGCATCAGGAAGTACAAGAGGCAGAGAGCCATGAATGGGAGGGGTGGTACACAAAATTTGGCCTACTTCCTAATTATTCTTAGGCCTTGTATTGGCTAAAATGAAGTCAGAATGATTGTCACTATATGCTGATAGACAAAGAAGGAAAAAATAGATGACATAATTCTGGAGGCACATGATTTTGTAAGATGTGAATGATGAAATTAGGAAACCCAAAATAAGATCTTGGTTTTGTGTTGCAGGAGATATAAAAGAAAATGAGAAAACATTCTTAACATACAGAGCATGCCAAAAAAATGTATACACATTTTCAGAAACGGAAAAACTGTATTAAAATTATAGTACTCAATATATGCCTATGGAAGATGTATACATTTCCTTTGGCACCTCCGGTAGAAAACCAAAAAAAGATAAAGGAAAATAGTTTTCATTTTTGGCAGGAAGAGAATTTTTTTCTTAGTGCTTTTTCTTTAATGTTTATTTGAAAAAAAAAAGGAATTGTGGCAATTTGAAAAGATGAATAGGAAGCTTACCTTGAATAAGAAAACTTTAATTCTCACATAGCTACCCAAAGTATCTTTTCAAAATGCAAATCTGATAATGTCGCCCATTGTTAAAAGACGAAAATCCTTAATACCCGTACAAGGCTTTTGTCCCCGTGCCATCCCAATTTGCCCCCAAGTCAAATGCTGGTCATCTTTCAATCCATCTAGCACCATGTTTCTTCCTGCCCCAGGGCCTTTGTAAGTGTTTCTGCTAATACTGTTCCCTCTGCCTGAACTCCCACCTTCACCTAGTCAGCTCTTACTCATCTTTTAGATTTCAGCCAACATGTCAATTTTTCAGGAAACACCTCTCTAGTCCATTTGGCCTCAGTTTAAACTGAGTCACATTCTCATGGCCCATGTATATTTCCTTTATATCAATTTCGATAGTTGTGTGGTTACCTGTAATACGTGATTGTTTGAATAGGTCTACGTTCCCCATCAAACTGTAAGCTCTGCCTGGAGAGTCCTCACTTTTCTTTCTTCTCATCAACCAATATTATCCTGAGTGACTATCATAATATTTGCTACATTTTTTGTGCCAATAAATATTTGTTCAATTAGTGTTAAACATTATTGTCATGTAAACTAATCTAATATATAAAACTGGAAACCTGTTTTTTCCTGTAATATTAAGAATGAAACATAAGATGAGAATTATCAATCTTTTAACTTGCTGTCATGTCAATGATTCCAGAAGAGCAACCAATAGGGATGAGGTTGGAGGGATTTATTCTTGAAAAACCATATGAGATACCTCTCTTGTAGAATTTATTGTGACGATTACATGAATTAATAAGTAGAATGAGTATAAGTCATTTTGTATGATACTTTCTTTTTTTTGGTCATTTCTATATCTCTATCATTAATAACAATATTTTCTATTTTTATTTAAATCTGTATTAAAATGAAATATTGCATTATCGTCATAAATGGAAAACTAGTATCATAAATAGTTGCCAAAAATACAACGGTAACTATAAAATTTATTATAATAACTATAAAACAATATAATAAATTTTGTCTGGATATTACTGCCTGCAAAGGTTCTGAGTCTGTCTGCCCTGTTTCCATTAAGATGGAAACACGTTCTGAGAACTTGTAGACATATCAGCAACAAACTGGACTTTTCTCCTTACACAAAATACTGACAAAGAATTGAAAATCAGCTATCCCTTTCATAGATACGACCGTGATGGTTAGTGCCATGTGAGGGAACCACGCAAAGTCAGCACACCATCATCAGTAGGACATGGGCACACCCCGCATTTTGAAAAACACAGATCTGAAAATTGGAGGTCATGTTAAAAATAATTCCATGGGTTCTAGAGAATAAAATGAGATGCAATATTTGAACCTCCTTTGTAAGTTGAATATTCTATATAGAATTTTTTTCATTCAAAAAATGAGATAACATTTATGTGTTCATCTTGCTTTTTATGTTGGAAGGAGCAGAGATGAGGTTGGGGATACTTGAGAGATGCAAGTTCATTTTTAATGGGACAGTAGATCCATTTTAGTTCTATCTGCTGTGATATCTTCTTTCTCTCCGTGCTGTGTGTGTATGTGTATGTTTCCGGTCCACTGCTGTCTTCTTCTCATCTTCAATCTCCTCTAGACATCGAGATTTGATTAGTAGGTTGGTTAAGGACAAACTGGATGGACAATTTGGGCTCTGTCCTTACTCCCTGGGTTATTCTAACCCAGCTACGGTTGCTGGGTTAGTTTTCAGCAAATTACATGCTTCCTTTCTTTCAAAAGAGCATTAAAGAGGAGCGTTACCATCAGATGCAGTGAAGTTTGGGGTCCTCTCCAGCACAATAAGCAAAAAGGCTTTGGAAAAAGCACAAAATACTTGTTATGTAAACTGTCAGAAATCTAAGTGCGAAGTAATGGTAGGAGGGTACACAGTGGTGGAAACACCAATGAAAATGAGCTAATGAAATGCTGAGGATTTGTACTTACATTGTAAAAGCTGGAATCCTGCTTCCCCCCACCCCGCAGCAAACCTGTCTCCCATACCCAATTCTCTCTCTCTCTCTCTCTCTCTCTCTCTCTCTCTCTCTCTCTCTCTCTCTCTCTCTCTCTCTCTCACACACACACACACACAAGTTTGTATTATTGAAGAGACTAAAGTACTCATCCCCAAAGACACTTTTAAGCAGTTATTCAGTGGCTCATCCTCACTAAGACTCTCTTCTTGTCTTTGACATAGGCAGCTGAGATATCTAAAATAGCAGGTATTCTTGTCTGATTTCAGGCAAGATAGGCTCTAGGCTCACATAAATGCCAAGCATAGCCACATTCTTTCAAGATATTGTGCACTCTGAGGACCTCACCAGAGGGCAGGTGGAGGTGAAGGGAAAAAATAAACATTTCTGTGTTGTTTAAAAGTCTGAAAATAGGATAAAACGAGATGTCTCTGGAGATGGAAAAAAAGGCATGCAAAGCCTACAATTTGAAAAAAGAAAAAGCCTATTGTGAGTTTCCAGAGCAAATGAGCAGTCAGGGAGGCAGAGTGAGACATCCACTCCAGTGAAATGAGTAAGACCTCTTCCTCTGTATAGAATGTCTGTCCCAGAACCAGGTGAAAGAATTCTTTACAGGTGTGGTTCCCAAGCTTTAACATGTGGAGAGCAGAATCATCTGGAGGGCTTTGTAACACTCAGAGTTTCTGCTTCAGTAAGTCTTGGGTGGAGCACAAAAATGTGCATTTTTAACAAGTTCCCAAGTGATGTTGATACTGCAGGTCCACATTATGGGCTGGGACTTGTACCAAGTGCAGGGAGATAAAAAATGATGAATGACTTTGCCCTCTAGAAACCTAAGTCATCTGTGGGCCCTGTGTAACAAGTCTCCCTGTGTTCCTATGAGACTCACAGATACCACATGTGTCATTTAATGACACCTGCCAGACCTAGCAAAGGGTTTTTCACATGTGTAATATCAGTTGTACCTCACAATGAGAGTGTAGGCAGATCAAGCATTTTCATGAACACTTTAGAGGTGTATAAACAAGATAAACTAAGACCTAGAGGGAATAAATGATTAGTTCAAAGTCACATAGTGGGTAAATGAAAGACCAAGATCTAAAACTCAGATCTTTTTTGATTAAAGGCTGTCCTCTTTTCACTAAACTTCTTCATTATGAGAAGGTATAATGAATCTTAGCTGTGAACAAAAAGGGGCTAGCATATATGTGGCTATAATGTGATATAAACTTCTTTGTATTTTGTACAATATACCCAGCTAATTCCTTTAACTACATATAATAATGTAGGCATTTACAAAAACACCACAGATGATTAATAACACAAAGAGAAGTCAACTACATTGCATCAAACAAATGCAAATTCCTTCCATTCACATACTCATACCTTATTCTCCCTCTCCCCACTCATACATTTTCCTAACTAGAAAAATAAATTATTATGTAATTGGGTAGTAACAAAACAGCTTGATAACTGTGAATTCCTTGTCAACTGAGAGTCACTTTCTTTCTAGAGGAGGTAGTTACAAGTTTAGCTTATGCAGAGCCCTGATCCATGGCCAAGGTTTCAATTTAGTTGGCTGGTTTGCTGTTCAGAGTGATGACACACAGATCACGACTCCAGGTTGGCTGTGTCACAGGCTAAAAACATCTCAAAGGATCTGCTCCTTATTTCTCTATGCCCAAGTATCTCCTGCTCTTGTAGAGGGTCCAACACTATCTTGGAGCAGGAGGCAACCTAGGAGACCAGGAAAATTCAGAATCCCACAATTAATGGCTGAGAAAAGGGAAGCCCAAGATTGTATAAGTGAGTTGGTCAATGCTGGCCTTCTAATTAGTGGCAGCGCCATAGCTACAACACAGATTTTCTAAATTCCAGACTAGTGTTTTACAAAAACAGTCTCTCCTGCTCATTTAATTAAAAAAATTTTTTTATTGAGTACCTATTAAACTTACAGAATGTCAGATTTTAAAGAACTTTATAGATAATCCAAACCATTTTTATCTGTTTGAAATTTTTGTTTTATCTATTTTAAATTGCATTTTAAATGTATTTTATGATTTTTTAAATTTGTAGACCAGATATGCGCTACTTTAAAAACATTAAACAATACAATAATACACTTAAAAAAAATGAACGCAGTTCTACATCTCCCATCTAAATCTAATTACCACCCCAGAAATAACCACTTTGTACCAGAAGTCTGTGATTCATTTCATATGTTCATGTTTATGTGTGTGTATTCTCTTAAAGTGATTCATAGGTCTGTGACTTATGCATTTCACTTAACATTATCTCATAGATTATATTGAATGTCAAGAATTGGGCTACATCATTCTATATAATGATTGGAATAATTATCCTTTTAGGGATTACCATATTTTTTAAACAATATTCCTTCTATAAACATTTATGCTCTACTCTATTTTTTCTTTAAGAAACAATGCTGGAGGAAGTTCTGATACTGTTACCAGAGAGTGGGGCCCTTCTCAAGGAGATGTCCGGGCTTGACTCTCACACTGGTGTTGAACCGGGCAGAGTCTGGATAGCTTCCCACACAGGGGGTTGAACCCAGGCCTTGGGGAGGAGAACTGGGAAACTTAGCTGCTACGTTACAGGAGGATGAGCCCTCCTTGGCCCGGTGTCCAGGTTCTTGGCATCTCGAGCAAAGAATTGAACTAGACACACAGGTAAAGTGGTGAAAAAGTTTATTAGAAGAGATAGTACACTCCAAAGAATTAGGAGCCGGCCAGCGCTAAGAAAAGCAGCTCAAGGCTCAGGGCTCAAGGTGGTGTTATTATTAGGAGAGAAGGTACGCTCCAAAGGGTTTGGACTGGGCCCAGCAAAGGCGGGCTCAAGGCTCAATGCTCATGAGTCAGCGGCTCACAGAAGCCTGGGGGTTTTATCTTTTTTATCTCTGGGATGGGCTGTCCCTCTCCAGGAGCCTGACCACTTGATTGACACCTGTGATTGATAAGGAGTCATTATCTCACCCTCTTAGACTCTGCATGTCCCTTCCCAGAGTTCAGCCTGTTATATTGGTATTAATGAATTACTGGCATATGTATGATACTATAAAGATGGTATAATGAGGCTAGAGTGAGATGGAGGTCATGGTGGCCCTCTACCGTGAAGGACCTGTCCAATTTGTTGTTTTTTAGTCTCCTCACAGTGGCTAATGGTTAGGGCAGATAAGGGAAAAATTTGGGAAGTCTCCAGGCAGTGCTCCCTGTAGATTGTGTTGGACATGCAGGAATGCAGAGACCCCATTACCTGTCTCTAACTGCCTGCCTTGTTTTCCCTGAGACGTGATCCCCATAAATCTCTGCAGGCAGTTAAGGGACTGGAGGTCTCTTCTTCTGTATCTGCTTCAAGCTGAGAAGGGGGTAGAGCTGTCTCTACCTAATGGGGATTCATGAAACTCTCACCCTATCTGTTCTTAAATAATTTAAAAAAAGGGGTCTCTTCTTCCTTGGTCGGGGTGAACTGGAAGCTTCGCTGGGACATAAGGCACATCCTGATGGCCTCTAGACGAGGAGAGACAGGCGTTAGTTAGCAAATTAAAAGCGCTGGCTCCAGGAGTAGGACTTGAGGCCCAATTTTCTTAACTTTACCCAGGGGTTAGGTATGGCCTGGCCTGGAGGAGTGTTAAAACCCATTTGGTCTCTGGGATGGTTAATTGAGAGTTAGGTCTGGGGGAATGCTGGGCTACAACGATTACAGTAAACAAGCTTTTAAGTAGTTATCTGAAGCAGGGGTGAGCAACATTTTGTGTTCTAGGCTAGGAGCAATCTTTAGTTTAGAACTAAGAATCTGATTAAAAGAGTGATTAAGACCAGGGGCTAAAGAGCTAAGAAACTAGGGAAAAGGAGACTTAACATTTCTATAGTTGAGGGGCCTCTCCCATATCAATACCGCTTTGGTGGTGCACGCAAGCCCCAGGTAGCTGGCTCATCCCTCCAGAGGAATGCTGCTTTCCCACAGGAAGTAGGCCAGGGCAGGCTGCCTATGCAGGAGAAAAAGCACTGACTCACTGCCTCTCAATTCTCAGCCCTCCTTTTTCAACTGGCAGACAAAAACAGACAGAGTACCGAACAGGGCATTTAATGAGTACTGGTGCTGGTACCTTCTTAACCAATCTAGTAGTAGGATTTTTGTTTTTTAAACTCCATGGTATAATCAAGGTATGGTAAAGGATCCTAAGTTTAACCAGGACAGCCAAATAGTTATGCCGTGGTGGTCATTTAAACCGGAGCGGAGCTGAGGGGAGGCCAAGGAACATTACCAACTTCTATAGTATTTTTTCATATTTTTTAACATATAAAATATGTTAAACATATTTAACATATTTAACATATAAAATATGTTAAATTTGTAATCCTTTGCAATTTTTCTATTTTGGGCTCATGGTCTTTAGGGCATGTTGTCTATCTCTGGGCTTTGCAGTTTACTTTTAGAAAACAATGAAATATCCATCCTTTTGAACAATTTAGAAAGAGCAAGCCATCAGGCTCTCTTTGCACCTGAAGTCCCTGGAATTATTCCACAACTCCAGTGATTAGCAGTCGCCTTCTTTCACCTTTGACCTATATTTCTCCTCCTTCCTTATTAAATAGTTGGAAATATGGTCACTTTAAGTAAATGCTAAGGTTCTCTGCTCCTAGTTCTAATTCATTTAATCGGAAATAAATTTTTTATTTTGACAGTAAGAATTTTCTACTAAAAAATAAGTGCATATTATATTTGTTAATCTTCATGTTGAGTTTTCTGCATCAGGATTTTTGCATAAAGTAAACAATCACATCCTGAGAAACTGGAGATATTTTGGCTTACATATAGCAAAATCTGCTTTACAATTTATTGACAAGAAGCTTCTCTATTGTTCAGTATCTTATTTTTGACACCCAGACTAGATTTGCCCAGACTATCTGAAATGTCCCCTGAAATTCACTGTATTATGTTCTTTTTTCTTGTTTTTTAATAATTTTTTCCAGTTTTATTGAGACAAGTTGACAAATTTGTAGTTTATAAATAAAAGTGTATTAAATTTAAAGTACACATCATAATTTGATATACATATATTTTGTGATATGATTACCACAATCAAGTTAATTGGTTGTGGTAATCGTATCACAAAGTACACATCCATCACCTCATGCAGTCACCCTTTTTTGGGGGGCGGTGGTTAGAATGCCTAAGATCTACTCTTTTAGCAAATTTTAATTATACAATGCAACATTATCAACAACAGTCACCATGCTACACATCAAATCCTCAAAACTTATTCTTCTAATAACTGAAAGTTTTTCCCATTTTATCAACCTCTCCCCATTTCTCCCACTCCCCAGCCCCTGGGAACAACCTTTTTTTTTTTTTCCCCCAGATTCCACACATAAATGATACCATGCAGTGTTTGTCTTTCTCTACCTGGTTTATTTCACTTAACATAATGGATAAATACCGAGAAATAAATTTGAGATTGCTGTATCACATGGTAGTTCTACTTTTTATTTCTTGAGGAACTTCCATACTGTTTTTCATAATGGTTGTACCAATTTACACTCCTACCAACAGTATGCAAGGGTTTCCCTTTTCTCCACATCCTCCTCAGCAGTTTTTCAATCTTTTGGTTTTTAATAATTGACATTCTAACAGATTCAAAGTTATACCTCATCGTGCTTTTGATTTGCATTTCCCTGATGATTAGTGATGTTGAGCACCTTTTCATGTACCTGTTGGTCATTTGTATGTCTTCTTTGGAAAAAAACATTTATTCAGGTCCTTTGCCCATTTTTTAATTGTGTTATTTGTTTCTTTGCTTTTGAGTTGTATGAGCTCTTTATGTATTTTGGATATTTAACTCCTCATTAGGTATGTGGTTTTAAAACATTTTCTCTCATTCCATAGGTTGCCTTTTTATTTTGTTGATGGTTTCCTTTGCTGTATAGAGCTCTCTAGTTTGTTGTAGTTGTACTTGTTTATTTTCAGTTTTGTTGCCTTTGCTTTGGTTTCAAATCCAAAAAATCAATGCCAAGACTAATGTCAGGGAGGTTATTCCCTACATTTTCTTCTAAAAGTTTTATAGTTTCAGGTTTTACATTCACGTGTTTAATCCACTTTGAGTTGATTTTTTGTGAATGGTATAAGATAAGGGTATGATTTCATTGGAGTTGATTTCTGAAGTTTTATCTTAATCTTCTGTTTGGAACATATTCCCTTGTTTTTTCTGAGATAGAAGTTAAGACACTGGAAAAATAAAATACATTTGTATTTAAATACTCTATACAAATCATCAACTATTAGGTAAGAGAAACAGATATTGTCCAACCTTTTTGTTTTCATATGATAAAACTAAGGTTCAGAAACAGAGTCATAACAGCCTTTTCTCCAGGCTTCTAAGCAAACATTTCTTGCATTATATTATGCCTCCCATGGAATTATTGCTCAATTGTATTCTGAATTATAACTTTTTGAGTTGTAGCACTTTTATTACAATATGGCTAAATGGATCATGAAAAGAGTTCCTTCCTACTTGGTCCATTTGCCTAAAAGTTGTAAATGAAGCTCAAGAAATAAAAGTGATTGCTAAAAGATAGAAAGTAGCTCTAGAAGCAAAAGCCTTGGGTAGAGCTTAGGGGCATACTTATATTAAGGGGCAGAACAGGAAAAAACAAAACAAACAAAACACACGAGCCTACAAAAGAGACAGAGAAATTGTCTTTAGAGTTTAAGAAACGAATCAGTGACCATTAGCTGGAGTTAGAAGTCATTCAACATCGGCGGGTGAGGAAAGGGGGGTCAAGGAAGAGAAGTGAGAAAAACAAGTATAAAGAAGATTGAAGGGAAAAGAAGAAAAAAGGCGGGGAGGAGAAAGGGAAAGACCCAACGGTAGCTAACAAAATGGTGCTAAGAAAACATTAAAAAATACAAAGGGCTTGATTGTTTATCTATGTATAAAAAAACAGATTGCAAATGTAAGTTACAAAAGAGATTATTAATGAAATGAGGTCCTAGAGGAGGCAAGAGGAAATGAAATTGACACCCTGGAAGAGGGATTGATGTTTCTTTGGGACAGATGGGAAGAAGAGGCAGGATGGAGAAGATGAGCTGTGAAGAAGCTTTCACTACAGAGCCTGGGTCTCAGTAAGTTACTAGATGAGGATATCTGCCAAAAGGGAGGAGAAGGTACAGGGGATGGCAAACATTTGAAACAATAATTCCCAGGTTTTTGAAGCAGTTGCTCCTTGCTTGAGCCAGACAGCTTCATGGTGAGAGTCCCACATACGAGGTAGTGGGAGAGAAGGGAGGGAACATGAAGTTCCACTATCCACATAGATAAAGTCAAGGGAATGAGAAGCACTCTGCTTTCCCAGCACTTATACACCAATTTATTGCAATCAGTGTGCCAAAGATGTGACTTTGACAAAATTATGATGGTCTCAGACACTCCTAAGAAAACCACACCCCTTGTTACACTGGTGCACACCCATGGCAGGACAGTGAAGGAAGTAAATACGAGTGGGTGGAAAGGTAAGGAAAAGGCTACAATCCAGACCCCATGCCATGCCTCCCTACCTTGGTGCTTTCGTGTCTATGTAAAACAGGGTTTCCCATGCAGAATATGTCTGGGAAGGTGGATGGATGGCTTTTGAAGATCAGAGTGAATGTGAATTAGAAACTGCTAAACCAATAAACATCTTACAGGTTTAACTTTTTTTTTTTTTTTTTTTTTAAATGAGTCCATCATAAAACCAACCACTGAGTCCTTTGAAAATTCAGACCAGCTTGGTCAAAAGTTAACTAAATTTTCAAAGTATTGTCTGGAAGGAAAAAGAGCATGAGCTGCTTTCAAAAAATCCTGAATGTTGGAGGAGCTTTTGCCAAGAGAGTGTTTGAAGATTTTTCTAAAATTTGAGTTTAAAATGCAGTCTTTCACAAACTGTGTTACGTTTAAGTCCTGGGGTAGCACCAGCCTATAGTTGTTATAATTCTTTATGGAACATAACTTCACAGCTGGTGAGCATTTTATTTATATCAGCTAAAATGTTTTAGCCCCATCTAATTTTCAGCCATGGAAAAAAGCATTATTGAGGAGTTTTAACTGTCATTCTTGGCAACAATACATACAAATTCTGACTTTCTGTTATACTAAAGAAGATAATTTTAGACCATAATAGAGAAAATTTAAACTGGGCTGGATTCCCGCTGAAGCAGAAGAGGACATGTGTTTCAATCTGAGAGGATTAACTGAGGTCCTCATCACTTTAAGAGTTTTTTGAGAAAAAAAGAAATATGTTGTGTGAATATAGAAACATTACGAGCTTTGGAGCATTGGATCTTTGAAAAATAAGGCACACAAGAACTCTCTTTTAGTTTCTTCTCCATCCCTTAAGCTTCCTACAACTAAAGTTCTTTTCTTTCCAGAAAATTATTCCACATCACCTCTGGAACTGTTTGTGGATAAGCTCAGACGTATGAACATAATGCGGCCCCAGGTCACTTACCTTCACACTGTTACCTCCTACCCTTTTGCCTCATGAACTTCTCATTGTTCCTGTGACAGAGATAGCTAACTGTCCACCAACATTTGTTCAGCTCTTCCACATAATAGAGTGGTTTCTGGAAAATGGCTGCCCAACCCAGGATTACATTTCCCAGCTATCCTTCTTTCTAAGCAGAGAAACATGACTACTTCTCACCTCTGAAATGTGAGCAAATGCTGCATGGCATTTATGTTCAAGGAAGATAAGTGGTAATGCCAGATAAATAGATGTGCCTTCTCCATCTTGTTTTTCTCATCCTTCAATTGGATGCAGGACACTCTGAGACCCTAGGTGACTGTACAGCCACAAGATGTGAGAGGCCTGGGTCCCTGAATTACCATGTGGAGGAAAGCCAGCGGCCATCCAGGAACATTCATATTGGGCATTTACATGAGTGAAAAATAAAATTATAGTGTGTGACCGTACTAAAGCTTGGGGGCTTACTTGTTATATCAGCTAGCATTACCTTAACTCATACAGGTCAGGCAGTCTCCTTTCTCTTACCCCTTTTAATGTGTTTCCTTGGCTTGGAACGCTATTGTCCTTTATTCTATGTGCCAGATATTGTTTGGAAAAACAATACAAGTGAGCAAAATAGAGAACCTATTTTCCTGGAGCGTGAAGTATAATGAACTACAACTTATCCTTCAAGGGAAAGCTTAGTGTCACTTGCCTGTAATTTTTCCTGATCTGCCTTGTTATTCACCCCTTAAGCAAAAATAATTTTCCCCTTATTTGTGGACTAGTAGAAATCAGGATCACTAACAAGTTATACAACTCCAGGTGGCAGTCTCCTAGATGAAAATAGTACAAGTCTAGACATATGGACCTAAAATTATTTGCTTATACATTTCATCTTCTGCATTGTGGTCTCAGACAGATCAGGGACTGTGTCCTTTTGGTTCTTGTCAATGTAGTTTCAAGCATGATAAAGAGTAAGTGTTTCTGGAATTGAATTACATTTTATCAACTATTCTTTTTCAAGAAGGGTTTTATGAGGAATGTTTTTTTTTTCTCCTTCCTGGTTCTGAGGTACAAATACTGATGTTATAAAAAGTAGCAGATTGAAGTTGTGCTGAATATAGTTCCATTGTTAGAATGGTGCTTGATACACAAACATCCAATCCTCTTATTCCTCCCAAGGCACAGTACCATTTTTCAGAACTGGATATCAGCCAGTAACTCTTCATCAGATCCCAGGCATAGGTACCTTTTCTGTTTTCAGCAGATTTCTTCAGGGTTGCCATTCTTAGACAACCATTTATTAAGTAATACAAAAAAGAATCAAACAAAATTGTTGTTCCATAATACATTATGTATCATTTCAATTTACAATAAGTTTCTGAACTCTCATAATCCCCTTGACATGGACAAAAGGTACATCAGAAGCTTAGCAACGGGGTAGGTGACTGTATAGGAGAGAGCTGAGAATAGGCAGACTGGGGTTAGGCGATGAAACTGGTGGGTCCAGGATTGGTTCGTGCCTTGTGCGCTGAGCTATCGGGATAAGTTTGGGCCACCCACAACCCTGAACTGGAGTAATGAGGTTAGAAAATAATTGTTTTACTGATTTAATAAGTATTTACTTAATAAGTAATTTAATTAATATTTCTTTACGTATAGCTCACATTTATTTCAATGTTTAATATTAGAAGAGTTTTTGGTCTTTATTTAGAAGTTTGGTGATATTTTTGTGATCAGAAATATGCCCCAGGAAATGATCTCTGGTTTATATCAACTAGCCTGTGGTAAAATTGGTTTCATTATATGTCGTTGCATTAGTCAGTTTCCAAGAACCTATCCATGATGTTAAGTGAGGACTTATTGTATGTCTAAAACCTATCATGTCAGCTTTCCATGGCTTATTCCCAGACCTGCTCTTCCCGAAGTGTTTAACTCAACAAATAGCACCACATCTACCCAGGTGTCCAAACAAGGAACTATTTGCAAATCTTCTTTGTCCCTCACTGCTCAATTAATTACCAAGTAATCACCATGTTCCAATGAATCGCCGTGTTCCCCTAGTCCTATCTCCTTAAGAAGGAGCTGTCCTCTAGCACGTCTTCCCTATTCCCACCACTACTGCCTCTGTTCAGACATTACCATTTCTCATCTGCATCACTGCAGCAGTCTCTTATCTGCTCTTTCTGCTTCCACTTTCACTCCACTGTGTACTGTCCTGCACATGGAAGCTGGACCGATCTTCCTGTAGCACAAATCTAATGACATCAGTCTCTTTCTGTGCCCTGACACTGTATTAAAATGTACCCAGGACAAGACTGCTATTGAAAAGATAGTTTGCTACTCAATTCCTAAGAAGAGGGAGCATGCCCCAGCCTACAGAACCACACAGGAAATGCCTGTGTTGGTTGAAGACAGAAGAGGTGAGGAGAAAGCATAGGCCATAGACTATGGGGATTTTTGCAGGAATGAATGAGTGAGGCAGGGTAGGTATAAGTAAGCTTATGATTGACCTGATTGAATAATTTTGGTGGGCTCTAGGCTATAAGGGTGGTCCCTATTTGTCAGGTACATGGCTGTGAGTTGATTTAGGGCAGGGAGAATATTTGCTTGATGTGTGAGAGTTTGATAAAAGACATGGTTGGGGTATGGGCTCTGGTTGGTTGGTTGACGTATCAAGGTGAGCTTGTTGTTTGCTATCTCTAGAAGTTAGCTAACCCTGGGAGGGGCAGTCCCTCCTAGGGATCCACAAGGCCCCTAAGATGTCAAAGCATAGGAAATAAGAAACATGATTAATACACACACCCTCCCATATAAACACACACACACACACACACACACACACACACACACACACACACACACACACACTCACTCCCAAACACTTAAATGGGCATAGGCAATGGGAAGCAAGGGAAGGATTTTTTTTTAATTAAAGTTTATTGAGGTGACAATTGTTAGTAAAGTTACATAGATTTCAGGTGTACAATTCTGTATTACATCATCTATAAATCCCATTGTGTGTTCACCACCCAGAGTCAGTTCTCCTTCCATCACCATATATTTGATCCCTTTTACCCTCATCTACCATCCCTCCTCCCCCCTTACCCTCTGGTAACCACTAAACTATCGCCTGTGTCTATGAGTTTTTGTTTCTCATTTGTTTGTCTTGATCTTTCGTTGTTTTTGGTTTATATGCCACATATCAGTGAAATCATATGGTTCTCTGCTTTTTCTGTCTGACTTATTTCACTTAGCATTATAATCTCAAGATCCATTCATCTTGTCACAAATGGTCCTATTTCATCTTTTCTTCCCGCTGGATACTATTCCATTGTGTATATATACCACAACTTCTTTATCCAATCATCTATCGAAGGACATTTTGGTTGTTTCCAAGTCTTGGCCACCGTAAATAAAGCTGCAATGAACATTGGAGCACACGTGTCTTTATGGATAAATGTTTTCAGATTTTTTGGGTAGATACCCAGGAGAGGGATTGCTGGGTCATATGGTAATTCTATTCGTAATTTTTTGAGGTATCTCCACACTGCCTTCCATAGAGGATGCACCAGTCTGCATTCCCACCAGCAGTATGAGGCTTCCTTTTTCTCCACAGCCTCTCCAACACTTGTTACTATTTGTCTTGTTGATGACAGCCATTCTAACTGGGGTGAGGTGATATCTCATTGCGGTTTTTATTTGCATTTCTGATGATTATTGATGCTGAGCATTTTTTCATATGTCTATTTGCCATTTGTATGTCCTCTTTGGAGAAATGTCTCTTCAGGTCCTCTGCCCATTTTTCAATTGGGTTGTTTGTTTTTGTTGTTGTTGTTGAGTTGCATGAGTACCTTGTATATTTTGGATATTAGCCTCTTATCAGAGGCACTGTTTGCAAAAATGTTCTCCCATTCAGTTGGTTGCCTCTTTATTTTGTCGATGGTTTCTTTTGCTGTGCAGAAGCTTTTAAGTTTAATATAGTCCCATTCATTTATTTTAGCTTTTACTTCCCTTGCCTTTGGAGTCAAATTCATAAAATGCTCTTTGAACCTAAGGTCCATAAGTTTAGTACCCATGTTTTCTTCTATGCAGTTTATTGTTTCAGGTCTTATGCTTAAGTCTTTGATCCATTTTGAATTAATTTTGGTACATGGTGACAGACAGCAGTCCAGTTCCGTTCTTTTGCACGTGGCTTTCCAATTCTGACAGCACCATTTATTGAAGAGGCTGTCTTTTCTCCATTGTATGTTTTTGGCTTCTTTGTCAAAAATTATCTGTCCATATTTAGGTGGTTTTATTTCTGGGTTCTCAATTCTATTCCATTGGTCTATGTGTCTGTTTTTCTGCCAATACCATGCTGTTTTGATTATTGTTGCCCTGTAGTACAAGTTAAAGTCAGGGAGTATGATACCTCCAGCATTGTTCTTTTTTCTTAGGATTGCTTTGGCCATTCAAGATCTTTTTTGGTTCCATACAAATCTGATGATTTTTTGTTCCATTTCTTTAAAAAATGCCATTGGGATTTCGATGGGGATTGCGTTAAATCTGTATATTGCTTTGGGTAATACGGCCATTTTAACTAGGTTGATTCTTCCAATCCATGAGCACAGAATGTTTTTCCATTTCTTTGTGTATTCTTCAATTTCTTTTAAAAATGTCTTACAGTTTTCAGCATATATGTCTTTCACATCCTTGGTTAAGTTTATTCCTAGGTATATTATTTTTGTTGTTGTTGCAATTGCAAAAGGAATCTTTTTTTCTTTTTCTGAGATTTCATTTTTAGTATATAGGAATGCAATGGACTTTTGTATGTTGATTTTGTAGCTGGCAACTTTACTGTACTCGTTTATTGTTTCTAATAGCTTTTTGGTGGAGTCTCTAGGGTTTTCTATATATAGCATCATGTCATCTGCAAAGAGTGATAATTTAACTGCTTCATTCCCAATTTGGATGCCTTTTATTTCTTTGTCTGGCCTGATTGCTCTGGCAAGGACTTCCAACACTGTGTTGAAAAGTAGAGGTGATAGGGGACAGCCCTGTCGTGTTCCTCAAATAGAGCAAGGGGCTTCAATTTTTCACCATTAATTATGATATTAGCTGAGGGTTTGTCATGTATGGCCTTTATTATGTTAAGGTGTTTTCCTTCTACATCTATTTTATTAAGTGTTTTAATCATAAATGGATGTTGTATCTTGTCAAACACTTGTTCTGCATCTATTGATATAATCATATGATTTTTGTCCTTTGTTTATGTGATGTATCACATTGATGGATTTGCATATGTTGAACCATCCTTGTGCCCCTGGGATGAACCCCACTTGATTGTGATGAATAACCTTTTTAATTTATTGTTGCATTCGATTTGCTAGAATTTTGTTTAGGATTTTTGCATCTTTATTCATCAGAGATATTGGTCTGTAGTTTTCTTTTTTTGTGTTGTCCTTACCAGGTTTTGGTATCAGGGTAATGTTGGCCTCACGAAATGAGTTAGGGAGTATTGTCTCTTCTTCAGTTTTTTGGAAGAGTTTGAGTAGGACAGGTATCAGATCCTCTTTGAAGGATTGATAGAATTCACTAGTGAAGCCATCTGGTCCCGGACTTTTGTTTTGGGGAAGGTTTTGGGTGACTTATTCAATTTCCTTACTGGTGATCCATCTATTTAGATTTTCCAATTCTCATGATTCCGCCTAGAAAGGCTATATGTTCTAAGAACTTGTCCATTTCTTCTAGATTATTGAATTTGGTGGCATATAGTCCTTCATAGTATTCTTGGATGATTCTTTGTATTTCTGTGGCATCCGTGATAACTTCCACTCTTTCATTTCTGATTTTGTTTATTAGTGTCTTTTCTCTTTTTATCTTAGTGATTCTAGCCAAGGGTTTGTCAATTTTATTAATCTTTCAAAGAATCAGCTCTATGTCACATTAATTTTTTCTATTGTCTTTTTGTTTTCTATTTCATTTAGTTCTGTTCTGATTTTTATTATTTCCTTTCTTTTGCTGACCTTGGGTTTCATTTCTTCCTCTTGTTCTTTAAGGTGTAATGTGAGGTTATTTATTTGGGATTTTTCTCGTTTCTTGAGATAGTCCTGTAATGATATAAATTTCCCTCTTAAAACTGCTTTCCCTGCATCCCCAAAATTTTGGTAGGATGTATTTGAATTCTCATTTGTTTCGATGTATCTTTTGATCTCTCCTCTTATTTCTCCTTTGACCTGGTCTTTCTTTAAAAGTATGTTGTTTAATCTCCACGTATTTGTGGTTTTTCCTGCTTTCTTTTTGCAGTTGATATCCAATTTCAAAGGCTTGTGATCAGAGAATATGCTTGATATGATTTCAATCTCTTAAATTTGCTGAGGCTAGTTTTATGTCCCAATATATTGTCTATCCTTGAGAATGTTCCATGTACACTAGATAAAAATGTATAGTGTGATGTTTTAGGATGAAGTGCTCCATAAATGTCAATTATGTCCATTTTATCTAATGTGTCATTTAGGGCTGCTATTTATTTATTTTCTGTTTGGATGATCTATCCATAGCTGTCAATGCTGTATTTAGGTCCCCTACTATATTGTGTTTTGGTCAATTTCTCCCTTTAGTTCTGTTAGTAGTTGCTTGATATATTTTGGTGCTCCCTGATTGGGGGCATAATATTGATGACTGTTATGTCGTTTTGTTGTATAGTCCCCCATATCATTGTGAAATGTCCGTCTTTGTCTCTTGTTTCATCTGATATCAGTATGATAACACTTGATATTCTCAGGATACCATTGGCTTGGAGTGTCAATTTCTACCCTTTCACGTTGAGTCTGTTTGTCCTTGTAGCTGAGATGTGTCTCTTGGAGGCAGCATATGGTTGGGTTTCGTTTTTTTATCCAATCTGCTACTCTGTGCCTTTTTATTGGTGAGTTCAGTCCATTTACTCTTAGGGTGATTATTGATATGTGAGGATTTCCTATCATTCTATCTTTAGTTTTCTGGTAAGACTGTGTCTCCATTGTTTCTTTGCCTTTTTGTTGTTGTCTATTATTTCTGTGTGGTGGTATTCTATGATTTTTCTCTCTGTTTCTTCTTTCATTACGTTATATATTTCAGTTCTGGATTTTTTTTTTTTTTTGAGTGGTTACCATTAAGTTTATGTAAAAGAAAGTTTGATGTTTAGAGTATTCCATTTTCTTCAGCATTCTTACTTTCTCCATTCCCATTTTTCGGTTCAGGCCTTTATTCTCCCTCTTTTATGTTTTGGTTGTCACAAATTATCCCTATTGATGCTGGTCGAATAGCCTCCTTTAGTATTTCTTGTAATGCTGGTCGTGTATTAGAAAATTTCCTCAGCTTCTGTAAGTCTGGAAAGGTCTTTATTCCTCCTTCATATCTATAGGATATCTTTGCTGGATATATTATTCTTGGCTCATAATTTCTCTTTCAATAATTTAAAATTTGGTTTCACTCCCTCCTGGCTTGTAGAGTTTCTGCGGAAAAATCTGATGATATTCTAATGAGCTTTCCGTTGTAGGTTACCATCTTCTTTTCCTTGGCTGCCTTGAGAATTCTTTCTTTGTCATTGATTTTTGACAGCTTCAATACAATGTGCCTTGGAGAAGGCCTGTTTGGATTGAGGTAATTAGGTGTTCTATTTGCTTCTTCGATTCAAGGATCCAGTTCTTCCCATAAGTTTGGGAAGTTCTCATCAACTATTTGTTTGAATATAGTCTCTGTTCCTTTCTCTCTTTCTTTTCCTTCTGTATGCCCTTTAGACTTATATTGCTCTTTCTGATTGAGTCAGAAAGTTCTTGTAGAGTTCTTTCATTTCTTTTAAGTCTCAAGTCTCTTTCTTCTTGCATCCATGTCATTTCCAGATTTCTATCCTTGATGTCACTGATTCTTTCCTCCATCTGATCAACTCTACTTCCTAAGCTGGCTATTTCATTCTTCATTTCTTGTATTGAGTACTTAATCTCCAGAAATTCTATTTGTTTCTTTTTTTAAAATTTCAATGTCTTTGGTGAAATGTTCATTTTGTTCTTTGATTGTGTTGCTGAGTTCATTAAACTGCCTGTCTGTGTTTTCTTGCATCTCATTGAGTTTTTTCAGAACTGCAATCTTGAATTCTGTCATTTAAGTCACATATTTCCATATCTTTAAGTCATTTTCTGGAGACTTTTCACTTTCTTTCTGAGCTGTCTTGTTGCCTTGGTTATTCATAGCCATTAATGACTTATTATTTATCTTCCTAGACATCTACAGGAGTGGGTTCTGCAACAGGTTGATAAAAAGAGGTCTTTCTTTTGTTTTACAGTAGGTGTTGGGAGAATGTTTTATTTTCTCTGACTACAGCCTTTTATTCTCTCTCACACTGTAGTGTTATGTTTTCTCTGCACTATTCAGGCTTCTCACACAGTGGGGGTATTCCCTGGAAGGTGGGTTTCTCCTCTGTGAACAGTTCACCTGGGTCATACTGAACCACCTCCGTGGGGGGATGTGGAGAGCTTCTGAGTTCCAAAGGTCTTCCTGCACCAGATTCAGAGCCTGTGTGTTTCAGCAGCTCTGTTTCCTCCTGCAGTGATCTGTCCAGATAGGTGGGGATGGGGCCCAGAGCAATGGCGGGGACCACCACCACAGCCAGTCCTGCTTCCATAGCTCCCTCCCCTTTGTTGGCACTAGTTGGGCTGCGAGTCTGTGTCTGTGGACCACAGTTCTCAGAACTGCAAATATCTTTTGTCTGACACTGCTACTATTCCACTTCTAGCACTGGGCAGGTGTGGGCAGGGCAAGCTCTGGGAGGGTAGGGAGGGGGCAGCTAGGCTCAGTGCCTAAGTCTTTCTTTCTTTGCTTGGCAGTGAGGGCTTAAACTACTGTTTTCAACTTTCTTCCCTCAGTCTTTGCTCCAAGGTCTCTGCCATGAGCGTTGGGTTCAATCGTGTTATATTTTGACCCCTCAGCCCTGTGGTCCATAAGCAAAGCCCTAGCAGTTCTTGCCTCTCACGCAGCTGCAGTAGTTCCGGGATGCAGCGAGCTCGGAGCACCGAGCTAGTCTGCATCCTGCGCCTGGGCAGCCCCGTCTCAGCACTTCTCCCTTCTCTCCTCCCCTGCTCGCACAATTTGCCCACCTTTAGGTGATTTCAGTGGTGTGCATCTTAGTTTTGCCTGTCTGCTGTGCAGGGAGTCCTTTGTGGAGTTACAGTTGTTCAATTTGTTGTAAATTCCAGGGGAGATTTCAAGAGGCTCACCTCATGCCACCCTTTGTATGACATCACTTCAGGAAGGATTTTAAGTAAGAGAATGGCAAGATCAATTTGCTACTTTGTGCCTTTGGAATAAAGTCGGGCTTCTTCTAATATTTCTAATCTCATCCATTTATCATTCCCTCTTTCCACTATGTATTCTGTATGTTTCCGCAAGTATGCTGTGCTCTCTCTTGCCTATGAGACCCTGCACATACAGTTGTCCCCTTTGCCTGAAATGCCCCTTTCATCCTTCTTCATTGGTTAACACCAGAGTTTCCTTCCAGACTGAGCTCAGATGTCTTCTTTCCCTGAAAACCTCAGCTACCCACAGTGCTGCACTAATTACCCTCTATGTTTTCCCACATCACCCTGCACATCCTGAACTGCAGTGACCTGCTGTTTGTCTGTCTGCTAAACTTGGTGAAAACTTTGCAGACGTGGAATGTGCCTTAATTATCTCTCAATCTCCAGGGCCTGGTCCAGATAGCAAGCACCCTTTAATGTTTGAGTAATTTATAAGTGAACAAATGATTGATTAGGGAAATACAATGGAAACTAAAGACATGACAACAGAGAGCCACCTTCTCTATAAAGCCTTTTATTTGATCCCAAGCAAAATGTGGGTATCCTAACTTAGAGATTTTCCCTGCATGTATCTCCATTGGAACAATGACCACATCATATGTCACATGGTCTCTTTGTGGTTGTCTCTTTGAAAAGCCATAAACTCTTAGAGAGTAGGAGTCTTGTGGTTTGTTTTTAAATTTCTAATACTGCTGAGCAGATAGCAAAAATTCAATAAATAACTGTAATCAATTGAAAATTAAAAATTAAATAAGCTCCGGATACTATTCCAAAGACTTTTAAATATTCCAGAGAGAAATGGTGTTTTATCTAAACCATTCTCATAAACATAGTTCAACATCTTCCTAGTTCAAAGCCAACACTTCCAGTTTCCATTTCTAAAACGATACACAACACATAGGAAACAACCAGAGATATTAATAATAAAGGCATAGAAGACACCATTTATGCTTGTTGTTTTCAGAGTCTAATCTTCTTCTTTCACGTGCCAACTAATTAAGACTATTAGATGACTAATGTCTCTAATTGTTCAGCTATCTCAATATGCCATCCTATTTTAATTCCTATGTACTTCTCAAATTTTCAAAAATCTTAACTTACATAGATGTTCTAAACCAAAGAGGCAGAAATTAGTTTCCTATTAAGAGAGCTATAAAATATTGCTGATAGGAAAATTGAAATAAAAAACAGGAAAAAAATAAACCATGATTTAAGCACCAAACTTGTGAGCTTTGGGAAAAAATGTTTGGATCCCAGTTAGGACAAAAGAAAGAAGAAAGCAAGCAGATTCTAAAAATGCAACCTATTCCTGCTTGAATGTCCTGTCTGTGAATGGTCAGTATAGGGTTCCTATAATGTGAATACATTAACATGACAGCTGTAACTGAGAATTTTACCTCAATTAAAAAATAATAATAGAGATAAACGTATAAGAGTAAGTCTAAATTGGTCTCACTCTAAATGAATAGCTCTTTCAAGCTTCAGGATTTAGTGCTTCTTTAGTTAAATATAGACCAGACCTTGGCCATTTGCCCAACTGAAGGGGAAGGTGACAGTGAGATATATATGGCTTATGAACTGGCCACTATTTCTTGGCTGACCTTCCATACTGCTGAAAGATGCGCTTTCTCCACAGTGATCACCCTAAGTCTCAACTGACTGACCATCTCTGACATCATGGAGTATTGCTCTCATGTGGTTGTTTGCCTTCCCTTTGCTTCGGGTTTATCTTCCTAGCTCTAAGCCCAAATGCCTTAAAGTCCTCAACCTCTTCTTACTAAATGATGTGGCTGCATACATCCAGCAAATTAAACTAAATGTCTCATTCTTTGGAACATACTTCCCTCCCGTTTGACATTAACATACAACTAACAAAAATAGCTCTGAAGTTTGGTTCTAGCCAAGAGAACTGGTAAAAGATGAGAATCCCTTTTTACATTAGCATTTTAGTGGTTGTTCGTGCCAATATCCATTTATTGTGTGCCTGTTATATACTATTAAGTGCAAGATAGGAAGATAGTTTCAGTAAAATATGATGGGCATATAGTAAATTTGTTTTTCTAAACAAATAGAAGGGGGCCGGTGGAGAGGGAGCACACAGGAGGCTTATTGGGCCCCTCAGAGGGGTGGCGAGGCTTCATGGAGGAGAGCATGACTTGCTGCGGTATCACAGAGGGATTTGGTATTAGCCGGGTAGAGAGGAATGGGGGTGGGTTCCAACCAATGAGAACAGTGTAGACAGTGTCATGTGCAAAGACAGAAAGCCTGAAATCATCTGGTATCCCAAACAGAAGATACCTTTTTTCCAATTCATTTTTCCAGCCTTGGGGGAAAAAACCAAAAAAGCCTTATTGGGTATAATCTCTTTGCTTACCAATTTTTTATAAAGATGAGAGTGAATTAATATTAATATAGAATTTTTACGTGTGCCAGTTATTGAGCTAGATATATAATTTATAAGTATTTTATTTAACTGTCAAAAAGAAAAAACACAAAAATTGAAAATCCATTCTCCCGAACAGTAAACTAAAGTTCACCGAGGCTAACTCGGTTGTCTAAAGTAACGCAGCCTCTGAGTGACAGCCTGGATTCCGTCTGCGGTTTAGGTATGAGAACCCAGAGCGCATGCTTGTCCTGCACCAAGTGGCTTGCACACTGAGTACAGGAGCAGTTGAGAGGAAACAGTCATCTTTCAGGGAGCAAAGACATAAATAAGATTCCCAAGCACTTTGAAGTAATTAATGTAACTCTGGATCACTGTTAGTGACTATCTCCTGAAGAGTCACTACACATGATATGGAAATGTGTCCTTTGACCTCCCAAAAGGTAAGACTTTGGGTCCTCATCCCCAATCTGCTATGACCTAAAGGTGGCTCAGTTTAAACACTAGAACTGCCTTGAGCTTACACATACATTATCTGATATGATTTTCACCACTAGGCTGTGAGGTTGACAAAGTGGGCATTAATTTTATCATTATCACTAGTTTACAAATAGAGAATCTGGAGCCCGTGGAGAGTGTCTGTTTTGCTCGTGTCGCATGTTACAGTGAACACATGGTTACTCCAGGAACAGACCCAGATCAGGCCACCCAATGGGAGGAACCAAGGTCATTATTGAGAAGACAAAATTTAAGCTTCTGCTCTGCTGGCAGGGCAGAGCAATTGAAGAAAAGAGAAGAAAGCACTCCAGTTGCTCTCACCAAATCCTGAACATTTAGAGCTGGAAAGAACTTAAGGCCTTATGTACTGCAATCAGCTTTTGTGACAGCCAGACAACTGGCCAGAGAGGTCAGTGTGAGACACACAGCCTGTAACATATCTGCAAACATTGGAAGCCAATAGGAGTGTTGGGCACAGTGGCCCAGCACTGATGGGATGGGATTCATAGCATGTTTCAGCTTGTTGCACGTCTCAACATTGATTGTTGAGTAGTGTTCCAGGGTGCGGATGTACCAAAGTTGGTTTAACCATTCACCTGCTGAAGGTGAATTACAGACTTCCTGCAGGAACTCAGGCATCCCTTGCTTTCAGGGTTTAGAGACAGTATTTTTAATGGAGCAGTGTCAGAAACATCTTCCTAAGCAGAACGTGGCAGCACCAACAGGGCAAGATTTTCTGGGGTTTAGGTAACCTCTGTCAGACCTAGGAAAAAATGTGGTAGAAGCCCATCCACGAGACTCCAGCAGGAGCATCATCCCAAGGACGGGAAATAAAAATTTGTCAGTTTCTTTAATTATCCAAAATAGTGTTTTCATGTATGTATTATCCCCTGCCCTTTATGACCCAAATATTAGCCCAAGAACAAGTCAAATTAGGCATTTTCCACTGAAATGTGCAATGTAAAAAGAGTCCTGATTTGTGAAATAGAGAAGGGTGAGTTTGCATTAGCCAGTGTTGACATTCACAATGCCCTGTGATCCCCACTGTGACAGCCATGTGATAATAACATCTTCAAGACAAATTAAGAAACTGCAACCATTCAGGGAAGTTGAGGTGAAGGAAAGGACTTAGAAGATCATCTAAAGAAAATGGAAGGGCTAAGAAATAATTGGGATTGTTTTTTGATATCAGCAAATATTTAAACCTAGAAAGGAGGAAAGACTTGTTCTCTGTAAGAAGATAGTCTTTATTTTAATGATCAATAAATAATTTCTGTCAGAGTGAAACCTACCACGTAGTCTCTAATAAAAAGTAAAAACTCATTGAGGTTGGAATAAAATTATTTATTTTCTTTCTCATTTCATTGTATGTACAGACCTCTGAATTCTTTGTAGAAAGCAAGGTTATTATATATATTACATATATGTAAATGACAATATACTGTTTACATAAGAAATATACTTTGTCTTGGGATTTTGTTTTTGTTTTGTTCTTCATCTTCCAAGAACGATACCTAGAATAGCAGGACAATTAAGGAAAATCTTTACCAAACAAACAATTCAAAAATATATCTGAAAACATAAGGGAGTGAACCTTTATGGAAAAGAACTAAGCAAGTTAATTGAGCCTGATATGCCCTAACGCCAGTTGGGAGGGAACATGTTGCTTGCTTTTAGCACCATTCACAGGTAGTAGTAAGTGCTCGCCCACCTAACGGTGCTACTTTGTAGAAAGGCAGCCTTGGACAGTCTCTGACTCTACTCATAGCTCTGTAATGACAATGTCTAGACAGGCAGGCAAGGGGTCGCAGCCAGAGTCCATTTTAGCTAGACTTGTGTATCAAGCTGTTTTGTTTCAGTGCTCTTGCTTCTTCATTCCTTTTCTCAAGACATCCCCCTGCGGCTCTTTAGGGATGTACAACACTGATTGTCCTGCATCAGACCTGATGAAAGCTCCCAATCATTTTCTGCTTTCTTCTCCTTATCTTGTATCTGAGTGACTTAGAATCCTTTGCTCCAATAGGTAACTATAGGTTGCTTGATTCAATTAAAATACAAGGCCAGTTAATATATTTCATCTTTGAGGCAAGATATTGAATGCCGCAAACCAGGTAAAATATTCATATCTCCAAAAGTTAATTGATAGCAAGAGAAAGCTGCAGCTTCAGTCATCACACTGGGCCAGCTTTCTTCTCATCCATCCTGAGTCACAATGGATACCTCACTCCCAGATAATGGACAGTGGCATTTACTGGGATTTACAATGGTGTGGATCCTAGACAGTGCATTTGTTTTCAAAGGAAAACGACTTAAGAACTTAAGGCAGCTTCTACCTAGTAGAGCGGCCTGTATAAATGATGAAGTACATGATTTCCTATGCTTTGGATTCTGATTAAATACAAATCCTTCAGGAAGGAATAAGGATTATTAAACTCAAAATACATTAGAAGTTGATACCTCCAGCCTCATTCTTTTTTCTTAGGATTGCTTGGACTATTTGAGATCTTTTGTGATTCCATAAAAAAACTGATGATTTTTTTTTTGTTCTATTTCTTTAAAAAGTACTATTGGTATTCTAATGGGGATTGCATTAAATCTGTATATTGCTTTGGGTAATACAGCCATTTTAACTATATTGATTCCTCTAATCTATGAACACAGAGTATCTTTCCATTTCTTTGTGTCTTCTATAACTTCTTTTCATAATGTCTTATAGTTTTCAACGTATAGGTCCTTCATATCCTTTGTTAAGTTTATTCCTAAGTATTTTATTCTTTTTGTTGTAATTCCATAAGGAATTGTTTTTTTCATTTCTTTTTCTGAAATTTCATTGTTAGTACATGGGACCACAATGGATTTTTGCACATTGATTTTGTATCCTGCAACTTTACTGTATTTGTTTATTATTTCTAATAGTTTTTTGTGGAATCTTTACGGTTTTCTATATAAAGAATCATGTCATCTGCAAAAAGTGACAATTTAACTTTTTTATTTCCAATTTGGATGCCTTTTATTTCTTTCTTTTGCCTGACTGCTCTGGCTAGGACTTCTAATACTATGTTCAATAACAGTGGTGACAGGCAACATTCCTGTCTTTTTCCTGAATTTAGAGGAAAAGCTTTCAGTTTTTTACCATTAAGTATGATATTAGCTGAGGGTTTGTTGTATATGGCCTTTGTTATGTTGAGGTAATTTCCTTCATACAGCCTGACTTCAAAATATACTACAAAATGACAATAATCAAAACAGCCTGGTATTGACAGAAAAACAGACACACAGACCAATGAAATAGAATTCAGAACCCAGAAATAAACCCATATATATATACACGTATATATATAAATCCATATATATATATATATACACATACATGTATATTATATATATATGTATATATATATATAAACCCATATATATATATAAACCCATATATGCATATATTTATATATATAAACCCATATATGCATATATATATATGCAGACAATTTTCAACAAAGGAGCCTCTTCAATAAGTGATGCTGCGAAAATTAAAAAGCTGCATGGAAAAGAAAGAAACTAGATTGCTATCTGTCACCATATACTGAAATTAACTCAAAATCGATCAAAGGCTTAAACCTAAGACCTGAAGCAATTAATTGCATAGAAGAAAGCATAGGTAGTAAACTTATGGGCCTTAGGTTCAAAGAGGATTTTATGAGTTTGATCTGAAAGGCAAGGGAAGTAAAACAATAAATTAATGGGACTAAAAAGCTTCTGTACAGCCAAAGAAACCATCAATGAAACAAAGAGGCAACTGACTGAATGGGAGAAGATATTTGCAAACAACATCACTAGTAATGGGTTAATATCCAAAAAATATAAAAAACTCATAAAACTCAACAACAACAACAAAAAAGCAATCCAGTTAAAAAATGGGCAGAGGACCTGACCAGATACTTCTCCCAAGAAGACATACAACGACCAACAGATATATGAAAAGATGATCAACCTCAAATCAAAACCACAATGAGACACAACCTCACACCTGTTAGAATGTTGTTATCAAGAAGACAAGTAATAACAAGTGTTGGAGAGGAACACTTATACACTGCTGGTGGGGATGTAAATTGGTACAACCACTATGGAAAACAGTATAGAGGTTCCTCAAAAAATTAAAAATAGAATTACCATATGACCCAGCAGTCCCTCTTCTGGGTATCTACCAAAAAAAATCTGAAAATATTTATCTGTAAAGATACATGTACCTCTATGTTCATTGCAGCATTATTCACATGGCCAAGACATGGAAACAACCAAAGTGTCTTTTGATAGATGATTGGATGAAGAATATGTGGTACATATACACAATGGAATATTACTTGGCCATAAGAAAACATGAAATACTGCCATTTGTGATAACATGAATAGATCTTGAGATTATCATGCTAAGTGAAATAAATCAGAAAAAGTTGAGAAGCATATGATTTCGCTTATATGTTGGATATAAAACTGAAAGCAACAAAAGAACAAAACAAACAAACAAACAAAAACTCTTAGACACAGACAACAGTTTAGTGTTACCAGAGGGTATGTGGGGAGGAGGAGAGGTAGAAGAGGGAAAGGGGGATCAAATATATGGTAATAGAAGGAGAATTGACTTTGAGTGGCGAAAACACAATGCAGTATGTAGATGATATATTACAGAATTGTACACTTGAAACCTATATAATTTTACTAATCAATGTCATCCCAATAAATTTAATTAAAAAAATAAAAATAAAATAAATTTCCATAAAGCAAAAAATTATAAACAAAGTCAAAAGACAAATGACAATTGTGAACAAAATTATTGGTGACTTGTATCACTGGCAAAGAATTATTACACTTATTACATATAATGAAGACTGGTATTGATAAGTTAAAGAGACTAATAAAAGAGTATAAAATCAAGGGCCATATCAGGTTAGTTAGCAAAAAAGAAACATATCCCCCAAAATACGAAAAAATGATAAATTTCACTCATAAGAGAAATGTAAATTAAAAGTAAACAGAGATGCAATTTTTCACTGATTATATTTGCGAAAATCCAATCCCATCTGTTGGCATTGCTGTAGAGAAATAATCAGTCTTATACATTAGTGAGAGAGGTGCAAAATACTACATCTATAGAAGAGGATCTAGTAATACCTACCAAAATTAAAGATTTATTTATCTTTGAATCAGAATCCCACTTCTATATCTTGCCCACAGATATACCTATATGCGTGCTAAATGATGTGTGTACCAGGATGTTTGTTACACTAATGAAGCTAATGCAACAAAACAGCAATAAAAACAAAAACACCAGAGTTAATGGGCATTCATTAAAATGACTATGGGGAAGGGGTACTCCAGTGAAACTGGTGAAGTACAGACCTCCAAAAATTCTCTCCTGCATAAAAGCAATGATTAGTGAGAGAGGGGTTTTTTTCAATAATTTCATGTAATTATCACAACCATTATCATGGTTACAAATGATTACAGTTTATAGAGTACTTCCCAGTGAATTACCACATTTAATCATTACAATAGGCACTAAGATACATAGTGTGTGAATAAAGATGGAACAGTCCCAGAACCTGCTTCGAAAGCATTTGCAGTATACTAGGTGAGGATGACATCATAGCCAGAGGGTCACAAACAGTTCCTGTAAATGGCCATTAGTGAATATTTTTATTAGTTTCAGATGTACAAAACAATGTAATAGACATTTATCATGTATATTCCTCACACAGTGATAACCCCCTCCCCCCATCCACTATCCCTCTGACATCGCACACAGCCATTACATTTCCACTGTCTCTATTCCTAATGCTGTACTCCACTTGATATATATATATAGTTGTACTTGACATTCATTATTGTTCAGCTTCAGCTTCATGTGTACAATGCAGTGATCAGGCATCTACACCATCCCTGAGCTGGTCTCCCTAATGAGACAAGTGTCCATCGGATACCCTACAAAATCTTTACAACATTATTGGTTACATTCCCCAATTGACATTCATATCCCCTTGGCAATCTTGTGGTTACCAGTTGTGCTTTCTAATCCCCTCACCTTCCCCCTTATCCCCACCTCCTCTTCTATCTAGCAACCCTCAGTTTTTCCTCTATATCTGTGAGACTGTTTTTGATTAGTTCATTCATTTATTCTTTTCTTTAGATTCCACATATAAGTCAGATCATATGGTATTTGTCTTTCTCTGACTGATTTATTTCACTTAACAAAATGTTCTCTAGGTCCATCCATATTGTTGCAAATGGTAAGATTTCATTCTTCTTTAAGGCTGCGTAATACTCCATTGTATAAATGTACCACAGTTTCTTAATCCAGTTGTCTACCGATGGGCATTTCAGTTGTTTCCATGTCTTGGCTATTGTGTATAGAGCTGCAATAAACATGGGGGGGGGGCATAAATTTTTTTGAATTAGTGTTTTGGATTTCTCCAGATAGATACCTAGGAGTGGAATTGCAGGGTCATAAGGTAGTTCCATTTTCAGATTTTTGAGATACCTCCATATTGTTTTCCATAGTGGCTGCACCAATCTGCAGTCCTACCAACAATGCACAAGGGTTCCCTTTTCTCCACATCCCCGCCAGCACTTGTTGTTTGTTGACTTAGTGATGATAGCCATTTTGACTGGGGTGAGGTGGTATCTCATTGTGGTTTTTATTTGCATTTCTCTAATGATTAGTGAGGTTGAGCATTTTTTCATCTGTCTGTTTGCCATCTGTCTGTCCTTTTAAGAAAAATGTCTCTTCATGTCCTGTGCCCATTTTTTAATTGAGTTGTTTGTTTTTTTAGAATTGAGTGAGTTTTTTATAAATTTGGGATATTAACCCCTTGTCGGATATATCATTGGCAAATATCTTCTTCCATTCAGTAGGATCTCTTTTTGTTTCATTGATAGTTTCCTTTGCTGTGAAATCACTTTTTAGTTTGATGTAATCCCACATGTTTATTTTTCCTCTTACTTCCCTTGCCCGAAGGGATATAGCAGTAAAAATCTTACTCCGGGTAATGTCTGTAAACTTTCTTCCTATATTTTATTATATGAGTTTTATGATTTCAGATCTTACATTTAAATCTTTAATTCATTTTGAATTTATTCTTGTATATGGTGTAAGGAGATGGTCCAGCTTCATTTTTTTTTTTACATGTGTCTGTCCAGTTTTCCCAGTACCATTTATTGAATAGACTGTCTTTACCCCACCATAAATTCTTGCTTCCATTGTCATAGAGTAAAAGACCATATAGGCATGGATTTATTTCTGGGCTCTCTATTCTGTTCCATTTATCTATGTGTCTGTTTTTATGCCAGTACCGTGCTGTTTTGATTACTGTAGCTTTGTAGTATAATTTGATGTCAGGTATCATTATACCTCCCAGTTTGTATCTTTTATGGTTCCATACAAATTTTAGGATTATATGTTCTATTTCTGTGAAAAATGTCCTTGGTAGTTTGATAGGAATTGGGTTGAATCTGTATGTTGCCTTAGGCAGTATGGACATTTTAACGATATTAATTCTTCCTATCCATAAGTATGGTGTGCGTTTCCATCTATTTGTATTTTCTTTAATTTCTCTCTACAGTGTCTTATAATTTTCTGACTACAGATATTTTACTTCTTTGATTAAATTTATTCCCAGATATTTTATAGTCTTTGAAGCAATTGTAAATGGGATTGCTTTCTTAATTTCTCCTTTTGATATTTTATTATTGGTATATACAAATGCAACTGATTTCTGAATCCTAATTTTGTATCTTGCTACTTTACTAATTCATTTATCAGTTCTAATAGTTTATTGGTGGAATCTTTAGCGTTCTCTATAATATAGTATCATGTCATCTGCATATAATGACAATTTTACTTCCTCCTACCAGTTTGGATGCCTTTTCTTTCTTTTTCTTGTCTGATTGCTGTGGCTAGAACTTCCAGCACTATGTTGAATAGAAGTGGAGAAAGTGGGCAACCTTGCCTTGTTCCTGATCTTAAAGGGAATGGTTTTAGCTTTTCCCCATTGAGTATAATGTTAGCTGTGGGTTTATCATATATGGCCTTTATTATGTTGAGATATGGTCCCTCTATTCCCACTTTCTTAGGGGTTTTTATCATAAATGGCTCCTGAATTTTGTTAAATGCTTTTTCTGCATCTATTCATATGATCATAGGATTTTTATTTTTCATTTTGTTAATGTGGTGTATCACATTAATTGATTTGCAGATGTTGAACCACCCTTGCACACCAGGAATGAATCCCACTTGATCATGGTGTATGGTCTTTTTAATGTATTGCTGAATTCTGTTCGTTAATATTTTGTTGAAGACTTTTGCCTCTATGTTCATTAGGGATATCGGCCTGTAGTTTTCTTTTTTTGTAATGTCTTTGTCTGATTTGGGGATCAGGGTGATAGTGGCCTCATCAAAAGTGTTTGGGAGCCTTCCCTCCTGGATTTTTTTGGAATAGTTTGAGGAGAATACGTGATAATTCTTTTTTTAATGTTTTCTAAAATTCACCTGTAAAGCCATATGGTCTAGGCTTTTGTTTGTTTGAGCTTGTTGATTACTGATTCAATTTTCTTGTGGTAATCAATCTATTCAGTTTTTCTGTTTCTTCTTGAGTTAGCCTTGGAAGGTTGTATGCTTCTAGAAAATTGTCCATTTCTTCCAGATTGTCTAATTTGTTGGCATATAGTTATTCATGGTAATTTCTTAATATTTTTGTATTTCTTTGGTGTCTGTTGTCACTTCTCCTCTTTCATTTCTGATTTTATCAATTTGGGTTCTCTTTCTCTTTTTTTTGATGAGTTTAGCTAAAGGTTTGTCTATTTTGTTTATCTTCTCTAAAAACGAGCTCTTGGATTCATTGACCTTTGCACTGTGTTTTGTTTTGGTCTCTATTTCATTTATTTCTGCTCTGATCTTTATTATCTCCTTCCTTGTACTCCCTTTGGGCTTATTTTGCTGTTCTTTTTCCAGATCCCTTAAGTGTGAAGATAAACTATTAATTAGTGATTTTTATTGTTATGAATTTCACTCTTAGGACTGCTTTCTCTGCATCCCATAGATTTTGGGTTGTTGTTTTCATTTCCATTTGTCTCGAGATATCTTTTGATTTCTTCCTGGATTTCATTGTTGACCCATTCATGATTTAATAACATGTTATTCAGCTTCCATGTATTTGTGTGTCTTCCAGATTTTTTCCTGTAGTTCATTTCTAATTTCATAGCACTGTGGTCAGAGAAGACAACTGGTATGATTTCAATTTTCTTAAATTTATCAAGACTTGTTTTGTGGCCTAACATGTGGTCTATCTTGGAAAATGTTCCATGTGCACTTCAGAAGAATGTGTATTCTGCAGCTTTAGAGTGACATGCTCTGGAAATATCGATTAAATCCAACTGGTCCAATGTGTCACTCAAGGCCATTGTTTCCATATTGATTTTCTGTCTGGAAGACCTTTCCCTTTTTGTCAGATGTGTGTTGAAGTCCCCTACTATGATAGTGTTACTGTTGATCTCTGTCTTTATGTCAGTCAATATCTGTTTTATATATTTAGGTGCTCCTATGTTGGGTGCATAGATGTTTGCTAGGGTTATGTCCTCTTGTCAGATCAATCCCTTTATTATTCTGTAGTGCCCATCTTTGTCTTTTAATATAGTCTTCATTTTAAAGTCTATTTTGTCCAATATAAGTATAGCAACTCCAGCTTTTTCCTCGTTTCCATTTGCATTAAATATCTTACTCCAACCCCTCCCTTTCAGCCTGTGTGTATCTTTTGATCTGAGGTGAGACTCTTGTGTACAGCATATGCAAGGGTCTTGCTTTCGTATCCACTCAGCCACCCTATGTCTCTTGATTGGAGCATTTAATCCATTTACATTTAAAGTGATTATTGATAGGTGCATAGTTATTGCCATTTTTTTATTTGTAGTTAGATTGTTTTCATCTTTCTTCTGTTACAGAAGCCTTTTTAATATTTCCTGCAATGCTGGCTTTGTGGTACTTAATTCTGTTAGCTTATTATTTTCTGGGAAGCTCTTTATCTCTCCTTCAATTTTAAATGATAGCCTTGCTGGATAAAGCAATCTAGGTTGTAGGCCTTTATTTTTCATCACTTTGTGTTCCTCCTGTCACTCTCTCCTGGCCTGCAAAGTTTCTGTAGAAAAGTCACTTGATTGTCTTATAGGAGTTTCCTTGTGTGTAACCCACTGTCTTTCTCTTGCTGCTTTTAGGATTCTCTTTGTCTTTAATCTTTGCCATTTTATCTATAATGTGTTTTGGTGTGGACCTGTTTGGGTTTATCCTGGTTGGAACTCTCTGCACTTCCTGGGCTTGTGTGTCGGTTTCCTTCACCAGGTTAGGGAAGTTTTCGGTCATCATTACTTTAAATATGTTCTTGATCCCTTGCTCCCTCTCTTCACCTTCTGGTATTCCTATGATGCACATGTTGCACTTGATGTTATCCCAGAGGTCTCTTAAGCCATTTTCATTGTTTTTTATTCTTTTTTCTTTTTGTTGTTCTGTTTGGGTGATCTCTGCTAATTTGTCTTCTAAGTTGCTGATTTGATCCTCTGCCTCATCTAGCCTGCTGGTAATTCTTTCAAATGTGTTTTTTATTTCAGTTATTGTATTCTTTAGTTCTAACTGGTTGTTCATTATGATTTCTCTATCCTTCTTTATGTTGTCACTAAGCTCCTTAAACATTCTTATCATCAGTGTTCTGAACACTGTGATAGGTTGATTACCTCTATTTCATTTTGTTCCAATTCTGGAGGTTTCTTCTGGTCTTTTATTTGGAACATGTTTATTTCTTTCCCCAGTCTGGCTGACTCTCTGTGTTTGCTTCGATGTATTAGGTAGATCCCCTAGGGTTCTTGGTTTTTGCTGAGTTATCTTATGTAGTATGTGTCCTTTATATTTGACTTGTACCACTTCCCTATTCTCCTGTGCGTGTGCTGCAAAGGTGACCCTTGTGTTGTGTATATTGTCCTCTTAAAGTTGAGCTTTAATTGCTTTTGGCCTGTCAGTAGGTGGGATTGACTCCTAGGTTGACTAGTTCTGAGACTTGGCTCTGTCCACAGTGGATGATCTGCTGTGTGAGGGTTGACCTCTCAAATAAGGCTTGGCCCCTATGGGCTATTGTGCTTGTATGGAATTCACTCTGGGTGTGTCACTTGTAGGTCAAACCCAGCAATATTCTGGTTTGGTCTGGAGATGGCATCTGGGTGTGTTGAATCTTGTGCCTCTTGAGCTAGGCCCTCCGTCACTGGGAACAGGCAGGTGACCTCGAGTCCTCTGAGGCCTGAGGTGCGAGGCCCCAGCCTCCACTCAGGTTGACAGCCTTTTCCCCTCCAGCCGTGTGTAGGGGACAAGGTGAAAGGGTGGCCAACCGCATGCCCACCTGCTCCCCGCTCGTTAGTAAATATTTTAGATTTTGCAAGTTTTACTCTCTTGCCACTACTCAATTCTACCACTATAGCTTGAAAACAGCCATATATAATACCAAAAAATGCACGAGTGTGGCTGTATTCCAATAGAACATTATTTATGCAAACTGAATTTGGGTTTCATATAATTGATGAGTATCCTAAAACATTATTTTTAAAAGTTATTTCCACAATTTACAAATGAAACAAAACAAAACTTGTTTAATAGGCAGGTAATATCAAAACATGGAACTGGTTGAATTTTGCACAAAGGTTGCAGTTTGAATGACCCATGATCTAAAAATCACAAACGAAATTTTATCATATATTTGAATTAGTAATAGAAATGTCAAACAGTATTTCTCAGTTTCACATTAAGGAAACAGAAATGCAGGAAAATAAATAGACTTGCCAGTTGTAATGCAGATAATAAGCAGAGAAGCTATGACTCAAATCCAGTACTCTACTCACTAATCATCATTACCTCATGAAGGCAATGTGTCTATTCCAAGGATTCGTGTGATGTATGGCATGCATTTTAGGATGTGTGTGACATCTTACATAAAATTATATTCTTAGGTATAATGGGATTTATTCAGCACTGTTCAACTTACAAAAAAAATAAAAATAAAAATAAAAAAACACTACAAGGAAAAAAAAAGAAAACAGTATGGACTTGTCCTCATGTTCCTCTAAATGCATATGTTGTGGCAGAAGGAACCCTGGGCGCTATTTCAAAACAGATCTTGATCACCCACTGGTGGAAAATTAGAAGAGCATTAGGAGCAGCAAGAATGGCCAAAACTAAGAGGATATTACTACCTCCCTGACTTAGTATCTGACTCAGCGTACATATTGTAAGAAGTCAAATAGAAAAAAATATATAAATTATAAGAAGTGAATTTAGTCCAAGTGATGAACACATGAAAGAGAGCTGTCTTCTTTTAACCTCAATAATGTGACCTATTTCCAGGAGGACTAAGACAAGTGACAGCAGATCACTGACCATTCAAACATTAGTGATCACAGGGATTTGACAGAGAACTGAAGCTACCGAGTGAAGAAGTTACAGCCTAGACATATTTACACTCAAGTTAAAATCAAACAAGAAAGAATTTTTTTGGCTTGGTTAAATATCCTCTGTAAAGAAGGAGATTTGGAGTTACAAATTAGCTCACCCTTGTTATCAGCTCTGGCAAAAAATATAAAGAGTGGAAGTGTCAATTTATCACAGAGATATAAGTCAGGAGAAGATAATTTCTAGCTCCACTAAATAATGGCAACGGTACTGAAGGAAGGTTGCTGTTTGTGATTTGTATTCAGGAAAGTTCGGTTTATTGTCAGACAATTAAAAAACTCGAGAAGGAAATAAAATATGTTTTAAATTTGTAAATGTGGTATGATTTGTTTGTACATGTTGGATTAAATACATTTGTAAAAAGACCAAGTATTAATTAGAAGATCCTTATAGCAAGTTTTAAAAATTGCTAAACTTACAAATAGAATTAAAAAGTTTGACAGTTGAACTTAAAAGGGTGATAACAAAATAGAGATTTAATTTATAAATCAATAAATAATCTGAAAAGCAAAGGTGATCTTCTAGTTAGCCTTTTCAGAGAGTGCATTTGAATGGCTAGAAATTAATTAGAATAAAAAATTCTTTAGTTTAAATCCATAAGATTCCTAATCCATAAGATAGAAATTTGTGACTTCATTTGAACTTAAGGACACAAAGCTTAAGTTCAAGGCATTAAATAGAAAATGAAAAATATGTCTAGCTGTTAAAAATTTCTAGTTAATATGTGAGAGATAATTTTTGCTTTACACAGATCTTTGGTTATCTATAGTACAGTGTCATAAATCATATAAACATATATTTGTAGATTTTAAAATGGTGTTCAAATATTTTGGGGTTTCAAATAGATTATATGTTTGGAAAGATACCAAACCAATTGATTAACATCATGAAGTTTTAACTTATTAAGAAAGTTAAGAGAAATATCTTAAAATTATGGATGTAAAAAGTTAAAGCTTTTATTGGTAAAACTATAAAGGACAGTTGTTTGAGTCTTGTTTGCCTGTTTGTGTATCTTTGGCCAAAAAGACTTGGTAATCTATAAGCATGTTGGCATGCTAAAAGTGTCTCATCTGTAACTGTGTTTTTAAACAAATCATTCTCTTTTTCATCATAATTTTAAGCGTCAACAAACAAAAAGTCCTGTACTTTAACATGTGGAAATAGAAAAACCCTTGTTATAGAGCAACCTAAGAGGTGGCATTAGAACCAACCATCCTCTTTCTTTCGGTAAAACAATATAAATATTTACGTTTTCCTCAAAATATATTCTAAATTTGGAGATTTGTGCATAAAATGTCCTTAAAATTTCTTAATGTGATTTTAAAATAATGTATAATGAGAGAAGATTTACATTTAACGTTAACTATAAACAGCAATAATTTAGTGCTTTTCTTCCTGTGATAATGATTACAGTTAATGCAGGACGCAAAATTGAAAATTTGAGGCCATACCTCTAAATTTCACAAAAAATATAATTTTTGAATGAAAACTAAAATGTTATTTAAATGTGATCTAATATGGGATTACAACTAAAATTAGGATTATAATTATAATATATTAAAAGTCATTAAAAACTAGAGTCTTTTATGAATTGTCTTTAGTGAAGGCCAGATAGTAATCTAACAATACAGTCTAACAGTTTCCACTAGAATTTTCTGGGTAAAGTTTAATATAAAATACCCGACACTTTTTTTTAAAGTAATAGCATAATAATTTAATGGAATATTATCTTAATTTAAATCATTTCTTAACATTCTTGATTTTTATAACACTGAATTAATGTATATTTGTATTTAACTAAAGAACTCTGAGACTTTGCAGTTTTCTTGCTATATTGCTAAAGTTACAATCAGGATATTAATAATACATATCTGAAGTGAAGTTTCCATTTTGATCCATGGTCTAAAAGAAACAAATTTTCGAGAGTCCATTGCAAAGAATATGCAATTCCTCGATACTAGTTTTCTATGAGATGCCTCTGGAGGAATATTAAAGACCTCATAACTGAAACTAGGTCAAAAATAACAGAAACTGGGAAAATGCTACCATGCATGATACATTAAGCTGGTAAGAGAATTCTGTATATGATAGGAAAAAAAGATACAACTCATAAAATGGAGCAAGATAAGAAATTTCATAAGCAGACAAAGTAGCAGGGTTAAAAATTGTACTGACTAGAGTTTCTGCTTCCAGCAAAATAGAGTAGCAATACTTTTCCCTATTCCTCCCACTAAGCACAACTAAAAATCCTGGATATTATATGTAAAACAAACATAAGAACACTGACAAGTGCACATAATGAAGGCAGACTGTGTAGAGATTTCAGAACCTAAGGAACAGCATGGTGGTAAGTTTCCTGGTTCCCAGGGTTTTCTGTGGTTTCATGTATCACAGACATGGAACTGGAGAAGCCAGAACACCAGAAATGGGTAAGGGAACAAACAGAAAAATCCTTGTTAAAAGCTTGCTCTCACTAGTCAAAGGACTAGGAAAGGAGCAACCTAGCATGACAGAAAGTTTAGGCAATAACTGTTCCAATCCAGCAGAACAACACAGGAAAAAAAAAATACAGTGGCTCTGTCTACTTCAACAAAGGTCCAATAGGAAATCTTGACCCTTCATCTTTGCAAGGCTAGAAAGAGGTGCCCAACTCCTCTGCAGGAGAGGTGTCAGAGAGCTGGAGTAACAAGGACCCTACCCTCTGTGGTATCAGTACAAAACTCATAGACACAGACAATAGTTTAGTGGTTATCAGAAGACAAGGGGGGCAGGGGAGTAGTAAATGAGGGAAAATGGGATCAAATATATAGTGATGGAATGAGAACTGATTCTGGGTGGTGAACACACAATGTGATAAATAGATGATGTATTATAGATTTGTATACTTGAAACCTATGTAATTTTACTAACCATTGTCACCCCAATAAATTTTAATTAAAAAAAAAAAAAAGGATTACGTGAAGAGCCTTAGTGCCTTTCCCCACCCTGCTGGGTGAAGAGGCTTAGAGGAGAATCATTACTTTGCCAACTGCCACCTATGGTGGTATTACCAGAGGCCACAGGGCAGCTGGAATTCCCATCTTCTTTAATTTTGGTCTCTAATACTATTTTTCACTAAAAGGAAAGAGGACTCCCTAGAGAATGTCTGATACCTTGTCTAAAGAAGTGATGGTGCAGAGTTAAAAAGATGGGATAAGTGAGTCTGGAATAACTTTTTGTTCTAGAAAGCAAAGAACCTTTCAAAAAGTAATGTCAAAAGCTGTGTGATGTCAGAGGGATAGGGGATGGGGGGGGGGATTGTCACTGTATGAGGGATATAAGTGATAAATGTCTAACTATTACATTGTTTTGTGCACCTGAAACTAATAATAATAATAAAAAAAAAAAGAGGTAATGTCAAAAGGACTCAGCAACAAGCTCCCGTTGGCCAAAGTTGTAAAAATTTAGGTACTGTATTGGGGAGAATAAAATACAATGAATCTCTTTTAAAATCCATGAGTCTATATGATGCTCAAAAGTGAAAAAAGAAGTACAAATTATCAAAACATATTTTTTTCAAAATGTTTAACTTCTGCCTATACAAGTCTTTAGATTTGACTTACAACAGTAGTAATAAAAATGAGCTAAATGATACCACAAATAAAACCATCACACAAATCCCAAAGAAAAGACGTACTGCAAGATAAATGTCATGAAACTTCAATAGCCAGAGTGGCAGCCAAAAAATACTATTAAACATTGAAAGATACTTAAGACACATAAAAACCAGATATAAAATGTGATCCTGGATTGAATTTTATTTTGACAAATCAGCTTCAAGAGAATTTTGGAAGAACAATTGGTAAAATATGACATGAAACATGTATCAGATGTTCTTAGGAAAGTATTGTTTATTTTATTAAATGCTGTGCTATTATTTTGGCCATGTAAGATGACAATCTGATTTTTTTAGAGGAACAACACAGAAATATTTAGGGGTATAAGTTTATATTGTTTGTAATTTGCCTTAAAAATCTTTGATCTTTTGTGTGATTTATATGTGTCTATCACTGGTTATTTTTTTTGAATTAAAGTTTATTGGGGTGACAGTTGTTAGTAAAGTTACATAGATTTCAGGTGTACAATTCTGTAATACATCATCTATATATCACATTGTGTGTTCACCACCCAGAGTCAGTTCTCCTTCCATCACCATATATTTGATCCCGTTTACCCTCTTCTAGACCCCATCCTCCCTTACCCTCTGGTAACCCCTAAACTAGTGTCTATGTCTGTGAGTTTTTGTTCCTTCGTTTGTCTTGTTCTTTTGTTGTTTTCAGTTTTATATACTACATATCAGTGAAATCATATGGTCCTTTACTTTTTCTGTCTGACTTATTTCGCTTAACATTATAATCTCAAGATCCATCTATGTTGTCACAAATGGTTCTATTTCATCTTTTCATACCGCCGAATAGTATTTCATTGTGTATATATACCACAACTTCTTTATCCATTCATCTATCGAAGGACATTTTGGTTGTTTCCATGTCTTGGCCGTAAATAAAGCTGCAATGAACATTGGAGCACACGTGTCTTTATGTGTAAATGTTTTCAGATTTTTGGGTAGATACCCAGAAGAGGGATTGCTGAGTCGTGTGGTAATTCTATGTGTAATTTTTTGAGGAACCTCCACACTGCCTTCCATAGTGGCTGTACCAATCTGCATCCCCACCAACAGTGTATGAGGGTTTCTTTTTCTCCACAGACTCCAACACTTGTTAGCATTTATCTTGTGGATGAAACCCAGTCTAACTGGGGTGAAGTGATATCTCATTGTGGTTTTTATTTGCATTTCTCTGATGATTAGTGATGTTGAGCATTTTTTCATATGTCTATTTGCCATTTGTATGTACTCTTTGGAGAAATGTCTCTTCAGGTCCTCTGCCCATTTTTCAACTGATTGTTTTTTGTTGTTGTTGAGTTGTATGAGTTCCTTGTATATTTTGGATATTAGCGCCTTATCGGAGACACTGTTTGCAAAAGTCTTCTCCCATACAGTTAGTTGTCTATTTATTTATTTATGTTTTTAATTGTGTATTCTCAAGATTTTTTTATGCCAAACGATTTCTTAGGGGGGAAGAATAGGAGTTTATTGCAAAGAAACCTAGGAATTAAACTAGTTATTTGATTTCTCAACGTAGTATAATCATACATTTTCAAACAAAGTATTTCAACTAAATCTCTATTAAATTTACTCCTTTTAAATTCAAAACTTTAAAAAAAAATTTTATTAGTTTCAGGTGCACAAAACAATGTAATAGTTAGACATTTATCATTTATTTATATCCCTCACACAGTGATAACCCCCTCCCCCCATCTGTTATCCCTCTGACGTTGCATACAGTCACTCATTACAATTCCACTGTCTCTTTTCTTAATTCTGTACTCCACTTCTTGTACATATGTATATATATAAAATTATAGTTGACATTCATTATTGTTCAGCTTCAGGTGTACAGTGCAGTGATCAGGCATCTACATCATCCCTGAGGTGGTCTCCCTAATGAGACAAGTGTCCATCGGATACCCTATGAAGTCTTTACAACATTATTGATTACATTCCCCAAATTGACTTTCGTATCCCCGTGGCAATCTTGTGGTTACCGACTGTGCTTTCTAATCTCCTCACCTTCCCCCTTATCCCCAGCCCCTGATCTAGCAACCCCCAGTTTTCCTCTATGTCTCTGAGACTGTTTCTGATGAATTCATTCATTTATTCTTTTTTTTAGATTCCACATATAAGTGATATCATATGGTATTTGTCTTTCTCTCACTTATTTCACTTAGCATAATGTTCTCTAGGTCCATCCATATTGTTGCAAATGGTAAGATTTCATTCTTCTTTATGGCTGCATAACACTCCATTGTATAAATATACCACAGTTTTTTAATCCAGTCGTCTACCGATGGGCATTTCAGTTGTTTCCATATCTTGGCTATTGTGTATAGAGCTGCAATAAACATAGGGGGGCATAATTTTTTTTGAATTACTGTTTTGGATTTCTCCGGATAGACACCTAGGAGTGGAATTGCTGGGTCATAAGGTAGTTCCATTTTCAGATTTTTGAGATACACCCATACTGTTTTCCATAGTGGCTGCCATTTTGACAGGGGAGAGGTGGTATCTCATTGTGGTTTTTATTTGCATTTCTCTAATTATTAGTGAGGTTGAGCATTTTTTCATCTATCTGTTTGCCATCTGTCTGTCCTTTTAAGAAAAATGTATCTTCATGTCCTCTGCCCATTTTTTACTTGGTTTGTTTGTTTTTTGGAGTTGAGTTGAATGAGCTTTTTATAAATTTGGGATATTAACCCCTTATCAGATATATCATTGGTAAATATCTTCTCCCATTCAGTAGGATCCCTTTTTGTTTTATTGATGGTTTCCTTTGCTGTGAAAACACTTTTTAGTTTGATGTAATCCCACATGTTTATTTTTTTCTCTTACTTCCCTTGCCCAAAGGGTATACCAATAAAAATCTTACCCCAGGTAATGTCTGTAAAGTTTATTCCTATATTTTCTTCTAGGAATTTTATGGTTTCAGATCTTACATTTAAGTCTTTAACCCATTTTGAATTTATTCTTGTATATGGTCTAAGGAGGTGGTCCAGCTTCATTTTCTTGCATGTGTCTGTCCAGGTTTATCATCACCATTTATTGAATACACTGTCTTTACCCCACCATAAATTCTTGCTTCCATTGTCATAGATTAAATGACCATATAGGCATGGGTTTATTTCTGGGCTCTCTATTCTGTTCCATTTATCTATATGTCTGTTTTTATGCCAGTACCGTGCTGTTTTGATTACTGTAACTTTGCAGTATAATTTGATGTCAGGTATCGTTATACCTTCCAGTTTGTTCTTATTTCTCAAGATTGACGAGGCTATCCGGGGTCTTTTATGGTTGCATATAAATTTTAGGATTATATGTTCTATTTCTGTGAAAAATGTCCTTGGTAGTTTGATAGGAATTGGGTTGAATCTGTATGTTGCCTTAGGCAGTATGGACATTTTAACGATATTAATTCTTCCTATCCATAAGCATGGTATGTGTTTCCATCTATTTGTATTTTTTTTAATTTCTCTCTTCAGTGTCATAATTTTCTGAGTACAGATCTTTTATTTCTTTGGTTAAATTTATTCCCAGGTATTTTAGTCTTTGAAGCAATTGTAAATGGGATTGCTTTCTTAATTTCTCCTTTTGATATTTTATTATTGGTATATACAAATGCAACTGATTTCTGAACCCTAATTGTGTATCCTGCTACTTTACTAATTCATTTATCAGTTCTAATAGTTTATTGGTGGAGTCTTTAGCGTTCTCTATATATAGTATCATGTCATCTGCATATAATGACAATTTTACTTCCTCTTTACCAGTTTGGATGCCTTTTCTTTCTTTTTCTTGTCTGATTGCTGTGGCTAGAACTTCCAGCACTATGTTGAATAGAAGTGGAGAAAGAGGGCAACCTTGTCTTGTTCCCGATCTTAAGAGGAATGGTTTTAGCTTTTCCCCATTGAGTATGATGTTAGCTGTGGGTTTATCATATATGGCCTTTATTATGTTGAGATATGGTCCCTCTATTCCCACTTTCTTAGGGGTTTTTATCATAAATGGCTCCTGAATTTTGTTAAATGCTTTTTCTGTATCTATTCATATGATCATAGGATTTTTATTTTTCATTTTGTTAATGTGGTGTATCACATTAATTGATTTGCAGATGTTGAACCACCCTTGCACACCAGGAATGAATCCCACTTGATCATGGTGTATGATCTTTTTAATGTATTGCTGAATTCTGTTCGTTAATATTTTGTTGAAGACTTTTGCCTCTATGTTCATTAGGGATATCGGCCTGTAGTTTTCTTTTTTTGTAATATCTTTGTCTGATTTTGGGATCAGGGTGATAGTGGCCTCATCAGAAGTGTTTGGGAGCCTTCCCTCCTGGATTTTTTTGGAATAGTTTGAGGAGAATACGTGATAATTCTTTTTTTAATGTTTTCTAAAATTCACCTGTAAAGCCATATGGTCTAGGGCTTTTGTTTGTTTGAGCTTGTTGATTACTGATTCAATTTTCTTGTGGTAATCAATCTATTCAGTTTTTCTGTTTCTTCTTGAGTTAGCCTTGGAAGGTTGTATGCTTCTAGAGAATTGTCCATTTCTTCCAGATTGTGTAATTTGTTGGCATATAGTTACTCATAGTAATTTCTTAATATTTTTGTATTTCTTTGGTGTCTGTTGCCACTTCTCTTTCATTTCTGATTTTATTAATTTGGGTCCTCTCTCTCTTTTTTTTTTTTTTTTTTTTTGCTGATTCTGGCTAAAAGTTTGTTTATTTCGTTTATCTTCTCTAAAAACGAGCTCTTGGATTCATTGGTCTTTTATATTGTTTTCTTGGTCTCAATTTCATTTATTTCCACTCTAATCTTTATTGTCTCCTTCCTTGTAGTCTCTTTGGGCTTATTTTGCTGTTCTTTTTCCAGCTCTCTTCAGTGTGAAGATGAACTGTTGATTAGTGATTTTTCTTGTTTCTTTAGATAGGCCTGAATTGCTGAATTTTCCTCTTAGGACTGCTTTTGCTGCATCCCATAGATTTTGGTCGTCATGTTTTCATTTCCGTTTGTCTCGAGATATCTTTTGATTTCTTCCTGGATCTCATTGTTGACCCATTCATGATTTAGTAACATGTTATTCAGCCTCCATGTATTTGTGTGTCTTCCAGTTTTTTTTCCTTTGGTTGATTTCTAATTTCATAGCACTGTGGTCAGAGAAGACAACTGGTATGATTTCAATTTTCTTAAATTTATCAAGACTTGTTTTGTGGCCTAATATGTGGTCTATCTTGGAAAATGTTCCATGTGCACTTCAGAAGAATGTGTATTCTGCAGCTTTAGGGTGACATGCTCTGGAAATATCGATTAAATCCAACTGGTCCAATGTGTCACTCAAGGCCATTGTTTCCATATTGATTTTCTGTCTGGAAGACCTTTCCCTTGTTGTCAGATGTGTGTTGAAGTCCCCTACTATGATAGTGTTACTGTTGATCTCTGTCTTTATGTCAGTCAATATCTGTTTTATATATTTAGGTGCTCCTATGTTGGGTGCATAGATGTTTGCTAGGGTTATGTCCTCTTGTCAGATCAATCCCTTTATTATTCTGTAGTGCCCATCTTTGTCTTTTAATATAATCTTCATTTTAAAGTCTATTTTTTCCGATATAGGTATAGCAACTCCAGCTTTTTCCTCGTTTCCATTTGCATGAAATATCTTACTCCAACCCTTCACTTTCAGCCTGTGTGTGTCTTTTGCTCTTAGGTGAGTCTCTTGTGTACAGCATATGCAAGGGTCTTGCTTTCGTAGCAACTCAGCCACCCTGTGTCTTTTGATTGGAGCATTTAATCCATTTACATTTAAAGTGATTATTGATAGGTACATAGTTATTGCCATTTTTTTATTTGTAGTTAGATTGTTTTCATCTTTCTTCTGTTACAGAAGCCTTTTTAATATTTCCTGCAATGCTGGCTTTGTGGTAATAAATTCTGTTAGCTTATTATTTTCTGGGAAGCTCTTTATCTCTCCTTCAATTTTAAATGATAGCCTTGCTGGATAAAGCAATCTAGGTTGTAGGCCTTTGTTTTTCATCACTTTGTGTTCCTCCTGTCACTCTCTCCTGGCCTACAAAGTTTCTGTAGAAAAGTCACTTGATTGTCTTATAGGAGTTTCCTTGTGTGTAACCCGCTGTCTTTCTCTTGCTGCTTTTAGGATTCTCTCTTTGTCTTTAATCTTTGCCATTTTATCTATAATGTGTTTTGGTGTGGACCTGTTTGGGTTTATCCTGTTTGGAATTCTCTGCACTTCCTGGGCTTGTGTGTCGGTTTCCTTCACCAGGTTAGGGAAATTTTCGGTCATCATTACTTTAAATATGTTCTTGATCCCTTGCTCCCTCTCTTCACCTTCTGGTATTCCTATGATGCGCATGTTGCGCTTGATGTTATCCCAGAGGTCTCTTAAGCCATTTTCATTGTTTTTTATTCTTTTTTCTTTTTGTTGTTCTGTTTGGGTGATCTCTGCTAATTTGTCTTCTAAGTTGCTGATTCGATCCTCTGCCTCATCTAGCCTGCTGGTAATTCTTTCAAATGTGTTTTTTATTTCAGTTATTGTATTCTTTAGTTCTAACTGGTTGTTCATTATGATTTCTCTATCCTTCTTTATGTTGTCACTAAGCTCCTTAAACATTCTTATCATCAGTGTTCTGAACTCTGTCTGTGATAGGTTGGTTACCTCTATTTCATTTTGTTCCAATTCTGGAGGTTTCTTCTGGTCTTTTATTTGGGACATGTTTCTTTGTTTCCCCTTCTGGCTGACTCTCTGTGTTTGCTTCGATGTATTAGGTAGATCCCCTAGGGTTCTTGGTTTTTGCTGAGCTATCTTATGTAGTATGTGTCCTTTATATTTGACTTGTACCACTTCCCTATTCTCCTGTGCGTGTGCTGCAAAGGTCACCCTTGTGTTGTGTATATTGTCCTCTTAAAGTTGAGCTTTAATTGCTTTTGGCTTGTCAGTAGGTGGGATTGACTTCTAGGCTGACTAGTTGTGAGACTTGGCTCTGTCCACAGTGGATGACCTGCTACATGAGAGTTGACTGCTCAAATAAGGCTTGGCCCCTATGGGCTCTTGTGCCTATGTAGAGTTCCCTCTGGTTGTGTCACTTGTAGGTCAAACCCAGTAATATTCTGGTTTGGTCTGTAGTTGGCCTCTGGGTATGTTATATCTTGTGCCTCTTGGGCTGGGCCCTGGTAGGGCAATTTCAGGACAAAGCAAACCACCAAGCACAACAACAACAACAAGAACAACAAAGAGAAAACCAAGTACACTCACATGCAAAAACACTGATAACCCACACTCAACACAGGCAAAAATATCAAAAATATAAAAACAAAACAAAACAAAAAAAGCAGCACGAGTCTTGGCTTAAACCCACCAAGTTACCTCCAGATTGTCCTCTGCTGTACCAAAGAGTTCTCTGCATCTTGTTCAGGCATAGCTGGCCACCTGGTGCCCAGAGTGACCCTGGCACTGCAGTTCTAGATGAGTGGGACTATGGGGTCTGGATGGTAGTTTTGTAAAGTTAGTGGAGTGACATAGCCAGCCCAGTGCCCAGGTCTCCTGTGTCTTAGGGCACTTCTTTCATGTTTGTGTGTGTGTGTGTGTGTGTGTGTGTGTAGGGCACGAGGTTTCTGAGCTGCTGAAAGCCCAGAGTTGCCTCTGCCACCTGCTGCTGATCCCTGGATGTGTCTCTACAGTTGTAATTGCCCTGCCCTAGGCAGGCCAGAAAAGGTGGAGTCTGGGGATGGAGGAGTCTGCTCTCTCGGAGCCCAGCAGTGTCACACTCTTCCCAGTCTCTTCTCTGGGTCACAGCAGCTGCAAACCGAGTCTTTCCAGATCCTGAGCACTAGTCTTCCTCTGTAATCTGACACTACTCCTCAGTTCAGGGGCCAGCTTGAGTCTCTGGAAGGGCTGGAGTAGGATTGGGAAAGTGGCGGGGAGGGGCCCAGGTATGGTGTTTCTGTCCTTTGTCTGACCTAGGGCCCAGCTGGAGGTCTCAGCTGAGGTTACTGCCTCAAATGCTGGATATACTGCTCTCTCAGCAGGAGAGATCAGCTGTGGGACGCAGGGAAAGAGCCCACCTCCTCGCTCTTGTGGTCTCTGCTCTGTCCTGGGACCCCCCCTGTATCTCTGCAGCCGTGGATGCGGGCAGCGTCTCCTCTCTGCTCCTTTCCCTCTTCCCCTGCTCGCCCAGTTTGCCCAACTTCAAGTAATCCTTTGCAGGAGTCTCTTAGCTGTTCTATGTGATGAGCAGAGAGTCCTTTGATGGGTTATAGATGTTCAATTTGTGGTAAGTTTTGGAGGAGAACTCAAAAATATCACCTTGCTGCTGCCATTCCTATGATGTCACTCTGGTTGCTTCTTTATTTTGTCGGTGGTTTCTTTTGCTGTGCAGAACCTTTTAAGTTTGATGTAATCCCATTCATTTATTTTAGCTTTTACTTCTCTTGCCTTTGGAGTCAAATTCATGAAATGCTCTTTGAACCCAAGTCCATAAGTTTAGTACCTATGTTTTCTTCTGTGCAGTTTATTGTTTCAGTTCTTATGCTTAGGTCTTTGATCCATTTTGAATTAATTTTGGTACCTGGTGACAGATAGCAGTCCGGTTTCATTCTTTTGCACGTAGCTTTCCAATTCTCCCAGCACCATTTATTGAAGAGGCTGTCTTTTCTCTGTTGTGTTTTTTCCTTCTTTGTCAATCTACACCATAGTGGTGTTCAGTTGTCCTTATTTGCAATATGCTCTCCAGTGGTGGTCAGCTAACATTTAATGAAAAGATCACACACCAGAGGCACCTACTGCAAGTATCTTATCATTTTCAAACCTCCAATCAATAATATAGGTTTTGTCAATTGGTTTCATAGGTGTTAGAAATGTTATTTTGGTGATAAAAATCAGTGTTGTTAGGGATATGTTGGCTTGGCTAAAACTATTGTAAAGGAACTCTCTACCTTTATATAAACATGATATAAGAGCATATTCAAAAATCTCAATCCTTAGCAATTGTGCCTTATGCTTGCCCCAGAATGATATTGGGCTAGAACAGGGGTGTCCAAACTTTTTCCAACGTTTTTCACCAAGGGCCATATGCGGTAAAATACACAAACAGCCGGGCCACTCACTCGAGGTGAAGTACGTATTGCCTCATCTGGTTTATTTAAGTAAACTAAATATATTTTTGGAATTTGCTGCGGGCCAATTAAAAATGGACTGCGGGCCGCAGTGCAGTTTGGACACCCCTGGGCTAGAAAGAAGGTTATTGTTCTACTTTTAATGTTCCATTAATTCACTCTTGAAGGACTATGCTTCTTTGAAACTGATAAATTTGACAAATTGTGATCTTATGTTGACACAGAATTACGCTTCGAATCAATTTTCATTTCTTAATGGTAAATATGGTCCATCACGTCTCTTGAAATGAATTTTGATGCTTAAAATTTGTCCTGTTATACTAAAGTTTGTTTCAAACAATAAAGATTTTCATCACATGAGGCATAATATCTTGTAGGAAGTAAATAACAGAGTGGTTTGTTAGTTTATAATCACCTCTTTTCTTTAGAGTTATATTCCTCTGTTCTTTAAATCTCAGCTGACTTCAATTCATATACTTAGGAATCATTTCGTGAAATGTAATATTTTTTTCCCAAAAAAACTCTTTCATTAAGTTCTTTTCACTTATCACTATTCAAAAACAAATGTAATATAAACTAACATGAAATGACTGTTTCTACTTGACTTGTTTCTCAGTTTTTTGAGAAATGAAAAATTAGCTTGATAGCTTAATAGTTATTAATTATATTATAACTATAACTCTGTTATAGTTAAAACAACAAAGACAATTGTTTTCTTCCATGCCTAGATGGGAAAATGATTCACTTAGGCATATAATTACCCCCTCCTAATTGGAATCTCTTGTGTCTAATTATTTAGAAATGAATGGAAATGTCAGGTTGATGGAATTCAATCCAGAGATACAGTTCCTATCACACCTTTAATAGGCTTTATATTTACAGGGCTTATAAACCTTTTGAGGCCTGATAAAAACTGCTGGCACTCTCCAGAGAAAACACTGATTGCATATGCACTCAAAATTTTGCATCCAAAATCAAGGAACTCACAGACCATCTGAAACTCATCCATATAATTCAGGGCAAGGATCCATAGAGTAGAAGAGTTTAGAAATACAAATTTTAAAGATACAGTACACCGATCCTTCATACCCAGAACTGTGTCAATACAAATAATAATCCCCCAGAAACATAAATGTGCACACTTCCTTATTTCTTCCTCCTATTTATGTGTTTAATAGAAATTAATGGAAACTAACAGATACAAATACCTTATAAGACCATCTACTCCCACCTCTTTATTTCATAAGTGAGGAAAATGAGACCTGTGGGATAAGTCATTTCCCCAAGAAGTTACCATGACTTAGTGGCAGAGCCTGATCTCAAGATTCACAAACAAGAGTTCATTGGCTGTGCTTTCTCCCCAGGAAAAGGATGACCAGATTCTTAACAGCCTGAATCCTGTGATACCTGCTCTCCAATGTTAGTACTTATGTGTTTGGAATCACAAAGTTGTAAGCATTAGAAACATGTGAGGTATTTATTTACTATTTCATACACCTCTTGGAAATGTCCTACAAGAAGGGTGCATATTTAGGGACTAAGGTTAGTAGCCTCAAATTTTAGCTGGCCAGTGTAGAAATTAGCATCTCAGTGAAAAGGCTGGACCCTCTGGCAATGCAGAGAGGTTGTCTGCTCTCTAGGTGAATGTAGCCTGCTGGTTCTGAGACGCTGCTCTGGGTGGCCTTCAGAACATTGATGAAATTACTGTGATTCAAGCATGGAGCTTCAGACTAACAGGCTTGCAAGCTGAATCTGTCAACATTCCTACTGTAATGCTGTCTTTTAGGGGTTGCCACACATGAACCAAGTTCTCCGAGACCAAAACATAGAACCAGAAAGCCAATTTATTAAATTATAATGAGAAATACACTGTCACAGAATCTGCCCAAAGGACAGGTCTGCAAAAGAAGCCAAATGCTAATCAGATAGTTGTTTCTGAACTTTGAGTCCTTATAAATACAGGGAGCTAGAGGAACACCAGGCAGGAGACTAAGGAGATTCAGATTATCTATCTCACAGTAGAGATGGTATTGCCTGTGGAAACCAGAATAGTTACATTGAACTCTCTCTCTAGGCGTCTTTGGGCTTTAGTCTCAACTTTAGGCAAATTCCAATAAGTTGGAGTACTTCTCTTTGACCCTGTGCTTAAAACTCAGCACAAAGGTAGATGCAGAACCTGCCACCAGAAAGTTCTGCCTGTGTACAGCCTCATTTGTGGAGGGAAGGACTCTCCCGAATCCAGCTCCTGGAGTGTTCATTCCACAGGTTCATGACAACCTTGTCCCCACCTCCACTCAGCCCAGGGGTGAGGAGTAGGTGACCAGAACTGAATAACTGCAAATGAGATTCAGTTTGATTCCTAAGTGCTAAGAAGGTTGGGACTTTTTTAATTAATTTACAATTTTTCTCTCTTAAAATGCCATCATGCCTTGACTTTTATCTAGACTTTATTATATCTGCTTCATCATAAACTTATAGGATTACAGAGACTTGGGACTACATGACTGGTTGTTGAATCAATCAATCACTTCATCTTACACATGGTGAGACAGAGATCTAGCAATACTCAGTGACTTGTCCAAAGACACACAGCCATTAGGGAGTGAAGCAGGACTGAGATGAGGGCTCAGTTCTGTCCTTAAATGCAGGTAAGGACCTCAGGAGATCCCCAATCTTTAGAGTGGCTCCCTCAAAATGTTCTAAGTCCCCTTTAGTGCCTGGGACTGACCAATAATGCTGCCTGGCAAGGGTGTTCTGCTTCTGGACTGGGAACCATGTGGATTCCACCATCATGTCTCATCTCTGAGGCTCTCAGTCCTTCTACCCAGCCCAGAGGGTCAAGCAGATGTCCTCAGAGCTCTGGGACTTGAGCCTGTGGAGTTGTCCCAGGCCCGTGTGGCTGGGCTCCGGTTCTAGAAGGAAGTTCTATAAGCAGATTGTTCTTACTGTCCAGCATTGTTCTTCTTTTGCAGAATTATGCAAGAATAGGCATCAGAATGGTCCTGGCATAATGATTTGTCTAACTCTCACGCACAGTAGACACAGAATGAGTTCAGAGTTCTGGTCCATTAATAGTCTACTGATTACCCTTTGTGAGCTATGCGCATGGACCCATGTTTTAACTATCACTTGTTCATACTCCAACCACAGTGCTACCTCCTGTCTGTGGTATCTGCAGTCATTCTTTACACTGTGCATCTGCTGCCATTGGCACTCAAGGCAGTTACCTGATCCCTTCCACAGCCATGGGTCAGACAGTCCTTGGGAGTGATTGCTGCTGTCTCTTTTGAGGGCTTTCAAAACTATTGCTCTGCAAAGCCTATATCTCTTTCCAAAGGATGTCCTTTTGTTGCCACCAGTCAATATGGTGATGGCATGCTGAGACCAATATTTCTTGTGCAAATGAGATCGATCATTTTACTCACCCACAGGATCTTCACTTATTCTTCTCACTGGTAGTGCGTGGAGGGTAGCAGTGTGATCAACACTGAAATAGATCACATTTAGTGATTACAGCTGGAATTGCTCAAGAGAAGACAGAGTTGGAAGATGTATTCTGTGTTTGCACAATAAAATTCCAAATGGAAAAATTTATCATGAACAGAAGCAAATATTGTTCACTTTTTCTTGAAGTGGAAAGACATGAAATTAGGAATGAAAGATTTGATAATAAAGAAAGTGAGATGTTTCTTGGACAGAACAGGAAAATAAGGGACCTGGAAACTATAAAGAATATTTATGTGCACTGATTGACAGTGAAAAAAACTAAGTAACTCTATTCATTTTTCTAAATCTTTATGTATATGTCACCAATATCAGGATTTCCTTCTTTATTATAGTTGAATAATATTTCATTATATACTAGATACTACTTTTTAAAAATCCATTCATCCACCAGTGGACACTTAGGTTGTTTCCATGTCTTTGCTATTGTGATTAATGCAGCAGTGAACATGGGGTACAGATATCTCTTCAAGATAGTGATTTCATTTCCTTCAGGTATATACCCAGAAATGGGATTGCTGAGTCATGTGGTAGATGTATTTAAAAAATTTATTTTTGTGAAACCTCTGTACTGTTCTGTATTGGCTGTCCCAATTTACACTCCCACCAAGAGCACATAAGTGTTCCCTTTTCTCCACATTCTTGCCAACACATGTTTTGGGGTTTTTTTGTTTGTTTGTTTGTTTTTGTTTTTTTTTAAAATGGCCATTCTATAACAGATGTGCAGTGACATCTCATTGTAGTTTTGGTTGCATTGTCCTGTTGATTAGTGATGTTGAGCATCTTTTCATGTACCAGTTAGCCATCTGTATGTCTTCTTTGGAAAAAATGTCCATTCAAGTCCTCTGTCTGTTTTTAAAATTCAGTTGGGTTTTGTTTTATTTATTTTTTTGTCTGTTTTTGTTGTTGTTGCTTTTGTTTTGTAATGTTTTTTGGCTATTGAGTTGTATGAGTTCTTTATATATTTTTTATATTAACCCCTTATCAGATATACGGTTTGCAAATAATTTCTCTTGTTCCATAGGTTGCCTCTTCATTTTGTTAAATATTTCTTTTACTGTGCAGTGCTTCTAAGTTTGATGTAGTCCCACTCATTGAGTTTTGCTTTTTGTTGCCTGTGCTTTTGGTGTCATATCCAAAAGATCATTGCCAAAACCAAAACCAAGGATCCTTTTTACTATGTTTTCTTCTATGCGATTTGTAAATTGTTTTGTTTTCTTTATTTTTCTGTCAGATATTTTATTGTTATTGTATAGAAACACAACTGACTTATGTAAGTTGATTTTGTGTCCTACAACTTAATTTAATTCATTTATTAGTTCTAGCAGTTTTCTTGGTAGAGTCTCTAGTGTAGTCCATATGTAAGATCGTGTTATCTGAACAGAGAAAAACTTTCAGCTTTTCACTATTGAGTATGATGGTAGCTGTGGCTAATCATATATGGCCTTTATTGTGTTGAGGTATGTTCCTTTTATACCCAAATTGGTGAAATATTTTATCATAAAAGGAAGTTGAATTTTGTCAAATGCTTTTTATGCATCTGAGAGTATCATGTAATTTTCATTCTTCATTCTATTAATGTGGTACATCACATTTATTGATTTCCATATGTTGAACCACCTTTGCATCCCAGGTATAAATTCCACTTGATCATGGTGTATGATCCTTTCAGTGTGCTTTTGAATTTGATTTGCTAGTATGTTGTTGAGAATTTTTGCATCTGTATTCATCAAGGATAGTGCCTATATCTGGGTTTGGTGTCAGGATAATGCTGGCCTCATAAAATGAGTTTGGAAGTGTTCCCTCCTCTTCTAATTCTTGGAGGAGTTTGAGAGAATTGGCGTTAATTCTTCTTTAAATATTTGGTAGAATTCACCAGTGAAGATATATGGTCCTGTACTTTTCTTTGGTGGGAGGTTTTTTTATTAGTGCTTCAATCTCCTTAGTTTTTACTGTTCTGTTCAGATTTTCTATTTCTTTGTAAGTCAGTCTTTGTAGGTTATATGTTTCCAAGAATTTAGCTATTTCTTCTAGGTTATCCAATTTGTTGGTGTATAATCATTCACAGTAGTTTCTTACGATCCTTTGTATTTCTGTGGTGTCATTGTAATGTCTCCTCTTTAATTTACAATTTTATCTACCTAGTCCTCTCTCCTATTTTCTTAATTACCCTAACTAAAGTTTTATTAATTTTGTTTATCTTAAAAAAAAAAACTCAGTTTCACTGATTTTTTTAAACAGTTTTTCTAGGCTCTATTTCATTTATTTCTCCTCTGATCTTTGTTATGTCTTTCCTTCTCATAACTTTGGGTTTAGTTCTTTTTTATTTCTAATTCCTTGAGGTGTAAAGTTAGGTTGTTTATTTGATATTTTTCTTTTTTCTTAATGTAGACATCAATTGCTATTAAAATCCCTCTTAACTGCTTTTGTTGCTCAGCATAAGTTTTGGTATGTTGTGTTTTCATTTTTGTTTGTTTCAAGATACTTTCTGATTTCCCTTTTGATTTCTTCTTTGATCCACTGGTTTTTTAGGAGTGTATTCTTTAATTTCCACATATTTGTGAATTTTCCAGTTTTCCTCCTGTTTTTGATTTCTAGTTTCATACCATATGGTTGGAAAAAATACTTGATATGATCTCAATCTTCTTAAATGTGTTAAGGCTTGCTTTATGGCCCTACATATAAACTAGTCTGGAGAATATTTCATGTGCACTTGGGAAGGATGTGTATATTCTGGTCATTTTGGATAGAATGTTTTGTGTATGCCGCTTAATTACATTTTGTCTATAGTGTTATTCAGATCCACTGTTTTCTTTTAAATTTAATTTTGTCCTTGGATGATGTATCCAATGTTAAAAGTGGGGTACTGATATCCCCTACTATTATTGCATTGCTGTCTATTTCTCCTTTTAGTTCTGCTAATATTTGCTTTAAATATTTAGATGCTTCTATGTTGGATGCATATATATTTACTTCAAAAATATAAATGTTTTGCATTAAGGTAGGATGGATGTGGCTCCTGCCAGGTTCCTGGAAGGGATCTTACCTGATCACTGTTAACAAACAAATGAGAGAGTGATAAAATCACAAATGCATAGCTAACTACAGTTCTTAACCTACACAGCTAGCCACATTTAAAATGATTCAGGGAGAGCAGGAACTGACTTTATGTGTAAGTCCTTTTTTTTTTTCTTTTCACAAAACTGAATGAAAAAACAAGGTCAGCATTTTTTAAGCCCTTGGCCACATAGCAAAAACTGTGTATCGTTATCCATTTATTTGAAAGCCAAGTCATTATGATGGTATAAAAGTGATAAATGGTGCCTTTTAACTTTTTGATGATGAACACTTGAGAATTATCTCCACTCTCGCTTTCAACAAATGGGGTTGGCAGGACTGGCCTTGAATCATGGCTGAGATGAGCTGAACCTGAGCCTCAGGGCTGTTTCACATTTCAAGCCAAGACTGAGATCTGTACACCTGGCTTTGAAGGCATGAATAGGTGTGTCTAATGCCAGGTGCTTGGACAAAAACAAGTTTGAAAGAAATGAGAGATGTGAGAAAGTCCAGCAGGTTCTGGCACAAATTCCCCAAGGAGAAAAAGGATCAGAAACTGGAGAGACTGAATCAGGCTGGGCAAAAGATATATGTTATATCATAGGAAGATAAGGCAAGACTATGAAGCCAGTTCAAAAAGAAAAAAGGACGTAAAAGAGGACAAATAGAAATGTAACCCTTGGTTCACTGGGAGAACAGAATGAAGGAGCATTTCCTGAGCTCTGAGTAATTTAAAAAAAAAACACCAAAAACTGATCTCATTGAGGAAAACTAATTTTTCTCATTGACGAAAAGTAAAATGCAGTTTTCCATTCTGTTTGTGATAAATAAGAAATTTGCCTAACCTTTTCTTTCTTACAACCATTATTTATGTTATAGTTGATCATTGTTCTTAATCAAATCCTCTTCTATGTAAATATTCACATGCAGCTTGCTTCTTGAGGCTATTATGATAAGTCGAAAAATGGTCTTGGGTCTTAATACTAATTGTGAACATAATTGAACTTATTTCTCACCTGCAGTCACCCTCTCTCTTGCAATGAACACGTCTCAGCCTAGATTCTCCTCCAGACACCAGCCAAGAGTAAAGTTACCCTGCCACTGAATGAGTTTTCATAGCTGCTCTTTTGATCATTAAAAATCCAAATTTAAAGGATAGGTCAGTAATTGAATTTTTTTCTTTTTCTTTTCTTTCTTTTTTTAATTACAGAGTGATGACAAAGGCACACTTATGAAAATCATGTTTGAAAAAATTCTAGGTACTGTTTTTTTATTTTCTACTGTATGCCAGGAGTAAAGATCCATGCTACGGAGACCAGCATTAGAAGTGGTTTCTGACATTTCCTTCGCTCTTTGCATTGTCAGTTGGGATTGAGTGTCTAAAGGTGTCTTTCAATAAATGAGGAGTTGGTTGTGCAGTTATGTTTCACTTCTCCCTGTAGGTTACTTAGCATCTGGTGGGCCCTTCCAATGGTGTTGGCAAGGCTCATTCCTCTCAGAGTGACAAAGTGTACAACCTGTTACTCAGTGACTGCCAGCAAACAACCCTTGTATTCCATTCTGCTTTTATAGCCAAATGAATGTGCTGCTCTATTATCTAACAGTGTTCATCAGCTGCTGGTTCTATTCTTTTCTGTGATGATTACTTGAACTTTCCAGTTCCCATACTGTCCTGCCATTTTCAGTGTGGGGGAGGACAGAGACATTGCAGAAGAATCTCAAACATTATTTTCTCTAAAGCCTCATTAAACTAAAGCAGTCATATCTTCCCAAACTGCAACATCTTGGCAAACCAGCCTCTCATCCAAAGCTTCCCTCCCCAGTAAATTTTGGAGCATTGTCTAATGCTTTTGTTCTCTTTATTTCCCAATTCCGGTCTTTGGACAAAGGTATAGTTCATTTCACACAAATAATTAGTTCCCCAATAGTGGTGTGAAAATCAGGTAGTTTTTTAAACTAAAATATATGTTAAATTCCCTAGGGACAATAATGGCACAAAATAAATCCATGAGAATTATTTGATAAGTCAACTCCTTGGTGACCATCCTTAATTTATGTATGTGGAAAACAATAAGTTCATATGTCATACATCCTTAACAATGAAGTGCACTTGTGGGAGATACTCCCGTTAAAATGTGACATTTCAGGGCATTGATTTAAATACTGACCAACCTGAGTAACTATTGACTTCCATTGTTTAGAAATCCTTTCTAATTTTTCATTTTGTTTTTCAAGTAAAAGATCAATAAACCTCAGGCTTGGGCTCTTTTCCCAGAGACAACTTGGACAGGCAGTGTGTTAACATGAGGGAACACAATAGAAGACTGTTGTCCATCCTGATTGGTCAGTGCCTTGTTCTATAGGTTACTAACGTGTTTCCTATCATCCTCTTTTTTTTTTCTTTAAATTAAAGTTTATTGGGGCGACAATTGTTAGCAAAGTTACACAGATTTCAGGTATACAATTCTGTAATACATTATCTGTATCTCACATTGTGTGTTCACCACCCAGAGTCAGTTCTCTTTCCAAGACCATATATTAGACCCCGTTTACCCTCTTCTAGAGTGCCTCTGGTAACCCCTAAACTATTGTCTATGTCTATGAGTTTTTGTTCTTTCAGTTGTTTGTCCTCTTCTTTTGCTGTCTTCAGTTTATATACTACATGTCAGTGAAATCATATGGTTCTCTACTTTTTCTGTCTGACTTATTTCGCTTAACATTATAATCTCAAAATCCATCCATGTTGTTACAAATGGTCCTATTTCGTCTTTTCTTACCGCCGAATAGTATTCCATTGTGTATATATACCACAACTTCTTTTTTTGTTTAATTAAAGTTTATTGGGTTGACAATTGTTAGTAAAGTTACATAGATTTCAGGTGTATAATTCTGTACTGCATCATCTGTAAATCCCATTGTGTGTTCACCACCCAGAGTCACTTCTCTTTCCACCACCATATATTTGATCCCCTTTACCCTCATCTACTACCACACTACCCCCTTAGCCTCTGGTAACCACTAAAACTATTGTTGGTGTCTATGAGTTTTTGTATCTCATTTGTTTGTTTGATCTTTCGTTGTTTTTGGTTTATATGCCACATATCAGTGAAATCATATGGTTCTACTTTTTCTGTCTGACTTATTTCATTTAGCATTATAATCTCAAGATCCATCCATGTTGTCACAAATGGTCCTATTTCATCTTTTGTTACCGCCGAATAGTATTCCATTGTGTATATATACCACAACTTCTTTATCCACTCATTTATTGAAGGACATTTTGGTTGATTCCATGGCTTCACCACCATAAATAAAGTTACAATGAACACTGGAGCACACCTGTCTTTATGAATGAATGTTTTCCGACTTTTTGGGTAGATACCCAGGAGAGGGATTGCTGGGTCATGTGGTAATTCTATTCGTAATTTTTTGAGGAACCTCCACACTGCCTTCCATAGTGGCTGCACCAATCTGCATTCCCACCAACAGTATATGAGGGTTCCTTTTTCCCCACAGCCTCTCCAACACTTGTTACTATTTGTCTTGTTGATGATAGCCATTCTAACTGGGTTGAGGTGATATCTCATTGTGGTTTTTATTTGCATTTCTCTGATGATTAGTGATGTTGAGCATTTTTTCATATGTCTATTGGCCATTTGTGTGTGCTCTTTGGAGAAATGTGTCTTCAGGTCCTCTGCCCATTTTTCAATTAGATTGTTTTTTGTTGTTGTTGAGTTGTATGAGTTCTTTGTATATTTTGGAAATTAGCCCCTTATCGGAAGTACTGTTAGCAAAAATCTTCTCCCATTCAGTTGGTTGCCTCTTTATTTTGTCGATGGTTTCTTTTGCTGTGCAGAAGCTTTTAAGTTTGATATAGTCCCATTCATTTAATTTAGCTTTTACTTCCCTTGCCTTTGGAGTCAAATTCATAAAATGCTCTTTGAACCTAAGGTCCATAAGTTTAGTACCCATGTTTTCTTCTATGCAGTTTATTGTTTCAGGTCTTATGCTTAAGTCTTTGATCCATTTTGAATAATTTTGGTACATGGTGACAGACAGCAGTCCAGTTCCGTTCTTTTGCACGTGGCTTTCCAATTCTGACAGCACCATTTATTGAAGAGGCTGTCTTTTCTCTGTTGTATATTTTTTGCTTCTTTGTCAAAAATTATCTGTCCATATTTATGTCGGTTTATTTCTGGATTCTCAATTCTATTCCATTGGTCTGTGTGTCTGTTTTTCTGCCAATACCATGCTGTTTTGATTATTGTTGCCCTGTAGTACAAGCTAAAGTCAGGAAGTGTGATACCTCCAGCATTGTTGTTTTTTCTTAGGATTGCTTTGGCTATTCGGGGTCATTTTTGGTTCCATACAAATCTGATGTTTTGTTCTACTTCTTGAAAAAAAATGCCATTGGGATTTTGATGGGGATTGCACTAAATCTATATATTGCTTTGGGTAATACAACCATTTTAACTAGGTTGATTCTTCCAATCCATGAGCATGGAATGTCTTTCCGTTTCTTTGTGTCTTCTTCAATTTCTTTTAAAAATGTCTTATAGTTTTCAGCATATATGTCTTTCACATCCTTGGTTAATTTATTCCTAGGTATTTTATTCTTTTTGTTGCAATTGCAAAAGGAATTTTTTTTTGTTTCTTTTTCTGAGATTTCATGTTAGTATATAGGAATGCAATGGACTTTTGTACGTTGATTTTGTAGCCAGCAACTTTACTGTATTTGTTTATTGTTTCTAATAGCTTTTTGATGGAGTCTTTTGGGTTTTCTATATATATAGCATCATGTCATCTCAAAGAGTGACAATTTAACTTCTTCATTCCCAGTTTGGATGCTTTTATTTCTTTCTCTTGCCTGATTGCTATGGCAAGGACTGCCAACACTATGTTGAAAAGCAGAGGTGATAGGGGACAGCCCTGTCATTTTCCTCAGCATAGAGCAAGGGGCTTCAGTTTTTCACCACTAATTATGATATTAGCTGAGGGTTTGTTATATATGGTCTTTATTATGTTAAGGTGTTTTCCTTCTATACCTATTTTATTAAGTGTTTTAATCATAAATGGATGTTGTATCATGTCAAATGCTTTTTCTGCATCAATTGATATAATCATATGATTTTTGTCCTTTATTTTGTTTATGTGATGTATCACATTGATGGACTTGCGTATGTTGAACCATCTTTGTGCCCCTGGTATGAACCCCATTTGGTCATGATGAATAATCTTTTTAATGTATTGTTGCATTCGATTTGCTAGAATTTTGTTTAGGATTTTTGCATCTTTATTCATCAGAGATATTGGTCTGTAGTTTTCTTTTTTTCTGTTATCTTTACAAGCTTTTGGTATCAGGGTAATGTTGGCCTCATAAAATGAGTTAGGGAGTTTTGTCTCTTCTTCAGTTTTTTGGACGAGTTTGACTAGGACAAGTGTCAGATCCTCTTTGAAGGATTGATAGAATTCACTAGTGAAGCCATCTGGTCCCAGATTTTTGCTTTTGGGAAGGTTTTGGGAGACTTATTCAATTTCCTTACTGGTGATCCGTCTATTTAGATTTTCCAATCTTCATGATTCATCCTAGGAAGGCTATATGTTCTAAGAACTTGTCCATTTCTTTTAGATTATTGAATTTGGTGGCATATAGTCCTTCATAGTATTCTTGGAAGATCCTTTGTATTTGTGTGGCATCCATGATAACTTCCCCTCTTTCATTTCTGATTTTGTTTATTAGTGTCTTTTTTTATCTTAGTGATTCTAGGCAAGGATTTGTAAATTTTATTAATCTTTCAAAGAACCAGCTCTATGTCACATTAATTTTTTCTATTGTCTTTTTGTTCTGTATTTCATTTAGTTCTGTTCTGAGTTTTATTATTTCCTTTCTTCTGCTGACCTTGGGTTTCATTTGTTCTTCTTTTTTCTAGTTCTTTAAGGTGTTATGTGTGGTTATTTATTGGGGATTTTTCTTGTTTCTTGAAATGGGCCTGTAGTGATATAAATGTCCCTGTTAAAATTGCTTGTGCTGCTGCATCCCCAAAATTTTGGTACGATGTGTTTTCATTCTCATTTGTTTATGTATCTTTTGATCTCTCCTCTTTTTTCTTCTTTGACCCAGTCGTTCTTTAAAAGTATGATGTTTAATCTCCACATATTTGTGGTTTTCCCTGCCTTCTTTTTGCAGTTGATATCCAATTTCAAAGCCTTGTGATCAGAGAATATGCTTGGTATGATTTCAGTCTTCTTAAATTTGCTGAGGCTAGTTTTATGTCCCAATATATGGTCTATCCTTGAGAATGTTCCATGTACACAAGAAAAAAATGTATAGTTTGATGTTTTAGGATGAAGTGGTCTATAAATGTCAATTATGTCCATTTCATCTAATGTTTCATTTAGGGCTGCTATTTATTTATTTTCTGTTTGGATGATCTATCCATAGCTGTCAATGCTGTATTTAGGTCCCCTGCTATATTGTGTTTTGGTCAATTTCTCCCTTTAGTTCTGTTAGTAGTTGCTTGATATATTTTGGTGCTCCCTGATTGGGGCATAAATATTGATGACAGTTATATCCTCTTGTTGTATAGTCCCCTATATCATTATGAAATGTCCATCTTTGTCTCTTGTTTCATCTGATATCACATGGCTGCACCTGATATTCTCTGGATACCATTTGCTTGGAGTGTCAATTTCCACCCTTTCACTTTGAGTCTATGTTTGTCCTTGTAGCTGAGATGTGTCTCTTGGAGGCAGCATATGGTTCAATTTCGTTTTTTGATCCAATCTGCCACTCTGTGCTTTTTTATTGGTGAGTTCAGTCCATTTACATTTAGGGTGATTATTGATATGTGAGTATTTCCTATCATTCTATCTTTAGTTTTCTGGCAAGACTGTCTGCGTTGTTTCTTTGCCTTTGTGTTGTTATTATTTCCGTGTGGTGGTGTTCTCTGATTTTCCCCTCTGTTTCTTCTTTTATTATGTTATATATTTCAGTTCTGGATTTTTTTTTGAGAGGTTACCATTAAATTTATGTAAAAGAAAGTTTGATATTTACAGTATTTCATTTTCTTCAGCATGCTTACGTTCTCCATTCCCATATTCCAGTCCAGGCCTTTATTCTCCCCCTTTTATGTTTTGGTTGTCACAAATTATCCCTATTGATGCTGGTCAAATAGCCTCCTTCAGTATTTCTTGTAGTGCAGGTCGTGTGTTAGAAAATTCCCTCAGCTTCTGTATGTCTGGAAAACTCTTTATTCCTCCTTCTTAACTAAAGGATATCTTTGTTGGATATATTATTCTTGGCTCATAATTTCTCTCTGTGAATAGTTTGAATATTTGGTTCCACTCCCTCCTGTAGAGTTTCAGTAGAGTTTCTGCTGAAAAATCTGATGGTATTCTAATGAGTTTTCCACTGTAGGTTACCGTCTTCTTTTCTCTGGCTGCCTTGAGGATTCTTTCTTTGTCATTGATTTTTGACAACTTGAATGCAATGTGCCTTGGAGAAGGCCTGTTGGGGTTGAGGTAATTAGGTGTTCTATCTGCTTCTTGGATTTGAGGATCCAGTTCTTTCCACAAGTTTGGGAAGTTCTCATCAACTATTTGTTTGAATATACTCTCTGTTCCCTTTTCTTCTTTCTTCTCCTTCTGGTATGCCCTTTAGTCTTTTATTGCTCTTTCTGGTGGAGTCAGAAAGTTCTTGTAGAGTTCTTTCATTTAAGTTTCAAGTCTTTCTTTTTTCATCGTATCATTTCCAGATTTCTATCCTCGAAGTCACAGATTCTTTCCTCCATCTGGTCAACTCTACAACCTAAGCGGGCTATTTCATTCTTCATTTCTTTTATTGAGTTCTTAATTCCAGAAATTCTATTTTGTTCTTTTTTAAAATTTCAACCTCTTTGGTGAAATGTTCATTTTGTTCTTGATTTTGTTTCTGAGTTCATTAAACTGCCTGTCTGTGTTTCCTTGCATCTTGTTGATTATTTTCAGAACTGCAATCTTGAATTCTCTGTCATTTAAGTCAATATTTCCATATCTTTAAGTTCATTTTCTGGAGACTTTTCATTTTCCTTCTGAGCTGTTTTGTTGCCTTGGTTATTCATGGCAATTAATGATTTATTATTTCTCTTCCTTGATATCTACAGGAGTAGGTTCTGCAACAGGTTGATAGAAAGAGATCTTTCTTTTGTTTTCCAGTAGGTGTTGGTAGAATGTTTTATTTTCTCTCTGACTACAGCCTTTTATTCTCTCTCACACTGTACTGTTATGTTTTCTCTGCACTGCCCCAGCTTCTCACACAATGGAGAGATTCCCTGGTAGGCGGGCTTTCCTCTGTGAACAGTTCATCTGGGTTATAGGGTGCCACCTCCATGGGGGATGCAGAGAGCTTCTGAAATTCCAAAGCTCTTCCTGCACTAGATTCAGAGTCCGTGTGTTTCAGCAGCTCTGTTTACTCCTGCAGGGATCTGCCCAGATAGGTAGGGACACTGATAGGGTAGGTGGTGAGAGGTGGCCCAGAGCAATGGTGGTGACCACCACCATAGCCAGTCCTGCTCCGGGCTCCCTCCCCTTTGCCAGCACTAGTTGTGCTGCGAGTCTGTGTCTGTGGACCACAGTTCTCAGAACTGCAAATATTCTGTTCTTTTGATCTGGCACTGCTACTGTTCCAGTTCTAGCATTGGACAGATGGGGGTGAGGCGAGCTGTGGGATGGTAGGGAGTGGGCGGCTAGGCTCATTGCCTAAGGCTTCCTTTCTCTGCTTGGCAGTGAGGGCTTAAACCACCATTTTCAGACTTCTTCCCTCAGTCTTTGCTCCAAGGTCTCTGCCGTGAATATTGGGTTCAGCAGTGTTATATGCTGTCCCCTCAGCCCTGTGTGCCATAAGCGGAGCCCTAGCAGTCCGAGTTCCTCCCTCTCCCACAGCTGCAGTAGTTTCAGGATGCAGTGAGCTCGGAGCACCGAGCTAGGTCTGCGTCCTGCGCCCGCACAGCCCTGTCTCTTCACTTCTCCTTTCCCTCCTCCCCTGCTTGCGCAATTTGCCCACCTTTAGGTTATTTCAGTAATGCGCCTCTTAGTCTTGCCTGTCTGCTGCACAGGAAGTCCTTTGTGGAGTTATAGTTGTTCAATTTGTTGTAAATTCCAGGGGAGATTTCAAGAGGCTCACCTCATGCCGCCATTTTTATGTCGTCCCTATCATCTTCTTTCACAACCATGTGTTTTTTTTTTCTTTCAATAAGAAATATAAGGCATGAGTGTCTTGCATCATCTAATCAACTATTGTCCAAGATACACTAGTCACTTGAAATTTTCCTTTAATATGTATGTGTTACCAGTAGTTCACCCATACTTTTTTGGGCATACCCTTTCTTCTTACCACCACATAATAACACAGTTATTATCTATATTAATATTGAGATCACTAAATCTTATTTTAAAATATAGATTTCCCTCAGAATATTAATAATACTCATTAAAAAGAGATGTGATATGAGATATACATGAATTCTAAACATTTTAAGATCATAAAATTATTTAAGTTTTTTTCTTGGAAATGCATTTTGTCATCCCTTATTATTTCAGAGGGAGATAGCATTCATAGTAAAAACGATGTCTATTTTTAACACTATTATTACGATGCCAATTGTTTTTTTTAAAGGATGATGCTCTGATCAAATAAATGTAAGGAGATTTTCCATCTATAGTCTATCTTTTGAAGATTCACTGGCCCCTAAAGAGTCTATGATTTTGAAAATTAATCTGGGGAACGTAATTTGGTGGTTACCAGAGCGTAAGCGTGTTGGGGGGTGGGGGATGAGGGTGAGGGGGATCAAATGTATGGTGATGGAAGGGGAGCTGACTCTGGGTGGTGAACACACAGTGTGATTTATGGATGATGTGATACAGAATTGCACAACTGAAATCTATGTAATTCTACTAACAATTGTCACCCCAATAAATTAAAAATAAATTAAAAAAAAAAAAAGAGTCTATGATTTTACAACAAATTAATGGATTTAAAATAACTGAGTAAACTAAACGATATATTCATGGGATATTTTATCTGAGGTATGCCTAATAACAAAGCTTTGGGAAATACAGAACAAATATTTGCTTTCTACTTTGTGGTCATTTGTTAACTCGGTCAACAATTAAAATGAAGCACATAAATCATCGAAGATTTGACAAAATATTCTGAGATTTGCAACATTATTAAATAATAGAATTCCAACACAGAGGAAGCCCTTTTGTTTGTTAGATGTTATAGACCCACTGCATGAGATGGAAGATGATGCTGGCATTTTAATGATTCTGATAGGATATATATTATATAAGGATCAGAAACACACAAAGTCTGCTCTATTCCACTTCCAACAAGTAACATGAATGAGCCACTGTAGATCTTGATTCTCCTGGTAACACTGCCTATACAGAATAGCAAAGATAAAAATGAATGGAATTTGCAACGATATGGATGGACCTAGAGAACATTATGCTAAGTGACTTAAGTCAGTAGGAGAAAGACAAATACTATATGATCTCACTTATATATGGAATCTAAAGATCTGAATAAATGAGCAAAATAAACAAAAATAATCTCAGAGATATAGAGGAAAAACTGATGGTTGCTAGAAGAGAGGGGGAGTAGGGATGAGGGAGGAGGGGAAGGAATTAGACAGCATAAATTGGTAACTACAATATTGCCACGGGGATATGAAAGACAGTTTGGGGAGTATAATCAATAATGTAAAGATTTTGTAGGGTGTCAGATGGGTACATGGCTTATTAGGGAGACCACTTTATGGACGGTGTAGATGCTTAACCACTGCACTATACACCTGAAGCTGAAGTTGAATAATATTGTATGTCAACTATAATTTAATATACATAGTCATGGGATATGGAGTATAGCATAGGGAACCGAGTCAAAGGAAGTATAACAGATGTAGACAATGTTAGGGGGCAATAGATTGGGGGAAGGAGGTTATCACTGTGAGGGGTGAAATGTCTAACTATTACATTGTTTTGTACACCTAAAAATAATAAATAAATAAATAAATAAAATGAAGAGAGACAAAATCGTCTTTGCTTTGAAATTAAGTTCACTTTGACCTGCTAAAAGTAGTGCCACGTCCTTAAATTAGGATTTTCTTAATGGTCCTTCACTGCACATCCACTGACAAATTTTCCCGCCTTTCCAAACCCTTGCAGTGAAATTAAGAAACAGATTCCACATATGATGGTAAACTGAGGGCTGCAATTAATGTATTCAGCGTATCCCATAATTTTTTTTCCATTAACAGAGTTGAAAACCAAGGAAAGACCAATAACAACAAGTCTCTGTTATTCCTGGAAAGTTACTCCATAAAGTGATGGTAAGTAAAAACAATGGTAAATTGTAGGACAGATGTATCTTCCTGCTCTGCATGGAGATGGTTCTCTTTTTTTTTTTTTTTTTTTTTTTAATTTATTGGGGTGACAATTGTTAGTAGAATTACATAGATTTCAGTTGTGCAATTCTGAATCACATCATCCATAAATCACACTGTGTGTTCACCACCCAGAGACAGCTCCCCTTCCATCACCGTACATTTGATCCCCCTCACCCTCATCCCCCACCCCCCAACCCCCTTACGCTCTGGTAACCACCAAATTACGTTGAAAGGCTCAAGTTTATGACACCTGAGGAGGAAGGAAATTGAGATGAAGAGACCCTATAACGTGGTAAGTCTCGACTTCTGAAATACCTGAAATATCTGGCAAAATCTTGAGGTTTGCCGAGTGAAACATGAGTAACTGAACTTTGCCTAATTACATTTTGCCTGTTATTACCATATTCTGGCATTATATTTATTAGATTTATTCTGTTATTTGGAACACTGATTAGATCTAACTTAATTCCCTTATGCTGATTTAGCTACACTGTTTTTGTGCTATCCTCGGAAAAGATGGACAGATACTAACACTTTATACTGTGTATTTTTGTCTGAGACAATGCTCCCAATTCAACAAATAGTTGTTGTGCACCCCCTACGCGACTCACATTGCTCTAGAAACTTTGGGTATGTTCATTAATGAAACAAGGATCGCCGATCTGTCATTCTTGTATTCTAGTGAGGAAAGACAGACAATAAAAAATAAATTTAGGGGAAGGCTAAGGAGTAAAAGAAAGAGTAGAGTAAGAGAAGGGTGATTGGGAGTGTGAGGATGACACTTAAAACAGGTACAGAAATTAGCCAAGCATGTATCTGGGAAAAGGAATATTATAAGCAGAGAAAATAACTGGAGCACGGCCCTAAGGTAGGACATGCCAGGTATATTGGCAGAAAGCAAAGAAGTGGGTGGAGGAGAGGAGGTCAGAAGAAGTGCTGGGGGCAGGTGAGACCATGAAAGGACTGTGAGCCACGGAGAGGTCTTTAGCTCTTATTTGAGTGAGATGGGGAGCTAGTGCAGAGTTTTGAACAGGGGGTGCTCTGATAGGGTGTATGCATTTAAAAGATTGTAAATGGGACTGTTTTCTTAATGTCTCTTTCTGATAGTTTGTTATTGGTTTATACAAATCAACTGATTTCTGAGTATTGATTTTGTATCCTGCTACTTTACTGAATTCATTTGTCAGTTCTAACAGTGTTTTGGTGGAATCTTTGGGACTCTCTATGTATAGTCGTGTCATCTGCAAATAATGACAATTGTACTTCCTCCTTTCCAATTTGGATGCCTTTTGTTTCTTTTTCTTTTCTGATTGCAGTGGCTAGAACTTCCAGTACTATGTTGAATAAAAGTGGAGAAAGTGGCGGGGGGGGGGGGCGGCGAAATGTTATGCTGTCTGCAGTAAAGAGAGTAGACTATAGGGAGCTAAGGGAGACAAGCAGGAAGACCCATTAGAAGGCAAATGCCACAATCCAGGCAAGATATTATGACAGTTTACATGTCAGTATTAATATGGAGGGATAAGGGTATGAGAGATAAAAGGACTCAAGGATGACTCCAAGTCTAGTGGCCTGAGGAACTGGAAGGATGAAGCTGTCATCAATTGAGATGGAAAAATCATGGGTGGAACAGGTTTGTGGGGAAAATATTAGGAGTTCAGTTTTGAACACAAAGTTTGACAATTCTTTTAGACGTCTAAGTGGATATATAAGTAGGAAGTTGGATATGTATGTCTAGAGTTTTGGAGAAAGGAGGCTAGAGACTCCTTTTCTTTTTTGACCTAATTCTCTACTCAAAACAAATAGAACATTCACCCAGGAAATTAGCACTGCTCCACGATGGACACTGCAAGAAGGTAGCTTTTGTTGGAATCCTTGAAAACAGATCTCTGATTCTGGATCTTAACTAAAAACATATTCCGAAACATACTTAGATTTGGTTTGATTTCTCACCTTGACATTCTGAACAGTGAGTGAAATTTTTCTAGAATAGTTTTCTGCCCATAAAAACCACTTATTCACTAATTCATGATATAAACATTTATTCATCTCCTACAACCTATGAGGTCCCTATTCTCCCCATAATCTATTATCTTGTTTGAACAGCAAAACTAGCCAAAGGTGCAGGGGGAAATGAATTTGAAAGAAACTCCTTGTAGAACAAAAGTTGGAAGGACAGCCTGGCAATTCCTTGATTTTGAGAAGAATTGCACTGAGGGCATCCTGATGTGAGAGCAACATTTCAGAGAATATAACAGCAGCAAACAAAAGCATCATCTGGAGACAGGTGAGTTTCTGCTGCCACAGAGAATTGTTGAAACAATATTTTACATGTAACACATGCGTTTTATGCCTTGTGGTTCTTTGAAAACTGAAAATTGTCCTCACATATTCAGGGTGTTTAAAAAAAAATTGGAGAAAGCAGAAGGTAAAATAAAGAAACTAACCCCCCAAAATTATATCCCAGCACTTTAAATTTTTCTTTTCACTATAAGTTCCATGAGACAAAATATTAGAAAGGTGGAGGATCCTTATGGGTAGAATGGCAGTAGATAGACATTATAAGAAGTCCATTAGAAGTAGAAATTCAATTCAAATGTGTTTAGTGTCCCTCATGTGCAAACAATGGTTGGAAATATGAAGAGTAATGAGAAACAGTCCTCTCCTGTATTTATTGCTTCATAGGAGAGAGAACTTCACTATACACATAAAAGACACTAATACCAGGCAGACTGTGCTAAATAGGGAAAGAAGAGATTAATTATGAGACTGATATGATTATGCTTCTCAGAGAACTAAAGAGGTCTGCTAGGTTTTTAATAAAATGCTATTAATAAAGACCAGTAATTAGGATGGAGAGGAATTTCTACGCAGAGAGAACTTGAGCATTGATCTGGAGGCAGGAATCAAGGACATATATGGGACAGTTAATGGTCCAGTGTTACCACAGCATTAAAAAGTAGGGGATGGGCCCAGGCCAGTGGCGGCCAGCGTGAGCAGCTGGCACAACTAGACTGAGAAACAACGACTTGAACTGGAGTGGGGAGAGGCGAAAGAAGGGGGCAAAAAAAAAAAAAAAAAAGAGTAGGGCTAAGTTAAATGTACACATATATGAATAATGTAATGTAACTGTAAAGAGCTAAGCATGATGCCTGACATAGTAAGGGCTCAATAAGTTAATCAAATGTTAGCTTGCATTTGAATATAATTTAGACAGTGTGATAATGACTGAGATAAAAATGGTTTGGGAAAAGTGAAAATTAGTAATTAAGGATGGACACAGCTTGTGCAGATTCTTCAGGCTGCATGCAATTAGAAATAGATTTACAACTTTTGCAATTATTTTTGATAGTTTTCAGGTAGAACTGATGTATGAAAAATTGCACATATTTAAAGTGTACAATTGGGTAAGTTTTGACATGTATACACCCATGAAATGAATCCACAATCAAGATAATAGACCTATCCATCATCCCCTCAAATTTTCTCATGTCCCTTAGTAATCCTTCCCTCCTACTCCCCAGGCAACAAATGATTTGTTTTCCATCAAGTAAAAATTAGTTTGCATTTCCTAGAATTCTGTAAAAATGGAATCCTAAACTTCATTCTCTTTTTTTCCCTAGATCTTTTCATTCAACACGAATACTTTGAGAGTCAACCATGTTACCATATGCACCAGTAGTTCCTTTCTTTGTATTGCTGAATACTATTTCTTTGTGTGGATATACCACAGCTTGGTTCTATTCACCTGTTGATGAACATTTTGGCTGTTTCCAGTTGGGGCTATTACAAATAAAGCTGCTATGAGCATTCAGGTACAAATCTTTTCTCTTGCACAAGATACAAATACAAGATATGTCTCTTTGGTAAATATCTAGGCTTGGATTGGCTGGATCACAGGATGGGTAAACATTTAACCTTTAAAGAAACTGCCAAATTCTTTCTCAAAGCTGTTGTATCATTTTACATTCCCGGCAGCAGTGCCTGAGAGTTTGTTTCTCCACATTCTTCCCAACATTCAGTATTAAGTCTTTTTAGAAATTTATTCTCTCACCACAAACAACCACACACAAATAGCCCTTCTTCACTGATGGGATAAGTTCTATAGACAATGTTTTCAATGAATTTAAAAAATAGCAAAATATCTATATAATTCAGAAAAATAGATAAATGCCAGGGCAAAGTTAAGAAAATAGTTAAGGGGGTTGACTTTTAGAAAGTAGGCTGAAAGGTAGGAAGAAAAGGAATAGAATACTACTGATATTTATTATATTTTGAAGACTATTGACTTTTTAAAGATACCATGGATTATTTTAACAGAAAATTAAAATATTTTAAATGAATAAACCTATCTCAGAGTTCTTTTCACAAGAGCACATATGTTAGCTATGTTTAATTAAAATATGCTATCACATGAAATCCTTATTAGTTACTTGGTATTTTCAAAATACACTGTGAATTAATCACCATACTTAATGTATTTTGTAGCTCTTAAATCAGAAGAAGCATTATTGCAGATAACCTGGAGAAGATAAAGTGTTCAAGAATTTGTTTATTATGAACAGAGTTCACAGTAAAAAATAATTGAATAAACACTATGAAGACAAGTACTTTTTATAGTCATTAACTACACTGCATTAGATGTTTATCTTTTGGAAGGTACTGGTGGAGATTAAATTTAAATAACTGACAAAGGTTAGAATAATTTGTAATTAAAGACACACAGCTTTAATTCATGTGTATTAAAGCCTTTAGTCTCATTTTTAATAAGACATGGGAGGTAGTAGAATGTAAGGGTGAAGTACATGGTCTTTGGTGACAAAAAGCCTAAGTTTAATTCCTGACATCCCTATTTGTTAGCTATGTGACAATATATGTAAGGCAGCATTAAAAGCCTCTGTTTCTTCATCTCCACAAATAGCATAAAAATGATATCTATTTCTTAGGATTGTTTTGAGGACTACATGATGTAAATTCCAAGCATAGTGCCTGGCACATAAGTGCTCAGTCAAGTTCAGCAATTGTTATTACCTGGGATTCGTTACTGTAAAACACCCCAGGAGCTAAAAGTATTATAGGGGCTTTAATTGAAAAATGCTTGGATTTTATAACCATCTATGCTAATTAAAGCAGTTAATCATTAAAATCCTAAAAGGACTCAAATTATGTTACTGTAAGGAGAAACAGACATCAACCTCTAGTTGATTAGTTAACTGCACTAAGTTTCTTTTGAATCCCTATTGTTCTCTTGACAAATGAATGTCAGAGCATATTTTATGCTTAAGGCAATGGAGCTAATATTAGTTCTGCAAATATTTTTAAGTCATGGCTAGGAGATGAAGATATAAGATTATAGTAAATTCTGTGAGCAATTAACTTCTATCAATCTTTTTGCTAATTTATCTTCAAATTCACCAACTCTTTCTTCTGCTCGCTCCATTCTGTTGTTAAATCCATTCAATGAATTTTTTTATTCCGTAGTTTTGGAAATTCCATTTGTTGTAAACATTTTTTATTTCTCGGCTGAGAATTTCTATCTCTTTAATCATTTCAAGCATATTTTCTATTATGTCACTGAGCATAGCTATAAGAGCTACTTTACAATCCTTGTTTGCTATTTTTAGCATCAGAACCAGTGTCCATTGATTATTTTTTATTTTGAGAGTAGTACACATTTTCTTGGTGTTTGACAAGAACTTTAATTGTAACCTGACTTGAAATGATTAAACAGATAGAAATGATTAAAGAGATAGTTTTTAATTGTGAATGTTCAATTGTGAAGACTGAGTTCTGTTATAGTCCCCTGATGAATGTTGATTTTTATTTGGTTGTTTTTTTTGGTTTAGAAGTCAAGTAACTTGGTTGTAGTAAAACTGTAAATGTATTGTCTTGAGAAACAGCTCCAAACTCATTCAATGTTTTAACCTTTAAATGGGCTGCCCACTGTTTACCAGGCACATGTCTGAATCAGAGAGGTTTGGGCTAAGTTTATTCACAGAATTTGTTTCCTCCTTCTCCGGTTCTCTCCTTTCTGCAATTCCACCCTCACGTTCCAGTGGCTTTGGTTGCCCTGAAATCTATCTTTTAGGTGACAGAAACTCAAGGTTCCTTTAAGACTTTTAGTCACCTCATGCAGCAGCAATTGGAGTCTGTCCTCAATCTACAATCCATAAAATTCAGAAACTCTCTCATATAATTCCATTTGTCTAAATGCTAACTTCCTTTCAGAAACTGCCTGCTTTGTTTGTTCTCCAGTGCCTTCATGTGGTTAATCTTTGTATTTTTTTCCAGAGTTTATAGTTGTTATCTGTGGGAGGGTTGGTCTAGTGCAAGCTTACTCAGTCATACCAGAAGCACACAGGCCACTAATTATATTTAAGTTATACTCTCCACAGGATTTGGGTAGGATTAGTGGTAAGGGGTACAAAGATATCTGGACTACTACCACCTTTCCCAGGAGAAAGTAACTCTAATTCGATGGGGTTAGATTCCAGAATACTGATCAGAGTGTATTTACTTGTGGGCAGGGTCATTATTTGTTCAAAAGTCACCCTGACTCTTTAAACTGAGTTGATGCCAAATTCAACAAGGAGAAAAAACAAATCACTTTGCTTTCTTTCTCTGCTCTTTTTATCAGGAACACTTAGACACTTTCATTTCTTCATCTTCAGGCACTTAACTGGAGCTCAATTTAAGATCTGGATGTAAGGGAGGAAAAGACCTCAGATCTAGGCCACGTTCAGGAAACCTAAGGGCACTACATTAGAGTTTGGGAGATAATTCTCTTTGATACTTTTTTTAAAGTATTCAGTTTGTCTTTATAATTTTCCCTTGAGGAAGTTCACAGAAAGGAGGGGTGTTTAGATAGCAGAATTTGGACATTCTGGATCCCCCAGCAAAAAATAATTTACTAGCTTCCCAAACCTTTCATTAAGGCCCTAAATAGTGACAGTCAGAGGGTATGACACAAAAGTGAGAGATGTGGGGGAAGGAAAGCACGGAGGATTGTAGTAGAAAATAACCTGTTAGAAGAGCTCTAATTTTCTTAGAAACTACACAGAATTTTAAACATCTTTAGATCATATATAATTAAATCACAAAAAAGAGTTCCCACAATAAATTATACAAGAGGGGCTAGAACCAAGATATGCTCACTCCAGCCCAGTAAGTTTCCAACAATACCACATGCCAACAAGCAGTCGATAAGTCTACACTCCCAAAATTAAAGAACTTTGTTGCTGGAAAGATTATGAATCTCATCATTAACTTTCAAGCCCCACTAGAAAATCCCTGGAGTTTTGTTCCATTAAAACTTTTACTATTATAATTCTGAGAAATTTCTTGCAATGATAAAGTTCTTTATATAGTTAGGTGGCTTAAAAATCTTACTGAGATATCATTTCTACTGCTTAATTAACATTTCAGCCTTTGTTAATATATATCCCATTTCATCCCACTTCCTGTGCTCTCATTAAAACAAATGAATTGTGTCTTTGTACATAGTTTCTTTTATATAAAAAATCTTTTTTATATAAAAAAGTCAAATGTGAATGTTTTATGATAAACGTTTCCCCCTTCTGCCTTGAATTTTTCAGGTATAAAATATCCTTACCTAATCATATAAACAATATTTGAATGTTATAACAAAGTATACTTTCTGTACCAACTATTAGGACTTAATAAAATGAATATCCTTTGGTTATCTGAAAATAGTTCTGTTTTTATGCCAACTTACAATACTGACAAACCCTTAACACTTGGCTGATTGTTATAGAATAATAAATTATTCTTTGACTGTCTAAGTCTGGAAATGTTGAAAAGCTATTCAACAACCTGGCTTTAGTTAAGAGTGAATAAGTTCTATAAATGCTTCACAAATTACTACACCGCCATAAGATTGCCCTCCTCTAAAAATGCTAAGTAAAGCAAACCAAATACAGACAAAAGTCAATTGCTCCACGATCTGTTCATAAAATACATGTCTCTAAAGGCAACCACACCATCTCTAACCTTCGACTTATGGCTAGTCTCTGACTCCATCAGGCCCATACATAGAACCAGCTGTGTAGTTTTATGACCAACATAAACACTATAGCATCTGTTCAACCCGCTGCTAGTGGTTATATACAAAGTGTGTTCTGGCCCACAACCTCCCAGGACAACTTCTTAAATCCTCTGAATTCCCTATTTCTCATTTAAAACCCCACATTTCTCCATTGACATGGCCGTACTTTATACATTCATTACATAAAATTACAATATATTTTTTAAAAAGATTCCTTAGTCTCTCCTCTGTATCTAATTCATCTAAGGATTCACTTGCCATTCCCTCTTTTTGGACTCGAAAACAAGCCATCAAGGTTCTTTGGATGTGAACCTATGCCCGACACATCATTTATAACTAGTAAAATTGTTTTTAAAGACAACAAATGTGTCACAATGAGTGAGGTAATATTTTCTTATGCAGTTGACTTTTCAATCTGGCAGTGGTGTCTTTGTTTTGTCAGGATGTAATTATCTAGTATTCACACAGAAATGCTAAGTCATACCCAGTGTGAAATGTAAATGTCTTAAGTAGGTTCTGACAAGGCAATGTGGAAATTGCTGAAGCTTCATGATGAGTTCATGGGGCTCATTATTATATTCTCTCTAATTGTATGTTCGAAATTTTCCATGTTAAAAGTTAAATTAAAAACTATAGAGAGCGCTTTGAATAGAGCAAGTCACTCTGGACTCTACCATTTCAATAGGACCTATGTACAAATAATCAGTTAAAGTACACATATTTAGAATTGTTGACCTGTGTTCAGATTAATCTCCAATTTCCAGACATCTGTGATGTGGAACTATGTACAAACTGTGGAAAATCAAGAAATTAGAGGAACCCGATTTCCTTTCCATCCAAACTAATTGGTGAGAACAGAGCCCTCATCCTCCTTAGGTCCATGCAACCTGCCCGTCATTCAGCATTTAGCTACTGCAGAAGTGATGTGCACATCATCACTTCTAGCGCTGACCATTTTACCATCAATCTTGTCCCTTCCAGACTCATTATGAAAAATGGAACTGCTACTTAAAGGGACTTTTTTAGTCTCTTAGCTCCTAGTCTGGACTTGTCATCACCTAAGTATTTCGAATTTTTGAGGAAAACCTGCTGAAATTTCTAGAATTAAAATTTTAGGTTAGGGTGCTTTCCAAAAAGTACATCATATAACTTTAAAGACAACCATGCATCCTTTTAAAGACTTGCAGAGATTTCTTAGTATTTCTTAGCATATTTTTATGTATTGAACATATTCCATTAAAAGAAAATGCTCTCCCTTAGTCCTTAGCTAAATTTCTCATACTAGAATTTAGTTTTCTAAGTCCCTAACTCAGTTATTTTCATGGAGTTGTTTACTCCCTTATTTGAGTACTAAAAACATGCCAGGCATTCTTTCAAGTGCTGAGGATATAGCACTAAAACAAACAAGGCATTCTAAAGGAGTTTATATTTAACAGGGAAACAGATAATAAAAAATAAATAAGTAGTATGCCAGATGCTGATAAGTGCTCTGGAAATAAATAAAGCGGTGAAAGAGGGATGGGAGGGATGTTGATGTTTTGTAAAAAGTAGCCAAGAAAGATTTTATTGTCAAGTTGATATTTGAATCCATGGAGCTTTGACATGAGACATAAACACTAAAATAACTGAAAGAAGACAATGTTACAGACAATAGAATGGCAACGGCTTTAAAGCAACAACATACTTTGTGAATTCAACGAACAGCAGGGAGTGGGACTAGGCAATAGGATGGGACCAGATCCTGGCGGCCCCAAGAAAATTGCCTTGTACACCAAGCCGAATGGAACCATTGCAGGGTTTCAAGCAGAGGAGTGACAGAACACAATTTATCTTTTCACAAGGTTCCCTCTGGCTACTGTCTTAAGAATAGACTTTAAAGATGCAAAGTTAGAATCCAGGAGACCAGTAAGGAAGCTAACACGCAATCCAGGCAAGAGATCAAGGCTTCCTGGCCCTGGGTAATAATGGTGGAAATGGTGAGTGGTGATTAAACTCCAGACATAATTTCAAGACAAGGCCAACAGGATTTGCTGATAGGTTGTATATGGGGTGTAATAAATGTCAGGAATGACTCTAAGGTTTTTGGTCTGAGCATCAGAAGAAAATAACTGCCATTTGCTGAGAAAGGGAAGACCAGGAGAGGGCAAAGCAGCGTGCAGATCATTTTCTGAGACCTGGCCTTGTTGCTCCCTTTCTCCATTTTACCCCCAAAATTACATAAAGTTCACAGGTATGTCATGAGAGCCACGAGATGACAGGGTTTGTCATTACCCCTCAATAAACACAAGAAGGCCTCCAATAGCACTTCCTTTCCACTCTCTATATCCCATCCTTCTCTCCTAGAACACAGAAATAGAAAAACCTACCTCACAACCTTTTCTGAAAACATACTAATCACAGGAAAAAGATCAGATTTATGGGAGCTGAGAGGTGGCAAACTGCCCACAGCTGTATTTCTAAGAGAAAAGAATGCCTCACAGGAAGTCAAAGTCAAATTTCCCTCCTGAAGCCCAGGTGAGTCCGGTGCAGATACCACCTGAGTTCAGAGCAGAAGCAGGATTTGAGCTGCTCAGGAGCTTCTCAAACACAGGAGAGAGGTTACCACTGAGGCAGCTCAGCAAGAAGGAGGTTCCCGAGGAGCCAGGCCACATTTGGGCAGCCTATGGGGAAAGTATACATCAAATCCCAGGTGTGGTTGCAGGAAGGAAAGGGCATGGGGCCATGCAAGGACAGGTCAAGAAGAGAAACCTGGGCTGAGCCTGTAGGTAGAAAGTACAGCAGGAAGGCAGAAATCATGGCTGGCAAGATAACCACCTCCTCTGGGATTTCTTCCTGAGTTCCCCTCCCTTGACTTCCCAGCCCCCAAGCAGAACTGACGTCTCCTTGGCACCATCACATACTCTGTACACTTTTAGGAAGTATCTATGTTATATGTGTGTTTATGTGCCTGTCTAACATCTGGGAAGTTTCTCAGATAGTGAAAGTTCAATCAGCACTCATGGAAATGAGTTGAAGGCTGGGGCACAGGAAGAAAATTCAGACAGCACTTAGAGTCTCCTCTCAATGCAAAGAAACCAGAAGACAATTGCATTAGTTTCCTATGGCTGCTGCACCAAATAACCACAAACTCGGTGCCTTAAAACAATACACCTTTGTTCTCTAACAGTTCTGGAGGCCAGAAATCCAAAATTAGTTTCCCTGAGCTGAAATCAAGTTTCCAGCTGGGCCAGCCTCCTTCAGATCTTCTTGGGAAGAAACTGTTCCTTACCTCTTCCAGCTTCTGGCTGCTGCTAGTATTCTTTGGCTTGTGGCTGCTCCAATCTCTGTGTCTGTGGTCACATTACCTTCTATTCTGTACATGTATCAAATCTCCTCTTGCTTCTCTTATAGAAACGCTTGTGACTGCATTTAGTGCTCACACGGATAAGCCAGAATAATCTCCCCATTGCAGATCCTTAATTTAATTACATCTGAGAAGACCCCCTTTTTTGCCATACAAGGTCACATTCACAGTTCCCAGGGTGTAGGATATTTTTTGGGAGATCATTATTCAATCTACTATAACAATCAACTTTGTTATATATAAAGGCAGAAAGAATGAGGTGGAAAGAATACAGGAGGGAAAGACATTGCTCTGAGAATATCTTGTATTCTTCTGACTTTGGACAACATGTTCTTCATATTTAAATAAAATAAAATTCAATAAGAATGAGAAAGGAGAGAAAACCTTAAGTTGAAAGCAAACTGAAAGAAAGTGCCAATATTTCAAATAAATAACAACCACACCTAAGGGGTAGGAGAGAAAATATTAATCCAAAATCCAAACAATATATGATCACAGTATTTGATCATATATCTCAGTAGCAGGAGAGATGGAGTGCCAAAGGGACACCTGAAAACAAATAACCAAAAACAAATCCTGGAGTATTTTTGTAGGTTTGTTTTTTGTAATAGCGTAGACAAAACAATTCTGAAACTATTTGAGGTGCATTCTATAAATGAACAAGTGAGCAAATATATTGATATTTTTGAGAAGCAGAGCTATCACTGTAGAAGAAGGGGTATAAAAATATTGAATGAGGAAAAGCAAAAAAGAACCCTATGGTAAATAATTAAATTTGGTCGTACTGGTGTAAATTATGATTTCTGAAACGTGTGTATATGTATATCTCTGTATATATATGTATACTTGTGTGTGTGTGTGTGTGTGTGTGTGTATTTAGGTATGTGTATACATGAGCATGTATTTCCTAGATCTGCCCACTAGGAACTAGAAGCAAAGACACCCTGGTAGCAATGAGCACACCTAGCACCCAGACCTTGATCTCTAATACTATTTCCCACCATAAAAACACCAGGGCTCCTCAGAGAGGCTGGTTTCAGAACATGGACAATGTGGATTACAAAAACCTAGAATATCTCGTGCCAAAAAGTAAAGAAGTGCTCACCAAGGGCTAGGGCATGTCAGAAGACACAGAAACAAACCCTCTGGAGCTCCCACTAGTCAAATCCGTGATCATTTGAGCACTGAAATCATTAAGGACAATAATGAATTACAAACCATTGAAAAATTGGAATCTGTGACCCATTTGTCTAATAAATAAAGGATAAATCAGCCAACGGGGGAGAGTGGCAGTTAGTTGCTTACAGTAAAACGCCAGTGCAGACAGGAAAATGTGAGAGGCGTGCTGGAGCTGGCCAATTACCAGTCGGCAACCATCATATTACAGGTTGGTTCAGGCGAGCACCATCATTGGATATCAATCTAAGGGGAAATTATTATTAAATTTGGATTGCCTTAAAGGGTCTCTCCCTTATTACTTATTGATGACAAGGAGAAAGGTAGTGGTTATACAGTGGAGAATTGAACATCTTGACCGGGTTCCAAAATTAAGATCATTATTAAGGGGCAGATGGGTATCATGTGCCTCAAGAAGTGATGCCCTGACAAGGATACGATGTCACTCATGAAGTACTCCAACCGAGAATACACAACCAGAATATAAGTATGAGACACCATCAGACAAACCCAAAGGGAGGAATGATTCTATTAAAAATATATATAGTGTATTCTTTAAAAATGCCAATAACTGTAAAAGACAATGAAAGGCTGTTGAAATATCCCAGTTTAAAAGACCCTGAAGACATGATAACTAAATGCAATACGGGATCCTAAGCTATATTCTGTACTGAGGAAAACTACTAGAAAGACATCATTAGATCAAATGACAAAATTGAAATGTGAAAGATAGGTTATACAAAATGTATTAAGGTTGAATTTCCTGAAGTTGTTTAACTACATCATTTCTAGTATGTGAGAGGATATCACAATTCTTAGGAAATAACAGAGAAGTATTTAGGAGAAAAGGACTATGCAGTATGCAACTTACTCCTAAATGGCTCAGCAAAAAATCATATGTGCATATGTGTGAATATATATGGTGGGAGGTTGGTGCTCACAGTGGTAAAGCAAATGCACTAAAATGTTAGCAATACGTGAATCTGAGTAAAAGATATACAGATGTTCTTTGTGCTGTTCTTATTCTTGCAACTTTTCTGTGACTGTGAAATTATTTCCAAATATGAAGTTTTTAAAAATTGCATTGTTCACTGTCATCTTCAAGCTATTAGGAGAAGTAGCAAAAATTATTGAGCCAACAATAGAGCTCTTTGAGATGAAAATAGTACTGTGAAGCATTTTTAAAAGAGGCATCACTTCAGACCGATTTTTGTGGACTCTAAAACCCTGACTTTCCCATTACTTTATCATAAAAGTCTGCACACCCAATAGCAGCACCTCAGGATCTTCACGTTACTCCTCCTGAATTCAAGCAGGAATGAGTCACTACTAAGTAAGCCTACCCCTTACAAAAATCCTTCTAAATAAAGGATCACAGTAACAAATATATTAAAGATAAGAAAAATTCTGGCAAAAACTTGGTCTAAAGAACCATAACTCCAAACTATGGGCTGAGATTCTATTCCATGACAACACATCATCAGAGACCAAAGAATCAAGTTTAGGAGGGCAGTCTTTTACACTAAAAGAGATGGTAGACTTCAAATCCTTTTCATTTTTTTTTGGCAATTTGTTGCCAGGCTTCTTAGCAAAATAAAGAGAGATTATGGAGGTTATTAGAATTAAGAAATACTAATATACAATAAATGTTCCTTCACAAGAGGCAGCTTGGGGTATCCTCCATCTGTACTCATTTAGCCATACCTTTCATGAGCTGAACAGGAAAGATCTGAGACTGTCCAGAAGCACATAGGCAGGCCGATCTCCCAATGTTCTAATGCCCACCTCTCTCTTCTTTTAGACAGTGCTAAGCTTCCCCTGCTCTTATTGGTCCCACATATCTTCAGCAATCCTCCAGGAAATGACACCTGTCATCTCACATGCACTGTCTTTCGTGTTTGCTCGAACCAGACTCCCACTCAACCTAGAACAGGTAGGATTATCAGGCGCCTGCAATCCACACACCATCTCTATGGGACTTTAGCAAATGCTGCGACAAGAATTACAGCATCACATAACCGAGCTGCAAGACATTTCTGAGACCTAAGCTTACATCCTTGTTTCACAGAGGAAAGTTAGACCAACAGGAGCAAGATGACTTGCTTATCCCTCAGAGTAGGAGAAATCGTTAGTTGTCCAGCTTCCCAGCAAGTCACTGAGTTTCCAAGCAACTCAGTATATGGTTCTGCAAAAAGTAACCTCTAATATGGAAAGAGCCTATGACTTTGCCACATTTTTAACACAATTCATAAAGTCATTTCCTTATCCAATAGGTGAAGTTTACTTTCTGCCTTTTCTTCTCAATCTCAGTCTCTCTCCCTCTCTCTCCCTTGTCTTTCTTTTTCCACATTACTCCCTTTTCCCTTTTGTCTCTCTCTTTCTCCTCTTACTTTATCTACTTTTTCTTGAAAAACACAACAGGTTCATTGAAAACAATCTGGAAAATGCAAAAATTATACAAAAATAAGTTATCTATAATCTCACCACATGGAGCAAATAGTTGGTTAATTTTCTTCTAGTGATTTTTTCCTGTGTGAATCTGAATTTTATGTGTATAGTTCCAGCTTGAATCTAAACTGAGTGCCCTGGACTCTGTAGTCCCTGGATACCAACAAAGGGACCTGAAGTAAAGGAAACCAAACTCTTTGTAGGTTCATATAAGACAACTTCAAAGTCTCCTGGGCACAGCCAGTGAGACTGAATTATGCAAACGGAGACACTGGACAGTAAAATGTGTGACACAGACATTCATGAGCCATCATTTGCAGTCACAGGCTAGACCGCTAAAGCTTAGAGAAACTCAGCCCACAAACATACTACAAAATAGCTAACATACTAACAAAATAGCTAATATATCAAAAATTAAAATAAGACCCAGTATTATATATATTATATTATTATATTATATTATATTATATTATATTATATTATATTATATTATATTATATTATAAGACCCAATCTTATAGTAAAATAAGACCGGTCTTATATTAATTTTTGCTCCAAAAGACGCATTAGAGCTGATTGTCCAGCTAGGTCTTATTTTCGGCAAAACACGGTATATACAGTTTTGTATCCTGTCCTTTTAAGTTTTAATCTTAAGTCATCATCAAAATACTTTGAAAACATATAGTGGCTTTTCAACTCTGTCCTTTGCTATGACCACGAAATAAGGTTTCAGGCATCAACACTCTCATCTGGGCCTCTGATGGAGGGTTCCAGTGACAGGCAGATTCTTTTTTTTCCCAAATGAAATTGGACTAGAAACTTCAGAGAGTGTGTTTCCATTTAAAGCAAAGATTGATTTCTAAAGAAGCTTCGGAGGATCACACAATTATTACTGTGTATTGTTCAGTGCGTTCCTGGGGCTTACATCAACATTGGCAACAAAAAGATTTGCATTGCCAATCTTTTGTGATGCATTTTAGTATTTGTGATGTTGTTGTTCTAAATTTCTCTGCTCTATCTCCCTACGCAATACACCTGGTCTTGTTAAACAAAATGTTATCTTCGCACTTGGAAAAAAAAAAGAATAAAATGTCTAATCGTGAAAAATGCTTATCTAAATTATCCGCATTGTTTCCTCGAGTTTCTTATTACCAACTACTTGTATGCTGTCTTCATAAACTGTTTATATCTTATACCCTATTCAGGAGAGGTGGAAGGAAGAGTCAAATACAAAATAGAAAACAAAAACAGGAAAGTGTCACATGTATGCATTTACATGGGGCCTTGTGACTGTGTCCAGGCCACAGGTCACCTCCCTGCTGCATCATAACTTGCTCTAAGCTCTCCTACTCCACCGGAACTGCTCCTAATTTTTTGTTTTGTTTTGTTTCAATAGACTTTATTTTTCAGAGTAGTTTTAGGTTCACAGCAAAATTGAGGGGAAAGTACAGATATTTCCCCTATACTCCACACAAGTACAGCTTCACCCACCAGAGGGGTTCAATTGTTACAACTGATGAACCTACACTGACACATCATAACCACCCGAAGTCCATAGTTTATATTAGGGTTCAGTCTTGGGATTGTACATTCTATGGTTTCAGACAAATGTATAATGACGTGTATCTACCTTTACAGTATCACACAGAGTAGTTTCCCTGCCCTAAAAATCTTCTGTGCTCTGCCTATTCGTCCCTCCCTCCTCTCCTAAACCCTGGACACTACTGATCATTTTCACTGTCTCCATGGTTTTGCCTTTCTCCAAACATCATAGAGTTGGAATCATATAGCATGCAGCCTTTTCTGACTGGCCTACTTAGCTTAGTAATACTCATTTAAGTTCCTCCATGTCTTCTCGTGGCTTGATAGCTCATTGCTTTTTAGTGTTGAATAATATCACATTGTCTGGATATTCCACAGTTTGTCCATTCACTTACTGAAGGGCATATTGGTTGTTTCCAAGTTTGAGCAATTATGAATAAAGCTTCTATAAACACCCATGTGCGCTTTTTTGTGTAGAGCTAAGTTTTAGATTCTTTTGGGTAAATTCCAAGGATTGTGATGGATAGGTTATACAGTAAGAGCATGTTTCGTGTTGCAGGACACTGCTAACCTGCCCCCCAAAGTGGCTGTGCCATTTGGCATTTCCACCAGCAGTTAGTGAGAGTCCCTGTCGCTCCACGTCCCTCCCAGTACTGGGTGGTGTCAGTGTTCTGGATTTTAGCCGTTCTAATAAGTGTGTAGTGTTTCTAGTTGTTGGTGGTTTTTTGTTGTTGGTGGTGGTTTTTTTTGTTTGTTTGTTGTTTTGTTTTGTTTTTTACTAGCCCTGTTACTGCCCATCTTGGCCTCCAGCTGGAGTTTGCTACCCTCTACCTCAACTTGCCAAGACAACTTATTCTTGGGATCCTTCAGGCCCAGCACAAAGGTTTCTTCCTGAGGATGCTTCCCTGAAGAGTCAGCTGGGCTTCAGTCCTCCAATTACACACGCTCAGAACTCACTAGTTTTCTCCTTCCTAGCACACATCTCAATGGGCCAAATAATTACTTGTGTCACCTGGCACTTATTTCCCTCACCAACTCCATAGGAGCAGGGATCCCTAGCAGCATGTTTCACAGAGGAAGGCTCAATAACTGTTTGTTGAATGAACTGATGAATACATAACAATACATCCACAGATGAACATGAGTGTCTAGAGTTCCTTTGCCAACCACATAAATTAGCCCCACAAGTGAACACTGCTCTACTGACTGCATTAGATATCTCGACTGGTAATCTTCACTGCTGGTTTTACATCAGAATTTAATGCTTTGAATGTTGTCAAATTTGTGAGAGGTGTCAGAGACTCAAGCTTAAAGAGAAACCATTTGAAAGTTTTTAAAAATATTGTGAGAAAAAAATCATATTGTGAAATAAACACCTATTATACAATTTTAGACGGATACATGGATTGATACAATCCCTCCAATATCAACACACTTAGTAAGTGCTTTAGAGATATTAGGAAAATCTTCAGAATGCAAGGATAGAACCAAGAAGAAAAGAAAGCCAAACAGCACTGACTTTCTTGTACCCAAGCTTAAAGGTCACCTGAATCCAAAGCCAGCCTGTGTTACCTGGCAAGCACACATGGTTCATAGGGACAATAAAACACCATATTGGAATCATCTTGCAGAAATCATGTTTATGCAGCCACTGAGCCTACCTAGCTTCTTCTGTCTCAGGTGTCCTCAGTAAGGACTCTTGTCTGCCCCTGTCTGCCTTGAATTCAGCTTTCTCACTTAGGTCATATCTTAGGTGTATCCTGTGCTAGAGTCTACGGCACACATGCTGACCCCACCCCACTCCCTGGAACACAAGCCCCTCATGTGAACTGGTACAGCACGTGGAGGAAGAGAATGTGGACACAGGAAGTTATCCAATTTAACGTGATGGAAGAACATCCTGAGATCAGACAAGTTCCTTGGGAGAATGGTGTCATTGAAAGAACAGGGGTCGCCAAAGACAAAGAGGACATGGGAAGCATCCCAGGTAACACAGAAGGATCCAAAGAAAGAGATTTTGGAGGTGCCAACAGCTGAGAGGGGAATGCACCAATGTTTGGCAGTGACATGACATCCAGACAGAAGCCGAACAGTAATCAGTGGTAAGATCAAACTGTGATACAGGAGTCAGAAGGGGAGGGTAAGCTGTGGTCTTCGAAAGGCACTTCTGATTCAGATAATTGTGAAAATTTGAAGAATGTCTAATTTGAGACTAATTCTTCTCTTCAATCAAGAAGACTGGCCCAGAAAAATGAAGAAGCAAAACTTTTTGGTGCCTTCTGGGTACTTTCCTGAAACCACTACTTTGCAATTCCTAATCATGGTAAATTCTAGGGTAACCTGTGGAAAATTCAAACAGGATCAGAACTCTTCAGTTTCTAGCAAGAAGGAAGTGCTGGTATGCTGGTGTGATAGGCAGAAATCTAAAGACATCCCCTAAGACTCCTCTCCCTGGCTATTCAATCAAACGCTGTACTACCGGTAGTACTGCTATGGGATTTTGCAGATGGTATTAAGGTTACTAATCAGCTGATTTTAAAATAAAGAGATTATCTTGGATTATGTAAGTAGTATTACATGAGTCATTAAAAGTCAAAGATTTAAGGTAGAAGAGTCAACAGAGTCAGAAGGGGAGGTAACAGAGACTCAAAGCCTGATAAGGACTCGATCCAACATTACTAGCTTTAAAGATGGAGGTGGAGGTCATAGGCTAAGGAATGGAGGTGGCCTCTAGAATCTGAGATCAACCTGTGGCCAACAGCCAGCAAGGAAGCAGGGACCTTAGTCCCACAACCACAAGGAACTCAATTTTGTCAACAACCTGAACGGACTTGGAAATAAATTCATCCCCAGGGCCTCCAAAAAGGAACACAGCCTTGTCCACACTATGATTTCATCCTTGTGAAACCAGTAGCAGAGATGCTGTCTGAGCCAACTCAGATCTCTGACCTACAGAACTGTGAGATAATAAGTTTCTGTTGTTTTTAAGCCAAGTTTGTAGTACTTTGTTATGACAGCAATACAAAACGAATACATCTAGCTTGCCTACCCTGACACAAAATTAAGTTGTATTTTTTTTTCTAATTATAAAATATATTTTATAGAAAATTTAGAAAAGATAAAAAGGTTACACCAGATTCTTCACAGCAATAACTTGAGATCTACACCATTTTGGAATTAACATTGAAATCAATTGCCATTGGTCTATACTACATCTCTGAGTTCTAACTAGCAGAGAAGAGACAAAGGAAGAAAATAAGAAACAAATTAGCAGTTTCATTTCATAACTACCAAAGTATAGAGGTCCTTGGTAGATTTTGATTCTGAAGTTCAGCCCCCAAACCAAGGTCAAATGAAAGCCTTTTAGTTTCCCTACTGGAGTGTGAGCCTTAAGGACTTCATAGCCCGTAAGTGGTCGCCTGATCATGGGAGGATACATGAGAATGAGAAGGCCCCCTCCTTGGAGAGGTTCTTTACAGGGTGGTTGACTGAATGGAGACTAGGAGACTAAGGTCACTGTGTTTGAGCACAGGGAGATCCGAGAGAGAGGGAGAGAAGGAGAGAGAGTGAACTAGAGAAAGAGAGAGAGAGGGGTATTCCCATCACAACAAAAGTACTTAGTAAATAGAGCCTAACCCAGGGATCTACTTTCTCTTCTCCCATAGAAGGGGTAGAAGAAACATCCACTGAAACATGAGCATTTACTTTTGGGTCTCGAAGCCCTCCCACATACTTATTGGATTAGTCAGAGATCTCCAGAGAAATAATCACACACACACACACACACACACACACACACACACACAACCACACTTATTTTAAGGAATAGTCTCATGCAATTGTGAGGGCTGGCAAGTTTAGCAGGCTGGAAACTGAGGGAGTTTGTTATATTCTTGAGGCAGAATTTCTCTTCTTTGAGAAACCTCAGTGTTTTTCTCTTAAATCCTTCAGCTGATTGGATGAGGCCCACCCACTTTATCAAGGGTAATTTCTAACTCACTTGCAATTGATTGTAGATGCTAACCACATCACAAAATACCTTCACATCAACATCTAGACTAATGTTTGACCCAACCACTGGGCATAATATCCTAGCCACGTTGACAAAATTTAACCATCACACCTACCAACCATAGACAGCCAACTACAGACCAAAGAACCTTTTCTGGATGCATTCAATATTGAAAAATCCAGTTTTATTTTATATATATCTGCACGTAAATTCTTTTTTGAACTTTTCATCCAAGATGTCAGTGATTTGACCATTTATTTAGAACTGAAACTACAAATAACTTCTCAGTGATTTTGCCTGTAGCTGATGTTAACAGGCTGAAAACTTATTCTAGTAAATGGTTTTGTCTTCATGGCACTTGGATGATCCTGTTAAAAAATGGTCATTTTCCTGCTTATGTGTCAAAATCCAGCTTAGACATTAGCCTGTACAAAAGGTTTTCCTGGCTTTTCCCAGCTGCAATTATTCTCCTTATTTCATATGCCAATCTTTATTATTTTACTTATCGAGGCTTAGCTGATAGTAAAGTCATTGGAATATATGTCTGCTCCCTCACTGCATTATAAAATAACAGATATAATGAAGGCTTAGCATGGGCTGATCAGAGTGCCAGCCCTTTTCAAGCAGATACTTAATGATTGTGTACTGTTTTCTTACACCTGGAAGGCAAGAGTGTATCTTTTTAGATAAATTAGACACAGTTCCATGACCCTAGCAGTGTTGTACATATGCTTAGAAAGCACTTGTTACAGTGAATTGTGTTTAATTCCCAATTAACAAACTCTCCATGAACTAAAAGTCACAACATTGTGTCTTAGATTTATGAACACAGGCTTGGTTTTTTGATAAATTATTTTTTTTAATGGGACCTAAAAATGTCATGTGTAATTGAGTACTTGACCCATTGTAATAAAGGCCATCACACGGACAGTGGTGATAGTAGTACCATGTCTGTCTTATCTGAATTCACAGATGCGTCACATATCTGCTTATCACACTCCCTTCACCCTCCAAAACATGATCACCGATTCATCATAATTATAGCTAATTTTGTGCTGCTTCGCAGATACAAACCAACATACATAATTTTTTCTTAACGTCACATATATGAGATTCCAGATTGCCTATATTTACAAATTATAATTTGGAAATATATTACATATATTATATATGTAATACATATATTATATATATATATAATGTATATATTTCCACTCTTACATACTGAGATGGAGGAAAATCCCGCTTCTAATAATTAAACTGTAATTTGTTCCAATATTCAAATTTTACTTTTTCTAGACTGTTTCTGTTAGGTTCCTTGTTTTGCCTTCCACTTCTATGAGGATGACACTTCACTATGTCTTTCTAGCCGCAGCTTCTCTCCTGCCTCCCACACCTACATCTTCAGCTGCCCACAGGAGACTGTTCCTTGAACTTCCAACCAGCCCTGCCTGTGAAACGCTTCATCCTCTGGAGAGAAAGGGTGTTCACTCCCTACTCCCCACGTCACTAACATCATCCCCAACCACAAACCACTAATGTCACTGTCCCCTGAGTCACCCAGGCTTAACAATAAGGCATCACCTTTTGTTCTTTCCTCTCTCTCAGCATCAGAGTCCTCACCAAGTTCATTCCATCCTTCAGCCCCAGTTTCTCTCCATTTCTACCTCCTCTTTCTATACCACCTTGAAAATGTCTGATTCTTAGTCACTTCACACATAAGCTAGTATACCAATGTTTTAAAAATATTCCTAAAACAGCAATTTCATCACACTGTGTTCTGGTCACAACACTTCAATGATGTCAATGCCAAGATAAAGTCCTAAAATAGCCTCATGTATTAACCTCTGCTTAAATTCTGCTAGAACATGGCGTAAACCTCAGTTTTTCTCCTAATAATTTCCTTCAAAAATCAATTTTTCTTTCAAACATTCCTTTTTTCCCTTGTACATTCAGTTCAAATTTCTTCTCTCTCCTACAGCTTCCTTTCACCCACCCAGCTGGAAACGACCTCTTCTTCCACAAAATTTCTCCACTTTAGTGTTTATTCCACTCCTTCAGAACTCATTTATTATTTATCTGCTGTGGTTCAGGCTGTTAGTGTTATTTAAATTTCCTCATAGGCATCTTGTTTCTCCAACTGAAAAGTAGATACTGAGTCTGAGGAAGAGCAGAGAAGCAGACATAAACTTCCCTGTATCCTTTACATACTTAACATGGTATTTGGCACATAACTAGACATTAAATAAATTATAGGTTTGATACTTTTATTATCCCTTTAATTCCCATTAAATATTCTGGGTTCAGGATCTAAAATATCCTCAATGTTTACTTGGGTTTGAATAACAAAGTAATACAGGAGAAAACTAGAAGCTAATTCATTTTTCCCCTTATGTAGCATCTGTTGTTTCTCAACCAAAGCATTTTGCTCCTATTGTGAATGCAAGTGTGAAAGCAGACCCAGACATTGCGTCACAAATTTCTCATTAACCATTCTGGAGAAACGCAGCATAGTGATGTATTCTTACTCATCAGAGGCATTTCCTGGAGAGAAAAAAAATCTCCATTAGTTACGTACCTCTGTCTTTTATTTTAGAACACAGGGAATGTTGGCCTTTCCACATTTGCAGAAATTTGCCATAGATGATGCCCGAGTCCTTTGCTTTGTTAATGCTATAAACCAACTTAGATGACTGCTCACAAACAAAGCAGGGAACAGCGACCAAAACTGCCCCTGCTCATTACAGCCCCTTTTGAAAAATTTACCATCACAATTATCTATCTGTGTTTCATTCTAGGTGAAGAGAATGGTGTGGACTTTAGCTCTGCTAATCACCTCGAGCTAATGGTCTAATTAGTCTCCCAGAATTGTCATACGCCACCATCAGCAGTGTGTCAAGAGCAGTAAGTAGGAAGTAAAAGTTCACAAAATCTGAGTTGGGAAGATTATCTAGATCTGAGCTGTGGTCTGTTTTGCACTGAATTGTTTTCCCCAAAATTCCTATGTTGTAGTCCTAACCCCCAATACCTGAGAAAGTGACTCTGTTTGGAGATAGGGTCTTTAAAGAGGTACTTAAGTTAAAATACAGTCATCGTAGCTTCCAAAGCTACAAGACAATAAATTTCTGTTGTTTAAGCCACTGAGTGTTTTGGGAGCCCAAGCAAACTAACACATGATCCAAATGAAAAAATGGAAGACAAATACCATATGATCTTACTTATATGTGGAATCTAAGAACAAAATAAACCAACAAACTAAACAGAAACAGACTCATAGATACAGAGAACAAACCGATGGTTGCCAGAAGGGCAGTGAGTTGGGGGCTGGGTGAAAAGCCAGGATTAAAAAATACAAACTGGTAGTTACAAAACAGTCACAGGGACATAAAGTACAGCATAGAGAATATAGTCAATAATATTGCAACAACTATGTGTAGTGCCAGGTGGGTACTAGACTAATCACGGGGATCACTTCATAAATTATATAAATGTCTAACCACAGTGCTGTACACATGAAACTAATATAAAATAATATTGAACGTCAACTGTAACTGAAGAAAATACATAAATAATTTAAAAACAATACTAAAAATAAATTAATTAACTAAAAAAAAATTTAACCCCAGCAGCTATAGAAGTAGCAGATTTGAGTGTGAAGATGAATTTCAGTTTGAGAAATGTCAAATCTGAGGTACTTGTGCAACACCATGTGGAAATATCTAGTGGGCAGATGAACTGTTTCTATCTATCAAGGTAGACTTTTTATTCATTAAGGTCACAGCTAAAACCACTAAAGTGGAAGAGAAAACTCAGTAAGTGTGAGGAACCAGAGAGGCCAAGGAGAAAAGCTCAAGGAACACCAAGATTCAAGAAGGGCCGAATAGAACAAGGAGCAAGTGAAGACTGCAAAGAAGCACAGGTCTAAGGTGACTGAGGTCTGAATCAGTTTATCTTGGCTGAGTCATAGCCTGTGTGTAAAATTATCAAAAGACAAAACCATAAGAGAAATCCGAAACAAAAACCAAACCTGAATTTATTGCCTTTTTTTTTTCCTCTTTCTTAAATTAGAAAGAGCTATACTGGTCAGGCACAGTCTCATTGAGGAAAGCAAATTGATAATCATATATTGATTTTTATGGGGATGCATGTGCTTGGGTTTGAGCTGGTCACAGAGATTAGAGTGGGTTGATATTAGCCTTAGAAGAATGTTCCCTAGAGTAAATCCATTGCCAATTGTTTGACTTTCTAAGTGTCAGTCTGTCACTGACTAAATGACTTTCAGGGGCATGTTCAATGAATTGAGTTGTCACTGACTAATTAGAGATGTTTAAAACAAAATCTAAAGTTTGCTTTTTTAATAGTCATAGAACTGCCATTGATTAATTTAAAAGTTTAAAACCTGTTCTGGTGGTTATTGCCATGGCTATAAAAGAATCAGACCTTTCCTAGGAATGGAGACTAGTTATTCTCAAAGTTAAATGGTACAAAGATTAAGTAAGAAAAACCTAAGGACTGACATGTGTCACTTAGGTTTAGCAATTTAAACTCAGGAGCAATTTCAATGGCATAGATGAGGAACTAAAATACTACAATTCTACACTAACTCAGCCAGACTCACAATTTTCTCCCCGAGCAGGAAGTCAAAAGGAAAAAACTGGATCAAGGAAAATATAAAGGAGAGTGGTAAAGTAATACTGGCATTTATTGAGGGCTTCCTATGTGCTACAAGGTGTGCTAGATACTTGACATACATTATCTCCTTTAATTCTCACAACCATACCTTCAGGCAGCTATTGGAGCCGTAGTAGTGTACTCATTTTACAGAAGATAAAACTGAGACTCTACAGAGCATTAAATAACATGCATTTCCAAGGCATTACAGCCAGTGATTGGCAGGGAAATAGCTGGAGACCAGACTTGGGTGAATTCAAAGTCTAGGCTTGGGCCATTATACCGTGTTGCTGCTAAAGAGGAGACGGGGTGAGCTGCGAGAAGCACCTGCTCCATCTCTTCCAATCTTCCCCTTCCTCTTATAATTGATTCCCCCAACCCCCTGCAAGACAGTGACCAGGAATGTAGATGCAACTAGAGACCTTCAGACTACAGACCCTGAGAAGTACAGCCCAATAACCAATAACACCATGGTATTGCTCACACTTGAAGAATGACAGCAGAGCAGGTATTTCTGTTCACTCACCATTAATTTTAAAAATATTCAACTCTGTGAGTGTTTTATGTAGGTGGCTATTAAAATTGTACAGTACTTGGCCAAGTACAAAACAAGTTGTTTTTCTGACTGACAGCTACTCATGCACTCATTTCCTCATAATTATAAAATGATACTTTCTACAAGCGAGATCTACAACTCATGAGACAATGTTAGCAATCTTGAGATTGAAATGAGCCAGTCAGTAAACAAAATGCATATTGGTAATTTGGTAATAGTTTATTGTTATATTTATTCTTCTTAATCTATCCTAAATGGCATCATGTTCTTTTTTTGCACTTATTCATTACAGAGCTGAATCAGAGAACAACATATAATGTCCTTGAGCTCCTGAAACCTTCGGTCTTTGGGGACATTTGGGTTGATACTGCCTCTGAAAATATGGACACACCAGCTCTAAATACAAGCTATTTTAGACTACTGTCCAGTGTGACCAGTCACAGAATAAAAACACCATGGACTGAGCTGGCGATCCCTCTGAAGTACCTCCATAGGGATTGCTCATATTCCCTCAGGAAGCATCTCCATGGGTTATCTCACTTACTGAACCCTTTACCTCTTGACTGTGTCTTGGGGTGCTGATTAGGCATTCATCTATATCCTGGAACAGTCTGTCTTCTCACCAATAATGACAGCTTCAAATACAAGAGACAACTTACATTTCTATAACAGCATGTGGGAAATGTTTCCTTTGTGTTCCTTCTCATGAAGCTCTCCTTGCCACAAAATGGTGTGAAATACACAAGTTTTATTGTTATACAAAGAAATTTGCTATAACAATTTTAAATTTTCATGGCCTTTCACTTTGATTATAAATTTATAGCATGTACAGCAGAAACTTGAGGAAACCCAGATATGAGCATCTATTATGAATTCGATAGGAATTATTCACTGAAATGTTCCACCTTCATAATTAAAAACTACCCCTTGATATATCACCAAGTTCTAGCTATGAATTAGCTGAGAATTTTCCCATTTAAATTAATACAGCCATCTTTCAATGCATATTGTATGGGGTTGTAATCTTTCTATGGCTCAGTAGCTCCAAATGGGCCCCTATTGGGCATCCCAAAATAATGAATTCTACCACAGGGTATGGAGAATAAAATTTCAAAAATCATAGCAAGCAAATCCCTGTACCCAAGGCACTACACACCTTTGCAAGGAGAACAAACAGCTTGCTCTGCATCTAGACAAAAGCGAAGGAAAAGATCTAACATACGATCTAGGCAGCCTGACACTGGCTGCTGGTGACAGATGGGTCTACAGGATGCATGCAGCAGAGTGACAGTCTGGGAAAGCTGAGAGAAGGTTCTCCAGATCGTATAACTAATATTGGGCAGCAATTGGATAGAGACCCAAGGCAAAGACTCCATTTAAAGGTCTTTAAAGTTCAGTTGGGTAAGCACCTTCCTCTTAGACAAGACTGCCTGCAGGTTTTTAAAAATTATTATTTCCAAATATTATATCTAACAAATGCAGTCACAAAACCAGACAAGTAAAAACAAAACAAAACAAAAAAGCTATGGGCTCCTCTAAAGATAAAGAGGATTAGAAGTCAACTGAACCAGAACCTCAGCAGCATAACCAAAAGTCCTGTCATCGATTTTAGTTCTAACTCCCACACCTCTGACCTATGTAACCATTTCAAGGGCTAAATAACTTAAAATTCACTGTTACCTGGCTCAAAATAAAGCTGTTCTTGTCATATGTCTTTGGTTCTTATTGTGCTAGTCTCTGGAAAAACATATCTTTCCATATTTGTCTGTAAAAGGACTGCTATACATAGAACAGCAGATGAAGACATGTACTTCTAAACTGTGCCAAAACCGAGGCCAAAGGAAAGGAAATTTGGGCTTTATTGTATTTGTAGGACCCGCTCATCAGCTTCATCCCTCATATTTCTGACATAAAATAGAATCATTTAATGCTTGCTTGAAAATTGCTCTCAGATTCTCCTATGAAACCACTATCAACGTAAAAAAAAGGACCATAAAGCAAAAGTTAACAAATTGCACATGGAGGTTTTATCTCCTCTTTCGTGTAGACCAGTATGGTCCCTAAGCCAGCCATTAATCCCCAGGAAGAGTTCAGCAGTATCCTTTTATCACTGCTTTAGTTATACCTTTACCTGTTCCTTAGATGTCCCTGATGAACATTAGAGTAATTTGAATTCGTTTCTACATGCATTTGCCATCTATGCAAAATTCACTTAATATGTACCAAGAGGGGTTAAGTAGCTTCCTTTTTCTTGATGCTGTATTATTTTTCACAACTATAGATATTTCTAGACATTTCTAGTAGCCCTTGACCAGGAATTCTGTATAGTTTCTCCATTAAACTAAAGCGCAGAGGAGTAGGTTGTGTGAGAAGGACTGATTCCTTCACCGCCCTTTACACTCCCCTCAGCCCTCACTCACTAAGCTGTCAACTCTCTGACACCCAGCTCACACAACTACCCTACCTTTCCCCTATTCCAGACTCAGGTTCTCTCTTCTTCTCTGTTCCAGTTCTTTTCTCCTCTCTTGAGCCCTCTTGTTCCATTTGTTCCTTTTAGCCTCCTTGAAGTGTGTGAGTCTGTGTTCCTCAGTTGGTGCTGAGGCCCACCTATGCATGGAGGAGAAATGGCTCTGAGTACTGCTGGGATTTGCTTCCATTTTGCTGGGACTTTTGATTTTACCTAGACTTCTCTTACCATTTAACATAATTAGCCAGTGTTTTGTTGAAATTCAAACATATTATCTGCCTCAGGTAACTATACAATATCCTCAGTGATTACGAATGTAAAAGATACAACCAGAGTTAGCAACTCAGGGTTTCAAGGTCTAACCATTAATGACAAAACATGGACTTTCAAACCATGGACTTGCAACAAAGAGGAATGTGTGTATATCAATGGAAGCTTCGGAATCATTTTTTTAAAGTAAGAAATCATCATGCCAGAATTAAGATACTCTGTTTTTACTAACTTTTAAAAACTCCATTAGCTGAAGGGACAAAATCACTGGAGTATATCATAGTCCTTTATGTTTTAGAAGTAAGTCCTCAGTGGCCATGACTGACTGCATGAAAACTCTCGTCATTCCAAAAATCTGAGGAAGCAAGAATTTCATCCTTTTCATAAACTGGACTGTCGTGATTTTTTACACCACTTTAAGGCAGTATATGTGAAACCTAGATTTATAGAAATAAATCCTTATAGGAAAAAAAATTTTTGAACTCTATCTGTAGTATTGCAAAGTATCCCAGAGAGATGAGATGCTCTAGCCACACCACTACCTAGAGTATTAGATGAAGATGGTCAATGATGTCATTGGATTACTTACTGTTTTAATAGTAAGTACTGGTACATTCATCTTTTTTCTTTTTGTGTATTCCAGGGTTATTTTCAATCTGCCTTCACTGTCATTTTGACTATGTCCACAGTTTGATAACAGGTTTCTCTGGGGGTGGAATTCTGTAAATGTGGATGGGAGTGGTGCCAGAACAGAGACGTGACCTTTGACTTTGGCATCATGGAAGTAATTTTGACCTTGACAAGAGTAGTAGTAATGAAGTAAAGGGAACAGAAGCTCAATTAGAGTAGATAAAGGAGAAAAAGGAATTAGAAATAGTAAACTTTATGAGAAATTACACTGAATGAGGCGCAAAGAATGAGAGCATAGTCGGAAGGAGATATATCAAAGGGTATTTTTAAGGATGGATTTCCTGGAGTATACTTGTATACAAGGATAATTGTGTACATAAATATCCATAAAAATATGTATTATATCATTTTTCATAAGAAAAAGAAGGAAAACAAGAAGAGAAAGAGGAAGAGGGTCTAAAACAAATGTGCCAAAGGGCTTTTAAATGTGAATTCAAGTCCCCAGCTCTAAAGAAACAGAGAACAGAATCTTTAGAAATTCCTAAATAGTAAGTTGTTCCCACCTCCATCAAAACAAAATAAAACAACGATTTGGAGTTTAATCTCAGTAAGGGGATCCCCCTTTACACTAACAAACCAATATCCCTGGCTTGAAATCTTATTCTCAGATTAAAACTAGCTACTCATGAAGCATTAATCAAAAATAATATTGAATTCCTACAGGTCGAGGCCCTCAAATAATTATAGTAGAACTAATAAGGGCCCCCAAGAACACCTGAACCTAACAGGGGAAATAAGACTGAGACACAAAAAATAAAACGCCAACAGAAACAAGACTATCTCATGAGATGGTTTTGAGAAGCTGGTGCAACAGCATTTGGAGGGTGACTGTTCTGTTTGCTGGAAGATCAAAAAAAGCTTCAAGGAAGCAGGGATGGAATTTGATCTGTATATTGAGGGAGGATAGAATGTGACTAAGTGGAAACAATTTAAAGACAGATAGATTGGGCAAAGGGAGAACTTGAACAAGCACATTACCGGGAGAGTGACGTACAGCATGTTAGGGAATGATAAATAAGCCAACCAGTCACAGTAGGAAGGGCCTTTGGTCCTTGGTGATAGGTTGAGTCCAATAAAGGAACAGTAAAGTGATTTCCAGAACACAGCCGTGGACTATTTCTTTCATGTAATAGTTAATAGAGTTAGATTCTAGGATAATAAAAGGAAGACTGTGTCCCTAATAGTACTGAGTATTTAAATTTAACACAAATCCTGCGTATTTAATATATTTGAAGGCTGCATCACTAAATGGTTTATTTTTGTTTTCTCCAGAAGAGGCTAACTGACTAGCTAACCTTCAGTTTCCCCTTCTTTGAGATGGTTCCTACAGTTTGTGGCTTTATATTATGTGATTATTAATACTTTTAAAAATATTTCATCTGTGTCATAGTTCACAATCAGTAAATTCACACGAATTTATTAGAAATGCTGTCATATTTGGGAAAACTTCTATTAAATTTTTATTGTTGGCAGCGGTGGCGGTAGTGTGTACGTATATGTGTTCTTCATATATAAGCTCTAATACTTGGAAGATTCTCTTATATAGTATCTTCTGATTCCATATATTTCAAACTTTATTTCTCTTCTACTCTCAACATACGAGCACGTCCAAAGCTGCGCACTCTAGGACATCATGATACAACCTCTAGCCCTGCCCCTTTGTAATTCAGCACCAAGAGTGGTGTGCATACTCCCTGAAGCTTTTTCTACACCAGGACAGCTAACAATAGCTAATCTAGAGTCAGAAATACTGCAAGCCATATAAGTAGATCCCACTAATGCCAAACTAAATCAAATTCTCCTTAGCTGGATCCCAAAATTCTTGCAGCCACTCCAACACCATGTTTTCCCGAAAATAAGACCGGGTCTTCTATTAATTTTTGCTCCAAAAGACGCATTAGGGCTTATGTTCAGGGGATGTCATCCTGAAAAATCATGCTGGGGCTTATTTTCTGGTTAGGTCTTATTTTCGGGAAAGCACGGTACCACTCAGTCCAAAAGGAAATGTGACACGTATAAAAATAAGAGGAAGAGACAACAGTTAACTAATTAGAGTTCAAGTGACAACTATTGCAAATTTTACAAAATCATATGACCATGTGAACACATGCTGAGGCCATTCCCGTGTCTTACAGGGGGCCCCACAAAGAAGGAGCCCCAAAGTTTAAGTTTAATTAAAGTTTATTAAATCCATCTCTGAGTATCTGCATTTAAGCAGTAAATAGAAAAAAAAAAATTAAAGGTCATGTGCCCTCTGAGCTTTCTTTATTCGGCATTCAAGAGTGATTTCCATGTGTTCAATAGAACATCTGACATTTAAAGAATGCAAATTACTAGAATACATGTTCCTTGAAAAGGTAGTCAGTACATATACATGTGAAACAATTAGAGCAATTCTTGATGAATTACTGCTTACTGTGGCTATATTAAGACATCAAAGTGATAAAAGAGTGGGGTGTTTTAAAGTTAGCTGGTAGTTGTGGGATGGTCAGGGAAATCATCTGTAAGGAGAAAGAATTTGAGCCTAACTCTGTGAGACATAAATGCAATCAACCACAGTGGGACTGGTTCTGAGGACAGAGCTCTGTCCTAGATAATCAGCCTTTGCAGCACTGGAAGAAGAGGGTGGGGAATCTATCAAACATGTCAAATGCGTTAAGAATACCTTCCATTTTATTCCAAGAGTTACTGTACCTAATTCCTTTTCAAAAGGACAATGTCTCTATTTAATAGTAGTCTGCTGACTGGGCCACAGAGATTTGCAATCAACAAGCATTTCAATTGTGTAAGTCTTTAGTGTGATAGATTTCCTTATATTGGCATAAGAAAAGCAATGCTGTCATGGGCTGTAGAACAGACTATGGAAAAGCCCTGTTATGTTGAATTGGATGTTATAATAGTTCTTGATAAACTGATGATTCTATCTGTAGGGCTCGTCACTTGGAAACTAACACTCTTCCATAACTTTTTTATCCTTCCACTTTGAAACACTCTCGTCCCTTTCATCACTGAGCTGGTGTCAAGCAGATTGTCAAAATTATTGTTTACAACACTTACATCCTCAGAGCTGTCTATATAGATTTTTTCCTAAGAGGATTTTGAAATAATACCAGGGCACTGAGTTAAAAGAGAACAATGATCTCCCAAAGTTCTAATAATCAAGTACTAAGCTGATCTTCATTTCATTCTCTACATACAATCCTTGATGACTTATTTAAAGAATGTAATAAAAGAAACATAAGAGGACAATGTGAAAGGATTCATGTTTACCATTAGAATATTCACCCTTGAAAACAGCAGATTTGTCATCACCTCGGGTATATTTCTTTAGTCATATCTTGAAATATGTTTGTTGCCTGTGACAAAGACCGATATAGTTCATAGAATCAACCCCTTATTTTCTCTTTTTAAAACTAAGAATATATTTAATGCTAGAGCGCTTTGGGATCCATTAAAGGATGTTAAAAGAAAAGCATGCCAGAGAAGGGAAGTTTAAAAAAAAAAGAAAGAAAGCACCCTTTGGTTAAAAGCCAACTATTTACATGTTATTTACTTTCAGGAAGAACTATTGAATTTATATGATAGCACTATTGTCATTGAATATCTGATTTGCTCCAATATTGCAGGGTGCCAAAAATAAGAGCAATTTAATTAACAGGTAAATTAGACCAAAAAGACATTTACTTTTATGTTTATTTGAATTCAACTAAAATAAATTAATGACAGAAGAGGGTCAACTACAGAAAATTTCTGAACTGTTTTATGTTGTATTTTCTTTTTTAAGAACTAGTATTTACTTAGTCTTAAACAAAATGCAATCAAACTCCTCTAAACTATATTCATAACTTGAGGCCTAGTTTGTTTTCCTTTTTCTTGTTTTCTTATTCTATGCAGTTTACTTCTCCCAAAACACACAGAAGCCTTCAGAAAAGAATATTTTTTGGATACCTAGCTACCATGTTATCTGATAACCACAGATAATCCCATTCAAAACTTTTAAGTAGGTTGTACTTAGGATCCACATATAGTTTATCATCCAAACAAAGATAGTTTTGAAATTAAAAGGGAGTACTGTTGTTCTGTTGTTGTTTTTAATGAAGTGAGGGTAGTTTATTGGGAGGTAGTCTGCTCCACAGCCAGAGTAGAGGTTGCCCTTGTACAAGAGACAGCCGGGAATACTAGTGTTAATTAAAGCAGAGAAACAGGTAGTAACAAAGATCAGTCTCCTCTAATGGTATAGATCTCGCATAGCCTCCTGGCTTAAACTCCCTGATTTGAAATTAGCCCTAAACCTCTCCTGAAGGGCAGGTCTAAAGGCTTTGACCTTGCCCCTGGATGCTGATTGGACACCAAAGCTGGAGGAAACCAATCAATCCTACAGGCTAGGTTGAGTCAATCAGACTGCCATTTTCCTGAATTTGAACAGAGATCACCAGAGGATGATATACATTGAATAGGGAGGTTATGTGTTGAGTCAGTGATGGATCAGCACCACATACCAGCCAAAATTACAACAGAACAACAGAACAGAAAAGTCAGGCTGGAGAAGAAAGTCAAAAATGAGAGAGAAAGAGAGATGAGGTACCTTGATCTCTCAAGAAAGATAACTTTGTGATTCAAACCTCTATATGGGTCATTTGAACTTAAAATGTGTTCCTCAATTACAAAATTAATATACTCTTACCATACGATCCAATAATTGCACTTCTATTTACCCAAATGAACTGAAAACTTATTTCCACACAATAATCTGCACATGGATGTTTATAGCAGCTTCATTCATAATTGCCAAAACTTGGAAGCAATCAAGATGTCCTTCAATAGATAAATGGATAAATAAAATATGGTACATCCAGACAATGGAATATTATTCAGTGCTAAAAAGAAATGCGCTATCAAGCCATGAAAAGACATGGAGTAACCTTAAATGCATACTGCTAAGTGAAAGAAGCCAGTCTGAAAAGGCTACATACTGTATGATTCCAACATACGATATTCTTGAAAAGACAAAGCTATGGAGATAGTAAAAAGATTAGTGGTTGTCAGGATTAGGGGGAGAAAGGGATAAATAGAGAACAGAGGATTTTTAGGGCAGTGAAACTATTTTGTATGATACTATAATGATGGATACATGTCACTACTATATATTTGTCCAAACATATAGAATGTACAACACCAAGATTGAACCCTAATGTTAACTATGGACTTTGGATGATTATGATCAATCAATGTAGGTTCACTAATGGCAACATATGCACCACTCTGGTGCAAGATGTCCATAGTGCGGGAGATAGTGCATGTGTGGAGGGAGGGGCATATGGGAAATCTCTGTAGTTTTTGTTCAATTTTGCTGTGAACCTAAAATTGCACTACAAAGTAAAGTTTATTAATTTAAAAAAAGGTTAAAAGAAAAACATTGAAAAAGATCTGGAATATACACATTTCTGCTAAAAGGGATTATCTCTACATGGTAGAATTATGGATGCCTTGATTTTTCTCTTTTTGCTTGACAATATTTCTCCAAAATGAAGTTTTAACGTTTTTTAAAATTTGCTCCTCAAATAATGTGAGGTTTTTAAAATTTGCATCCTTTAAATAACTTTTATTTATCTTATCTCAATTGGTGGTAATTTCTGGCCTAACACCATTTCTGATTGGAATACAGACAAAGTAGGATGATGCTTTATCTTCTTCCTCTAATCAAAGCCAGTCTCAGTCATATTGACAAACAAATAACTCAGTTGGACTCTGTATGTATTGGACTCTATGTATTCACATCATATTAAAGGTAAAATCCTTAAAATAAAGAAACTCGAATGTCACCCACCTAGATTAGTTTCTCTTATTTTTTTTCTTAATTGAGATAAAAATACTAGTAAACCAGAGAAATAACTTAAATATTTTGAAAATGGATTTTAGGCCATTGTTAGACAAAATACTCTATTGCATCCTTGAGATCAAGATAAAAAGTGTTGAATGATAATATAATTAGACGGCTCAAATAGAAGACTATTTAGTGGTTAAGAACATGGGCTCAGTCTCAGATTGTCTGGGTTAAAATCTTAGTTCCATAACTCTTCAGGAGGTGACCCTGAGAGGTTTTAATCTTCTAAACTTTGATTTTTTCAACCATAAGAATTAAATTATAGTGTGACATCATCTTTATAGGTTTGTTGTACTACAATGTATGCAATGCAATTATTGAAGCACTTTGCACTTGATAAGAATTAATTATTAGAGTGTAAATTAATGGATTGATGTCAAACTGCTGAAAAGTCACAAGAGTTGTGCTTTAAAACTATGTTCTTTTCTATGACTTTCTATCATTTTCCTAGTGAATGGGTAAAGATAAAGATGGTATGATAATGGTCGCTAAATGTCTTTTGAACACAACTTAGAATATGCTTAATTCAATGGCTGGTTGAATAAATATTCAACATTGTTTCAAAATACTTAGATGATATTTAGAAGTGTAAGAATAAAATGTAAACAAAGAATTGTAAAATCCTAAACTTTGTTTTAAAAAAAAATTCAAGACACAAATGCAGGCTAGAAGAAAATTTCCTCAATTCAAATGAAAATTAGAGGTTTTAGTTACATAACAGTTCCACATGAACCACACTGCAAGTCTAATGACTTCATTAAGTTTTTGAGCTCAGAGGACCATTAAATATTAGAATAGAAAAGGACGGTCAGATTGATGAGGTATTCTGACAAGGATTTTTTTAATTAAAACATGTTTGTGGAAATGAAAAACAAATGTTTGACTTTAAAAGGGAAATACTTATGAAGGCATGCAGGATCTCAATCCAGCATTATGAAATATTTTAAAGGAAGATAATGTTGATGGCTTCTCTGTTAATTCAGAAAGTAAAAAGTAGAACCACTGTGTGGAGTTTAAAGAAAGCAGGTATCATATCAATAGAAGATTCCATTTAAAGAAGAAAAATTAGTATTGCCTGCCTGTGGGTCATCTGGGTATGGGAGTGATGAATCAGACCTACTATGAGCTGGTCCTCACAGAGTAGGGAGTTTTGTCAAAAATAATCCTGACCTGAGGTAGAAATGTGGACATGATGATATCTAACGGGACTTAAACATTTCCGGGAGTCTAGGGTTCTGGGATTCAGTTATCTGTTAAGTTTATTGAGCTTGCCTGTTGAGAATGGTTTTTCAAATATATGATACTAAATGAGATATTTTAAGAATAGAAGGAGACAATCTCAAATTAGCTGAAATTTCAGAAAGGCATTTTTTAAATTAGGTACTGATGAAAATATCTACCATTTTCTCCTGTGTAAAAAGAACCAAATAAGAATTATCGTTATAGATTAAGAAAAAAGGTATTAATTATTGCTTCTAACATTAAAGGTCCTTTAGAGTGTTGGTCAAGGAAGAGATAACTCCTCAGAAGTTGGTTTACTTCATTAGCAAGTATGATTCTGTATGCCCAGGTTTCTCCATCTAAAATGGACAGATTTACTGCAGTGCCTTGCTTTGAGTGACAGAGCATTTTGTTTATACTTTTCACAACTTGTCCTCATTTGTTTAGTATCTTATTTAACAAGCTCCTCATTCGCTTCTCCAACATGACCACAACTTCATCATGAAGCATCAGTTTTTCTCACACTTCCACTATAAACACTGCAAAGGCTTTCCACTGCAGTTAAAGTCAAATCCAAAGTCCTTCTCACGGCTGGGGAGACTCCACATAACGGGCTCTTGCACACCTCTCACCTGCCACTCACACACCTGTCCCCTGCCACTCACAGGGCTCCTCCTCTTGCTCCCAGAGCTCCAGCTACACTGGCTCCATCCTGTGGATGCCATTCCCAATGTGTGAACTCTTTGAGCCCTGGCCAGCTTCTTATTATTCTTTACTTTTCAACTTCAAATCCACCTTGGAGTGGCCTCTCCTAAAAGAAACATCAATAACCAGCCCCACCTCCATCCCTGACTTGTTATTTTCTTAGCCCCTTGTTTGTTCCCTTCATAAATGTTATCCCAATTATTAGGTCTTTCACCTATTAGTTTGCATGTGTTCTATGCTCCTTACTGCAATCTAAGCTCTAAATGGAAAAGAACCTTGCCTTTCTTGCTTACCATTGATCCCTGTACTGAGACAGTGCCTAGCACATGGTAAGAGCTCAAGAATTTTTAGTTTGATAGTTGGAAGAAATATATGTCAAGTAAGTACTACAGATACCAATCCAATGCATTTTCACTGGTCTAATCCAGGTCTCTACCCTCTCTCACCCAGATTATTGCACCTTCCTTCTAATTTCACTATCCCATTATCTTTTCCTCCACCATCAGTCCATTCTCCACACTACAGCCAGGGAAATTTTTTTTAAATGCAAATGGGATAATTTGTATCTCCTGTTTAATATTCTTTGAGGGTCTTCTATTGCTAATAGGACAACGATACTACTATAATTTATAATAGGAAACATTTACTGAACAATAACTGTATGCCATGAACTTGTATTAATTCATTTAGTCCTCATAAAAACTTTTTGAGGTATATATTATCCCCATATTATAGATGAGGAAACTGAGGCACAGGAAAGCTTAAGACTATATATAACATGGTTCACAAACACCTCCATGATCTAGCCTTCATATTTTTGTCATGAAGTCTATATTTATTTATTTTTTATTAAATTTATTGAGGTAACATTAGTTAATATTATATAACTTTCAGAGGTATAACATTATAATTTGATATCTGTCTACTCTATTGTGTGCTCACCAACCGAAGTCTAGTTTCCTTCCATTACAATATATTTGACCCCTTTTTACCCAGTTTGCCCTCCCTCCCAACCCCTTCCCCTCTGGTAACCACCATTCAGTTGTCTGTGTCTATGAGCTTGTTTTTGTTTATTTTGTTTGTTAGTTTGTTGCTTTTTGTTGTATACCCCACATATGAGTGAAATCATGTAGTTTTTGTCCTTTTCCATCTGACTTATTTCAGTTGGTGGGAATGTAAATTAACCCAACCTCATTTTATACAAGTCTCCAGCTCCTATTTGATATGTAAAAACACCAGATATCTTAACCAGAATCACAATAGAAATGGACTTTATCTCATCTTTCAAACCAGACTGAGCTACTCCTTCATCTTCAAAAGCATCTACACCTCTGCCTGGACCTTTTCCCCACGTTGTAAATCTGCCCTGTTATCCTGTGTAGATTTAAATGCCTCCCATCTTTTGGAATCCTGCTGCAAACACTCTTCTGTGATTTTGTCCCACACTACTCTAATCGAAAGCCTTCCACTAAACACCTATTAATCTCATGGCTGATAGTAGCCATTTGATAAATGCACAGTCCCTTATTAGTTATTTGTTTGGCTCCTTGAATGAATTACCTTTTTATGTGCGTTGATTCATCTTTCAGCAATAATACATGTGCTTCAAAACGAGGGATCATGCTTTACTCTTCTTCTCTTGCATTGTCTCTAGCATACTGTTTTGTAGATACGTCTCACAGGTGCCTAATAGAGATCCATTGTTTGATTCACCAATCGGTCTTCTTTCCACATTATGGGATCATTGTCAGGAGAGAGTTAGGAAATATCTGGCACTGAGCTCCCAAATATTTAGCTCAGGCATGAATCATGGTATTTCCATCTCATACCTAAAAGAACTATAATTAGTATTCTACTAATTATAGAGTACAGCTGAGAAAATCTTTTGCACATTTTTTTTTTTTTGGCTTGGAATTATCTCCATACAAGTTCTGTCATCGGGAGAGATAGAAAAACATTCAGCACAGCTCCCAAAAGCTATGTTTTCCTCGTATTTGACACATCACACACCTCTGCTGTGCCTCTGATAGCACAGCTTTGCAGTCTGTTCCTATGGTAATTTTAAGTTTACATAACACCTGCTTCTCATAATCTTTATGAATATTTCTCAAGTTTGTCAAAATTACATACATTTCAACTTCAAAATGATCCAATTCACTGCACAGACATTAAGGCAATAATTATGAAATAAAACTATGTAATATTACAAAACTATTTTATAACATTAAGAGGGGAAAGGAGTATGAATTAAGATCTGTGCTGAGATCATAGCTATAGAACATGTGAGGAAGATAGTCTTGGTGGTCTTGCCAATAAGGTCTTGCCATGTTCTTCCCAACAAGGCCATGGTTCTGTGCAGACATCTACCTTCTTCACAAAACCCTGTGTTCAGGGAAGTCTGGGCCCAGGCGGTTCCCAGTCAGGGAATGCTTCACAATTAGGTTAAACCAGAGATTCTTAGTCCAGGAAGCTTTTGAAGCACTAATGCCTACCTCCCTCTCTCTCTTACTCTCCTTCCCCTGTCACACTCCCCTCCTTTTGATTTTGACAATGCTGGAGTAGAGTTCTGGCATCTGGTGTCCTTAAAGCCCCACAGATAATTTTAATGTATAGCCAGGATTTAGAATTATTGGTCTGAGCCAAACTTTGGTGAGCTAAGAATAGCCTTGAGCGCTTGTTAAACCACAAGGGTTTTGCTTCAGGAAACCTGGAGTGTCGTCTGAGAATTTCATTCCTAACAAGTTCCCAGGTGATTCTGATGAAGTCAGTCTGGAATCACACTTTGAGAAGTCTTAGCTCTCGAGAATAAGCTATTCTATGGAAATTTGTTTTGTGTGTCATGTCCTGAACTCTGGTAATTTTGCCACAAGCCTGTAGATGGCACCAACACACAGAAGAGGGCGGAGCCAAGGGCTTTTCAGAGGAGGGCAGAGGTAATCTGAAGTGACTCCTGCAGTCTGCCCTACTTAGGCACTTATGAGAGTTAAATAAATCTTATTTTTTAAGTCATTAAAGATGAGGCATTTGCTGCTGAAAATATTCCACCTGATGTTTTTCTAAGATAAAAACAGTCATATTTCAAATGAAAATATAACTATTTTTATCTTTCCAATGTGCTTTTTATGCAATAAATCACACAAAAGATTTTATTTGATTGAATCTCTAATATAACATGGAAGAGATGTGACTATTTTACCTATTTATTCCATTTACATAATAAATGTAATGTTTATTTTAAATAAATGTTTACCACTTTTTCTTTGTGGTGTGTTTATTATCCAAAATATTTTCTATTGAATACCTCATTCAGAGGCAAGATATCAAATCTGAGACCTTTCATGTCAGGTTTCAGAACAAAAAGTCCATAGAAATGCCTCCAGATGAAAGAGTTCTTCAAAAGGAGATGTTGACCTGATATAAAGAAATATACAGCATCTTGCTACATTAAAAGACAAATAGAAGAGTTAGAACTTCTTAAGTTATGACTATCGCCTTGAAACTCCTCCTGTCTTTGTTTTACCTCTGTCAAGAGTTTTCCTTGTATGTCTCCCTCACCACATCCATTTGCTAATACAAATATCTAAATGCAAATACCTAAACTTAGGTATGAGAGAAGACCTAAACCCTACTTCCACCACCACCTTTCTTATTTAGGCATAGAGACCTGTTGTAGAAGACACCGTCAATTGGTAACCAAACACCCATTTCTAGTCTTCCTGATGTGCCTCTGCTGTAGAGACTGGAAAAGCTAAATGCTTCTCTTCCCAATCTCCATTGCAGCAATGAGTGGTCATGTGACACAGTTCTGGCTAATTTCACATAAGTAAAAGTCTTGTATGGAGCCTCTCCTTTTTATCAAGGAGAAAGTTTTATCTTCTTGATAAAAAGGACTCACAAAGTGTCTCAAAGTGAATAGTTCACATGGGAAAGACAGGGAAATGGGGAGTTGAAATGTGCATAATAATTTAAGTTACGTAGGAGAAACAAAGCTGTTAAGTAGAGATAAGTTTCTTTAGAATAATTCAGTAAAACCATAATATTAATGCAATCAGTTAGAAGTTGAAAGTAAAATAAGTGAGAAAGTGTGCCATGATCTAATTACTGCCAAGAAAACTGGTGATATGTCAATTATTCAAAAGCCAATTTCTTTATTTTTGAATGGACATCACCCAAAATTTAACTGGCTTATATCTTACAGCTGTTTAGAAGCAGGTAAAATTATTGGACTTTTTAGGATACATTTTGCAATATGTTTTCTTTGAAAAGTTCACCAAGAAATTATATATTTAAAGCTAGATATTTCATAGATGTTTGCTGAATTATTTTTTATGGTTGGGTTGACTTTTTTCCAATACCCATTTCAGAAAATTTCCAGGCTAAAATGATTGCAGTTAGGCTGTAAGGAAGAGAACTTTGTTGCTTGCATCATTAATGTTTCACTATGCTTCAACAAATCACAGCTACTGTCTTGTGGATGTGAATTACCTGGGCTCACTTCTGTTAAGAAGTGGGATCGTTCTCACTTATCACTTAGTCAAATCTGAAAAGAGAGCATCGGTCTTACTTTCGAGCCCACCTGACTCTTAAGGAATAAGATTCTCAATTTAACCAATCACATGGACTGTCTGCACTCCAGAAACTTATCAAGTAACCATAACACTGTTTTCCAGTAACTATCAAAATTCCATTAAGAGAAGCACTATTTAAGAATTGCCTATACTTTGGATAAGTGGTCCATAAATTGTAAACTTCAATTTGTCCTGAATCAAGTTGAAACTCTGAGAGCTTGAGCACATTTTCTGGTTCCCATAGAATTGCTCTGACTGAATGAACTTGGAGTAATAATTATGCCAACCATGTCCACTGAAGGAAGCTAGGAGAAACAATCCTGGGATATTCACTGTTGTCTTACCATGAGGACATTCCTGATGACAGAGTTCATTAAATTTCACAGAACAGTCTTTACAAAAACACCAAAGGCATCCACACAGGAATAAACCTCAAGAATAGTTCTTCTTTTGAGCAAATGTGTTTCTATTATATGCTCAGAAAATTGTATATTTTTATGTTTCTGTCTCTGGATTGGCTGCCATAGAAAATTCAAAAGCAGATCTGTGGCCCAAGTATAGCCAGTGTGACAGGCCTCTGCACATACTGTGCGTGGCAACCCTATCCCTGGTTTCATCTTTTTTTTTTTTTCCAATACTATTTCTCTTTTTTTCTTATTTATTCACTCTATTTTTCTTCTGTTTTTGTCTTTTAGTTTGCTTGTTTTCATACCTGTAAATTCTGATATAACCCTTTAGAATAAAAGGCAGTGCAAAACCGCTAATAACCAGGCTTTAGGGTATTCAGAGGCTTGTCCATATGTTTCCATGCTTGTAAACACACCCCAAAACCACCCTTATTTTGAGAACAAAATGATGGACCACTGGCCCACCCAAACGTATTAACTTAGTACCCAGGCAAAAGCACACACATACTCCAGCACAAAATTCAAAGCAGGCATTAGGACATGGATCCTGGTTTCCAGACTAAGCTAAGGCACAGAATAGTTCTTGAAGATCAGCATCCAACAGATCAAGAACTCAGGGCAGCTACCCAGAAAAAGGGATTCTAGATCAGGCGAAAGAGAAGACCTTGCTGAGAACACTGAGAATCAAAGCAATTCAGTGGAGGCAGCAGGTAGGATCAAACAGCACATTGAACTAACATATTTTCCCCAGTCACTAGTTCAGGATTTATTTTAATAGTAAAAAATAGTCCCCACAGGTAGAGGTAACAGTAATCACCTGAAAAGCATGAAAGTAAAAGGCTTTTTATCTTTTCTTTTCCCTTTGTTTGGAGACCTAACATTTGTTTTTCTTACACACTTGAGGTCCTTCCTGGTAGCACCCACCCTGCCTCCACTCCTGCCCAGAGTGGGAGAGATAAAGACATGGGATTTGGGCTCCCTCAAATGCAAATGTAACATAACAGGATGTTAAATTTGGCTTTTCCTGGTGTTGAGCAATTTTGGTAGAGACCCCAAAGGCCCATAAGAACAATGTCAAGGATTCCTTAAAGGGAGGCCTTAGACTGCCTATGCTGGGCAAGCTGAAGAAAGTGGGAACCAGCTCAGCCAGCAAGAACACGTTGCCACATCCAGCCTAATGGGGGTGATGTCAGAAATGCCAGGGAGGAAGGACCATTTTAGAGGGTTGTCAGTGAACTGCATAGAACCTCACACTCCCATGGAGAATGCAAGGACCATGTTTCCTCATGAGTCCAGGCAGTGAGTGACTTTGAGAGAACCACTGGGAGAACTTGTCACATTTGCCCTGGCAGTTGAGGAGATGGAGACTGACTCTGGCCAGTAGGAAACTAAGAGAGAGACTGTAGCTAGAACCACCCCTCTAGCACTAAGGAACAAGAGAGTTTCTATGGTGTGAGGTTCACTTTCTCTGGTGATGCGGAAAGGATGCCTGAGATTTCTCATGGCCAAAGGAACCTACCGTGGGGAGTCAGCCTTCACATATTTTAAAAGGTACTTCACTCTGCCTGAAAGGGATGGGACCCAACAAAAGTCATTTGTTTTAGATTGTCCATAAAAATTCCAGTGGTTAAGTCAGGGAAAGTTTAAATATATATGAAAAATAAGCTTTGACTACAGCAATGTCACTATAGTTAGAGGTCCCTGGGAAGTAGATCACGCGCGCACACACACACACACACACACACACACACACATCTGAGGGGCCTAGGTCAAGAATACAATTGAAAACCCACCTACCATTACCTAAACATTTAAAAGTATAAATGAAACTAATAAATTATGGAATAAAATGTTTCATCTCCCTACATTAAAAATATAATTTCAGAATGATCTGGAAGACCAGGTTCAGATTTAAAGTTTTTAGATTCCTCTGAGTTCCATAGCAGAAAAGGGCAGCAGGGGAGGTGGGGGGTTATCAATCCCCAATCACCAGCCTAGATCTCTTATCCTGATCCCTCTCTCCAGTGCCAGGAAATCTTATGCATGCATATGAACACCTGACCTTGCTTTGCCCACTTCCCACCCCCAGCAAAAGTCACCTTTGGCCATCTCCTGGGCTTAGAACAGTGGTTGCAGCCTGCTCTTAGAAGAAAGATCTGCAGAAGAGACTTGAGCGTGGAATGGAAAGCAGGGTCGGCGCCACTTGAAAAAGGAATCCCAGGGTTCCTGGTACTAAGAACGGGTCTGGAAGGGTGGGCTTCTAGTCTCCTTGGGTTTATGGAGTCTTCACGCTGTGAGGAGCTACATAGCTGGAGGAGGGCACACTACAGAGGGGGGGACAGGGCAGGGGCCCTTTGGGCCTGGGTTTAAAGGTGATGTCATGTACCACTCTGGATACACACACACACACACACACACACACACACACACACACACCACACCACACCACCAGACAAAGAGCTAGCCAAAATGCCTCCACCACATCCAGAAGGAACCAGGGCAACATAGAACCTTATAACCTCACTTAAAATGTACAGTGTAGCTATGCCTTTTGTTAATTCCCTCTCCCAGTTGGCTCAAACCCAAAAAGGTCAGAAATCTCACATAACAACTGAGGAAGAGAGGCAGTGGTCCTGAGAGAGAAGCCGATCACATGGTCTCCCCATTACAAGCCCCCAGGCTGAATCAGGCCCAAACTAGGGGAGAAGAGATATAAGTCGAATGAGGTTTGAAGTTTTGACTATTACACTCAACTGGACATTTTCATTACCAAAATAAGACGGTTCGTTTCGGTCTCAAAAACTTTAGGACTTGCCTTGGGATTTTTTTTTTCATCCAGGAGTGTGGAAAAACAAAATCAGAGACTAAGTTTAAATGGAGTGATAAGCAAGAAAAAAAATTGCTTTGGCATCTGAGTTTCCTGCACCCACTCATTCAGTATACCAGTTACATAGCCAGTGCTCAAAGAAGTCATGATGTGGCAGGAGGAGAGAGGTTAGTAAGAGAAGATAACTTGGTTCTGACTGTCGTACAAGGATAAGGCAAGGCTATGGCACAGGTCCACGGCTCCTCAGTTAGTGAAAATGCTGTATAGTGAAAGATCCAGAGCACTTGCTTATAGCTGAATCACTGTCATATACATGATTACATAAACATAACTTCATAGGTGCTAGTGCACTTTGCCTGCTGTTCATATAAGCCAGAGGAGTCCTCCTTGAGATGTCCTCAGAGCAACTCTGTTTAGGACAAGAAGAGGAAAGCAAACCTCATGAGCAGCCCTGGATATGCCTCAACATTGTTTTAGTTTTTTCTATCAAAAAACCCACACTCTGCCGAGATCTTTGGAATTGGTTTTTACCTTATATTTTGTTTTTACCTTACATTTTTAGCACAGCAAGCAGATTCCAAATTGATCTTGCCTTGTGGCTTATTAAGTGGCAGAAAAACTACAGCATTTTGTATATATCAGTGAAGGAATTGTTTATGTGTGCTTTAAAATCTTAGAATAATATTAACAATGAATGTATCTGAAAATGGATGTAATTTAAATTCCTGCTACTTGGCATTTGCTAGTAAACAGGCAAATTCATTTGAATCCTTTCTGTTTCAATTATCACCCCTCATTGTATCAAGTAGAAGTGGCAGAAGGAATGGTGTAATAGCAACGGGATTCTTTATTGTTTGGAAACCTATTGCTGAATGGCACAGGGTGTTGCCCATCTGCTAAAGTTATCTGGAAAGCACAATTTACACTGTTTGACTATTACACATTACTGTATTACACGAGAAACCTACACACCAGCATTTCTTTACTTGAAGACACTGTGTCTTTTTCTTATGTGGGAATTACTATACCTATGCCCAGCATACTAGGGTTTATTTGTTTGTTTTTTAGCATAGTATGCAGTATGCTCTGTGTTTATTCTCTGCTTCACTGAATCATGTTTCTAAGCTTTTGCCTTGCTCATCAGGAACTGAAAGATAGTAGAGATAGAATGACTATAGACTATGTTTTAGTCAAGACTAAGTCGCATTTATTAAAACTTCCAATACAGGTGCTATCTAAATATAACTGATAAATTCCAAACAGAAAAACTGAAAGTCTCAATATTGAATGAGCTATAAAACCATATAACACCTACAAGTCTATTTGAAAGTAAATGGTTAGATTAGCGATTCAATTCAGGTTAATAATTGGTGAAAGCCTACTGAACTTTGTACTTGTTCATGGGGCCTGTTATTTGCTATGACCCTGGAGAGCCCTGATTTGGCATCGCGTGTGGGTATTGGAGAGTGGTGTGAGGACCAGAAGTATGGGCTGTGCATGCTCTCATTCTCCTCCCGTTCCTATAGCAATATTATGCCTAAAATAGGTTTTAAACTACTCTAGTTCCTTCTTTAAATTTTAAACTCCTACAAAGTATTCTAAGCACAAACATTATTTTCTTATTCTTTTTCAGCCTTTGTATTCATAATAACATCTAACATAATTTTCATAATCTTAAATAAATATAAAATAAACAGCAAATAATACATTATTAGCCAAAAAATATAAAACAATCATTTCCATAGTCTAAAATAAATATAAAATAAACAGCAAATAACAAGTTATTAGCCAAAAAACATAAAGCGAGAAATGTGCATTAAATGATGTACAACATAACCACACTGACATAAGAATGTATTCGAATATCAAACAGCAAATTTCAATGATGCAAAAACCGCAATTACATTTGCCCAAACCTACTTTAGCATGTGGATTCACTGATTAAAATTCTGCATTGTCTTTTCATAATTGATTAAATCAATCACACACTATCTATGATGCCCGGTTTCAATGTCCAAATATTATCACCTATTATCTACCAATGACTCAAGAATACAATTTATCTTTATAATAAGGAACAGCCATTTACTCTCACCACTACCACAACCACCCCGTCTTACTTCTCTTCATCTATTTACTGGCAAAATCCACCAGCCTTCTGTGGTTGGGGTGAACACCTTGGTTCCTAAAACCCAAAAGCATGATCAAGATATGTATAATCAATACTTCAGAGCTAACTTAAGATCATACGGTGGGTGGTAACTACAGATGTTTGTGAAGAAGCTACATAATTATAAAAGATTCAAGATTCGTCCCTCCAGTTTTATCCTTGCCTCCAGATTCAAAATAACATAAAGAACAGAACTGAGAGCAGTACATGCAAAGCTTAGCTGCCTTTGCAGTTACACTCTAGTCTTTTGCCTCTGTTGGCACTTGCACATTTTTATGACTTTCCCTCCCCAATTTTTATAACTATTTTGCCCACACCTAATTTTTGGGGGGAGGGTTTTTATTTTTCTTTTTTTTTTTTTGCCAGGTTACTTTTTATCTAGCTCTATACAACACAGTCAACAACAATTGTCTTCTTTTCTGCATTCCTGGTATTGGATATATAATTAATTAAATTATAAAAGTGCAATAAAAAGTAAAACTAGCATAAACAGATATGAGATCAAGCACAATCTATTTTTAAAGGTAAGGATACAACTCAATGAAGACTGTAATTAAACCAGCAAGTTAGTTTAATGACAGTTAAAAGACTAATTTTATAACATAATTTCTAAGTTAAAAATGTGGCGTTTTTTTATCTGCTACATTATGGCAAATGGTACAAAACACAGAAAGATATAAATTGCCTCTAAATCAAAATGAAGGACTGGGTTATTCCTAGGACAATATTCCTGGTGTTTACTGGACTGTGTGACCCCGATTTGACAAATGCCAAGACTAGATTTAGATTGATAGAAAGGCCAGGCACAGACATCATAAGTTTTATTTACCTGAAGGATAGAGAAGAAAGTCAGTAAGGAGAGCATAAGGAGATGCATTGGAGATACCAGCAGTATTTTCCTGGCCAGATGGAGCTATAATCTCAAAGAAACCCAGTTTTCACCACCTGAGCGTGTAGTGAATGAGGTTCAATTGCCCTCCTTCAAATGGACCGTAATTGTCAGTCTTATATACACATTTATCTACACATGGCTAACTGACTAGCCTAAATATGTGCTGGGGACTACCTCATCTGAGCCAGGTACAACTCATCACAACAGACTATTACAACAGAGTAAGGTATAGAATAGTCTATGGAGGTATGAACACACCCCTACCCTCTGTAGGTTAACACAGCCTGGATTAGTACTTTGTCAACATAAAGCTGCTAAAAATAGAACAAAGATCAGATAGCTGTGTCTGAAGATCTTACTAATGGATTCTTGTACCAGTCAAAGGTTTATTGTGCATAAATGTTAGTTGAAAAAGAATATTCCACAATGAAAACATCTGGAAAACACTTGGTTAAACAAGGTTAAACAGATTTCTGTACAGCAAGGCTTTCATATTAATCATCAATCACGAAGAGGCTATAACTAGCAATGTTTCCTGAACTAATTTCAACTCAAGCCTTCCCTGCCCCCCGTCCCATTTATGCATTTTCTAGGTCAATAAAGGAAGAAGAAAAACCATTCCAAATAAAGGGAATAGTATAAGCAAACATGGATTTTGGACTGAAAATAGTTAAGATGTATCAATAAATTATCTAAAAATGATTTTCTTTATAACCACAAATAATCAGGTCAAAATACATATTGCAAGACACTAGCAGCTACATGGGCTGGTCAAAAACATGACTGCAGAGTTTAGGCAAGTCTGTGATGGTCACAGATCCTTGCCCTGAGGGAAGAAGGTGCCATCCAAAAACGACCAGCAGCCTCCAGTCAGATTCACTTCTGATTGGACAGCCTGGCTTGAGGCCCTGGGAAAGGCTCTATGTTCAGGAAAACATGGTGAGAGAGTCTAGAGCAGCCCTATGGTCTCTAAGAATCTGGGGAAGATGATGGAGAGAACGGCAGGCTGATTCACTTCCAGGTGGAGGAAGTGTTTTAAGCCATTTGGATTTCTTCTTTTCTTCTCATCATCTTTCCCTTTTCTGGAGAGCCACCATAAAACAAAAAAAGCAATAAATGGTTTCTGTAATACTACCTTCCTCCACTGAGTAAGATTTTGGGGAAGACAAAATGGCCAAGAATTCATTGATGATTCAAATGGAAGTATTTATACAACCTTCATCATTGAGTCATTGACGAGTGTATCCTATTCAGAGGCATTGGATAGTGAGAACAAAATATATGGACTGGCCTACAAGAGTGTCCCAAACATCTTATAACAAGAATTACCTGAAGAATTAAAAGAAAAACCAAAAAAACTGAAAGTTCAAAGCCCTTTCCCCAGGTCACTCCCCAGAGCATTCTTATTCAGTAGTTCTAGTAAGGTGCCTGGAATTATATTTTTAACAGGCTCTCTGGATGGTTCTTATCATCTGAGAAGTTTGGGAACCACTGCTTTGATCCTGATTCCTCCATGTGTGGTCCAGCAACCTCCAGCTTTGGTGTCATGGGGAGCTCGTTACAAATGTAGAAGCTCAGGCTCCACCCCACACCTACTATGTCATAATCTGCCTGTTAATAAAATGTTCAGATGATTCTTAAGCACTGTGTTCCCCAACTTTAATGCACAAATGAATCACTGGGATCTTGGTAAAATGCAGATCCTGATCCAGTAAGTCTGCATCTGAGGTACAATGAAGATACAGCATCTCTAATAAGCTCCCAGGTGACTCAGGCTTCTGATCTGTGGACCACACTTTGAAGAGCAAGGGTCTCTAGACTAAGGTTCAGTGTGAAGATTAATAGTATTAAACAAATAATAAGTGATGACTGAACTGCACACAGATAAACAAGGAACTAGTCTCAAGGTTAAATGTGCTAGATTAGTCACATCAGTGTTTTAGAGAGTGCTAATAGTTTTTGGTAACTTGAGTCCTGCACACACCCACCACCCTCACTTCTCAATAATGAATGTATGGCTAACCTTCCTGATTTATTTCTCCTTCTAGTAACAAAGCTTCCGACCATGCAGTATATCACTGTAAAGGATCCTGTATGTCCATGGCGGTATTCTATGCAGCATAATTTGTCCCAAGCATTGATTCATCTATTGCCAATTTGGTTGCAAAAAAAAATAGTGTGGTTAGTCCCAAATCAGGTGCCACATCAGTTTCTGAACTTTCATATCATTCAATTTCTTTGTTAAGGATACATCTGTTCACAAAATCTGCAGAATTAAGCCTTAACTAGAGACAGAATCAGACACCAAAAACATGTATCCTTCTATAACCTATCTTACAATGTTAGTCAGTTTTAACAAATGGCCTTAAAGCTTTCATTACAAAAAGAAGTTTTATCTCCATAAAATGATGCTATATAATTAACCAAGAATAAGAACTGAATTATTTGTATTCTTAAAGTCTACATTTTAGTACCAAATGATTCATTCTAAAGACTGGTTGACATTTTAGCCTTGAATTAATAATCCCTTTTTAATTAAAAAAATAAAGCACCCAAATAAAATCACAGTGCTATATAGACACCCAAAAACAAAAATAAACATATAGTACTTCTCACTGTATATATTTGGTGATTTGAAGAAGGAAAAGGCATATAGGCTGCAAATGAAAGACCTTCCACATTAAATGAAAATAAAATATCAAAGCATATATAAATATAATCCCTGCTTGTTAGGAAAACGAGCCCAGGAAAGAATTGCAGACTCCTGGCATTTCATTTCTTTGATGAACATTATCATAATATCTCTGACACTTAGATAAAAAAACTTTTTGAAAATAACACATCAGTGCACCTTAACAACAGATGTGCATTACTTGGTGTAAAATTTGCTGAGTATAATCCAAAAATTTAGAGGTAAAATTTCAACAAGAAACAATTGAATCTGGTGTAATATCACAACTCCTTTATTAAACTTTTAGCAATTAAACATCTGGTAATTTTCAGAATCTGTTTTTAAGTGACTCAGTTCTAAAACACTACGTGAGATTTATACACAACGCCTTGCACATATTAGGAGGCACATATTAAATATTGTGGAATTGAATCAAAGTATGCTTGTAACCCACACTCAAAAGTGGGAGCTCCCTTTGGGATATCTGGAAGGTAGGTGCTTTCTATCATGTTTTTATGCTCTGATCTTACCCTCACGAACAGATATGTACTAAAAGTTTTTGTTAAGTTCAAAGAAGACATCTGGAATGGTGAAGCAATTCTGTCTTACTTCTGTGTTTTGGAGCTAAAAGGTAATTAGACTTTACTCTCCTAAGCACAGAATGAGACATAATCCTTTCTTGATGTTGGAATATTCCAAGATACACCCAGTTACACAAGTTCACTCCTGAAGTGTTCTCACTAAATCTACATAAAGTGAATTGCCTGAGTTTTTTCAACACTAAGGAATGGACAGCCAGTTTGTTTTTTCTATTCAAAACTTCACAGAACTTTTTTTTCTTCCTATTTCAAATGTTCAGTGATAATAAAAATACTGGGAAATTTTGTTTTTGTTAAGAGAATGTTGAGATGAGGTGATTAGAGCTTCAGTTACATAACTGCAATAGGAAATGTAAACAGGAATTTGCAAAAAAATTCCTCAGTCTAGAAAGAAGTTTTCCTATCCAAATGTCTTGCAAAACAGGAGTCAGCTTTACAGGTATAAATTAGAAACAATCTGTAAAGCTTTTCTGGACACATGTTGATTGAAATGGAAACGTCACACAACAAACTTGATTATAATTAAAAATGTAAGACTATAAGAAGAAAAATGGAATAGGTTTCAGAATTTTCTAGTGAATATTTCTCTTTATGCTGGTTTTTGTAGCATAGTCCTCCTCAAGCTGTAGAAAATTCCCTGGCTGCAAATGCAGAAAACAAGGGCCTCAGAGGGTATCTATCAAAACAGAGGAAGTGCCACAAGTGAGCCACATTGGTGGCCACCATCTAAGCCAACAATCAATCCCTACCATCAAGGAAGCCAAAATCCACCTCAGACTTCCCAGGCCCCAAAGCTTGGTGGTTACTAAGGCCAAGCATCCACATCTGACCCAAGTCCCACGTCTGCTATTGTTTGTGAATCTGCCTCCCCCTTTTTACCATTTGTTTGGGAGGTAAGTCAAAAGAGTTGAAGCTGACCAGACCAAAAATCAGAATAAAACATTTATTCAAAATTTTACACTTGAAACCTAGATTTGTTGTTTTTTTTTCCCATTGGGATTTGATTGAAACACATTTCAAATATATAATGTTCCTCAAAATCTAAATAAAATTTCACTTCAATAGAATACAAGGAGATTCAAGTGACTATCATTACTATAGTGTAATTTTTTTAGAGAGATTTGTAATAATAAAATGCCACTTGATACAGAAGTTCTAAGATTGGAGAGATGTAGGTACAGAGTTGTGAACAGAATAATTTTCAGGACAGCAACATTCACACAATTCCAATTAGGGAGAATAAATGTTACATGGCCATCGCTCTCACATTGTCCAAAAAAAGAAAACCTGTTATGTTTGGCTCATATGCCTGCAGTGACACTAAGCATCTTTCCTTTCATAATACCTGCTAAAATCATGGTTCTTAATAGGATAGGTAGAATAAGGTGATCAGTGGGAGATATCAGAAGGAGGTTTGATTTGTCTGGGAAAGTATTTGAACTACAACACCCCCTGCCCATAGGTACCAGAATCAGAGGCAAAGGAAAAGGGAAAACGTCTGTAATTTGAAAAAGCTTCCTACATGATTCCATTATCCCCTACCATTTGTTAAAACAAACAACAAAAGCACCTCTCCGTTTTAAGTAATTGAAGATGACTACATTAATAACAAGTCAAAGAAAGAAAACAAAACCTATTTTGTAATCATGTAATTGAGGATGTTAGAACCAGAAAAACAAACAAACAAACAAACAAACAGAAACAACATAGTCATCTCAATACCCAGCTTCATCATATTGTAGTTAGAGAAACTGAAGATTAAGGAGGTTTGACCACTTAATATTAGAGACAATGTGGTTGGGCAACTAAAAGAACTTTTTCTATAAAGATTCTATTAAGTTGAATGAATGAATGTTTGTTTGCTGCATCCTTTAGCAAACAATTATTGAGCACTTACTCTGTGGTAGGTATTGCAATTGCATGTATTATTTCTAATCCTTATATCTACTCTATGGGATAAATACCACTTTCTTTATTTTACAGATTGGGTAAGAAGGGACAAATGCAGAGAATGCAGATAAATAATTTTCTCAAGATCACATGAATACTAATGCTGGAGCTGGGATTTGAACTCAGTCTGTCTAACCCCAGAGCCTGCACACCTAAGCACTAAGCTGTACTCCTCTGCCAATATGCCTACCATGTACCCAGCACTCTGCCAGCCTCTGTAAATACAGTAGTGGGGAGAAAAATCCTACTTTCATGGAAATAACATAAATCATACAAAAGTAGACCTATATCCCTGTGTTGAGCTCTCCTCCCATATAGCCAGTGGACAGGAACCATCTTTTCTGTGTTGATCCCACTCCTTACATGGCCAAATCTGAATTTTCATTGATCTAGTGAGCTCTACTCACTCTACCCTGGTGACTCCCTGGGACTCTGCCCCACCCAACTCCTATACCACCCAAGGCTCTTTTAGTGGCTGAGCCTTACAGACAGTCAGCAGGCAATGGCAGGCTTGGGATGCCTGGGACTTTTGCTGAGCTTCCCCAGGCCTGATACTTGTGATGGTCTGCCGTGGTTCAGAGTGTGACCTCCCTCATGCACCTTCAGGTCCAGCACAGGCAGCAACCAACTGCAGACCACTTTGTAGCTCCAACAAGGTAGCCCCAGACTACTCACAGGCAGCAGTTGACCTTGACCTTCACAGTAGCCCCTCCCCAAGAGGCCCCAGAACCAACATACTTGGTGGCCAGCTTCAAACCACAAGAGAACAGCACCCAATTAGCCCACACAATTTGTGGTACACACAAATGGTAGTCTCAGCAGCCATCAGAGCCCACTGGGGTGAATCCTTCTCCATGGGGTGAGTCCCCATACAGCAGCTCATATGCTGTGGTCAAGGCCAATCCTCACAGCCAGTAAGCCTAAGGATCAATCCCACCCACCAACGTTCCAACAGCAATCAAGGCTCAACTACAAGAGGGCACAAACAATCCACACAAGGGACACTCCTGGAGCATCTGGCTCTGGTGACCAGAGTGATTGTGCCACTGGGGCCCACAGGACACCTACTACATAAGGTCATGCAGCCAAGACTGGGAGACATTGCAGATCTGCCTAATACATAGAAACAAACACAGGGAGGAAGCCAAGATGAGGAAACAAAAACATGTTCCAAATGAAAGAACAGGAGAAAACTTCAGAAAAAGAATTGAATGAAATGGAGGCAAACAATCTACCAGATACAAAGTTCAAAACACTGGATACAAGGATGTTCAAAGAACTTAGTGAGAACTTCAATAAAGAGATAGCAAGCATAAAAAAAGGACATAGAAACCATAAACAAAGAACGAGTCAGAAATGAAGAATACAATAACTGAAATGAAGAATACACTAGAAGTAATAAAGAGAAGATTAGATGAAGCGTAGGATCGAATCAGCAATTTAGAAGACAAGGTAACAGAAAACACCCAATCAGAACAGCAAAACAAAACAAAAAAAAGAATACAAATAAATGAGGATAGTTTAAGGGACCTCTGGGACAACATCAAGCATAACAATATTTGGATCATAAGGGTACCAGATGGAGAAGAGAGAGAACAAAGAATTGAGAACCTATTTGAAGAAATACTGACAGAAAACTTCACTAACGTGGCAAAAGATGTAGATATGCAGGAAGTGCAGATAGTCCCAAATAAGATGAATCCAAGCAGACCCATACCAAGACACATTATAAATAAAATGCCAAAGGTTAAAGCAAAGAAAGCAGCAACAGAAAAGCAGTTAGTTGCCTACAAGGGAGCTCCCATAAAACTGTCAGCTGGTTTCTCAACAGAAACTTTCCAGGCCAGAAAGGACTGGCATGAAATATTCAAAGTGATGAAAAGCAGGGAACTATAACCAAGACTATTCTACCCAGCAAGGCTATCATTTAAAATTGAAGGAGAGATAAAGAGCTACCCAGACTAGAAAAAGTTAAAGGAATTCATCACCACAAAACCAGTATAAGAAATATTAAAGGGACTTCTTTAAGAAGCAGAAGGAAAAAAAAAGATAAAAAATATGAACACTAAAATGGCAATAAGTACATATCTATCAACAATTACTTTAAATGTAAATGGATTAAATGCTCCAATCAAAAAGAGATAAGGTGGCTGAATGAATAAGAAAGCAAGACCCTTACATATGCTGCCTATAAGAGACCTTAGATCAAAAGACACACACAGACTGAAAGTAAAGAGATGGAAAAATATATTTCATAAAAATGGAAACAAACCGAAAAAAAAAAGAAAAGCTGGGGTAGCAGTACTTATACCAGATAAAATAGACTTTAAAACAAAGGCTATAACAAGAGAAAAAGAAGGACTCTGTAATCTCACTTCTGGGTATTTATCTGAAGAAACTCAGAACACTACTTTGAAAGAATATGTACATCCATATGTTCATTGCAGCATTGTTTACAACGGCCAAGATGTGGAGGCAGCCTGGGGCCTGGGTGTCCATCAATGGATGAATGGATAAAGAGGAGGTGGTACATACAAGTACATGCAATGGATTACTCAGTCATTAAGAAAACATAAAATCTTGCCATCTACAACAACATGGATGGACCTAAAGGGTATTAGGCTGAATGGAGTAAGTCAGACAGAGAAAGACAAATGCCATATGATTTCACTTATATGTGGAATCTAAAGAACAAAATAAATTAATAAAACAGAAACAAACTTACAGATATATACAGAGAACATTTTGAGGGTTTCCAGATGGGAGGGGAGTTGGGAGGATGGGTGAAAAGGGACAGGATTAAGAAATACAAATTGGTAGTTACAAAATAGTCATGAGGATGTAAAGTATAGCATAAGGAGTATACGTAGTCAATAATGTTATAATAACAATGTATGGTATCAGATGGGTACTAGACTTATTGGGGTGATATTTCGTAAGTTATGTAAATTTCTAATCACTATATTGCACACCTGAAACTAATATAATATTTTATGTCAACTGTAATTGAAAACTTAAAAAAATTATTTTAAAAAACAGCTATTTCTTTGCAGGTAGTAATTTTGTTTTAAGAAATATGTTTAGCACCAGGCTTTTTAGCAAAATATGTGTGAGAGAATTTAAAAATTATGTAAATTTCTTATTGTGTCTGGTTTCTTATTTATGGAAATACACCGAAACTTTTGAACTTCAAACAGCTTTCAATCTGACAGCAGTTGATGACATGCCTCTGTTCAAGTAGCTAAAACTTAGCACAATAAATACAAAATTGATTCTTTAGTTCACATTTTAAAAAGAAATAATCTAGTTCACATTTATGTTACTTACACATAAATTCAACTCATTTTATTTAAAGTCAGAATCTTTAAAAACATTAATGTTCTAACTCAAAGTATAAAGATGATAAAAGCCAGCACTCTGCATGATTTGTCAAAAGCCTAGCTAATCCTTCTCTAGACACTTATTTTCCAATTGATGGATTTAGCACAATTTTAGTTGCTTCTCTAACTTGTTTTCTGCTGCCTTTGAGCCATTTCACTATTTATTAGCAGCTAATTCAGAGTAACCAGGGTAACTAAGCAGGTACTAGAAAAAAAATTTAGTCAATTTTCTTGTATTTTCCGGTAATAATTTCATTGGGATTAATGGCTGATCGGTGGTTTTCATTTACATGTACCCAATTTCTTCCATATCAGTGTAGATCCTTGTCCAAAAATAATTGATGAGTGATTGTAGTCAAAAGGAACTTGTTTTTATGAAGTTAAATATATATTCACCTTCTGACCCAGCAATCCCCCAAGTAAGTAGGCATGTGCCCAAGAGAAGTGAAGATGTATGTCCACACAAACACTTGTACATAAATTTTTATAGTAGCTTTAGTCACTACCACTAAAACCTGGAGAAGACACATATTTCCATCATGGTGAATGGATAAATAAGTTGTATATAGAACACAACTCAGGATGAAAAATGAAGGAACTACCAATACCTGCAAAAACATGGATGAGTCTCGAAGCATTATGCTAAGTAAAAGAAGAGAGACTCATAGTCTACATATTGTATGATTCCTTTTAAATGACATTTTGAAAGAGGCAAAACTATAACATGGACCAAGACAGATCAGTGGTTGCCAAGACCGGGAGTGCTGAAACAGGAATGACTAGAAAGGAAACCTCTTTGTGGTAGAAAAGTTCCACATCTTGATTTCCATAGTGGTTACACAATACAGTATACATTTGTCAAAATTCACTAAAATGATACACACAGAAAGAGTGAATTCCACTGTACATAAATTATGCATCAGTAAACTCACTCTCTTTTTAAAGGTATATATTATAACATTGTCCCTGACCTCAGAGAGCCTGTAGATTGCGGATAAGGCAAGATCAGCGAAAAGACAATTCACAATAACCAAGTATATCTTTCTTTAAAAGTAGAACATTTCCTAAAACATGCACTGTAATAATCTCCCCTTATGTACTTCTTGGGTTTAATCATGGAGTAAACAAAATCTAGGAATGATCACGTATGAAGTCGTATTTTCTGAGGTATTTCAAATTGTGGCACTTCAATACATGGGAAATCACTTTTGAAGCTTGTGAAACAGTTTAAATTTTCCAGTTGTCGTTGGTTAAATCTAATCAAATTCTAAAGAGTTGAAATAATCTTTAGCATGAGGGAGACTTACTTTGTGGAAACCAAGGGTACTTTTTTCATAGGTTATTCTCTTATTGTAAATGCTGTGATTTTTATCACAATCATGCAGTCAACGTATTGCTTATCACCAGACCTGCACTATACTTAGCTGCAAAGAGGATCCAAATTTTTATGTTGGTTGAGTGACTTCCAACTTTTAACTGGGTTATTATCTGAGACTCCATATTAAGCTGTGCACTTAGTTATGTGGGCTTTTCTTTTGCCTCCAGAGAGCCTCTTGCTTCCCTGGTGTGTACTGTCTTGGTTCACCCTCAGGTTAGTAGTGTGAAGGACTTGTCAGTGACCTCCATTTTTCCAAGTGTATTTCAATGCTTCTCTCTCCACCTTCCACCTCTGCACCCCAACTCCTGGCCCCCAGCTGATGATTGACTCAGAATTGCAGCTCTCAAGGTGCTTGCCCACGGATATAATCTTAGAGTTACTGCCAAGCAATACCTTCTGCAAAATTAAGGAAGGAGGATAGTCTATGAAAATTGCCTCAATGCAGGGGTTTTCCAATCTTTTAACTAGATTCACAGTAAGAAATATATTTTGTAGCATGACCCAGTACACATATTTGAAACACACCATAAAACATTTCTCAAGACACTCTGATTTTTCTATTTCACATTCATCTATTCTATTTTTTTCCTCTTTAAAATTGCCACCCACTGAATTAGTTTTACTACTCACTAACAGATGCAACCTATAATTTGAAAATCTATGCCCTAAAGGATACGAAACTTACCATTTATTTAAATATTATATAAACCAAGTGGGAGTAGATCATTATGAAGCATTTCACCTTGACCACACTGTATGATAAGCACCCCATCCGTGCTCCCATCTCCATGGACCTGAATTGTTTTACTGAGTTGTACTTTAGCTTAATACCATAAGCCCACATGAAAATGACCCCTATATTAATTGTTGAGAATGTTGTCGAAGACTTTGTTCATTATGCTATGAAGTGTCCCCTCTATGAGGGTCAAGAGTAGAAAAAAAGGCTTTCTGGTCTCACTGTTAGAAAAAATAATGATTATCTTAGATGACTGGCTTATTTTTCCTTTTGGAAAAACTTACTGTGTTCCCCTTCTGTTATTGCCAGTTAGGAGTCTAGTTTCACGTTGACAGCCTACCTCTAACAAGTATGTTGAAATTTGTGACTAGAATTTTGGCACTTAACCTCATTGCAAATTCCCTTTACTTTTTATCTGTTCTTTTTTCCCTTTACCGCATATATCTTACTGGTCTTATATTTACTATAACTTATTATTTATAGTTTTGTATGCTACTTTAAATCTTTGTGAAACAGAAGAGAAAGAAGAGAGAGAGTAAAGGAGGGAGGGAGAGGAAGATTAATATCCATTTATGATGATAAGACTCGAGTTTTTAAGCTGTCATTTCTTACATTTTCAAACTGAAATTAACACAAATTTACAAATTTAGAACACTTTGTCCCACCTGTATCAGAAATAATAATTATAAGAGAAACCAATTTCCTGATATCTTAAAGCTAATAAAAATCGATTTTAGAGTTTTCTAAAGCTAAAGTATTCTATATGCAATCATAAACACTGCCTGTGCAGCAAAAGCTGCCTTCCATAACCGAATATGATTTTCCATAAAGCAGAGAATGCAATAATTTCTTCATGGTCCAAGAGAACAATGTTGGAACACTGCATGGTATCTAAATTGAAAGAATAGTTTCTTCTGAGAGAAGCAAATAACATGCATTTGACCAGTGACCAAGGTGACTGTGGCTTCAAATGCATTTCAAATAATGTCAGAATATTAGAGAACACATAAAATCAACTATGAAAATGCATGTTTGATTCTATTTATTTAAGATCTCCCTGGAGTAGCTCAAAACCAAGGAAATAATTGGGTGACATCAACAATGAAGGAAAATTTATTTTCTGAAAATGTTTTAAAAGATTAAAACAAACTTAGCTTTGTTTAAGTAACACCCAGCCTGAAAAGTTGATTTATTAAATCTATATTAGTTGAATAGATCAAATATTAGTATCCAACCCACTAGTTTTCAAACAACTTTTATGATCTCTTCATACTGCAGTTTTAACTTTTAGGAACTGATATATAAATGGTCAATGACAAATAATACTATTTCCTCTAAAGTTCCAACTATTCTGGTGCTACTTTGATTTTTTTTCATCCACCCCCCTCCCACCCCCAACCCAGCTGTAATTACAATTATCTGCACAAAGACAAAAGGACAAGAAATGGGAACAAAAATAATCTATGGAGCAATTTAAGGATTAAAATATTTCTAAGTATTTGGTAAATAGGTATCTCAATAAATAGTAAAGAGATAAAAAGTTTAACGAAAGGACTGTAATTATGGTAAACAATTGCAGATTAATTACTTGAGTACTTTCTCACAATTTATAATGAATTGTCTTAATGTGGCTAAGTTTCAGTTATGTAGAGAAATTAACTTTGAGCAACAATATGATAGTTGAAAAATAATTTTGTTGGCAAAAAGATATAATAAAAAGGGGTTGCTTCTGCCCTCCAGTAGCACTCGCTGTTTGTAATCATGTCTCTGAACTCTTCTGATTTCCTTCGTGATCTTCCAATCTTCTCCAATTATCATCCCTTGGTCTCTGTGGGTTTCAATACTCCCCCAACCTCCTCAATCCAACATTTAAATGTTGAGAGTGCCTTAGCATTAGGTCCTGGCCCTCTTCTTTGCATAGTGCGTACTCTCCCGTGGATCATCTCAGTCACTCCTGGAGCTTTACACACCATCTATATGCTAATGGCTCCCAACTGTACATTCTCGTCTCAACCTCTCTTTTGCACTTTGACATACATAGTCATTCATTCAGTAAACACTGTTTGTGTTATTGATTGCGCGTGATGTACGAGGTATTAACTTGGATCTGGAGATACACAGGTGAGCTTAACAAAGTCCCTGCTTTCTAAAGCTCATCTTCTAATGGGGAAATAAGCCACAAACACAATATCCAAGTAAAAAACTTATGTGTTAGAGGCAATAGCTTCTAGAAAAATTAATCAAGATACAGGGAGTGTTGAGTTGAATGTAGAAACCATTCTAGGAAAAGTGGTCAGAGAAGAATATCTGAAGAGGTAAATTTGATCAGAGACCTGAATGGAGTAAAGGGTGACAGACAGACAAATATCTGAGGGAAGAGATTTTCCAGGCAGAAAGTAGGGTGAGTGCAAAGGGACCTGAGGCACAAAGGATATGATGACTTTCCACAAAGATTTAGAAGATAAGCCTGTCTGGAGAAGTGGGTAAGGGGAAGAAAGAAAAAGATGAGAGCAGAGAAGTAAGCAGAAGCCAAAACGAGACCTTGTCAGCCATCATAAGAACTTCAGATTTTATTCTAACTCAGATGGAAGCAAGCCAGTGGAGGGTTTTAAGCAAGTGAATGATATGGTCTGACCTAGTGGTCTACTTACTGTCTCTACTTGAGTGTTTCACAAGCATCTTAAACTTAACATACTCAAAGCAGAACACTTAGTCTCGCTTCCACCAAAAATAAAATAAAATCCTGTTCCTTCTCCATTTTTCCCCATTTTAGTAAATGGTATCACAAACTATCCAATTACTTAAGCCAAGAATTTGCAAATTATCCTAGCTTCATCTATCTCCTTTATCATCTCTCACATCTAGTCCATGCTAACACACACACACACACACACACACACACACACACACACACCCCTTACTTTTATCTTCAGAAGAGATGACTAATCTATGCGCTTCTCTGTGCCTCTCGTGCCAGCAACCTAGTCCATGACCATCTCTAACCTAAATTATAACACAGAGGCCAGATCTTTTACAATACCTACTTTCCTTCAATGAGTATAATTCATACACCTTGCCATGATCTACAAGGTTCTTGCATGACGGGGTCCACCGCCAACACTTTGATATTTCTCACCACTCTTCCCAAGCTTCCTTTGCTCCAGCCACACTGATCTTTATCATTTCCTTGTGCACAACTTTCAGACATTTGGCTTATTATTCTTCACTGTTCTCTCACAGTTTGCTGGCTTTTTCTCGTCCTTAACTGACATATTCCCTCAGGGAGGACTTCTCTGCCCATCCCCTGTACAGTTGTCCTCCCCTGTTGTTCCCTATCACAGCACCCTCTTCTTTCATTTCATGGCACTTACCACACTGTAAGCTTTATGAGAATAAGGACCATGTTTGTGTACACATCCCAGAATTATGCCTGAAGCATAGTAGTCACTCAATAAATATTTGTTGAATGAAGGATCAGTTGGTACTCTTATCCCTGTGTTATTTGGAAATGTTTGCAAACATACAAGATTACCTCCCTTAAAAAAAACAAAAAACAAACAAACAAAAAAAACATTTTTCTAAAATGCCAGCTGAAAATGAAGTAAATTTAAGGAATTAGACCATATGACCCATTTGACTATTGTATAAATTTGGTTATACCTTTCCACGGGGGGGTAGGGGGGAAAGATTCTAAAAAATTATTAAAAGTAGAATTAAAATCATAGCAAATCTTTGAAAACCACACAGTCCATAAATCCAATATTTTTTGAATGACAGGGATAACATATTTGAAACTCATCTGTTTCCTGGATACTGTTTTAGGCCCATTCCTTATCTTGCCTCATTTAATCCTCACAACCATCCTGTGTCTTAGAAACCATTGTGTCTCATTAATGAGAAAACTGAAGCTCAGAATTGTTCACTAAGCTGCCTAAGAGAATACAACTAATTAGGACAGAAACAGGATTCAAACTCCACTGCCTGTTATGTTACAGGCACCATCTGAAAATATATTTATATATTTTTCTAATCACAATATTAAAAATAAAGACCAATGTCATTTGACTCAACTTTAAAACATTGAACCAGAAAATGTCTTTACTTTGACCTACATCATGGAAGGAAAAGAAATATGTTCTTTGGGCCTGTGCCAAACACAGTGAAAAACTCGTAACAGTTCAATTGTTGTCAATCATTTAAAGGATTCCTTAAATATCGGTTATGGATTTCTTTATCACAAGGTAAACATTCATAAAAACTTAAAATCTTATTGTATTCTTCCTTGTGTGACTTATTTTGATTGTTTGTTTCTTTAATAACAGCATAAGACTTTTAATGTAAGTTAATATCTAATCTTAGCATCTTTTGTAAGGTTTTCCAATGGCAAAATTTATAGAGACTTATCTCTATAAATAAGTCTACCAGTTGCCATTGTACGTATGATAGGCATAATCTATTATTTTCATGAAGCTAAATTTCTATGCCCTGATCCATTTTAACGAGCTCACATATGCATATAGAGTGTGTGCATCTGGCTGCCCCAAACAGAAGAATCTCTTTGGTATTTCCACATTCTGATGAACAGAAAAGTCACCCATACAAGTTAGAAGTTAAGAATTCCATCTTTCTATCTCCTCACAGTGCATGGAACATAGTGGGCACTTAAATATTATTTGTTAAATGAATGAATAATTGTATAAATGAATACATGAGACAAGTGAGTAGAAGGAAGAGACATATGAACTTTTGCTTTAAATAGAAAACACTTCTATTTATATAGAGGCTGTTGATTTTTAGGATGATATTCCTTTTTCACATTCTTGATAACTTATCATTTAGTGCTTAAACTAATTTTTATTTTATCTTATAACTTCATATCTACTATGAAAAGCAGAATGCTAAACATACTATAAATAATTAAAATGCTCATTTTATTTTCCAAAGTAGTATTTGTTAACCCTTATTGACAATGATATCTGCTTTGACCTATCTATAACTTAGAATGCACCATGTATTGAAACAGGTATTTTGCAAACATTGTACAGTGTCATCTTACTCAAAAGTAAGTACCATTGTCAACCTTTTTTAAAGATGAGGAAACAAAAGTTTAAGGGGGTTATATAATGTTATAGAAGTAACAGTTCTGGCCTGGGACAGAACGACTTCCAGCCTAGGCTTGTCTGACTCCAAAGTCTACTCTAACTCCACACAAGACTTGGCTCTCTAAATTGGGTAGAACCACATGGCATTGCCGATAGTCAACCATTTTAGACATAGTGGAAATTGTGTGTGATTCCATCTAATATGAATAAAATTAGTTTCCATTATTACTTATGAATCAAGTACCATGATAAATAGCATCAAAATATCAGGTTAAAAGGTTAAAAACAGGTTATCAGAGGATGTGGGTTCAAATCCTGGCTTACCCACTGATGAGCAGTGAGAAATTAGTAGGCAAATCATCTCACTGCAGGTTTATTTCCTTGTTGAAAAACTAGAATTGGCTTGCCCTGAACACTTTATAGAAAGTGTTTTTGGGGAGCAAATGAAATATATAAAATTGTAAAGGATATAAAACATAAAATGATTACATAAACAACACATATGTATGGTAAATCCAACAAGCCACATTTCCAAGTTTCAAATGTGAAACAGTAGCATTAGAAATTAGTGTACAATGTAGGTGGTATTAATACAAAGTTCATAGGCTTTTAGACTCAAAGGTAGACCAAGGTTCGAATCTTTACCTTCCACTTACTGTGTGACCTTGTGCAATTTGTTGAACTCATTTATAAAACAGATTAATAATGCATCTCATAGGATCATTGTTGAAAATTAATAAAATCATTAACATAAAATGTTAAAAAATAAAAAGAAATTAGTGTAGAAGGCCCAAGAGCCCTCTACGGTGATGCTGACTCCATTTTTGATATTCGTGTCAAGGCCAAAGCCAATCTTTCAGAACCCTATGAATGATTAGAGATTCTGACTCGTCCTAAAGACAATAGCTTATCCTAAATGTCAAACAAAAAATGCTTACACAGAAATTTGGCCTAATCTGTAAAAAACTCATCACCATTTTTGGAAAAGCGCTCAAAGTTGTTCAAGAAATAATTATTGCTATACTATGTAAAAGCCCCAATTGAAATTTCAAGAAGCTTAGAGATTTCCATGCATCTTACTATAAATTTAAGGAGAAGGAAATATTGGACAAGTATCACAACCAGAGAACATGTGCCTCAGCTGGAGAAGGCTTCTTTAACAAGGGCTTAGAGGAACTCCGAGCAGCCCTTAAGATGCTCTTTTCTACAACGCTCTTTGCTACACACCCTTTCTGGAAACGGAAATTAACTCAGCATGAGGAGATTCTTTGGAAATATTTTTGCAGTGTGATTTACATTCAAGAGTTTTATTCCTTCCAATTCTTTTAACATGTGAGATAATTTAAGTGAACATACTTTGTAAATTGAAAGTCACTAGACAAATGGAAGGATTCTTCATGATTGTTTCCTAAGATAGACATAGAAGCCACTCTCCTTTCTGAACCCTTATCCAAGCAGGAATTTTAAGATGAACTTAATTAACACATAACTTTAATGAAGATTTATATTTGCTCTTGCTACTTTATGAAAGATGTCTTCGGCAACTATTAGGTTTATATAACTAAAGCATTTGTATAGTGTATTGATCTAATCTTAAGTCTGGTTCAAAATTGGCATATGTGCTCCTCTGATTAAATAAGATAACTCTTGCACACCTTTTCTAAAAATTTTTTTAACCTTAGCCCATCTTTTCCCCATGGTTATTCAAAATATTTTTCATTCTAGGAAAATCTACATTTCCACGTTGCTTTCTACCCTTAGCCAATGACCTGATCTCCTTCAGCTCATTTTGAGCAATATCTCTCCAACCCTCCCCTTTCCACCCCATCTTTTTCTCATCTCTCCTCAGAAAAGGGTGGGAATTCCTTCATTTCCTAGGTGGACTCTTCCACCTGAGGTTCCATTCCTTTCCCCTACAACTTATCTTCTCTTTCTCCTTCATCTTTATGTGTTCCTTTCCTATGGAATGGAAGTCTTTCTTATTTCTAAGAAAATAAATAAATAAATAAATAAATAAATAAATAATCAATCAATCAATCAAAGGCAAACAAACAAAGACTTACTTCAATTTTATTCCTGTTTTACATTCCCATTTCATGTTACATCTACTTTGACACCAAGACCTTAAAAGAATATTCTGTACTTGTTTCCTGAACTTCTTAGCCGTGTGCTGTTAATCCTATAACCTAGTTTCTATTTACTGCTCTTCATTAATCTTCTAAAAAGTCTTCTCTCAAAGACCTGAATAGTAAAACACCCTCCAAGTCATAGTTTCTAGAATTCTCAGTCATCTTTATTAATCTCTTCCCTCATTCTCCAACAGCCCCTTATCCAATCAGTTAGTATATTTTGTCAAGGCTTTCTCTACACTGTCCCTCATACCCGAAGCTTCCTATTTATTCCAATAAGAATAGGTCAGGCCCTATTTCAGTCCTTCACCCCTTCTGCCCTGGTTATTACAATTCACTCCTAACTGGTCTCCCTAAACTTTCCTCCACCCCAACCCTCTATAAGTGTCTAAAAAGTAAGCACTCTTCTTCCTCCATCATTAGACCCAAGCTCTCCTTCAGGCTCCCCACCTCCTGAGCCCTCTTGGCCCACATTGGTGTCCTCTCTTCTTCCTGAGCTTCCTGACATGATTTTGTTTAAACTGTACCCCTAGACTGGAAACTCCTTTCAAATCTACTGGAAATGCACATACGTTTACTGGCGACATCCTCCATAAACCCCTCACCAAAGTACTCATAAATTAATATTACAGAAAAAAAAAATTAGAACACTAAAACATAATTGCATTGTAATCCCAATTCACATGTATATTGTATTGGTATATAAACATACTGGATAGAAATCAGCTATAATGTTAATGGTGCCCATTTTAAGGTATGATAGTCTGAAGATATGCTATGGAACTTTGGGCTCATTTTCTTTTGTATTTTCTAATTATTCAAAATAGCTAATACTTATTGAGTGCTTCCTATATACTAAACTCTTTACATGCATTAATTCCTTTAATCTAACAACAACAACAACTCTCTGATGAAGCGTTAGTAACTTGCCCAGTCACCAGGCTGGCAAATGTGGTCTGGCTCCTGAGCCTAACTCTTAAGCACTGAACTGCATGAAGGATTTTCATAACTGGGAAAACATATTTTTAATTATCTTTTTTCCTCCTGTTTCTACCCTCTGCCCATCTCTACCCCTCCACCAAATTCCAAATTCTCCTTCCATTTCTTTCAAAGACACTAATCTCAGCTAGATGTTAAGGAGAAAAACAATCTGATTAAGAAAATTTGCATGAACTTGTGAATTAGCAATTGCCATCTTGAGGTAATTGCATCTTAAAAAGGATTCTTGTTAACATAAATGAATCTCTAATTAGTGAAATTTCCGTTGCTATGACTAAGTGAATACGGCATACTATTGGCAGTGTGTGGAGTAGAGGAGTATCTTGGGAAAGAGGATTTTCCCCATAGACCTTACAGCACAAAGGATGTCTTATGCACAAGCCCTCCCTCTGTCTCACAAATCTATCCTCCTTCCACAATGAGTTTCGTTGAGCACCAATAATCCCTACCCTGAGACCTCTGTAAAATCCTATTATACCTTTTTGATGCTGCAGAGACCACCAAAATCCAGGCTAAGAACCAGAACTCACAGGTGTGCCCAAGGTTGATCTGGCTGGAATGTTCATTTTAGCCTGACAAGAGCACCACAATGTTAATAAATACATAACTGCAGCAATCGGTATGTTTGTATTATGGCATTTATTCCAGCTGTGTTTGCTTTCACAGAAAAAACGTTCCAATGTAAGTGTCTAGTCTAACCTCCTTTGTACATTTCATATTTCAGGAGGTGAGTTTGATGGCTTGTATTTTTCTTGTCCTACTTTAGTTGCATAACAATGAGATTTTAAGTCAAGGATTCTGCCTTGTGTTTACTACCTTAAAATAATACCAGGGATCCATATGACATTATCTTCTCTCTGCATTCCTAGAGACTGAATGTCTATCGATTTATTTACTATGGTCAAGTTCCTGAGAGAAATCCATGGACTGAGCTCACAGGTGTCAACTGCAGGGCAAGCTGTTTACTCCCTGAGGAAGTGGTGGGGGCTGAAAAACAATGGATGTTCATTTTCAGACGAAAACTCTTGAATGAAATAAAGGATCAAAAACTGAGATACGTAGTAAGAACTTAATATTTTTTGGATGGATGGACGGATGGATGGATGAATCAATGGGTGGATAAAAGCACTCTTGGAAGAACAAATGGTCATAGACCATAGTAAGAGAAGCAGGAAGGGGAAAATACAATAAGGGAAAAATGAAATAAGTAACATTCTTTATTCCCTCTGCCAGTTTTGAAGATAGTTTTGTTGTATGTATGTATTCAGGGAATTGGGCATAAAGCAAGCGCTTCAGTCTGTCAGTCTTCTGGAAGGCAGAATCAAATCTCAATGGAAGAGAAGAACCACTGGAGGAGGCAAAGCTGAGAGAGAATTTCAGTCATTCTAAGATTCTACATATCCAATGGAGTCCAGAAAGTGCCAGAAAACTAAACGAAGTAAATGTTATCCCCAGTCTTGCATACCCACCCAGAGAAAGGAATACCACAGCAGGGGGAGCAAGTGAGGTGAAGAGCCTAGGCAGGGTAAGGTTGCCCAGAAATTCTGAAAATCTAACACAAGTTCTCTCTTGGCTTAAAGTTTGAAATTCATATTATTCAATGGTTTACTATTATTTAAAACTTTCAAAGAACTTTCTAGTGAGAAAAACTGTGGCAGAGACCTTTGTTACTCATCAAATATTCTCTGCTGTCCCACATTTCCCACCCTCTTGCAGTACAAAGGGCCACATGACTAGCTCTGGACAACAGACTGCAAGCAGAAGTGGCTTTTGTCACTGCCAAGAGGAAGCACTTAAGAGCCAGCACATGATCCCATGATGCATAGACTGAGGAGTCTGCATGTTCCAGATGTTGCAGCTTCAAGATGGCAGATCCCCCATTAGCTGGCACGCTGGACGATGTGGGCTCAAATTTCAATTCTTTCACAGGGTAGCTGAGTGATTTTGGGCATGTGGCTTAATATCTCTGAGCCTCAGTTTCCTCAAATTAAATGAGTATAATAACAATAGTTAGTACCTACATCAGAAATTTGTTTAGGGTGGCACAGAGTGAGCACTTAATAAATGCAATCTATTATCAATAATCTTAGAAATAATAAGAAAGCTCACACGATAAACACATTTTTTGATTTCTCTCTGTCTCTCTCTAAGAAGTGAAGGTAAGACTGAACTTTTTTTTAAAAAAAGCTAAGTAATATAATTTATACAATCACTTCTGTGTCTTTTTCCTTGTTATGGAATTTCCAACCTCACAATCAACATTCTGCTTTTTAAAAAAAAAGTCTATCACAACCACATTTTCAGATTACAAGTATTTCAGCAGGTCTTAGTTTTCCTTTTTTTTAAGGAGTATATCTATTTCTTTAGAAATCTAAAATATTAAACTTCCGCACAATTTTCATATGATTTATGCCCCTCTGTCATGTCCAGTAATTTCCCACACACACTGAGATACTTTGCAAAATACTGAATTGACTGGTGATTCATCCTCAGTGTAATATGAGATGGAAGCAAAATAAAAAGGTTGAAATCTGGTTCTGTTTCCAGAGATTCTAAAATAATATCCAGGCACTATTCACCCACAGAAATGTAACACACTGGAGTTTTCTTGTCTTTTCTTTTTTATTCTTTCTTTTTTTTCTGTTTTTGGTCCTCGTAGTATCAAATGAGTAAACAGAAACCCACAAAAGTCTGGTCCAACTTCTCACGATATAGATAAGTAAAGACAGTCACTAGACTCAAAAACAGAATATTGTTGCTACTTAGCCATGTGATATTGGATAGATCACTTCATATCAATAGACTCAATTTCTCCACTTAAAGTGTGATAAATAGCCTCCCTCTTTAGTGCACAAAAGAGTTTGTCAAGGATTTACTAAGATAATATATGTGAAACATGCCTTAAAATCACTAAGAAAAATACAAAAATTATATAAAATGTGCACAGAGACAAAGAATATACCAGCTTCCTTATCCATAAGAAGTTTATAATTTCAGAGTGAAATTTAAAAACTCATATTGATGAATAAATAGATGAATAACTCTCAGTGGGAAGAATCACACCACAGACAGGAAGCTGTACAGTGTCTTCAATAATTGCTAAAGGGCCAGCGTGGGAGAGTTAAAAGACAACAGAGTGCAAAACAGAAAGGAGATTTGGGGCTATACAAACAACGGTGTATGGTTTGGTGATGAACAAAAATATCAGTATCGCTTTGAGAAGATACTGGTTTATCTAACACTTATGAGGCCAGGAACCATGTAATTCAGTTTCAATGGTGCAATGATGAAATATAGTGAAACAGCCAATGTCAGTTCAAAAATATTCCGAGTTCTTTTCTTGCATTTATTGAATTCTGTGAGGGGTATACGTAGACCATAGCAAGGCTTTGTGAACATTTCTCCCTCTCACCCCTCAACACTTCCCTCTCATAGCACAACAGTCCTGGAGAATATTTCTTGTTCATCTGGAAATCACCTACTCTGGCTAGAAATAGCCCATAAGTATGTCATCCCTCTTTCCACCACAAGTTGGAGGTCCAACCATCTGGGAGCACAACCCCTGGCCGCACCAACACCAACAACAACACCAACAACCCCCTGCACCCAGACCTCTGGGAAATATCATGTCTTCTGCCCCCAGGGTTTCTTCCTGTGATAATTGCGACAAACCCCTCCCCCATGCTCTTCATTTCTATAGGGGTGGGAGAAGGTTGTAGATTCTGTATTAATAATTTTTATCCCATCACTTTTATTTAAGGTTAGATTTAGTGTAGTGAGTTGAAAGTTCCACATTTTGGGAGGCAGAGAAGACTGACTTGACATTCAATGGGGGACTATGAACAGGCAGCCAGGACAGGCTTGATACAGACCGGTGACCGATAAGGAACACAGTGACAGAGACTCAAGGGTTTGTTTGAGCACAAATTTCTGATGGAGAGAATTATTAAAAAGTAGCCAGGCACAATATCAAAACTTTGACGTTTAAAGGAAAAATAAATGTGTTTGTGAGTTAGGTGTCCTGTGTCTCTTAAGCATATATCTTGTTCAGGAGTTCCAGCAGGGGACCGTAAACATTCAGATATCCTTAACCAAAGAATTCTTCTTTCTCTCTCCTCTCTCTGTCTCTCTTTCTCTCTCTCTTTCTCAACTAAAACTTACAAAACATTTGCCATTTGCCAGGCACTATCCTTAGTGATGTAAATGATGTTGGATCTGCTGGCAGTTTCTGGGTGTGGGCCAGGATAGTGTCTCATGAAGCCGAAGAACGGAAACAGAGACCAGGGAGAGGCAAAGAGTTGTAAAGGAAGATAGTTTATTAAAAGCAAAGGGTCAGAGCTCCCCAGCGGGAGGGGGTCCCGAATGGGGGTGCCCAGTGACTGAGGCAAAAGCTCTTACTTTTATACCTTCCCTTGCCTGCTTGGGGAAGGGGGCTGGAGCCTTCTAATGGAATTCATCTATCAGGTTAGTCCTGTTTGCCCGTCCTGAAGGGATTAACGAAATAACCCATTCCTATCTATAAGATCTGTTCCTTTGTTTGGCCAAAGGGATTTGAGATAATTTGTTAACCTCAAGGCACATTCTCATGTCTTTGTCCTGGAGTGAGGGAGATATTCCAGGACCTGGAGTTTCAGGATATGGCTGCTTTTTGTTAATTCCACTAGGGACACCGCCCCACCCCCCCACACCTGGTAGTGCAGGTGGTAATGAGGCCTTTGGTGGCATGAACATTAGGCATCTGAAAGGCTTCAGGGAAATGCTGTTGGCAAGGCTTCTCATCATGGGTGGGCTGGATGGACTGAAGACTGGTCCGCATTGATGGTGAGACAGAGGAGGCCACATAGAGATGATAAACTGACACCAGGAGAGAGAGTAGAGCTGAACTCCTTAGGTAACATGACCAGATTTTGACCCCATGCATTGCTCCAATCTCTTTTTAACCACTGGGACTAGTAAGGCTGTGACACAAGCTCAATTTAACCCAACCTAAAAAGTGAGAGATTTAATAATCTCTGAAATCCTTTGCATTTTCATCCTATAACCCTATAAGTATTAACCTAAGTATAACATTGGCCAAAATAGCCCCAATGTTCCATCACCATAACTCCCCTTCTCTGTCATCAGTTTCCATAGTTCCAGGCACATAAAATAAACTTACTACCAAAGCCAGCACAGTTCACAACACTGAATGTGGTGAGGGAGAGAAAACATCAACTTCACTATCTCTGACATTCTTTCTGGGTCATCCTCACACATTTTGGCAAAACTTGAATTGTCACAGTTTAATGAGTCAGAATGTCAGCCTGTAGAACTATAAGCCTAAAATTTCTATTAAGATCATTATCTGCTCCGAATAAACAATAAAAGAAATTTCATGTTAAAAATAACTTTTCTGTAACTGGGTTATATTTAACAATGTGACACAAGAAAAACATTGTAGATTGCAAAACTAAAACTAGCTCTGTCCCTTGAAATATCTGTGCATAAAACCACCTCACCAGGCTTCAGATATAGGCCAAGTGGTTCACCAAAAGTTACAAAGAAGTGGAAAGAAAAATTGGAGTAGGGAAGAGAAGTTTTCATTCTGTTTTTACAGGAGTGCTGAGCACAACTAAATGTCAACGAACTCAAATAAAGAAAATTGAAGAGACTCTTCTATTCACTGTTGAAATGACCTTTCTAAATTTTAGGGCATTAAAATAAATAATATGCACATGACCCACCACAGGAAAATATTTGAAGTAAAGGTTTACTTTTATGTTTTTATACTACTTTGAAAGATGTCAGGCAGCGCTATAAATGATGCTTTCCTGTTATGTTTGATTTCCCAGCTTAACTAGATTTTTATTACAGAAAAACAATAGGTGGCAGATTCAACGGCACGATAATTATGTAGCACCTGGACTGATATGCTAACTCAGTGGGTGAGAACATGAGTTTATAAACTTCATACTCAAAGTTCAAGCCTAACACTAAAGCAAGTCAGTTTCCCATTAGCACCCATCCATTCTTATAAATATGTACCCCTCCATTATGAGAGGAAGAGAGAAAAGGGGCTGAAAGAGCAACACAGCCAAAGCAGCTACTACAATGGTAATTCAATGAGCACTCTGTGAAGAGTGGCTCAGACACCATCATGATCTCTGTATATAAAAAGCAGATCACTGTAATATTTTATGTGGCACAGTTTCATAACCAATATTCAAAACTACTTTATTGATCATGATGATAAATCTGAGCTCTTGGAGCTCAGATTGGAAATCTGAATGATTTCCAGTCATTCAGACTAGAAACATTTCTCGATATTAAGAAAAATATCCATTTTGATCTCTCTCAATTTCCTCCATAGGCATGTATCATTATTGGCCTATCCCAAAATATCTTAGAGTGCCAAGTTTATAATACACTTCTGGGTTCATTCTTGTAAATATTATTAATCCTTTTGTAGTGTACATATGAAGACTGCCTACTACGGTGGAGTTATGGAAGCATCTATGTGTTTGTGGGTAGAAGAATGTGTATATCCCCCACCATGCATCAAACTTATACAAAAAAGTTTCCTTATATGTGTAACGTATTTTGATGCAAAACACTTCAAATCAGTTAATAATTACTAATTATGACAGCTTCACTAAAACTACACGATAAATTAGATCACCACAATTTTAGCTAAGTTAAAATAACGTGACTCTCTCGAGTCTCTCTTCCTCTCTCTCCCCCAATGTGAATGTGGCAATGGGTCATCTTATAAGTGTCCAAGGGATCTGTGTTCTATTTTCAGCCTCAGTGTTATAAACTAATTTATTTAAAGAATAACCTTAATATACCTTTTCCATCTATACCAAATGTAAAATCACTTCTTATAACCTTATTTGAGTGATATTACTATGGTATCATTATTATTATGTTAATAGAATCTACACCGTATCCATCATTTGTTGGATTTCATTTCATTTTTGTTGTTGCTGTTTATTAAAGGTCATCTCACACTAATTCATTATTTTATCCTGTTACAGTAAGATGCTCCAACAATGCTGCGGGTTGGACTAATTATATAAATATGTATTGAAATAACACAGAAAGTCTTCTAGTCCTAAAAGAATATAATCAGGTGTATAGACATATTCAATGAAAGTCTCACCAGAAAAAAGATAATCAAGCTAATAATACCAGATTCAGGAAAACAAACCATGTCATTGTTTATCCAGCACTATTCAAGACAGATGCAAGCAATCCCATCACTAGGGAGATATTCTACATTGAGGTCTGCTAACACGCCATACTACTTCCTCAGAGCTCAGTAGAAACATCCAAGCAAACCATTCTGTTGTTACTATCAGTAGCACCTGGGGTTACTTGAGTACTATGAGGAGAAAGACGTTAGTCCACTATAACAAAGTACATCAAACAGTCCCAAAATATAATGGCCTGAATCAGTTTGAGCTTTCTTAATCTCTCGCACAGCCATCTAGATGTGAACAACCCAGGACTAGTGGAGCCTACTCTACCATCCCCTACATAAGGCTCTCAGGGTTGTTCTAATTCTCATCATTCCCCAGTCAGTATCAGGGAAAAAAAGAGTGTCTAGGATGAGAGAACTAATCTTAAAGGTGAGGACACAGGAACCACACAGATCCCTTGTATTCACATACAATTGGTCAGCAATTAGCTGCAAAGGACATAAGGCAAGGCCATTCCTAGCTGGAAAAGGTGAGAGGATTTTCTTACTAAAAAAGAAGAGGAGAAAGGATACTAGGAGGAAGTGATTAGTTTTTGTCACATTCCAACCTTCTAATCATCCAAATATGCATGCACAGTCATTTTTGCACATATAGAACACTCACAAACACTCACACCTTCCCCACGCCCCCTGCATTTCATCCAGCTCAAAGCCCTGGGTCTTTGAGTGAAACAAAGTCCTTTCCATCAGGTCCAAGTGAGGACACACACACACACACACACACACACAACAATGGTAGAGAAGGAACAGGATAGCTGCCATAAAATCTATTTATAAACGACATGCACAGCAATGAGTGGTCCCAACAATGAGGAATCCTGCTGGGTGGAATTTATGAAGACACCCTGTCCTGGAAGTATAGGAGTTCTCTTTTTAAAAATTGTTTTAATTATTTTTTAATTACAGTTGGCATTCAGTATTATATTAGTTTTAGATGTCCAGCATATTAGTTAGACATTTATATTATAAACTAATCCCCCCAATAAGTCTAGTACCCTCCCCCCGACTCAAAGTTCAAGCCTAATAGTTATTATAGTATTATTCAGTATAGGAGTTCTCTTGATTGGAACCTGGTTCTGCTCACCAGTTCTCTTGATTGGCACCTCCTTGTCAGTTATTCTCTGTGGCCACTGGATTGCTCTCTGGATGGTTTTCTCTTGTTCACCATCATAGTGGCCCATACCTAAAGAAGGGGTCATTGACACATACTCCAGCTTTCTGATGGTACAGGTTCAGGGGGGTAGGGAGGAACAGTTATAAGCTTTTGTAGGTCAGACTTATGGTTTCTTTGGCAAAACAATTCCCTCAAAATGTAGTAAGCTTCGTGGGTTTGCTTCTGCCAAGTTCCAAGTGCAATAACCATTCCTAAAGTTCTCCTCCAGGCATAGTTCTTAAATTGAGTGACTATTCCCTTTATTTACTGACCTCTGTATTTCCTCAATTTCATGACTGCTACCCGGAGGCCATTCGAAACAATAAGCTTGGGAAGGAAAGCATTGCCCTTAATCAGATCCTTGCCACTGAGTTACTCCCAGGTCTGGATGTGGTGTCTTAACCAATTTGTCAGAAAAGCTCTCTAAATGACAGTTTTATCTTCAGACGTTTGCTACAGAAGAGTTGAGTTTTCTAATCCTGTGAATCCCAAATTTAACCTGCAGGTCACAAGCAGAGGGACTTTCGTTTAGCAGATCTATATTCCTTTCCATCTGTTTCTGAAACTGGCTAATCTTGTCTGCTTTCATCTCTCTTTTGTAAAAAACCAGCAAGAAGAAGCCAATAAACATCAAACTTTTAAGTTTTTCCATGTAGATACCCTATGCCAAAAGACTCAGTAAGCATGTATTTTGTCTTCTAAGTTATTATAGACTAAATTTTACCAATTATTTTTCACAGCCTACAGTCAGCAGCATGACAACTGCAGTATCTGTTGCCTTGCAGTATCTGTCCCCTGTGCGGGGACTGCTAAGCGCAGTTTTAGTTATTGGTATGTAGGACCTCACTTCTAGGTTATCACTTCCTGTTAGTAGGCTGCTATAACCAAAGACCCACAAACAGTGGCTTATAATAAGAATGAAGTTCATTTCTTTCCCACAAGTCAATCGATAGCTCCCAGAGGGGCTCTACCATTGGTGACACATGGCCTTCAAGGTTCTTCCAGTTGTCACCATTTCTCAGCCGGCACACAAGGGGGGAGAGACAACCCAAGACACACAGGTTCTCTCTAAGGAGAGGACTTAGAAATTACACACATTTCTGGTCACATCCCATTGGCTTAAACTTATTTACATGGCCACAACTTGATTCTAATGTGTTCTCTAGCTAAATAGCCACCTGTTCCACTAAAGTTTGCTGGAGAATGACTCTATTATTAAAAACAAAGGGGAAAAAGGTTAGTGAAGAGCCATCACTAGTCTCTGCCGCATGGGAATTTCAAAATCCCAGCCCACCACTACTCTATTGTTCTGATTCCCTGTTTTAACGCAGGTTCCTAACAGTCTGCAAAGCAGAATAGACAATGTAGTATCTCAAATAGAGACTCAAGACTCACTTTTGATGAGTTTTCATAGATTACAACACCCACACACATTACACAATCCCAGTCCAGCCTCCCATTCACCGTAATATTTCACATCCCATAAAAAGGAGGGAAGAAGGAAGCAAACTAGCATGTAAGTCTATTACTTCCATTCTGGAATGTTTGTACTTGAAGATTGCCTTTATTACCTTTTTGCTATGCTGAAATTCTTGGAATGCTGTGTCACACAGCACCCACTCATTTGCAACAGCACAGTTTTCAGATGGATCTGGGCATTGCCAAGCTTTTCAGCCCAGATGTTATCCTCCCTAAATTCCACCAACACCAAAAGTAGGACTCATGGGAATATTATTGCTCAGAACATAGTCACATAAATGTGATACACAACATTCTAAGATAAAATGGAAAACAAGTCCATTACTGACTGATTATAGTTTATTGCCCCTTAACCCAGGTGCCAAGGGTTCTATCTGAGTCTGTTTAATGCTACTTCTAGGACATTCTACTTCTAGGACTATAATTCCATGCTTATCTTCTGATAAGTAAGTAGTAAGCTCACTTCCCAGACACTTTGATACCAAGAATATATATCATGGATAAGGGATTCATGAAAGGTCTGTCACCGAGCATAAATTGGATATAATGTTATTATGCATGAGTTGCATGTGCATTTAATAGCAATGAGTCTGTAATTAAGAGACAATAATCTCTGGTATAACCAGGCCAATCTTTTTTCTAGACCTACAAGGGCTTGGGACAAACAATAGAAAAATGGTGACTCAAACAAGATGCTTTTTCTAGGAGACTCTACTTACAACTGAATTGTCTTCCATACAGCAAACTCATTGGCCTTCCCTGAAACTCCTATAAATGCATTTCTAATTCATGTCAGTAGATATTTTATGAGCTGTAAATCTAGGGGAATGTGTGATCTTGCCAGTTATTTTTTAAAACACTTAAATAGGAACCACTCCAACACTAATTAAAGTAATATGACTGCTCTTGGTTTCTTATTTTCTTTAACGAACTCCTATTTAGAAGAAATGCCCGTGCACACACCACACATACCAGAAGACCAAACACTGACGACAAAATCCTTTTTATCATATGGGTTGATAAGTATACAATATGCATCATCTACGCCCATAAGAAATATTCTAAACGAGTCATAGCACCCTTCCCCACAAATGCCAGAAGTAGTCTTGAAATCATTCTTTATACAAAACCCCAGGAAACTGTCATCAATTAGAACTGGTCCTCAGAGTGAAACCTGTTCAACACTCTAACAATTTTACACACACACACAGATCTAAGGTCGCATGAAAAATTAGTGGTAGATCTAGGACGAGGGTCCAGGATTTCTCTTTCCTGACATTAGTGCTCTTTCTTCTACAAAGTATTGTGATGACTTATTAGTAAATTAACATTTGTAACAGCTTGAAATGTCTTTATTTGCCAAGGGGAAAACTATTGAAAGAAAAATCAATCCATAGCTCCCTGGATAGCATTTTAAAAGATCCATACCATAAAAATAACTTCTAAAAGCCCTTCTAAATGTTAAGAAGGTAAGAAAATTGTGGTTAATTAAATGCTCAATTAATGTTTATTATAGTTATTATGTCACTATTAGGCTAAATTTATAACACAGTAGAGCTGTATGCATGTGCTTCTTATACTTTATAGCATATTTGTGCTTCCTTGTATAATCAAAGTTTGTGAATATCAATGCCAGTTATATAGGCTTTTAATAAGGAGTATACTAGTCAGTATTCTGACAAATTGGGAGACATTGGAGAGATCTGCCCTTAGGTTAGAGGATTGGTGTGAGCTAGTCACTGACTTCTCTACACCCTAGCTTTCTCTTTGATAAGTTGAAGGGGTATTTATAGTCTCTGAAAGTGTTCAAGCCCTATTATTCAAAGCATAATCTTGTTATTATTATAGGATACTAAACTTGAAGCTTTCTTTCACAACGTACCTAAAATATTACCAGCTTGACACCAAAATTTCAAAAAATTTTATGCCTCCTCATATATTATTGAGCCTGAATTTTTATCTCAAATGTAATAGTTACAAAGATGCAATTTTCTAGTATATTGCATATTATGTGCAATAGTTAAATGCGTTTTTAAAATGTACTTGGAGTTGCAAATTTCATCTGTTCAATTAATGAAACATATCTGCTATATAAAACTTCACTAGCAAAGCCAGTCCTCATGGTCAAACCAATTAGCCAAATCAGACTTTCTTTTTGCCATAAAAAACCCAACTTCATCTTTCAGTTTAAGTAAAATATCAATATATGCTCCACAGCCATGCTTTTATGTCTGAATCCTATTAATATTTCTAACATACACAAGGTGGACATAGAGCCTTTCCATGAGTTTGTGACCTGAATAAAATCAGGCATTACTTTCATCCATTTTTTTTTAAATTTGTTTGTTTGTGTTACCAAATCTAGAGACTCTCATTCAGAAGCTCTATATTTTCAAACATCCCTTTGTTTAGTGCCCTTCAGTTTTTTATACCCTGGGAATTGCCTCATAATAAGATTCAGATGGGAGAGAGGTGCACTTTTCTTTTTAAGTAGAAGAAAGTCTACTGTAAAAAAGGAGGGAGGAAAGGAGAAAAACTGACTGCAGGTGCGGTTCTCCGGTCAGCTTTAGAAAGGGACACAATGGAAGTTGAGCATCTACAAAATGATTTGCCTAAAGCTACCCAAGCTGTGTACCCCTAGAAAGTCTTTAAGTCCCCTAAGGCATGTATGTCCTATTTAAAGATATCTGAACTGAGATTTCTATAGGGTTGGGGAAAAAAAATTATATGCAGCAAGTTGGGATGTCCTTATTAGAAGAAATGAGATAGAAATCAAATTCAAGTAAGAATTCACTTCCCTGGACCATTTATGCTCAAGTCCTCAGGGCAAAATTATTTGCCATGCCCCCACACACAAATAGCAAAGAGGTTTTGTCATGCAGGGACTCAGCTCCCACTCCCCACACAAGAACGCAGGATATGGCGAGGCCAAAAAGGCACACCAATAGAGCCATAGATAGGGGAGTCATACCGTTATATTCTCGCTGGCGTCTGGGTTGGAGACACAGGAGGCAGGAGCCACACGATCTGCAATCCATCATCCGTTTCTCTGCCAACCAACCAACCAAAACGACCCCCTGCTGTAGCCACAGCAGATATATTAGTGGCTAATGACTAACTGGTAACAGCTGATGGCCAACTAGTCACAGCTGATGACCATCTGCTATCAGAGCCAGCACCTTTCTACGTGAGGTCAAGAGCCTGGAAACTGCTCTCCTGGCTCTGTCCCCACAGGCTTCATCTTAGAAACTGCTCCTATTGGCAGGAACTTCCTAGAGTATAGGGATGGGTTTTTGATGTCGAGTCTAAGCTCTTCACAAAAAAAGGCCATGATTGATGAGCGATATCGGGCAGGGTGGGGAAGTGACAACATAAATGCCATATCATTCCTCCTACATTAAAGTCATGATGACCTAACCAAACAACTTTATTTTAATGTTATTAAAATCAAATATGGCTCCTAGAACTCTGAATGTAGGTACATTCCAAAGAATATTCCTTTTTAAAGGAGGTACACACAGGATTTTTACTTTATCATATTAGGTTGGTACAAAAGTAATTGTGGTTTTTGCAATTATTTTTAACCTTTTAAACCACAATTACTTTTGCACCAACCTAATATATGTGATATCATATGTAAATGTAAACAAATTTTTCCCACATCAGAAGAAAATAAGTGTATTTATTAATCAATTGAGAAAATAGTATTTATTCACTCATTTATTACTAGATAGATAGATAGAGTTAAAAGAGAGTACACATGCTCTATTTAAGGAAATGAATTAATTTTAGTATGGCTGGAAAATAAGGTGCAAAGGAGTAAGAAGTAAAGAGAAGCCTGAACTCATCAGCAGAAGCTATGTCATGAAGAACCTTGTAATCCATAGGACTGATTCATAAGGCACAGAAGCCATCAATTTTAATCTTCATACGTGATCAGATTTACGTTGTAGAAAGCTCCCTCTGGTGACAGTGTAGGGAATAGATAGATTAAAGGGCAGTGAAACAGGAAATGCACTTGGGAATGTTGAGGCAAAAGATAATGTTGAGCTGAAAAAAATAGTATTTGTAGTGGGAATAAAGAGAAGTGGAGAGACTCAAGATTATAATCGTTGGAATCTCCCAGACTTGAGAATTTGTTGGATGTAGGCAGAAGAATGGAGGGCAGAGTCACCAAACTGGGGAATAAAAGAAAGTATAACAGGTTTAGAGTAAAAAGACCGGGAGTTTAAATTTGGACACACAGAGATTGAGCCACTTAGATGGGTCTATAGTTCAGAAGAGAGGTCAAGGTCAGAAATGGAAGTGGGGGATTTCTGGCATAGAGATAATGGTCAAAGATGTGGAAGTGTAGTCAAAGTGGGGAGACTGTGTAGTGATGAGGTGGGGTAGGAAATGGCTAACAAAGGAACACCAACATTACCGGGATGGTTCAGAAATAGGAGCTTGCAAAGGAAACTGAGAGATAGGACCAGAGAGTTAAAGAAAAACTGTAGTAAGGTGGGGTTCTGGAAGGCAAGGAAAGTGCTTCAACAGAGAGTATCAAAGGTGTAAAATGTTGCAGAGTGGGAAGTAAAAAAGGACTAAGGCATATGGACTGGATGAATGGCAAACTATTTGCTGGTAGGAGGTTGCTCCCTGTGTTGGTAACTTAAGACAGAGTGCCATGGCTTGAGAAGTAATGAGAGGTGAAAAAAAGGAAGAAATTTGAATATAAAAAGGTGACAAGAACAGCAATAAATGGAAAAAGGCACATGGGCTCAAGGAAGGCTGTTGTGTTGTTTTTTAATTTACGGAGTGGCATTGTTTAATAACATTATACAAGTTTCAAGTTTACAATTCTATAGTACATCATCTGCATCATTTCCATTTGCAAATGCAGCAAAAAGAACAAAATACCTATAAATAAATTTAAGAAAGAAAGTGAAGGATTTATACACTAAAAACTACAAAACATTGTTGAAAGAAATTGAAGAAGGCACAAAGAAAAGAAAAGATATTCCATGTTCATGGATTGGAAGAATCAACATAGTTAAAATGGCCCTATTACCTAAAGCTATTTAATGCAATCCCTATAAAAATTCTAACGGCATGTTTTGTTTTGTTTTACCACAAGAAGGATTTGGACAGTTTTAAAAGGAAGGGGAAAGTCTGTACACAAATGAAACGTTTAAAGATTGAGGAGAGATGTGGTATGCTGGAATTGAAGTGAAAAGCAAGAAGACAAAGGAGGCTTTGCCAAGCAGAGGTGGAGAGAAGAGCCTTAGATAGGAAAAGAGACATTGTTGCAGGAGGGAAGGAGGAAAAGGAAAGTAAGGATGAAGCAATAAGTTTGAAGGTTCATTTATAACTATTCTCTGTACAGAGCAGAAGGAAAGGTCATCTGCTGAGAGTATTGGGAAGAGAGTAGGAGGGGAGATTTAAGAAGAGTAAAGAATGTGGAAGCACTGGCATGAGAAACGGGAGAGAGCGGACTATAGAAAGGGAGTGGAACTATTCTAAGTTACCATTTTATTTGACTTAGAATAAACTTTAATAACTTTATCTATTTATCAAATAGATAAAATCTAATTGAACTAAGAATTTTTAATAACAGATGAGAAACTGCTTAGGTCAATAAAATACCCTAAATTAATGTTAAGTAATGATTGTAAGTTGTTCTAAAGAGCTGATGAAGAAGACAGTAGTTAAAAAATAAAAATTAATGAAAGAATAAATATAAACCAGCATTTTACTTGAATATAATTCTTTTCCTATTTCTGTTCATTCTCCTGGATTTTGTAATGTTTTCTAACAAGCCCCACAGGAAGATATACATGTAAGAAGTATGGATTCATTGTCATTATCATTTCAAATTACAGTTAAGAAAGGTGTGGAAAAGAGGGTAAATGCTGTGCTTATCTTCTCTCACAACAACATCAAAGTTACAAATAAACTACAGAACAGCCATCATTGAGAATCGCCTAAAATCATGCTGAACCAAAGCTCTACAATGAAGGATGCCCAAAAGAAGCCCCTCAACTGGTAGGAGGGGCAGAGACACCGAAAGGGCTGGTCCCACAGCCCTATGTGACCATGAAAGATCAGGAGGGATATCTTGGCTATGGAGGTCCAGAGGAGCTACAGGACCCTGCTACACCCCAGCCCAGGGTTCCAGTGCCAGGGAAAAAAATTGTTAACATGTTTGAAGATCCAATGAATATACGTTCTACAACAGAGGTCAGCGAATTAGTCTATGGGACAAATCCAGCCTACCCACCCACAGTTTTTGTAAATAAAGTTTTATAAAAACACAATCATGCCTATCATTTACCTATTACCTGTGGCTGCATTCATACTACAATGGTAAAGGTGAGTAGTTGAGAGGGAGACACTATGGCCCACCAAGCCTAAAGTATCTACTATGTGGCCCTTTATTGGCAAAGTCTGTAGACCTCTCTTCTACAAAATAAATCATTCAAATGGTCTCTTCATTCAATTTTTCTTTTTTTGTGTGCTCACTATATGAAGGGAGAAACAAAGATGATTAAGATATGGAATCCATCCTCAAGCAACTTATAATTTTGTAATAAAAGATTATATATATAAAACCACATTGGGAGTATGTGGTATAACAATTAAGTTGGCGAACATGCCACCATGAGCTTACATTGGCAGCACTGTAAAAATAGCTCAGTAAGGTTTCAAAGCATTGGTAGATCAGTGTAGTGTATCACAGCTGTGTTTGTATCAATGTGGAGAGGGGTCTTCCTGAGTGGAGTTCATTATTGTTGTTGCATGTTTTTGTGTGCCGTCACAAGAATGTCTGAGCTTGAATTAGAGCAATGAACAAACATTAAATTTCTTGTTAACTTAGCAAGAGTGGACGTGAAATCAGGGACTTGTTAGTCCAAGTTTACGGGGATAATGCCATGAAGAAAACAGCACAGCACAAACGGATTAAATGTTTTCCGGAGGGGAGAGAACACATTACTGATGAAAAGAGGTTAGGGCAGCCAGTAACAAGCAGAACTGATGAAAACATTGAAATAAATCATAAAATTGTGCATCAAAATCATCGGCTGACTATGAGAAGCATAACAGACCAAGTAGACATCAATAAAGAAACAGTTAGGAAAATCTTAACTGAAAATCTTGGCATGAGAAAGGTGTGTGCAAAAATGGTCCCAAAGGAGCTCACCAATGAACAAAAGCAAAGGAGAGTTGAAGTTTCCCAAGATATTTTGGAGAAACAAGACGATGTTTTGGTCCATACTATCACTGTTGATGAAACATGGGTGTATCAAAACGACCCTGAAACAAAGCATCAAAGTGCCCAATGGAAGTCAGCCAATTCTCCACAACCAAAAAAGTTCCGTCAGTCCAAATCAAGAGTCAAAACGATGTTGCTAACCTTTTTTTAATATCAGAGGGATTATTCATTATGAATTTGTACCAACTGGACAAACGGTTAACCAAGTTTACTATTTGAAAGTGCTGAAAAGGCTGTGTGAAAAAGTTAAGACAAAAATAACCTGAACTTTTTTTCACCAACAATTCATGGCTCTTGCACGAACTCACACAGCACTGTCTGTGAGGGAGTTTTTAGCCAGTAAACAAATAACTGTATTGGAACACCCTCCCTACTCATCTGATCTGGCTCCCGATGACTTGTTTCTTTACCTGAAGATAAAGGAAATATTGAAAGGGAGACATTTTGATGACATTCAGGACATCAAGGGTAACACGATGACAGCTCTGAAGGCCATTCCAGAAAAAGAGTTCCAAAATTGCTTTGAAGGGTGGACTAGGCGCTGGTGTTGGTGCATAGCTTCCCAGGGGAGTACTTCGAAGGTGAATGTAGTGATATTCAGCAATGAGGTATGTAGCACTTTTTCTAGGATGAGTTCACGAACTTAATTGTCAGACCTCATAGAAGTGGAAAATGCTATGTGGAGTACAGATAATAGGCTATAGTTGTTGGGAATTAGACAAATATTTAAATAACACAGAGATGCAGAGATTCCTAAAGTAGAGGATATTTGAGTTGGAACTTAAAGATTAGATATGTCTTTGAAATCTTTACATTCTTTTATGCTCTCTGAAGTACTTTAAATATTTACTTGAAACTATGGGTTTTTAATTCAGATGTTTAAAACATAATAATAATCCTGTCCTGTAAAAATATCTTTTATACAGCTCTTTTTGTTACAATTGTATTTAATTTAATTTCTATCGTATTCTTGTCAAAGACCTTGAAAAATTTGTCCAAAGAAGCTAACAATGAGCTCACATCATGTTCTCTACAATACTCTGATTTGGGAGGAATCATTTATTATGAAATACTGTGTAGCAGGGAAGAAGAAATTGTTAGGTCAAAGTAATTACAGCCAAGCTGTCCTCTAATCTCAAGGTAATTTTGGATGTTTGACATGAATCTAATTTTACAAAAGATGCCATTCGTTATTGCTGCTATGAAAGAATATTTTTTGAAGAACATTGTAGCTCTATATAGTGACAGAAGACTAAAATTTTATTTTAAGTTTTGAAATTGTATTGAAATTAAAGATGAACATTATTTCTGAGCTCCATATACGTGAGTAAGCTGAGGCTGTTCACCCATACCAGTCTGGAATGATGGCTTACTACTTTCTTTTAAAATATTGCAGCCAACTATTGCAAGTTTCACAATAAAAGGACAATCTCTTCTTGGGAGGGGATCCCTAGCTCTGATCTCAAGATACCTCTATGAGTGTTCCTGCCACCATCTTGCTGGTTTCAAGCACTGATTATTGATGCTGATCAATAACCAACAATGCAGAAAGGAAAAAACCTGAAAATTAACCAAGGCTTTATTAAAGACTCTGAAATAACAAGTAAACAGCATTACAGAAAGAGGGGGAGAGAGAGAGAGAGAGAGAGAGAGAGAGAGAGAGAGAGAGAATTTTATATTATTTAACTTTTTATAGAGCCATTTGAAAATAAGTTGTAAGCATAATGACTTACAGATACCCTACTCCAACATGCATCTTCTAAGAATAAGAATATTCTCTTACCTAACCCCAACACCATTATTTCATCTAAGAAAATTAATGAGGTGTAATTGTTGTTAGTGGGATGTAATTGCTTCTGAGACATTTTAGTTAAGAGAGCAAGGAATACCAATTAGTTCACGCTACCTCCAATGCAAATCCAATATCCCAGGGTTCTTCCTTAATTTCTCCCATTCCATATTTGTAGCCCCTTTCTTTCACAATGAAAATTCTTGTTTTCCCCCAAAATTTATGTATTCACTCCACAAAATAGTTTGAGAGTTACAACACCAATATCACTAACAACAGCAAACCTAAGAAGAAGAGTTCAAAAGTGTTTTGTAATTGTTTATGTCCTTGGAATATATTCTTGCAAGTATATATGATCAAAGCACTCTGTTCAAAACTTACTTGAATTAATGCCTTTTTGTGTGTAGTTATGATATCAACCTTACACACAGTAAGAATAGTTTGTATCTGTACTCAGTTTTAGTGTTTACTTTTTATTTGTTTATTTTTGAATATATAAAATTACATAAAAATTTTAAATGAATATATAAAAGATTATCTGAATGTACGTAAAAGTACATTCAGAGAATTCTAGTTTCCAGTTCTATCCCTTCCTCAATTCTCACCTGCCTACTTATAGAACCACTTACATTAGTTTTGTTTGTCATTCTGTGTTTCTTTTTTGAAAAACTAAGTAACAGGGTGTGTGTGTGTGTGTGTGTGTGTGTGTGTACTGTTATATATTTAGTCTTTATTGTACAAAACGTAGTTTACTACAACCCTTTTTGAACGTTGCTTTCTTTATTTTCTTTATTTTTCAATATATCCAGGAAATCATTCCATATAGTTTCATAAAGATCTTGCTATTTTTATGGTGGAAAATTACTCCACTTTTATGGCTATTCAACTAATCTAAGAGTGGGTATTTAAGCTGTTTTCGTTTTTATTAAGTTTTATTAAATTTATTGGGGTGACATTGGTTAGTAAAATTATGTTGGTTTCAAGGGTACAATTTTATAATACATTATCTGTATATTGCTTTGTGTGAACCACCCAGAGTCAGTTCTCCTTCCATCACCATCTATTTGTCCTCCTTTACCCTCTTCTACCACCGTCTGGTAACCACTAAGTTGTTGTCTGTGTCTATGATTTTTTGTTTGTTTGCCTTGTTCATTTGTTGCTTTCAGTTTTATATCTCACATATAAGTTAAGTGATATGGTTCTCGACTTTTTCTGTCTGATTTATTTCTCTTAGCGTGATAATCTCAAGATCTATCCATGTTGTCATAATTGGCAGTATTTCATCTTTTCTCATGGCTGAATTGTATATATATATATATGTCCCTCATCTTCTTTATCCAATCATCTATCGATAGACACTTTGGTTGTTTCCATCTCTTGGCCACCTTGAATAATGCTGCAATGAACATACGGGTACATATATCTTTATGGATAAATGTTTTCAGATTTTTTTCAAATCCCAGAAGAGGGACTGCAGGATCATACATACGGTAATTCTATTCTTAATTTTTTGAGGAATCTTCATAGTGTTTTCCATTGTGTCTGTACCAATTTACATTCCCACCAGCAGTGTATGAGGGTTCCTTTTCCCCCACAGCTTCTCCAACACTTGTTATTACTTGTCTTGTTGAAAATAGACATTCTAACAGGTGTGAGGTGGTATCTCACTGAGGTTTTGATTTGCTGTTCCCTAATAGCTAGTGAAGTTGAGCATTTTTTCATATATCTGTTGGCCATTTGTATGTCTTCTTGGGAGAAGTATCTGTTGAGGTCATCTGCTCATTTTTTAATTGGATTTTTTGTTTTTTTGATGTTGAATTTTATGAGTTCTTTATATATTTTGGATATTAGCCTCTTATCGGAGGTATTGTTTGCAAATATCTTCTCCCATTTCCATTGGTTGCCACTTTGTTTTATTGATGGTTTCTTGGGCTGTACAGAAGCTTTTTAGTTTGATATAGTCCCATTCATTTATTTTTTTCTTTTACTTCCCTTGCCTTTGAGATCAAATTCATAAAATACTCTCTGAACCAAGGTCTGTAAATTTAGTACCTGTGCTTTCTTCTATGCAATTCATTGTTTCAGGTCTTACGTTTAGGTCTTTGATCCATTCTGAGTTAATTTTAGTATGTGGTGACAGATAGCAGCCTAGTTTTATTCTTTTGCATGTACGTAGGTTGTTTTCCAATCTTTTACTAATACATGTCATTTTGCCATGAGTAATTTGGGACATTTTTGTTTTGTATTTGTAAGATGTCTCTTCAGGGGCTTAATTTTTTTTTTTTTTTTAAGCATTTGGCATAAGCGATGGTTAAATGCTAGAGATATGGTTAGGATAATATGATAATTTTCTATCTAATATTCATTTTCTACTTCCTCCTAACAGATTCCTGGTGTAGTTATAGGCCTCAATATGCCAACTAGAAGACTATGTCCCCTACCCTCTCTTAAGGAGGCAAACTCAGTAGGAAGGGGATCCCTTTGCCCTTCTGTCCTCTGCATTCTTTCTGTCTAAAACTTGAACAAAAGGTCTGGAAGCCCCAGTTGCCATCTTGCACCAAGAGGCAACCTAAAAAGCTAAAATCTAAGTGCAAAGGATGGCATAATGGACAAATATTAGACAGAGTTCTAGCCCCAAATTGCCTGCCTCCAGGTTTCTTTTACATGAAAGAGAAATAAACTTTCATATTGCTTGAGCTATTTATTTGGATTTTTCTTATAAACAGCTGAATAAAATCTTAGTGATACAGAAACTGGTACCTGAAAGGGGAGTGCTACTAAGAACTTAAGCCAAAATATGTTAAGGCTTAGTGGAGGCAAATCAGCTGGAAAACTAGCGATCCTTATAAGGAGGCAGCAAAATGCTTAGTTAAATGCTTTCCTCTGTACTTTGGAAGAATGTCCACGTGCTGATAGAGACTCCAGTATTAAGAGAAATGGTTGGAATATTCATAATGATACATGTGTTGACTCTTTATTGTCGCTTTTAGTAAAACCTACAAGGGAGAAATAAACTCTGACCAGAGCTATCAATTCTGTAAATTGAGATTAAAGGAAACACTGCCTGAACAAGGAAACTGTTCTCTACCCGAGGTCTGCAATGTAAGTTGAATGAAAGACTCACAGTTCAAAGCTTCCAACCTGTAAGAGCAAGCACTGCTTGTGTACTTTCAACCAGAGCAGTAATAAGAAATGTCTGTAAAACTGCAGACTTCGCAACACTACTGACTACATTCTCCATGCTGCACTCCACTTCCCCGACCACCCCACAATTACCAATCTGCAACTTTCAATACCCCTAACCCACTCCCTCCGGCAACCACCAGTCTGCTCTCTGCATCCACGAGTCCGCCTCCATTCCATTTGTTTGCCCCTTCAGTTCTCTAGACTCCACATATAAGTGAGATCACATGGCATTTGTCTTTCTCAGTCTGACTTATTTCGCTTAGCATAATGCCCTCGAGGTCCAGTAGTGTTGTGACTGCTACGTTTGGTTGTGGTGGGTGGTAGACTGACTGGGGGTGGGGTGGGGGAATCGCTGCATAGGTTGTATAGGTGTCTGGTCACTGTGCTGCACATCTGAAACTAATACAAAATAGTGATGAATGTCAATTGTAAGTGAAAAAATAATAATTTTAAAAATAATAAAGTTAATTCAGAACCTGTACCTATGTTGTAGAAGTACAAAAAAAAAAATTGCAACATTAACAGTATTTAAAATGGAAGGTGCATCTGCTGGCAATGACAAGCCTGAGGATGCAGCTTCCTACTGGAGCCATTATTTCAAATGTCCTCAAGACTTCAGCCTTGAAGTTAAGAGTGTTGGAGAGAACACCAAAGCCAAAACTAAAAGCTAAAACTCTTCAGGCTTTAGAATGACATATCTGTGGGTGAGCTGGAATGCTGTCTTTTTCGGAATGGATATAATGCCACTGAAGCAGCCCAGGACTGTGACCATAAGAACTGTCCCTGCCTCCTTGACTTCTGTCTTCCACAGGAAAACCAACTGCTACTGATGCTCAAGTGTCTACCCCAAATGAGTTATATCAGAAATGCTGCAAGAGAGAAAATTTGTCATTGGCTTTCTTTCTCTTAAGACCGAGAGGAGATCAGGAGGTCTAGCTGCTATTGGATGGACCAACTACAAGTTCACTGAATCAGATCATTCTGCCAGCTGGGTCCTGCTGACAAATATACAATGTTACCTCATAATCCCTGATACCTTTTGAGCCAAAAGACTTGAATGCTAGCCTTTGACTGTTCGAGGGAAGAAAAAATATCTTCAAAAGAAGATACCTATACCAAGATTAGAGTCTGCTTTGCCTTTTTCAAATAAATCCCCTAGATGAGATCATCACAAGGCTAAATTGAAGCGATATCCCTTACAGACTTCATGAAGGAGGTGAAACTTGAAGAATGGGTAGAACTTAAATTAACTGTTACCTCCTTCAAGCAGAATAAACAGCATGAGTGATATATTTGGACAGGGTGTTTAGTGCAAAGCTAATATATTTGGGCTTTGTTCTGTTGGTAACAAGGGTTCGTAGAAAACAAAGGGTGATGTTTGCAAATACTGTTTTTCGTATGAGTTATACAGCAATGCCCAAAGGTAAATCATGGAGTCAGCTAGGACCCACATAAAACAGCACAAGCCCAATTGAAGAGAGTGAATAAGCAAAATGAAGTAAATCAGTGGTTAAACTAGCAAGTCGCTTTAGTGTTCACCAGTATTGGTCACGATGGCAGGGTTAAACTGGGTCAACTCTGCTTTTCTGGAAAAACGCTTTCATTTTTACTTCTACAGAATCAGACTAAGCAATTTGGGGACGTAGGTAGCGTATGATGAATAATACTTGCCAAATGAGGACTTTTTAAATCTTGCCTCTTTTCTCTGCCTCATTATTTGATAGTAGGTGAGCATTGGACTGCTTCTAGGAATGTCAAGAGTCAGATTTGTAACTTGTCCCTCTAGACTAAATCTGTTCAATTGTGTGGCCAATTCTCTTTTTATGAATGTGTTGGAAATGACTAACTAAATACAAGGACAGAAGTTCTTTTAAGCTTACCAAGCAACCTTGAATTTTTTGCATCAATTTATGTAGTACTCTCTATAAGCCTTAATTGAGATAGGATACAAGATATTGTCTTCATTTTGTCTCATTATGTCCATCAGATTGTGTCACCTCACTCTGGCAATGTACTATGATTTCTCTGAATTTTAGGCAATGTGATCCTGAAATGTGCTGTAACCTTTAGTGACCTGTAATCTTTAGTGCTGATTGTGATTTACTGATAATGATTTACTGAACAACCATTATACACACATTGGTGCAGTCCTCTCAGCCTCTGAACTGTCAGCTCCAGATTACAAACTTGATTTACCAAGGTGGGTCACAGAGAGAGAACATCAGGTCTGGCTTTAAAAAGGGATTAGAAGCAAAGATGGATTCAACTGTAAAAACACTGTTAAAAATAATTAAACAAAAACAATATTATCATGCCTCTCTAAGCAACACAATTAAATGATCTAAACATGACTGCAACAGGAATATTACTATTTATTAGAGTTTATCTCTCTCTCTCTCTCTCTCTCTCTCTCACCTATCTCCTGTTTGGTACAGTACATCCTTTTAAGTTATGTTTTGCTAAAGGCAAATATAGTTTTTGTTGGTGCTTTTCTACATCTAAAGTGAAAGCAACTCTGAGTGTCATTTGAAGGTAGACAGCATCTTATTTGTTCTTTTGGAACACTTGCACACTACAGATACTTGATAAAAGCTTAAAAATAAGGAAGTAACCTGCTATCAGTGGTATATACCATCAAGATCAGTGTTAATGGTTATCCTGAGAACAAAAAGTTTAACTCCATAATTCCAGAGTTTGTGTTCCCATAGACACATGAAAATCCTTCTGAACTCAGGTATTTGACCAGCTTGATCTAAGCTCATAAAGAAGGTAAGAGTTCTGATTATCTTTTTTCCTCCACAAAATAATACTTTCTACTCCTAAAAGGAATGCATAGCCATCAAGAAGAAATTAACTGGGCATTTTCTTTTTAGTTTAAAGATTTTTGTTTTTTTAAGGAATAATATTCTCTAAATTACAGAACAGTCTCCTCAGGTTAGCATACTGTATTAATATGGAGACAAAGATGATAATCTGGTACAGAAATCCAGGGGTTCTTACCAGGTTACCAGGTGTCATGGATTGAATTGTGTCCCCAGACAGATGAGGTGAAGTCCCGCTCCCTTGTACCTGTGAATGTGAGCTCATTCAAAAATAGGATGTTTGCAGATGTAATGCAGTTAAGATGAGGTTATTAGATTGGGCCCTAATCCTATATGACTGGTGTCCTTATAAGAAGAGGAAAATGCCATGTTAAGACAGAGACACAGGACGAAAGCCATGTAACAATGGAGGCACAGATTAGAGTGAGGTGGCTGCTAGCCAAGGAATGCCATCCACCACCAGAAACTAGGGAGAGGCAAAGAAGGAGTCTATCCAAAATCTCAGATGGAGCATCACCCTGCCAACATCTTGATTTTGAACTTCTAGTCTCAAGAACTCTAAGGGAATAAATTTCTGTTGTTTTGAGTTTGTAGTACTTTGTTACAGTACTCTAGGAAATTAATGCACTAATATCGTATTAAAACAAAGGCAGGAGAGATGCGTCAGGAGCCTGGAGTAGCAGCAGCCAGTCATCAGTCTCTTGCCTCAGGAACCACCTAGGCTGGGGAAGCAACATTTTGTCCTCAGCAATATTTTGTCTTCAGCAATATTTTGGTTTTCTTTCTAACACATTAAGGAATAATTTGGGAAAGACTTTGAAAGAACAGATTTCTGGGCTACAGCCTCAGAGATTTTGATTCACTAGGTCTAGGGCGGGTTCTGGGTTGAGTTGTTGGTGTTTTTACATTCTCCTGATGATTCTGATGCACAGCCAAGTTTAGAAACCATTGCACCTCCTCAGAAATAATAGAAGAAATGAATGAAATCCCCTCCTCCCTCTAAACTTGTCTATACCCCACCCACTCCTTTTCTTACCAGTAAAATGAGTTTAAATTAATCAGAGTGTTAGATTGGAATCAGTATGTAGAAATTTTCTGACGAAGAACAAGACACTTGCCACTCTGTGGTCCAATGATCAGATAATCTGCACGAGAGCAGGATAAGAACCTCAAGAAGACACAGTATCAATTCTGTCTGCTCACCAGATCTGTTACAGATCTCCAGATACTTGGATTCAAAATAATCTCCTGGATTAGTCTGTTTACTTTCTATTTATCTTTGCCTTTTAAAACCATAGATTTTGTCTCCCAGCCTAGAAACAAGTGAAAATTCCAACACCCTTTTCCCTCCTGCCCCTCCTCTCTAGTTGGTCACCAAATCCTATTGATTTTGCCTTTTCAAGTCTCTCTTAAATACTTTCTTACCTCTATACTTAGCTACAACCTCTGCCTTATTTCCAATTCTTATGATTTCACACATAATTATTGCAATAGCTATAGTTTTCATTGCTTACAGTCTTGACCTTTGATGATCTAATCCTGGTTAAGGTCCCCCACATTCCTTACAGGTACCAGCAGGGATTTTTCCTCCTTTCAAGCTTAACTCCCACAGCCTGACCCCAGTCCTGAACCATAAACACACAGCCCAGGGCCAGTCACATGAACTGCTTTATTCTCTGAAAATTTTGTCTCATGATACAAATGAATTTCACACACTTTCTATTGTAAATTGTCCCTTTGCTTGGAATATGACTTCTCTAAAACGTTTCCAGTCATACTCATCCCTTCTTCCAAACCATCCTAAATGTTGCCTCCTCTGTGAAATACCTGCAGGGTTAACAGGGGGAAAAAAAAAGTTTTGTGAATAACTCAAATCTCTGGATAGGGCTGTTCTTGGTAAGAAAAAGAGTATGGGGAGTTAAAGACCAAGCCGTGAGTTTATGTCTCTAGAGCCTGGGATGTAAAGCAAAGAATCTGATAAAGCCATGATGAAGGGAGAGTCTGGTGCCTGGAGAGAGTCAGCTCTGCAGCCTTTGTCTCAGCACTGCAATCAATATTTGACATTTCCTAGAGCTGGAAAGTTGAGAGAGGCTCTCATAGAAAACCAGAACTATTTTCCTTCCAAGGACTCACTTTGAGAAGTACTTATTCATTAATTTCCAGAGCCTGATGTAGCTAAATTTAAAATCCTTTCTTTAATGCCAACTCTTTCTGAAAGACTTGTGGCCAATGCCCTCCGTGTAGACATGGCACACGGAATTCTCATGTTGGCTCAGTTACCTGTGAATTCAACAATTCACTGGAACTTCAGTAGGTGTGGGCCCTGTCAGACATGCATTCTTTGGGCCTCAACCTCAAAGACAAGCAATGATGTCTCCCTCAGGCTTTTACTTCCTGTTTCAGCATCCTCCTCAATATAAGCTCCCTCTTTTTCTGTTTCCCACCACATTAGGCTTCGCATCAATCTTTAAGAAAGAAGCTAATGAGGAAAATACCACCTTTAGAGTCAAGAGAACTGGGATCTAATCCAGGCCCTGCCTCTGACCAGATGTGTGACTTTGGAAAAGGTCAGACACATCTTTCTTTTCTCAGCCTGTATCCTCATCTATACAAAAAAAAAAGAAGTGTACAATATATTAATGTCTAAGGTGTCTAATTTTTCTAAAATTCTCTGGGATCTGATAAATGAATTTATATCAAATATATCTATACTGAGAGGGAGAGAAACACCTCCATTTATTAGCAGGGGCCTTGAATAAATCAAGTCATTTCTTAAGTTCTCTAGGCCTCACTACGGTGCCAGGTTACCTGGTTTTAAACCTCAGTTTAGCCACCTCCTGGCTACAAAGATTTCAGAATGTTAGTTAACCTCTTTGAACCAGCCTACCCATCTAAAAGATGAAGATAATAATAGCAATTTCCCCATAACTTTGTTGCAAAGATTAAAGGAGTTAATACACGTAGCATATTTAGAGCAGTACTGCAAATGGTAAGAGCTCAATAAATGTCAGTTACTATTACCATCCTTATTGTTGTGACAAAATGAGAATAACAACCTGCTTGGACCCCTTCCCATGGTCATGAGGGCCAATTAAGATAAAGTGATTTGTAAATTTAAAAGTGATATTTAAAATTAAACAATTACACAAATGTCCAGCAACTGGTGACTGGGTTTTTTTAAATGTGCCATATCTATACAATGGAAAACAATTCAGTAATTGAAAGGAAAGAACTAATGGTACATGCCACATACAGATGAACCCAAAGACATTTTGTTAAGTCAAAGAAGCCAGATACAACATATTGCATATTTATATGCACTGGCCTGCAAATTTAGAGAGTCAGAAACCAGATAAGTGTTTGCCTAGAACAGGGGGCGTGGGAGCAGGAAATTGACTACAAACAGGCATGAGGGGACTTTTCAAGAGAATGAAAAGTTCTACAGTTGCACTGGGGCGATGGCTGCCCCCCTCTATCATTTAATAAACCCATTGAACTATATACTCATAATGGATGAATGTTATGTAATATAGATTATACCTCAGTAAAGCTATTAAAATAAATAAGTAAATAAATAAAGCTAAGGTGTTATTGTCACCTAATTATGTTTTGTTGTAAACCATGTTTTGTTTTGTTTTCAAATGATTTGAAGTTACTGGGTTTTGTGAAGAGGGCGAAAGAGTTTTGAAAGTTTTGAATCTCTACACAAAATAATATTACTAATAAAAAAATAAGAAACACCGTTGAAGGGACTCTGTGATTGGCCCACCTCTCCCCCGGCCCCGCACCGTCTCTACAAACTACCTCCGCAGGAATCCCCCGCTTTGGTGAACCTGAGTCCCACCGCTCCCTCACCCCCATAACCAGGCTTTCCTTACAGCTCCATCAACCCGTCTCTGGATCACATTGCAATGGAAGAGACAAGAACAGGCTTTAGAGCCAGTCATGGGTTCAAAGCTCACCTCAGCCACATACCACCTGTACGTCTGTAGACAAAGTAGTTACCCTGAGCTCCTCCTTTTCCAGAGGGCAGGAAGACAGACAGTGAAGCAGCAAGATGAGCCCTACCCCGGGAGAGCCTACTCATACTCTGCACATCTTTCCAAATCCAGGTTAGCCCCAGTTCCTCCAACATAGGCTTCTCTGCTCCTGTGGCTCTCACTCTGCTCCTTCCGTAATTTCATGTAGTAATTCATGAAAGTGCCTTCAGGCACACCTTGACTTGGAGCTCCTTGAGGGCAGGGACTAGCTAAAGATATTTTAAGCTTGCAGGTTGGAGATATTCAAGAAATATTTATTGAAAAGGTGTCAACTATTTCTACTCTTCATTGCTACTCACAATTATTTTTGCTGAAGGAGTGTGTTGATCATGGGCCACTCTCCATACGAGAGCTTGAAGTTTTGTTCCATGTTAGATTTCTCCTAATCTACCTAGTCTGTCTTACTGATTTTCTATGGGAACAAATGTTAGCATGTGCCAACATGGAGAAATCGCCAGTCTATGGCCACAGAATGGAGCTTTTTCTCACGGCAAGACCAAATTTTCCTGTAAGGTTTGCACCCCATGACATGTTCTGATCAGTTAAGTTAATCAACCTAGATTCACTGTTTTGCTCCCTGTCTCCTGAGGTTAGTGAACACCATTAGCTAGTAGAGTCAACAAGTAAATATTTTAGAGGAACAAAAAAATGCCTTTTTTCAAAAGCTTTGCTGAAGATTGTTATGAATTAAATAATCTGTTCACAATATTTTGACACTCCCAGGCCCATCCCTACAGAGCCCAGACCTGCAGCCAATCCATAGCTAATATGTACTGTGAGCAAGATAGAAACCTTTGCTGTGGTAAGCCACTGAAATTTGGGGGTTATACTTTGTTACCATAGCATAACTTACTGAAAGTTGACTAGCGCAGAAAGCTACCTATAGACATTTTGGACTCTCCCTCTGGCCACAGATACAGAATGCAATTTGAAGCTCATTCTTTGAAAGCAATAGTAAAAGACATAAAAACTATGCATAGGGTTACTGGGATTATTTGGTGGGCTAACACACAGAGAGCACCTAGGATGGTGTGAGCGCCTCCGTAACACTACTCCTTCCCTTCCCATTTTATTCCCACTTCCATGGTGGAGGTGGAAGATCATGGACAAACGTCCACTAGGGTCTTGACTTTTCTCTATACTGGTGAGATGAACAAGTCATACACAATCTTACCTTAAGAGCTTCCAGTCTAACTCCTCGCAGAAAAATGCAGCATGTGCATGCTTGTTTCCTCATATATTACAGTGAGGTCCCAGCTTCCAAGTGGAAAACTAATAAATGTGATTAGGATGTGGCTTGGAGGTGGAGATAAGCCATTGTTCATCATTTTTCCCACTACCTCCTCCTATACACACAACCACCCCTCCTCCTATACACACAAAACCACTGCCCTAACCTCCAGCTGTTATTCCCTGATCCTGAGGCTGGATTAGATTGCCCTCCTTTGTTCTCCCCCGGTACCTTGTACTTCCCCCTTCTCCCAACTATTACTCTGGATTGGATTGACTAGTTTGTGGATCAATGTTTCCACTAGATTCTAGGATCTGTCAGAGAAGAAACTGTATCTTCTTTATTGTATTCCTAGAGTTGGCTCATGCCTAATACAGGGTGGGTGTTAACCATCATTATTTGAAGGGAGGAAGGAAGGAAGGAAGGAAGGGAGGAAGGAAGGGAGGGAGGGAGGGAGGGAGGGAGGGAGGGAGGGAGGGAGGGAAGGAGGGAAGGAAGGAAGGAGGAAGGGAGGAGGGAGGGGAAGGGAGGAAGGGAGGGGGATGGGAGGGAGGAAGGGAGGGAGGGAAGGAGGGAAGGAAGGAAGGAAGGAAGGAAGGAAGGAAGGAAGGAAGGAAGGAAGGAGGGAAGGAAGGAAGGAAGGAAGGGAGGGAGGGAGGGAGGAAGGGAGGGAGGGAGGGAAGGAGGGAAGGAAGGAAGGATGACTTTGATTAACTAATTCCTTCATAATTACCTTTGAGTTCTCACTGCAAGTTGATGAATTTGTTATGCCTTGTGCCCAGGGCTCTACTCAATCGTTATAGATTTTTTTAACTGACAAGGAATACTTCATTGTCAAAGCGGCATGTGATTTACATATACCTATAGTCTTAAAGCACTCATAGAGTCCCATGGAAATGCAAATGAACAATCCACAAATTGAATTATCAGCTACTAATTAAGCAGATGTTGACTTTCATTAACACTGGTAAAATATATCCCAGAAGTTAATTAATAGCTTGAGAATGCCATGAACCTCATGAAGCTGAAAGCTGCCAAAGCTGGGGTAGTCTGAGCTACGTGCAGGAGAGTTTCCAAATCTAATATATGTTTCTATAGTTGCTTACACTGCAATAACCAAAGAATAGGCAAGCAAATTTCCTTAAAAAAAGAATATAACAAACCCAAATTTCCTTCATCTTTTGAAGGACCATGTCCTCACTTACTCCTGAAATATCTAAAAAAAAAAAAAAACCTTTGAGGTTCTTTTATAACATGAGGACTGATTCTTGTTCTGTTTATTTTTATGTAATGCCTCTATCATTAAACACCTTTGAAATGATGACTTGGAAGCACTCTCTTTCTTTGATAGGAAAACATCCTTCCATCCCATCGTCCTGTTAGGTTTTAGTTCACTTAAGCCGTTTCTGTTAGTGTAATAGGATGAACAGAAACAAATCACAATTCATGACTATAGTTTACCAGCTTTTCTTTTTCTTATTCGGAGAAATTCCCTTTCACACCCATCACCCAACCCTTGCTGATCCTGAGGCATTCCAGGTGGCAGGAAAAAGGGCACACATGTTTGCTTTCTGAATTGAAGAAGAATTCCATTTGTTTTTGTTTTATAATTGCCAATCTACAGACAAAAAAGAAAAAAGAAAAAAAAAACCTTCTCAATTCAGCCATAAGGCTACACATAAGAAAGACAAATGTGAGGCAGATATTTGGGGGAACAGCCTGAGTTGTCTACAGAGGTTCCGAGGTCGAGGTCCTCTCAGTGAGAAGATTGTATCAGGCTGTCTACAGATTATTTTGTCTGCATAAGGTTTTCTATTTCATTTATTGGCTCCCCATCTCTCCTCTTCCATCTGCCAGGGTTGTAGTTCAAATAATGTTGAGTTTTCTCCCCAAATATTCGGGAATCGATCTACGTAAAGCTTCAGGGTTTCAGGGCCACCCAAGTTCCTGACAGGAAGTAACCAATTAGTCCTCATGAAGCTTCCTTCATCAGTGCTAGGGTTCTATAAGGTCCCTCCCAAGTTAACTTCGCTGGCCTTGCAGCAAGTGGACACTCCTGGACCACTAGGAAGAGCACAAAGCCTTCCACCAACCTGAAATACCAGCTCCAACCTCCCCACCCCACCCCTTCTCCTTTTCTTCTCAGCTTTCCCCACCTCTCTGCCCCCTTTTACTTTTCCCCACCCCAATTTCCCTCCTCTTCTTTCTCACATCCTTCTTCCCATCCCTCTCATTAAGGCATTCTATGCAGGCTGACTGTAATTTTCCCCTCGAGGAATGTTGAGTAATTCACCCCCAAAGGGTTTGCCTGGAGGAGCCCGCAGAGGCAAAGTTCAAACCTGCCCGCTCTTCCTTCTCTCCTCAACCCAGACTGGCCGCACAGGAGGGGAATGGGACCTGCCTCTCCTAGCACCAACTGGCCCCTTCTCCTCCAGGGCCGCCGCCAACAGAGGGCTTAGGAGGTGGAAGCCTTGTCCACACCTCCAACGCCGTCGGCCAGCTTTATAGTGTGGACAGCGCTGCCCTCTAGTGTTTGCAGCCGAGAGCACTGAGGGCTCCATCAGCTCCAGAATTTCTCTTTTACAGCCTAAGCAAGACCTGAAGCACCTCGGAGCTAAGACCCCCAGTTCTCTTCCACCACCACCTTCCGCATTGCACCCCGGCTCACGTTTTCATCCCACCCATCCCCTTCTCGGGTCAGGGGTGTCCTGAATGTCTGCAACCTGCCGCTTGATTTAATAGACTGCCCCCCTGCTCCTGCGCCTCCTCCTCTTCTCCGCTCTCGCCGCCTCTTCCAGTCGGGGCGCCCAGACTTGACGAAGCGCAGCACCTGCCACCCAACGCGCCGCGCTCCCGGCTCCGTCTCGCCGCAGCCCTGAGGCATCGTTGGGGGCACGGGACGCTCGAGAGGACAGCACCCCGGGACTCAGCCTACCTCAGAGGCAGGTATTGCGAGAAGCGGTGATTTGATAAAAGCTCGGGAGAAAAAGGAGCGTGTTCGGAGTCAGACTTCTGGAGCCAGCGGGACGCCCGGGTTCGCCCAGTGCTACGCGGCTGCACGCACCGTCCACAAGGTGAGGGGCGCACTCGCGGGGGCGACCGCGCTTCCCTGCTCATCCCCACCCCGGACCAGGGGCTCAAGCTCGGCCTTGGGGGGATTTTTGTTGCCTCTGAGGCGGTGGGGGTTGGGGCAGGAGGCGGGAAACTAAGGGGGTCGCCTGGTAACCGTACCTGCCCCCTGGACCTCTTAATAAGGAATGCATTTCTCAAACAATCCCCCCAGATGTGTGAATCTGAGTGTCGACGCTGTGTATAACTGTGGTTTACGAATTTTATCCTGCTTCCTTTTGAAAGGATTTGAGGCGGCTTAAAGATTTTTAAAATGTGGAAGGGATTCTAGGAGGAAAAACTTAAGTGGAAATCCCGCGGAGAGGGGTGAGCTCCAGGGACTGATGGAGTACGGATGAGGTGATTTCAAAGCCAAGGCCGATTGAAAACCCTTTGATTAGAGAGGACAGCATGGTTGCTCCAGCCCTCACAAAATAATGATGTGCTTAGTCCTGATAAAGAAAATACCCAGGTGGAGCTGACTCTTTTTCTTAAATTACAAAATAAAGCTTGGAAGTGCGAGTTATGACGGGAAGTTTAGTCTTAAGCTATTTCCACCCAATACTGCAAGGTGAGAGACTGGCCCCCCACGTAGTGAAATGAAAGGGAATCCAGGCTAAATGAAAGTGGTTCCTGCTCCTATCAAGGACCATACATGGTTCTGCCTTGCTAAAATACGGTATGTATACTTCATGCGTCTGCCTGCGTCCAGTTTTGGACAAGACGGTGCATTCAATCCAGCCCTGCATGTCCTTGGGTGAGAATGATGAGGCAGAGAGCGGCAGCATCCCAGGGAGCTTCTTCCTGACCTTCCTCACTGTCCTTCTCTGCCTCCTGCACCAAATCTCTCAGAGTCCACGATGGGATAATGGATGGACAAACGGTTTGGAGAGGGCTGTTTCCCTCAATAACTCAGGGTTCTCCTGTCATTCTGTTTTTACCCCCAGCTCCAAGCAGTATATGCTCTGGTCTGAACTTGACATTGGTTTAGGATATATATTTGCCACAGTTACACATTTGGACATAATGTGTATGATCTTAAACACCCAGGATGGACTTGTGAATCTGGGGCTTTTCTGACAATCCTATTCATGGGGCAGGAAGCAGGGGCCTGGGTCTGGCTCCCTGTGCAGTCTCTTCCCTGGGGAGTATATTAGAAATCCCTTTGAAATACATATTTCAAATACAAAGAGGAGATTATAGCCAGCCTTTCTTCTCCTTCTGGTGAACTTGTATTCCTGCTGAATTAAGTGAGATGACCTTGTCTTCAACAAATAAATAAGAGGAGGCATTTCAGGCACACTTAGCAATTTCAGAAAATAAGCCTATGCCCGCGCCTGCTGTTTTCTTCCCTTCAGAACTTTAGCCCTCAGACCACAAAACTCGGAAAATGAAGCAGGCCTCCTAGGTAGCAGCCCAATTGCTGTAGCAGGTTTAAAGCAAAGTATGTTGCTCATTTCTGAAACTGCATAGCACCTCCACAGCTAACCATTTTGCTGCCTAGAGGTGGGAGACGTGCTTCAGCCCAGATATTTCATCACTAGAGAGCTATACAGAAAACTCATTCAAATCCTGATGCATCATTCTTGGGAGAACTTCACGATTATGTCATCCTCACCTGATACGGGCTGTTGAAACACAAGGATTGCTACATATCTCTCTAAATTGAGCCTTGTGGTGGTAGAGCGGGAGAGGGGCTCAAAGAACAATCTAAGCTAAGACTTATCCTCAGAGTCAGGTATGTGCATGGTGCCATATTCCTGTAGGTGACATTGTCCCTTTCTTGAAGATTTCCAGGGATGAACACTTCGTAGATTATTTTTATATTAAAAAGTATTCAGATTAACAATTTATTAATACATCCGCCAGCTGGAAAATTTTAAATTCCACAGAAATCAACATCATGGACATAGTAAACTCAAGTATTCATTCTTTTCTCTTCTTTTGCCCATGGAGACTTTATTCAGGGCCTATTCCTAGACCGAGTGTTCCCTGGTGTCCTCCTTGACACACCATTCCTTCAGCACGTGTTGAGACATGAGTCACAGCCTCCCTTGCAGCTTACCCTGTTGTCACCTTTGTTAGTCAAATGTGCTATTCTAAACATTTGCTCCCCATTTCTTCTTAGTGATGCCCGGTCAACATTAATCATGTAAATACATTTCTGTTCTTTGGGAGAAAATAACCAAATTAGGATTTCTCAGAGATGGTATTTAGGGAGAGACAAAATCCAGGATGCATCTCTAGCCCAGATGACACTGCAATATGTTCCTATTCGCTGCTGTTTGATGAGATTATTATAGGTTGGTGCAAAAGTAATTGTGGTTTAAAAGGTTAAAAATAATTGGAAAAAACCACAATTGCTTTTGCATCAACCTAATATAATATAGAGAACAACGTGAGATCACTAGCAGCCTCTCCTTCCCACCTGGCTCAATCACCATATTACGCCCCACCACTACCACCACCAAGATCCCTAGTTGGCTCATGGAAAGTAGTTCCCTTTTCAGAAAGCCTCAGGCCCTGACCCATTAGGTCTCTTCTCATTATGCAAACATTCTAGGTATTCCCTATCCCTCAGCTTTACACACAGGTTATTTATTTTTTTTCATGTTTCTGTTGTCCTTCTTGGAATTTTACTTCTATGCTACCCTTTAAAAGTAAAAGATCTAAATCTAATACTTCCATATGGGGAGGCCTTCCCTCTACTTCTGTAGGTTTATTTACATGAGAAAATAAGTTTGAGGCTGCTCAAGAGGTGAATTTCAACCAAATAAGGCTTTATTGTTCATACCATATGTTTTCAAGGCCATCTCAGGGCAGAGGTGAATCGGGCATCTCATGTTTTTGGCTCCGTTCTTCTCCACCTCCCCCATTTTCATACACGTGAAATTAAGTGAACCTTAACTTCAGGGAAACACTGAAGATGAGTATGCCAAATGAAAGAGAGGGCAGATGGGTAGACAGGTAAGAAAAAGGGGGGGAAGTGGGTCAGCGTTTCTTTAGAGTGGCTGACTTCTCCCTTGTTTTCTGCTCCCTGAGTCATTTTCGAAGAACCAGTATCATGGCCCTGAAAGCTTGGGGCCTAGATGAGTCCACTTACCAAAGTCCATCTTCCTGAGAATAAAAGAACTTTTATCAATATCTAATCTACTTTTCATAACTTGGTATCCCTTCCCACATTTTGTGGATTAAGAAACTGAGAAAAAGAATTTATAAAAATTGGCATAATCCTTGAGAACTCTGATACAGTTTAATTCTAACTTTATTTTTCATGTTTGTTTTCTTCGGTTTTGTTTTTTTGTCTCACCCACTGTGCATTACTTGGTTCACTATGGTCCTTGTCCTAATAGAGTTCAGTGCTTTTATTTCATGGTCGTGTTCCCCTGAGACTTGCAAAATGAAAAATACACATAGCCAGCAGCACACTCGGTGTTCATTGTTGTTCATAGGTTCTTTGTTGATCAGTTCTCAACACATGCAGTTGTAGGATTAGGAAGACAAAAATCCTTTAGAAGAAGCTGTAAAATTCAATCTGGACCATTGTAAAGTACAAGTTGGAAGAGGAATGAGCATCTCAAGATTCTGGTTATCAGTGCAGACCTGATGGAAGGTCTGTATGAAATCTGACATCAGAAGGAAAGCATTTCTATAGCAAGAAGATAATATTTTGAAAACTAGCAACCTGTAGCAGCAGCACTTGTAGTTCTAAATTCTCAGATCTTCCTATGATCCCATCTACCTAACGTGCCTCAATAAAGCAAAACTAGACCCCATGAAATATCTTTCCTTAGCTATAGCTGTTCTTTTCCCCTTAATCAGATAATGGGCATGTGGTAATATTTCCAGGGGATTTGGGAAGGATCTGATTTCAACATTAACGTATGGGTTTTGTTGGGACCGTTTGTCCAGGAAAATGAAGTCTGTGTCAAGATTTGTATTCTAGAGAATTCAAGACAAGCCAGAGTGTCTCTGGGGAGTAAACTCCACCAAATGGATAGAGATTGATAGGTACTACCTCCCAAAAAGTGTTTTCAGCTACAATACCATAATAATGTTCAGAGATATCAGAATTCTATTTATCTGTACTGGGAGGAGGGAAAAAAGAGGAAGAAACTAACACAGGATGAGTGTCTGCTATGCTTCGGGAATTGTGCTAAGAGCTGCACATATGTTCTGTTATTTAATCCTCAAAAAAGCACTGAAGGGTATGTATTATCAACCCCACAATTCATTCATTCATTCATTAAAAACCTGTATTTGTCATTCAACCGCCTGACCTTTTCAGGAAGCTGCAAACAATCCAGAGTGATTGAAGTGAACACACACAGTGAAAATAGCTAGAGAGAAGGTTTGAGAAGTGTACTGTTCATAGAGAGGATCCTATGAATTTATCCTGTACTTTATCCTGTAGGCCTGGGGGAATCATTATAGAGTTTCAAATATATTTATTTTAAGAATAACGCACATATAGGAAAATGTGAAAATCCTAAGTATTAAGCTCAGCAACTTTTCTCAACATGAACATACTCATGTAACTAAGCACCACCAAAATAATAAGTGCACCACCACCACCACACAAGTTCCCGTCCTGTCCCCACCCGGTCATTACTTCACCCTTCTCCTTAAATGTAACCACTACCTGCATTCCAACATCATAGATTATTTTCAGCTATGGTACAGGATGATCTTTTTTTGTGATTTGGCTCAATGTTATATTCATGAGATTTATTCATGTGGATGGTTATACCATAGCTTGCTCATTTATTGTTGTGGTACAGCATTGTATTGTACAAACATGCCACCATTTAATTATCCATTGTACCATTGATAGTTATTGTAAAACTGGAGTTACTTCCAGGTTTTTGCTGTAATAAATAATGCTTCATTATAGTATTTTAAGCTGTGGACCAAAATAATTAGTTTCGTTTTACAAAGAGCTCCCCCTGGCTGTAATACGGGGTGAAAGGGAAGAGGTCTGCAGGAGGCAGTTACCGTAATGACAGCCCAAACCAAGGCAGTCGTAGTAGACATGGAGAGAGGGAAACAAGATGAGTTGAGGTTGTAGGAGCAGAAGGAAATGATAACACGCAGAGATTAAGTGGATGTGAGGAGTGGAGGAAAGTATGGAACGCCGGGCAATTCCCAGGTGTCTAAACCTGGTGAGTGACATTTCCTTTCTCCAAGACTGAGAACACATGAAAATGGACAATAACATATTTGTTGGATCTCAGAAGATTAAAAGAATTGCCCAAGGTGGTTCCAAAGCTGTGCTTCTGCTACAAAGTACTTTGTTTCTCCCCTGGCTCCCATCATGCCCCTTCCTTCTGCAATAGCAACCTTCCCGCCCCAATTTGCAATGGGTAGTAACCTAAAAAGGATCAAGAACCACTGCATGTTTCCTGAACTGTTGTCCTATAAATCATTGGCTTTTCCCTTCAATTTTTGTCTCCTTCGAACAGCACAATCACAAGGAAAGAAGGAGATGATGATGAATCTGCTGAAACTTTGTTTTATCTTTTAGACTACAAGACAGAACCCAGGGCAAGAGAATGGAAATGAAGGAAATAGAATGTAGACCACCTCATCTTGTTCTGGTTGGTTCAGGAAGACAGAGCCAGTTAACACAAGAATAGGGAGGCAGACTCCAACCCTTACTGGAAGAACTGCCTGACACTGTCTGAAAATGCAGTGAGAGGTATGGAGTCTGCATCAATGGAAAGTGCAGCACCCTTGGGGGCACGCCACAGGTTGCGTTCTCCATACTCTAAGAGAAACATACTCCACGATGGGGTTTATTAGGCCTGATGTATGTAAGGGAGTGCCCTTGGGAATCAGGCTGGAGGAAGGAGAGGAAGCCAAACTGGACAGAGGGAGAAACTGAGCTGCAAAGTGGGCCCAACAACAGCCTCAGCTAAGCTCATGGGGGGTCTGCCTAAAGTGGTCCATCAGAGTTGTCCCAAGCTAGGCCAAAAAGGGTCAGGCTTTTCGATCACTTCCTGCCCCAGGAGCTGAAGGTGGGCTTCTCCTGAGAAGAGCACCGTCTTGAGGAGGCAGCTGTCTGCCACTGAGGACATCCCTGAAGGGGCTGACAGCTGAAGGCCAACCTGACCCAGTCCCAGCAGCTGGGCTATAAGCCCTTTCTTGAAGGAGGGATCGAGGAAGCTTGTCTCTGTGTCTATCTCAGGACTTTTTTCATATGGACTTCAACCACAAAGGATTAAACTAGATAACTTTCCAGTCTCCTTCCAATTCTGAGATCTGCATTTACTTAAAATATTTCACTTGAATCATTCAAAATGGGTGGGTGCAAGAATTCTTATAAACATATATGGCCCCTTGATGCAGAACTTCTCATAAGGTAGAGAGGGTATACTGCCAACTGTCTTTAGAAGGAACTTTTCAGATGATCATAAAGGCTGTGTGTGTGTGAGAGAGAGAGAGAGAGAGAGAGGGAGAGAGAGAGAGAGAGAGAGAGAGAGAGAGAGAGAGAGACAGAGAGAGACAGAGAGAGAGAGAGGATAATACCTGTATTTAACGCTTGAAAAAGACTTGGACCTGCGTGACAACTGAAATATAACTGAAAAACTGCTTGAGAAAAGTCTCTTCTTACTCTCTCAGCCTAGGCAACTCAGTAAGTACCCAGAAAAGGGATTTTATGCTGTACACTTCTTTACACTTTTGACAAAGGGCTGGCTGATACTTGTCAGCTTGAAGAACCTCTCAGAGCAGATTCTGCTGGGGATGTCCCTGCTCTCCCGTCAGACACAGCAGCCCCTGAGCTGGAGACACTGCCCCTGACTTGTGTTTCAGTGCTGGGGCTGCGGCTTCCAGCTTTTCTATTTAGTGAATTCCTACCAAAAGAGCCACTCCACAAAATGTTAATGGCCCAGAAAGGGTAGAATCACACTGTTTTCTGCATCCATCCAGCTCCATTCCTGGGTGCTACTTACTTTTTCTCCCAGTTTGGTCTCATTTCAGAAATAGTTGTAGTGTCTGCAGAAGCACCATTATAAAAGAAACATGGTTCTTTAAGAAACTGTCACTGATATCTGGCCTTTGTTGTATTACTTTTCTGTAATTGTATTACTTTTCTGGAATTCTTACTCCAATTCTCTGGTTTGCTTCCATTGATTGTAATCTGATGCTCCCCCCTCACTGTGTTCTTATCATCTAAAGCAAACTCTTTCTTTGATGGCCCTGTGCCTCATTTGTCCCACCTCTAAAATGTGAACGACAATTCCTGTCTCATAGGCGTATTGTGAGGAGTGAAGAAAGGGTAATGCAACAGACATTACCTGATTAGAGATATGTAATTTTTAAGCAAGGAAACATGTTGCTCTCATATTGCAAATATTTTATTACCAGAGTGAAGAAATGGGAGGTATTACTACAACTATTATCTTCATAGTTATTCTTGTGTGGGTGTTGTAGAAATAATACTGAATTTAAGTGAAGCATATGAAGCTGGCCTTGTAGAAAATAAAGATAAATGGGTTTGGGCTGAGTTCCACTGCTTTGAACCCTATTGGCAAGAATTTTTTCTCTTTTACTTATAACACTGCCTCAGATCAGGTATGTCCTCAAGCCCCCAGAGAATGCCCTTGGGGGGTGCTTCCTCCAACCATTGAATCTCCACACTGAATTTACTCACAGATCCCTCCTTTATAGATGTGGAAGCAGAGACTGACCCCAGGATGTGATTCGAGTTCAATTGGCCATTGCTCTGCACCCAGAAAGTCACATGATTTCCACATGCTCTGTAGTGGTTCCTCTCAAACCTTAGTGTGCAGAGGAATCAGCTGGAATGCATGTTAAACCTCAGATTCCTGGTCCCCACCTTCAGATCTGCTAGTCAGTAGGGTGGGATGAAGCCAAGAATTTGCATTTCTCACAAACTCCCAGGTTATGCTGACGCGGCTCACCTGCAAACCACGCTTTGGGTGGCATGAAGCTACTGGGGTCAGCATAACACAGAAAACTATATGTTTTTGTTACAGCTAAAGAAACAGAAAAACATATAAGGGAACTGACTCTCAAAGAACTACAGCCCTGATTAGAGATATGTAATCTTTAAGCAAGGAAACATGTTGCTCTCATATTGCAAATATTTTATTATCAGAGTCTACTTTATGGGGAAAGCAAACAGCCTTTAGAGGTGAGCAAAAATACCACATCAATGAGCCAATGCTCATCTCAAAGGTTACCAAAAGTTTATAAAATTCAGAATAAATTCATAACTTTTAAAAACTAATAAACTAGAAATAGAAGAAATAAATTTCCTTATAAACTAGAAAGGAACAGTTTGTCACAATAAGAACATCTTTCTGAAACAAAAGCTAACATCATTCTTATTGGTAAAGCACTATAAAGATAAAACAAGGATGCCTGCACTGTCTTGCCCTCATTATTTAACACTCATCTGAAAGAAAAAGGAAGGGAAGGAAATGGAAGGGAATGGAAGCCGTGTTATAAATTTATAAATTCTGGTCAGGCAGTAGCTGTTTATTGTTTACCGATTATCAACTAGGAAAACTCAAGTGAATAAATGAAAATGCCATTTAAAAGAATGGGAGAATTCAATAAGATGACTAGCTGCAAAATATACAAAACCAATAGCTTGCCTGACTAGCAACGATACAATTGCAGGGATTTATACTAAGCTTGCAAATCACTGTGGAGAAAACAGGCCTGAGAAATGGAAGAAGATTCTGTCAGAGTCCAAGAAGAATGAGAAATGAAAGCCTGCCTCATCTGAAGACAATGGAGGAAGAGGACCCCGTAGGAAAGGACTGCACATTCCAAAACTCATCCCTATGAATTCTATAATATTTATCCCTACAATACAGTGTGGCATTGTAATTCATTATCTCCTGTACTATCATAAATGAACAAGAACTGTATTCTTCCTTAAGTAGCTTACATCTTAAAACTTTATTACGTACTGCAAATTTTAACATGGAACTCTGCCCTACCAAAGGAAATTTTTGTCACCTGGCACGAGAATTTGACATTTAGAGAATTTGACCCATAAATACTCTCCTACTATACAGTCTGGCATAATTTAAGTAACCATTCAGGGAAAGAAATAGGGTTTCCTCTTTGATTATGTTTTTATTAGAATTATTTTAACTTTTTGCTGACTCTGTCCCTGCAAACCTAATTCAATTCCTTATACAGATGCTCTTTTAAAAATCTAGTATTAAATAAAACATTTAATAAGTAATTGGCCATTTTGCAAATAAATTTACAAGCAAATATCTTTCAGAAAGAAATTTAAATAAAATTCATATTGGCATATTTTATTTCATAGATTCTAAACTGGTACATCAATGCATTCTCTTCACCCATTCCATGACATAATAATCCTGTTTCCAAGGCCACCTGAGGCCTTATTTTATACTTAAGGCATTGGAAGACCAAAATGGACTGACTCCAGGGTTTGGTGATTTACATATAAATAAAGCATCTTACTAAAAAAGGATGAAAATGACTTAGCAAAAACAAGAATCTCAAAGCTTTTAAGACTTGATTTGTTTTTCAATTTGGTAGCAGAGGCAATGCTCCTGTGATACAGATGGAACAATTTTCTCTAGCACATTGTGGCAATTTATACCATTATACCAAGAAGGTGATGGTCAGCCAGGTCTCACTGACTTTTGGATAATCTCTCACATTGCCTTGAGTGTATTGAGTGCCTCTTTCTCAGACATATATAACATTAGCCTGCATCTAATTAATTATTGACGGTTCCATATTATGGTTATTATGATTGCTACACATTCTTGTTACTGTATGAAAATATGTGGATTTTGTAGCTTATCGTTTACCTGTTTAATAAAAATGAATATGAATCTAATGGTGAGGAGCATGGAGCAGAGACTTAGGGCCAGACAGCCTGGGTTAATATCCCCACATCCTGGCAGTGTGAGCTGACTGGTTTGTCATCATTACAACAGGACAGTAATACCTGCTCTGCCTACCTTAGTCTCCTTTCAGGGAAGTTTCTCAAATCCAAGTGTGCTGTTGAAATTCATCCTTTAATTATCACCTGTATTAAGTCAAACTGCTTCTTGTATCATTTATAAGGGCAATTCAGCATGGGACTCAAGCCCAAATTCAGGTGTCCAGGGAGTTGGCTTCTTACCCCATCTCTGTCAGTTGTTAACTGCTTGCATTAGGAAAAATTACTTCACCTCTCTAAAATGTAACTTTCTCATTTGTTAGGTGGGACTGGCATAATAGTATTACCGCATAGGGCTATTATGAGAATCAAAAAACATGCATTACAAATTACCCCAAAGCCTAATGGCTTAAAACAACAGATTTTTATTATTTCACACTTCATGTAGGTTGGGAATCTGGGCATGGCTTTGCTGGGTCCTCTGGCTCAGGTTTCTCACAGGGCTGCAAAGTGTCAACTAGGACTGCACACATCTCAAGGCTCAACTGGGGGAAGACATGCTTCCAGATTCACTGGCGTAGCTGTTGACAAGCCTCAATTCCTGGCTGGCTGTTGCCTGGAGACTGCCGCTCATTGCCACATGGGTTATTATCAACACCCTGTTTTTCCCAGAGGTTGCAGCTTGCTTTCTCCCAAACAAAGGCTAAGAGTGAGAGATTCCAACATGGAAGCCACAGTCTTTTTGTCATCTAATCGCAGAAGTGACATCCCATCACTTCTGCTATATTCCTTTCATTAGAGGCAAGTCACTAGTTCCAGCCCACACTCAAAAGGACACAGTGAAAGAAGGGTCTGAATACCAGCAGCAAGGGATCCCTGAGAGCCATCTTAAGGCTGCCTACCACAACACGATAATACACAAAAAGCGGTTTGATAAGGGCTCAACTTAGTGTCGGCTGTTGATATTATTACCTCATAGAACTGTTCTTAGGCTGAAATGAGATCATCCAGGTTTTAAAAAATTGTAAAATGTAAAGATCCATGCAAAATCAAGACTTTATTAGTTTTATTAACATTGAGAATCTAACATTGAGAATCTAGTTCCCAGTTGCAAGTGGTGATATAAGAACAGCAAACCAAGGACTAAAAGATCTGAATTCTACATCTTACTCTGTGTGTGACCTTATTTGTTTCATGCCTTAGTTTTCTTATAAGAGCAAAGGTAATAATAGCCTTACCAAGATAAAATGTGATAGTATACATAAAATTATGCTGAAACCTAAAAAATTAGATGATGATTAAAATTAGAGGATGATGATGAAGATGGGAAAAATATGTAAAAAGATTACATATTTCGCTACTGCTTCTTGTTCCTGTGTTAACAATTGAACTAAATAGGTGTGATTTTTATCAGTTTTATTTAAATGTTTGCATTAAATCCTGCTACTCCCAATTTTTCCAGTAACTTTATATGGCTTAATCTAATATTGCTTTGCACATTAGATATGCTGCCCTGAAAGGTGGACGCAAATAGAATTTTTGGAAATGGACTCATAATTCAAATGCACGGAGAAGGTTTCCATATATCTAGTGGAATTTTACCATGAACATGAGATATTGTAATATAATTAGCATTTCTATAATGTAAATCATTATCTTTATCTAATTAGCTTGAATTATCTGACCTTATATCAAGTGCTCTAGAATTAAACACACCTGTACAAATATTCTTCTAGTATATAATCAAGCCTTATATTTATGAAAGAAGGAACTTGCAAAACAGCCTTTTGAGGTAGACAAATATAACTAACTCTTGGTTATCTCAAAGAGTGTTTTATGTTTGATTCTTGTGCTACCTATGTTTCTTCTCTCACTGTAAACTGACACAAATTTACAGGCACAAACAAGTAAAGTTCAAAACCCTCTGTTCAACAACTTTAAGGGTTTTTTCCTTGATTATAAAGGTATTACATATTCATTGTAGAAAATGTGGAAATATAAAAACGTATACAGATTATCAAAATTACTCAAAACCAAGAGATAGTCACTATTGAGACTTAGGTACATTTCTGCCTCCTCCCCTGTGTTTTTCCTCTATATAGGCGGAAAACAGATTTTTCTTTCTTAATTAAATTAGAAGCATACTATGTATTTTTTATCCAATTAACTTTTTTGCAATTGACATTTTATCTTCAATATTTTCACATATAATTGAATATTTAAAAACATTACTTCTAATAAGTGTATAACATTCTATCATAAGGATATATATACCATAACTCATTGAACCAATCACTGCTATTGGACTTTTAGGTTGTCACCAGTTGTTTGTTTTTTAATATAGTACTATAAAACTAGAGTGAGAAAAGAAATTTTTCACATAAATCTTTGTCCTTCATTATTCTGATTATTTTAGTAAAAGTTCTGTAGCAAAGGAAGTCACTAGGGGGAAATGAGGTTTGGTAATTTAAGCGCAGATAGGATTTATATATACATCGTAACCTTCTCTTCCCTCTTCCCTTCCTTCCCTTCTTTGGCAGAAGTTTATAGGCTTTTAGTGCTGGAAATTGCCGAAGCAACAATCTAATTGGTGTGGCCATCTGTGGTTTCTGGCCTACCCAGCACCCATCCCCCTTCTGTGGTAGCAGTGCCCTGACTTTCCTTGAGGAACCACGTCTCTTCATGCTCGGTCTGTATGGTTCAGATCAAACTGAACGCACTCTTTACTCCAAGAGTTGCATGTGACCCAGACCAATCCCATCATCTTGCTGTCCTGGTCACTGTGCTTAGTTCAGGGATGGCCCATGATCCAGAGCAGACCATTCAGAGTCAATGAAACTCAGTTCAGGCGCTTACAGGGACCATGAAGGCATTATGTCTGTACTGCTTTGGAGATGTGAGGACCTATGCCTGGAACCGCTGGGACCTGATATAAGGGCAGAGCCTCCCAAAGATAAAAGCTTACATGGTGAAAAGAAAACATGGAGAAAGGTTCTTGAGTACACTGTTTGAGTTTCTAGATCTACCCTAGACATTGAAGTTTCCCAAGCAAATACATTCCCTTTTATTTTGCAAAAAAAAAACAATTTAAGAGGATTTCTTTCATTTGTGTTTGAAAGGATCGTCACTGATCCAGAGATCTTCCACCCTCAATCGATGAAAATGAGTGGTGATTAAGATAGTAGAAGTACATACTTTATAACTTTGTGAGGTGTGGTTAAGACAGATCTGGAGCTAAACCCTAGTTCCATCACTCAAGCTACATGACCTTTCCCCACTCAAGGCTAATACTTACCTAACAAGGTTTTGAAGGATTAAAGTTACTATGTGAAAATAATGTTGCAAAGATTTTGTAGGGTGTCAGATGGGCACTTGTCTTATTAGGGAGACCACTTCATGGACAGTATAGATGCCTGACCACTGCTCGGTACACCTGAAGCTGAAGCTGAATAATATCGAATGTCAACTATAATTTAATACACATATATGGTCACAGGATGTGGAGTACAGCATAGGGAACAGAATCAATGGAATTATAACAGCTATATCCAATGTCAGAAGGATAGTAGAATGGGGGAGGGCGGTTATCACTTTGTGAGGGGTGAAATGTCTGTTACATTGTTTTGTAAACCTGAAACTAATACAAAAAAATAAAAGAAAAAGAAAAAAAAAAGTGCTTAGGACAGTGCCTGGTACCTCGTACGTGCGTGTTCTAGAAGTGTGGCCCCGCTGCTACTGTTCTTACTTTGAATGTTAAACACTGGAGGGTAAATTTCTCACATGCAGGGAGGGATTCATTGGCCAACCTAAAAATTCCAGCTGAGGTCTTCTCTCTTCTCTGCTTAGTGGTCCTTCTCAAAAGTTAACCATGTCGTCATCTTTATGACAGATTTAAGCAGTCATAAAGCTTTGAGAGGTTTTCTGTCTATATATATGAATGTTTCTGTCAAAAGCATTCGAGGGAAATCTGGAGCCCACAAAATAGATTTATGTTATTAGCAGTGACCAGACCCTATTGTTAGACCTGTAGTTTATAACTTATATCTGAATATAACTTACATAACTGAATATCTTTTATTATAAGAAATTTAGTTAAATTCACTTTTTACTTAAAATTAAAATATGTTTCATTGTAATTTCTATTATTGCAAGTGACTGAAAAAGAAATACTTGGTACTCTTCCCAGCTTTTTATTTTGTAAATAAAATATACCTTTCCTTCCCGGTTGCACTTACAGAATGTTCAAATCATTCTCTATTCAGTTAGTAGGCTCCCATTACCTACTGAGCACTGGGTGAGCACGTTTGCTGGGAGAGGCAGCTGGTCTCTCCCAAATGTAAATCAGATTTCATCACGTCTGGCTCAGAGAGAACGTGGCATATGGCAAATGAATACACAGCTGCCTGGTGAATTTTTCCACCGAGAATTAGTCTAATACCTAAATGCACAGTGAATAAAACATTTTCTAAATAAGAATATTATGTTCAAATTCCTTGTCACTGTTAAATATTAAGAGTTGGGTCATTCCTTTGAATTATAACAAAATCCCACAATCTTACTTGAAAAAGTACATGTATTTAAGGTCATACTATTCAAGTCCAGGCTGCCTTTTAAATTCTATTATTTAAAAACATTTTCAGACAGCTACTATTGCCTGTTATTAAAATACAAGCTCTTCCTTGGATAGAGAAGTTTTCCGTCAGGCCTTGGAAAGTTCTGATAGAAATGGGGGGTGTGGAGGAATAAGGGTGTGAGGGGAAGTCCCTGGCCCTGGGCTTTGGAATAGTCAGATCAGAATTCAAACACAGCCCTGCCACTTCTTGGCTGTGTGGCACTGAGCAAGGTACTTAACTACCCTCTGCCTTAGTTTCCACATTTGTAAAATGATAGTAATAATACCGTGCAATGATGATGATAATATGTACAAATCTCATCGGATTGTTGGAATGAAAATGAGAAAATGCATACAATGCTCTGAGCATAACACCTGCTGCATAATAAGCACTCAAATATAATGACAGCTGCTTTGTTGTTGGTTCTAAGGTTTTGCTGAATTATCTTTGTAAGCATGGCAAAATTATCAAACCTTTCTGGGCCTCAGTTTTGTCATCCTTACAAGTAAGTTACCAGATTCGTTCTAAAATGCCTTTCAGGTCTAAAATGCCATGGCAATGCCTACAGGTGTGGAGTAAACCAAAAAAATCAATCGCAGTGTCAGAGTTGGGAGAATTTTTTTAACCCATTCTTTCACAATGTAATCAAGCTGCTTCCATTCTCCAAGGGTGATCATCTCCTCAGGTAAAACAGCAAGGTTCATCCATTCGTAACTTTTCATTCATCCTCTACTCAGATTTTTCACCATTTGTTTGGGGAGGAGAGTTCAGTGGTTCTGGAAGAACTTTCCTCATCATGATGACTTTAATAGTATTATCGAAATTATTCCAGATGCCATAATGAAGCCTTATCATAACCGAAGGGATTCATGATGGGACAACAGAGACAAAAAAAAAAAAGTAACCAATTCAAATATGAGCTTAGTTAATGAGGATCACTAAGGTAGATTTTTCCCCCCTCAATTGTTTTGGCAGGGTGGGTGTTGGATGCACTGTCTAGCTGTGTACACTGATCAAGCTAACCTGAAAATCTCCTTATCAGACCTTAACTTTGTACTTCACCAACACAGCCTTTGAAGTATTTGTTTTCCCTTTCATAAAGTGTTTTTAAATTTTTTTGCCTTCAAAAGTAAGAAATCAATTTAAATACCATTACTTCTAACGTTGACTCTGAGAGCCTCCGTACATTATCATTAAATCTAAATTGATAAGTATATTTTTCATTAAAAGTTGCAACTTTTAAAACTAGTGCCATTTCTTATGTGAATAACTATGGCTATATTGATTTATGAACTCCAGGAAGAATTACCACGAGGGAAAAAGAGGCTACAAGAGCGTTAGTCGTTAAGCAGACTTTAAACTGGTAATAATGACCCTCTTACAACATTTGTTTATGTGCTAACTGATACGTATACTAATTTTTCATAAATGAATTGTAGATTGATAAAGGATGTATTCAAAACTCAATTCACTGGAAGAATAAACAATAGCTATGTCTATTTAAATATACCCTGTGAGAATGAAAAATGTTGTTCTTCTAATAATATAAATGGAATTTAAAGTGGTACACAATATTTTTGGCCCCCAGATTGACTACTGGCATAAGTACCAGTAAGTAAAATAGAAACTTGATACAACCAAGTGCTGACAAATATCCTTTTATTTGATTGTTAAGAAACTCATGAATACCTTTTCATTAATGTGAATTCTCCTTTGCTGAGGCTCTCTTGATTACAAGTAACATATTCCCACTTCAAATTATCTTAATCGTGAAGGGAATTTATTGGAAGATGCTAGGATACCTGGTGGAATTCAAGAGCCAGAACTAGCTGCTAGGCAGTTATGGAGAGAGAACCTGGAACCCAGTGGGTATGTGTCTCTCTTTTCTCTCCTCCCCTCTCTTCCCTAGCTAGCTCTTCTCCTCCCCTCCCCTCCCTTCTTATCCTCTCTCCTGTTTGGTTTGCAGAGCTTCTACATGGATGTGGCCAAATACAGGTGTTCCACAGCTCCTTAGTTTATATGTCCAGATTCAAACAACTCAGCATCTCTTACTCACAGTTTCAAATATTTAAAAAGAGACTGATTGGCCCAGCTATAGTTATGTCTCTAGCCCTGGCCCAATCAACAATGTCCAAGGAGTGAAGTTATGGAACACAAAAACGGTTGCTGGGAATCTAATTCTAGCAGGAGGGGAACAGTGTGCAGGAAAAAAAAAAAAGGATATGGATTGCAGAGATACTCCCCCAAAAGTTGTGTATTCTTCCTTTTGGCTGGCACATGTGTGAGCACTTACTTGCACACGTGCGCACGCGCACACACACACACACACACACACACGCTCCTACATTTCTTCCCATTTATTAAGCACTCTCCCTGCCATACAAGATTTAACCACCTTACGTTAAACTACACTCTCACCCACCCTCTTCCTAAAGGGAGATAATCCAATTAATTAGTCAGCTAGTAACTGAATTAAAAAATGTCATCAAAGGGCCCCCTTCTCAAAGTGAATGATTTCCATTTTCCCTCTAGATCAGACTCCATTTTGTTCAAATAACACTCCTCTCCACCTCGCAATACAGTATTTAAATGGAAAAATTAGCTAACAGAATCACAAACATCCCCACTTAGAAAAAGATACAAAATGCAAAACTCTTCACTGCAACCATACATTGACTACCAGAGCAGAGAATATATTGCATCCCACAGGACAAGGATCATGAGGCAAAGGGTATGAAAAACATGTTTTACTGGCATCCATTGGTGTTGGGGTGGGTTCCTTGCCTAATCAGCTGTTTCACTACAACATAATACAAATGTGTCGTATTCTTTCCGTATTCTTTCCGTATGCCACCCTGAGCCATTCAGCCACTCATTTCCATATTCTGTAGCTCTGTTCATTCCAACCTTCACTATCGATAGTTTCTCTCTTAGTCAAGAGTCTTCATGTTGTAAGTAAAAACAAGCACAGATACAAACCCACATACTTCAAGTTAGCTTAGGGAAAAAATACGTTGGAAGGAGTGTATCAGAAGGGTACAGGGATGTATCAATTAGCTTTTACTGAATAACAAATGACCCCCAAAATTTAATGACATAAAACAGCACACCTTATTTAACTCAATTTGGAGATTAGCTGGGTTGTTTTTCTGCTCTGGTCCAGCTCAGCTGGTCTCTGCTAAGATTGCTCTTGCATCTGCACACAGCTGGCAGGTCATTTATAAGCCTATGATCTAGTATATTCTCACATTTCTGGGGCTTGACAGGCTGTCAGCTAGTGTAAAGGAAGTAGGTGGGCCATGTGGTACTCGACATCCAGGATACTAGACAAGGTGACTGCACGTGGTGGTCAGAGGGATGCTAAAAGAGCAATGGAGGAAGCTGAGAAGCTCTTGAGACCCAGATTCAAAACTCACACAGTTCCATTTCTGCCATAGTCTATTGGTCAAAGTAATTCATAAGGTCCACCTCCTGATGAAGAGCTGCAAAATATCATGGACATTTTTACAATCTCCAGCAAGGGATATTTCAAGGAAGTCAAATATAATATGCATGGCCAGACACCAAAGCGGCTAGAACTGGGAACTGTAAAGCTAGCAGAGCCTAGGAAAGTTCCCTTTTTATTCAGGCTGTCACCTCTCCTCATAAGGTCTCTGGCTGTGCTCCTCTCAATTAAACAACTAGCTTTATTCTATGACTTTTTCTCCTCTTTGGTGTGAGTGTACAAGACCAGCGAGGACTGTCCCACATGTCACCAGTGTCCCTGTCTATCGACACCAGTCGGGTAGCTGTTCACCCAGGTTCATCCACTGTGTCTGGGCGGAGAGCCACAAAATAGACACATGGTTGCTGGGAGCCCACCCTTTGGAAAAGGATGTTGTGGGATCCTTCCCAGAGGATGAGAGCCCCAGAGGCACTTTCTATCATCATGTGTAATGACAAAGCCTGCGTGAGGTGAGAAAGCTCCCTAAGTGAAGTGAGCACTCTATTACCAAGTCAGTAGCAGGCAAGTGCCACAAAAATTGAAAACAAGCTTTGTCATTTTCTTTTACTCTTTCTGAATCTGAAATGCCAATAAAATAGTTTCTGTTCATTCAGGTTTGTAAACAATATTTAATGGAAGTCAAACTTGGTCTGCAGCATATTTTTTTCTCCTTATCTTGGGAACACCCCCTAATAAAAGAAATATTCCAGAGCAGCATCACAGAATGTGTCTGGGCTATGAGCGTAGCATAAACCAGAGCAAATAGCCTATCTGCTTCCTGATAGCCAGCCTGATTTTCAGAAGCGTCCCTGAGCCCTTGTCTTAGGACTTCACCACACTTTGCTGTACTTCCTAGAGGTCCAGCAAAGACTCAGCCTCCCTGGCAGTCTTGTTGTGGCAAACAATATCTCTTGCTGGCACTACCATTTATTTCCTACAAAGAGATTAGAGGAAACATGGGCCTCACACAGATTATCTCCCCATCTGCATTTGCAAGTCATGTGACCTCAGGTGGGACCTCCTCTCTGTCAGTTTATCAACTGCAAAATCTAGATTAAAATATCTGCTCTGGCTGGTGCTCCATATGTTGGTTATCGAGATCCAAAAAGACCGTGCCTACAGGTGGTAGCTCTTTGAAAACAGTAGAATGTTCCACACGTGAAAAGAAGTGGAACTTCTCTCCCAGGTACTTGGTAGTGAGATGAGTTGCCACAGGTCATTTTATGGCCAGTGTCACAGTCCAGAAGTAAAATCCCACTGTGGAAATGTAGGTGACCACATGCTCTGCCACCCCAGCCTGCTGCTGCTTCTTGCAGTATCTTGGAGGATTTTCCTCTTAGCCTTCCTCTTTAGGTAGAAATACTTGACTATTCAAGTCCATCAGAAGAAGGTTGAAAGCATGAGAACTAAACAAAATTTGGTTTTCCCAGAAAGCCTCCAGAAAGCCTGCCAGTGGGTTCAGTGATGCCTTGTCACACGATTCTAGTTTAGAAGACCTTTGGCCAACCCACCTTCTGATATCGCTTCTGTAGTTTTCTCCTAAATTTAGTATCGCCTCCTCTGACTTCCTTTGAACTTTTCTTTAACAGATGATGCTTTCCTATCCTTGAAATTTCTTCCAAATGTCAAGCAGACCCAAAATTGTAAGATGCTAAAACACCCAACCTTCAAATTATGTTTTGGATGTAGTACCTTTTGCTATTATTTTTAATTCTTACACTTGAAGTTTTTCCAGTACTCCAAAGTTTTATTTTGATAAATGTCAAATCTACAGAAAAAATTGAAAGACTAGTACCATGAAAATGGGTATATTCTTCTAGATTCAACAATTCTTAACATTTTTGCACATTAATTTGCCCTCTAACTCTGTCTCTCGGTGTGTGTACATATACACAAATTAAACATAAACACATTATGCATATTCATATATGTCTATATGTGTATATAGGTATACATAAATGTATAGGTTGAACTATTTTAAGTCACAATATTCTGGGCTCATTTTCAACTTTCACTACAGCAATTTGGAATCATCCATTTCGCCAAGGTGTGCTGGTTTCTTTTAATGGGGAATGGGGCTTAGAAACCACAATTTGGGCTCTAGGTTTATTTGTTACTAAGGTCTTGTTGCTTGTAGGCTTTCTTAGTGAATAGAACTAGGAAAAACAGTTTTAAATTATGAATTTATATTAATGTTTCCAATTCATATCTAGCACCCAGGGTTCTTCCTCACCATCCCATTTTATACTTATGTCTCTCTTCTTTCACAGTGAGAACTCTTGTTTCCACCTACATTAATATGCTTTCTCACGTGTTCTACCCTGCCTCATGCACAAAATAGTTTCAGAATTATGGTACCAATAATCATTGCTAACAATAAAGCTTCTGAGAAAAGGTCAAGATTTCTTTGCAGTTATTTTCCTCTTTAGAATATATATCATTTAGTATTACAGAGTATGTGTCACTATATTATCAGTTTGATTAAGTAGGTTTGTTTCTATTTATACCCTATTTTACAATTTGCTTTTCAATTCATTATTCTTTGAGCACATAAAATATTCATGAAGTTCAAAAGTCAGAATATATACATATCTATATGTACATATGTGTATATATATATATATATATATATATATATATATATTAATTACACTTAGAGAAGTATGTCTATGCTTTTTACCTCATTCTCACCCACTCTTCACAGGTAACCATTTGCATTAGTCTCTGGTTTATCTTTCTTGTGTTTCTTTTTGCAAACTAACGATATACATTTACTTTTTGTTTTATACAAAAAGTAGATATATTCTTTTATTCCTTGCCTTATTTTGCTTATCAGTATATCTTGGGAATATCTGTTCAAAGAGATCTTCCTCTGGATTATTTTTCATGACTACATACGTAATACTCTGTTGTGTGGATGAACCATGGTTATTCAACCAGCAGCATGTGCAAGAGCTTTGCAGTTGTGTCTACTTCATTGTTATCTTATTTTGAAACTTGCCACAGCCATCCCAACCTTCAAAAACCACCACCCTGATCACTAAGCAGCCATCAACATCAAGGCAAAAACCCTTCACCAGCAAAAAGGCTCAGATGATGGTTAGCAATTTTTAGCAACAAAGTATTTTCAAATTTTAAAAATAAGTTGTTTCTAGTATTTTACTTTTAAAATAACATTGCAATGATTAATGTTGGGCTTTTAAATATTTTTAGAAGTAAATGCATAGAAGTAGGATTACTGAGACAAGAATAAAATATAATTGTATAGTGAATTCCTAGAAATGAGATTGCTAAAGCAAAATGTATATATATATGTGTAGATTTGTTAGATATTGTCTGATTGCCATATTAGCAGTGTGGAGAAGTGGTGTTTTCTTTCAACCTTGCCCAGTAAAGTATATTGTCAGTTTTTTTTTTTAATTTCTGCCAGTCTGCTAAGTAAGAAATAATATTTCAGTATAGCTTTTTTAATGTATTTCTCTTATTATGAGTGAATTTGAGCATGTTTTCATATATTTAAAATTCATCTATTCATCTTTTCTATGAACTGTCAATTCATGTGTTTGTCCATTTTTTATATTAAATTTGGGTCTTTCTCACTTAAAGAGCTCTTTTTATATTAGGTAGATTAGACTTTTATCTTCCATACATGCTACAAATATTTTCCTTCTGTGTATTTCTATGTGTCTGCATTTTGCCATGTAACTTTTTTTTAATATAGTCAAATTTATTAATTTTTTTATTGCATTTGTATTCTGAAGCAACATTATAAACTCTTTTCCTATGGACTATAAAAGAATTGACCTATATTTTCTTTTGTTTCATTTTTGCATTTGGAACTCTGATTAATTTGGAATTCTGGTATGGATTTAATTTTGTCTTTTTCAAATTGCAATCCAATTGTTCCAACACCATTTATTTATAAGTCCATTATTTTTCCAGTGATTTTAGATGCCATTTTTATCACAACAAAAATTTCCATTTGCACTGGAGTCTATTTTGGGATTTTCTATTCCGTTCCATTGGTCTATCTGTCTATTCAAGCTCTAACATAAATGTGATAACTTTCCAACTAGGTTTCATAGAACAGCCACTCCTTCTGCAATTGGTGCTTGTAAGGGGTGAAGGCAGGAGGTTTCATCAGGCCCAGTATCTCACAATTTAAAGACTTGGAAAAGTGTTTGTGGTGGACAGACCCTAGAGTGATTCCCAATGATTCCACCTTCTGGTATTCATGCCTTTGTGTACTCTCCTCCTTTTCAATGTGAATGAGCCCCGTGACTTGATTCTAACGAGTGAAATACAGTAAAGGTGAAGGGAGGCCATTCCTTTCCATTATATAAGACTGGGTCTTGCTAGCAGACATACTCTCACTCTCCTACTGACCTTGAAGAAGCAAACAGCTATGTTGTGAAGTACAGAGTGGACCAGAAGGCAGAGAACTGGCGATGACCTCTAGGACCTGAGGGCAATCTCTGGCCAACAGCCAGCACAAACAAACAAACAAAAAAATGGAAGCTCTAGAGTCTCAGTCTCTCTCTCTCTCTCTCTCTCACTCTCTCTTACTCTCTCTCACTCTCTTCTTTCTCTCTTTCTCTCTCTCTCTCTCTCTCTCTCTCTCTCTCTCTCTCTCTCTCTCTCTCTCTCTCTCTCTCTCTCTCCATTGTGGACTTCAAAGAAGCAGGCTGTCGTGAATCCCACAGCTACAAGGAAATTAATTTTGCCAAAAACCTGAGGAGGCTTGAAAGTGGATCTTTCTGCCTTTGAGTCTGTGATGAGAGCTCAGCCCTGACTGACACGTTGGTTGCAGCCTTGTAAGACCCTAAGCAAAGAACTCAGCTAAGTCATGCTCAGATTCCTGATCACAGAAGCTGTGAGATAATACACATGTATTAGGTTTTAGGATGCTAAGTCTGTGGTAGTTTATTACCTAGCAATGAACAACTAAGAGTGTTCAATCTTCGATCTAAAAATAACATTTTAAATAACAGGCTCTTAAGTGTGTATGACTGTGTGTAGGCTTGAGTGTGAGAATATGTGTGTGAGAGAGAAAAATTACACATTAAAAAATGAAATACATTTTTAAAAACATGGTTTTTTTTAGAGTGAGAAAGAGCTAGGATACTACTCACTTGCCCTATGGCCTTGTACACATTATGTACATTTTTGTTTGTTTCATTTGTGTGTGTGTGTGTGTGTCTGTGTGTGTGTGTGTGAAAAAGAATAACCCCACCAACCCCAGAGTTCTATGAGAATAAAATGATTAAAGTATACGAATATGCTTAGCACATTGTTTGGCCATTGTCAAAGACTGTAAAGCTAGGTTTTTGATTATTTGTTTGATTCTTTATTGTTCTTCACTGGGTTCAGTGGCTGAGTTCCGTTACATGTCGATCTAGTCATTCAGTACATAAAACAATGTGGGATTTGTACCATTGTTGAAACAGTCTTCAGATTCCCAACAAGCTTATGGCACTGAGACAGCTTAGTAAAACCTACCCAACAGAGTTTAAGAAGGCTTGGAGACAGATCTTTGGGGGCATTTTAAAACAACCTTAGGCACCAACCCAGGGGGGATTTTTGCTCAAGTGAATCTGGCATGGTGGGACTTTTCAAAAAGAATAAACTCTCAACATTGTTTAAAACTAATTATGAGGTGATTATTTGAGCAACATATTTCAAATAATCCTAATTTAAGAAGAATTTTCCACTTTAACCTTTTAAAAAGGCAAAAAAAGAAAATATCTTTTTTTCTCCTCTTAATATCTATGTAGAATAACCTCTGTTTACTAGCACATTTGGAAGCTTACTTTTAGGATAGATGCTGGCCAAGACCACGTATGTTTTGGTGAAACACTGCTAGAACTAAACTCCAGAATTCCAGATAACCTTTCCCTTACACTGTCCCTTCTCCCCCTCCCTGTTACCTCTGTAAGGACTCTCCATGAAGACCTCGGCCCCATCACCTCGGTCACGTGCATTGGAGAAGGAGCACAGTGGGACCTGTCTCCCAAGGCAGTTGATTTGAATGTTTACTACCTTCCATTTGATTTAGAATTCCTTAAAAAATAAATTATTTTTTCAGTGGGAAAGATTTATATGCATTTGCATGGACAGATTTCAAAGATATATTGTGAAATGGGGAAAAAGCATGCAGTGGAATGAGGACTTAGCAAGACCTCATATGCATGGAAGTGGGTGGGCAAAGGTGCATGAGTGGTAACACGCAGAAGAGGAATGAGGTGTGAAGGAGGAAGGGGACCTGTCACCTTTGATTATGGATACTTCAATACTATTTCAATGTTTTACATTTAAGCTATATTCACATATTGTTTAATTTTGTTAAGCTGGTTTTAATTGGAAAAGAACATGTAGTCCTTGATCAGTAGAGGTACTTGTCATTGACAAGCCTATACTTAAATATCAGCTCACTGAAATAACCTTCCTTGACCATTCTAGTGTACCCTCTCTTTTTCTAGTCTGTCCTTGCTTCCCTTTTTTCCTGAAAACACTTGTCACAATGCAAAACTAGCTGGTATAGATGTTTTTTGACCTCTCCCCTCACCAACTAGAATGCAGGTTTTGTGATGGCAAAGTCTCATCGTTCTTGTTCAGTTTCAATTTTCCAATGCCCTTGTACCATTGTTTTCAGCTGCACAACCCCAAAGGGGCAAGAGCCACAAGGAAATGGAGAAATTTGCCCAGGTTTTACATCTGTTTCCAATGGACCCCTCCTGCTTTGTTAGGGACACTGTTTCAAGGGCCCCAGAGAAAATTTGCCCAGTGAGCGATCCTGTCAGTCACAGGCTCGGGAAGAGAAGTGCCTACCAACCACACGTTTGTTGGCCAGGCTCCCAAACAGTATGAGGCTGTGTATTAGTCAGCGTTCTCCAGGGAAATAGAACCAATAGAGTGTGTGTGTGTGTGTGTGTGTGTGTGTGTGTGTGTGTGTGTGTGTGTGTAGAGAGAGAGAGAGAGAGAGAGAGAGAGAGAGAGAGAGAGAGAGAGAAAGAGAGAGATAGAGAGAGTCAGAGAGAGAGATTGGTTTTAAGGAATTGGCTTACACTGTTGTGAGGCTGACAAGTCCAAAGCCTGCAGGGTAAACCAGCAGGCTGGAGATCCAGGGAAGAGTTGGGGTTACAGCTCAAGCCCAAAGACAGTCTGCAGGCAGAGTGCCCTCTTCCTCAGGAGGCATTCGTCTTTTTTCTCCCAAGGCCTTCAACTAATTGAATGAGGCCCACCCTCATTTGGAGGGTGATCCGCTTTACTCACAGTCTACTGATTTAAATGTTAATCTCATCTGAAAAAAAATACCATCGCAGAAACATCTAGACTAACATTTACCAAATATCAGGCTACCATGGCCTAGCCAAGTTGACACACAAAGTTAACAATCACAGGCAGGACGGCAGACCGTCAGCACATTCAGATGGGTAGAGGGTCTTGTGATGAAAAGATTTAGAAACAAGGGCCTGTGTAAGGAAGAAGGGGCAAGAAACTTCCTGACAGATTATGAACCTCTTTTAACCCTCTTTTATGTAATGATTGCAAAGAGAATCAGAAAATTAGAGCCAAGTTCAGCAGTGTGAGTCCTAGCTTTCCAATCTCATCTCAGCCAAGAGCCGAGATAAAACTGTTGTCAGAGACCAGGTATCTCCAAGTCCCCCACTTTGTCTGTAGTGACACTCTTCCCCGGTGTCACTATAGTCTTGAGTACTAGTAAGAAAGCCAGTTCTACCCAATTTACAGGTAAGTAGATTGCAGAGCAGACTGTCTATGTAAACAAGCAAAGTTAGGTGGCACACTGAAAAAGTTGTCCAGATAAATCAGGATAAGATTTGGCAGTCAAGTTTGAAAAGCTTATATTTTGGGTTCACATTATTCCAGCTAATGACCTTCACCAGTTAGATTCTCTTCACCACTCAACTCAGGCAGATGTTCTGCTGTCACAGGTGTTCTGTTAGGTGCTCCATTGAGGTGCAGGTGGCCCGAAGAGTTGATCAGGGACAACCACTCCAGAAAAATGGGAGTTTATGAAAGAAAACCTGGACTGGGGATCAGAGAAACAGAATTCAATAGGGTTAACACCGCTCTGGGTAATTTGGGCAAAGTCACTTAGTCTTCAAGCCTCAATCAATTTCCTTTCTGATCCTCTCCCAGCCCAACAATTTCATGGGATATCTAATCTCAGATGCTCTGCTGGCCATAAGGGCCTTAGGCCCCTCTCCTCATGCCTAAAGCTAACCCCATGTGCCTTCAAATATCCGCCACTGCTGCTGTTGATTTTATTTCTACCACTTAAGTAACAAAAAACCATATTAAAAAACATTTATTTGTTCCACAATGGTGAGTCAGAATACAGGTTCTGAATTGCTTTACACATAAACTCTATGTTTATCTAATTATAAATAGACAATAATACTGTGCCAGTGATGAAAAAAATAAAGCTAGGAACTATCAAGAGAACCTGGTCATATTTCCAAATCCTATTATGCTCTTTAATAGTTTGGTTTCAAATAAGTTTCCAATATTTGGGGAGTCGGTTTTTCCTTTTTAATATTCTTGTTGCTCACCTGATTCAGAAAATCTCTTGTTGCTATGGAAGTCGACTGGGTTTTTGCATCTGTTTTAAAATACCCTCTTCATGCCTTTATAATTAAAAGTCATACCTAATTATAATGCTGAAAAATTGCATGTGAGATCATGTGTGAAATAAAAGAGTATACTTTATCTAAGTTTATTATTCTACCAGAATTTAACCCTTTCCCATTCTTTCACATCCAACTTGAATACAACTGAAGTATGACTAAAATCAATTATATAAGTTTAATTTGCCCAAGCTCAGGGTAAAATTTTATTACTCTTTTCCTGAGCATCTGGTTATTCTAATTAATTTTCTCCTTATCAGTGGATTTAATGATTCACTTCCATGCCCTTTTTTCGCCAAGTGCGTCAGAGCAGTATCGTTAGCCAGCGGTGTTTCCTTGGCTGTTAAGAAGCTCTGACCCTGGATAAAGAAACAAGTAGCGTGCTGAGCAGAAGAAGAGGAATGAGGTCATGGCTTTGAGCAGTGACTGTCACCTTTATTTTGCCCTTGGGATTTGTAATGTACACACACACACACACACACACACACAAATATATGCATCATTGAATGTATCCTTATGTTGGTAACGGGTGGTAAGTGCAGATGAGGGGCATAATCCACATTTTTTAACCTAGTCTAAATTCAGCTCATTTGCAGAGCTGCATCAGAGTAACCCCTTTTAAATCAGAGCCCTCTAATGACTCCAGATTCCCTTAACATTCGGCTATTTACGTGCATTTGCTGTCATAGCAAAGTCACAGGATGACATGCACGGCAGGGAAGATAAGTAAGAAATGCATGAACTTGTGGTACAAGTTCAGACCCCAAGCATACGTGCTCATGACTGGCATTGAGGGAAACGTTAAACCTGCTAAAGGAAAATGAAGACTCTGATGTGAGTGCCTGCAATTAAGAATGAAGACACATTAAACCTGAAAAGGTGTGTATAGCTCCTACCTAACCATGAAAGCTATGAAACTGTCCCTGGTCCACTGCAGCCCTCAGTAGGTTCCTTTACTCCTTCCTAAGGCACATGGCTCTGCCCCATACACTGAATGTCTTCCAATACTAAAAATGTGTGGGAAAGCAGATGCATGAGCCTGAGTACATCCTTGTGGAAGGGTACCATTGCCACCAAAAACTGTACTGAGGCTAATGTCACTCGTAGAGAAAGAATAAATCTACAACCCGTGCCCTGTGCTTCCACCTGGCCATTAATTCCCAAAGGTAATCTTCTAAGTAAGTACTGCCTTCTCAAAAGAAGTTTTTCTGTGTACCTTTTGCTTATTCGCACAGAATGATCAAAAAAGAAGGGATCATAAAGCAGGTGAAATTCTGTTTGCACATTAAGAATTTTCTGGTGACGAACGATGGAACAGTTTATAAAATGTGGTTGTGTCGTCTCCAAACCCAGAGCACGTAAAGGAAAACATCAAAAACCATTTGCCTGAAGTTGCTTGGATCTGAAATATAGGCATTGAATGCAAACTATCGTAACCAGCTGTGAAACTGGTCAGACATAGATACGAAGAGATTGATATAATCATTTATCCTATAAATACTCGCCAAGCACCTCCTACATGCCAAATGCTATGCCTGGCGCTGGGAACACAAGGAACAGGCTCTCTGGTCAAGGTCCTCACAGTCTTAGGGGTAAGATAAATGGACAAGCAAAAATTACTGTACAGTTCAGGATATAGTTCTAGAAAAGCCAGGACAAGCAGACAAGCAAAAATTACTGTAGAGTTCAGGACATAATTCTAGAAAAGCCCGGAAGAGAAGTGTGTACTGGGTGCTCTGGAACCCAGAGCAGAGGTATCTTATCTGGGTCGTGCATGCTAGGGAAGGCTTCCTGAACATCCAGTCGTCCAGTTCTAAAAACCTAAATGATCATGTGATTATGAAGAAAGCTGATGTAGTCACCTCTAGGAATTAAACAATGTGCATTGGAATAGTATCTTGGGGTGTGGGATAGGTTGCACTGTTAGCACACAAGACAAAAGTCAAGTATATGTATTTACAATTATTTGTAAAATTCCTTCATGTTGCTCATAAAATACTATGTACATGAATATGTGCAGTTTTATGCTATAATTATATTCAGTAAACATATGCATAAATATGTGGTATAAGCAATAAATATAAGAATCACAAAATGTGATGGAGCGCCATACACATTTAGTGATATAGCAGAATTGTTTGCAGTTTTCAAATTATTTCTTCCTACCTCTGCCTTTAGTTTTTTTTTTAAGCATGGTTAATTTGATTTGTCTAAGTTAAATGAGCATGTGGTATGATTACACTGTGTTACTTTGACTTCTCTTTACAACAGTAATAAGTTACAATTTGAAGAAAAGTCCTCAAAACAGCTTAACAAATTCTCATAAAATAGTATTCACAGTACTGAGAGTTAAATGAAACAGAAGTAAAATAACCTTTCACAAATAACTAATGTTTATTAATTTTAGTATCCTTAGTTTTTTTAATGCTCTGCAATTATGAAGAATTATTTCATTTGTAGGAATGATAGCTTTTACATAAAATTGCAACTGATAATTTAATAAAGGAAACAATATAGTACCATTAAAGAAATTAAAAGGAACATCATTAGAGACATATTCTCCGAATTTCTGTGCTTCATCAACCCCCAGATTGTTGCTTTTTTTCAGGCTGTTGCTTTAGAACCAAATCTGTTCAATTAATATCACCTCCTGCCTTGTTTCTGTTGCCTCTACAGACCAAGTTCCCCCTCACTGCACCCACTCCATGCCCCACATGCAGCCTCCAAACCAGTCCTGACTTGAGGGACTCAGCACCTTTGGCTTCCTACCCCCTTTCAATGGAGCTGTCTGAGGGCTCCTCCATCAATCCCAGCGCGTGCTCACCGCTGCTCTGACCCAAAGTGTGGCCAGAGCTAACCTCTGATGCAAGGCAATCGTGAGTGTCCTCACCCTCTACAGAAGTGTTTCCTACCTGATAATGTGGTTCCCAGTCCTGGCATAGAATCTATCCCAGTCCCGCCAACTTCTGAATCCCAGTTCAGGGATTCTCAATGATTCTCAACTGAAAACATTAGATGTCTTCAGTGCAATGGTTCTCAAAAGTGACAGCACATTTTATTCATTTGGGAAGTTTTTGTTGTTTTTGTTGTTGTTTAAAATACCAGTATCAGGCGCTAACCCCGTAGATTCTGATTTAATGGTTCTGGGGGGGGGTAACAGTCATCAGCATTTTGTAGAAGTTTCCCAGGTGGTTCTAATGTACTGCCTGAGCTGAGGTCCATTGTCCTAGTAGACTCCACAAATAATCCCAGTTTCACCTTCCCAGACGATGCCAACAGCCAAGCCAGTCCATGCAGGGGTTGCACGCAGACACACACACACACACACACACACACACACACACACACAAAACCAGGCTTGCTATAAGTAACTCCAGGAATGATAACAAATAAGTGGTCTTTCTCTATAACTAAGAAGTTCTAACGGATATAGTCTTTCTTGGAGGGTGGCATGGGATGAAAGGATAAGGTAGTTTCATAATTTTTCAGACTCAAAAAGATTTAAATAAAGGAAGTGCCTTGGCTATGTGGAATTTGAGAGAAGAAGAATATTACCAAGAAGAAAGAAGAGAAAAAACAGAGCCAAAAACAAAAGTCAGGTGAAGCCATTGAGTCCAAAGAAAAAAAGAGGTGAAATGAGGGGAGAGAAAATTAAGGAGGGAATAATTGAGATTTTATGGAAACTTAATCTTACCTAAATTACAAACAAAGGAAATCTTCATCCAATTATTAGTATAATCAAATGACTGAGGCCCTGTGGTGTAATGAAAAGTATACAACTCTTAAACTAAAACAGACAGGTTAAATCACATCTCTATCTCTTTCTAACTCCAAAACCTTGGGCAATTGTGGCAGATTTTCCAAGGTGCCCACAAGATCTCTTATCATAGATGCTCTTCTTACAATGTGACATTAAATCTTTTAATGAGAGGTGGGGTGGGCTATGTTCCCCATGAATCTGGGTAGGCCTATGACTACAATGGATGTGACACTCCCTGCCTTCTGAAACCGTCATGAGAAACAACACAGCTGTTTTGGGGAAGCTCTCTCTTGGGCTGCTCCCTCTTGGGTCCCAGTCACCATGATGTGAGAAAGCAAGAGACCACATGTGTAGAGGCCCCTTGTAGATATTGTGCCCAACAGCTCCAGCTGAGGTCCCAGCTCACCACCACCATCAACCTCCAAAGTGGCCCTATCCTTCTAGGCATTCCCAGTTTCAAGTCTTCCCAGCTGAGGCTCTAGGCATAGAGAAGCAGAGACAAAGTATACCCACCATGCTGTTTCTGAATTCCTGACCCACAGAATACTGGAGTATAATAAAACAGTTGTTGTTTTATAACATTTTTGGGGGAGCGGTAGGGGGGTTGTTACATAGCAATCGATAATTGGAATAGCAAGTTACATACTTTTCTAAGGTTTGGCTCAATGGTTTTCTAAGGTTTTGGTTTAGTACAATCTCCTTTGTAAGGTTGTGTTGGAAATTAGAAATAATGTGTGTAATCTACCTGGCACAAAATAAGTGCTCAATAAATGACATGAATTCATGATAATGATTGTCATTCATTTCCATTAACTATTGTCTCTGAGATCTGGCCTCTGCCGTCACTCTATTCAAATTTAAGGATGCATAAGAATGTGAACAGAAAGCTCTGTATGATGGATGCTTTTTCAAAGCTAACTGTGCCTAAGGACCAACCCTTTTGGTTTGAGGTGATACCAGTCATTTGCTCAACAATGCAATGATAGGTTACTTTTTAGATTTATGTTTCTCTGAGTAATTTAATATTTATTAAACAGTGTGCTGAGCACAACGACACAATATATAATCCCTGAAAAAAGGAGTTAATAATCATAATAATAATTAAGAAAGAACACAAAATCATCAAATAGACCAAAGAGAGCTTCTAAAATGTCCCTTCATTTCATACTTGAGGAAATTGAAATCTGGGAAAGCTAATCAAGTTGCCCAGGACCACACATTATTATCAGCAGAGCTGGGATTAAAACTCAGGACTTCTCACTTCCAATAATGTATTCATTTATGCCTTCAGGAAACATCTGTTGAGTACTTCCTATGTTCTAGCCACTGGGGATTGGAAGGTAACTAGGGAACACTCTCGCTGATAAGGAACTCACAGTCTGATGAGAGATACAGTCACAAAAGCAGATAAGTATAGAGCTCAAGGGAAGTGCTTCAGCATAATCAGATGGTATGGGAGCAGAGAAGCGAGCTGCCCACTCTTCTCTATTGAGGAAAGATTCAGAACGGTAATGACATTCTGGCTGAGCATTGAATACTGAGTAGGAGTTTACCCAGCAGAAAAAGGGCATTCCAGGTAAGATAACCAATACAATAGCCTCTCCCCACATCCATGGTTTTGCTTTCTGGGTTGCAGTTATCCATGGTTAACCATGATCTGGAAATATTAAACAGAAAATTCGAGAAATAAACAATTCATAAGTTTTAAATTGAGCGCCATTCTTCATAGCGTGATAAAAATCTCATACCATCCTGCTCCGTCCCTCCCAGGATGTGCATCATCCCTTTGTCCAGCATCTCCACTGTATATGCTTCCAGCCTGTTAGTCACCTAGTGGCTGGCTCTGCTAGCAGATCTACTGTTGAGGTATCACACTGCTTGTGTTCCAGTAACCCTCATGTTACTTAATAATAGCCCTAACGCACAAGAGTGTGGTGCTGGCAATTTGGATATGCCAAAGAGAAGCCATAAAGTGCTTCCTTTGAGTACAGTACAATAAGATATTTTGCAAGAGAAAGAGAGACCTCATTCACAAATTTGTATTACAATATAGTGTTATGATTGTTAAATTGTATTATTAGTTATTATTGTTAATCCCTTGCTGTGTCTAATTTATAAATTAAACTTTATCATAGGTATGGATGTATAGGAAAAATTGTGTGTGTATATATATATATATATATATATATATATATATATCAGTACTATACAAAATTTCAAGCATTCACTGGGGGTCTTAGAACATATACCCCACAGACATGAGGACACCAGGGCATGTGTGAAGGCTTGGGGATATGAGTGCACATTTTCATTATACCTGGATTTCTGAAACTCGGCTCTGTGGACATATTCTCAAAGGACCTAGAGAATTTTTATCCTTTTAAAGGGTTAATATTGCATTCAAGTTTAATAAGCCAACATAATTCTTAATAACCCAAGGCACATAAAACATACATTTTTTTAGAGCGACACAGAGCATCTGCCTTGGAGGGGCCCTCAGACATTATATACGAGTAACCCCACGTGCACACGTGCCATGGCTGAGGAGTGATAGGGCATAATGAGCAGGGAGGCTGCGGATTCAGAGCCACAGTTAAAGAGCAAGAGCAATTAAAGGTTAAAATTAGGTTATTTTCCCCTTTGATGCCCTTCCCCCATGGCATATCACAGACTATAAAAGCAAAGGGAAAGGGGAAGAAAACAGCAAATGGGAAGACAATATCCTCCAGCCAGCCTATCACAATTATAATAAGGTATTTGAAAGAAGAAAAGACATTTCCAAAGGGCACCATTATTAATGGCACCAAGAAGGAATTGGAAAGAAGCAGTTTAAATCATTGGTTTTTTGCCAGTTCTCCTTTTTATATAAATACCAATTCTCACTGTGAGTTACTGCACCTTAATTCAGTTAGGAATACATTTTTAAAATGGCTTGCTAAAAGGTGTGATTCAATAGCAGGGAAAGTATTATCAAGTGGTACAATGGTCCATAAATAGCTATTATTATTATCACTACTATTATTATTATTTAACATGCGTTAAACACCCACAGTGAGCTAAGCACCATACTAAACTTTAGAAAGATGTGGTTCTTTCTTTCACAAGGAAAGATTAAATACACCGAAGAGTGGAAAGCTTAGATCTACATAGGATCAGGGAAATATATCTTTCTACTCCAACCTGTCCTCGCTTTGCTTGCCAAATTAATATAATTCAAGATATTGGACTAGTACTAATAACAGTTATTCCTTACTTGTGTTCAGTGTTTTATACTTTACAAAGGGATTGTTATGCATATCTCATTAGATAAGTTAGCATATAGTTTCTGGAACATGTGAATGTTAAAAAGAGGTAGTTTTATTTCAAGAGAAGACCTAAAAAGTTGGTGGAGTCAGCTGGCCTGTGAGAGCATCAAAGGGCAGATGTACTTTGAAGGAGGAGAGAGATATTTCAGAGAGGAAATACATTCACAAAATAATTGCCGCTCTCCCCTTTGTCTTTCCCTCCCCGGAGGCAGTGACTGTAACCAACTTCTTGTGTCCCCTTCCTGACAGCAAATTCACACACTAGCATACAGTTTACACACATGGCATCATACTATATGCATTGTTCTGCACCCCACTTCTTTCTCTTAGAACATATTTTGGAGAATATTTCATGATGCACTATTATTTTTAAAGGTTGAGTCCTATTTCAGGTATAAATGTACCATAATTTTTTTAACTAGCCTGCTCTTAAAGTATATTTTGGGATTTTTGGGTTTGTTTCTTTGCTTTTACAACCTTCTGCTATTACAATGATTCAATAAATAGCCTTGCAGAAGCAACTCTTTCTTATATATGCGTAAGATAATTTCCCTTAAGTGGAGTTACTGGGCCAAGGTCTGTGTGAATTGGTCACTTTGACAGCTGTTGTCAAACTGCCCTCCAGAAAATCCATATTGATTGGCATTGCAGCAGCAATGTAACGGAGGGCCCATTTCCCCACTGGCACTAAAACCAGTTGTCAAAATGTTTAGTCTTTGATAATCTGATACGTGAAAAACAGGATCTTGTGATAGTTTCATTTACCATCCTTCTAATTATGAAAATGCTCGAGTATTTCTTCATAGTTTAAAAAAAACATCACTACTTCCTTTTCTGTGAACTCTGTTTAATAGCCTCTATCAGTTTTTCTTTTGGGTTAGTCATTATTTTTCTGATTGACTTAAGGGAACGCTTAATATTAATGAAATTAGTCCTTAGTAGATAATCTGAATTGCACATATTTTTCTTAGTATGCTGTTTATCTTTTGGCTTTGTTAATGATGGTTTCTGCATTACAGAGTTGTCTAGTTTTAATAAATTAGTGAATTAATCAATCTTAGGTTTTGTTTCATATTTATAAAGGTCTTTATTAATGCAAGATTATTTCTAAAAGAAACTCACTCATTTTCATCTAGTACTATGATTTTTGTTTATAAATTATAGATCCATTTGGCATTTATTTGGTTGAAGTAAGTATCTAACTTTGGTGTGTTTTTTTTTCTTGGTAGCTACTAAGTGGTCCCAACTCCATTCATGAATAATTCACCTTTCCTCCACAATATGAAATGCCACTTCTGTCGTATATTAAGTTCCCTTATAGAGAGTAATGCATTATTAAAGCCATTATTCCGCTGAGGGATCTAGAAATTCTCCTGGGTTCATTCACCAGAGCTGATGCTAGACATCACCTACTACATCCAAGTAGATCTGTGGGGCAAGGAACACAGAAAAAGTAATATGAAGGCAACAAGCAGAGAGCTTAGCTGTCATTAAGACAGCAAATAGGAACAGAGAAAAGTTAAGATAAAAATATGAGGGGAAAAAGTAGGGAAGATTCAAAACAAATGCTTTAATAATGCAGAAGGTCATAGGAGGAGACCTGTTCCAACCAACCTCATGATAAAGGCCAAACTCCATCAAGCGAACTCCAGGACCTATCTGATCTGGCTTCTGCTTACTTTCTAGCCCAGGGTAGGTTACCCCCTACTTGTCTTTCAGGTTTCACCCTAAGCATTGTTCTCCCAGATCTACTTCCCTGACCTGGCCAAGACTGAGTCAGCAACTCCCCTTCTGTGTCTCTGCAGGATTCTGTACATTATAGAGTCTAATAGTCTAGGCTCTTAAGTCTCCTACCTCTGTTGTGGACATTTTCCTCCACTCCCCGGCTTCTATTTCTCTTTCTTCTGGTAACTAAATTTCTTTCTGGGGGGTCTTCGCCTTCTCTTACAATAAACGTTTGTGATTCTGGTGCCATCAACTCCACCCAGAAGTCCCATACAAGATCTAGAGCAAAGCCACTTAGCACCAATCATTCTTCAAGCCCCAATGATTAGTTCAGGGATGGGCGTGTGCCCTACGACAGCCAATAAGATGCAGTGAAACTTGGGCCGGAGAACCTGGATGAAAATTCACACCAGAAGTCATTTTACAACACAAGGCTGCAGAATGGATCAAATATGAAGAAGTGGGACCAAGAAATGGAGAGCAAGAGAATGTCATTTGAAGCCTTAGGTCAAATCTGAAACTAGTCTTGTCCCTGGACTGTTTAATATTGTGAGCTAATAAATTTCCTATTTTTTCTTAAATTATTTTAAGTTGGATTTTCTGTCACTCCCAACAACTTCTTAACTGCTCCTAAAGTTTAAGCTTCTTAAGGGCAGAAACTGTGTCTTAGTGCTATTGTATTTCTAGTACCGTGATTGGAACACAGAGGCATTCAATAAATGTACAAGGAAAAAAAAGGAATAAACTATCTTTTAGATCTTAAAATAACAATTGCTTCCATATATTGATACTCTACCTTCAAAAGATCACTGAGCTAGCTGATGGCAGAGTCTAGATTCAAATTCAGGACTCATTTGGGTCAAAATCCTTGGTTTTCTCATCTATGAAATGGTGATAATAATATCTACTTTGAGGTTTGATGATATTAAAGTGATGATAATAGGCCAATGTGTGCGGCCCTCATGCCAGCCACTGGCCTGCAAGACCCACCATTAACTGCAGGCCAAGTCTAGGATCGCTTGCGTGGGGCCTGCTCACGATGGATCCTGCGGAGTTCTCTGTGCTGACCAAGAGCTACCAACTTTACCACCAGACTATGCACCCTCAGGCTGGAGTTTGTGCAGGAAAGGTGCTGGAGGCCTGGGCCAAGTCATGGCAGAGCGCAAGACCCTGGAGGATGGGGCTCAGAGCTCATGGCCGAGAACCAGCATCTGCACTCGCTATGGCAAGAGGAGAGGTAGGCCAGAGAGAAGGCACACCAGGCTAACGGCTCAGGCCTGGGCGCACAGCTCCAAGGGCCAGAGGTGCTACAGCTCCAGTATGGGGCGGAAAATCTTCCTTACCTGAGAGTCCTGGAGCCACAGACAGAAGAAGTGTTGAACTCACTGAAGAGCTACAAATGGACCATGCCAGAGAAGGGCTGGTGGTCAGACCACAGCACAGGGGCTCCTAGGGACTCAGAGTGTACAGTACTGGCCCAGGGCCCAGGGACTACATGTGCATGGAGTTAGGAGAGTTGGGCCTGATCTGGAATAAAGCATTTGGTGCTTCATATGAGGGAGGCTCAGTATATTCCAGCACGGCTCCCGCATTCTGGCTCCTGCGCCCACCACTTGGTCAAAAACTCCCCAACACAGTGCCCTGTTCCGCCCACATGTACAACTCTGGGCACAGCACCAGGCCTTACAGTGGTTTCTGTCTTACAGAGAAGCAGACTGAGCCATAGTCCCCTGGGGCAGCCAGGTCATCTCCTGAGTATCATGGAGGGTAGTGGGTGGCAAATTACAGTCCATAAACCAAATCTAGCCTGATGCCTGTGTTTGTAAAGACAGGTTTATTAGATACACAAATAATAATGATAGTAATAATAATAATACATAACAAATACTTATTCTTAAAACTGATAATTTCACCCTTTTTCTCCTGCTTCTCAGAATCTTTATGGATTATAAAAACCACATAGAACTCCCAAAACTCTGAAAGGAAGGCATCGTGGCTCTGAGAGATTACTCTGATTTCTGCAAATAAAATTACGTTTTTATTCAGCTTCCAATTGTCTCTGCTAATGAGAGAATGCAAAGTAGTGGATAATCCAAAGTTATATATATGTGCTTGGGGACCTTATTCTATGATGTGTTCAGCAGTAAATTTTCCTTCCTAATTGCATTTTGCCTACAGTGGCACCAGAATGAGTTTGGACTGTCTGAGCACATATTGACTGGGTGATAAAGAAGATAATCATTATGCTGGACAGGAACAGAAACGATTTTAAAATGTTTAAAAATTTGACTTCGTATAATCCTCAAAACAGTCTATGAGGCAGAGTGATTACTATTGGCAGAGTATAAGAAATTTTTTTATTCCACTGCATCATTATGATTTTAGTGTAGCAATGTAATCTTTTATTTTTTAGTAACTTAAAACAATCTTACCTACTTTAGTTAGTGGAAATTTCACTAATTGTAAAATGTTATACCACTTAAATGATCTCATTCAATTACCATCTTCTGAAAATAGCGCAAGTGATGGCCAAAGCATTATTTATTCTGCTCATAAATTAATGCTGTTTAAATTGCTAGTGAAATGTATTAAAAATTCTTTATGCATTTTTTTCACCCTTCATATCCCCTGCTCTGCAGGGTTTAAAGGCCAAGCAGAATATTTGAAACTATACTTTGGGCAATCTTAGGAAAAAAAGTTGCCTAAACTAGGCTCCGCTACCCTTTCCATGGGGGCCGATGGTTGTCTACATTAATATTGTATTTCTGGAGGGCAATTTTCCAATTTGAATAAAAATCCATGAAATATTTAGCATTTGATTCAATTACACTTTGAGGAGTTATCTTAAGAAAATAAATAAATACACAAAAAAAGATATGTCATTGCAGCATTATTTATAAGGAAAAAATGTAACTTTCTAACAGTAATGGCATGTCTGTAATTTTAAAAATCGTGTTTTCAAAAATTATTTCATAGCAAGATAATACACTTATAATTATTATTAAGTTTAAGACACACACAAGGGCAGAGGATTATCCCAGATATCTACCAGTATATGTGTAAGTATAGAGTATGGGTGGAGTCAGAAATGGAAGAAATTTTGACAGTGATTATTAAGGTTGTAGGATTATGGATAATATTTACTTCTCATTTTCAACTAATTATACCATCTCAATTTTCTGTAATAAGCATGTATAACTTGTATAAGAATGAGTTTTATTTCAATAACTAGATTCTGGTTTCCAAAGCAGGTAGATTAAGTAAACAGCCCTATTTAGAGGCTCTCTCTCTAAAAAAAAAAAAAAAAAAGAGGCTTTCAGACTGGAGATTGTTCTAATTAGCCAGTTCCTTATCATAGCTGTACTTTACAGCATGGCCTATGATACAGAAATTCTTTAGCAAGGTTGGATATCCCTTTGCTGTTCAGTTGGATAGTTTACTTTCCTAGAGAAAAATACCATCTTCCTTTATCCAGTCTCTTCCATTCTAACATCCACCTTCTCATCTTAAACCCTTGGCTTAAAACTCACAATGATTTCTATGCTTCTTCTCCAGAAGCAGGAAGACCTGTTAAGAGGCTGTTGTAATACTCTGGGGGAGAAATGACAAGACTGAACCAAGGCAGTGGCTGTGTGTTTGTGTGTGTGTTTGTGTGTGTGTGTGTGTAGCTGAGCAGGAGATGCAACAAGTCCACACAACACACATGTGTCCTCTGCCTAGAATGATCTTCCCCTCATCTTTACTCAACTGGATCCTCATATCTTTCAAGCTTCCATTCAAAGACCTCTTTCTTCATAAAATCCCTTTTTGTACCCACAACGGGAAATAGTTTCACTTCCTTTGATTCCATGTTTTACCTTTTTTTGTATCTATACTTTTTATTTTGAAACAATTTAACAAAAAAGTTGCAGGTATAGTACAGTACAAGAACTTTTTTCTTGAACTATTGAGAGTAGGTAATGCCCTACCACTACTAAATACTTTAGTGTATATTTCCTAAAAAAAAAAAAAAGAAAAAAAAGAGGGAGAGAGAGAGACATTCTCTACATAACCACAGTATAACCATCAAAATGGGAAAATTTGTATTGAAACAATAATGCCATCTATTCCTCACTCCAGTAATATTCCTTATAGCAAAAGGATCCTCTTCAGAATCAAGTGTGGCATTTAATTATCATGTCTTTTTAATCTCATTCAATCTGCAACAATGTCTCAGTCTTAACTTTCATAACCTTGACACTTTAGAAAATTACAGGCCAGTCGAATATACATGGATTTGGGTTTGTCTGGTGTTTCCTCATGACTAAATACAGGTTATACGTCTTTAGTAAAAGCATCACAGAACCTATGCTGTTTCTTGTGAGTGGTATATGATTGCAATTTGTTCTATTTTTGGTTATAGTCACTTTGATCACTGGATAAAGATGATTTCTGCCAATTTTCTCAACTCTGAAGTCACTTTTCCCCTTTGTGATGAATAATATTGTGTGGGAATGTACTTTGAAACTTTTAACTTATTGATTCACTTTTTATCAACATGGATTCACCATTCATTTGTTCTATGAGCTATAATCCCTTACTATCATTATTTATTCTGAAGCCCAAATTGACACAGACCTGGCCAGTGGCAGGCTCCTTAAAGTGACTCCTGTGTCCTCTGACACGTCCTCATCATTCTTTGAGCATTTCCTTGTTTTGTGATATAAAATGTTATAAGCTTATTTGTATTCCTTTTGCCCCAGACTTGGAATCATCCATTTCTACGAGGACTCCTATTTCCCTTAAGAATGGGATTTAGAAGCCAAAGTCTGAGCCCTAGGAGTTCTTATTGCTTTTGGAGAGTCACTGCTCCCAGGACCACTCAGTGGACAGAGATCAGTCATCTTGGAAATACGTGTATGTGCACATACATATAAATCCACACACATCTGCTTCTATAGTTATTAAGACATCTACCTATATACTGAAACCGTAAGTGTTAATGCTTAAGTCCTCCAATTCCACTGACCTTACTCCAGCTATCTCCCTTTCCGTATTTATAATTCCTTTTTTCAGCAGTGAGAAACCTGGCTCCCACTAACCTTAATATAATTACTTATTTAAACACTGCCCCTATATGTAACTAATCTCTTTCATTTGAAACCACCAGCTTCCCCAGATGTCCTTTTTACTCTACTTAGACCCTGTCCTCCCTCCCCTGAAATTCCATGCCAAGTCACCCTTCTTACTCCCTCCCCATATGTATACACTCCTCAACCTGTTCATTCTCTGACTCCCTCAAGCAAGGCCACTGGCCCCCATGTGCATTCCCTCTTTACCCTGCTTAGACTCTGACACGCCACTCCAGGCCATCCTGAACATGTACCCTCCTCACTCCCCCGGCTGCCTTATGCATGGACATCCTCTTCACTCGGTTTATAAATAATAAAATTGTTAATTAAAGGAAAAAGATACTGGTAGAATTTTGAGTCTAAGAACATTCTAATACCTTAAAGTCTTGGCCAAACATTGACTTTATTAGAATACGTGAAACACACTCAAGGAAGAGGGATTCCTTTTTTCTACCCACCAGACCCGTCATCAATATAATCATTGTTTAAAAGAGAAAATGTATCAGTCTTTCATTATTAAATATCACACACATGTACACACACTCACACTTACACTCCTTCACCATGGGAGTTTCCTTCACTCTCATTTATTTCTCTCTGGATCAAAATTGGGCAAGTGAATCAAATTATTAATATTCCAAATGGAAAACACTGCCTATTACATTCTGCTGCTGGAAAGAGTCCTCTGATGCAATGAGAGTGATGGCGGCAGCAAAGGGACAATAAGGAAGATGTTATGGAAGAGAGGAAGGAGAGAGAGATGAGAAAAAAAGACAGTTAAAATGTGGAAATGAGGAAAGTAGCATGGAGAGAGGTGCAAAGAGGAGGCCCAAGAGAGGTAGCCTAAATGGGAGGAATGTGAAAAGGGAATAGTCAAGTGACATTCAGGAGAGTCTGACTTGGCCACCAAATCCCATGGAAACAACTCTATAGAGAAACAACTCTATAATTAGCCCCAAAGCAGTGCTGCTGTCAAAATGAAAAAGAAAAATCATCTATTTCAAGATCACTGACATGTCTAAGTAAGTAATGGAGAAATTGTTATTTTATACACTTCCTTTAATACACAACTGAATGAGATTGACATCCAGAAGCTCTGTATAACCAACTTCTGGATTTGGTCTAGATATTTGCTTACTGACATCTTTAAATAATCCCTGTTTTGAGAGTCACTTTTGGAGACCACATAGGCATGGCTAGCTACACAATGAGAAGGTTCTTGGTTAACTGAAATTTTAATGAGGAAAAATACTGATATTCTATGTATAAATGGAACGCCTGTAACTCTTAACATCACATCAAATTTTGCTGCTTTGATTAAAAAAAGAAACTGCATATCCTGTAACTCATAATGTCAATGTTTCAGACTCAGTCCCTTATCAACCATCTAGAAAGATGTCTTATGTTGTGGTGTTGTAAAAACCAGGGTATTAAACCACTGCCTTTTTTAACAGTTTTGGTTCAAAAAAGTATAACAGAATATGAAGTTCTTCTTTACTGTACCTAAGACTGCTGGATTTCCAAAACGTATTCTTGAAACACAATAGAACTTAAGGCCAATGTTTTAGAGAAAAAGAATACCCATTCTCAAAATAACTTAATACATAGTTAATTCATAGTTTGATTTAATTCACAGATATTTTTAGTGAAGGTTAATCTTTCTGCATGCTTCCCACAGGTGCTATTACAGATACTACTGAAAATATCAGTAGAAAACATTAGTTATTTTCCCAACACCCATCTTTTTTCCTTCCTAAGAGAACCCTGGTTTCATTTGGATACCCCTCCCCAAAAGACTGAGAGAAAACAGACCTCATTGTCAAGTTGTTCTTGCAGTCAGCACATGGGATTGCTCTGGCTCCTGTTGTAGACAGAGAAGTTATGTAGCCTTCCTTGGTCCAATCATAGTGGGGGGAAAGGTCCCTCTCTCTTTTAGAATGTGAACAAGAATATATTTTGGATCAAATAGTGTTGGCACGTATCTTGCAACCATAAGAGAAGCCAGTCTGAATTCAACACTGTCACACTGAGGAAAGCAGAGCAAAAATATAGGAAGAATTGGGATCCATGGTGACATTGTTGAATTACTGAGACACCAACCTGACCAAACCTGACTGTACTTCTGGACTCACATTTATGTGCGATAATAAACTTCTTTACTGTATAATTATTGCATAATTCTCATTAAATTGGGCGTTTATATTTGTAGCCAGAAGCATCCTAGTTGATCAAACCAGGTCCAAGCTCCAGTCTGAAAGCCGAAATTGCAGACAGACATCCATGCCAACCTTGCAGTGCTGGGGAAAGTGCTTTTACAAGTTAGAGGCAAGAGTTACAAGGACTTCTCAGTTTCCCTGCAGAAAAAAGTAAATCTGAAAATAATTGAGAACACTAGAGAATTCTATTGCAGATTCCTTCTGTTTAGACAACTTTTAAATAAATGTGGACTGTAACCCTTTATTTTCTGGCATAAACAGAGAAACAATAATGCTAGCTTTGCAAAAGTAAACTCATTGGTTTGAGGACAAAGGAAATGATGTTCCATAAATTCAACCAAAAAGAGTCTTGGAAAATTCTGATGTTCTTTGACAACTATCTACCTTTGAGTCACAGTTTTTAGCACAAGCTGCCATCAAAATAAAAATGTCAAAATCAAATTAGTGCCCAAGATAACTTTCATGTTGCTATGTCAACCTGTTATTCAAATTTAACATCTGATGCCTTAATTTGGGTAGAGTTAATATTTACTTTACTTTTGGGATGTGTTTTTTTTTTTTTGCACAAATTATATTTATTTCAATTATTTCCAGAAAGTCACCATTAGATTGTACATGATTTTTTTCTATAATTAAATTATTCTGTGCTCAAAATCAATGTCCAATTTAGTAAAATAAAACACATTCAAATTTGTGATATATATGTTTTATGTACTTTTCTGGAGAAAAATTATATTTTCATCTGATTCACAAAGTCATGACTCAAAAATTGAAAACTATTGCAGATGGAGACTGAGTAATAACTGTAGGTGGTCAGAGAAATTACCATGAAAGGGGAAAGGAGATAGAAGAAATGTATTTAAAGAACGGTGACATGGACAGATACAAGGGTGAACAAATATAAGAAAACTGTCTCCTGCATATGGCAAAGTGGTAGTATATGTATTTGTTACAGTATAGTGGGAAACACAGCAAGTTTATAAGAAGTCACAGAAGACTTGAAGATATTTAATGACAATACATTGCAGTACATGTAAAAAATACGTGCATGCCTGCATCATTCATAGCCCTGGCAGGAAACTTATGGCACAATGAAAAGGGTAATTGAAGAGATTTTAATGAAAGGAATATTTACCAAAGAGTGAACAGGATTAAGGGAAGCCACAGGGATGGTGAAGGAGCCTATGATGGACAAGAAGAGGCAAGAGAAGGAAGTTTTCTCAGAAGCTAGCCTTGTGAGATCCATAGCTACAGGACCAGGGCAGCTGACCTTAAGAAGAGGGATGCAGAAATTGCCAAACTGCAGCCCCACAAGAAAGGAGCCAGGAACATAAATGCCCCAACCTCGCTAGCTCCACATCTTCTGACCTCTTACCAGAGCCTCTCACTAACCAAATCCACACAAAACCTGAGGGATGGGGTAACTGGATTATCCGGTGTAAAGACGCCAGTCCCTGAGGCCCAAATAGGGTCAAGGGTGCAGAAGAACCTGACAGGACAAGCAGACCCCGCCCTACACAGACACTGCCCAAATAACAGCACAGGAGAGACTCTCGTTAAGAAATGGAGATACTTGGTTCTACAACAGTTTTGAATATACATTTTGGGCTAAGATATATATTTTATAATCCTTTCCATTTTGCTAATTTTAGTTTTTAGTCGTCATATTTCATGTTGAGAACTTTTTGAATATAACCAAATACGTATTTCATAATCATTAATTTTCTGACAGTTAATCCAATTCTTTTCCCTCAGACAAAAATACTCTTCTAGTTCCATAATCTAGGCAGTACATTATTAGTGTCAAAGCGCAAAGTATTTATGTAAACTTGAGAGAATTTACTTTGATTCCATGTCCAAACTATACTGATTCGCATTAGATTCACATTTCTTCTTTGAGCTGCTATGAGCATAAATTTTGTCTGGGAGTATGGGTAAATGTGTACGTAAAATTTACTGAACTGATCAACAGAGAGTCTATGTGGATAGGTGATCTAAAATGCCACACTAGCTCACCATGTCTGTGTCTTTTCAAGAACTGATTACATAGGTTGTGTGATACAATGGAAAGCATTCTAGACTTTAGGTCTGGAGGCACTGGTTATGACCTGTCTCTTTGTTAACAAACTATAGGACTCTGGCAAGTGTCTTCACCCATCCAGCTTCTCTTTATTTCCATAAAAGGCGTTGAGGCAAACGAGGCTCTGATGCACTTCCAACTTTCAAATTCTGTGGTTCTCAATGCATGTCTCTAATTATCATGCCTCACAGGAACCATCAGTTTTGCTGCTTATTGGTTGCTTTAATTTGAAAGGACTTTTTTAGCCAATGTAGAGAATGCTAAATACTCTATCTTAAATTAAAATTTAGATAAAGAAACCAACGGATGACATTAAAAGCAGCAAATCCTCAGTGATTTTTTGAGTCTAACAGTTATAGCCTCCCATGAACCTTGGCATTTCCCTGGATTGCATAAATTATGTTTACCATTTCACAGGTAAATATTTACATGCCTAAGTAATGACTCCACAAAACTATGAGACATGAAGAGGATAATTTATGCTCTGGAGTAGGTCTGTACCTTGTAATTCAACTCCATTGAAGGAACTCTGCTTTACATCCTTAATGTGGTCTCCAGTGCCCTAGAACCAAAGAAAGAGATATTCAGCCACTGCTAAGGGTGAACTATTCCACGCAAGCTGTCATGTGGGTACTTGTACACATTCCTGCATGGTATAAATAAATAATTACTTATGTATTTAATACCTACTATCCATTGTATTAAGTTTATTACATTTTTTTTTTTTAATTCTCACAACTGTCCTTTGATAGTAAATCAAATTTGCTGGTCTCAGAGAAGTCAAGTAACATAACTAAAGACAATAGCTAGTAAATGACAGAGCCAGGATTTGAACCTAGGACTCTAAAGCCGATGCCTTCATTATTGTTACCCTAGTGTTTCCAGCAACACTGGTCAGATACATCCACTACATCTCAGATACTTCATTTGTTTTTCATAGAAAATGAAGCTTTCAAACTAACTTTGCTTTCTCCCTTTAGCAGTGCCGCTGCACCTTGAGCCCCTTCACATGTCCCTCTAGCAATATCCACTACTCCATCAGGAATGAGAACCGGATGGACTTGGCCTCAACTATCAGCATTCTCAAGCTCTGTAACAGGGGCAAATGAGACCTCAGCAAGGCTTTTAAGGCATTAAAAGTCCTATCTCATTTCCCCATAAGTATCTACCTCCTCTCTCCTTCCACCATAATTACCCCACTGTCCAAATAACTTATCCCCTACTTCGATTCTCCCTAGAAAACATTTACCTTCAAAACATGCTTTAGAAAATTTTACACCTTTATTGGTCTTTGAGAAATAAAGAAGGATGGAGGCACTGCCGTTGACTACTCCCCTTCTGTCTTAGATTGGGTTTCCTAGAAACAGACTGAAATGGAGAACAGTATGCAGTAGGGTGGCTGTGGAGTATTCTCAGGAGATACACTGCAAGGAAGTGAGGAAAGAAGGACTGAGTGAAGGAGGACCTAGGATTGGGGCATCCCTAATGAGGGGTCTGGAATGAGGAGCATGGTATGCAGCACACCCTGTCAGACTTGAGGACCTAATTTATGTCTTCAGTCTAATTACCTGAACCTCTTCCAAGGTTCTTAAGAGTAGTTTGGGATCTGACTATGCAGAATTTAAAAGATCTTGAGCCCTCTCTCCTGGGAAACTAAATGGAACAAAGAAAGATTATGAAATATGAAAATTCTACATTGTATTATCTAAAATAATACAATGAAATTGGGTAATTTGAATGAAAGTCAGTCAAATGTACGTGGAATATATCATACTACTGATTCATTATCAGGCTGCATAATTTAATTGTATTCTACTTACCATGCAATTTTCACACCCTAAACCTTTTAGTGTGAAGTCTGTGCTATGTGATCAGAAAGAAAGATAGAGAGAGAGAGGAGAGAGAGAGAGAGAGAGAGAGAGAGGAGAGAGAGAGAGAGAGAGAGGAGAGAGAGAGAGGCTCCATGTAAGAGAAGCTTAAATAAGGATGGCAGAATACAGGCAAATTCAGGAACATTTTTAATATGTAAAAAAAATGATGGAAGTCCATCTTTTGTTTTCTATAAATAAGCTGGGTTTATCTTAAACTATTAGTAATTTCCTTCCCTTTCATCTTTCCCTCAACTTGAGCCATTTACAATTTGTACCACATAGAACCATTTTCAGATCTAACAACATGAAACTGCTGCTTCAATTGAATTTAGCAAAACCTAGAAATAAAATTCTTTCCTAGGACATAATTAATTTCCACAAAGTGTTAATTTAAAATTGCTAAGTTAGGAACATACATATCTCTATTATTAGGTTCTTCTGTTCAAACTTTAAAGATAATCTTTCAAATATATATACATATATATATGTATGTATGTATATATATATATGTGTGTGTGTGTGTGTGTGTGTGTGTGTGTATGTATATATGGTATATATACCTCAAGTTCTAGGATAAGAAGGTTTAGTAACTGAATGATGTTGAGGAAAATGTAAAGCTCTTACTTTAAAATATAGAATCAAACACATGATGATATTACCTATATTGAAAATAATTATTTATTTTTGTCATAATAGATTACAGTTGACCATTAAAGAATACAAGGGTGGCTTCCAGTCAAGATGGCCAGAGTAGTATAAACACTGTGCTTGTCTCCTGTCATGACTACATCAAAAATTACACTAAACAACACAGGAATTGGGGCTCCCTGTGCAGTCAAATCCATCTATAGCTTTTAACTCTCCAAAAACTTAACTACTAATAGCCTACTATTGACCAGAAGACTAACTGATAACATAAACAGTAGATTAATACATGTTTTTTGTGTTACGTATTATGTACTGTATTCTTACAATAAGGTAAGCTAGAGAAAAGAAAATGTTATTGAGAAAATCATCAGGAAGAAAAATAAATTTACAGTATTTATTGAAAAAAACCACATATAACTGGATCCATGCAGTTCAAACCTGTATTCTTCAAGGGTAACTGTAATAATCAATACGTAAGTAATGCTGTTAGATTAATCTGATCAAATAAATCAACAACTCAAGAAACACCCTAAAGTTTTGAAATTATTTCCATATAAAGAATAAAGGGGTGGCTTCCAGTCAAGATGGTAGAGTAGGTAAACACTGTACTTGTCTCCTCCCACAACCACATCAAAATTGCAATTAAGCAACAAAACAATCATCACTGAGAATCACCTGAAGTCTAGCTGAACATAAGTCTTACGGCTAAGGGAATACAGAAGCCACATTTAGACTGGTAAGAGGACAGAGATGTGGAACAAGCTGGTCCCACACCCATGTATGGTGGTGAAGAATCAGGAGGTATATCTCAGATGCAGAGGACCCCATGAGAAGTGAGGAGTCCCAGCCCCACACCAGGCTCCCCAGCCCAGAGTTCCAGTGCTTGGAAGAGAAGTTCTCATGGCTTCTGGCTGTGAAAACCAGTGGAAATTGTGGCTGAGTGAGATGGAGGGTGGTTGGAGTCTCACATGTTCCCCTTAAAGGGCCCATGCACAGATTTATTCTCTGCTGGACTCCCTCGCTCTGAGATCCAGTGTTGGGGCAGCAACTCAAAAAGTGCCAGTGACATACAGGGAGGAACTGAATTCTCTGGCTTCAGGACACAGACCCAGGCGGGCACCATATCATAGTCTCCATCAACCTGGCTAACACCATTCATCCTGCCCTGGTGATTCCCTGAGACAATGTCCCACCCAACTTGCAGGACCACCCAAGCCACTTCCAGTGGCTTTTCCATACAAATGGCCTGTCTTGGCTCATGCTGCAGAATTTCCTAAAATCTCTCAAAGGTTCACAAACCCCAAACAAACAATATCTGGCCTCAGCATGCCCCATACTCTTGCTAAGCAGCCCTAAGCCCGGCACTAGTGGCAGCAAGTCTCAGTTTGCCGCTTAGTCTCTCCCAGGCAGCTCCAAGCCCAGTACAAGTGGCAACCATCTGCAGATCACTTTGCAGCTTATACCAAGTGGCCCCAGGCAGGGCACAGATTGCAGCTGACCTTGGACTTTAACAATGTCCCTCCCAAGAGGTCCTTGAACCAACACACTCAGTGGCCAGCTTCCACACTAGAGAACCAGCCAATTAGTGTCACAAACAGCACACCCAAAGGGCAGACTCAGTAGCCTCCAGAGCCCAGCTAAAGTGAATCCTATTCTGTCCTGCTCTGTAGGTCAGCCCCTGCACAATAGCACCTCCACTGTAGTCAAAGCCAGTCCTCACAACCAATAAGCCGGAGGGTCAATCTTTCTCATTGATGTGTCAACAGCAATCAAGATTCAACTATAACAGAAGGGAATCACACAACCCACACAAGGGACACACCTGGAGTTCCTGGATCAGGTGATCAGGGAGCTTGCTCCTGTGGGACCCAAAAGATACCTACTACATTAGGCCACTCTACTAAAAACAGGAGGCATAACATCCCTACATAATACATAGAAACAAGCACAGTGAGGCAGCCAAAATGGGGAGACAAAGAAACATGTCCAAAATGAAATAAAAGAACAAAGCTCCAGAAAAAGAACTAAACCAGATACAGAATTCCAAGCACTTTTATAAGGATGCTCAATGATCTCAGGGAGAATTTCAACAAAGAGGAAACATAAAAATGTAGATAGAAAACAAGAAAAAGTACCAGTCAGAAATAAGCTACAATAACTGAAATGTATAATACATTAGAGGGAATCAATAGTAGATTAGATGAAGCAGAGGGTTGAATCAGTGATTTAGAAGATAAGATAACAGAAAACACCCAATCAGTACAGTAAAAAAGAATTTTAAAAACTGAGGTTACTTTAAGGGGCCTCTGGGGCAACATCAAGCATACCAACATTCTCATCATAGGGGTACCAGAAGGAGGAGAGAGAAAGCAAGAAATCGAGAACCTCTTTGAATAAATAATGATGGAAAACTCCCCTAACCTGGTGAAGGAAATAGACATACAAGCCCAGTAAGTGCAGAGTCCCAAGCAAGATGAACTCAAAGAAGCCCACACCAAGACAGATCATAATTAAAATACCAAGGGTTAAAGACAAAGAGAGTCTTAACAGCAGAAGAGAAAGGCAACTAATTACCTACATGGGAACTCCCATAATACTGTCAGTGGATTCCTCAACAGAAACTTTCCAAGCCAGAAGGGGATTGGCACGAAATATTCAAAGTGATGAAAAGCAAGGACCTACAACTAAGATTACCCAGCAAAGTTATTATTTAGAATCAAAGGACAGATAAAGAGCTTCCCAGACAAGAAAAAGATAAAGGAGTTCATCACCCCAAACTGGTATTACAAGAATTGTGACAGGGACTTCTTTAAGAATAAGAAGAAAGATAAAAAATATGAATAATAAAATGCAATAAAGAATATCTATCAGCAATTACTTTAAATGTAAATGGAGGCAATTAGCGCAAAGTTGGTGACCATTGCCATGGAAGGCAGGAGACCACGAGTGCTGGGCGCTCCCCTGCCCCCTCCCCATCCCACAGAACACCACTCTCCATGGCCAGGTCCCCTAACCCGCTGTCTATTTTTGGCAGGAATGCCAGGTGCTCCTTATGCTCCTGGGACAAATCCAGCAGCATCTTCTCTGGGCAGTGGATTTCATCCGGCGTATGCCCCACCCTCGCCACTTCCCTACAGAGTCCAAACACAAAAAAGCTCTGGCGCCACAGCATACCGAGCTTTTCATTACTAGCCTGCAACTGTGTTTCACTCAAATGTTCCCTGTCATGCATGCTGGAGACAGAAGATTCTTCCATTTGCAAAAATCTTGCAAAGATATGAAGAATCAAAGCTCCAAAATTATGTAATAAGCCAGTGACAGAGCTGGAAGGAGAGGATCAGATGCTTTGACCACCTGGTCCAAAGTTCATCATTCTACACAGCAGGTTGAAAGCTGAAGGTGATTTTACAGCAAGATGCTGCTCTCCATCGGGATGTTCATGCTGTTGGCCACACAAGTCTACCGTCTTGACTATCCAGTTCTTTGCATTCTTAAACCTACAGCCTGTCGAAGCAGATATTTTAGCATGTAATTTTGAAAATGCATCTCAGACCTTTGATGACCTTCCTGCACAGATTTGGTTATAGACTTCCCAGCTGAAAGTTTTTAAAGGTCTTCTTGATTAACTCAAAACCAGAGAATGCCTGTGAAGCCATAGTGCCTCCACCAATTAAAGACACTTCATCTGGCACTTTCATCATGTTAATGAGAAGACCTTAATTGTAATTTTGATATAAATCTTTGAATGCACAGAGAGCAAGATATAAAGCAGCCATAGTTCACAATGTTGACTCTGATGACCTCATTAGCACGGGATCCAACGACATTGATGTCCTTAAGAAAACTGACATACCATCTGTCTTTATTGGTGAATCATCAACTAATTCCCTGAAAGATGAATTCATATGTGAAAAAGGGGGCCACCTTATCTTAGTTCCATAATTTAGTCTTCCTCTGGAATACTATCTAATCCCCTTCCTTACCAGAGTTGGCATCTCTCTCATCTTGGTATTCATTTTCATGACCACAAAATGTGTCCAGGATAGACATAGAGTTAGAAGAAAGAGACTTTGTAAAGATCATCTTAAGAAACTCCCTGTACAGAAATTCAAAAAAGGAGGTGAATATGATGCTGTGCCATTGGTTTGGATGAATATGAAGATGGAGATAAGCTCAGAATTCTTCACTGTTCCCATGCTTATTGTTGCAAGTGTGTAGACCCTTGGTTAACTAAAACCAAAAAACTTATTTAGTCTGCAAGCAAAAAGTTGTTTCTTCTTAAGGAGACTCAGACTCTGAAACAGACTGTAGTCAAGAAGAAAACGAAGTGTCAAAACATACCCCTTTACTTAGACCTTTGGCTTCTGTCAGCACCCAGTCATTTGGAGCTTTGTCAGAATCTTGCTCACATGAGAACATGACAGAATCTTCAGACTATGGATACTGACAGTAGTGATGCAAAAAACGAAATTAATGAGCATAGTGCTGTGGTCCAGCTGTAGTCTAATGGTGAATGGGATTACAACATAGCAAATACTGTTTGACCTTCAGAGGGTGATGGGGTTATTTCCCTTTAAAATGTTTATTTAGGTACATAATTTGACTTTTTTTTTTTGCTCCCTTCAGAGATTTGTGTAGCAATAACTTAATTTTTAGTATTCTACAATTTAACCAGATTACTGAATCAGGTGTCTTTGATTGGTTATTTACCTGCAGTTGTGTACTCCATTTCACTAATAACTAATAATAAACTGGTGCTGTAACTCAAGCATCAAATCAACTTATTTTGGAATGAAACATAGCCATAACATTAAAAAAAAAAAATTCCTCAGTATAGTTTGCAATTAAGACCTTGATCACAGTATGCAAATTTTGTGTTTTATACACAAGGTCAGTGCTGGGGCCACTGAGCATGAGCTAAGCCAACTTCCATTTCCATAAAATTACCTAGAGTTGTTGAGTTGGAATATGTTTGTTCTGGTATTACCCCAAATGGCTGTCATTAGTGAGAGGCGACAAGGTGATTTAGCATTTTTCCTCTGATCAGCACCACAAAGAAACTCAAAACTATCTTTTTCCTTTCTATTCCCAAGTTATTGTGATAGGAACAGTCTGTCTAGTGCAGATTTCAAGTTTTAAGGTTTTTCATACTATAGTGTTATATATGAATTTGATTCATCAGCTAAAGTAATATGTCTCTGAACTTTACTTACTAAATTTCAGTATCCTTAAAGGTTTTGAGTCGTGATCAAAGCAAAAAGGAAATGCTGTACAAAAATACCAACCTTCTATAACTGTTAATACATAGATCATATACCTCTTAATAAAGAGCATCTTATACTAATTAGTCCTGCTAACCTATGACAGAGGAAATTGTTAAAGTATTAGATTTGGAAATAATTGCTTATGTTTAATAGAACTAATAATGCAGTTAAACAATGTATTATGAAAAGCTAAATTATATACCATTGAAACTATGTAGAAAATATAGACTTATGTGTAATCAAAATGCTAAGAATTTTTATACAACCTGTATGAAAGAGGTTTGAATGTTAATAAACATGTTTTCCACTTTTAAAAAAAATGTAAATGGACTAAATGCTCCAATCACAAGACATAGTATGGATGAAGGGATAAGAAAACAAAACCCTTACATATGCTGCCTACAAAAGACTCACTTCAGATTGAAAGACACAAACAAACTGAAAGTAAAGCAATGAAAAAAGATATTTCATGAAAATGAAAAAAAAAAAAAAGTGCTGGCTAGCAATACTTATACCAGAAAAAATAAGACTTTAAAACAGAAGCTATAACAAGAGACAAAGAAAGACCCAGTAATCCCACTTCTGGGTATTTATCTGAAGAAACCCCAAACACTACTTTGAAGGGACATGTGCATCCATATGTTCATTGCAGCATTGTTTACAGTGGCCAAGATGTGGAGGCAACCTGGGTGTTTGTCCATAGAAGAATGGATAAAGAGGAGGTGGTACATATATACAACAGAATATTGCTCAGCCATAGAAGAAAAAAAAAATGAAATCTTGCCATCTACAACAAAACGGATGGACCCAGAGGGTATTGTGCTGAGAGGAGTAAGTCAGAAAAAGAAAGACAAATGTGGTATGATCTCACTTATATGTGGAATCTAAACAATAAAATAAGGGAACAAACAAGACAGACACAAACTCATAGATACAGAGAACATTTTGATGGTTGCCAGATGGGAGGATGAAAAAGAGGACAGGATTAAGAATTATAAATTGGTAGTTACAAAATAGTCATAGGGATGTAAAGTATAGCATAAGAAATACAGTCAATAATATTGAAATAACTATGTATGGCGTCAGGTGGGTACTAGATTTGTTGGGGTGATTACTTTGTAAGTTATATAAATGTCTACTTACTATGTTGTACACTTAAAACTGATATAATATTGTATGTCAACTGTAATTGAAAAATTAAAAAAATATTTAAAAAAGAATAAAGGGGTATGTGTGTATGTATGTATTTATCTAAACATTTCCTATAATTTATTGTGTCCTAGGAATTATACAAAATGAACTTTTAAGTCTGTGTCTAACGGAACCACAATTAATGTTTCATTTTAAATAAATTTGCTACAAACAGGATATAAAGTTGTGGGAGGCAAAGCTTTTTATCTATTTTATTTACACTGTCGCACCAAGTGGAACAGTAACAGGTATAAAGTAGGTTCTCATTAAATGTCTGTTGAATTAATAAATTAGGACAAAGTTAGTGAGGACTATAAGACAATATAAAGAACAAGAAATGACCCTGGCCATTCAGTGAATGTATTTTGTCTTACAAAGAGAACTAGCAGGTATTTAAAGTAAAGTTCAATCCAGGTTTGGGTTAACACTAAACACTCTATTGACGTCTGTCCAAATTCTATTCACAATCTTAGATTCTTACATAAATGTTCTGAAATCTTTCAAAATAGCATAACTAGCATAAACCCAGAAACAAGACAGCTTTGTTTCAATAGAGAGGTAAGAGGTGGTCTATTTGTGAACTATCTTAACCATGAATTATTCATGCTGAGAAACCAACAAAATACTAATTCAGCTGTGATGCTTACTTGTGCTGTTTGACCAAGAGATTGAAATGCCCTGGAAAACTCAGGAGAGACAAGAGAACTAGGCAAGGAATAACACCGCATGGAGTCACATAAAGACCTTAAATAATACATTATTGCCACTATTATCACTATAATATCATTATTATCACTATTATATACTATTAACGTGGCTTATAGTTCACAAAGCATATTGATATATATTGTCTAAATGAATGCTAAGGACAATCGTATGATTCAGTTAATAGTAATGAACCATGTTGGAAGCTTGAGAATACTAATCACAACCTTTTATAATCTAACCAATTGAAAATAATAATAGCAATAATCACAATAATCATAGCTAGCACCTGAATAACATTTATATGTGCCAATACTTTCACATTTGCTAACTCATTTACTCCTCACAACAATCACAAGTGTTCAAATAGAATCAAGCCATCTGCTTTATTAAAGTCAGTTGGCAAATTTCGTTTCCACCTGATACAAAATTGCACTTTTTGTCCCTCTCTCCTGAATTGAAGATAATCAAGGAATGATGACCCTGACTTTCCACCCATTGTCATGCTATAAAGCTGGAACAGAGAGAATTGAGGTCTGAGACAGAATTGTGTGGTCCAGAGGTCTTTTCACTGACAGAGCCTGAATGTGCGAGCTCCAGCCTCACCTGGGCCCAGGCAGGTCTATGAGCTGAAGGAGACAAGGCAGGTGCGAATGTCAGGTTTTCCCCCATTTCACTGATCTCTCACAAGTTTTGTCAGTGAGTAGAAAACTGTTACTGAAAATGATGCTGCTCTCTCCTGGGAAGTAAAGCAGATACCTCTCATGCCTTCATGGAAAACTGCAGGGAAGAAAATGAGTGGTCCCAGTCTATCCTACTCTCAACAACTCAACAGCCAAATACAGAAAACTGAGGACCAGGTAGGCTTAGTTCTCAAAGTCGAAGAAACTGGCAAGTAGCAATACATACAGGTTTTGAGTCCTACTATTCTGACGGCCATCCATGTCGTCCACATGCTACACTGCGCTGGAAAGCTTCCACTCAGACCAGTTTGGTGAAAGTTGAAAGTGCAAAACTCTTGAACATTCTTCTAGAAATGCTTCCATGCCTTAACCAAACTCTCTTTTTCCCAGTTCTTGACACATGTGTTGAAAACATATTCAAACCATTTTTTTCTGAGCCAAGTTAAGGGACGAAGGGAACAAAAGAGAATAGAAAACAGAAAAAGATTGTAATTGCACTTCACCTCGCATGAGCATATTTAAAATTTGACTCGGTTTGAATTTCATCATGCATTTCCATTATTCAATAAATACTTATAATATTGAATAACAGGGTAAACATCTTCAGTTTTAGAGTTACCATTGTGTCAAAAAACACTAATTTTTTTTTGGTGAATATTAGACTCAGGAAACAGATACCACATTATTTTCTTATTTGTATTTTTCATCAGTCTTCATTCAACAGGTATCCCAATATGAAACTGTTTGTTAGCTTATTTTCCACTAAATATACACACATAATTAATGTGTGCTAGTTCATGTAGTATTTACTGTACTATTTATTATAAACAGGCTCAAATTGCAGAGTATGAATAAATTTGAAAGCATGTCACCACCAAGAAAGAATCATATCAGTCTAATACAATTAGAGGAGGTCTTTCTTCTAATTTATTTTGTGGGTTTTTAAATGACAGCTTGATTCACTGTACTATATTTCTAAAGTTCTTTTTTAAGAATCCCCCTATGGGAATTTAGAATTTAGTATCTAACTTCTCAGGTTGGCTCTGATCTCTTAAACTATTCTCCCACCAATAAACTCTTTAATTGCAATTTTAGTAAGAGATGTTGTGACATTACAGAAGAATTTGAGATTTGGGTTGTAATGGGAATGAAGAAGATCCAAAAATCCTACCAATTCTGGACACTGTTAGTGTGTCTATGGGAGCAGCAGACTTTAGCTTCTGCTGTAATTTCTTCCTGATTAAATAAAAAATGAAAACTGTTAAGTAACTTCAAAATCTCATAAAATCATGAGAAAAATCATTTTAGTTTTGAATAAGGCAGTAATTACTTCAAATAATGATATCTATCTCATCTCTCTTCTACTTCCTTTGGACAGATTCTCCTGGGTACCCTTTGAAATGTTACTTGTTTTTATATTTGACTATTGTTGTGATGGTTATTGTTCAGGGGTCTAATTTAAGTATGTAATATTTGTTTTTAAAGATCAACAAACATTGTTCCCACTAACCCTCATAAAACCAGAGTATCTTTCAGCTCAACCATCTTAATTTTGTTTTCCATTGAGTTTGGTTAGTTTTACAATTGTATCCATTATTAGACTGATATAGTTCTGAATAATTTCATTGCCCATGAAAATGTAACCAGAGTATAGTAAAAGCTTAATAATCATGAAAGAAATGCATTGTGATAGTATGAAAATGTTTCAAATCAAATTCTTTTTCTATTTCTGATTAAATAAACCTAATTATCTCATTAAGCAATTAACTTCCAAAAATAACCAATATAAAATTAATAAAATCAAAGATCATATCTTGGATTACAATGGTATAGTTATTTAAATATGTATATAATTATAGAGTTATTTGACCTCACTTAACTAATACCTTTTCTGATTCATCGCCCTGATTAAATTCAAGTTTATATTGGCCTATACTCACATTTATTTTGGAAGTACTATAAACTTTTTTCCAAATTGGGCTTTTAAGCATAGTTTATTTTTCGTATTTGCTTTAAGAAATTCCAGTACAATCCATTTCCTGGAGGTAATTAAATCTTAGTTGCTGTGGTCTTTGCTTCAATGGCTTTGATTTTGAATGTAAGCCTCACTTCCCTAATACATTCTAGACTGGGCATATGTATTCAGGCCTCCAAAGGCCACATCTTCAAACTTAAGAAACACAAAGCAATAGTGGTTTAGAATAAATGCATGTAAAAATATAAAATTATCTTTTAGGGTGGAGGGCCCTATAATTCTACTCTCATGAGTCTTCCTAATGAGAGTAGAATTATAGGACCCTCCTTCTACGCTCATCAGGAAGTCTGGGACTCTGATATTTTTCACAGAGTGGATAAATGAATTTGAACTGATAAATTCAAATTCTCTCAATCAGCCTCCTTTAAAACCAAAGCACAGCCCTCTGAGCCTTGGTGTTTAGAGCAACTCTCTCTGGCCTACACAAGGAACCCACCCATGACTTGGGTTTCAATATTGTGCCCTTAACAAATGGCAAGACCACCAACAAGAGAAAACAGGAACACTAAATTAAGTAATCAACTACAATTCTTCATAGGTTAGAGTAACCCTAAGTAATATAACAACTAATCCCTGAAATGTCAGTGGCTTGAACAGCAGATGTTTATTTCTTGCTCAGATAATGGTCCATAGGAATTGGAATTAAGAAGATCCCAAAGTCCTACCAATTCTGGACACCATTAGTGTGTCTATGGGAGCAGGGGACTTTTTGTTTCTGCTGTAATGTTTCCTGATCAAGTAAAAAATAAACACTGTTAAGTAACTTTGGTCTAACTTGGGAACTCCTGATTGAGAGGTAGCTCTCCTCTACATGGTGATTTCAGACTCCTTTGTCTTTTGGTCTTGCCATTCAAGGCCTCATAATCTTCTGTATGCAGCCAATGAAAGAGGAAAGCATGGAGAAACACCCTGATTCTTCAAAGCCATGGTCCAGAAGTTAACACACATCACTTTTGCTTACAGTTCATTGATGAAAAATAATTGCAAAATCAAACCTAGGTGCAAGGGAAGTGGGGATTGATAAAAAGAGTCTTTGACTGGATGGCAACCTCCCAATGGTATGCTTAGACTATAGAATGAGAATCATTACTACCATAAACATCATCAAACAATAATTTATTAACATGTATTTTGTTCTGGATGCTGCGTTAACAATCAAACACAGCAGATGTGAAGTGACAATAATTATCTACAATGTATTCACTCAGTCATTCAACAAATGTTTATTAAACATTGAGTGTGTGCCACTTGCTGGGCTGGAAACTAAGGAAACAAGAATAGTGCTCTCAGTCCAGTGTAGGAGACAGGCCTGCATGGTGCTAGATTACCCCAAAGTAAATCAAGTACATGTTTAGGGATCCAATGTAGGAGCATCAAAAATAGAGACTTCTCCATCTTTTTTCCTCTAAAAGAAAGCTTTTGAGATGACTCGATCCTTGATATGTCCTTGAAAGACATTAAAATCAACAGAAAAGTAAGAACTTTGTGGGACTTTCTTACACTTACATTGTTTAGCATTTTTTTAATTACACGTAGAAGGAACATCAAAATATTTTACAATGCCTAAGGCTTCTGAAGTCTGAACTTGGTCTTAGATATTTAAACAAATAACTTAGGAATGTCAGAAAAGACCTCACAAAAGGGGTGGGATTTGGGTGCCTTGGAAAAAGAGTGGGGTTCAAATGAGGGAAGGTGTGCCAGGTTAAAGGAACGTTAATATTGCTAGCCCGTAAACAGTGTCACGCTACCATTATGGGTAGGAATATCAATTAACTTGGAGGGAGGTCGGGTCCTCTTTTCATCCTAGCTTCACACAGGCTATGATTTAGACAAATCAGGTCTGTCTTCCCTGGTGAACTCCGAGTACCTCAAGGGCAATGACCATAGTCATCCTTTACCTCCAACTGGATCTGTGCAATTGTAAGTGTCTACCCAAGTTTGGAGAATTGAATACAATGGAATGTGTGCACTCAGTTGCCTCTCATAAACTCTATGGTAAACATTACAACAAAGGAAAGCTTTTTAATCGTATCTTGACTTTGTAAACTATATGTTATCAGGTTGGGATGAGAGGAAGGTGAATGCTCTTATCGTCTAGGATTGAAATGCTTCTGAATTTTACCATAAATTGTATTTACTGGAAATTTTCTTCTCTGTACATTTCTCCTTCTGTCATCCCTTCTTACTTTATGTGGTAAAATATGGAGATTTTTTTTTCTCCACATAACATTTACCCCCAGAAAACTGCCATTATCTATTTTACTAGCCCTAAATGTCTGCTGAATTGGAAAAACTATTAGTTAAAAATTCATAGTGACATTCTTCACATTTTGTAGAATAAATTCTGGCAATGTTTATTTCCAATATCTAGACAGCTCTTATTTACTATTTGTGCTGTTTTAGAAGTAGAAAAAAGTTATATCACTACCTTGTGCTTCTCATGAACTATTAAAAAACAGTAGCATGAAGGGTCACAATTCTATCAGTTTTCTGATAAGAGCTTGAATTCAAAAGCATGGTATTGGAAGAATGTGGTTTTCTCTAGGCAGAACTGGGATTGAAATTAGATTGAATCAAGATGACGGTCATTAAGAACTTTGCTTCTCTTTGAAAGAACAGTGATTTTTTTTTTTTTTTTTAATTCTAGGGATGTAAAACATGTTAGCTTTTCACATACCAACCTAGGCTGGTTACTAGTGATTGATCACTTATCAGTCATAATTTTCTTCTGCCGAATCTTAATACCACTGCTGTCTGACTCCTCAGTGCAACATTCCAGGAGCCAGGATCCATGACATGGAGTTTATATTCAGTGAAACTATTTGCCTTGTCTGTTATATGTGAAGTACCTCACCTGCAGCAGTTTAAGAAGAAAAAAATATAATCCTATAATATTTTCAGAGACATCAGTGCCCTTTCAAATTCTGATTAGTGATACTAATCCCTATAGACTCTTTCATCCCTTTGCTGGAAAATAGTGAAATCTAATTAACTATATTCTAGAAGGGACTGTGACTGATAATAGCTTAGCAACTAAGAGGATTCATCAGGGATAAAAAGAACATTAAATCCTCTAGTGCCCTTAATAACCATCATGTTGAGGAATGGGGGTGGGGAAGGAGGTGAAAACTGACAAATATTGTAAATTTGGGAGTCAGACAATCTAACTATAAGAAAGTCAAAAGAAAAAGAAAATCAAAACACATTTATTTTCTGAGGCAAAACAATCAGATACAAAGTAAACAAACAAATACCATGTTTCCCCAAAAATAAGACCTAGCCGAACAATCAGCTCTAATGCGTCATTTGGAGCAAAAATTAATATAAAACCAGGTCTTATTTTACTATAAGACCGGGTCTTTAATATTATATTATATCATATTATATTATATTATATTATATTATATTATATTATATTTATATAATATTTATAATATTATAATTATATAATATTTATAATATTATAATTATATTGTATAATGAGACATTATACAATATAAATACTGGGTCTTATTTTACTATAATATAAGACCAGGTCTTTTATAATATAATATAACATAACATAACAATATAACATAACACAACATAACATAATATATACCTGATTCTATATTAATTTTTGCTCCAAAAGACGCATTAGAACTGATTGTCCGGCTAGGTCTTATTTTCGGGGAAACACAGTATAGGACTGAAAAAGTAAACATATAGGGTGCATGTGCTCCTGCCCCTTCCCACACCCACAGTAAATATCACTCACCATTCCCAGCACTCGTGCTGAACCCTGATGCAACCTTAGAAAATTCAACACATCAGTCTGTGCAACACCTGGTCCATGAAATGATGCTTAGTTTTCATTCCCAGTCTTATTTCTCTGTTACCAAACTCCACTTAAGTTTTTGCTGCATATAGAAAGCCAGGGCTTTCAATGACACACATGAGTATTAAAATTTACCATAAGTTAGAAAAAGACAGGTGAACTGGTCTCATCCAACCTCCCAATAATAGCAAAGGAACACAAAAATAGTCATACTTCTATAACACTCCATATGTGTAAAGAGCTTTGTCAGCACTGACCAACAGAATTGGGGGCCATAATAAAAATGTTATATATCTATTTTATCCAATATGGTAGCCACTAATCACATGCCACTACTGAGCATTTGAAAAGTTGCACTAGTATAATTGTCAAACTGATTTTTAATTTATTTTAATTTTATTGTAAATAGCCATGTATGGCTGCCATATTGGACAGCACAGATATGTATTATCTTTTACTGTGAAGATTAACTTCACAGGAACCTTGTGAAGTAGGTCATCTCCAATAAAAAAAGAAGGAAAAGAAGTGCAGAGATGCTCAGTGACTTGCCAATGTTACAAAGTCAGAATATAACCAAATGTATACTTGAATCCAGTTCTTTCGGAATCCAAGTTCTCAGCTCTTTTTTATGGTAACTCATCAAGGCAATTATGAATTAAGACAGGACCACCTCACAAAATTAGTTATTTTTTACAACCCACTAAAACTTCACAATGAACAGTACACTGCAAAGAACTAACTGAAAATCTGAGATTTTACCCTACTTACAAGCTAACCAATGCCACAGTTTCATGGACCCATCAGAAGACAGGAGATTCCTGGGTCAGAGAGTAAGGACTTTATTACAACAATAGCTGTAGCCAGAATATTAGCATTTTCTTGTACCAATTTCCCAAGCACAAATTCCCACACAGGGATGCAAAGAGAGGCAGATAACTCTTGTCTATGCAGTGAGTGTTTTACAGGTTACATACTGAGCTTAGGGAACCCAAATCTTTTATAATGGGTAGTAAGCATCCAACCCCTTATTCCAAAAGGAAGTATTATCTTTATTATACTAGACAGTAAGCATGCCTCCCTTTCCCAATCTCTGTCTTTCAAGGCTATTCTCTATATAAACATCCTTGAAATGATAGTCTGGAACAAAGTCAATCCCAAGACTGGCATAAATGTGAGAGACCACACACCACCCATGACAAGTGACAAACCAAGAGAAAAACAGTCAAGAAAATAGAAAGTTAGCTATATCTCAACATGAGAGTCAAAGTATAGAGATAAATGTGTGTGTTTGATAGAAAGATTATGTGTTCAAAGTTGAAAAAAAATTAATCTTAAAACCAGAAAATTAATGTGAAATTTGAAAAATAATAGTCTTACGTAAATGTCAGGAATCCTTGGCATTTTTATTGGGCATCGACAGCACATTTATAAATATAATTTTCCCAAAACTAAAGGCTACTTTTCTTTTGGAACTGAAACATATATGCAGATAGCCTTTTTCTAGCCACAATAAAATCTTAGCATAAAAATCATAGCATATAAAAAAAAAATCATAGCATGTTGGATCTGAAAGATGCTCAGATACAATGAAGTCCTAATTATACAGAGAGGGAAACTGAGATCCAAAGGCATGGAGTATCTTTTTCAGGGACAGACAATCAACCGTCAATAAATCTGAGATGCATTTGCAGGAGGTTTCTATTCTTGACCCTTCCACTTCCATACAGCACGCTATCGCTTGCTTCTCAACCTGAAGTATGTTTAGGAAAAAAAAAACCTGCAAACCTTCCTTTTGTAGCATATACCCTTGGAGGCAGAAGGAGCGTGCCAAGTGATCTGAAACAACAATGCTTCCCCAGGTGGAAACACAGTAAAGAAAGCACCTTAGCCCTAGAGGCAGCTTAAATGCTCATTCCTTTGGGTCGGCCACAAAGACACCTTACGTTGCATTAGATTTAAAAGAAAAGTGTATGCACAGCACAGGAGGGAGCCTAGATCTTCTCTGAGGAATCATTAAACTGAGTCAAAAAGAAGTCATTTCATTTTTTTAATAAATATGCTAATACAATCTCAAGCACTAGCTAACTTAAATGACAGGTACTTCATAAAGTTCATTTTTATTATTCTCAGCTGAAAAGCAAATAACTCTTCCACAGATGTCCTTCATATTAAAGGCTTTATTTGCCTGCAGTAGAGACTCTCTATTGACTAAAACCTTACCTACTTCACAAAACAGATTGTTTTTTTCTCATCCTCTTTTAATGAGATGTAGCCAGCCTATACAGGAAAAAGGGAAACAGATTTATGAAAGAGATGAAGCAACAGGAGCTGATTGGAAGAGCTCCCAATGGCCAAAGTTGGAAGAATTTGAGCAATAAACAAATAATGTAGTATTGGATTATAATCCAAAGAATAAGATAAATATCCATGAGTCCATACTGTAATATAAATAAATAATATAGCTATCAATCACACTTTTATAAAGGTAATTTTCCCAAAACTAGAGGCTACTATCCCCTTGAGACTGAATCATAAACATATGCACAGATAAATATAAATTATTGAATATGTAAATAAGTAGTGGATAAGAGAAAAATCTTCCTTACAGAAGAATTTGAAATGATATATGCACATATTCCCTCCTCCATGAGGTGGAGCTTTATTCCCCACCCTTGAGGGTGGGCTAGAATTATGGACTCAATTCCAAAAAAAACAGAGTAGGGAAAAGGAAAAATAATGAGAATCCTGGGAAATGCTACCTTAACCAAGTGATAAAGGTAAACATCCCTATTGATGTCATGGATATTCCATACTCCTGATATGATGTAACGAGAATGGCACTTCATCTCCATGGTATTCTTTCTAAAAACCATACCCTGGTCTAATCAGGAGAAAAACATCAGAAGAACCAAGATGGAGGACATTCTACAGGACACATGACCAGTAATCCTCAAGACCATGAAGGTCATGAAAAACAAGCAAATAGAGAAATTGTCACAGACCAGAGGAGACTGAGGAGATACAATAACTAAATACAATATGGTATCCTGGATTGAAACAGACAGAGGGTACTAATGGAAAAACTGATTAAATCCAAATACAGTTTGGAGTTTAGTTCATAGCAATGAACCAATGTTGCTTTTTTAGTTTTGATAAATGTACTATGATAATTTAAGATATTAATAATGGGTAAAATGGGTGAAAAGAATAGAGGAACTCTCTATACTATCTTTACAACTTTTCTATAGATAAAAAATTACGCCAAAACAAAAAAGTTTATTAAAAAAAATAGATGCTACAAATTTATCGTATTGTATGCTCCTGCCTGGAGCATGGCAGAGAGTTTTATAGTTAATGAATTGCCAAACCAAAGAAACACAGTTAAAGAAGGCTTTGGAAAGCTACATGAATTCAACAGCCAGGGGTGGAGCAGCAACAACAGACTATAGAATGAAAGAAAAAGTAATGTTTGTTCTTCACTAAAGCTAAGCATTATTTGTGTAGTAGTTTGAGATGCAGAATATGTTCTGATCATAACGAAAATTGAGGCCCTCCTTTATGGTTAAGAAAAAAAAAATTGATAAGGTAAAGAAAGAAAAAAAAAAGCCCAAACCTATAAACTAACTAGAGTTCACAGAAACACAAATGTGTGCTGGCTATCTAATAATGACTATGCTTAATGGTAGAAAAGACTTAAATTAAAAATATAAGTTTTAGGCAAACTCCTCAAATTTGGGAAATTTCTCTAAATTCTCTTTGTAAGTTATCTAGGATATTATAATAAATACAACTTTTATATTGTCATTGCCAATGTAGTAAAACCATTTGGCTAATAAAGTGTATCACGTTCCTACCCCCCAGTCCTCTAAATTGCTTTTTATTCACACTCAGGCTTTTAACCCTGAATATTTCATTCCATACCCAACCTCCCCCATCTATACATCCCACACACATCATCTGACCTCATTAAAGAAATCTCAACCACCCTCTTGCTTTTGGCACCTTCTCTAGATTTCTCTAGAGTAAATTTTAAAGGGATAGATTAAACATTCAAAGACACAAACACAAGTAAATATTCCTTAGTTCACTATGGGGATAACAAATCCATTAGCATATCAACACATGAGCATGCTCAGCAACCAATAGATTGAACAAATGTTTATTGAATACCTCTTACATGTTGGGAAATGTACAAGTACTTTGGCAAGTGCTATCTCATTTAATTCTCTCTCTAAATGTACAAAATAAATGTAATTATCTTCATTTTTCAAATTGTGAAACCAAGCTTCCAAAGATTGAACCACACAAGGATAGTTGTTGTGTCACTTAAGGTAAATAATATTAACCCCTTTACTGATACTCTCCAAAATATTAGTGGTTTAATACAATAAAATGTTGTTTCTCACTCATATCACCATCTAATGCAAGTCAGAAAGGAGGAGGAGTAATATTCTGCCCTACCTGGTCATTCAAGGACCCAGGATACTTCCATCTCATCCAACTGGTGGATGGAGATTGAGAATAAGGATAGTACGTTAGAAGTTTTTGGAGACCAGGTCTAGAAGTGGCACATACCACTTCTGCTCACATTCCATTCCTTAAAAATGGTCCCTATTCTGTTAATAAGGAAAGAATGAATGCTTCTTCCCTATGATAAGGCCTAAGATGAAGATGTCTGCTCTTACCATTGATAATCAACATAGTATTAGAAGGTCTAGACAGTTCAATGAAGCAAGAAAAGTCATACAGATAAGAAAGAAGAATTACAAGTGTTCTAATTTGCAAATGACATGATCATCTGTTATGTAGGAAACTCCGAGAATCTACCAAAAAAATTCTTATCACTATTAAGTGAGTTAAGCAAAGTTACATAACACAAGATCAACACACAAAATCAATTACATTTCTATATCCTAAAAATAAACATATGGAAACTGAAATTAAAAACATAATGCCATTTACAATCACTCCAAAGAAAATAAAATACTCAGGTATAAATCTAACACAACATGTACAGGACTTTTATGCTGAAAATTACAAATGCTAAGGAATTAAATAAAAGGAAACCTGAATAAATAGAAAATAAATAAAAAGATGATAGAATTAAAACCAAACATATCAATAATTACATTAAGTAGACATGATCTAAACATCTTACTCAAAAGGCAGAGAATGTCAGACCAGATGAAAATCTAAGACTGAAATAGAGGTTATTCATAAGAAACCCACTTCATATAAAGACATAGATAGGTTAAAAGTAGAAGAAAAGAAAAAAGATATATACCATACAAACATCAATTAAAAGAAAGCTGGAGTGGCTATGTTAATATCATACAAAGTAAACATCAGAACATAAAACAATATGAAGGACAAATGGAGACATTACATAATGGTCAATTCGTCAAGAAGACATAACAATTCTATATTAGTATAATTTAATAACAGAGCTTCAAAATACATTGATAGAACTAAAGGGAGAGATTGGCATACCCACAATTATTGCTGGAGATTTTAACACTCTTTTCTCAATAATTGATACAGCAAGTTGACAAAACATCCGTAAAGGTATAGAAGACTTGAACAACACTGTCAAGCAAATTACAAGGAATAATCACAGTACATACCAGACATTATTTTTAAACGCACATATAACATCACCAAGATAGACTATAAGCTGTGCCATAAAATAAATTTCAAATGATTGAAACCATACAATGTTTTGTGAGCCTGAGTACACTGGAATTAAAAATCAATTTTTAAAGAATCTATAAAATCCTTAATATCTTGAAGTTAAGAAATGTACTGCTAAATACTGCATAAGTCAAATAAGAAACCACGAAAGAATTTAGAAAATATTTCAGACTGAATAATAATGAAAATACAAATATTAAATATTAAATACAAAAATTTTTAGGATGCAGCTCAAATAGTGCTTAGAGCAAAATCTATAATTCTAAATGCTATATTGTTGGTGAAAAAAGTTTTAAACTAATTAGCATCTACATTAACAGACCAGAAAAAGAACATAAAGTAAGTCAAAGAAGGAAAGGAAGGAAATAATAAACATAAGGGCTGAAAGTAATTAAATAAAGAATAGCTAATAGAGGAAATCGAGTTATTCAAAATGTGATTTGGAATAAAAAAAGAAAAAAGGTGATTTGCAAAGATCAATAAAATTGAAAAATCCTTACCTTACTTAAGATCAAGAAAACAACTAAAATTATCAATATTAAGAATGAAAACTGGAATATCATTATATATTATAGGCATTAAAAATATGAAAGGAATATTATCACCATCTTCATGACTATGAATTTAACAACTTAGATGGAATGGACAAATTCCTTAAAGGATGTGAATCACCATAAGTGACACAAGAATAAACAGTAATCCTAAAGAAACCTATATATGTTAAAGAAATTGAATTTATAATTAAAAATCTTCCCGTAAGGAAAACTCAAGATCAAAAGGATGCACACGTACATTTTAACAAATATTTACAAAAGAATTGACATCGATATTTCTCAAACTCATTCAGAAAATTTTGAGCACTTATTTTTTTTAAGGCCAGCATAGCTTTGATACCAAAAGTAGGCAAGATAAATAGAGGAAAAAACTTTTTCACACAAATATCTCTCCTAAATACAAAATCCTTAACAAAATATTAACAAATCAATATATAAAAAAGACAATACACCATAGTTAACTGGGTTTTTTCCAAAAATGCAAGATTGTTTTAACATCCAAAAATCAATTACCGTAATTCACCACATTAACAGAATAAAGATATTGTAAAATCATCTCAATGGTTGAAAAAGATGTTTGATAAAATTAAATACCCACTTATTATAAAAACTATCAGCAATTTGGGAATAGAATAAAATTTCCTCAACTAATAATAAAAGAGATCTAAGAAAAACTTTGCTAATACTATATTAATGGTGAATTATGAACATTTCCCTCTCTGATGTTGGGAACAAGGTAAGACTGTCTGCTTTCACCATTTCTACTCAGCATTTTACTCGGGTTCTAGTCATTATGATAAGGCAAGGCAAAGAAATAAAAGCAATCAAATTGGAAAAGAAATAAAACTATCTCTATTTGTAAGTGGTATGATAGGAATCTATAAAATATCTACTAGAATTAATATGGGTATTTAGCAAGATCACAGGTTTTAAATTAATATCAAAAAATCCACTGTATTTCTCTATACAAGCAATATAAATGGAAACTGAAACAAGTACCACTTAGAAAACATCAAAAACACTGGGGGTGACAAAAAAATGTACACATTTTAAGAAATATTATCTATGTATTACTTTCGAAGTTGAATTGAATTACGGTAGCAATATGTAGTATGACGTTCACTCTAAAGATGGCGTTAATCAAATGAATGCTAGCATCATTCATTCATTGTATTACAATTTTAATACAGTTTTTTTTTTCTTTCTTAAAATGTATATACATTTTTTGGCACCCTCTGTATTAAAACACATAGGGATAAATTTAAATAAATATGTGCAAAAACCTCCACACTGAAAACCACAGATGTTACTAAGAGAAATTAAGAAATACCAAAATCAATGAAGTACGCTATTTTGTTCATGAATTGGAGGATACACAATATAGATAAATTTTCATTCTCCTAAAATTATTCTATAATTTTTATAAATCCCAACTAAAATTTCAGCAGGGTTTTTGTAGAAACTGACAATTTGATTCTAAAATTTATATGGAAATTCATAGACCCTATAATAACCAAAAGAATCTTGAAAAAGAACAAAGTTAGAGTCACACCACCAGACCTCATGACTTACTATAAAAGGTACAGTAATAACGTTATATTGTCATAAAGGTAGATCAATGGAATAGAACAGGGGGTGTAGAAATAAACTGATATATATTTCATTGGGGAAAGACTTTCCCACAAAAAGTGCTGAAATAACTAGATGTCCATATGGGGGAAAAATTAACCTCAACACCTATCTCACATCCAAATGCAAAAACTTATTCAAGATGGATCATGAACTGTTGGTTCAAAAATTCAGGAAATTGGTACTTGTACACAGAGGACAAGTAAAGACAGAAAAAAGAGGCAGACCACTCCAGATTGTCACCGTAGGTGGCAGGCTTAATAAGCAAAGGAAATTACACATGAGGCTTGTTTTGGGCAGTCACAAGATGAACAGCTCTCCATACCCACCTGCGAGAATCTTAAAAGTTTATATAGAAGCCTTAACGGGGTTCAGTCACATATACCATCCAGATGGTCTCAACAACAAATTGCTCGCTGAAGGCTGTGTCCTTAAAAATGGCTCTAGCTGTGAGAACAGCAGGCAGTGTGTACATTCCAAGGACATGAGGGCTCCAGGAGCCTCTGATTGCCCAGGTCCAGCGCTCCCATCAACCAGCAGTCATGTCCTCTGCATGACCTCCTCCAACATGAACATAAAAGTGAAAGCTATTAAACTTCTAGAGGAAAATACAGAAAAATACTTTTGTGACCTTGAGGTTGGAAAGGACTTCTTAGGACACAGGAAGCTCTAATCATAAAGAAAAAATAGATAACTTAGATTTTATCAAAATTAAAATCTCTGCTTTTCAAAGCATCATTAAAAACTACCAAGCAAACCACAGAGTGGAAGAAAATGTTCACAAAACATTGTTTTGACAAATGTTCTTATATGTGGACTTGTGTCTTGAATATATAAACAACTCCTAAGACTGTGTACTCTGTTTTGTTTTAATCTTTACAATGATAATATTTTCCTGTTGGTATGCATATAATAACCTCATAACAACCACATGTCATGTTCCAATCACAATTAAAATAAATAAAAATAAGTAAATAAATAAGACAAAGAGAATAAAGAATCCCACACTCTAGCATCTCCTCTACATCTTCCTTTGCTCCCACTGAAGATCAAATTAAGAAACATACTACCATCTACCCTTCCTTTTATTGGACAGGCAAAGAAAAGTCTTTATGAAGGCTAAGGAAGTGAACTTAACAATTAGAGAGATGAAATTAGTAATATGAAGGCAAGCTGCCACTCCTGAAATAACAAGAAGAAATTGGCACATGTTGCAGATTTTTTTTTTAATGACTTGAAGAAATTTGGGCAAAATGAAAACAGTAAAAGAAGAGATGAAAGAATATGGCAAATTATCGATAGTTATTGAAAACCAATAGAAGACTAGAAAAGATGGGGAAATTAAAAATGAGTTGAGTGTGTTCGTGACCTCATCCCCTTGGTCTCCGACAATTGCTAGGATAACAGCATCTGGTAAATGGGAGCAGCATGCACTAACCCATTTGGTTTAGAGTGCTTCTCGTCTACTCATTATTTTAATGAAAAACCATTGAAATATGGCTTTGGACTGCACTGGTATTTTCCATGTCATAATTAGAGCATAAACTGAAAGTTACAAATTCCCCAAGAAGTTCCTGCATCAACTCCTGATAGGAAATGTCTGATTTTAGCTATGATTATTGCAGTTAATTTTCCATTCCAGTGGACTAATAAAAGTTTGCTGTGTTGGTATTAATATTTGGACTGGTTCTGCAGAATATGTTTTGAGTTAAGTGTTATTATAGTCATCCCTCCTCTACTTTGTGAAAAGCTAAAGAGACTTAAGAGATTTAACCAGCACTGTTCTAATTAGAAATCATACTACCTCCTAATCATACTACCTCCTAAAAAGTTGGTAGTAATTATAAAACCATGTATTATTTTCTTAAGAAGGCGAAAGGAAGCCAAGACAACTGAGGTTGGATCATTTCCTGATATGGCTGTTTATTTGGCCCCTTCAGTGCCTGCAATGTGATCCCTTAAATTGCTCCAGGATTTCTACTTCCCCGGGGTCTCCAGGCCTCACTAACCGACTCCCAGCCTCCTCCATTACTGCTTTTCTGCTTTTTATCTTTTATTTTTTTATATTTCACTCACTCCCAAAATATTCTCTGTCCTAATATAAAGAATATTGAGGGAGAAAATGGTAAACAGCCTAGTTAAAAAAGACAATTTCTCAGTTTAAAAAGGAAGCAACCTTGACCCCACATCTCCCTCCACAGTCACTACCTTGTTCTCTACTCCCCTTATCAGCAAAACTCTTAAAGTGATTGCTTTTATTCACTATTTCCTCTTCCCCCATTCCTTCTTGAAACCATATTCAGCCTTTCGGCTTCACCACTGCACCAAACTGTTTTTGTCAAGTTCATCAGTGTCATTCACATTGCCCAGCCCAACAGTCAAGAACACACCACCAGGCCCTGTCAGAGTTATTTACACCATTGAGCACTCTCTCTTACTTGATACACCTTCTTCACATGGTCTCGGGATGAAATTCTCTCTCATTGTGCTCCTCCACCTCAGTAGCTGTTCTCTGCTTTGCAGATTTCTCCTTACCTACCTGGCCTTTAAACAGTGAAAAGGTCCAAAGCCCAGTTCTCAGACTTGTTCAATCTGTCATTGCTCCTTAGGTGATGCCATCGTGCCATTCAAAAAATGTGCTATATGAGTTGTTATGAAATAAAATTTAAGATACATTGTTAAATGAAAAAAGATGAAAGATGGCAAGCTGGATGTGAGCAGGAGTTTGGGGTGACTGACAGCACAAATGTAGAAAACTTAACTCCTAGTCTGAAAGGCTTGGGCACAAAATAAACCGGAAAGTCACACTAAAGAGCTGACAACATAGTCCTCACCAAATTGCAATGATTTTTCTGATTTAACTAAAGGCAGTTAAAAAGATGAATCGGGCATGTAACCCACCCTCCAGAAAGGCAAAATCTGCTGGGCGGGGGATAAAAAATAGTTCCCAAATAAAGAACAAAATGGGGTCATCAGAAAAATGACAATTAGGAGTTATGGGAGCTCAGATAAATAGAGCTGCTTTTAAAAGCACTGTGAAGCTGAATTATTCTTTTTATTGCATGCTTTCAAAATAACTTCATTTGCTAATTGCCTCTATTATCAAATTGAAATTTCTAAAGCTTTCTCTTCCTTATCCATGCTATTCTCTATATTCAATCTTACAATCAGAATGGAAAAATCTTTTTAATGAGAACTATTTTATTCAACAAACCTCAAGAATCCAAGGGAAAACATAACTAAGGATTAATATTTACAGAAAAAAACAACTTTACTAAATTTGTATTACAGAGAAAGGGGTCAAAATGGAGAAATAAACACATGGGACACAAGAAGAAGTGTGACAAGGTTGCCCCAAACAGCCAGCAGTTGGCCCAACTGAAATCTAAATACAGGTTTGTCTGATTCTAGAGCCTATACTCTTTCAACTTTATAGTCTGGTCTCAAAAAGTAAATGCACACTTAAACTGATTATAAAAGGAAGGAAAGGTACCAGTGGAGAAGAAAAAAACATTCAATGTATTAAAAAGGGGGGATTGTTGGTGGATCAAATCTCCTGGGAGAACTAGAGAAATGCAAGACATCCAAAAGTTGGTACATCCACAGAAACTGTAAAATCATAATGGAAACAGAGAGGCAGATTCTTATTTAACTGCACAAAGATAGAGACTGTGTTTAAAAAACAATTGCCCCATTTTGGGTCTTTAGTGAAATCATTATTATTTTCTTTCATTTTCTGTATCTAAAAGATAAATGGCACCCATCGCCCTTCTTCCTGGTTTTAGCCCTATGGACAAGAGAAATTAAATCCTGAACTAGATTTCACTTAGCCAGGAGATTTTGATTCCTGCCCCCTGATTTCCTGTCCCCACTCCACCCAATGACCCTTACCACTTTCACTCCTGTTTCATACATGCCTCACCTACTCCTGCCTTCATCTTTTGCTGAAATCATTGTGTTTGTTAGGCCTAATCCACATCGGTCTATGCCCCTTAAAATTGCTGAAACACCATTTTCTCTTTGAAGTTTTCCTGGACCTAGTCCCATAGAGTCTAATCAGAAGATCTGATCAGTGTCTAACCAGCAGCCATTAGCTGTGAGTATCCCTATGTGAATTTTTATTGTCTTGTGAATATACATTTATATTTAACTTTACTTTTAAAAATTCCTTACAGCTATGCATTCAATAAATGTCACTGACTATCTCAGTGACTGCCCAGCTTAATCACAGTTATCCAATCAACAGATGATGATGATGACAGATAGATAGATAGATAGATAGATAGATAGATAGATAGATAGATAGAAGCCAGATGATAAATAGATAGCTAGACAGATGATAGGTTACAGAGATAGATAGATAATAGATTAGACAGACAGACAGACAGACAAACAGACAAACAGATAGATAGATAATATAAACAGAATACAAATGTTAACCAAAACTAAACACATTTTAAATGTAAAGATTTTTGAACTTAGTGAAGATGCCGTTTCCGTAGGTTGACTGTATTACTCTGAGAACAATTTGCCGTAAACATCAAAGTAACGTTATATGCTTTTTTCTCTCTTTTCTCCAAAGAAATGCACAGTAGGATATATAAAATGTCAGAAATAATTAGACAAAATTGCACAATCCCACTTGAGACACTAAAATATATCTGGAGATAAATATTTGCTGTGAAACTATAAAATCTGGTTTGAAGGCTGCTTATTATAAATAATATAATTTTTTCTTTAATGTAATGGTCTCAGAATTTTTAAGGCATGATATAATGTGAATATATGTTTCCAAGTGTAAAAAAGCCTTTTACATATAAATATGTACTACATATAAAAGAATAAATATAAATAAGAAAGACACTCGGATGGAAAGATGGACTTAAAATTTAGTTATGTCTTCATCAGAAAGAGTTCAGGAACTTAACCCAACAAAAAACTATCCTTTGAGGAATAAGGAAAGATAAAGTTTACATTCAGAGAGGCAAAGGAAAATTATATCAAAATTGTACAAAGAATTTATGAATACTAAATATTTTCATGTTTTCCCGGAAAAATAATATGGCTTTGTCTTTCACTAACCAGTAGCATACTATTTTCCAGGAACTGTCCATCCAGAAGAAATGCTGTGGTGCTTCTCTTTACCCACACAAAATGGAACATAAGAGGCTGCATAGCTGAAGAAATTACAGCCTCCTTCCAAATGAGAGACATTCAAGTCTAAGTAGTTTCCAGTTGAAGGAAAATAACCAGCAGCTTCTCCACAGTGTCCACGGGAACGGGGAAAACATGAACATCACTAACTGTACCACAGACACCTGTGTGGCTGTGCGAGCCAGGACCATCACCGAGAAGATGCTCATTTCCATGACTCTGGTGATCATCACCACCCTGACCATGTTGCTAAACTTGGCTGTGATCATGGCCATCTGTACCACCAAGAAGCTCCACCAGCCTGCCAACTACCTGATCTGTTCTCTGGCCGTGACGGATCTCCTGGTGGCAGTGCTCGTCATGCCCTTGAGCATCATGTACATTGTCATGGACAGCTGGAAGCTAGGGTACTTCATCTGCGAGGTATGGCTGAGTGTGGACATGACCTGCTGCACCTGCTCCATCCTACATCTCTGTGTGATTGCCCTGGACAGGTACTGGGCCATCACCAATGCTATCGAGTATGCCAGGAAGAGGACCACCAAGAGGGCTGGACTGATGATCCTCACCGTCTGGACCATCTCCATCTTCATCTCCATGCCCCCTCTGTTCTGGAGAAGCCACCGCCTGCTCAGCCCGCCCCCTAGTCAGTGCACCATTCAGCATGACCACGTCATCTACACCATTTACTCCACTCTTGGGGCATTTTATATCCCCTTGACTTTAATACTGATTCTCTATTACCGGATTTACCATGCAGCCAAGAGCCTTTATCAGAAAAGAGGGTCAAGCCGGCACTTAAGCAACAGAAGCACAGATAGCCAAAATTCATTTGGGAGTTGTAAACTTACACAGACGTTCTGTGTGTCTGACTTCTCCACCTCAGACCCTACCACAGAGTTTGAAAAGATCCACACCTCCATCAGGATCCCTCCGTTCCACAATGACCTAGACCATCCGGGAGAACGCCAGCAGATCTCTGGTACCAGGGAGCGCAAGGCAGCACGCATCCTGGGACTGATTTTGAGTGCATTCATTTTGTCATGGCTGCCGTTTTTCATCAAAGAGTTGATTGTCGGCTTGAGCATCTACACAGTATCTTCTGAAGTGGCCGATTTTTTGACTTGGCTTGGTTATGTTAATTCTCTGATCAACCCTCTGCTCTACACAAGTTTTAATGAAGACTTTAAGCTGGCTTTTAAAAAGCTCATTAGGTGCCGAGAACATACTTAGATTGTAAGAAATCAGAAGGCATGACTTTTACCCGCCTCATGAGTGGACGGGGGTAAGGGATGCAACTTCTTAATTCTTAAACATAGTTGGTTCAGGAGAGTTTGTAAGTATGTGTGATCTTGTTTGTTTTGTTCTGTTTTGTTTGAGGCTTGTTATTCGGTGTGCTGTTTTCTACCTCTGGTCTTATTTGTGGTATATAATTTCAAATAAACATTATACAAAAACAAACATTTTATAGAAATAATACTTAGATGAAATAGTAAATACTTTTTATTTTTTTCAGCCATTTCAGTTAACCCTGAAATTAAAGAATGCCAAAATAACTCTTTATTTGCAGAATTTTGTATTACTTATAAATAAAATGTCTGATAACTTGCCCTTGTGTAACATTAAATCCAAGGTTATGGCTCCAAATGCTTACAAAGTCCAGTGGGAACTGCATGGTTACATAAAACAAAAAACAAGCAAACAAATAAAAGTATTGTGCTGTCACCTACTGCTTGCAGACCTGAGCTAAAATCATTTACTATGACTACATAGCCCACTCCTTTTAGGCACAAATAGTATAGATGTCATGTCCTGATCAGTTTATGATTAGATAAGCTTCTTTATTCTCTAAAAAGAAACTGGAATGAATACACAGGCCCTTCCCTAGGTCTTTGACTATAAATATGAAACATAAGTAAGTTCAAAATAATCTAAATCTACTTTGGTCAATGTGTTGCTGTATTACCTGAACACATGGGGCTCCTCCCATTCTAAAAAGTGTCCCAGCTACGCTTTGCATACACTCTCTCACTCTAGCAGGATTAAGGTGGGAATACATGATAGATTTGGGGAACTTTTAAAGCAGCTTGATGGGGGGCAGTGATCAAATAAGGGAATATATTACCTGAAGAACTGTGTTGGAGAATATTACTCATTAAATTACCGATTATGATGTTGAAAAAAATTAAAAGTTGAATATCTATGTTTACAGCAAAGGCCACCCATCAGGAAATGAGTATGAAATTATGTCTCCTGGAATTCCTGTGGCATCCATGCCAGACTTCACCCTAGGGCCAGGAGACTGCCGAAGGGAACCCAAGACCACACAGGGGCCTGAATCAGCCTCGCCTGACCTGGAGTGACCACTCTAAGTTATGTGGAGGAGCTCACCACTAAGTTGAGAGTGATCACAGAAAAGGCTGAATATTTGTAAATTCTTGTATACTCCTAAGGAAGCAACTATTTTAAACCTCTGCTTCCCCTCTCATCTTTCACCCACAGCTTCTCCCCATCTCTTCTTTCTGCACAGATCATCTCTCTTCTTTATTTACTGAGAAGACATTAACTTGCCCCCCTCCACTGCCATGTTTTAGCCCTTAAATTGATCCCCTCTTACCTTTTCTGGAATCTTGCTCCTTTCTTCTCTCTCTCTCTCTCTCTCTCTCTCTCTCTCTCTCTCTCTCTCTCTCTCTATCTATCTCTCCTCCCGGCCCTTTCTTTCTCTGTCCCAACCCTTTCTCTATTCACTCTTCTTTAATCTTACCTATTAATTTGCTCAAGTCTCTTGGGCACTAGAATAAATCTCCTCTGGCCCTACTTCCTCCTCAAACTCCTATTTCATCTCTTTCCTAAATCTCCCACCTGAGTTTCTCGATAATCAATCCACTCATTCTGCTCCACCTCTCACTTTCCACTGACTTTTCTGTCCTTGCTATCTGAGTATGCCTCTCCTAGTTCTTTCAAAACTGATATCCCAAAAGTCATTGGTGACTTGCCAATAGGCAAATCTAGTGCTCTTCTTTTTGTCCTTATTTATATCCCATTCTCTCATCAATTAAAACAGCTAACCGTCCCTTTCTTGTTTAAGCCCATGCCTTACAGGATAGTTCACTCTCCTGGTTCTCCCACTACCTTCTCATTCTTTGTCCTCTTTTCTTCATCCTACCATGTTTCCCCGAAAATAAGACCTAGCCAGACAATCAGCTCTAATGTGTCTTTTGGAGCAAAAATTAATATAAGACCCAGTCTTATTTTACTATAACATAAGACCAGGTATAATATAATGTAATGTAGCATAATATACTATACTATAATATAATATAATATAATATAATATAATATAATATAATATAATATAATATAATATAATATACCGGGTCTTACATTAATTTTTGCTCCAAAAGACACATTAGAAGCTGATTGTCCGGCTAGGTGTTATTTTCAGGGAAACACAGTGGGGCTTTCTTTTCAGCCCTCACCTCCTGTACATTTATACTCCATTCCAACATCATCATTTCAAGAATTAGTTCCGTGCCTATGGCTCTTCAATGTATGTCTTGAATTCTGATCTCTCTTTTTCTCAAACTCCAGACCCATGAATTATGCCTGCTGAACATCTCCCTCTGAATACTCTGTCAGTGCTTCAAACACAAGCTTTCCAAATTGAACTCATGTTAATTTCCCCACATACAAACTTTCTCCTTCTTCCACGTTTTCAGTCTCCGATAACAGGATTACCATGCTTTTTATCAATCATATTAAATAAATGTGATTTTCTCTCTTTGTGGCCTGTCTCACATCCAGACAGTCTAAACTCTTGTCCATTTTCCTTTAGAGAAATGTTTGTATATGCCCCCTTCTTTTCCAATAATTTGGTCCTCTCACCTGGACCAGTCTTCTTGTCCGATCCACCTACCTGCAGATTCCTAAACTGGCAACTCTGCCCCTGTGTACCTTCCAGATGCATCTTCCTAGAACAGTGATTCTCCGAGTGGCATCTCCAGACCGGCAGCATTAGCATCACCTGGGAACTTGTTGAAAATGTAAAGTCTAGGGTCCCAATGAAGACCTACTGAATCAGCAGTTCTGAAGGTGGGGGGACTCATCAATCTCTATTTTAACTAGCTCTTCAGGAGATTCTGGTATGTGCTAACGTCTGAGAATCACTATCCTAGAGCATATCATTGATTTTTAATGGCAGTGCTCAAAATCCTCTACTATTTCCCCATTAGCATGAAATAATTAAGATTTCTTAGTACAATACTCAAGCCTACTTCACTGTGTGGTGCAAACTACCTTTCCAGAGTTTATTGTCACCACTTCTTCTCACCTCCTACTCCAGAAAAGTCTGGATATTTATTTCCTGTGTTTTCTGAGCTGCCCTAAAATCCATTCCCAGTTTCAGAAACCTGACACCATGGCTTCCCATTCTTCTTCTACCAACCCTTCATCATGTAGTTCAAATGCAATTTCTTTTGTAAAGTCTTCCTGAGATCCTCCGTCCTTCTCTATCCCTATGGAAGTCCTTTCTCTCAGCTCTATGCTCCCATAGAACCTCATTTTTATCTCTATTATTATATGCATCCTATCTTGTAGTACATTTGTTTGTGTCTTTTTGCTGTCTGCTCTAGTAGACTATGAGCTCCTTGAAGACAGGAATCATATCTATTTCATCTCTGTATCCCTAGGGACTCCTACAATGTTTTCCACACAGTAGGCACTGAATAAATATCTGTTAATATGAATGGAATTAAGTCCCTGAAAGAGAAAACGTAAATGTGCTACTGTGTTTCCCCGAAAATAAGACCTAGCGGTCAATCTAATGTGTCTTTTTGGATCAAAAATTAATATAAGACCTGGTATTATATTATATTACATTACACTATTTACATTACATTACATTACATTACATTATATTACATTATATTATATTATATTATTTATATTATGTTAAAGACCCAGTCTTATATTATAGTAAAATAAGATCGGGTCCTATATTAATTTTGCTCCATTAGAGCTGATTGTCCGGCTAGGACTTATTTTTAGGGAAACACGGTATTATATCAAACAGTATAGTTTCTTTCTCTCTCACATGACAGTTAAGAGATAGGAGGGCAGCCCAGAGTGAGTAGGAGACTCTGCTCCACAAAATTATCCAGGAATTCAGGTTCCTTCCATCTTGTGGCTCTGCCTTCCCCTCAGGGCTTGTCCTTATCTACATGGCCAAAGCTGACTCTCCATCATATCCACATTCTAGTCCATAGGAAGGAATAGAGAGAAGTAGAGAACAAATAATTTCCTTTTAATGAAGTTATATGGAAGTTATACATGTAACTTCCGCTTGTATTCCACCGGCAATAACTTGGTCATTCGGCCACACAATGTTGTGAGAGAGAATAGGAGACTAAATCTGTAGCTGGGCAGCTATATGCCTTGCTAATAATGAGGACCTTATAATAAAAGGAGGAAGGAGAAGATGGCTACAAGGTGACAATGAGCAGTCCCTGCCACAAGGGGATATTGGTTTCTGTATGTACAGATCAAATATTACCAGGCAAGTCAAATGGCTGCCCAGCCCATGGTGATCTGTGTGCAAGGATGTTGAGATTTAAATGACAAGTGATTTAACTGAGATTGTGCATATGCTGAAAATCCAGTATTTATTACTTATGACTATAATATTTATAATGTCTAGAAATTGTAAGAGCAGCTCACTTGCTTTCCCATCATCCTTCGTATATCGTCTTGGTAATTACAAGGGTTTTTAAATTTCAAGAGTCTAAGTAAATAAAAAGCGAAAATCAGCTGCATAACTAATTTTCACTTACTTATTTTCACTAATTCATTTTTAATTTACTAGATAAGCATTAATAAAATGCATTTCCCTCACACCTTCCCCTGCCCTTAACAAAGAAGAATCTGTATAGAATTCCTAGTATAAATCAAAGCTGTTGGAAAAAAATCTGTACTTTGGTTTACTCATTAACTGATAGTTCTAGCTGCTATGGACTATTATTGCCCATTTAAATTAAAACTAGAGTGAAGTAACAAAACCTTCTGATATGGTCAGTTTTTCTAATATAAACATTGGCAGATTAAAAGTAAACCCCAGAGGTGACATTTCAATCACCTCCATTAACTAAAAAATTTGGACTTCCTGGGCTGTGTACATAGTGAAAGAATTCTTGCACATAAGTCACTCCCTTGTAACTGAGGGCAATAAGCACCCCTAATGGCATTGCTATCACTATCTGCTTTGGATAATTGTATAGGACTCCTATACTTAATGAACTTCAATTTGCAAGCTCTGATAATTATATACAAAGTAAGTTCCAGAGCGAGGTCCAGCAACTGTGCTGGCTAACGGCACAAGACACTTTAGTTTCAACAATCACATTGGTCTTTGTCTATTAATATGTGTTCATTGTGTTTGCTTAGTTTTTAAGGTCTTCTACACACAACTTTTAACTTAATTATAGACAGTATTTGCAAAAGCATGAGAGCATCAGAAAAGTTAGTGAAAAGAAGCATATGACTGCAACAGAAATACAAGTAAAGGTAATTTTTATGAAAAGTGCTGAGAAAAGGACAACCATTGCATATGAGAATGTGATCAAATTTTGTTCAGTTTTCGAGGGCCATTATATGCTATATGTGAAAAAGCCCTCTAACCTAAATTATTGACAATAATCTGCAAATAATAAGGAAAAGCAATTAATGAGATGGGAAAATATCTAAGCATTACACAGCAGTTCTAAAAGGTGTTTGGGTATGTGTGTGGGCATGTTTAGTTATCCCAATAGAGAACACGAACGGCATGTAGTGGTAGGATATAGGGAGGCTAAATACTGCAATTAAGAAACCAGTCCCACTCAATTAAGAATTGCTCTACCCAGAATATCAATATCACCGCCTCCTGAATAGCTCAGGAATATCAGCATCATCATGGATGTTCAGAAGCCTAATGTTAATTCAGGTGTCAGCTAGGGGTTATTTAAGAACTTAAACATTGAGCCTGGTGAAAGTGCTGCTTATGAATTTTACTGTAATCCATGAAGGGTTTGAAGGCTCAAGGACAATTTTAATCTTCCTAATATTGAAGTGAGGGTCAGGCCAACAAATACAGGTACCATATGTTTTAAAGAGTTTCCCATGACATGAGCAGAGATCATTAACAAAAAAGACCCCATAAATGTCTATCAACAAGGAGGAGCATATGCATGGTACTAATGCTTCAGAGGATTGACTTATATCCTTATTTGATGGAAAGGCCTTCAAAGACTAAGTAAAGTCTCACCTAAGTCACCCCAGACTTAGAATTAAAGGGGAATCTCTGGCACCTGTTAGTAGGAGGAGGAGATAGTACAAACAGAAGGAAGGAAGACATTGGGTGTTTCTGGGACCCTTAAATTATGCAGGAGACCTCCTTTCTTTCCCCATAAACCCCACCTGGGAGAATATACAGCTGCTTTCAGCCTTGCCCCAAAAATAATGTGAAATTATTTCCTTCAGAATAGAAGGGAAAATTGCTTCAGGAAAGTAGTCTGCTGGCTTCCTGGAAGCTCCTAGTACCTAGCCCAGAGGGTGATGCAGAGTGGCATTCAATTTCTATAATATATATCCGTTGGATTTAATTGAAAAGAACACTGATTACAGACTTCAAGGAATTTAGGAGCAGAACTACATCATGGATAAAGAGGGTATCTTCTCATATAGAAGTGGAGTTGTCAAATATTTAAAGCCAAGAGGGGCATCAGGACAATGATGATACCAAAGAAACGGCAACAGGAGAAGTTGAGAGCGAATATCAGCAGAGCATTAGGTAATCAAAAGGCATTGACTGCTCACCTACTGTGAGTTGGAGTGGATTATGAAAATTTTTAATTGACCAAAAAGAGGCATAAGAACAATGATATGAAGAAAGCAATAATACAGGAAAGGAAAGAGCAGAGGTTAGAACATAATGTTGTTGGTGGTTTGGGATTTACAAACACAAAGTGAGCATCTGCCATGAGTTTGGCATCATGTTAGGTACTGGGGTCTCTGTAAAGTGAAAAAAGGGGGGAGGGGCGGTGGTAAAGAGGGCAGATAATCCACATGAAAAACTATGAGACCCAGATCTTAAGAGCAGATTTGTAAATTTATTTTCTATTTGGATGAAACCTCATTTTAGAGGGAATTATAAACATTGCTTTTGTATAAGGGGGTGACAGAGAAAGGAGGCAGCGGAGAGCATCTTACATCTCTGAACCTTAGGAAAAATGAAAGTGATGCCAGAAACTCTAAAGAATGGAGGAGAATGAATGGTTCTTCAAAGAAAATGTATAAACAACATGAACACAAGAAATAAGTTCTCATGGACATGGTTTTCCAGTTTGTATGATATCAAATAGTCATACATCAAGGGATGATTTAAGAAAAGCTAATTTATGAAAACATCTAAAGGAATGATGATGGAAACATTTCCCTGAGGAAAATTTAGACTTATAAACAGTCTAATAATAAGCAGAGCAGTGACCCCAAGTGTTTCTGATTTGTGGTTAAGCACTCAATAAGGGATTGGCAAAGGAATATATCAATTACTCAGTTAATCGATCAAGCCTGAGTTAGAAGTTGGGTGGCAAAGGAGAACAACTTGGCAATATAACAAAAGTATTTATCTAAGTCAGTAAGAAAAATGCAAATAAAATATGCATCTAGATATATGAAACACTTATATAAAAAGCTGAGTCAGCAAGCTAAATCATCAACCATCCTTTCTTTCTGTACTTTGTGGGAAAGGGCGGAGAAGAGGTGTTTTATAGAGAACAATAAGAACAACCATAATGTAAATGGTGTTGACATATAAACCTTTGAGGTAGCATGCAGCCTTTTACTTAACAACTTTACCTGATTGCTAATTTATTCTTTTCTCACTAATAAAAAAGTAAAGTCTGACTTCCATTTCTAATCACACATGAGTAATATAGAAAGAAAACCAGTGTTTTCAATGCCAGTAAAGAGAACAAAGGAGAGGGTATGAGGAAAAGAAAACGTAAAACGGGAGGATATGATGATATCAGCCTCATTGGTAATATTTAGGAGAAATCATGATCAGAGTTTCCAAAATATGTCTGTGAAGAGATCTTGCTTCAGGATGGCTGCCTTGCCCACAAACATCTAAATGGATTACAAGACAGCCCTTGCTGAGAAAAGCAGCTCTAGGTGGTTCTTTAACCATAATCCGTCATGTGGCGCCATGTAACACAACACATTCCCCCGACCCCCCAGCCCAAACCCCCCCTGCGCAGCTGATTGGTTAGGGCAGTTGAGTACCTGGCCTAAGAGCAGCCAGAGCTACAGGCCGGCCAAATGCTATGAGGTGGTCTGGTACAAAGGCTTTCCCCAGGCAGAAGGTGATTAGTTGTGATAATGACATTCTTATTTCTCAAGAATTCAAATGCAAAAGGCATGGCAACATTCCATTGTCAGTGGACGCAGAAGTAGAAAGATAAGCAAAGTGAAGCTGAAACCAAAACAGCAGCTAATTCACATTCATGGCAAAGCAGAAGAATGAAGTTCACTTAATTCCTGCTACTGGGCAACTAACAATGTCACCTGTCCTCTGGAGCTGCCTAGTACAATCCAGACAGTCTTCCAGTTCCCAAACTGTGCTCCAGATCCTTGAGGTTTGGCTGTAAGAATAGTCCAGAAACTCCTTTCTCTCTGATTCCAACATTTACCGTGACCTTTACCGCCACTTAAGGTAACCTGCATTGTTCTTTCTTCCAAACAAAGGAGCCCTAACACACAGAGCACCGAGGTCTCTGAGCTGTGAGCTTCTGAAACAGGCACACTGGCTCCATTTGAACATTAAGTACAATTGGGCCAGATTCAAGTCTTTCCACTGACCTTTCTAGTGTGGAAAGGCACATAGTTTCCATTACCCCCTGATACCCTCCAGTTCCCCTCATGAAACTAAATTTCTGCATTTAGTTTTCACTCCATGTATTTCAATTGTATCCATCATAGGTTTGGGGTCTTTTATCGTTATTTGTTTTGGTTTCTAGGATAAAGTGACCTACCCTTTGCTGAATGAGTAACTGATTTTGATTTCCGTAAGTCTTAGCCTTGGGAGTAGGAAGGAGGTGGAAGGGCAGTGACAATGGGCAGAAAGATCCAAGTACTGCCTTTGTTCAGGGTGCTATAACAAAAATACCACATGCTGATGGCTTATAAGCAACAGAAATGTATTTCTCACAGTTCTAGAGGCTGGAAGTCTGAGTTCAGGGTGCCAGCCTAGTCAGGTTTTGGTGAGAGAACTATTCTGGGTTGCACACAGCTGACTTCTCCTTGAATCTCACCAGGAAGCGAACTCTTTCGTGACTCTTAAATGGGCACTAGTCCCATTCATGAGGACTCCACCATCATGACCTCATTTAATCCTAATTACCTCCCAAAGGGCCCACCTCCCAGTAGCATTGCACTGGGGGAGACAGTTTTGATATATGAATTTGGGTGAGAAGCACTATTCAGCACACGACAAGTACTAACAAGTATCTCTAAATGGTTTGTGGACCAGGCTTCGCCAGTTTCACTTGCATCCTCTCTGGGAGTTTTGAGGGCTTGTGCAGTCATGACATTATGGACCACTATGTATTTAGCCAGGCTTAGCTCACTCAAAACCATCCTGGGGAATAGAATTACTTCCTTTAATCCTATAAAACTTTTGTAGATCTGAGTATACTGCAGCAAATGGGCGTATTTCCAATGAGATGAGCTTTTAAAAAATAAAAACAAACAAGAAGCATTACTAAAATCCAGTGGGGGCTGGGGGAAATTTACTAAAAAACAATCTGAAGGTAAAGTTCAGTCAACAAACATTCATGAATATCTGTGTGTCAAGCTTTGCAACATACTGTGTTGTGAATGAGACAGCCCCAGCCCTTCAGAAAAATATGGTCTATCAGAAGAGAAAGCCAAGTAAAGAAGTAAGTGATTGAAATAAACAGTGACACATTGCGTAATAGAGATACGCGCAATGTGCTATGTGCACAGAAGAAATACACAGTTCTGTAGATGGAGAGAGGAGCCTTCCCTGAAAATTGGGACTGGAACATAATATAAGAGTTCGCTATGCTGACAATGTTTTCAGATAAACAGCATAAACAAAGGCATGGAGACACAGAGATCCAAATGGTGTTCAGGGAATGAGAAGCGGCCTGTGGTAGCTAGTGTGGCGTGTGAAGGAGAATGGTAAGTGTGGAGGCTGGCCAGGCAGGCATGTCCGTGAAGGGCCTGAAATGCCTCACTAAGGACATTGGATCTTATCACGCAGGCAACAGAAAATTGCCTGAAAATTCTAATCAAAGGAATTGACCAGACCTGCAGTTTTGAAAGCACCCTTGAATGAAAGAGGATGGAAGAATGAAAACCAGGTAGACAGGTGTTGGAATAAGCCAGAGAGCAATAAAGGGGAAATCTGTACTAAATAAGAAAAGGAAAGTGAGGGGAAGGAGAGGATGGAGAGATTTCAGATCACAGAGATAAAGCTGGAGGGCAGACACTTCAGTTGATTTAACTGGAATATGACCTTTTTAAATTGAAAGAGAGCAAAATTTCAGTCTGCCAAAAGGAACATGTAGTACTTTCAGCAGCAGATCATAAACTCACAATTTGAGGATATAGTAGATTCAAACAAGAGTCACCTTCTTTGACAAATAGTCTAATCCTTTCCCCACGTTGGAGACTTGTTTAATCACAATCACCTGGGCAGAAAATCTCTTCTAGGAAATAACAATAGGATCTGAGGTGTTAATTACACACCTCATTTGTCTCCATTGTTAGCAATACTCTTTCATTGAGCCCTTCCAAACACATTGGTTATTTAACAACTTGGTTAAGCAAACAATCCTTATTCCAGGGTTATTCCAGATATTCATTCATCATTCAACAACAAACGTTTACTGAGCACCTGCTATCTGCCATGAATTATGCCTGGTCCTGAATATTCAGTGGTGAACTAGACAATACAGATTCCTTCCCTAAAGGAAACTTCAGTCGAATGGAAGAGAGAGATAAATTAAGTAACATTTGCAATACAGTGTGTTAAAATGCAGTAAAGCATGCTATTTCTCATACTTCTGATTTGGTAGGTCTGGAGAGAGACCTGAGATTGTACATTTCTAACAAATTCCCAGGTGATGCTAATGTTGGTTGTCTAGGGACCACAGTCTGCATGACATAGGATGTTGTAACTCAGTCTAGGGCATTGTCATCCAAACCCATTTGAAGAGAAATTGGCAGGAAAATGTACTTTCCTGCCCTTCATAATTTGAGCAACAGGAATTAACAACAGAAAAAGAAATAACAAGCACAATTACAAGCATACTTGCAGAACTCTGATGGGACTGAAGCAGAAAATCTGAGCTCATCTCTGAGGAAGTTGGGACAGAATGACAGTGGGGATGAGAATCCACACTTGAGACCTCAAGCAGACATGTGGAACCAGAGCCATGGAAGTTGAGAGCTCGGGGCGAGGATAGAGCACTCGCTTGTTCTCTCAGGCTTTCATTTTCTTCCCACAGCACAGTGTAGAAAGATTAATATTTAATACCTACCCCCAAATTAAGTTGTACCAGTACTTTTAAAACAATTTTCTATGTGCATTTATGCTTAAGTTAACTATTCTATCAATAAATGCTTTTTATCGCACTTCTCAACTAATCCTTTTGTTGTCCTAACAAAATTTCTAGATCTTAAAGATTCTCTTCAGGAAACATTAAAAAGAATAACTGAACTAGGAGAGTTTAAGTTACCTAGGTCCTGAAACCATGTAAATACTTGGGCACTTTGTCTTTTCAGTGGAAATGAAAATGCCAAAAGAAACAGAAAGAAAATGGGAAAAGGAAGAAAGATGCACTTGTTTATTTAGTTAGCCTCCTTCACACCTACCTATATTACACATTGCAAACCTGGAGTCCTACAGATGCAACAGCAACACAGGAACATAAAGCAAGCAATCTGAAGACATCAGTAAAAGACCCTTCCCTAAGGAAATGTCCTGTACTTTGCATTTTAATACAGTATAAAAAAAACTAAAATGTGTGCTTAAGTTCCCAGATTTAAACCTTTACCATTGACAGAAGATATTTAAATGTGCGTCTGAGTCAGCATCCTGAAAAATGGCTCACCTGGCTTCCAGAGCTCTAGCAGACCATAGTCTGTGATCTCATTACCTGCCAGGTAGCTATAATTCTTAGCCCTGAGTGTCCTGGTAAAAGTCTCAATACAGAGGCAAGCCCTGGGTAAGGAGGCATGTCATACCTCCTCATTTAAAGGATTGGCCCTATGCTGTCAAGAAAAACAAAAAATCATAGCGTGGCACTCCTTGGCTTTGTTACATTGGTAACCTGTAAGTGCCTTACACAATATTTCTGAAGAGTGACCCTTAACACCCTTAGACTCTTTGGGCCTTTTCTACACTTGCTCTTGGTTACATTCATTGGCTGGACCCCAGCAAAGTAGTTAGATAAATGAAGTTTGCTCTCTGTGTTCTTCAGTCCTTTGATAACCATCAGATAGTACCTGAGTCCTCCTGCTGTTCCTAGCTGCCCACAGACTTTCCCAGAGGTGGCCAACAGCCAATGTTCAGAAGATTTCTCTCTTTCTCTGAAAACAGCTCCCTCAGTTGCTTGGAGAATTTCCCCTGCCCCCATTTCACATGGCTCAAGAGAGGCTTTCAACCACAGTGACCACCTTAACATGACCCCCAGAGAGAAATAGGCATATGAGCATGGCCTGGCCAATTAAAGTCCTTCCCTGGGATTTATGCATGGTTTCTGGGAATTGTAAAAATAGGAACGCAGTGGCCAAATTCTCTGCTATTTGAAGGCACCTGAGCTAATGAGACCAACACAAGAGACAAGATGAAATGAGAATTGGAAATATGGAGAAAGACATAGTGTTTTTGTTAATGGGGAATTAGAACAGCTAATTCTTTCCACATATAAAATCTTATGATTCTTGAAAATATATCCAAGTAATTATAGTTTAATAAGTTACTTTTCTCATGTAATATGTATGGAATTAAGGTGAGACTTACTCTGGTAGAATAAAAAGAATACTGAACATGGAGTAGGACAAACTAGACTTAAATGTCCGTTCCAAAATTATTGAATGACATAAGGAAAAGTTGTGTAACGGAGCCTCAGTTTCTCCATCCATAAAAATAAGGGTAAAAATATTTACTCCCCAGGTTGTTGTGAGAGTTAAATAATGAAATACTCCAAAAGGTGTTTTGGTGAACTGCAAAACTAAAGGGGGGAATTGGAGGGGATGGGTGCAATCAGAAAATCTCTAAAACCGTGTTAGATAATGCAATGCAATAATGGTTCTGTTTCAGTAAATAATGCTAAGAAATCAGACACATGGTGTCCAGAAATTTTATGGCACTTGTAATTCAAGTTCTGATTTGATCAAGGGAGCCCCCAAGTGGCTATGGATAAGATGCATCTAAATTCTCCTGTTTGCAGAGGGGCTCCCAGATGAACAGACTCATTGTCACATTATGATATAACTAAAAAAAAGACTGTGGAGAGCATTCCCTCAAGTTCCCACATAAGAGATGAGGAATCAAAGGCACTAAGAGTCTGCATATACATATTTCAAAAGTTAGCAATCATACCATTTATTTTGAAATTGAACACCTTACATTTTTCCTGAGAATGTCAAAATTCAACAATCCATTCCAACATCAGACCTACTCTTATTCTCAAAATGTATAACTAAGGCATGTATATAGTTACTAAGACCTGAAATTATGTAACCATGATGGTTTTTTTTTTTTTTTTTTTTTTTTTTTTTTTTTTTTTTTTTTTTTTTTTATGAACAACAGAAATTTATTTTTCACAGCTTAGGATGCTGGAAGTTTGAGCCAGGGTGCTAGCACCGTCAAGGGAGGGCCCTCTTCTGCCCTGCAGATTTCTGGATGCGTCTTCACATGGTGGAAAGGGCTAGGGAGCTCTGTGGATTCTCAAGAGCACTAATCCCATTCACAAGAGCTCCAGCTTCATCATTTAAGCACCTCCCAATACTTCTTTTTTTTTTTTTTAAGGCTTATTTTTGCTTTAAGCAAGCCCTGACCATTATTCTTTTTTTTTTCAGGAAATTTTTTTTTTGGGGGGGGAGGAGGACAGTGTGTACTTCTAGGGCTTTTTCCCAAGTCAAGTTGTTGTCCTTTCAATCTTAGTTGTGGAGGGTGCCGTTCAGCTTCAAGTTGTTGTCCTTTCAATCTTAGTTGTGGAGGGCGCAGCTCAGCTCCAGGTCCAGTTGCCATTGCTGGTTGCAGGGGGCGCAGCCCATCATCCATTGCAGGAGTCGAACCTGCAACCTTGTGGTTGAGAGGTCATGCTCCAACCAACTGAGCCATCCGGGAGCTCAGCGGCAGTTCAGCGGCAGTTCAGCTCAAGGTGCCATGTTCAATTCCAGTTGCAGGGGGCACTGCCCACCATCCCTTGCGGGACTCAAGGAATTAAACTGGCAACCATGTGGTTGAGAGCCCACTGGCCCATATGGGAATCGAACCGGCAGCCTTCAGAGTTAGAGTATGTAGCTCTAACCGCCTGAGCCACCGGGCCAGCCCCTCTAATACTTCTTAATAACTTCATATTAGGCATTACCATGATGCTTTAAACACTTTTACATCATAAAATTATTTTATTTTAATATAAATGTTTTGGCTGAAATTGTCCTTCAGTTAAAATACCAATATTTTTGTCTTATCAAAACTTGTATTTGTGAGTATTCCTTAATGCCCTCTACAGGCCATAATGCTATTGTCCAATATACAATATAAGTTATTTCTGCACGGCCTACTAATCTACTTCATAATATGCATTAACACTAGAAAGATTGACTTTGGAGATAAAATAAGTAAATAATATAGGAATTTATAAAAATACAATAATGCATCAAAAACATTTAGGCAATGAAAAAACCCAAAACAAATTATTACTGGGGTAAATTATGACATCAACTAATTTCACCAAATATTTGATCTATAAAATACAATAACTAGGCTGTGAATTTTGTTCTTATTTTAAAATTTTCCAACTGCACCAAATTCTATAAGGACGGTCTAGTGAATAATATATTACTGAATTTGGCACAGAAAAACAGAATTGTTAGGATTCAATTATCAAATGTTGAGAGATGCCATGTTTAGAAGTACAGGCAACAGAAAAGCATGAGTGAATGTACTAACCACTTAGATAGCCTTAGACTAAAACAGACCAAAGTAAAATATATTCCTGGTTCCCACAGTTTTATACGTACAAACATGCCAACATGCACTCATGTGCATGTACATGCACACCATGCACAGCGTAAAATCATACTTTTTGACCCAAAGAAACATCAAAACCCATAAAATAAACCAAATTTTGGTCAGTTAAATCCTTAACAAATCAAACCACCGATGATCCCCCAAGATCCACTTCTATCACCACATCATTTCTGGGATCTCTGCCTTTCCTAGCCCTTCATAGGTAAGTCCAGCAAAAAATTCCCCACATGGAGACCCAGTGGGCTCTGCCTCCCAAACAATGTTTTCCGAGGCCCACTGTCTAGTCCTGTTCCATAACTTAAGAGGGGTCCTATGTCGCTCCCTGCCAGTCATACCTAAGGCCTTATGCTCCCTGTAGCACTTGGCTCTTCTTGTCCCTGGGGGCCCCAATTCTTAGTCCCAGACTCATCTTTGGGCTCCCACCTGCCTCCCTTACTCTACCTGTCTCCTACATCCCAGACCAATGTCTACATTTGTTTCCAGAGCTTCCATAACAAAATACCACAGACCGAGCGGCTTAAACAACAAAAATTAATTTTCTCACAGTTCTGGAGGCTGGAAGTCCAAGATCAAGGTGTCAGTAGGCTTGGTTTCTGCTGAGGCCTCTCTCCTTGGCTTGCAGATAGCTACCTTCTTGCTGTGTCCTCATATGGCCTTTCCCTGGTGTCTCCCTGTCTGTCCAAATGTCCTGTTCTTGTAAAGACACTGGTCAAATTGTATCATGCCCTACTCTAATTGCCTCATTTTAACTTAATCACCTTTTTAAAGGCCCTGTAGCCAAATACAGTCACAATCTGAGGTGCTGGGGGTTAGGGCCTCAACATATAAATCTTGGGAGAAGGGGACACAATTTAACCCATAATATCGATGGGTACCTCATAGGCCCGGGGAGCAGGACTATGCCCATGTGTGATTGAGCAGTCCCTGCCGTGATGTTCTACCAATAGGTTGACTCCCTCAGATCTGCCCATGGAAGATGAGGTTCTCATTGTTGCTTGCCTCTACTCAAAATTTCTTCTTCCCTAAACACAGAATCTTATCACCCTTGGTAACAGCTCCACAGTTCACGTGGACCATTATATTGGTTCCTCTGGTCTCCTGGCTGGATCTCAGGTTGAATCACCTGTTCATGCAGCTCCTCGTCTGTATCATACAGTTGCCAAAATATTATTACTACTAGTTATAATAATAATAATAACAGCTTTTCATTTCGAGCCACGTTTTAGGCACAATGACAAGTGCTTCTCATGCATAATTCTCACTATAATGCTGTAAATTTCAATAATTGCACAAATTATTGAATAGATGCTCAATAATTGCACAAATAAATTAATGAATGGACACTATAATTGTCCTCATTTTACAGATAAGAAAATGTCGACTCATAAAAATTCCGTAACTTGCTCATGGTCATGTAGCCAGTAAGTGACAAAGCTGGCCTCAGGGCTTTCTAACACCAAAGCCCATGCTCTTCACCAGGCCTCATGAAGCGCCATGCTTTGTGCACACCCCTTGAGTTATAACAGCCAAACCCTCAGCTGCCTTGTCTCTCTTATGACTCATCCACGGTTCAAGGAGATGGGACAAGTAACACTTCTTTGGTGACATTCAAAATCAAAATTCAAATGTCAGACAGACACACTTTCATAGACTAGGGTGAGAAATATAGTTAAAATTGAAAACACTTTGTTGCTGGTGGCAATTTTAAAACATACCCCCCAAACTACATGATACGACCCCTATCTCGAGGTACAGTCTATGTCCTCTTTCTTTCAACCTAGATGGGTTTGTGATTGCCTAGACCAATAGAGTAGGACAAAATTGGACTCTGACTTCCTAGGATAGGTCAAAAAAGACCATCAATGTTCTACCTGACCCTCTTGGTATATGCTCACCTTGGAGGAAATCAGCTGCTATGTAAGAAATTCCCCTACCCGGAGATTACCAGGCTGGAGAGTTCAATCTGGTGTTCCAATTGACAGCCCCAGGTGAGCTCCCAGCATCGACTGCCACGAGATTGAGCCACTGTATGTCCAACCGACTTGAGTCTTCAGAAGACAGCAGCCCTACCTGATATCTGATAGCAAATGTGTGAGACACCCTAAGCCAAAACTGCATACCCAAACCCACAAACTGTGAGCAAGTAAAGTGATTGTTTAGAGCCAGTACATGTTGGGTAATTTCCAATGAAGCAATATTAACCAGGCCATCTCTCCACTCAATTTTAATATCTCTTGTTACCCCAAGTTCCTCACCTTGTCCCGGTCTGCTAAACATGGGAAAGCTATGGCAATCACATTCATCTGTGACTTAGGTGTTTGTAAGATACGTTTCCAACAAAGGCACATAGAAAACAGGAAACTCATGAAACTGAAACAAAAAGATACAGACACACTTCCTAAAATTTAGGCTGACTTGTTTTCACTTTTTAAGAAGAAATAAATATTGCTGTTCAGAAAAAGTGCACAGAGAAACATAAATGAACTCAGGGCTTTGTATTCCAGAAAAACATGGAACAGAGCCCTTATTCTCAGGCCACTATCCTTTCCCCAACTGTATGGATCATTGAAGGGTCTTATTCCACAGTCAATATATTTCCCTGGTACCACTCTGCTGTGGGGATTTCTGAGGTTACCCAAGGCCTCCACACTTAGTAGAGTACCCACTAAGGTACCTGTCCAACATTCTGCCATCTGTTAGGTGCTGCACACAGGAGGACACAGTATGCCAACACTCTTGGGACTATACCATGGGAACATTCACCTCTGTAGTCTCCCAGTCTCAGGAAATTCAACTCTTGAAGGAAATTCAACTCTACATTTCCTACTTCTCCTGGAAACAATTCTCCCCCATTCAGCAAGTCTATCCTAATTGCCTTGAAGGTCCTCAACCTTTAATACTTAAAATCTCTTTCAGGTTGTGATCTCTAGGCACCAATGTTACGGAAATTTCTTCATTGATCACTGACCCACACAGACAGATGTACATGTGCAACCATGACAAACGTTTTTACTTTCCTGATATCACGGAAATGTCAACACTTAAATACACAGCTAGTGCTCAGTAGCAAGGAGCACACCCAGTGCTCAGACCTTGGTTTCTAATAATCTCCAATAAAGGGAACTGGGACTCCTTCTGGGAGCCCATATGGCTGATGCATCAGGGAACATACAAGATGAGCTTAAAGCATCTTGTAGTTCTAGAAAGCAAAAATGTGCTCACAAAACACAATGATAAAATTATGCCAAAGGGACACAAGAGTCAAGTGATAGCTCCCAATGGCCAAACCTGGAACAATTTCAGCTACAAAATAAATAACATGTTATTGCATTATAGCCTAAAGTATAAAATAAATATCGATGAGCCCAAATGATACAAATAATTGAATAAGTAAATTAGGTAGAATAGAAAAACTGTAGTACAGAATTCCAAATAGTCTATATGGATCGTGCCCCGTCCAGGAGATAGAACATAACTCCCCATAACTTACGTGTGGGCTAGGCATCGTGACTTCCTTCCAAAGACTGCAGTGTGGAAAGGGGGACAAAAGATTAACTGTACCAGTGACAAACACTATCTCAGCCAGATGATCAAGGTGAACATCAACAGTAACAAGCCATGGTGATAGCATGGACCTTTCATATGATGTCATGAGAATAGCACTTTACCTTTGTGGTCTTCCTTCCAAAACCCATATCCCCAGTCTAATCAGGAGAAATCCAAATTGAGTAACATTCTACAAAATATCTGAGCAATATTCCTCAAACCTGTCAAAGTCATCAAAAACAAAGAAAGTCTGAGAAACGGTCATAGTCCAGAGGAGCCTACAAAAACATGTGGATGACTCAATGTAATGTGATATTTGAATGGGGATCCTATGACAGAAAAAAATTAATTTAAAAACTAAGGAAATCTGAATAAAGCATTGACTTTAGTTAATAATAATAATGTATCATTAGAATTATATACATCATATATACATTAGTTGTGACAAATGTATCATACATAAAATATTAACAATAGAAGAAACAGGATACAGAGTACATGAGAACTATCTATAGTATCTTTGCAACTCTTTTGTGAATCTAAAACTATTCTAAAATAAAACATTATTTAAAAAGAATTTAAATCTGCTACTGGTCTGTCAAATTCTCACTGTTATTTACAAAATTTGGGTGCATTTCATTCATTCATTTATGTTTTAACTGTAAGTCCAATTAACAATCTCATTATCTTAGATGTGACGCTTAAACAAACCCCAAATCAAAAGCTGCACTATTGATGTGAAAGCTTTGCCACGTTACACTTCCTGTAGTTTGGCACTTCATGTACATATCCTATAAAATCTCTAGAATTGGTGCCCAAGACAACATATGGTGTATTTATTATCCATGCTTAACTGTCTCCAATATCATGTTTTACAATGCTCACAATTGTAAAACATTTTCCTGTTATGCTTTGCTATCTTGATTATGAGTTGTTGATGACTTAGATTTCATTTTAGTTCATCTTTCCCTCCCCTGCCCAATTCCAATCATTCTTCTTATAATAGAGTGTTAAATAAACGGGACATTTCCAAATATCAGCTGAAATTAATAGGTGTCTCATATCCCTGCATTCTAAAGAAGGGTGCCAAATATACATACTGGACTGGCTAAAAAGCATCTAATAATAATAATAATAACAAAAACAACAACAATAATAATAAAAACTTAGCACATCATCAATCTCCAGGATATTGGAAAGAAAGCTAAGCAATTACTTAAGGTTATAGGTGAAGCTGTTGAACAGAATGATCCTATGCATTCCTACCGCAACCCAGTTAGAAGGGTGCCTCCCCCTGCCACTGGCCAAAGGACTAAGCTTTCAGAGAACTACTCAGAGAGAATGGTGGTGTTTGCTGTGAGAACCAAGGGTGGACAATGAGGAGGGGCACCCCAGGGGGATGTTTACTGAGAAGAAGCATGTGTTAGTCTGCCTGGTGCAGCCATGGGAGAGAGTTTGACCTCTGTCCTCTGGGGTTGGAGAGTGCAGAAATCTGGACATGCTCTTATCTGGAAAATTGTAAAGGAAGAAGCTGGATGAAGTGGCTTTTGACTACAGGGACAGGAGAGAAGGCTGGGGTGTCAGAAAGCTGCACTTGCACCCTTAGTCAGCCGAGGGGGTGTGTTTCCAGGTGGTTGAAGTGGGCATAGCAGAAGATAGTCAGGCTTGAGTGACCTCTAGGGGCCTGTTGGAGAGATGAGGTGCGCCTCACAGAAAAAGACTGCATGCATAGACAAGGGCAAGCATTGGAAGTGATCAGCCAGAAAACACCAGCCAACATCAGGGAAAAGTTGAAGGCTTTGGCCAAGGATGGGAAGGGATGTCTGAAAAATCCATGAGAAAAAGAACCAGCATTTGGGTATGAATCACACAGAGAGCAGCAATTCCAGGTTACAATCAGACCAAGTGAGGCCGAATTGCTTCTCTTCTAAATGACCAGAACTGATAACTGATCTGGAAACTACAGTAACTATCCTACTAAAACGTAATTTTTTAAAAACCTGAAAATAAGATATCTTAATAGGTTCTACCTGAATTAATAGATTTTTCCCCCCTGGCAAAGAGATTGAAAACAGGTATCATTTTGGAAGGAAGGAAGGGAGGCATTTATTATTATTATTATTATTATTATTATTAATTATTATTATTATTATGCATCCTATAGCACAAAATAGTTTCCGGTGGACCAGCTTTAACCTTAGAGTCTCACAAATGGATTTTGAAGGGAATGGAAAACCTGAAAGAGTTCTAGGACACACAGGTGAAAATCACCTTTCAAAATCACGTTGATTCTGCCTGGAAACCATTATACAAATACAAGTTGCGATGCAGGTTTGTTCAGGAGAAAGAGCTTGTTGGCACAGTGCCATATAGTACCCATCAACCAAATGGCAATCTGCTCGCTAGGCAAATAGAGGTGTCAGTCCCGGGCTCCTGTCAAGAGATCGCTCACCAACTTCAATTAGAGCCCACGAATCAATACTTCTTTTTAAAAAGCACAACTACTCTCATCCACACAAAAGGGCGAATTTCCTCAGGGACATTTTCTCATTAATCTCTCACCCATGACCGAAATTCACAATTGTCCTTGCCAAGGTATTGTGAAGAAATTATCCCCCGACAGTTGAGAGCTGTATGTATATAATGATGACAGTCAGGATCTGGGACCCCACACTTCTTAAAGTGATTCTAATAGAAACCTGCAGCCCTACATGCTCCCCATGCCTACAACTCAGTAGGGACAGCAAGACAAATTAAGCAGCTGGAAGCCACAGCCCACATGCCCTAATGTGCTTCACTGTGAGGGTCACTGCCTGTATTAACGTGCTAAGGCTGCCATAACAAAGCACAGTAGTCCCCGTGTGTGAGGGCGATATGTCTCAAGACCCCCAGTGGATGCCTGAAACCGCGGGTAGTATGGAGCCCTAGATATACAAAATACCATGCTTTTTCTTATACATATATATTTGTGATAAAGTTTAAACTACTCTTGTATTTGGGGGCCATCATTAAGTAAAGTGAGCATTACTTGAACACAAGCACTGCGATACCATGTCAATCCATCTGATAACTCAGATGGCTACTAAGTGACTGATGGACAGGGGGCATATACAGCATGAATGTGCTGGACAAAGGGATGATTCATACCCCAGACAGGATGGAGCAGGACAGCACAAGATGTCACCACACTACGCATAACAGTGCACAATTTAAAACTTATGAATTTTTTATTTCTGGAATTTTCCATTTTATATTTTCAAAACGCAATTGACCACAAGTAACTGAAACTTGGGAACATGAAACTGCAGATAAGGGGAGGCTACTGGGTCACAGACTGGGTGGTTTAAATAACAGAAATTTATTTTCTCATTGTTCCGGAGGCTAGAAGTCAGGAAATTCAGTTTCTGGTAAGGTAGACGGCTTGTAGATGGCCACTTCCTCAATGGTCTTTTCTCTGTATTCACATGGCGAGAGCTCTTGGGTGTATCTTTCTCTTCTTATAAAAACACCAATCCTATCGGATTTGCACCCCACCCTTATGACCTCAGCTAACCTTAATTACCTCCGTAAATGCCCTGTCTCCAAACAGTCACATTGAAAGTTAAGGTTTCAACATGAATTTGAAGTGGGGAGACACAATTCAGTCCATAACACTACCTTTACTGCAATAATAGCACCCTGATTATGTTAAGACTGCCAGCGATGGAAATGTAGAATTAAATTATGTTCTCCAGCTCTCCAGAGTTCTCAGATAACTATTCAATATAAGTAATGCTTTATTGATTCGGATACCACTAATTTGTAACTGGTATTGTTTGACTGAAGAATCTGAAGCTTCCGCTTATAAAAGAAATGACTGAGGCAATTGCAAGTATTTGCAAGATTGCAGAAGAATTGGGGGACCAATAGAGAAAAAATTTTAACCGCTGCCCTTGGTATATAAGTAATGAGTTGGTTTCTAATTACGCTTATCTAATCATAATCTCCCTTCAGGCACTCACTACCCATCTTCAGTCAAATAACTATATATTCAGTGTTTTAACCTTAAAAAATATTTCTTCTCAAACATTCCTGAGTTCCTAATGTACACAAATAATGCCCAAGATCCTCATTTGGATAGTCAAGGCCCTCCTTAATCCAGCTCTATTTATTATCCCACCGCTGCTTCTGTTCTTCCCTAGTACAACCCCCTAATTCCATCAAGCCACTCTTCTTGTGGCCCCTGGGCATCCATCCCATGGCAACTTGATCCCTCGTTTGCCCCTTCTGTCCTTCGTGCCTCCTGCCCCCACACTTTGGGGTCAGAATCTAAAAATTAGAGATGTTTCCCATACTTAGAACTCCAACAGCTATAGAGTCTCAATTCCTTAATCATTTCCATTTTAATAATTCCTACTTCCTGTAAGTTTCACCGCAAGTCCCACCTCCTTGAAGAAAGACATATTCTTACTCATTTTTATGGAGTTGCTCTTCTCTGAATTTCAAGATCCATTCCACCAACTCTCACTACACAGTACAGCTTTTCTTTCTAGTTACTTTTCATAAGCAGCTCTTGAAATGGAGTGCAAACTCCTTCGAGTCAGACACCATTGACTTTTACTGTTTTTTAAACATCCAAGGAGCTCAACACAGTGTGGAAACATAATTCGATAAATATTTTTCTCTTCAAACTGGCTTGAGTTCAAACCTTTCACTACTTCAAATCAAGCTTCCCAAATAATGCTAATTACTGAGTCTGTGCTGCATCTGGCATTTTATTCATGCGTGACATCACAAACCAATTCTGGAGCAACAACTATGTGATAACAAGAAGGAAATGTGAAAAGGGGTTGAAAATTGACAATGTCCTTAAAAGAGGTGGAAAGAATCACTGAGCAGTAGTCAAAGAAAGAGTCACTTAGGGAAGTTTTAACATAGAAAAGAAAGTTTTTACCTGAAATACTAAGTGGGAAAACAGTTTAACTTTAGTTTATGTACATTGGTGCTATAAGAAGGAAATTGATTTATTTTCTTAAAACCAAATAAATTTAAACCTCTTGAATTTCCTGAAGTACTAAAGCAAAGTTTTGGGTAGAGAGGGCTGGGGTTGGATGGGGTGGGATGGTGACTGAATTTTTTTTTTCAGTTGAATCCTATCATCTAAGAGCAATTTCTGTCCCTTTCCAAAAATGAGCCACAGGTGTCACACTTTGGCCTCACCCTAAATTAGACAGTGATGAAAAATTGCCTCTTTTAGCTCTGTGAATCAACAATTCTCAACCCTTTAGAATTGCAATACTTCATTAAAACTTGCCCTTACAACTACTACTCCACCAAAAGTCATCTAAGGTATAATTGTATACACACTGAAAGCATATAAGCTAAAACTACGTACTTTTACTAAAACTCTAGACACAAAAGGATTGAATGGATTGCACTGAATTGCCTAAGATAGCCATGCTAGAACCTAAACAAAGATTCTCAGCAGTTTCTAGTGTAGACTGCATAACTCTAAGCAGAGAGAGATCATTTAACTCCCTCTGACTGAATTCCACGCGGCCTAATAATCCAGACAGCATTCCCAAAAGTTATTGTACAAAGTATTCATTTTAGCTGAACATATTTATATTTGACATTAAGTCTACCTTTGACCCATCTCCAAAATATTTTATTAAGTTATAGCTTTTGGGTTGTACCAAAATCACATATCCAAGATTCCCCCACTTAATTCAATGGTTGGTCTTACTTAGTAAGCCAAATGCAATAAGTTGGAGAAATGGCCACACATGATTCCTTTCACTGTATCCATACTCCCCTTGTCATGTAAGTTTGAATACCCTCAAACTTGACTCTGAGCTTGGCCATGGGACATGTTTTGAATAATGCAATGCCAGCAAACAATATGCAAGCAAAAGCTTGAAAATCAGTTATGAATTGGGGCTTCCCCTTTTACCACCACCACCACCATCATGTGAAGAAGCCCAAACAAGCCTATTGTATGATGAAAGACTTGTGGTCCAGTCAGCCCTGCCACCCAAGCCAAGAGCCACTCCATCCCCAGAAGCAGAACAGACAGCTGACTACAGATATATGAGAGCCAGCCTAAACTAGAAGAATTACCCCGCATGTTTCAAACTGCCATTGCAAAGAAGTGTGAGCTAAATAAATGGCTGTTGTTTTAAACCACTAAGTTGTGGGGTGGTTCATTATTCAATAAAAGCTAACTGACACGCTATGAGATTTCAAATAATAGGCTACTATTCCCCTCACCCCTTGACTTTAACCCCTATGATCTTTTGCCTAAATTGGTCATTGCTAGATCTCTTATTTTTCCTAAACACGGGGGATTACGGGATTGCTTTCAGAATCCAATTCAGTGATCCAAGAGAATATCTCATAAATGGGAGTATGGGAATGTAATATCTCTCACCAGCTGGGTTTTACTAATATAAAGCTGTAATGTATTCCAAATGGCTGAAATATACTGATGGCTGAAATACAAGCACCAAAGTCCCGTATCTTTTACTTGCAAAGTTATTTGAAATCTAGTGAAACAATGAAAGCTTTTTCTTTGTTTTGTTATAATAAATACACCAAGCAGATGGCATACTATAGCCAAAAAAAAGAACGTTCAAATTTCAATACACCTCAACAGAAATTTGACAGTTATCTGGGTTAAGCATGGATCAAAAATCCCGAAACATCTCTAATTTTTGTGCTCGAGATTCCAAAAGTGAAATAAGGGGAATCATAAAACTAAGTTGCAGCATATCCAAAATAAGTTACTAATTTATGTCACTGATAAAAATCTCTCTGTTTAATGCTATTATAGCTATTTTAATTATAATATATTATAATATTATAATTATTATGGCATCGGTTTTTTTCTGATCTCTATCACATAGTATGATATTCTTAAATTTTGCATACTTGATGACTCTTTTTGCTTAATGTTAGGACATTTGGATAGATTTCCCCATAAATTTTTCCAGGCTGAAATAAACCTTCATATCAAGACTTACACTGAAATATTTTTCTCATCAGCCAATGTGGAGGCAAAAACCGACAAATTAAGTGGAAATTCACTACAAACAAATATGCTGGGGAGAATCCTCATAACATTTCAGAGTTAAGTAAGTCTTCAGACAATATTATTATTTCTCAAGTTTTCTTTTCTGTGATTTTTATGCTTGTTTCATTTGGGGGAATAAAAAGATAAAAGAGTTTTAATATTCTCAGTGGAATCTTAGTGACATACTGGACTTTTCCTTCTCTGAAAAATATTTTTCAGAAATCCTGCTCATGTGATGCCAAAACGAACTGAGGTAAGAAACACTCCCTTAAATGCAGCTGTCCGGCAAGCAGGTTCATTAGATATGGGAAGTTTCTGACTGTAAGCTAACCATTTTGTTGTTTTCAAAAACTAGAAGCTTGATGGAGTAAAAGCAGTGTTGACATTCTCAAGCTGAACAGACCCAAATCTTTATATTAAGACAGTAATAATTTTATTTGTGCACTGGAGGGGAAAGGTCACTGAGGAAAGAATAGAGGGAATATTTAAGGGCACATACTTAATAAAAATGAAAAGTGGATTCCTCTCTCCCCATCATCTAATGATTAAATATTATTTAATAGCTCATTATACCTTGGGAGGGAACAGACTAGGATTAATTTCGTGATTATTAAAAATTGATTCTGACACTTGCAAAAGGAAGTTGTTGAACATTACACCCTAGCTTTTCTACAATTAAAATACTCTAACTTCCTGTCACTTAGATAGTAAACTAGGCCGTACATGATCACAGGCTTGAGTTCACATTATAAAAATAATAATCCTAAGGATCTTCTTCATGAGAGAAGATCTTTCAGAACTAGAGGATGAAGAGAAGGCCTGGTCTGTTCAAGAGAAGGCCTGGCCTGGATTTCTGTGGTTTCCCATTACATAAATGTAAACTCAGTCCCTCAGGACACTTAACAAGTAATGAGTAATTATAATCCCTTTGTTCAGAATCCAGGAATTAGGTTGTCAGAAAAGCAACTCTGTGGGACTTTCCTTTTGGTAGGTGTGAAATTATTTTGGCAGATGTAACCTCTTCCAAACTTTTAATAGCTATTGACACTATATTATGTGCTCTTCATGCCTTGTCTCATTTAAGTTTCACAAACAACCCTGGGAGATAGACGAGAAATTTGAGGTTAAGGTGTAAGATAATTTGTTCATTATCACACTGCTTATAAATAATTAAGATAGAATTTGAACCAAAGAAGGATTTTGCCAATGACTGTGTTCTTAACCAGTATCTTCCTCTTAACAAAAGAAATAGCAATAAGGAAACTAGAAGATCCTAGGTTTTGTGGCTGTAACTCATGTTTAACTAGTTTACTTGGTCCATAAAGAGAGACAAAAATGATTTGATTTGCACAACGAGTAAACCCATGCAATATATTAGAGCTGATTCCTAGCACTATTTTCCTTACACACTCTTAGTCACTAAGCTTCCACACGCCTAATCAATAGAACCATATGTCAGCTGGGTTTAGTGCATATGAAAAGTACTCAGGAACAAACAGAAGAAATATGTTGTTTCCAGGAGCAAGTGAGAGATGATTGATCATGATACCTGAGAGTTCACTCAGATGCTCTGTTTAGTTGAGTGGGTGAGAAAAAAAAGAAAAACAGGTTGGTGAAATAGAGCTCCTGTAAAGAGGTGGATACCCTCCACACTTTGGACAAACTTGATTTATGAGTATAAATTTGTGTCACAGAGCTTGCCACTCAGCAACCACACAAAACCATCTACATTTATCTAGTAACTGCTCAGAATAATTTAATTCTCCTGTTCCCAAAGGTGATAATATGATGCACAAAAGGAAAACATAGGGAATTGAAAGAAATTGCAGGATGGTGGAAACTTTGCCAATGCTGGATTTAGCATTCTGTCAGAGCTTGCCCTAATTAAACAATATCTGCTCTATAAGAAAGGTAACATGAGTGAGAAGAGAAAGATGCCAAAGGGTGTATAATATAATCCAATTTTTATAAAACAATTACAAACTCCTGTGTGTATATATGATTAATAGGTTTCTCAAATGCTTATATGAGAGAGAAGACTAGATTTTTAACATGGTCTGCCCAAGGCAAAATGGAGAGAGATGAGATCATAGAGATTATATGGATTGGGTCACATAGGGCCTTGCTGCCTATTATAAGGACATCAACTTTCATTTTCAGAGAAATGGGATAACCACTGGACAGTTCTTAAAAAGAGCACGGTGATCTGACTTAATGCTTTAATAGGATGGTCAGTCTGATTGCTGTGTTAAGAGTAAAGTGTACTTATCTTTCTCTGTCTGACTTATTTCACTTAACATAATGTTCTCTAGATCCATCCATGTTGTTGCAAATGGTAAGATTTCTTTCTTCCTTATGGCTGCATAATACTCCATTGTATAAATGTACCACAGTTTCTTAATCCAGTCATCTACCGATGGGCATTTTGGTTGTTTCCATGTCTTAGCTATTGTGTATAGTGCTGCAATAAACATAGGAGTGCATAAAGATTTTTGAATTGGAGTTTTGGATTTCTCCGGATAGATACCTAGGAGTGGAATTACTGGATCATAAGGTAGTTCCATTTTCAGATTTTTGAGATACCTCCATACTGTTTTCCATAGCGGCTGCACCAATCTGCAATCCCACCAACAGTGCACAAGCGTTCCCTTTTCTCCACATCCACGCCAGCACTTGCTGTTTGTTGATTTATTGATGATAACCATTTTGACTGGGGTGAGGTGGTATCTCATTGTGGTTTTTATTTGCATTTCTCTGATGGTTAATGAGGTTGAGCATTTCTTCATATGTCTGTTTGCCATCTGTATGTCCTTTTTAGAAAAATGTCTCTTCAAGTCCTCTGCCCATTTTTTAATTGGATCGTTTGTTTTTTTTGGAGTTGAGTTGAGTGAGTTTTCCATAGATTTGTGATATTAATCCCTTATCAGATATATCATTGGCAAATATCTTTTCCCATTCAGTAGGATCCCTTCTTGTTTTATTGATGGTTTCCTTTGCTGTGAAAAAACTTTTTAGTTTGATATAATCCCATATGTTTATTTTTTCTCTTAGTTCCCTTGAGCGAGGGTATATATCAGTAAAAATCTTACTCCGGGTAATGTCTGAGAAGTTTCTTCCTGTATTTTCTTCTAGGTATTTTATGGTTTCAGATCTTACATTTAAGTCTTTAAGCCATTTTGAATTTATTTTTGTATATGGTGTAAGGAGGTGGTCCAACTTCATTTTTTTGCATGTGTCTGTCCAGGTTTCCCAGCACCATTTATTGAATAGACTGTCATTACTCCATCGTACATTCTTGCTTCCATTGTCGTAGATTAAATGGCCATATAGGCGTGGATTTATTTCTGGACTCTCTATTCTGTTCCATTGATCTATGTGTCTGTTTTTATGCCAGTACCATGCTGTTTTGATTACTGTAGCCTTGTAGTATAATTTGAAGTCAGGTATTGTTATACCTCCCACTTTGTTCTTATTTCTCAAGATTGCCTTTGCTATTCGGGGTCTTTTATGGTCCCATATAAATTTTAGGATTATATGTTCTATTTCTGTGAAAAACGACGTTGGCAGTTTGATAGGAATTGCATTGAATATGTATATTGCCTTAGGCAGTATGGACATTTTAACTATATTAATTCTTCTCACTTATTTGCGGATTCTAAAGAAAAGAATAAGTGAATGAACTAATCAGAAACAGTTTGGGAGACAATGAGGAAAAACTGAGGGTTGCTAGATGGGCGGGAGGGGATTGGAGGGCAATCGGTGACCATAGGATGGCCACGGGCTTGAAAATTAATCTGGGGAACGTAATTTGGTGGTTACCAGAAGGTAAAGGGGTTGGGAGGTGGGGGATGAGGGTGAGGGGGATCAAATGTATGGTGATGGAAGGGGAGCTGACTCTGGGTGGTGAACACAATGTGATTTATGGATGATGTGATACAGAATTGCATACCTGAAATCTATGTAATTTTACTAACAATTGTCACCCCAATAAATTAAAAATAAATTAAAAAAAAAAAAAAGATTAAAGTGTAGGGGACAAGATGAGTTAGGAGGCTATTGCAATAATCTAAGCAAGAAATAATAGCCTTAAGGACCAGGGGACTAGTGGTGACAAGTGTTAAAAAATTATGTACTTTTTAAGATAATAGAGCCAATGGGATTTGCCGAGGGATTAGATGTGAAGTGTATGAGAAAGAAAGGGGTCAAAGATAACTCTGAGGATTTTTTCCTAAGCAACTGAAAAATGGAATTCTATTCCCTGAGACCAAAAAATAAATAAATAAATAAACAGAAGAGGAACCAGGTGGAGTGGGGAGTGGAGGTAGTAAATCAGGAGTTTGATTATAGACACACCCATTAGACTTCCAAGTGGCTAACATAGCAGTTGGATATACCAGATTGGTGCCCAGGAGAGAGGTCCAGAGTACAGATATACATTTAGGAGTTACTACTATATGGTTGGTATTTGAAAGTATGTAACTGGATAATATCATCAATCAGGGAAGTGGAGATAATGAAGAAAAGATGTGTAAAGATTTTACCATGGAGAACTCCAAAATTAAAAGATGGGTAAAGTAGAAGGAGCCAGCAAAAAAAAACTAAGAAAAAGTGGCTAGTGAGGTAAGAGGAAAACCAGGATAATATGGCATCTTGGAAGCCAAATGAAGAAAGTGTTTCTAGAATGAGGGAATGATCAATTCTGCCAAATTGATGCTGCTGATAAGACAAAAACTTAGAATTGCCCAGTGGAATTAGCAACATGGGTGCCACTGGTAACCTCAAGGAGAGAAGCTTTGGTCATGTAGATGGTGTAAGAGAAGGTTTAAAAATATAAATAGCACAGACTTGTGGATAGCATCTGAAATAGGAATTGATAAATTTACTAAAATTAGAGTTATGGTTACACTTGGATTGTTAGCTATGGTTTTATTTCTTTACATAAGGTTTTTTCATTGACAATTAGCAAGAGATAAAATAGGCATCTTCCCCTCATATTCAACACTCAATAGATATTGATTGAATTAGTAGGTATGATTTCACATTCTAACACTTCCTAGCAAGGGCTATCCTTATTGAATCAACATACTAACAATATGACATGAGTCAAGAACACAAATGGTGTCCTTAAACTAATTAATTATCTTTTACAATGGTACCTATAAGATCTCAATCGATGACTGTGTTAATGTTGAAGTAAGATAATATTAATTCTAGTCCAGAATCCTAACTCCCATTTAAATAATATTTGCAAGTTCCTAGTTAGGCAGTGGGAAAAAAATGTCATTTATGACAGATGGCACTACTATATGACATTTTAATCAAAGAAACAACTGTCCTTTAAAACTCAGCTTTCAAAATTGATTGATTTTTTAAAAAACAGTAGCAGGAAGAAAAATAGCCCATGGAAATAATGCAGTCCAAATATACCAGGTTGGGGTAGAAAGTATCTTCATGTGAGAATTGCATACTAGATGGAGATCAAACATGAAGGAAAAGCAGAAGAAAATGTTGTAAGAGATAATGTTCATAGCTCCATTCCAATGGATTCTGTGAATAAAGAAACAATTGTGAATCCTGTTGAAGTTTTTCTGCCTCAAGCCATTATGAAGGGTGTACAATATTCTTTTTTAAAAAAATAGAATTAAATTAGATTTTTCAAAGCTTCACTAATCCTGCCTCACGTACAGATTTTTGATTACATATTTAAACACTTCTAAAATTTAGAGTAAACATTTTCACTCATTTAGACAAAGCGCATCAGAATGAAATTTCACAAGCAATACATTCACTAGAAAGTAGAGTGTAAGGAGAGAAAACTCCAATAACTAAGGGGAGAAATACAATCAAGGTGATATACCTTTATCCTCAAGAAAATAAAAAAGTGTGATAAATGAGGGTGATAAAAGACATTTATAAGCTGCAAATCATTTGCTTTGATTTCCTATCTACCAAATAATTAAAAATATAGGTAAAAGAGATCCAAAATGGCAGAGTGGACAAACACTGTGCCTGCATCCTTCCATGAACACATTAAAATTACAACTAAGTTATAGAACAATCAACCTGGAGAATCATCTGAAGTCTAGCCAAACAGAAGTTTTGTAACTAAGGATATAAAAAAGAAACCATGTCAAGACTGGTAGGAGGGGCAGAGACGTGAAACTGGCTGGCCCCAAACCTCCATGTGGTGGTTGAGAATTAGGAGGGATATCTCAGCCACAGAGATTCCCCCCAGAGGAGTAAAGGACCAGGATCCCCAGCCCAGAGTGCCAGGAAGAGGAGCCCCCACAAGTGGATGTGAAAAACAGTGAGGATTCCCACCATCTGCGTGGGACGGAAGGCTGGGGAAAACCCAGACATCCTCTTAAATAGCCCGCACGCAGACTCACTCACTCAAGGCACTTACCCTAGAGGGATGGTGAGTCGGGGGGGGGGGTGTGCGGTGTAAGAGGCATATGGGGTGGCAGACTGAGGTGTTTGGCTTCAGGACAAGGGCTGACAATGGGCTGACAAGGGCTGACAGAGGACAGTCGTCATTTTCCCTGAGGGGGGCTTCCTCCAATGCAGCCAGCAAGCAGGTGCCATCTTTTCTGTGTTGATTCCTCCCCACATGGTCAAATCTGAATCTGATTGGTCTAGTGATCACTGCTCTACCCTGCTGACTCACTGGAAACCTGCCCTACCTAATTCCCCCAACACAGGAGGCACTCTTTCCACGAGCAACCAGCCCCACCTGAATTGCATTTTTTTCTTGGAAAACTATCAGAGTCCATGGGTGCCAGGTGGGTAATGACTGGCTTCAGTGTGCTCTGAGACTTTTGCTAAGTAGTTCCAGGCTCGGCATTGGAACGAAACCAGAATCTACATTAACCTGGTGATCACAACTCCTCCCACTCTAGTGACTACCTGAGACCCTGCTTTCCCCAACTTGTGTACCATATGAGGCTTTGTCAGTGGCTGAACCTTAAGGGAGCTAGTAGGTGGCAGCAGGCCTTTGAATTTCCTGGGTTTTTGTGGAGCTAACCCAGGCCCAGTAATGGTGGCAGATGTTGTCAGTTCACAGTGTGGACTCTCCCATATGCCTCCAGGTTTAGTACAGGCAGTGAACAAGTGCAGATAGTTTTGTACCTCCTACCAGGTAGTCCTTGGGCAGTCACAAGCAGTGGGTGACCTGGGCCTGCACCGGAACCCCTCCCAAGAAGCCCCAGAACCAACATACTTGGAGGTTGGCTTCAGACCACAGCAGAGTACTGCCCAATTAACTCCACAAGTTATCTGAAGAAATCCAAAAATGCTACTTCAAGGGGACATGTGCATCCACATGTTTTTTGCAGCATTTTTTACAATGGCCAAGATGTGGAGGCAGCCTGGGTGTCTGTCAATGGAAGAATGGATAAAGAGGAGATGGCCACATATGTACATTCCATATACAATGGAATGTTGTTTGGCCATGGAAAGGAATGGGTTCTTGCCATCTGTTGCGGCATGAATGGACCTGAAGGGTATTGTGCTGAGTGGAGTGTCAGATAGAAAAAGATAGATGCAATGTGATTTTACTTACATCTGGAATCTAAAGAACAAAATAAACAAACAAAAAGAAACAAACTCATAGATACAGAAAACATTTTGATGGTTGCCAGATGGGAGGGGGTTGGGGTGTGGGTGAAAGAAGGGTAAGTGATCAAGAAGTGTAAATTGGTTGTTACAAAGTAGATATGGGGATGTAGTGTGTAGCATAAGGAATATAGTCAATAATATTGTAATAACTATGTATGGTGTCAGATGGGTACTGGATTTGTTGGGGTGATAGATGGGTGGGCATTGGGGTAGGGTGAAAAAGGTGAAGGGATTAAGAAGTACAAATTGGTAGTTACAAAATAGTCATGGGGATGTAAAGTAAAGCATAGGGAATATAGTCAATAATATGGTAATAACTATGTATAGTGCCAGAGGGTACCAGGCTAGTCAGGGGGATCATTTCTTAAATTATATAAATGTCTAACCTCTATGCTGTACACCTGAAATTAATATAAAATAATATTGAATGTCAACTATAATTGAAATTTTTTAGAAGGGAGGGAAGGTGAAGGGGAATAAGAGGTTCAAATTTCCAACTATGAAACAACTAAGTCATGAGGATGTAATGTACAGCATGGGGAATATAGTCAATAATATCCTGATAGCATGGTATGGTGTCAAATGGTTGCTAGATTTATCATGGTGATCAATTCTTCATAAATGTATATAAATGTTGAATAACTGTGGTGTCTACCTGAAACTAACATAATATTGTATGCTAGCTATATTTTAATACAAATCTGTAAAAAAATAAAATTAAAATATGGGTAACTCTTATGTAGGCAGAGAACATCCTTGAATCTTTAGAGGAAAATTGACATTAAAAAAATAATCACAAGATATTATTTGGAGAGATGAAAAAAATTATAATAAATTTAAACCATCTATATATTTTTAAAAAAGAACACAAACTATTTGGGGGTATTGTTTTAAATTGAGATATAATTAACATATGACATATTAGTAACATACAACATTATATTATTATAGAACATATTAACATTATATTAATTTCAGGTGTATAGCATATTGATTTGATTTATGAATGTATTGAAAAACGATCACCACACCAAGTCTAACAACATTCATCATGACAACATAGTTACAAATTTATTTTCATGTGATGAGAACTTTTAAGATCTACTCTCTTGGAAACTTTCAAATACACAATATAGCATTATTATCTATACTGGTAGTCACCATGCCTTATATTACATCCCAGGACTTATTTATAACTAGAAGTTTATGCTTTTTGACCACTTTCACCCCTTTCATCCACTCTTCAAGCCCCTCACCTTCAGCAACTACCAATCTGTTCTTTGTGTATCTATGCAGTTTATTTTTAATATTTCACATATAAATGAGATCATACATCATTTGTTTTATCTGTGTGATTTACTTCACTTAGCGTAATGCCTTCAAATTCCATCCAGGTCTTTGCGAATGGCAGGATTTCCTTCTTTTGTGGCTGAATAATATTCCATTGTATATATACCATATTTTCCTTATCCATTCATCCATTGATGGACACAGGTTTTTTCCATGTCTTGGCTATTGTAAATAACGCTGGAATAGACATGAGGGTGCAGATATCTTTTTGAGATAGTGGTTTTGTTTCCTTTGGATATATGAGTATTACTTGATTAAGTTTATATGTATTTAAAATAAAAGGGGGAGTATTCCAGGGTTCCAGTGTGTATCCATAAACAAATAAGAATAATAAACATAGATTCTTAACTATCTTAGTCTTAGTTTTCTCTTCAGCAAAATGAGGATTTCTGTTTTCTTTAGGGGGATTTAGAAAGAATTATAAAGCATGGTGTATATGAAATACCTGCTACAGACTCAGCACTTGATATGTTACCTTTATTTTTCAACACTATTATTATTACTGTAATAACAATTATAATTATTATTAACATAGTATCTGGCACGGAGTCATTTCTGAATAAATTTTAATTTCCCTCCCTCTGAACTCCGGGTATAAGAATCACCCTTTTGAAATTATCACACGGCTCTCAATAGAGCCAAAGGTGGGAAAGGGCATTTCTGACCCTCCCCCCATTCCCTATACCTGCCCTGGACTCTTTCAGTGCAAGTTAAACTCATATTTTCCAGAACTGTCAGCTCCCCTAAAAGTCCTTGCAGTCTGAAAACATTTCATCCAAAGGCAAAAAAAATCTTACATATTCCAATAGCCCCTATGACATCATTAAATTAGAATAAATTATAATGAAAGAGTTTCTCAACTCATTCCTGCATTTAAATAATCAAGAATATTTATTCATGGCCAGCCCGGTGGCTCAGGCAGTTAGAGCTCCGTGCTCCTAACTCCGAAGGCTGCAAGTTCGATTCCCACATGGGCCAGTGGGCTCTCAACCTCAAGGTTGCGGGTTCAACTCCTTGAGTCCCGCAAGGGATGGTGGGCTGTGCCCCCTGCAACTAACAACGGCAACTGGACCTGGAGCTGATCTGCGCCTTCCACAACTAAGACTGAAAGGACAACAACTTGACTTCGAAAAAAGTCCTGGAAGTACACACTTTTCCCCAATAAAGTCCTGTTCCCCTTCCCCAATAAAATCTTAAAAAAAAAAAAAAAAAAACAACAATATTTATTCAGCACCTAGTCAGTAATGGACTTGTTTCTTGAGATACAACCATGAATGAGACAAAGTTCCCATTCATAAGGAAGGTTTAATCTAAATGAAGGTAAATATCATTTTAATATAATATAACTATTATAATAGAATAATAGAGAAAGGCAAAGAATACTAGAGCATCACAGAGGAAGGGCACAAAGCCTAGTAGAGGAAGCTCAGGAGAGCTTTCCAGAGAAATTGGGATCCACACCAGGGCCTGAGGGGTAAGCAGGAGTTAGCAGGGGAAGTGGAGGCAAAAGGAAGAATATTCCAAGCAGCAAGAACAGTATGTGCAAAGGTGCAGAAGCAAATGACAGCACAGGGCCAGCTTTATGGGAATGCAATCTGTCCACTGGGCCCCATGCTCAGAAGTCACCCACCCTCAGACTTGTTTAATAATCTGCTCTCACTATCTTTAAATTCTTAACAACTTTATCTTTGAACTTGCGTTCTGTAAGTATAGTCCAATAGGACAATTGGGTGTGTGTGTGAGCAGAGAGGGTTACTCACAACACGCAATGGGTGTCCACCCATTGCTGCTCCATCTGCCTATAGCATTGATCTGACAGCCCAGAATTCCAGTGGATCCACAATATGTGGAAGTTCAGAGAGACTAAAAGCAAACACAAAATAAATGTTACATCTTTGATTGAGTAGGGCCTCTGACAGCCCCAAGAGGCTACACTTTCTGTTCCAACAAGAACTTACTTCAAACGCAGAAAGGAGGCAATGGTATCCTAAGAAACATCAGTGACCAAGGACCCTTCTTACTGTCACTCCTCTGTTTTGGGCAACCACTTAAGCTGAAAATGGTTAACTTAGAAAGAAAGGGGGGAAAAGAGTAACTCATGGATCTTTTTCATGTCAGTCCTTTCTTACTCATCAGTAAATGAAGGTGGAAAGTGAAGTGTTGGTAGAATGTGAGTGTTTCAGAAAGTGGAAGAAAAACAGTTGAGTTAGGTTTGTGTACAGAAGAGAATCAAATTAAGGTCTGACAATTACATTCACGAATTTGTTGCAACGATGTTGCTAACCTTTTTTGATATCAGAGGGATTATTCATTATGAATTTGTACCAACTGGACAAACAGTTTACCAAGTTTGCTATTTGGAAGTGCTGAAAAGGCTGAATGAAAAAGTTAGATGACCGGAACTTTTTGTCAACAATTCATGACTCTTGCATCATAATAATGCACCAGCTCACACTGTCTGCCAGGGAATTTTTAGCCAGCAAACAAATAACTGTATTGGAACATCCTCCCTACTCACCTGATCTGGTTCCCAATGACTTCTTTCTTTACCCGAAGATAAAGGAAATATTGAAAGGAAGACATTTCGATGACATTCAGGACATCAAAGGTAAAACGACTACAGCTCTGATGGCCATTCCAGAAAAAGAGTTCCAAAGTTGCTTGGAAGGGTGGAATAGGTGCTGGCATCAGTGCATAGCTTCCCAAGGGGAGTATTTCGAAGTAGTGATATTCAGCAATGAGACATGTAGCACTTTTTCTAGGATGAGTTCACAAACTTAATTGTCCGACCTCGTATACGCATGAACAAACTATGAAATACAAATTGTGTAATTTCAGTGATTCAACATAAAAGATAAATGCTTTTACATTTAAAAAACTGGCATTGCATAATATAAAGATGAATGATACAATTCATGATAATTTAAAATTTTAATTTTTCCTTACCTAGAATGACTAAGTAGCAAATAAAAATCACTACTGTGTTTCCCTGAAAATAAGACCTAGCCAGGCAATCAGCTCTAATGCATCTTTTGGAGCAAAAATTAATATAAGACCTGGTCTTATTTTACTATAAGACCCAGTATAATATAATATAATATAATATAATATAATATAATATAACATAACATAACATAACATAATGTAACATAACATAATATAATATAATATTAGTATAATATAATATAACCCGGTCTTACATAATATAATGTAATATAAGACCACGTCTTATATTAATTTTTGCTCCAAAAGACGCTTTAGAGCTGATTGGTTGGGTCTTATTTTGGGGAAAACAGAATATAACAACTGGAGAGAGAGACTGAGAAAGTAAGAGAACAGCTTTATATTTTGTTCCTGCTTTTTGAAAATAGGGATCCCACATTCTCATTTTGTATGGTGTCCTGCAAATTATATAGCTTGCCATGTGAAGGCATATAAAGCTTGTGTGACATAAAAAGTTCGTAATTAGAGGATATACCATGTGTTATGTCTGTGGAAGGTAGGATGAAGGAAGGAGAGACTTGAGTCAGAAAAGACCACCTAGCAATCTGGTTGTAAGGGACTATAGGGGCTTTCTCTATCAATGAGAAAATACCAACTTTCAGAATCAAATATAGTTTATTCTGTATTTGAACAATGATTCTGTATCTTGAACAATGTTGGAATTGGGGCAGCAACCTTCTTGCAGTCCAAAATTCAAAACCCATGTATAACTTTGATTCCTCCCAAATTTAACTACAATCACCCTTTGGTATCCCAGTGGGATTGGTTCCAGGACTCTCACAGATACCAAAATCCACAGACGCTCAAGTCTTTTATATAGAATGGCATAGAACAATGCAGAGAGTTGGCCCTCTGCATCCACAGATTCTCAAATGCAGGTCAAAATTACTGCCTTGGATCCATGGTTGGTTGAATGGAGAGATGCAAAACCTGGGGATAGGAGGGTCAACTATATATTTACTGAAAAAAATCTGCATATAAGTAGACCTGCAGAGTTCAAACTTTAAGTTGTTCAAGAGTCAACTGGAAATGGAGATAGGGACCACCATCCCTGCATTCTTTCTTTACTGGTGGCACCAAGTGCCTGTGATGTGATGATTTTGTCTTACTGTCTTGACTAGTGGCTGGGCCAGGGGAGTTGTAGATGCTTCTGATGTTTCCCCTTGCCCTTCCCTACATGATAACTCTTAACACATGGGCCAGGACCTAAATGGGGCCCAGACAGGAGAGGTGGTCCCCACCTGAGTTGGATAAGAAGAGTCTCTGACAGCAGTGTAATTCTGAGAAATCTCAACCAGGCTGATGGTAAGGCCATGCACAAAATTTCTTCCTCAGAGCAATCCCATGTCAGACAGCTCTAGTACCTACACTGCACTCAGTCATTGGCTGAGGACAACTCAGGAAGGGAGGGTGAGGGTGTGGCCTGGTGTGAACCCACCTTGGATCTAGAGGTGCGGGAGCAGGTACTGTCAATCAGCCACACTACTCCGGGAAGATCCTCAGGGAAGAGATACATATAAGAATATTCATATTGCAGTGTTTATAATAACCCCAAACTGGAGACAACAAGGTTTCCATCAACAGTAGAATGAATAAATAAATACACAATGCACCGAAGTAGAGTGGAATGCTTTTCAAGAATAAATGAACCACATACAACTGCTGTGCATTGACGTGGATGAAACTCACAAACATGCTGAACCAAAACAAGGAAGTCACAGAAGAATAACGGAATATAGTATTTCCATGTATCAATTTCAAGCACTGGCAAAATCAAATTATATATTTTCAATAGTATGTACAAGGATGGCGAAACCATACTAAAAAACAAACCATTAACAAGTGTAAGGATAATAATTACTTCTGGAGAGAAGGGAGGGGAATCTCAGTGGGCTTCTATGGGACTGATAACACTTTATGTCTTTACCTGACAAATGGATTCAGCCCAGGGTGTTCATTTTAATATTGTTCTTTGAACTGTACATATATGTTTTATAGATTTACCCCCTATATATGATATATTTTACAGTAAAAATGTTTAGGGCCAACGCGGTGGCTCAGGCGGTTAGAGCTCCGTGCTCCTAACGTCTAAGGCTGCCGGTTCAATTCCCACATGGGCCAGTGGGCTCTCAACCACAAGGTTGCCAGTTCCGATTCCTCAAGTCACGCAAGGGATGGTAGGCTCCGCCCCCTGCAACTAGCAACGGCAACTGGACCTGGAGCTGAGCTGCGTCCTCCACAACTGAGACTGAAAGGACAACAACTTGAAGCTGAACGGCACCCTCCACAACTAAGATTGAAAGGACAGCAACTTGACTTGGAAAAAAGTCCTGGAAGTACACACTGTTCCCCAATAAAGTCCTGTTCCCCTTCCCCAATAAAATCTTTTAAAAAAAAAGTTTAATATGACGATTTCATGAGACACAAAGAAGACATTTGCTTTTATAAAAAAAATCCTTGCAGCAAGCCAGATATAGACAGATAATGAAAGCTATCAAACAAAAACCTGCATTAAGCATCACAAGTAAGAGTAGAACATTAAAATCATCTCCACTAGGGTCAGGAGAGGTGCAAGCATACACTGTCATTGAATATTTTTGCCTGTATTAGAGGCATATTTTTTTTAATAAATTTGAAAACATTTAACTCACTAATGAGTAGTTGGCACTTACTCCATTGATCATGTTGTCAAAAGGTAGACTGACATTCTCTTCACAGTGTGACTTGGTCATCTTCCCGGGAACAATTGTGAATATGCAGTGCCATCTTCCTTTTGTAATGAATTAACTGTGTCAACAATACTAATTGTTTTGAACTGAACTTTTGCAGTCTTGTGATTCTATTTCTCTGCTTCTTTTGAGCATGGGTCACCTTTTAGAGCTCCATGCCTTCAGCAGATGAAACAAGGAGGCAGTTTGGAATAGTGAGAAGTGTGTGACCTTGACGCCAGTCAGGTGTAAGTTCAAATCCAGCTCCATCACTTCCAAGTCAGGCATATTGCTTCATCTCTCCATTCTTCTGTTTGACACCTTTAAAAATGAGGATAATAATACCTACCTTCAAAGTAATACCTGTGGAGGGCCTAGATAAAGGCCTAGATGTAAAAGATGATCCAAACAATGTAGTTGTGATTATTTTCTTAACTTTACGATAGCTAGCTAAACTCCTGAAACCAACCCACAAAATGTTGATTAAGGCTCCTGGACAGAACCCTGGTGTGTTGCCACAGCACTTGTTGGCTCTGTCCTAGTCAACATGTGTATCTATAACTTTAGACATAAATAAAATTTCTAGATGACGTAAAACTACACGAGGTGACTACAACACTTCAGTGGGCCCCAACAACACCAGACCTAAAACCAACAAGTTGAAATTTGATGTGAATTCAAGAAGGCCCCGTGCTTGATCTTTCTGACATTTGCACTTGACATTGGACTAGCAGGGAGTCTTGACTAAAAGACCCGTGTGGGTCTTTTGATATGAACAAACAGCTTGTGAGAGCCCTCTAACAGACACGAATTTAGCTTACTTGACAAGATAGGCAGTGTCATGAAAAAAGCAACAGAGAAGAATGACGTGGCAAGTCCCAGCTGCAATAGACAGAAAAGGCAGCCCCTCCTCACTAAAGTCCCATTACCCTTCTCAGAGACCCTCATGAAGTGGTGGTAGGAATATGCAAACTTGGATCATATTGATAGCAATCCAATTTTTAAACTAATAAAATGTCTACTTCAGTAATAGTCCCAGGGAATAAGAACTACAAACACCACAAAGACCTAGTATTCCATGGCAACAATAATGTCGTTAAATAGCACACAATAACCAAAAGAACAAAAGCAAGAAGAAAGAAAAGGTCATGATTACAGTCATGGTGATTGCAATGACTTGGCCATATTCCAGCTTTTGAAGCTTCTCTAATTCATTTGAAAGAAAACTAATCAATTGCCTCTAATTCATTTGAAAGAAAACTAATCAATTGCTTCTGATTTTTTCCTCTATCTCCAAATTCTTTACATATTTTTTAAGCTTTTGTCTACACATTGCCACTAGGTGGCGCTCAAAGTCCACAGAAGCATCTTGGAACTACAGAAAGCAAGTAAATAAAAAGCAAGCAGCCGCTGACTGGTTTTTAGACGCAAGCACTAAACATTGAAAATATTTCCTCTCTTGTAGTGATGTATAAAGAAGCACGAATAGCAAAAAGAAGGAAGTGGCCATCTTTAAAAAGAAAAAAAAAAAAGCATCTCTGCAACTGAAAAAAAAAAAATTAAACAGCCAGCTAGGGAAGAGGTTGCTGCAGCAGTTTCAGAGATCAATAATGTGCAATCTCCTTTAGCTGAGGATATAATTGGCGGCTTACGATAATGACAAAATTGAGGTCGTTACCCAGAGGTTTGTTGGTTTTTTACAACCAGCATTTTTTTTCAGTTGCACAGAGGCGCCTGCCTCTCCTGCAGCTATGTTTTGCATGTGTATGCTGTGTGGATGTGTGAATCTTATGAGTATATGTTAAACACGTTTCTGCAAAGAAGGCCAGAGGCTGCCCTTGAGGTCCAGATGGTCTGTCTGGCTCCAGAACTATCCCCTTGGGAAAATCAAATACAAAATGCCTCTCAGGCAACCAATTATTGCACTGTTTTAGATAAGGCAACTTGCTCTTTCCAACCCTTTGTCAAACTCCTGAAAGGAAGGGCTGCAAACCAGAAGAGAAAAGAATAATAAGCTTTTCATTATCTATAGAGCATGTGCTGAAAGGTCCTTTGACAAGGAGAAGATGGAAATCGGGTGTGTCTTGACCAGCTCTAGCATTTTCTTTCGTAACTATGCTACCATTTTTTTCAATTTCTGACATTCTTTTCTTGTGCTGGTTTACCTAATACACGTTTAATAAAATATAGTTAGGTAATAACAAAATAGCTGGTGGTGCTAGGTAATTAAAAAAAATAGCTGACACTTAATGAGCTTTTATTACATGTCAGGTGCTGAACAATTTACCTCCTCACTCCTTTTCATACTCACAACAACCCTATGAGGAAAGAATTATTATCGTCTCCACTTTGCAAGTGAAGAAATGAAGCCTCAGCAGGGGTAATTAACTTATGTAAAGACACACAGGCAGAAAATGGCAGTGCCTGGCTCAGCATCTCTGCACCAAAGCACTTGCTCTTCCTTTTCTATAAGCATGTTTCACTGAGCTTTCAGGATGTGCTAGTTCAAGAACTCAGCCTGAGGGAGTGCCCCATCAGCGCTGAGGTCCCACAGAGCAGCACTGTGATCTGAGGATGAAGGAAGGCCAGTCCTGGCTGCCCCAAGGGAAGTTCGGCATCCCCTCTGCGCCCAATGGAGAGGCTCATCGGACACTCTTTTTTTTTTATTTTTTTTAAGATTTTATTGGGGAAGGGGAACAGGACTTTATTGGGGAACAGTGTGTACTTCCAGGCCTTTTTTCCAAGTCAAGTTGTTGTCCTTTCAGTCTTAGTTGTGGAGGGCGCAGCTCGGCTCCAGGTCCAGTTGCCGTTTTCTAGTTGCAGGGGGTGCAGCCCATCATCCCTTGCAGGAGTCGAAACCGGCAACCTTGTGGTTGAGAGCCCGCGCTCCAACCAACTGAGCCATCAGGGAGGCAGCTCAGTTCAAGGTGCCCTGTTCAATCTTAGTTGCAGGGGGCGGAGCCCACCATCCCTTGCGGGACTCGAGGAGTTGAACTGGCAACCTTGTGATTGAGAGCCCACTGGCCCATGTGGGAATCGAACCAGCTGCCTTCAGAGTTAGGAGCATGGAGCTCTAACCGCCTGAGCCACCGGGCGGGCCCCTCATCGGACACTCTTGATTCAGCCAACTTCCATTTCCATCCCAGGACAGTCACTGGAGAGTACCCCAAATCTAGTAAGACCTTGGGCAGGTTACTTAACCTCATTTGTGATTTTAAACCTTTGAAACAACAATAATACCTACCTGGTAGGTTGCTCTGAGAATTAAATGTGTTAATGGATATGATGCTTCTAACAGTGACTGGTACACTGCAGGAACCAATAAATGTTGGCCATTATCATTATCATTGAGATAGCATCTCCAGATTCGCACCCTCTTTTCTAATCACAGCCTCTTTACCTCTCTCCACCCACGACTACTACTCTACCATGAAAACATCTTTACTTCCAGGTCCCAACCTCTCCAAAGAACCTGGCAGCTGGCTGACAGACTGGTGTCACTAAAATACTACCAGGTATATGACCAAAAAAAAAAAAAAAAAATAGGCTCTCCATTGTCTAGAAACTAAAGTTTCTAGACCTTAGTCCAAAATCTACTGCTTTTCCACAGTCTGCTCCTAACCTATCTTTCCAAGCATTTCTCCCCAATTCTTTCTTTATTCCAGTCATGTCTCAGGATCATACCATGACTTTGTACACGCCATTCCACATGCCTTTATGTCCACCCCCATCCATCTGTCAAAAGTTGACTTATCACTTAAGACATAGGTTAAATTTTAAATTCTACCTTTTCCTGGCCTGAAGTAATTTTTTTAGTAGGAATTCAGGGGTTTTGTTTTGTTTTTATCGTTGTTGTTGCTTTTGCCACTCATATATTTCTCTGCACTTATTCACTTGTTTTATTGGTATTCTGCTTGTGTTTGAACGGCTTTTTCCTCAGGCAGATTATAAGCTGATTGAGCACAGGGACTGTTGAAGTTGTACATATTAGTTTCTGCAGCTGAAGGTCCTAAGCTGGTGTACAAGAGGCTCTGAAAGATTTTTCACCAAAACAAAGCTGGAAAGAACTCCTCTTCCAGGCTAACAGGAGTCTGTCTTTATGGTCCTGAAAGCCTGAAAACTTAAGTGGAAGCTTCTAGAAAGGTATGTGTAAGGTGCTTTCTTGAGGTAGTAAAGTAAGGTTGGACTTGCCAAAGGGTAAAAATAACAAACTTACAGACACCAAGCACCAAGCAGATCAATTTTTCCTGCAGGCTCTAGCCAACAAAACACTCTGGCACCCTCTAAGGATGTAATGGACACTGCTGGTACCAAAAAATATTAGGCATAATCAAGAAAGAACATACAATATAATTTTTAACGGTTTTAATATTTTTGAATAAATCTGGCCAAAATGTTTATAAAAATAAAATGTGTGCCTGCTTTAATTTACATGTCCCCTCTCCCCCTACCCCAAGGTTTGATTTTGACCTTCCAAACAATGGCCACTCTGAAGCAAATATAGCAAGAGAGCCCATGTCCTGGTGTACTTTTTGATACCTCCCTCCTAAATCTGAATTAATCAAATCTGTGTAGGCGAAACTACAGTGACCAATCCCAAAATCTCAGAGGCTCAATAGAACAAAGATTAATTTTTCACTCATGCTACATGTGCACTGCACATGGGGAGCCCCACTGCTCATAGTCACTCAGGGACCCAGGCTCATAGAGGTTCCATCATCTGGAGTGTTACCCTGGAACAGAGAATTCACACCAGCCCAGCAGTGACAAGTCATTTCCACCGACAGCTCCTTGCCCAGAAGTGGTCACGTGGCTCTACATACATGTAAGGGAGCCATGTATTATTACATGGATCTTTTGATGAGCATTCCTGTGTTTATCCAAAATGTCTTAGACACATTGCCCTGCGTTTCTCCTCTAATGGATATCAGTGTCTGTTGCTTCTGGAAAAGGTAGAGGAAACTCAATAATGTCCCTAAGTAAGTCACACAGGGGAGAATAGAGGGCCCTAGCAGACCACTTCTGTCCGTTTAGTACCTAGATCAGGAAATTAAATTTCTTCTGAGCCCCATCAACATCTATCTCTTTGAGTTAAAATAATCATCTAAGCCTTCTTTGATATTTTGATTAATGGAAGGATTACAGAATGTCACTACATAGAATGTTTTCTTTTTACCTTCTGAGTAGAGAATGTTCAGACAATAAATATTTGAGTTTGTTTGGACAACAGCAAAGTTAAAGACAACATTTTCATTTGTCCTGTGACATCATGGAGTTGTTATTTGTGGTGGTGGTGATTTTTTTATTACCTATGTCCTAAGAAAAAGAACACGCATTAATTAGAAACCCATAACCAGCTTTCTTTACATTAAAATGTGACATGACAGATGAATCCATCAGGAAATTCCTCTAATTTGAGTGAAGCCAAAACTCCAGGGACTAAAGGCAATAATCATTGCTGCTTTCTCTTGCTGATGCTTAGCTCAAGATGCTTATTCAAGAGAGTTAAGAGAAAAAAACTGTAAAATATAGGATTTTCAAGCAGTGCTTTAAAATTAAGAATGTTTTACATTTTCAGTCTGGTAGTCCTCAGTCCAGTAGTCACAATATCAGCTTTCTTGTTATCTCTGCTCACAGTTGTTTGGGATACAATGCTGCTGTAGGCCCAGTGCAAAGATTATTTTGCCCTGCTTTTGTGTATGTTTTGTTTCATTATAGACAGCAACCAGTCTTCTTTTTAATCTAATCTCTATCTCACTGTTTCCCAATCTTTCATGTCATGGCATACAGGGAAAAAAATGGGGTGGACTGGAGGGTTTTGGGGAATGTCCATATGGGACTCATATTTATAAGAAAAATATAAATTATCAAATTTGTGTAAAACTTTCAAATAGAATATTTTCAGATATTTTAATAAGAAATGTGTCAGGTTTTATGATTGAAATGGCAACATGAAATTCATCATCAAGACTTTAATGACAGTCTCTTCGAATTCTACCAGAAAAAAAAAAATGTGCATGCAGGCAATAAAAAAATTCTTAAAACAATTATTTCACAACCATTCATACTCTATAATATTTTAAATTATATGTAAAGGACCTAATGGCTTTCCTTTTATTTCACCAACAAATATCATGTTGAAATTCGTATAATAATGTGAATGGATTTCGAGCTTCCACTTTAGCTTATCAACTATTTCTAAATAATGTTGAAGTTATAATTTGCCGGATGCCCATGCATTAGAGCTGTCACTCTGCAGGTAGTTGGATGCCCCTAAAAACACATATCAGAGGCTAATGAACAAAAGGATCCCATCAATCTGAAGACAAATGTGCTCAGTCACGTACACCCTTCCTGCCAAGCATCCCTGGAAAACACACACTCACTCCCTAGCCTCATCCCCTAACTCTCCCAAAAGCTCCATACACTACTTGTCCACTAGGGGCAGCAGTGTCTCTGCAGCTGATGAATGAGGAGTTGGCAGTGGGGGACAGCCTCTTCTGGCCATGCTCCTTGCATAATGCTGTGGTGAGCACTTGTGTCTTCAGCCTCAGAAACCACAGGGCACACCCCAGAGCCCACTCTGCCCAGGCAAATGGTGACTACATCCCTGATGTTATGAGTCTCTTCCACATCAGAGAGTGGTACCAGAGACACACTGTCACTAGAATAACCATAATGTGATTTACATAGTTAATAAATTCTCTCCCTAATACCGAAGGTTAAGGTTTTAGTTCCTCCCACCATAACTTCCACCGAAGCAGCTGCCAACAAACCCTTATACACATACGCATCCTATTTCCTGCATCTTCTCAAAGCCACAGTGCATTTCTAGGTGAAGCCCAGGTTTCCTTTTTTCCTTTTCCTTTATCCCTCCAAAACTGTCTTGGACAAACCATGACTTCTGCTTAGCTTCCCAGTTCCTCTCCATTTCCCAGGCTTACCCCGAATGCTGGCGTTTTCTAATTCTCCCCAACATGAATGGCAATTGAAAAAAAAAGGTATATAGAAGGAAAATCGCACATGCTGAAATTTTACTTATTGTCAACTTAGTTGAGAATCAATTACTGTTCTCAATTTACAACAGAATAAATGACTATAATTCAAACACACTTTGTAATCAAGAACATTTGGAAAAAATTGATACAGTTTTTGTGCTTTCCATGTTGCTATCCTACTTTCTGCAAATATTCCATTAGTGGCTTTAAAGCAACAGAATGTCTCCTTGGGAAACATTCTACAAATTTTTAATTATGTGCCAAGCTTTTGGCTACTTCTTAAGAGACTCTGCCCTGACCCCCCACCATCACCACCACCATTTCCTTCACTCTCTTCCCAAAGCCTCAGCTTTCAAATCCTTCAGACTAGTGAGCCCTGGAAGTCAGCTTCAATAGGATAGTATTTTTCAGAGCATGTGCTTTTCCAGGGTTCGGAAGGGGAATTCATTAAAAAACATCCAACAGTTACTTTTTTTTTTTATGTCTCCCATTTTAACGTTTGGTGCAATAACTAACTTCTCTCTTAGCTGCAAGGAAACTCAGACCCAGCTTCAGTTCTTTGTGAAAACAGTATTTAATATTTACAATTCCATATGCTATATAGTTTTGAATAGGAGAATATGGAAATCTTACTTGGTTTTCAGAACAGAGAAACCTCTTTGTGTTTCTTCTAATTAAGTTCAAAAAGCAAGAGTCTGAAGGAGGTGCTGAGTGAATCAGGAGCAGCTGTATAGGTAAAGCTGAAGTCCAAGCTGCCAGACAAAACATCAGTGGACAATTCACAGTTCAGACTTCATTTATTTTAAGATGATGGTTTCTCACCCTGGGCTAATCGCCAAGAGCTCTCTTCTATTCAGTATCGGGAGAGATAGGTTCTTTGTAGGTAAATCGAAAACTCCATAACTTGAGAATAAATTGGAATTTGAAAGAAGCAGCACCAAACTGCAGAGAGGGGAGTCCCAGGGTTTCAGGCATTCTCAGTCCCTGTACAACCAAAGCTTTGTGTGCCCCATTTATCCAATTGTCAAATGGAGGCGGTGCCACCCGCCTTAACTTGCAGTCCAGAAGAGCTGAGCAAGATTCATGACGCTTGACACATTAGGCACAGAAAATTCTGAGAAAGTAAAAGCGCTCTACTAATGTCAGGTGCTTTGACATCAATCGATTTTTTTTTTCAAGTAAGCAGATTTATCTGGACTTTTTAAGATCTATGGTCCTAACTAACTTCTTCATGTCAGCTTTGTGGTCATTTATGCCTGGATTCTTTGGTTTTACCTTCCTGTTGGACCAGATTATGGGCAGCTCTTCTAGTTTCCTTATAGATGGCAGAAGCAACCCAAAACTATTTGGCATAGTATTTTCTCCAGAGGCCTCCCATCAATATAAGGATAACTAAGACATCAACATTTGGAATCTTATATGTCAACTAAGATTCTCCCCTATTTAAGACATTATCTCTCCAAATTGCATCAATGGTCATATTAGGATGATGAGATTATGGACAGGTCTCCCATGTAAAATTGCACAGTGTGTGTACAGATTATGGACAGGTCTCCCATGTAAAATTGCACAGTGTGTGTACTGCACAAAGGTGCCAACCAAGGGGTAAGGACTGACTGATACCCACTTTTCTGTACCATTTAATTATAAAGCCATTTACTCCAGGTGCTCTGCCTGCCCAGAGGGGGCATCTTTTTCCATTTGTACAAAGGCTCCATATAGGGTAGAGGTCTGACTACAGGTGATTACTCAGATTCTGACAGTGGGGGGCCAGAAGGGGAGTGAGGAGAGTCATGGCCTTTTCTTTCTGCTTTAATCCAGTTCAGCCACCTCTGAGGTTACAGAGGCCTCCAGCAGCCAGCCCTTCTCACCCCTCCACCTTCCCTCTCACATATTTTTCCTCCCCCCTACTCTTTATATCCCCCTCACTGTCCTTTCTCTTCCTCTCCCTCTCTCTCTCCCTCTCATTTTTTGCTGCTCTTTCCTCTCACTCCCCAGAGACAGGCTGTCATAGGAGCCATTCCCGGTCCTTAGAACCTCAACTTAGCAGATACCAAACTGAATATGTCGTCGCCCCTTTACTGCCACACAAACCTTTTCTGCTTCTCAGTTACTGGCATTCGTCCACCAGCCACCCCACCCAGGAGTCACATCCACAGTCATCGCTTTATTTCCCCCTAATTCCTCACAAATCTGTCCCTTCGTCTTCCCCTCACCCTCACTGTCCGTACTTCATCACCACGTCTTGCTGAGACAATTGTAACGGCCCCAATTCCTGATCCTGTCTCACACCTTCTCTAATCACCCTCTCTCTACTTGCTGCCACAATGATTTTTCTAAAGTGCAAAGCTGAGCATACTGTTCTTTTAATAGGACTTCTCAAACTCCTCTACTCAAGTATCCCTAATTTAAGAGGAGTGCTCAAGCTCGCAAGAGGTTTGGGAGGGGTCAGAAGGGCAGGATCCAGAAGGCCCCACTTAACAACAAGGAGTTTCTTAAGTCAAAATTTTTAATCCCATTTTTGCAATTTTTGTGTTCTATTTTATAATACATCAGGTTTCGTTTTGAAATTAAAATAACATTTCCCCACATCCTCAAGCAAAATTGATCCTGCAGGAAGGTGCACGTTTATCTTGTGGCTTCAGAAACCCTCAGCCCTTCTAGTTTCAGAAGCTAGAGTCTTAGCTACAATGCACTTTTTTTTGCATGTTATACAAGAACCGTCTTGACAGGTGTTTATTTGTCTCTGCAGCCTCAGCCTCCCAACCAGCTACCTGCAGTCCGGTCATACTGGACTTCTTGCCATTCTGTGACTGTCATACTGTTTCTCATGTCAGGACATTTACCTGTGCTGTTTCCTCATACTACACTGAACCCCTCTCCCATCTATCTACTTATCTTCTAGACCCAACTCAAGTAACACGTGCCCTGTAAAGCTCTCTGTGAGGAGCCCCTCCAGACTGAGTTAACCATCCCTCCTTTTACGCCACCAAAGTCCACATGTCCCCCATAGCAGATATCGCACTAGATTGTAATTGTTTTGTTTATGTCGCTGTGCATTCCCGCAGGGCAGGGTCTGTGTCTTACTCCTCTTGGCCTCCCCAGCACCATGCCTCACACATGGTCAGACGGGAGGCAAATAGGACCAAGACACTTCACCTTGGTCACCAACCAGGGTTCGTTTGGCTGATCTTAATGACCATGGGGATGTCCCTTTCTTCTCTCACCACTCCTTCCATGACCTCTGTCAAGTGGGATGATCCCAGATGGACGAGGGTGCTATTAGTAGCTGTCCTCTCCTGCTGAAGCCTCCAAACAAGCTCTCAAGACCTGACATGTAGTAGATTCTCAATGAATGGCATTTAAATATTTGAATGAACCAATGCAGCGCCATTATTCTATAGAATTAAACTGCATTTTCTCAATTTTATCTTCCAGAGAATCCTGCTGTCTGAATCCCTACAATCTAACAATGTGCCAGCACTGAGTAGACATTAAATAAAAGAACAAGTGAAGTATTGTGCTCATGTGTACTTCAGTGTTTTTTAAAAAGTGTATGCACTCATTGTTTTTATCCTGACACCTAGTGGGTTTACCAATCTTTAAGGAATTGGCTTTTCATTCAGAAATGGAATCTTGACAAATTGGTGATAACTGAAATTTTTTTGAAATCCTCATCTGTGACCAGTGTGATTTTTTTTTCTTCTAATTTCAAGCTCCTTTAGAAGTAGAACTTTTGGGTGGCTTTGATCTCTACCACAGCTAATATAATTTAATGGTTAAAATCCATGATCCTCAAAGTAAGGGAAATCTCTGTTTTTAAATACAAATGCTCAATAAATGTGACTTTGAAGCATGGCAGCTTTTAAGCATTCAGATAGAACTAAGTGAAAGTACTTGGTACTCCACCTAGGCTGCAGTGAGTACTTTGCTCATCGGTTTTCATGCCCATTTAGACCTGAACATAGAATGTAATAGCTGATGCCTCCGGAATTTTGGAGCAATGCCCACTTTTAGTTGAGAACAGCGATATCCTCTTCTGAACCACCATTCAGTTACAATCTGGCTGCCAGAGACTAATGAGATGCACTTTTTTTTTTTTTTTTTTTTTTTTCGGTAGGCATAAGCCAAGCAGGTAGAAACTTCAGACTGGAAAGGATTTTCTCTTTCCCAAACCCTAGAGCAGTGTTCTCCAATTTCTTTTTTTTCCTAATTGAAAACTTCTACCAGTAAAAAGTTGGTACATCCCCAATATATGCATAATTCTTTATAAAGTATATACATGCATTACCATACTAATGTATCCGTACTATTATAAAACTCATCAAAATGGGCATTTAAAGGGATGATATAAAAATGGATTAAAATAGAAGTTACATTTTCTTCCCTCACCTCAATGGATTGTTTTATAACTAGCCCACTGGCTGAAGGACTCACAGCTTGCTCTGGAAGGCTCAGTGGGAATAAGTTTCTCCAGGGTCAGGTCACTGAGCGCCTGTGGCCCCAGCTCACCCACCAGCTTACTCCCCTCAATTAATTATATCAAAAGCAACTAGCTTTAAACTTTTAAGAAAAAAAAAATTAGAATTCAACAATAGAATGGCGATTTAAAAGACTTTATTTCCATCAGACCCAGCTTTTTATAGTCATGCTAAATGCTGTATTTCATTCCAAATGAAAAGAACTAACTGCTGATTATGCTATAGGATAAAGAGAAAGGCAATAAAGCTGCAGTATAACCTTGAAGCATGCCAAAAATGGTACGGTAAGGAAAAGGGGGGTTTCATCTCACAAGGCCATAAACACTGAACAAATTAATTTTCCATTCCAGGAAATCAGCAGTCATCAAGCCAGCACTCTGCAAAATATTTAAGATTTGTGATAATAACAAGTACTGCAGTGGCATTCCGTGTGGTTTTCCACTTTGGCATTTCCCATTACTGTGGCCTACAAGGTAAGAAAAAAATGATAAGTAATTGATGATAGATAGAAGATAGATAGATAGATAGATAGATAGATAGATAGATAGATAGATAGATAGGCAAAATTGAAAATTGATAAATAAAATTGTCTGTAGTCAGCTGAACTAAATAAATGCTTGCTATATTTGCATATTCTCTCTTTCTGATATTTTACCCTGTAAAGTGAGATTTGCATTATGAAAGAAGCATGCCATTCTCTCTCCCAGTCTGCCCCCCATTACCTCACCCCTGTTCTCTTCATGCTAAATAAATCCAGCCTGTATCCACAAGGTTGCTGGCTGTTTTGATTAAAGGGGAAATGCAGCCCCTTCCCTGTACGAATGCCCAACAAAGGATGGGTCATTAGTAACTTAATGCCTCTGGTATTAAATAAACCCCATGGGTGTGCGCTGGGGACATTTCTCTGATTGGACTCTTAGAAAGCTTCTGGGTCCCTTTCAGTTCTCACCTTGGTTAATGCTTTGGCCACACAGCATGTAGCTTCTGAGGTGATATTCTTTGGGACCAACATTGTCTTCTTGGACCTAGCTGGAGTGGGATATGCTCTGGAGAAGCAGCAGCCCATGCATTGATAAATTGGGGCACCCAGCTTGGACAAGTATTTGTTTTCCTTTAGCTTACATTCTGGGCAACCTATCACAAAAAAAGGCAAAGAATAAATAATCCAATATGATTCAAAAAGAAACTATACATTTTTTCTTAGTATGGGAAGGTAAATATCCTTTTTTCAATTGGACATAAAATAGATAAATAAATACTTTTGACTACGTGTTAATATTAATACATAATCTCTATTTGTACTGATTAGAGTTATTTTCATGGGAAAACAATTTTTGCAGATATGCATGGGAATCTCAATAGTAGTAGTTTCTCTCTCTCCAAGCATGACTTCTGTATCCCAAGACTAACAGTATGCCTATCGAGAAAACACAACTTGACAGATGAAAACACCATGAGCATCTGAAAGAAGAATTTTGCCCAAAGGCAAAGTATTTTCCCTTTTAAAATCTGCTGTTGTTGTTTTCCCATAGAAACTCCAAATATTGACAGAGAACAGTATGTCTGAATTCTGAAAGCTTGGTGAGAGTAGAGAGCCCGATATTAGGGGGGCATCTGCATTTGGGATCTGGGATTAAAATATTACCACTATTCTAGAGAAAAACCATAACCAATAGTAGCTCATAATTTCATAGCACGTGGATTTATATCAGCTACTCTATGAGATTTTCCAAACAATACAGCAAAACAAATCTACTGCATAAGATGATTTTTGTTTTTCTCACTTGTTAACTGATGTGAAAATTCATCTACAAAGGCAAGGCTAAAATCCTCTCAAATCTTCTGGGAGAGATGTAAAAAAAAAAAAAACGAGCTAAACTGAACAAAGAGCATTTTCTGCTTATAAAACTCAGATAAAGAGTAATCAGGAATCTATTTCAGATGAAAATGTACAGGCTGCTATTTAAATAGACATGTAAGATATTTTCACTGTACATTTTTGGAACCTAATTTAATTGTATATTTACAGTCTCCAAGTGTCTAGATATGCATCCTAGGATTTACCACATTTGAAAAAGAAGTGGATATATAATTAATGGAGTGATTGATCTACATCTAGAAATGTGTGTTTTCCTTATTACTACAAACCCAAGTTTGGTCACACACCCTGCATCATAAACTCTCCGTCAGGAAAGGAATGGAGAATATGCAGAAACACAGATAATGTGGCCAGAATGACAGCTGCATGTTTTCTGTAGTAATCCATGGCCTTTCTGCAAAACAGACATGGAAAAACAAGTTACCAGGCTTCACAACAACCAGTCATTTTAACATTACTACTAATAATCGTCCCCAGGGTCTTGCTCCCTCTGCTCACAGCTCCCAACACACGCTAAAGCCATGTATTAAAAAAAAAAAAAAAAAAAAAAAAAAAAAAAATTGTCTTTAGAAAGGAGGTAGAAAATTGAATCTTCCCATTTCTCACATCAATCAGGAGAATCGAGCTTAATGATAACAATCAATTCTCTTTTTTAAATACACCATACTGTTAAGAAGCCTCGGTGTTCTTATTTGTAGTTAGTATGGGGGAGGGAGCTGAGGGGGATAGCTCGAGGGAGCCTGGTGAAAATGAAACAGTTCTGTATCTTGATTGTGATAGTTGTCACATAATCTGCACATGGGATAAAATTACATAGACCTACCCTCACACACATAAGGAAATCTAAATAAGCTCTGTGAGCTGCACCAATGTCAGTTTCCTGGTTTTCACCTTGTACTATGTAAGAGTTATGTAAGAGTGACAATATACTTTTCAAGATTTAACAATCAAGTTCATTTTTCTTTTTTAATTCTTTCATTTCCTTCCCCTCCTACCTGATACAATAACTCTGTTTTCTCGAGACTACATGCATACTTTGTTAATCTGATTAATCGCCAGAACACTGACTTGAAAGAAACTGTTTCAGCCTTTAGACCTCTGGATGCCGATAACCAGACTTCAACTCCCTTGCAATTTTCCACCAGATGACATACGAATCGCCCCTAAGACCGGTGCAAGATATTATCTTGAAGGAAATCAGAACCCCAGGATGCATTTTTTTTTAGATATCAGCACACCGGAATTGCCTAACTCCCCTTTTCCTTTGTTCTGCCTCTTCTTATGGACCTATAAAATCTTCTGACCATGCTAGGAATGGGGAAGGTGGCCTTTGAGACAGGAGTCCACCATCTTTCTGGAATGCCGGTATTTTGAATAAACCTCCTTTTTTTTCCACGAATGCTGTCTCTCGATCATTGGCTCATGAGCCACAAGCAGCTGAACCTGAGTTCAGTAACAGTTATGCAAGGTATTATTATTGGGGGAACTGGATAATGGGTACGCAGGACTTCCCTCTACATTTTTTTGTCACTTCCTCTAAATCTATAATTATTCAAAACAAAAAGTTAAAAAAAAAAAAGAAGACATTTTAGAATGAGATTTAAAATTGCATGTGAGTCAAAACTTATGGTTATTTTTCATGTAGACTGACATAATAAGACCATGTTTTTGTCAGACGTTTATATCATCCATACATCTCATAAAAATGATGTGTCAAACAGTAGAACTAACAGTTTATAATACAGAAAAATAGGCCCTGTAAGTATAGGTAAGTGTAAAACGTATGTATATCATTATTTCTACCTGATGTATATACTTATACACAATTATTGGTTTTATCTTCATCCACAATTAACACTGAATAAATATTATTCTAACTCAGTGGTTCTGAAAGTGTGAGCTGGAGATCCTAAATGTTTTCAGTGGGCCTGAGAAGTCAAAATGATTTTCATAATAATACTAAGATGCTATTTGTCTTTTTCACTCTCATCATTTCATGAGTGTTCAGATAAATTTTCTAGAGGCTACATGACATATGTTGCAACAGACTAAAAAAATAAATATATGAGAATGTAGCTATGTTCTGTTAGGCTAGTCTTTTAAAAAAATTTCCAAAATAGTAAAACAATGCCACTCTTCTCACTGATTTTTTTTGTTTTGTTTTGGAAATTTTCATTTTTATATGTTATTTGTGTTAACATGTGATGGATTTTTGTTGTTTTCAAATGAATAAATATCTTTAAAGTTTTTCTAACATAATTTCTAAGTCAGTAAGCATTGATAAGTATAATTTCATTTAAAAATTCTTTGAGCTCTTAAATGATTTTTATGAGTGTAAACAGGTTCTGAGACCAAAAAATTTGAGAACCACTGCTTAAGTGATATGCAAAGCCAGAAGGAAATTTACAGAATTGAAAAGTGGTTTCCTTTTTAATTTAGCATCATTTTTGTGCTTTGAAGTTGCAGCTCATATATTATGAAAATTCAGCATTATACAGTCAACAATTATATCAGAATTAATTCAGAGAGAAACATTTATAATAAGATTGCAGAATGTGAGAACATGAAGTCAATGCACATTTTAGAATTTGCTTTATGATAAAGTGAAGAGAAGATTGAAAAAGCAGAACCCAAGTCCCCATTGCTGTAGTTTTCAATGACAGAAACAGCTTCGTTTTTATGTTTTTTTTAATGAGACTACCCTGAGTAGAAAGGAATTAACTCTCAAATTCTAGGTGCTTTTGAAAACATTTTAATAAATGCTTTTATCATCCTAATCACCTTTAGGTCTTTTTTTGTTTTGTTTTGGAATTTGGAAGATAAACATTACGAACCAGAGCAGGAAAAATAATTATGTTCCGCTGGGATTTATGCTATTTTGCAAAATATGCTCAATCTAAATCAGATTTGCTCATCTCAGTCTCTTGGTATTCCAAGTGAGTATCCGGCAGACATCACAGACTCTATACATCCAACCACACTGTGCACCTCCAACAGCCACTTAACATGTCATTAGCTTCTGTCACCTGCCACATCAGAATCATAAGTCCAAACAAACGTGTTTTCTCAACTTGGCCTATAGGGCCTTCCTCCCCCTTCTCAGCTCATCTATCTCAGCGTCCTTTAAGGAGCTACCCAGCTGCCAGATTCACTGTAAAGTTTTCCCCCAACCCCAAAGCCAAAATAAATAATTCTCTCCACTGCATTCACCTACCTTAGATGAAGTTCCACAGTCTGTCCTGAACTCTAGCCAGTTATGGGCATGCTTGTCTCTCCATCCATGTGAAAGCTTCATAAAGGTAGAAACTATGCCCCTCTAATGCACCACCACCCTAGCACAAAGCCTTGCACAGAGTAGACAGAATTATGTTGCATTGGGACTTTAGAACAGTAATAATAATACCAATTAAAAGTTGCTAATGTAGAGCTGTCATTCATTCTAAGGAACAAGATAACTCTTAAATGGTAACTTAGAATAAATGTTTAACGAAATGAAATATTTTTAGGAAAATTCATTAGAGACAGTATATTCTCACTTAGCTATATAATTTATAGCTGGCTAATATGTGAATCTATAAGTGTTAAAAATACCACAGGTAGAAGCCATTTTATGTTAAGATATAAAAGTTATAAGAATTCAAAAGAAGGCATTAATAAAAAAATATATAAAAGCTTCAGGGTTTAAATTGGGTGTCTTTTAGTTTATATCAAATTATATATGTCCACAAATTTATATTCTTAATATAAAATGACTCTGTGAGGAAAAGATAGCATTCTTAAAAGTATAAAAGAATATTATTGCCATAATTTACTATCATTATTATTATTATTTAACATGGTTGCATATTTTTATTGCGATTATATATAATTTATGTACTAAATGATTTATAAAATCGGGAAACACTCTACCAGAGTACCATATTATACGTGTGTGTGTGCCTGTGTGTGTGTGTGTGTGTGTGCGTGTGTGTGTGTTTGTGTGTGTGTGAGATAGCATCTCAGGAATGCGATCTTTTCCTGACAGTCATATTATATTAAGAATATAAATTTGTAGACATATATATTTTGATATAAACTAAGAGACACTCAATTTAAACCCTGAAGCTTATATTTATTTATTTATTTATTTATTTATTTATTTATTTATTTATTTATATATTTATAGTTGACATTCAATATTATTCTACATCAGCTTCAGGTGTACAGCACAGTGATCAGGCATCTGCACAATCTATGAAGTTATCCCTCCAGATAAATCTAGTACCCCTCTGGCACACTACGTAATCATGCAACATTATTGATTATATTGTCCATACTGTATTTCACATCCTCGTGATTATTTTGTGACTACCAATTTGTACTTTCTAATCCCTTCACCTTCTCCCCTATTCCCCAAACCCTTCCCATCTAGCAACCATCAGTTTTTTTCTCTGTATCTCTGTGTCTATTTGTTTTGTTTACTTGTTTATTCTGTTCTTCAGATTCCACTTATAAGTGAGATCATATAGTATTTGTCTTTCTCAGTCTGACTTATTTCACTTAGCGTAATATTCTCTAGGTCCACCCATGTTGTTGCAAATGGTAAGATTGCATTCTTTTTATGGCAGAGTAAAAATAATACTCCATTGTATAAATGTAGCATGGTTTCTTTATCCATAGATATACTACTTTTTGATGTTGGAGTGGCAAAGTCATACCGTGGAAAGAATGTAGGCTAAGAGATATTTGTGTGGCCATCTTTGAGAAATACAATCTGCCATAGCAGTGAAAACTTAGGGGCAATGAACAAGGAGGCTTCCTTTTGTATCTCCTTTGCTCTGTTTTTATCACAGAAAAAAATCCTTGTAATGTTCCAGGATTGAGAAATCTATAATCCCTGCGTGTTTATCCTATTATTGAAAGATTTCAAGGAAAATTAAATGTTTTCTATATATATCATATATATGGGTAAATGTGGATATGTATATGTGGTATACATATGTTTATATATGTACGTGTGCATACACATATATGTATAGGTACATATATGTAAAAATTGCTCCAAGAATATGACAAGTATTCTTTACAATGTGACATCTTGCTCTTCAGTTACAATGATGCTGCCATTCCTCCCCCACTGACAGAGAGTGAGGCTTTCGGTTTTCCTAACGGTGTGATAGACGGTGTGACTCATCCATATTCTTCACAGCAGGAAGCCCAACTGACTCATAGCACATTTTTGAGATGACTGACTAGGATTAGAGGCATAATTCTTTGTTAACAAAACAGATAAAATCTAACTGACTTATAGAGGGTTAACCTAAAACTTCACCTCATTAGCCCATCTAATCCAACAAACTGCTAAGGAGAGGAAAAGTAAGCTGCCATCAGAGAATAATTAATGAAAAGAAACCTTGGAAAATAAAGCCTTTAATCTCCAGCAAACTGTCTGGCATGAGATAGATACTCAGTAATTGTTTGTTAAACAGAAAATAGGCCTGTAAATTTTAGCATCTTGCCTGGTCCAGAGAAGACAGCAATAGTCAGCCTTGATGAAAGATTTAAAGATGAAAAGTCACAAGGAAAGTAGAATGTCCGGAATCCTTCATCCCACCACCTTGCACAGAGCGGGCTCACCTCTACCTCCCACCAAATGACCACCTCTATCTCCAGGTGGACAAATTTAAAGAGTCTGGGGTCACGGGTCAGCTTGGAGTGGCCATGGCTACTATTTGCAGTAAGTGGGATTTTCCAGCAAGGAGTGTCTTCATCATGCTCCAGCCCTCGACCTCAGTAAACTTCCAGGTTCCCAGTTCTTCCAAGTAGACATTCCAATATTGCTCTGAGGTACTAGAGTGGCCTTGAGATCTATTAACACATTCACTGATAGCTTTCTCCAAAGATAGTGAGTGACAAGGGGTGGCTGAGAGAATGGAGGGAGGGACAAAGACATCCTGGCTAACACGCCCACAATCTGTCTCCAGTCCCCTCATCCATTCTTTGATCTAGAGAATTAATGTTTTCTCTAGCTCATAAAAAGATGAGTTTTGGATAATTTGATAGGAGTTCAACGTTGCTAAGTGCAAATTTTAACATCCAAATCAAACACTTGGAAGATTTAAAGACGTTGAGTAAGTACCTGCTATATGTCAGGCGGTGTGCCAAGTATAGGCAACACAAATATGAATAAGTGACCTGCTATCTGACCCAGATACAAAGGCAAATGGCTATGAGTTAGAGTGATAAATGCTGTAAGAGAAGCATTTGTAGAGATTGAGATCTTTGGTAGACTGGGCATATGAAAACGGAGAGATGAAAAACTAATGAGAATAAAGAATACGTGCTTGATGAAAAAAGAAACATGACAATAGTAAACATATATTTTAAGATTTTGATATTTGTGCAGGAGTTTCATGTATTCAATAGTCCTCATAATTTCCCCATCAAGTAGAGGTGGCAAATAGTTTGTCCCCAGAGTGTCCCAGTATCTAGAGGAAAAGAAAGCCAAGTACAGTCACAGTTCAGCAGCAGTATTTGGAATGGGATTTATGTTTATCAATCACTTAACAGTGGTTTGTGCCTTCACAAAATTTTAAAAGGGAGCCGACTTGTTTTCCAGATGAAATGGAGAGAAAAGAAAAAGGGGTTCCAGAGACAAGAGAAATATACAGCATAGCTTGTACAGCTATGCTTTTAGAAACAGGGGTTTACATAAAGAAGAATAGAACAAAAGATGACCTTAAAATATTTACTTTAAAAATAAATAAAAAGAGCAGGCAGTATCTAGAAGAAAATTGAAGGACTCACAGAATTATAAAAATAATTTTAATTCCTTTATGACCATTCTTATAATAAACATATTTTGAGAAACTTCTTAATTGACTAAATTTAAGGGGCTTATGATAAGATGTATATGTTCTACCTTACTTGTTATTTAAAGGCACTTCACAATGTTAACATAATTATGTTTTCAAATCTTGGTTTTTCCATTACCTTTCTGGTTTTTCTAGCACATCAGGACTTTTTAAGTTATCAGCACACTAAATCAGTAAGAAATTTTTATAGGACAAACTCTATACACACCATGAAATACTGTTTTAAATTCAAAATTCAAATGTTTGTTTTTAAAAAGTACCCAATTTTAAAGTTACCATTATTGCATTAACAAATGTTATAAGGAATAAAACATTGGATAGTGTCAATTTATCACTCAGAAAAGTAAAACATCCAAAGGCCAGAAAAGTTTTATATGGAGCATTATTATAGTAATATAAGAATCTTTCTTGCAACTTTTAAAATTTGTGCATTATATTTTGTTGTGTTTGTTTGAGTTATTTTCATGCAATATTAGACATACCAAGTCTCATTCCCATTTAAAAACACTAAAGCATAAAAACATATTCAATTTTCCTTGAAATCTTTCAATAATAGCATAGACAGGTGGGGATTATACATTTCTCAATCCTGGAATGTTACTTTATAAGGGATTTTTTTCTGTGATAAAAACAGAGCATAGGAACTACAAAGGGAAACCCCCTTACTGTTTATTGCCCCTAAGTTTTCACTGCTATGGCAGATTGTATTTCTCAAAGATGGCCCCACAAATATCTCTCAGCCTACATTCCTTCTACAGTATGACTTTGCCACTCCAATATCCAAAATTGGTGCATCTATCTTTGTACCCCATTTGATCTAGGTGGGCCCTCTGACTACTTAGACCAATCGAATATGGCAGGACAAACACTGGACCAGTTGTGGATGTATCTCTGCACTGACTTGGCAGTCCCTGCTTCCTGCCTTTTAGAAGCCAGTTGCCATGCAAGAAGTGCTACTACAATGAAATCACCATAGGATAGTAAGATCAAACCACGTGGAGAGGCCCTGGAGGATGAAATGCCACTTGGAGAGAGAGAAAGGGGCCATGATGTAATAAGTGAAAAAACCATCTTGGATGACCAGTCCAGCTAAGCTTCAGACCACTCCAGCACCAGGCCCTAAATGATCACAAATGCATGAGAAATCCATGTTAAGAAATGCCCAGCTGAGCCCATTCCACTTACAGGACCTTGAGAGACAATAATAACTTGTTTTACCCAATAAGTTTTTGAGTTTGATGCACAGCAATACATTGGAACAGCTGTTCTCTCTTGTACCAAAAATTTCTCCTCTGAAGTCTGAGATATGGGACCCCAATCTTGTCTCTCTGCCTTCTCCTGGTATTTTTCCTCTGTAGGGTATTATTTATATAACACATATTCAGTTCATCTATTAGGGAAAAAGCAATAAAGTGTGAAAAAATTTTGGTGTTAGCATTGTTCACAGTATCTGCAATACTGGATTTGATAATAATAATAACTTATACTTTAAAAATTGGTGGAAGAAATATTAATAACTTAACATATGCAGATGACATCATCGTACTGGCAGAAAGTAGCAATAATTTGAAATGACTTCTGATGAAAGGGAAAGAAGAAAGTGCCAAAGCAGGACTGCAGATGAACATCTAGAAGACAAAAATCATGACTACAGAAGAAATACACAACTTTAATATAGGCAGTGAAGACGTTGGAATTGATAAAGATTTAGCTTACCTTGGTTCAGTCATCAATTCCAATGGAGACTGCAGCCAAGAAATCAAGAGAAGGCTGAGACTCAGAAGGGCAGCAATGAAAGAATTAGGAAAGATCATCAAGATTAAAGATGTGTCATTAGAGACCAAGGATAAGATCATCCATGCCCTCATATTCTCAATTACTATTTACAGATGTGAATGCTGGACAGTGAAGAAGGCTGATAGGAAAAACAATTATGTATTTGAAATATGTTGTTGGAGGAGAGCTCTATGGATGACCTGGGACTCCAGAAAGATGAGTAAGTGGGTGCCAGAGCAAATCAAGCCTGGAACATTCCTGAAGGCAAAAGTGGCAAAAGTAGGAAATTGTCCTACTTTAAGCACATCACGAGAAGACAGGGTTCTTTGGAAAAGACAATAATGCTGGAGAAATTAGAAGGCAGCGGGAAAAGAGGAAGACCTAATATGAGATGGACTGACTCCATAAAAGAAGCCATAGGCATGAGTCCACAGGAGCTGAGCAGGGCTGTTGAAGACATGACATTGTGGACGTCATTCATTCATAGTCACCAGGTGTTGGAGCTGACTCAATGGCACGTAACACACACATAACATACTTTAACATAACTTCTACCATTAATTGAGCATTTGTGTGTGCTGGATACTCTTTTGGGCACCTTGAACACATAAATATATTCAAAACTCATGACAACTCTGAAGTATTGTTCTCATTTTGGCAGATAAAGAAATTATAGAGGTGAAGTAACATATACAAAGTCATGAATTTTGTCACTGGCAGAGCAAAGATTTTAGAACGTGTCTTTACAATTCCAAACTCCAAGCTTTGAACCACACTTCGCTATACTGCCTTCTAATCTTTTTTTTTTTTACAATGAAGTTCTTAATTGATTTTTTTCAGATGGCATATCCCTACATAAGATACTGACATCTTTTTTAAGAGCTACATTATGTGTCAGTTTAAATATAACTTGCCCATGTAATTTTTTATTTTACATATTTGTCTGATTTCATTTTCCTCAAAACAACCTTAAGAAAGCCACTTCATTTGGATAAAGAGGCCTTTTATAAATGATTAAATTATGAGACCTAGTATCTGGTAGAGTGGGAAAAAGGGGAGAAGTCTTTCACATACATTCCCTGTTTGATTCTCTTTACACTTCTATGAGAAAAGGCATTATTATGGAACCTATTTTATAGACTAGAAAACTACATTTGAGACTAACCAACCAAAGGCACCTGGAATGGAATCTGACCCTAAGATAGTGCCTTCCACCTATACCACCCCTATAGCCTAGAAGAACACAGTTCATCCATTTCCTTCTTTAGGACATTGATTCACACACGAATCATGCTGTACTATTGTCTTTTCTAATTCAATTCTTAGTATTGCCCTTCATTCCACTCCCAGTTCAACCTCAGCCTCTCTCTCTCCCTCTCTCCCTCTCCCCCCCCCCGCACACTTTCCTCACCCAGTGTATTAAGGATGCTAGAGCATTTCTGTGTTATCTGAGTCTGATAAACCAAAGATTACTGATTACTTTGTGCAACATTACAGTGAGTAATACTGAAATGTTACACACCAAAACCAGAATTTGCAAGGGTCATAAGTCGATAGCAAACTACTCCAGGATTCATAATCTATAAAAATGCGACTTTGGTGCTATAGGTCACGCCATTCTCAATGGAACTATTAATTGATTCCTGTACATTTTCTCTTCATGGAAGTAGATTATCTTGGTCTACTTTCGAATAAGATGCCCATTACCTTCTAGTTTTACTATTTCTATTTCCCAGTTTTCACTTTGAGTTTTCATGTAAATGTGAGTCCCACATTACAAAGAAATGTACGATGAAACTGAGAATCTGTTCTGGAACATAATCAACTGCTTTTCTAACATTGCTCACTTGTTATCTTTTTCATCAGGAAATGCTAAGAAACATGACTCAAAATTTCAACAACTCTATTACTGCAAAAAATTTAAATCAAAACCAAAGTTCAAGTGAAATGAAAATGCACAAACTTTTCATAAATGGTGATTGTTCTTATCTTTTTAAAATAATTCAAGACAATAGCAAAGTATTATAATGCCATTTGCGTGACATATTTTGAGTAACTGAATTGGTGTTAAGTCAAATAAATAGTGAACAGACATCTTAAGAAACTTCAAAATAGTCCTCTGTTCTAATGTAAAACATCTTACTTTTGAATGGGGAAAGGATTGTGGAGCTTAGGAAACAAAAGTTCCTATGAAGATGAAATGGAGCTTCTGTATTCCAAGGGACTATCATAGTGTCAGCCCATAATTCTTCCACGTGCTTAAGTCCTGTTCCTCAACACTAATCAGCAGAGACAAAAAGAGCACTTTTCTTTTCTAGTCTCTATTTTCCAACCAGCTGCCATTGCAACACCCATTGATGCAACTATGACTAAAGTTAGCAAAAGTTTCCTGAAAATCTCATTGGAACAAACTAATTAGACTTGGGCATGTGATTTAGAATTGTAAGGTCATCGGTAATAGTTGGAGAAATACTACTGACTCTTATTTTTGTAGTATTTTATGAAAGATGGAAATGGAAATAATGTTGTTCAAGAGATTTCGTGTTACTATTCAAGTCTACACAAGAACATCCATTCAAAAGCTATCAGGAACTATGGTCACTCAGCTGAAGAGGTGAGCTGCTTTATCGGTGGGCAGCTTGAAGATACAGTTATGAATCATTTAAAAACTGATAATAAAACAATATCAGCAACTTACATAATGTCTACTCACCCTCTACCTGACCCCTAGAAGCCACTCGTAAGAATGCCTTTCAAATGACATCCAATATTTCTTGAGGAAAATCAAGATACTGGCATGCACTCATGCATCTCAACAAGAGACGGTTGGTTTCTGGCTTCTATTAGATAACATCTTAGCCTGTGATCACAGACCACAATTTTACAGACTGCCTCCCAATTCAGTCATGAGTGTGCTGAAAAGAGAATATGTAAATGCCTGTCCCTCTTCTTGCTAACATTTATGCACAGCTCCCCCATATTCTCAAATATTTTACTCTTCACTCAATTAAAATCCCCCAAATTGTTTCATTTTATATTACCTTTCTCTGGACTTTTTGCAGGATGTGTTCAGAGCAGTTGATTGTGGATCTGAAGAGGGATTTTAGCTTTGTCTTGTGATTTCTCAGTGACTGCAGTTAGTAAAGTGCCAACCTGCTTTTATACCAGCAGAGTAATAAAAACTGCACGTTCCCACCTGCACCTAAGCCCAGGGATCAACAGTAAATTCCATCCAATGATTGAATGGTACTTCGTGTAATTACCATGACATCAATTTGATCTTATCTTGTTTCAACCCTTAGATCATTTTTTGTTTTGAGCCATTTTCAGGCGGTGATGACCGCAAGGTCAGCCTATGAAACTAGAGTATGCTGTCATTTTCTACGTAATTCTATCAAGACTTAACACACAACATCCTGAAAGTTGACACTTTCCTATAAACAAGACCCTGTGAGTATCACATTTAATTAGCTAAATACCTGATGTTTACTTAAAACAGGAGAAGAGCTGTAAATTTCAGGTAATAGATACAGAGTTGCCAGGCTTACGACATTATTCCAGTAGGAAACAGAAAAATAAGCACACGCCTATTTAGACTTTTCTAAAATTAAATGTATTTAATAAGGATGCAGGGAGAAGATATGAGGCAATTCTGAGAAGGACTGACTGGATCTCAATATTTGTGCCTTTTTATTCTCTCATTTCACTTTCATAAAGCTCAGTTTCTTCCTAAACAAAAAATATACATGTCATGGCTTGCCAGCTGTGGGACACTTAACTCCAAGATTCCCAATACAGTGTCTCTCTAAAACCTAGCCAGTTCCTCAGGCTATGGCTGGGGCTGCTTTTACCTACACAATGCTTAGGATCCTAAAACGGTTCCTGGCTCCATCTGCTCTGCTCAGTGTCATTTCTATAGGGACAAGTTTAGATACAAACTACCAACAATTTCTCCAAGGAAAAGTTTAGAAGATTCTTGTGATACAAAATCAACTCTTGTTTAACACAAAGAAACTGACCAAAAAAAGCAAAGTTTTCTGTGATTTATTATCTGTGATAAATTCATTTGTTTCAGTTCTTACACCTTTTCAGATTTCCATTACCTACTTCCGATGGCTTCTCCCAGTATCTACTCAATGCATTCACCATTTCCTGGTGACAATTGATGTCACCATTATTCATGAATTTCTACCATTTAAATCTCAAAGGATTGGTAGTATACAGAGAGTGCCAAAAATGTATACACATTTTAAGAAAAGAAAACTGTATTAAAATTGTAATAATATATACGGATAACAAAAGGTGAATACAAGTCCCGTCTGACTCCTGCAATTACAAGAGGTGCTCAAAGTGGTTACCATCAGCATCCAGACACTCTGATTACAGCGAACTACTGTAATGCTTGAGCAACATTGACCAAAGTGTCTACTTGTATACATTTTTTTGGCACCCCCGGTATTTTCAAAGTAGCAGATTTGTGTTGGAAATATACAGCCTTCATAGTTTCAAGGGAAGGATACCTTTCAAGTCTTATAGAAAAATTCCTTTTCTTTCCCTCCCTTCCATTAAGACATTTCACTCTCCTTTATTCTATTACTCGTATCTTCCCTCCATTTGTCTTTCTTTCAATCCTTTTTTCTTTTCTATCTGGATGAGTAAGTAGAAATGACGTTTCTTGTGTGCTGTTATTAAATTATTTTCATTTGGTTTATGATTTAGTAATTGGCTTTATTTTTATTTCATATGTTTCTATATAAGAATTAGGAATACTGGGGATTCATATGAACCCTTTTATAGCACTTTTAAAAAGTTACAATGTTTTTGTATTCTTTTTAATAAACATGATGTGGCAAAATATATTACACAAAAGTTGTCAAAACAGTTTCTTCCACACATGACCTCTCCCCTCAATAAACCCCCAGTTTCCCTATTTTGGGGGTGATGTTTCTATTTCTTATATATGTTTCCTCACATATCCTACGTATACAAATATGTAAGTAAATTATACATGACTCCCCACCCCCATTCAAATTCGCCTTTAAATGATGAACAGAATACAAAAATTGGACGAAACTGCATTTGTGCTCATAGTTCAGAGAAATTCTCTGTTAATATAATATAAATTATACTTCTCTATATTTTCTAAAATGGCATATGTTACTTTTAATTATAATTGAGGAACTTAATTTTTAGTTAATTGGGGACATAAAATTTTTAATTTTAATTGAGTAAAGTACTATTACCAAAAATGTTTTTAAGTCTCAGTATGTTATGTTGCTGCTTTCATGTATTTTTGACAGTTTTATCTCACAACTAAGAGCTCTATTTTCCCCCATCTTGAATAACTGGTAGAGCTGGTGGGTGAAAGATCCAAAACACACCTCGTTCATTTACAGTTACCTCCTAGATGCTAAAATTTGGAGTACCCATTACCAAGAAGGTAGACTAGCTGAAGACACTGTGATGACAGGGCAAATAATCACACAGAGGGTGTGTCAGGACATATTTGCATAGCAGTATGACACACTGAAGTACAGGCTATACTAACTGCACGAATTTTTCCTAATGAAGTTTTGCCATTTACACACTGAATTTTTTTTTAAAAACCCACCTTTGTAAATGTTTTATATGCTTACTTGATTTGTTTTATCAAACATAATTTGATTTTTCTAATCATAAAGTATGATTCTCACAAACATTATGCTGTAATCAGAAGAACAGCTGAAGTATGTAAAATCTGTGCTTTTTTTAAGTAGCTTTTTCTTTAGTAATTTCAATGATATATTACATGATTTAAAAATTTTAATCAATACAAGAGCATATACAACGAAAAGTAAGTCTTCCTACTACCCCAAAATCTTTGCTCCAATTCCCAAAGGTATTCATTTTTAACAATTTCTTAATGTTTCCAGAAATTTTCTATAAATATATATACACACATTTTCTGGGGTTTTGTTGTACACAAAGAGAAACATAATACACACAGTAGTGCTCTGCCCTCTTGTTTCTTTTTAAACCTAACAATGTATCTTACTGGTTTTTTTCCATATTCAAATATGCAGATCCAACCAGACTTTTTAAATAGTATAAAGTATTGTGGATCATTAATTATTTAACCAGCCCTCTATTAATGATCATTTGCATCATTTCCAGTTTTTTTACTATTACAAACAACGCTATAATTATCATCCTTTTTCTGGTTACATGTATAATTATAGTTCTAGGGTACATTTTTAGAAGAGGAATTGCCGGATCAAAGAATATATTTTACACTTGTATAAAGACTGCTCAAGTGCTCTTCTCCACCCATCCTCAAAACTGATGTCATAAAATATATTGTATGAAATAGATGAAAAATAGTATCTTATTTTCATTTGCATTTACATAATTTTGTGCAGGGTTAAACATCATTTCATAAATGGTCATTTGTATGTTATTTTTCTGTGAAATGCCTGTTCAAAAATCTTTCTCACATTTTTAATTTTATCTTTAATTTTAAGTCTGATTTTTTTATTCTTTTGTATTTTTACCATACAATAGTTTTCATATAGTCAAATATGTCTCTTTAAGTTTTAGACTTGTTAGTTTTATGCAATGCCAAGATACTAAAAAGAAGTATGCATATTTTATTCTAGAATATATACAGCTTTATTTATTTTCAGTTTAGATCTTTAATTCATGTGTAATTTATTTGGGGGTGAGGAGTGAAGTAGAAATCCAGCTTCTTTTTAAATCTAAATGGCAAGTCAGTTATTATAACACCATGTAGAGAATAATCAATTCTTTTTTCTTCACTAATTTGAAATGCTACTAAATTCTCAAATATTTAGGGGTCTAGTTTTGGGTTCTCTATTATGATTCATATTAATAAATATGTTCACTAAATGGTAATCAATGTTTTATATTTGTTAAGATTATTAAGTATTAGATTTATTTAGTGACTATCTACCAAGTATAGCAACCAAAGTGTATTATCAAAGAGAAATTAGACATATAATCACATCTTTAAGTTGCTAATAATATGGTCGCTATAAATTAGAAGTATTAGGATTTTCCCTCAACATTATCTTTGACTTTTCATGAACCTAAGACAAAACCCTGATTTCCTAACCTCCACTCTACTCTTTAATGCTGTGTAGCTATGTTTCTTGTAGTATGTCCCATGTTTCATCTAAATCAGGATTACCAGGCTGTTTGTTTAAAATACAGATGCCTGGGTCCCATCTGGGACCTAGTGGGCCTGTTACTGTAGGCAGAAAGGACAGGGCTGTGGGGAGAGAGGGGAAAGAAGAGAAGGAGGAAGTAAGGGAAGACAAAGGAGGGAGGAGATGAGATCATTCTTAAGAAAAGATGCAGCTACCAGACCAGCCAGAACTATGTCGGTGGCCAAGAGCAGATCCAGCACACCATCTTGTCCCTGAAGTTCGTGAACTTTAACTAATTGTAAAGGATTATAATATTATTAGCATTACAGGGAAAGAAAACCTCTACCCCCTGTGTCGCCATGACAATTCCGACGAGGGCCAAATAAGGACCGAAAAAATCCCTCCTCCCAACGGGAAGTAGCGGTCAGCAAAGACCCGCCTGGGAATGCCAATCATGCCGCTCCTAAGTCTTGACTATTTCACGCCCTCATTTCGAAAATGATAAATTCCCAAGCCCCAACCCTCTTCAGCGCAGTGGCTATTCTCCCAGACTGCTCCTTCCCACCACACGGGGAGTGCACTGTCCTATCCTTTCTTTCAGTAAATTCACTGCTTGCTCAAGTTATTCAGGGCGCCTTTGAATTCTTTCCTGCAGCGTAACCAAGAACCTGTCCTTCAGCAACAGATCAAAATCTCTGTCAGCTGAGCAGAGAAATTTGCATTTTATATACCAAAACTTGAGAAGCATGACTGTACAGCATTGTTCAGTAAACCAGAAATGTAGTTAAGGAGCAATATGGTATGTTTTCATCTTCAGCTGCCTCTGTAGCACAACTAAATTGAAAATGGTAAAGTCATTTGTTCAGCTATGTGAGCCTCCACTCTGCACAAACAACTAAAACTCCCAGCAATGGGAATCTATGATAAAGATAGCCCGAAGCTCCAAACAACTATGCATGGTCACAGACACAAAAACAGACAGCAGACAGTTTCTTGGTTGAGATAAGCTTTGTAATCAGCAGCAGCAGGTAGGGTGACTGACAGTCTGAAAGAACATCCTGAGACGTGATGTCTAACACACAGGGCGGCAACAAAATCTCTCTAGAATTGATGGACAAGAAGCAGGCCAACTTGACACATGCAAATCAGCCAAGAATAGTCACTACTAACTATTTCAGTCAAAATAGTGTGGCCTAATCAATAATGCAAACATCCTTTTTTTCAGGTTAACAACCTCTGTCACTTGAACCCTGAGAGAGAGAAAGAAACTGCTGGTACAATTATTCATAATCTTCCCCTAGTATGAAATGTCAATAGGCAAATAATGCTGTGAAGAAAGGGAGGAAAGGTTCACAGTGAAAAGTAATTTGTTTAACATTTTCCCATTACTTTTTGCTTTGCACATATCTTCTCCCACTTCCATTTCAGAAAGCTTTCAGTAATGGGCTAGCAATGAAAAGCTTCACAGGAGAAATGGGTTTTGTGCAAGAATCAAAAAAGAAGCAATTGTATTGATAGAGTGGTTCAGTTATATTTAGAGTGCAGTATGAAGGGGGTGGGAGGGTAAAACCAAAAAGAACTTCCTACCCTAATTTTGCAAGAGAAGTCTTAGGAGACGTCAGATGTCACATGGGTTTGCCTAAAGCATGTCTATCCTATAAGGCATGGCTATATTGCAATGAAAGGTAAGGGTGCTACATTCAGAAAACTCTGTGTGTTTTCCCTCTTGTCTGTATAAACAGCTATGTGCAGCTTTAGAGACAGTGAAGAACTTGGTGGGAGGAAATCAGAGCCACTTTTATTAAGTAAAGGAGATTTCCTTCACATGATGCTTTCGGTGTAGGTGACAGAAATCCCACAGTTCCTACAAGAAGGAGCAAACAGGGCCAGTTGTCCTGGCCTAAAATCTGGGCTGCTAGTCAATGAAAAATATGAGGAGGTCTGATCAAAACATATGGTCAATGTTCAAATTAAAAAATAAAAAGGTCATTACAGTAAAAGACACATTGCCATTAATCCCCCTCAAAACACCCCTCCTCGCTTCGAACATACTTATCCCATTGTTCTTGCCACTTTCGGAAGCAGTTCTGCAAGTCCTCTTTCGTGAGTGTCTTTAGTTGCACTGTTGTGGCTGCCTCAATGTCCTGAATCATTTCAAAAGGTTTACCATTCATCGTCATTTTGACTTTGGGGAAGAGCCAGAAGTCGCACAGTGCCACATCCGGTGAATAAGGTGAATGAGGACACACCATAATGTTTTTATTTGACAGAAAATGCCATATACCAAAAGCAACGTGTGACAAGGAGCGTTGTCACAGGATGATTCATGGCACATTTTAAAACACCCCTTCTCTCAACCGTAGCTCACACTAGCGGACTACACTGAACAAGTTGAAATGTCACACACTGCTACTAAGGTTCAATGCTCCGCTTCCCCCATTGAAGATCCCTGCCTTTCCGTTGGATGACACTCAATAGCAGCATTCACTGTATTTTTTTTTTTTCTCACAACGGAAAGGCTCTCTGTCAAACATCACTTCTGGTGTCAGGCAATTTCTGTCAAATAAAAACATTACAGTGTGTCCTCATTCACCTTATTAGCCGAATCTGACTGTGGGCGACTTCTGGCTCTTCCCCAAAGTCAAAATGACCATGGAAGGTAAACCTTTTGAAATGATTCAGGACATTGAAGCAGCCATGACAGCACAACTAAACACACTCACGAAAGAGGACTTGCAGAACTGCTTCCGAAAGTGGCAAGAACAATGGGATAAGTGTGTTTGAAGCAAGGAGGGGTATTTTGAGGGGGATTAATGGCAATGTGTCTTTTACTGTAAAGAATTTTTTTTTTTTTGGTATTTAAACATTCACCATATTGTTTGATCACACCTTGTTATGTTTGAAGGGAAAAAAGGAGATGTTGTCAGAAACATTATCCTGACACCCTCTCCCCACATACCCAACTACTCCTACCTTCAAGCTCTAGCTAAATTAGAAGGTGGAAGGATTCTGTCTAATCTCAGACTCTAAATGTTGCTGCCTCAGCCTCATTTGGTTTAATCAAATTCCAGTCATTGTTCAGACAGTGGGAGACTTTGCTGCTCACAAATGTGCCTCCATCTTTCTCGAGCGATTTCAAGGCAGTGTGAATCAGCCCTAACCAACCAGGTCTTCTCCATACCCATACATTTCCCACACCCACGTCTCCAGGATAAATGTACTCTGGGATTTGGGGGCCTAATGGGAGTAATGGTTTCCCTACTTTATTTATCTCTATGCTCGATCAGATTCCACGGGAATTGTTTTAATTTGGGTCACTCTGTGAAACCTTGAAGCTGAGTTCCAGGGGGGAAAAGGGAGAAGAAGGAGGAGGAAGAGAAGGAGAAAGAAAGGAAGAAAAAAAGAAAGAAAGGAAGGAAGGAAGGAAGAAAAGGAAGAGGAAGAGTGGGATATGAAGAATTTTTATATACCTGAAAATTGCCAAAAGAATAGAATACCGTAAAATATAGCATGAGAGTTATTGATAAAGAGACAGAGAGAAACCAGTGTGGAAGTTGACTCCTAGACTTCAGATAATAAGATAATACAATCATTATTTGAATATGTGGCCCCTTCCCCCTATACCCAAAATACTGTGTTCTTTAAAATTAATTTTGTTTTGAAAATTATTTATATCCTTTGAGATAGAGACATTCTGCATTGGGTCCTAAAAATAGGGTTGGAAGCTCTGGCCTTGAGCACAAAGTGTGCAAAACTCATCCTGTCTCACAGCTTCACGTGAAATCTGTTTTGGACCTGGCATCTCCTTTGAGCTTCATGCCAGTGTCTTAGTTCAATACACTATCTATCACTCTGTAACCAATTACCCCAAACTTAGCAGCTTAAAACAACAAACATTATCTCACGTAGCTTCGGAGGGTCAGAAATCTGAGAACATCTTAGCTGGGTGGTTCTGAATCAAGATCTCTCATGAGATTGCAGCCAAGCTATCAGATGGGACTGCAGTCACTTTCAGGCTCAATTAGGGTGGAGAACCCACTTCTGAATTCACTTACGTGGTTGCTGGAAAGCCTCAGTTCCTCACTGGCTGTTGTACGGAGACAGGCTGGTTACCACATTGGCCTCTCCATAGACTGCTAGCAACAGGGAGAGAGAGAGATAGAGAGAGAGAGAGAGAGAGAGAGAGAGAGAGAGAGAGAGAGAGAGAGAGAGAACCCAAACCCAAAACAGCCACTGCTGGTGAGGATACAGAATAAGTGGAACTCTCACACATTATTCGTGGGAACACAAATGGTATTGTCACTTGAGAAAACAGTTTGGCAGTTTCTTACATCATTAAATGATCCAGAATTTCTCACCTAGCTATTTATCGAAGAGACATTAAAAGATATATCTATGCAAAGACCTGTGTATGAAAGTTTATACTAGCCTTAAGCATAAGAGCCAAAAACTAAAAATAATTCAGTTGTTCTTCGACAGGTGAATGTATATACTGTTAAGGAGAAAACCACAGACCCAAAATGGTGTCACTTGATACCAAAGCCCAGGATACCAAACCTAGATTTAATACCTGACTTAATTGATGTTTCAACCTCTCACAGAAACATAATCAACTAGTCTGGAATTTTCTGGTCAACACCAATCAGGTAATCTGTCATGTGGGCCCTCTCCATCTCCCCACCCCCAAAAGAAGGAAGAGGCAATCTGTGTGAAGAAAAACCTTGCTGTTCCCTTCCCCCCAAAAGAAGATGTCCTGGTCTAAAACTAACCCTTTCATTTCTTTTCTTAATAGCTACCTTACCCCATCCTTCTTCCTTTAAAAACCTTCCTCTTTGTACAACCCCTGGGATCACCATTCTAGCTGTTGGATGGGATGCTGCACAATTCACGAATCATTCAATAAAGCCAATTAAGTTTTAAAATTTACTTAGTTGAACTTTGTTCTTTAACAATACAAAGCATGGCACATCTATACAAAGGAATGCTATTTAGCAATAAAAAGAAGTGAACTACCGATATATCCAACAGGTGAATGAATTTCAAAATCATTATGCTAAATAAGGAAGACAGACAAAAAATGCTATACACAGTATGACTCCATTTATATCACATTAAGGAAAAGGAAAAACTATAGGGACAGAGGTCAGGTTAGTGGTTTAGGGATGGGATGAGGGGATTGACTCCAAAACTACACAAAAGAAATTTCTGTATCTTGAATATAGTGGTGGCGGTCACATAGTTGTACATTTTTATAAAGTCAATACTTAAACAATACATCTAGAAAGGATGAATTTTACTGTATGTAAAATAATAAAAATAAAGGTGGGAAGGGCATTCCAATCAGAGATAACAGCAAGACAAAAGATTTGGAAGCAAGACAGTAGGGTGCATGTAAGAAAGAGACTATAGCAGTTCAATATTACAAGGGCATAACATTCAAAGCAAGGCAAGGCAAGCAACGGAATCCTGATTGTTTCACTTGCATCTCTAACATTCACCTCAAACTCAACATAGTCAACACTAAAGCCTGCATCCTTTTCTCCTGGAAACATAGCATCTTGCCCGTTGATGTCATCTTCCTAGTCACTGAAACTCTAAAGCTAGAGTCGTTCTTGACTGCTCCCCTTATCTGTCCTACCCCATCCATGCAACTCTCCTGTAATTCCATGGTTTTGTGGTTTTGGTGATGCCATCAGTGATACAATGATAGCAGAAATGGTTTTCCATTTCTCTCACATACCCTTCTTCCTTATCCCACTACCCTCATATAGTTCAGACTTTTATTTCTTCTCACCAGGATTGGCATGTCAGCTCTGTAACTGGTCTTAGTGCATTTAGTCCCTCTCCCTTCTTGCCAGATGAGTCTTCTGAAAATACCAACCTCATCCCACCACTTCCAAACCAAAAATTGATCCAAGGTCTTTGTCAATGAAAAGACTCCCCTTTTCACTTGATCCCAATTCTATGTTTTAGGTGTATTCCTTAATACATGCAGGATGACAACATGCTTCAGAGCCACCATCCTGAGTCATTCATTCATTCCCCTCTGTGTGCATTTTCTTCAGGACAGATCTTACCGTACTCTCTGAGGCGCCCTCCCCTTTCCTCTCCACATATTTAAATCCTTCTCTTCCACCATGACCCAGCACAAGTCCTATCTCCTCACTCTCACCTCTCACTCTCAATAAGATTCTTCAAGTCATACTTTGTTCCTTCTCTGAACTCTGTAGCACTTACTGTTCCACCCCTTCGGGGTTTTAGTGGTCATATAAATAATGATAGGCTGCCTTTCTACAGCCCTTTAAAGACTTCAAAGCACCTCGTTATTCACCATCTGGCTTGAAGTCTTCTCAACGAATCAGTGAGACTACTCCTATTTCAAAGATAAAAAATTCTGAGGTTCTATAATGCACGGTGATTTGCCTCAGGTCATACAGCTAAGTAGAAGATTTTTAATACTGTACATTTTTTAAGTGGACAAATGAAGACAGAGCCAGAATATTGATTTAGCAATCAAGAGTAAGAAGCAAGACCATTTTTAATGAAGAAAAAACTATTTAAAGTCAGAAAAAGACTATATAAAGTCAGAATTGGACCATGATGACATTCATACAGGCTACACTTTCCGCGTGGCTTCCATGAGTCTGATAAAAGTCAGTAAAAAGCAAAATTCAATCTAAGCAGAAGCAAGAGTGGTTTCTAAAAGCTTAACACTGGGAAACTATACCTTCAGCAAGCACTTATTTCTGCTTTTGTGACTGTTGGAGCTGACTGTGTGGGGGAGTAAACTGCTGCCTAAAATGTGGAATTAAAATTAAAAAGCTCTGATGTATATTTTTAGAGAACAGAGACAATTAAAATTAAATGTAACTCAAAATCCAGTTAGTACAGTTGGCATTTAAATTGGCTGTTTAATTAGCAAAATTCTATATGATTAAAGTAGTCGCTTGAACATGACTTTCAAAGTAAAGCATTTTAATATGCTCCAGTTCTTAGAGGATCTGCATCTCTTGATCTTTGTGTTCCCCTCTGGAATTCACTCGTTCTGCAGTTTGAGTTCAGGAGCTCCTGGACTAATGCTTAAGAAAGGGGTTTATCAGAATGAAAACAGAAAGTGAATCTTATTTGACAATAAAATGTATCAGGCCTTGAAAGAGTGTTAGCTATCCTCAGTGTAGGAAGACGAATAGGGAGAAATCTTTTCCTTCATATAGAAGTGTTAGACCCCATCTCACATTCCATCTGAGTCATTGGGTGGGTGACTTCCTCTGAGGAAGCTGATGAATCAGAATTCTTGAGGTGGTGCTCCTGACCTAGAGCATTTTTTAAACAAAGGTCATGTTTTTTAAAACCCCTTATACAATCATAGGAAGGTCTTCGAGAAAGGATATCTAGGTCGTTCCACCTTTTTCATGTAGAATTAGACCAAAACCATGACCAGCAGTAAGAATCTAGACAGTTTTTAAGACTCCCCATGACAGAGATTAGCTAGATATGCACCACATACCTTCCCTCTTCCTGTGCCCCCAGGTATTTCCCAACTCGTTTGCACTTAGAAATGGAACCATCTGATCACTTCTTGTGAGTGATGTGTGAAGGGATGTGCTACTCCCCCATCGAGGCAGTTGAGAAGGATATAACTTCCCCGTGTGCTTTCTCTTTTTCCTTGAGTGCTACCTTGATGATGCCAGGGTACCTTTGAGGTGACATATTGAAGATGGCAGAGCGACAACATGGAAGAAGCCTGATCTTTACAGAACTCTGTACAGAAGACCCTCCCACACACGTGATGCACAGCCTCACACCTCCTCATCCCTGACTACTGACTGCATTGATCTTCAAGGTGAGCAAAAAGTAAATTGTTATTACAATAAGGCTCTGGGTTTGGGAGTTGTTTATTAGATCATTGAGTGTTGGCCTACCTGCTAACTGTACACTCCACCCAAAAGAATTTCTTGTGACTATAATCCACAATACAATATCTAAACAATGTTGTTTCATGTCCTTTTGTTCTTGTTGCTTATGCTAGAAGCCAATGAATGTTAAATTTTTGGGAGCCAAGGACTTTTTCAAATCTGATAAAAATTCATAACCCCTACCTCTAGGAAAGTAAACAAATGCACATATGCTCAAACTTTTGCCTAAAATTTCAAGACGTTTTCAGAACCCCAACAAGCTTATCCACAGACCCCAGGCAAGTTCCCCGCAATTGGTAATTTGTGTATTAGCAATGTAGAGAAGCCCTGACGTATTAAGTGTATATTATTTCCAAGCTTTCCAATTTTACTCATCATCCCCTTCATATGCTGTTGCCCACTCATGTTCATGTCTTTGATCTTTGGATTTAAAAAGTGCAGACAATCTAGGTCTTCAACATTGATTTTTCTCTCCCAAAGCAAATATGTCAGTGTAACAGTCACAGTGCCAAACATCAATTCTGCGACCATGTCTTTTGATTTCTGCATCGATTGTGAGCAGTCTCTGCGTCAGAACCATCAGCGATGTGATGGTCAATATTCCATGCCAGACGCTGTGCAATTGCTTTTGGAAATAGCATCTTAACTCCCTAGCATGACCCTTGAGACCTTTTCAATTTTGCCCTTGTCAAGCTCCCTAACCTCATTTCTCATCACTCCCCTTCACAAACTTTTTATTCTTATAATATCACAAGGCTCATGGTACACTGAATCTGCCAAGTTCTTTCATGACTCTGTGACTTTGCCTGGAATATCCTTTCCCTTAACTGCCCCAAAACTCTTATTCAGCCCAAGCATCACCTTTCTGGTAATCATCCCTGGCCTGAACACTCCTGAGGAAAGCATCCCAAGAGTGCTCTCACGATGTTGTCCAGTGCCCCTGCCACAGTACTCGTCACGCACAGTGAGGATTTACTGATCCTTTGGAGTAAAGACTGTCTTTTATTGTACATTCTTTACATAGCATAGTACCTGACACACATTAAAAAGCATGCCACCTTCTCAAGGCAGGTAATTAGGAATATATGAAGAAAAACAACCAAATGTAATACAGCATGTTTTAAAGACACCAGTAGAAGAATGCTCAGAATACGATGGGAACGCATAGGATGGAGCAATTAGTTCTAGAAAAGTAGAAGATGACAGAGAAGAAGAAATGGAGTGAAGGAGACATCCAGGAAAGGTTTCTCTGGAGAAGGGACTTGTGAGTTGGGTTTTAAGAATTGAGTTAGAGCTAGCCAGAGAGGCATGATGAAGGATTTGTCCAGCAACCCCTTAGGGAAAAAAGCTCTACCTCTTTATTGTATAATTTGACTAACAGAAGTCTCAGATCTTTTCTAGGCTTTCGTGGCTGAGAGACTGGCTCTCAGTCACCTCACTTTTGCCAGCTCCACTCTCCCCAGGGCTTGATCTTGAGTATCTTCCTGGTTTATCTGAATCACTGACCCCCCTGGCCCAGGAGGTGTGTCTTGTCTGTGAACTTATCAGACATATGCAGATTTTATTTCCATGACCTTGGCTTGGAGTAAATGGAAGAAGTTGTCCCACCTGAAGTAAGTAGCAAGAGCTTGACTGAATGCTAAGTGTACTAGTTAGGTCTTCTTTAGTTGTCAAATTAGCTCAGGTAAAAGGTGGACATTTTTGGAGACTATGATGTTTCATGAGGTAAAAGTACACCTGGGCTTCAGCCTCTCTATTTTCCATTTTAGTCTCTCTCTTCCAGGGAATTCCATTTTTTCTTTTTTTCATTTATACTAGCTTCTTCCATACCTCAAGAAATGTGCCTGATGATAGATCCTAATTTCATATGTCAGAGCTTCCATCACCATGGAGGATTTTTCTCAAGATCCCGGGTAAAAAAATCTGGACTCTGGCTTAATTTAGATCTGATTCTTACCCCTGGATCAATTTTGATGGGGTTGCCTCCTCCCCAAAGATGTCCACATCCTAATTCCAGAACCTGTGAATATGTTACTATACATGGTAAAAGGGACTTTGCAGATGTGATTAAATTAAGGATCTTGGAAAAGAACGATTATCCTGAATTATGTGGGTGGGGCCCAATATAATCACAAGGGTTCTTGTGACAGGGAGGCAAGAGGATGGAGAGAGAGAGATGTAAGGTTAGAAGCAGAGGCCAGAGAGGAGAGAAGATGCTACGCTGCTGACTTTGAAGATGGAGAAAGGGGCCATAAACAAAGAAATGTAAGCAGGCTCTAGAAGCTAGAAAAGACAAGAAAATGCATTTTCCCCAAGAGCCTCCAGAATGAATATAGGCCTGCCTTTACCAATTTTATCCCAATGAGATTGATTTTGGATTTTAGACTTCCAGAACTATAAGATAATAAATTTGTGGTGTTGTAAGCCGGTGAGTTTGTGGTGATAGAGAAACTGACCTAAGATAGTTCCCTGCCACATGGAACTGACCTAAAATGGTGGCCTGAGCGGAGAGAGAGAAGTCCCCAGCCTAAGCCCCAGCCCACTTCCGCATAGTCCCCTCCAAGCCACACCACGAGCCAATCACCAGAGGACACCTACCCCTTCCCCGACTCAAGGAAGTCCCCAACTCATAAAAACCTGCTCAAAACCTTGCTAGGGGCTCAGTATTTTGGGAAAGATCCTGCTGAGCCCGCCAGCGTAATAAAGCTGACTCTCCTAACTCTCTGAGTGCTGCTTGGGTTCTTTCCAGTCCTTGTATCCGTAACAGTGGCACTATGTTACAGCAGCAATAGAAAACTAATATACCAATCAAATGTGACCAAGGAACTGGCAAAGATGTATCCAGCTTGAATCGGATTCAACCTCAGATTGATTTCCTATGATCAATACCACCCATGGTTTCTAGGCTACATTAGAGGATCAACAGTTGTGGAGTTGTTATTTTGTTTAAGCTGTTAAACTCCATTGAGTATCTTCAAAATCTAAGATTTCTTTACTGTAATATGACCAGTTGGTAAATTAAAGGTAAGGATTCTAATATGTTGACTTTCTGGGTAACATACAAATTCTAAAAAGAACTAAAGTTTATAATATATTATATAACAATATAACATTATAAGCTGTAACTCACTAGTCAATAATTTTCATTGAATATCTCCTATGTACCAGACATTGTTCACCCGGACATTGGTTATAAATAAAATTTATGTGTGAACAAAATATATATGATCCCTGCCTTCACAGTGCTTATGGTTGAATAGGGGCAATAAATACTAAACCAACACAAATAAATACATAATTATAAATTGTAATAATTTCCTGAAGAAAAAGAAGAGACAAAATATGAAACAAAATTTAGAGAGAACAAACTTAGCTGGGAAACACATTAGAAAACTTTGAGTTTTTAATGACTTCATATTTCAAGGGGGAAAAAAATCCATCAGAAATAAAGATGAATTAGCCACACTTACTTCTTTTATCCTTAGATTTAACACTTACATTTTCCTAATAAAGGCCCAATCTGAATTGTAGACATATAGCTTCTCTTTTATGCTCTTCTATTATTATTTTAAATAGCTCCATGAAGGATTGGTGGGGAGTTCCTGTAGAGCCTTATCGTAAACTTTCCTGTGAGCCAGTCTTTAAGATAAGGACATCTTTATCTAAAAGGAAAAATTCTTTCTACATGTATTTAAGCATGGAATCTGGGTGTGCTGAAAGATAGCAAGTAAGGTAACTCTAGAAAAAAGCTTTGGCTGGATTTTCATCTTGGATATAGTTACAAATAATGTGTTTATTTCCTCCCTGCTTTCTTGCAAATTGAATATTTGGGCTAGGATAAAGTGATCTTCCCCATTTTTTCATTCTTTTACATAGTTTACCCAGAAGCCATTTATGCTTGGGACTGGATGGTAAAAGTTAAGGACTTGGAAAGGGAAAAAGCATCAAGAATCTTTCTGATGCTGTGGGTGGCTCCTTGCTCTACAATGACTTCTAAAATTCAGCGCTGCTGCTTTAAAGGCCAGGCTGGCTGCTCCTCTCAGCTCCTATTAAGGGACTACTGATCACACACACACTGCTCTCTCAGCAAACTGACTCTCCCCGCAAGCAGTTTGATAAACACTGCAGGAGCCAAAAACGCCACAATTAATAAGACATCCGAAATAAATTAGAAGGTGCTATTGACTTCTTATTCCCTATACATGGTTTAATCTCCTTAATTCTCTTTTTAAAAAATCTCTCTCTCTCTCACACACACACACACACACACACACACACACACACCCATCTTGGATTACAACAGGATCAGAGTTTAACTACCGTGTTTCCCCAAAACTAAGACCTAACTGGAAAATAAGCCCTAGCATGATTTTTCAGAATGACATCCCCTGTGCATAAGCCCCAATGTGTCTTTTGGAGCAAAAATTAATATAAGACCTGGTCTCATTTACTGGGAAACACGGTATCAGATCCCATGTTTTAATAAGGTCAAGTTCTGGAGCCAAGTGATTCAAGGTAAGAATTTGTGGGTTAAACTGTGGAATCTCAGATCTTGATTGATGAAAAACCATCATCATTATCATTACAGTTATAAATGATTTCTAAGGTCCAGAGCCCAGACTAAACAGTTGATATACTACATTATATTAGCAAATTATTTCCCATAACAACCCTGAAAGACAGGAACTTTTATCTCTATTTTACAAATGAGTGAAAAGACACTTCGAAAAATAGAAAGCAGTAGGGCCAACATTTAAGCCCAAACCCTAACTTTCCATATCGCAGGACACTCTCTGACTGCTTGTCAGTATTGTTTTCATCTCTGTATACTGACTTTAAAATTTCAACCTAAATAAATAAAAGAATAGTACAAGATTTTCTGACTCTAAAATTGTTAGACCTTAAGTACTGTTTTGAATGCATGCTAATTCATTTATCTTCATTAACTGAACACATATAAACCTGTCAGTTTAGATCCCAGCAATACTTTAATCCCATTTTTCAAAAGACAGTTCTTTGACGTACAAATTTACTGTATCTTCCATCCAATGGGTATACCAGTTCCATGTTTTTTAAATTAATGCTGGCTTTCTCAAACTAATGTTCATCACAAAGAGCAGGCATTCTTTAGAGAAAGCCATTTCTCTATTAACACGATTAAACTCCCCTATTAGCATGTTGAGATATACTAGGTTATACTGTGGCATAACCTGAAATATACTATTAGGTTGGTGCAAAAGTAATTGCAGTTTAAAAGGTTAAAAAATAATTGCAAAAACCTCAATTACTTTTGCAACAACCTAATAACCTATGGTAAAAATTAATCCTTAATTTTCAGTTGCTTAATGTAATGAAGATTTATTTCTTCCTCATAACCCATGTCCACCACAAGTCAGCAAAACTCTGCTCCACTTGGAGACCCAGGCTGACCAAGGCCCCACCCACTTGTGATGCTCCATATGGAACACATAGTTCCCTTGATCAGGAAAAAAGAGAAACTGGAGAGTTATACATAGGCTTTTTACTGCCTTAGTCTGAAGATTGCTTTTGCTCCCATTTCATTGGCCAAAACTAGTCACATGGGCTCACAAACTACAAAGAGTCTGAGAAATGAAAGAGATCAAAAAGAGCATTTAGTGAGCATTACTGTCTCTGCCACAAATAATACTTTTCTTGTTTTTATTCATCTTTCTTGTCCGTTGAAAGCAAAATGAATTATTTGTCAAGCTGCATGAACTCAAATGGAAACCCTTTTTAAATTTGGTTTTGTTATGTTCATTTAAAATCTGTATATATTTGAACTAGCTTGAGAATTAGGCTCCGAAAAAAAAGGAGTGGTTCCTTGAGGTGTCAGCTAACAATGTCCATTGAGGAAAAATAGATATCTTCAACGCCCCTTTCCCCTTTTATATTTTTACTCTTGTGACTTGATACCACTTTTCCATAATCTGAATGTATGACCCCACTATAGAGAGAAGAAAGATAAGCACTCCCTTATGTACAGATGACATGTCTTTATTCAAACACTCCAAGATTGTCTTTAACAGAGAATCATCTTCCTATCACATTACTCCCCCCAAATGGCTAGAGACAAGAATTCTAGAATTAAAGTCATTATTTTCATTCAATATCACCCAACATTAAATGAGTTTATAATTTAAAACTCCATAAATCCATTTATTAATGTTTTACAATCAGTTAACTTAATATGTTCACCAGGAAATTATATTTCTTTAAAGTATACATCCTCTGGGTCCTTTACTGAAATAGTTTTATGGCCAAAGGAAATGTTCTGTTAAAGCTGCTCTAAAGTTTTTCCAGGATGAAACAATTGTGTACATGATCAGGGTGAAGAACTTTGACCTTCTGAGAGCTCATTTGTCTGTGTTTCAGAGCTCACCAAATATTGCTTCTTGGGAAGACTTGTGCCCTGCCTAAACATGCTGCCATAGCCATTTCTGTGCAGAGGTGAGGCAGCTGCTTTATTACTTCCCTAAATAGTGATCCCAGCCAGTTTACTGTTAAAAGCTAAGGCTTGTGGCTCCGCACATCAAATAATTGCTGCTTTCCAGACAATGTGGAGCTATATAACCTCCGACCTACCACAAATCCATCCCTATCAAAACTTCTAGAGAGAAAAGAAATACATACGAATGATTATCCAGGGAATGTACAGGCCATCCCTTTCTCTCACCACTCAACGTGTAATCTGTAGACCAAAAGCATCTGCATCACCTGAGAGCTTTTTAGATTTGCAGAAACTGAGGCCCTAACTCAGACCTAGTAAATCAGTCTTCATTTTAACAAGATTCACATGCAGTAAAGAAGCACTACTCTAAACCACATTCCTTACTGTGGGTCCATGGACCCCCTGGATAGCCCTCAGGAAGACTGTGAATCCCTTGAAATTGTATCTAGTGTTGTGCATGTATGTTTGTGTATTTTCTGAGGATTGCATGACCATTATCAGATTTTCAAAAGGATTTGCTTCAAACATACTCACATAAAGTTAAGACCCCTAGCTGTAGATATTCTAAAATATTTCTTTGGTCTTAACCAAAGAATCAGGGAAGTTTACAATCTCTATTAGTTATCTATTGCTGCATAGCAAATTACTCCCAAATTTAGTCATTTGAAATAATAAGCATCTATTATCTCACAGTGTCTGTGAGTCAGGAACCTGGAATGGCTCAACTGGGTGCTTTTGGCTCAGAGTCTCTCATGAGGATGCAGTCAAGCTGTGAGCCACGGCTGCTGTGAGCCAGGGCTGCAGTCATCTGAAGGCTCAATTGGGGCTGAAGAATCTACTTCCAAGCTCCCTGACGTAGGAGTTGGCAGGAGGCTTCAGTTCCTTCCTGCCTGTTGGCTGGAGACCTGTCCCTCACTTAAGTGGGTCTATCCATAACCTGCCTGACTGTCCTTCAACATGGCAGCTGGCTTCCCTCAGCGAGTGACAGAGAAAGTCACGCTACCTTTTATGGCCTATCTCTGAGTCACACACTATCACCTAGCCTTATTCTATTCTATCTCACATAATGCATAGTCGAATATTTGGCACATGGTTAAGTACTTAGTAAGTGTAACTATTGCACGGAAGGCCATTATAAGGAGCAATCCTACCAAAATTGCTATTATATAAACTGTTAGGATATGGAGGACATTGTCCACTATGCTCCCCAGAAGTCTCATCACGAAAAGCTATGGGAGGATTTCTATTTGATTTCAGTGAAAGGAATAGATGACCCATCTCATGTTCGTTGTGAGTTAGATGATTGTGTCCTTCCTGTGTTGACTGCTAGAAAACACATTATCACATTCATGATCTGACCTTCACAAGGGAATGGAGACTCTCTCAACAAGTATTCTGTGCTCTAATCCTGCTCTTAGCTTTACATTACTTTCCCTTATGTTCCCTTTCCTCTGATGTTCCATCAACTCTGGTAACAATATTTAATTTTGTCTTATTAGATGTGGTTTTGTAAGTTGTTAAAGACTTTTTGAAGCTATCCAAGATATAAAATAATCTTTTAAAGTTCACTAATAAGAAAGTATCCATTAGTTATAGGATATTTGACCTAACACATTCTCTTCATAATATGGCATCTAAACACTTTTTCCAATGGTCACTTACTGAGGAAAGTTATGGAAATTCTCCCCCCCACCCCAACATGCATAAACACACAAAAAATTTAGTAAATTTTGGGGGACTTATGCACCTCTTTGGGGCGTTATGAGACCCAATTTCCAACATGGGGGGGTGGGCTACTAACAAATAATTCAGACACCAGCAGGGTGTCCAAGAATTCAATTCAATTCTGACACTATCTACCCAGAGATAGCATCAGATTCCACAGGATTCAGATTAAGGGTTCAGTCCTACAAGACTGCCCCCCGCACACGAACACTTCAGACACTAGTCACAAGCCTAAGCTGGTATCTATGTTTCTGACCAATCAGCTACAGATTAAAGGTTCCCACGATACCCACCTCAGGATTAATTAATTTGCTAGAGCAGATCACAGAATTCAGAGAAATAAAATGTTTTACTTACTAGGTTAGCAGTTTACAGTCGACCCTTGAACAAAACAAGTTTGAACTGCACAGGTCCACTTACACACAAACTTTTTTCAACAAATACAGTTAGCCCTTCATGTTCACAGGTTTCCAAACTGAGGATCCAACCAACCACAGATCAAAAACAGTATTTTTGCATTCACAGTCACTGTGTCCTAAGTGCAGATCAAAAATAGGGTTTTCGATTCATGTTGGTTGAACCCGTGGATGTGAAAATCCTACTGTGGAGTCAAAAGTTATACTATTTTTGTCCATCATAGGACAGCAAGAGTCTCTTCTCCACTCGGGGACTCAGGCTGATCAAGGCACCACTAACTTGTAGATGCTCCCTGTGGAACACATAGCTTCCATATGAGGTCTGACAATTAAGTTCACAAACTCATCCTAGAAAAAGTGCTGCATACCTCATTGCTGACTATCATTACTGTCACCTTCCAAGTATTCTGCTTGGAAAGCTATGCACTGATGCCAGCAGCTAGTCCACCCTTCAAAGCAATTTTGGAACTCTTTCTGGAATGGCCATCAGAGCTTTTGTCGTATTATTCTTGATGTCCTGAATGTCATCCAAAAGGTCTTCCTTTCAATATTTCCTTTATCTTTGGGTAAAGAAGTCATTGGGGGCCAGATAAGGTGAGTAGGGAGGGTGTTCCGATACAGTTATTTGTTTACTGGCTAAAAACTCCCTCACAGACAGTGCCGTGTGAGCTAGTGCATTGTCGTGATGCAAGAGCCATGAATTGTTGGAGAAAAGTTCAAGTCGTCTACCTTTTTCACTCAGCCTTTTCAGCACTTTCAAATAGTAAATTTGGTTAACTGTTTGTCCAGTTGGTACAAATTCGTAATGAATAATCCCTCTGATATCAAAAAGGTTTAGCTTCCATGCCCTCTCCAGTCACGCCACTCCCCCAGTACCTTTCTGTGTTCACCAACCTGGAAGTTACCCAAACCCTGTCCTTTGGGGGTTTTATGGAGGCTTCATTACCTAGGCATGATTGATTAAATCATTGACCACTGGTGATTGAACTCCATCTCTAGTCCCTCTGCCTCTCTGGAGGCAGGCGTGAGGTGGGGTGGGACTGACAGTCTCAACACTCTAACCACCTGGTTGGCTCCCCTGGCAACCAGCCCCGATCCTTACTTGCTTTCTAAAAGTCACCTCATTAACATAAACAAAAGACACCTCTATCACTCCATACATCAAAAATTCCAAGGGTTTTGGGGGCTGTGAGCCAGGACTGTGAAGGTAGACCAAATACCAGGGGTGCCAAAAAAATGTATACAAGTGGACACTTTGGTCAACGTTGCTCAAGCAGTAGTTTGCCATAATCAGAAGTATCTGGATGCTGATGGTAACCAATTTGAGCACCTCTTATAATGGCAGAAGTCAAACGTGACTTGTATTCATCTCTCATTATTGGTATATATTGAGTATTACAAGTTTTACATTTTTTTCCTTTCTTAAAATGTGTATATTTTTGGCACCCTCTGTATATTTCTTATAAATCATAATAATACAGCACCATACTAGAGCCCATACACAAGCCCCAGGTTGAGAACCATTCTCTGTGGGGTCTCCCTGAAATTTAATTCAAAGAATTCATCTTCTCTAAACTTGCTATAACCAAAGCGCAGTCTCCAAATTGGGCCTACATGCCCCTGGGGGTTTTATAGGTCTTTTCAAGAAATAAGATGGCATTTAGAACCATTAATTTCCAAATCCTCAATTTCCATACACATTCTTTTCTAAACTTGATCTGCTTGAGAACATGCCACAATCAAGATATCATGCCTGTTCTCCTTTCCTACCTCCCCTCTCCTTTCTTAATTGCATTTTCCCACATTACAAAATAAAGACATGCCTCTTATGCATTCCCAAATTTACCATGTTATATTTCCGTGAGAGTAAAAACTACAGAGTGAAAATACAGGGAGAATTCAAAATATGTGTTGATGAAGCCATCTTTAATCAAGATACCATAAACCCCTCAATAGATCTTAACACTTTTCTCTGTCTTAAATCTTTGTCTGTTAAGAGTAAAGCAAGGTGTTAGATATCTCTGCTAGGATGTTTTAATTTCAGATTTATAGTAAAGTAGGGCAACAGAAGTCATGGTAATTTTTCCTCAACAATTTCTTCCCTTCCATTTTTTACATATTATCACAAAATTCATTGCCCCTGAAAATAGATTCTTCTGAGAACAAAAAAAAAAGAGCCTCATTAAGACAGAATAGCAGTCTCTTATTTCACTTGGTAACAAACTCCTGACAAAGTTGCATGACTTCTCTAAATATTTACCTTAACATAATAATTAGGAAGGAAAATGATAATTGGTGGGATGCATGCTAACTCATATATTTGATTTAAAAATAAAATCGTATTTCTTCTGATGAACTGTAAGTGTGATTTGGCTCATTGGTTTGACCAAAAAACTTGTTTGGCCAATTCTCTTATATGTTGAATATTTTCAATAGATTGAATGAACTAAATATAAAGCCCCAAGAATTTAAAAAATATATAAGTAAATCACATATAAGATAAAATATTACATTTGCAAAGGTGAATTGACAGTAAGTTTTCAATGTTCCCAACACTTTTTGAGTATATCAACATACCTCTAAGTCAGGGATGTCAAAACTGCGGCCTGCGGGCCAACTGCAGTCCGCAATCCATTGTTAATTGGCTCGCAGCAAATTCCAAAAATATATTTAGTTTACTTAAATAAACCAGGTGAGGCAATACGTACTTCACCTCGAGTGAGTGGCCCGGCTGTTTGTGTATTTTACTGCATATGACCCTTGGTGAAAAACGTTGAAAAAAAGTTGGACACCCCTGCTCTAAGTGAATAAGTAAGATTAACTAATACTCATTTGATAACTCTTAGTAAAGTTCTCTTTGGGAGATTTGCCAGAAATAAAGGACTCTAATGACTGAGTAACAAATGCTGTGTACGTTAGGTGGTTTCTAATTCTGTACTTTCTACAACATTGAAGAAGAACCTAATCGAGTTGTCAGCTACAATATTTTTAGCACATAACTTGAAAGATGTTTTAAAAATTGAGTAATATTGCCACAATAAAACTTCTTCCATTCCCATTAGTTATAAGAATAAAGATTTCTCAGAGTTTACATCATTAAAATTTTTAAAAAGAAAAGAATAATTGATGATGAAAATTTCATCTTCTTCTAGTCATAAGTAATGGTAAGTAATAGTTATCCATAGATACACGTAAAATGTGAGAGTTGCTACATCAGAGGATGGCCTCGAAAAGTAAACTCACACAAAAAGGACTTAGGCTGTGAGTGGCACAAAATGAATGGCAATACACACAAACTATTATTATGATGTGAAAATGTATGACAGAGACCTTATCCTAGACAGGAATCGGGAGTGCCTGTAGGAGGAGCTCTCTAATGGTACAATTGGCTTTTCTAAAGATAACATCCTAAAAATTATCTTTTTAGCTTCTTCACCCAAATGTTAAAGCCTTTCTTCTTTTTGCCTTAGTCTCTTCACCTTAAAGTGTGGCCTTTTACTGTTGCCCCCAAGACTTCACTGTGGGCCTGAAGGAGGTCCCTGGTTTGCCCCTTTAGAGGCATCTCGGTGTCCTTTTTTCTAACAGATATAGCAGGCTGCTATAACATTCAGACATTTTTCATCTTTGTTTCTGTAGCTCAAGTTTTCTAAAATCCTGTTATCCTAATCTGCCATCAATACTTTCGTCATTGTCCTCTTTTCTGTTTCCAGTTCTCTCTCTTTCCTTAAGTGCCCCCAAATAATCATTCACCTCTTATGGAAATAAAATTTTTATGTTTACCAAAATACATACAGAAATAAAATTAAGTATACTAGAATTTCATATAAAGGGATCTTGCCCTTAGGGAAGAAATGTTGGCCTTACAAGTTTTTAAATATAATTTCTAGCCCTATTTTCATGCAGACAGTGCCATATTCCGTATATGCAACACAGTAAATAATTTATGGGATAATGTGATTTTCCCCCAAAAGATGAGACTGATAATTCATGTTCCTGGCTTATGAATGGCTTAAGTAACTCAAGCAGTTTCTCTCTTATACATGCCCTCTTTCCTAATTCAAGCCTTTAACCAATCTGGAATTAATTTATTCATTTTGTCTGATCATCCTGAAGGTTCTGGGCACCACGCTTTCCAAGAAGGTATTGCTACAGAGTCTAGCATTAGCTGTGGTAGATGCTTCAAATCATAAGCAGTCGATTTCTTTCTTAGGTTTATACTTGTTCAACCAGAGGTACACATTGAGCAAAAAATCTTGAGTCTGTATATGTGACAGTAATTAGGGGTATAGGATTGTTTTTCCACAAAACTCTCAGAGAAAGTTTGTGATCTGTACAAATTGTGAAAATATGTTCCTGACAGAGGAAGATGTGACTTCCTAATCCCTGAGGTAATAATGTTAAGGGCTTCTCTGTCATTTGGGCATTTGTGCACAGTTCTATGGTCTAAGTGATACTCTCTTAAGTAACAATTGTGTCTCTTTGCCACTGGCATTTTATGATTAGACCCAGCTCCAGTACCGACATGATGATTTATAAGTGGTAAGAAGCAGTAGTTTGTGTTCATCATAATGCATTCCTGTAGACTAAAAGTCAATAACCACTTGACATTCAGAAAACATCCTTATGCTGGCAAGTGCAATGCTTCTCAGTTTGCTCAGGCAGCCATAACAAAATATCATAAACTCTGAGGCTTAAAGAACAGAAATTTTTTTCTCACAGTTCTGGAGGCTGGAAGTCGGAGATCAGGGTGCCAGCATGGTCAGGTTCTGGTGAGGATCCTCTTCCTGCCTTGCAGATGGCTGCCCTCTGGCTGCGTCCTCACATGGTAGAGAGAAAGAGAAGGCAAACTCAGGCATCTCTTCTTAAAGGTGCATGAAACCCATGGTGAGGGCCCCACCCTGATGACCTCCTCTAAATCTGATTACCTCCCAAGGGCTCCATCTCTAAATATACCATAACATGGGGGTTATTAATTTGGGGGGACAAAATTCAGTCCATAGCAGCTTCATAACACCTTTTCTGAGTAAGCAGTGAAGTAGCAGAGATTAAGCTTTGTGGGAAAAACACCTGGAAGGAGTGACAAAACAATAGACGTATAGATGCAAGAGTTTTATCATGAACTACACACACACACACACACACACACACACACACACACACACACACGCATACACATACACAATGTCACAACATGACATCTGAGGAATTACCCCAAACTGCAGGGCTTGGTCTTTAACATAAGCAATGTACTTTACAGTTCGTTGATTAGATTAGGGAAATTTACATTTCAGAATAAGTTATTGTATATTTTTGACAATTTCACCTGGAGACCAGCCAGAGAAACACAAATATGGAGCAGTAATCCTCTTCTGGCCCTTTTGCCTGGTAAAGTGAAGTCACCTCGTGTATCTATATCCACAACTGAGCCTTCACAAAGAGCACTGGTTTGCCCATGATTGGACTGAACTAGTTAAGGTGAAAAGGAATTGTCATTTGTTGTCGCTTATTAATTTTTTTCAGTTTCCATAAATCCATGCTTCAGTGATTGGGTTTAACCTAGAGGGGATTCCAGGAATAACCGGTATGTCACCACCTCCCATCCAAGACCTATCTCCTCCATGAATTTTATTTTTCCTTTCTGGCTCTTAAAACATGCATTGTATGGGCTGCATAATAACTTTCTCAAGAGTTCTCTAAGGTGGTCACATATAACATTCAATTAATATTTGATTGATTCATTGATATTCTTTATAAATAGCTCTAGTCCATTAATTATGTATCTGTTATGCACAGTTTTTCAAAAGAGAGCGAAGTAACAGAAAAAAGCAAGTTGTATGCAATTGGACTTCTTCCTGAAAGCCTCACCATTGTTTATGACACCCAAAGCATCTCAGCAGATCTACAGGACCACGTGGCAGGAAGCAGGACACAAGACACACCCACACTGGGATGCCCAAAATTATCTGGAGAGTCTGTCACCATCATCCCTCTCCCAAACCAGAGTTTTGCTTGGAGAGGTGCAGACCTCCTTTTAAGGGACCACTCACCAATATCTAACTCTTATTTTCTTTCCATTGTTCTCTTCCTTTTCCAGTGAAGGATGAGGGGTTTTGTTTTGTTTTGTTTTTTAATTTGCTCTTAGGTAGGAACAAAGGGAGGTCAGGGCAGAGTAGAACTCACTTATCAAGTATTCTTTCCAATTGTTCTGCCTTATAATTGATCCTGAAGATTTACACTTAAAAAGCAAGCAAACAAAGAAACAAAAACAGGACGTTGCTGCCTTGGTTCTCTGTTTCTATTTTCCTTGGGGTAATAGTGACCTAACATCCAATAGCACTAGGGAAAGGATAGGGGAACAAAAGAAAACAGAGGGGGAACATATCCATTCATATTTTGAAACATCATCCAGTTGCAGATTATGGTTAATCAGGTTCCATATCAAAGGTAGTCTAATAATTACTGAAGGACTTATTAAAATAATACTTTTGAGAAACAGGATTTAGTAATAAATTTAAATAATTATTTTTAAATGAATCATAAAATTAAATTTGCCTTAGATTCCTTCAGATTTTCCCAATTCTTAGTTCAGGCAACAATTTACCCTATCAACAACCCTTTTCCTTGAAAATTCATTAAAAATTTTTATCTGTAAAGTAAAATTTTGTTCATTTGATTGCTGTGAAAAGCAGTGGTTTGCTGTCAGTGAAGGTGAAATTTTGCCCCTAATCAAGTAAGAGAATAGCTATGTAAGGAGCTGTTATCTTGTTGTTAAAAAATGGAGACTGTGAATCTCTAATAAAGAATGTATTTGCAAGTCGTTGATCTCAGGGGAATTATAGAGGAGGAAGTTAATACTTTCTTGCTAAATTTTCAATCACCATAACATTATGAATTAATTGTAAGTAATGAAAATGTATGAGTGAAAATTATTTATATACGAACAGCTGTAGGAAGATATATATAGCTGCTAAAGATATATTGAGATATATTTTCTACATTCTTATTACTTCTAGCCAACTATGTTACAAAAGAAATTTATTATATTCATTGTATTCCCAGTAATCTTTTTAAAAAATAAATATTATATTGCTTTTTATTTTATCATTTCACAGCTATTGTTTTTCCACTAAGCAATGATTTTTACCATAAGGCTGAAATCAATAGACATTTAACAAGTAATATATATAGGTTTATCATCAATCAAAAACTCCAAGGAGCTAACACAGCACTTACTAAAATTGAGTTTGAATCCATCCTTATTATTGTATTTTATGCAACCTCCTTTAGAGCCTCTGGTCTGTTTTACTGAGAAAATAATGCAATTCTCAATACTAATTGACCAGACATTTGAAGAAACATAATTCAGAAAAAATTACTTATTACAAAAAAATTTTTACTAGCTGGAACGTGAAAATGTGGAACCCTTTTCTTCTACACTTGCTTCACCTCTGGTAATATAAGACAACGGGATATTTTCAGATTACTTTGATTTTGTGTGATTTTTACATGGAAAACCCTCACTTATAAAAAGGGTTGGAGATAGAATGTTTCCTTTTCAAGAAGGCAAAACTAAACTAATATCTTTAGGAAACGCTGCATGAAACATAAAGTGTCCTTTGGTTATCCGATTATACTACCTGGTCCCAAGTAAGAAACTAAAATGAGACAGGCTAAAAACTTAAAGGTCAAATTATTAAAGGGATTGTAGCACCTAAATTAGAATATGACACTAATTAAATTTAGAAGGGAAAATTTATAGATAAAAATAAGGAAAGTTGAAAATATTTCTATAGATGGGCCCACAGATCAAAAGAATCTAGCTAGCTATTAGAGGTCCTGGAAAGGAAAACCAGACGATTCCAGGTATAAAAGATAGAAAGGTGATAGAAATGAGCTGCTATGTCAGGACCTCACACTTTTCATACATCAGTTTCTGTGTCTAATCCTTTTTAATATGGGTACCTATTCCTTTATCACAGCCTATCATAGTCCAACCTGCACTACTTCCTTGTGTTCTGAAAGTCACCTGTAACTTTCTCCCACTTGCCAGGAGAAATTTTATGGTTTAAGTGTTTACCAAAGAATAATTCTTGTTTATAGTAACATGGCATGGCATCAATAGTGCTAGAAGCTCTCTCCCTAGACTTAAAGAAACTAGCAGCCATTGTTTTCACACATAACCCTCACTAAATTTAACTCAGTATTATGTAAAATGGCAATGTTGCATGTGTATACAAGGATAAGGTTATAAAGGAAACTTCTCAGGGAATGTTTTAATAGTAAAAGAAAGGAAAGGATTTTGTACAGGATACTTTGTACAGGATACATTTTTTTTTTTTTTAAAGATTTTATTGGGGAAGGGGAACAGGACTTTATTGGGGAATAGTGTGTACTTCCAGGACTTTTTTCCAAGTCAAGTTGTTGTCCTTTCAATCTTAGTTGTGGAGGGTGCCGTTCAGCTTCAAATTGTCCTTTCAGTCTTAGTTGTGGAGGGCGCAGCTCAGCTCCAGGTCCAGTTGCCATTTCTAGGCACAGCCCACCTTCCCTTGCGGTACTAGAGGAATCGAACTGGCAACCTTGTGGTTGAGAGCCCACTGGCCCATGTGGGAATCGAACTGGCAGCCTTTGGAGTTAGGAGCACGGAGTTCTAACCGCCTGGGCCACTGGGCCGGCCCGTATAGGATAAAATTTAACAATTAGAAATAAATCTTTTCAAGAAATTGGGAATTTTATAAAACTGGCCATAAAATCTCTGGGTTTATAAACCCTTCTGTAGTCATTCTGACCTCTCCATAAAAGCTCTCAGAGGGCTATCCTTACTCCTTCTCCTGCCTTTTTGTTTATAAATTAGAGTCAGAGGTATTTTGTTGAAAAGAACCAACAGATGAAAAGGGGACGAGGCCCCTTAAAATTTGCCGTTATAAAAATTCAAGGCCTCTAATACAGGCCAGAGACTTCATGACTTCTCAATGGCTAATATTATTTTTCAGAATATGACACAACTTGAATATACAGTAATCTGTGAAACATTAGAAGCAAAAGGAGGATAACAAGCATCACATCAAGCTTTAGTTGTATTCCTTTAGAATAAGATGATTTTTCAGGACCTTAAATGCTTGCAACTGAAAATATCTTTTATGAATAAGAATAAGGTAGATTCTTACCAGATCAATATTGTTTTCAAGGAGCCAGGTTCTCATTCTATGTAACTATGGAAATCAGATTACACAGGAAGGCAATCTTCCCCAGAGGGAGCTGGTTACAGGTGAACCTTCTGATGCTGCTAATGAAATTGAAATTCTAAATCCAGCTATGTTGATTAAATTCAACACACTCTAATGGACACACACATCATTTTTGTAAGTTTTATTTTAGTAAAGGGAAACAAAACACAAATAATATGATTGAAAGGCTTACTTGGCTTCTAAGTACATGCTACTGAAAAAATGTGGAAACATTCTCTGCATCAAGAATCTCTTATCTATTTAATGTAGCATCCTTTAACTACCTCTAGCAGTAACACATTAGCAATTGATTTTGATAAATTATCACCTGACCCAAATTACTGGGTGTTTTCTAGTAACATCTAGAAAAAACATCTAACTTAAATATGTCTGTTTTAAAGTTTCAAGTTGTTCATAATTATTTTAAAATTAACCAGTTTATAGCCAAACTTCCTTTTTTTATGTAACATTAGCACTTCTCTTGGGTTCTTATGACTGCTGTGATAAACTATCACAAACTTAGTGGCTTAATACAATACAAATTTTTTATCTTACAGTTCTGAAGGTCAGAAGTTCTAAGTCGGTCTTGCTGTGCTAAAATCAAGGTTTTGGGCAGGGCTGCATTCCTTCTGGAGGCTCTGGAAGAGAATCTGTTTTCTTGCCTTTTCCAGTTTCTAGAGTCTGTTGCCTTCCTTGGCTGGTAGCTCCCTTCATCTTCAAAGGCAGCAATGGCTGATCAAGTCTTTCTCACAACAAATCATTCTGACTTCCTCTTCTGCCTCAATCTTCCACATTGAGACTTGTTGTTACATTGAGCCTACTCTGAGAATAATCACCTTATCTTAAAGTCAGATTAGCAACTGTAATTCTATCTGCAACTCTAATTCTCCCTTGCCACATAACCTAACATATTCATAGGTTCTGGGGATTAGGACACAGGTATCTATTGGGGAACGGAGGGTATTATTCTGACTACCACAGCACTCCAGTATTTATTGTATTGAAATATGCTTGAACTTTAAAAGATCTTTGTAGGCCATATTCTGTCATGGGTTGTCCCCCAAAAAGATATGTCCAAGTCCTAAGCCCTGGTACCTGTGACTGTGACCTTATTTGGAAATAGGGTCTTTGCACATATAATTGAGTTAAGATGAAGTCATTAGGGCCCTAATGCAATATGATTGGTGTCCTTAAAAGAAGAGGAAAGTGCCATGTGACACATAGATACATAGACAAAACACCACATAGACACATGGAGAGAATGTCACGTGATGACAGAGGTAGATATGGGAGCGATGCATCTGCAAACCAAAGAATGTTAAGGACTGGCAGCTACCACCACCAGAAGCTACAAAGAGGCAAGGAAGGATACTCTTCTATAGATTTTAGAGTGAGCATGGCCCTGCCACCACAGTTCTGGTTTTGGACCTCTAGCCTCCAGAACTGTGAGAGGATGCGTTTCTTTTGTTTTAAGTCATACAGTTTGTGCTACTTTGTTATAGCAGCCCTAAGAAACTAATAGGTACTCTCTATTCTTCTTATCACCTTCATTGATCTGTACGGATAGTTTCTAGTCTATCAGTGTCTTTCTCCTAATGGGCTCCTGTCATGCAGGGACTCTAGTCCTGCTCCCCGCACAAGAATGCAGCACATGGTGAGACCAAAAAGGAACACCAACAGAGCCATAGACAGGGGAGTCATACCACTACAGTCTCGCTGGTGGCTGGGCTGGAGACACAGGAAGCAGGAGTTGCACGATCCGCAATCTGCTGTCTGCTTCTCTGCCAACCAACAAACCCCCAGAATAGCCATGGCAGTTAAGTCAGTGGCTAATGGCTAACTGGTTACAGCTGATGGCCGTCTACTACCCGAGCTAGCACCTTTCCACGTGAGGCCGAGAGCCTGGAAACTGGTCTCTGGAGCTCTGTCCCCACAGCTCCAAAGTACATAAAATGGTGTTCTACCAAAGATGAGCTGAGAAGACATCCTGCATTTCTTCAAAGTTCCCTTGTTTAGACATGTTCAAATATTTCATTCACTTTTTGGCAATAATTTCCATCTCATTGTGAGGTCTTATAGCTTCTAATCAAGCCTATTTCATTCTCTGCAAAGTAAATTATAAATGTAACTGCACTTTTGATATCCGTATTTTTTTAGCAACCTCACAATAGAAAATTTCATATCTTTCTATAAATATTTACTGAAGGACACAGTTGCAAGATTGATGAGAAAATATAAAGATAATAAAACACTACTCATACTCTAATGATCTTATTTTCTGATACATTAAATATCTTTGGAGCATCTTCCCCCAAATGGACTTTCTCTGAGAACTTCCCAACACACATAGGATGGGCCTTGGCAGCCAGGTTTGTCTGAGATGACCTGCCCTTCTCAGAAATTTGGAATTGGGTGCAGGGTCATTTGATCTCATTTGATCTGTGTGTGAAACTGCGTGGATGGACAAACGGTGTAAATCTGAGAGGTGTGTTGCTACTGGGTAGAAGGAGAAACAGAGAAAGCCAACATGCAGGGGCACAAAATGAAACTGATTTACAGAAAGAAGTGGAGTTCATGTGGCCCCCAAATGAGAGTGACTGAGGGAGCGCCTTCCACAGTTCCTGACAACTTTCTAGTCCCTGGCTAGCCCTCCTTTTTACTTAACTTACTGTGAAAAGAATATAGGTCAGTTGTAACTAACAAATTGTTGACTAAAACAGAAAATTAAATAAGTCAAACTTGAAAGTAAGTAGCATCTTAGAAAAACAAAATGTGTATAGAGAACAGTTCAATATGCATGACTGAAAAAAGAGTTCATGAAAGTCAGTAAGTGGAACTCAGTGCTAGAAATGTAGGTTAGAGCTGCACCATGTGGTGGGTATTGTGGCACCACTGACAGTTCTAAACAGCAAAGTGACACAACAGTAATATTAACATGTATTGAGTGCTAATTAAGTGCCAGGGATAAGCATTTTATGTGCATATTTTCATTCAATTGCAATAATTATGGTGTAAGAAATTATTATTATCCACAATACAGATAAGCAAATACAGAATGAAAGATAAAGTGGTTTGACCAATCCCCTACATTTAGCTCACTCCAGATTTGGGGGTTCAACTCTTCTAGACTGAGGGGCCTTAAAGTCAGAATTGTCCTTTAGAATGACCACTTTAGCTGGAAATCCTTAGTACAAAATAGAAGAGGCAGAAGGTAAAGAGACAGTTTAAGAAAACTTTCCGTAGGAGAGATTTAGAGAGCCATTGGGGGATGGCATTGGGAATGGAGAAGAGAAGTGATACAAAGGCTTTTTTTGGCAAGTCTGAAAAGCTGTTGGCACATAAAAGAAAGGGAAAGCAGAATCAAAGCTGAACTCAAAGTTTGGAACCTGAAACTTGGAAGGACAGTAATGCCCTGAACAGAAACAGGAAAGCAAAAGAAAGCCTAGGTGAGAGTAAGGGTAAGAGGAGACCTTGATGAATTTATCTAGGATTGAGATGCCAGCAAAACATCTGGGTGGAGTTGTCCAGCAGGCAGGTGGCTGTGTGAAGCTGAAGCTCAGGGGAAAATTCACTTTGGAGATATTGATTGGGGAGTCATGTTCATAAAAATAAAAATCAAAGCCACAAAAATGGATGAGATTGCCAAAGTGGAGGATAATGAGAAGGTTGATGGTAGAAACTTAGAAAAACACTTAGCAGCCTACTGGAGTTTCTAGTGAGATCAAAGATCCAATATAATAGAACCACATTATATCACTGGATGCAAAAAGAAAACAAAAAATGATTAATCACTCAATATCTTGAGCAAATAAGATACAAGTTCAGCTCTTAAGGATTTTAGAAGCTATGCCCCCCAAAATGGAAACTTAACCATGGTACAGGTATCACAAAGAAGTTCTTTTCCAAAACAGAGAACAGCTTTGTGAAATCAGAGGTGAAAGTGAGGAGCTTGGGCTTCAATTCATGAAGTCTCCATTGCAGATTTTCTGGGCATCCTGCACCACACAAGGCAAGGCACATGTATTCACCTGAAGTCATCTTTATCAGAATGAGGTGCTTTACTTTTACTATGCTTTGAACGGAGAGTATCTGGAGTAACTGAAAATTCTTAGCACAAAAAACCTTTACATGTATTTAAAAAAAAAATGTATCAAAGCAGATAAATACAGGGAAAGTTTTGATGTCTCTTTCTCTAATCCCTGCCTGCACACCCCTTCTGACAGGGCTGTTAAGAAATAATCAGGCTTTTCTCAACAAGTAGCCTTGCTAGAGAAGGCATGAGTAAAGGGTTGAAAAGTGCACATTTATTGAGAACACACCTACTGTGTGCCAAGCATTGAACTAGGGACTTAGGACCCAAATGATTCACGAAACAAAGGCTTTGGATAATTACGGTGATTAGAACAAATTAAGAAAAGGTGGTTATAATGTGATCAGTTACCCTTTTAAAAAACAGTCTTTTTACTTCCCATACAAATAACTCAAGTATATATAAGACGCAAAATACTACCAAAGATTGAGTTTGTCATAAAACTAGTGTTCATAGTTATAGCCTTATAACCTCAAATAAATACATACAGAGCAGTTTCTAATAATTTTGTGAGGAGCAACACATACTGATGATTTGGAAGTTAAAAAAATAATGTTTTGACTTTCATCTTGAAAGTTTATTTGAAGTATATTTGGTTCATTTTTAAATCTTGGTCTTATGCACTTGACAGGAAACCCAAGTAGAAAGAAAACATAAATTTCTCATGGTTTCTTCTTTCAGCTTTACTTCCCTGCTCTATTGTGCCAGTCAGTGCTTGGTGAGAAATGAGTATTGCTTTCTAAATGATGCACCAAAGCTGCAGACAGTTGAGCGTTTGTAAGTATTCTGTTACTTTCTTCACTTGAAATAGAGCAGAGCACCAAAGAAGGAAATCCTACAGTGGAATGGTAATGACAGCAAGACTGGAGCATCCTGAAGCAAAGGTAAAGGAAGTGCCTCCTTGTTTCACTGAATATTTGATGCCTAAGAAAGTAACTCTTTTAGGAATCAAGCCATTTACCTTTTGTCACTAATTCCAAAGGGGAATACTATACCAGAAAGCTATTCTATTGGCAGAAATATGAAATAAGAAATAAACATTAGTTCCATCTTTATATTCTTCTATTGACTTAAGAGAATAAGTTATCCTCTTAGGTGTATATTTTAACATCTAAGTTAATAAATGATTTCAAGCACAGTATACTCATGAAATTTCATATTAATGTTAGAGTTCACAATTGCTTAAAATTTTGTCTGATTTTAATTGATTATGTCCTTCAGAAATTAATAGCAATAAATAAGTCAAAAGATGCTCAATTTGAACACAAATTTAAGAAATGCTTATCAAAATAAAATATTATTTTTAAACTATAGGATTGCTTTAAAAGTTTGACACAATTCTACTAAGAATTTCTGGAAAACAGGCTCCTTTCCACACTGTTGATGGGACTATAAGTTGGTCCAAAATTTTGGAAGGGCAATTTGGCTACACCTAATTGAATTAAAATCACACATTTCTTTGATCCAACAATTCCTCCATTGGGGAATTTATCCCTTGGATACTCACTTACTTACTCAGATAACCCTAAATATGCACAAAGAATGTCATTGCAACGTTTTTAAAGTTAAAAAAAAAGGAACCTAACTGCTTGTCAATGAAATAATTAAATTACCCGCATTTATACTGTGGAATACCATATGACTATTAAAAATAATGCTGATATAGTAAATTAGTAAATGAATTATTAAGGGGAAAAAAACAAAGTTGAAAACTGCTGCCCAAATGAACGGAATGAGTCAATTTGTTTAAGAAAGTGGAGTGGTGATATACACATAAATGCTTATATATACAAAAAAAAATTTTTTTAAGAATAAATAAACTGTTACTGAGTCTAGTGACGGAGCAGGTCTAGAGGTTAGGAATGGAAGAGGATTTGTATTTTATTTATTTCTTTACTGCTTGAATATCTCCTCTAAACATGAATTATGTTTATAATTTTAAAATTAATGGTGCCCAATTAGCAATTACAGGAATGGTTGGAACCATGGATATTTGGAATTCACAAATCAAATTTTAAATTAAGTCTTTCTTTTCTCTCCACTTACCCCTTACATGTATTTTTTTTTAAATGTGTCAAAGCAGATAAATACAGGGAAAGTTTTGACGTCTCTTTCTCTAATCCCTGCCTGCACACCCCTTCCTACAGGGCTGTTAAGAAGTAATCAGGCTTTTCTCAACAAGTAACCTTGCTAGAGAAGGCATGAGTAAGGGGTTGAAAAGTGCACATTTCTTAAGAACACACCTACTATATGAACTAGGGGCTTAGGACCCAAATGATTCACAAAACCAAGACTTTGGATAATTAGGGTGATCAGAACAAATTATGAAGAGGTGGCTATAATTTTTTTTAAGTGGTTTGTGCTCACTGGTGGGTGGAGCAAGAAAGAGGGTGGTCAGGTATTTTTTTACAAAATTGGTGCAAAGGCTGAGAGTTGTAGGGAAGGAAGTGAAAGCAGAATTAGACAACCACAGGTCTAGAACAGTATGATCCAAAGGACCTTGAAGTGATAGTTAGAAATGTAAGTTTCCAGGGCCCAACCCCAGTCTACTGAGTCAAACTTTCTAGAGATATGGCCTGAGCATCTGCATTTAAGTCAAATTGTCTAAGTGTCCTTCGCACACACTAAAGTCTGAGAAGTTCTGCTCTAAAATAATTCAGATCCTAAAGAATGAGGCACCTGGAGTCAGAGATAATCTTCTTACATTTATTTTGTCCTTAGATTTCTAGGAAGGTAGTAGGGTCCATTTAAGCAGTGCACTAGATGTTAGTGGGTAAACTCATGGTGAAGAAATTGTGAAAAGATTCAGTCATGTTAAGAAAACAATTGGTTTGGAGATTATTCAGAATCTCTTGAGAAAATGATTTTTAAAAAATCAATATTGTGACGAAATGTAAGAGCAAAGACAAAATTAATTTAGACCTAAAGCACAGATTAAGTTTGTGAAAGAGACAGCTAGAGCCCACATTTTTGCAGCTCATCTGTTACGGGAAAATAACTGAGCACGTGTTTTGTCTCCTTTTGATTGTACTTATTATAACTTTTGATTATAGAGAGTTTTATTGATAAAACATATAGCCACAGAATCTTTGAAAGACAGTTTTAAATAAGCTCCTAAAGTTTGGAAAGCATCTGCTCTCCTTGTGTAGTCTAGGCTATTTAGATAATAATGAGGATAGGTATAAACGCATATTTATGACTGCCAAACATAAACTGAATTGAATTTAGCAGCCATTTACTGACTGCTTTATTACCTTGCAATGTGTCAAAGGGTATTAGAGAAGGGAGGCTGGATATAAGACACAGTTTCTATCTTCAAAGGTCTAACAGGCTTGGAGCAAGACTCATCTATAGACTAGCTATAATAAAAGGCAGAATGAGAAATTCCAAATTAAAATACAGTAAGTAGTAAATCAAAGCTACTGGAGTTTTAAAGAGTGGTTATTTCTGTATGGGAAGGGGAGCTAAGGGAAAGCAGAACAAATCAATCAGTTCTACTCTGGTGACAGATGTCCACCCAAGCAAAGGAAGGCTTCACAGAGGAGCTCTGGTTAGAGAGGAACTCAAGAGGATGAAGATGTGGGAAGAGGAATAGTGAGTAAGAACATTTTGGTAAAGGTTTGATAGAGGGTAAGTGCTTGGTGGACTTATCCTGGTCCAGTATATTAATATAATGCTAAATACTCAAGTAGATATTAATTAGTATCATTATGATGTTGTAATGAAGAATATGCCTATAAGAATCAAAGAAATCAGTAATATTACTAAGTTGACGTCCTAAAATGGGAAGAGAGACCTGAGCATTTTCAAGTTCATCACACTTTGGAGTCCTTTTTTGAAAAATCCAGATGCCACAAAAGTGGTATTCTCTGATGGGTTTCCAATGAGGTAGATGAGATACAGTGTTTAAAACTTAGAAATGTAAGTAAAGAAAGGTACTTTCTATATTTCTTTCTTTGCTTCTTTGGAAAGATACTGGGAACCAACTCAAGGATTTTCTATAGAGACAGTATTATACCACAATTATGCTTCCAAGATTTTATTTTGCTTTATTTATCGATTATTTTCATCTTTTTTGTAAGTTTGAATAATCGAGGATCTATTAAAAACATTTTCCTTGAAATGTTATTTCTCTTTCTCGTTTGCACTGGCTTTTCCTCATATGGAAAGAAAAAAAATATCCCAATAGGCAATACAAATGTCCGTCCTCATTTAAATATATATGCTATCTTATTTCTGGGAAGAACTTAAGGACCAGAATCAATTCTTTTAAATGTTGGTCCTACGTTTCTATTGCTTTTGGAATCATTTCAATATATGACACAGCACCTGCCTCATGTTTTCAAGATGTTGACTCCCTTCACTGTTACTCTCAAGGAAAACGTATTCCTTGGGCAAGTGTGGTATTTTTAACCGACTCCAATAGAGCTTCAACCCTTGCTCCCTTTTTGTGTCTGTGAGCACAGGACTCTGGCGGGGACTTTGTGGACCGAACCCCAGACAGACTCCAGCCCTCACCTCTGAGATCCAGTAGGCGGCCTGTCTGGGGCCGGCAACCCGGCCCTTTGGAAGAGAGCAGATTGTCTGCAAGACCATGCAGCAGTGCCCGCGTCCCGGCCTCTGCAGGACAGACTCGAGCATCCCCGCCTGGTTGGTTTTCAGAGGCCCGGCGCCCCGCTGCGCCCTGGAGAGGCTCCAGCATCTCTCGCCCTGGAGGCCCCAGGCGGCCGCTGCTCCCGGGCCAGGAGCCACAACCGTTTTGAGGGCTTGATCCGCAGCTCTGGGTGGAAAAGCCGGCTGCAAATGCCGGGACTGCGGCTTCTGGGCGCCGGCGGCCGGGGAACAAGGACGCGAGCACCCACGCGGCTGCCCCGCGAGCCAGCACTGGGCCGCAGCTCGGGGAGCCCAATCTGGCCTCGGCCAAATGGGGATCCGCAGACAGGGTTAGGGGAGCAGAGCGGAACCAACCCGGCTCCAGCCCCGCGGAACTTCTCAGTCGCCAGGGCCCAGGGAGAGAGCCGGGGAAGGAGAATCAGCAGCTCGAGAGCGGCGCGCACTCTCCGCCACCCCCTGGCTTCCCACTGTCTCTCGGCTTTGCAGGCGCCAGGGTCGGGGTACGGGGTTTCTTTGGGCCAGGGTCGGAAGGACCCGCCGGGCCTTGGTCCTGAGCGACCCGTCATCTGCAAACGCCGCTCTCGCTGCATCCTTGACGCGGCGCCCTGGCTCTATTAGCAGGCACAAACCAGCTCTCTTCCTGCCCCTAGGCCCTGCTATTTCAAGAATTCTAGTGAAAAATGTGCACCGGCGTGGTACGGGTTGGAGCAGCCAGGGGTACTTGTAAAGCAAGAAGGCACGAGCGGCCCGCATGCAGACATATTTGTTCCCTCCCCTAGGGTCTCCCCAGCTTCATTTATGGCAGGGGTGGGGTAGAGGTTTGTGTCTCCTAGGTTTACTCTGAAATCAATTCTCATGAGAGTGAAGGTCCATATGGTTATATGTGTCCAGAATGGGCACCCGCACTGGCCAAGCGGACACTGAGTTCCCCAAGACGCGGAGTCTCTTGGCGCTGGGGTTTTTTCTTACTTTCTGGATGGAACGGGTCTCCGAATTCCCCCAAGAACATCTCAGTAAGTACATGTGTGTTGATTCCCATTAACTGGCAGCTTGTTATTTAAAGAACAAGTGGACTTAGGTACAATAGATCATGTGTACTTGTTGAGACACCTTTTCTATGGATAAGAATGATTATTTCTGAGATCTCCCAGACAAGGTCGACCAGTCAAGGGGATAGTATTTACAATTCTATTCATTTAATTAAAAACTTGCACTTTTGTAGAGATTCGGTGGACAGATTGTAGTTAGCACCTTAGACTACTTTGATGTTCTGCGTTGAATCTACATGTATTTTCATGATAAAACGCTTAGCATATTGTCTGTATTGCCATGGCAGGTCACTCTTCCACAAAATTGTAAGCTTCCTTAGGCAGGGACAGTTTTCATTCACCTTTGATTTTCTCACCAAGTAATGTCTGCAGATAAGTACTCAATAAATGATTATTAAATAATTATACCACTCACTCAGTCTTTATATTTCTAGACTCTAAAACAAAGGAATGGAGGGATGAGGAGATAGGGCTTAAAGATACCAAATAAAAGTGGAGGACTTAATCATCCATGCTGAGGGACATTTATTTGCAAGACAGTAAGAGTGCTTAGAATCAACTTGCCAATCCAACCCACTAGGTTTTAGGACTATCATGGGCAAGAAGTGGGAATGACCTACATTCCAAGGCTATTTTTTAAAAATCAATATTTGGATATATTTCTCTTTGGATATATTTTCCTTTCTTTTCTCCTTTTCTTCTTTCTATATAGGTATGGTATAAGCCATTATACTTGAAGTGAAAATGTGCTTTGTCAACCTTTGATACCTTATCTGTCCTTGGATTTATGGTGCATTTGGCTAATCTCATATTTCTCACTTTTTATATTTTCACTGGCATCTAAAGATAACAAATTGGCGAAACCTGGTTTTGATATCTAAATACTTCACTTGGGAAAGTGAGCTGCAAATATTAAAGTCCATTAGCTCCCTTAATTGTTGCTTTTTCAGCTCTCAGTGATACTTTTATATCCTCACACCTTACTTAGCCTTTGAATGTACTCCCCAGCCTCTTCTATGAGTAAATATTTGAAGAACCTGTCTTGTTAATATGTAATGTCAGCACTCATATGTTGTACTAATATTGTAGCTGATACGGTTTTTCATAAAGGGTTTAGTTATGCCTACTCACCTTATATAATAGAATAGCACTTAAAAAACATCACCAGCACTGATGCATTATGAAACATTCATTTTGGACAACATACTATCTAGGACACTTTCTATTAATACTAGAAATCTCTTAAAACAGGATTCTGCACACATAGGAATTCTTTTTATTTTAAATGCTTGTACTATAAAAATATACTTCACTTGGAATATGATAGTAAAAAGACTAGGTGCCTCATCAATATCATTGTTTCTAATTTTTGTAGACCATTCGGTTGTAAGAAAGATAAGCCTCGAGTCTTATTTTCTACTACTAACAAAATATTTGTTTTTTTCCTGAACTTTAGGGTTAACCACTTGAATTTCTGTAGTACGTCTTCTACTGTTTGTTCAAGTGCCAAGTATTCTTTCATTCTTTCCAGGTTGTAAATAAAATACGGTTCAGAATGCCATCACTATTTGCAGGACCAGGAAAAAATGCCGTTGAATTTATAATTCTCGATAACCTTATACTTTTATTTTAGCATCAATTTCTCCTCCTCCGTTGTGATTTTTAATGGAGTCCTTATTGCTTTTTTTTCCTTGACCTACTTTCTTATCAAGTACTTTCATATATAGCGTGTTTTAAATGATGGTGATTTCTGTAGTAAGAGAATCTTAAATCACGGTGAAACACATTAGTCGGATATCACTTATTCTAGAAATACTGCAGTGGTTTAAAAATCATCTGGTTACAACGTCCACAATTTCCGTCTGAAATCTTTTAAGCTACGCTTTTCACGAGTTTGCTCCGTTCTCCCGATGAGATTTGAACTTCATTCTGTTCTGATCCAATTGTTACTTTTCTTTGCTGCTTCCACCTCCTAGAGATTGTGTTTCCAGGGGAGAGGCGTTCTTGGGACTGAAGAGGCGAGTGGAGCGAGATCTGGTACCTCAGGCAGTAGATCCCTCCTCCCCCGTTTGGTGAGAAGTCAATTTGACAGCTCATAGTCCCGCTTTGGCTCTCACGCTTGAGCTCCATGGGTGGGTTTTACCTTCTTCCTCTTCCCCTGCCTCTAGCCTGCCTCCAGGCCAACCGTAAATGCAGCCATTGCCCCTGCCCACCCAGAGCTCTTCCACACACGTCGTCTTGGGGGACTGGGGCATTTGTCCGTAGAAGACTCCGGCGACCGGGAAAAACCACGCCGGGATCCGGACGCTGTAGAGGACAGCCCCTCCCGAGGCTTTTAACCCCAGTCGCGACGCCCACGTGACCGAGAACAGGCCTCCATCGGCCCGCCCCTTTCGGCCGCGGCTGCCCACTTCCCGCTCAGGGTAAGTAAACCGCGGTTTTCCGCACCGCCCCAACCCCGCCCTCCTCCTTTCCCCTTCCCTTCACCTCCCCACGGCTCCCTCGCGCCATTCTCCCCGCCTCCCCCATCCTCCCCACCCGGCCCTTTGTACGTGCTCGGTGGCGTGCGAACGCGCCCGGCACGTGACTCCTCCGAACGTGGCATTGTGTTATCACGTGACCCAGGTGCGTACGCGACGGAGCGGGGTGTGAAGATGGCGGACGAAGAGGCCGAGCAGGAGAGGTTGAGTCGCGGCGGAGGCGGCTGCATCGCGGAGCTGCAGCGCCTGGGCGAGCGGCTCCAGGAGCTGGAGCGACAGCTGCGGGAGAGCCGGTCGCCGGCCGTGGAAGCGGCCACGGACTACTGTCAGCAGCTGTGCCAGGTGAGGGCGCCTGGGGGTCCCCTCCCCCTTTCCCCCATCTAGAAGGGGGAAGAGAGCGAGAGTGCGCCTGGTGGCCGAGCGGTGGTCGTCGCTGCCTTGGCGCTGTCGGAGTTGCCGCCCGGGCGGGAGCGGGGAGTCCGAGGAAGGCGCCTTTGTGTGGCTGCCGTTGTCGCAGCTCCCGCCTGGGGGAAGGGAGTTGTGGTCGGGGCGGAAAATCCCCCTCCCCTTTCCTTTCCCGAACTCGGACTGCGGGGTCCTGGCGGCGGAGATGCGGACGGCGAGACTGAAGCCCTCTCCGCCGCAGGGAGAGGGTAACGGGGGAATGAAGGCCAGGTCCTTGTCCTCGTCCGCCTGTTATTGTGCGCTGGGGATTACCGCGCCCCCCGCCTCTGCGCTGCTTTCCCACTCGGACAGGCCTCCGCCCCCTCTGGTTTGATTCCTTTGCCTCCCCCCGCTTTCATCTGTCCCGCCCCCGGCCCCGTCCTCGCTGTCTGCCGGCCTTTGTTGTTCGAGTTTCGCCTTAGGACTGAAGGGGCCTTTGTTGATGTTTCGAGGAGCAGTCCCCGCCGACCCCTTCTCGCTGGGCGAGACGTTCGGGTGGGGGGCCCGGAGGGTGTCCCTTTCTGCTTTTGCTTGCCTGATACACTACTTCACTGCTAAACGTTGCTGTCTTCGGTAGCGAGGAGCTGTCTCTGTATGTGTATCCTAGGCTCGAATGTCCCTGTGGGCGGCTTTTCCAGAGTCCGCGCGCGTCTCTTTTGCTTTCACCTTTCGAGGAGTACGGTTTCCTCTGTCCTTCCTACCCCACCTCCCCACGCCCCTGCTCCTTGGAACCGAGAGGACTGAGGTTCCTGTGGACCTGTGCTCAGGTCAGTTTCAGATCTTTCCGTCCTTTTCTTGCACAAGGACACTGCTTTCCAGTAATTGCGTTCTAACCAGGATTTAGAATGATAATAACATTGTTTGATAGAAATCAGGTATGTTGGGTGTACATTTGGACTTGATTACAAACCCTCCAGTTATATCTGAAATTTCAAGGTGCTGATGCTGGCTGTGGTGAAGGTTTTGGTTAGACTGTCGTCTTGAGGCAAAAGACACGATTTATATAGGTCACATTTAGAGTTAGCTTGTGAATGTATCATTATAGAGAAGTTGTTTTGAAAAGATATTGAACGTAAAATGGAACAACAGTGGATGGACTATTTTTGCATTTTAGAGTAGATTACTTAATTGTTAGCCTCCAACTTCTGAAGTCTTTCCTTTATAAGATCAGGCTTACTTAATACCATACAAAAAATTCTCCATTGCTGTATGCATATTATTGTCACTAATTGTTTGGTGGTGGTTCATTGTCTTAAAAAAATAAAACTATGTGAGATCGAGTGGTAACTTGTCTAGGAGGATGTATATGCAATGTGAAAGTTCCCCTAAGGTAATATAGGTCTGGTGAATGAATACCTATGGCAAAGTTAGAGATTCTGTCATTGCTTTTAATCCTAATTTAAAGAATTGTTGGAATTTGCCAATTTCACGACCCTGGGAGTACCCACTCATTCTTAATTGATCTTGTAGATATGAAGACTTATTTTAGATATAAAAACATACTTCAGTAAGATACCCATAAAAGGAAGTCTTTCATTTATACGGAAACTCAGATTTTTAATCACCCAAAAGTACTAAATCCTAGCTTTGCTGAATGACATTTTTTCAGATAACAGTGTCCACCTGTGGGTTTAAGGCTAATTACTGTAAATACTCTTTGCCAGCAATATTTATAAGCAGGATTAATAATTCTGGGAAAATGGAATCTCATGCAAGTTGGACTTTTTTGAGGATATGCAACATCATAAAGTTATCACTAAAAATATTTTAAGTGAATGAAACAGCATTCTTTTTGTTATCAGCATGAAAGTAATTTCCTGTATTAGTTTTAAGTGATTATTAGTCTTACAACACATACATTGTTTTTATTGACCATTGCTATGTGAAACAGTAATAATACAAATGCTGGGATTGTGAGTTTCAAAAAATGATGAAATATTTCATGCACTAAAATCCCACAATAACTTTAATGCATTTGAAAGTGATCTCCATTAGTGGAATAAGTGCAGAGTGATCTGATGTTTCATCCCCTCTAGAACATTTTCTGTACATTTTTTTTTTAAGTAACCTATTTGTGTTAGGGATCTTGTCAAGTGGGAAGTAACTTGAAACAATTGTTTCTTTAAAATTTTATCCTAGTCAGTTGAGCAAAGCAGCGGTTAACAGTTCCAGAATTTATTGGGGCAAACTGAAAGCAGTGCTAGAAATACTAGGACTATAATTTGTCTTGGTTTCTAACTTAAGATTATCATTTAACATTTTCTATCTAAGCTTTTCCTGTAAAACTGGGATATTCACATGCTTCAAGAAGGCAAAGATGAATAAACATTTGTCAGAGTTAGTGGGCTTCAGAGTTAATATTCTGTAAGTGTTAATGCTTAGTGTTTGTGTCATCCTCATTTTTGCATTTATTTTAAAAAATGAGTTAGTTTATATTCTGAATTTTTACCTCAGCAGAAAGTGAATTTCTGGAGAATATAGTGAAACCTACAAAAATAGAGTTGCTTATTCTTTCTAGTTTATTGATTTTCTATTTTTGAATGAGGTAGGATAGTAACAGATTTCTTGAATTTTCAAAATAAAATAGAAATGAAAGACATTATATTTTTCTTACTGTTAACAGTATTATTTTGCTCTTTATATTGGGTTGCTTCCTGGAAGCATGTCCCACTTATTTACATAAACATTTGCTTAAAGCTTAGTTGGGAGGAGGAAAAGGTGGTAGAGGATGGGCATACTGGAAATGACTGTCAAAAATCTTAAATTTCCTTATATTTTTACAAATTAGCTTTAATCTGAGTAATGTAATCAATTTACTAATTTTCTGAAACTCTACTTAGAATAAATACAGGATAACCAGAAATAAATTTTTGCATTTATTTCGGGATCATTAGTACATATAAAAATGATTATAGTTGGAACTTTTGGACTATTAATTGTGTTATACTGGGCTAGGATTCACTCATTCATCCAGCATTGTTATTGAATACTTCCACTGTGGGCCAGGCAGCCTTGGTCCTGGTGTTCCTGGCTTCAGGAAGCCTGCAATCTCTGGAGGAAGGTAGACAAATAATGATAGTGAACTGTGGCTTATAGCTTTTATTTCTTAGTGCAGTACAATGGAAGGTTATTTATTTGGGAGTTTAAGCAGAAGCATTCCAACAGAAGGGTTGTTCTAAAAGGATTTGAAAGTAATTTTTCATTTAAAAAGTTCAGTCGCTGTATAGTTGAAGAAGGATTTGGGCGGGGGGGTGATGTTTGTTGACAGTATTACATACTGGGCTGGATTACTGGTTGATTTAATACATGAGTTATGACTTTAGTGGTCCTTTATCTTCTCTGGTGGCTGATAATTGCTTTAAAAGGTTGAATTGCAGTTGTGGAAATATGTGCATGTAACTAACACACACAAACACACACGCACTTACTTCGTACCTTAGTTCATTCATATAAGCATTATTTCTCAACAGGACATAGTCCTTTCTGCCCCCCTGCAGTTCTCTCCTCAGGCGCATTTAGAAATATGTGGGGTTAGTTGTTTTATCATTGCATTGACTGGGGATGTGATCCTGGCGTGTGGTGCCCATGGCCTTGGATGCTGTATTTTCTGAAATGAACAGGACAGTCCCACCTCATTGAAATGTATCCCTCGCCCTAAATACCCGTAGTGCCTTTGTGAGAAACACTGAACAGAATGAAAAAGAATATATTAAGATTTTTTTTTTTTTTTAGTGATTATGCTCTTTTCATGTTAAGATAATATAGTTGTATTAAGAAATGTAGTTAGTCTGGAACAGGTCCAGGTAAATGCTCTTCAACCAAATTTAAATTTACACTGAGCTTGAGAGGTCAAGAAAATTTTTCTTCCTTCGCAGAAATTACAAGCAATTACTTTAACAATTACTAAAAGAATTCACTTTTACTAGGTTAAAGAGGGTAGCAAATTCAGCATACTTAATTGTTCTGATTGAAGCACAGATTTGACCTTTTGATGTAATTGAATTCTGTACTTTTAAGAAAACATTTAATGCAAGGACTAGGTTTAGATGTCAGCAGGGGATATCTGATACAGGAGAATCTAGTGGGATAAACTAATAAGATAAGATTTAAATATCACTTCAAGATGACAGTTGGAGAGATGTCAGAAGGTAGTGTATCATTAACACTACCAAATCTGCTTTATTTTTATTCTTTTTAAAATTGAAAATATAATACACTGAAATGGTTTTTAAAAATTCAAACACTGAGAAAGGGGGTATAACAAAAACTTCATCTCCTTCCTACCCTAGATCTCCAGGTACCTCCCACAGTAACAGCCCCCTAATAGTTTTCATGCATATTTCCAGAAATACTTTTTGCTCTTTTTTTAAAAAAATTAAAGATAAGGACATCCTATATACTGCAACATGTGTTTTTTTTTCAGAGAGAGACAGACAGACAGACTGACTCTGAGATCATCACATAGTTGCCTATGTAAATCTGTGGCTTTCTGTTTTAAATTGTATGATAATTCCAGTCTGTCCTGTGTCTAATTAGTTAATTAATTATTGGTGGCGCTATTTAGAGGAATAAGTTAATTTTATGTGCAGTAATAGAGTAATTTCAATATAGGGTTCAAGGTAAGCACTTCAGGCTGGGGTATCAGAGAAGGCTTTACTGAAGAAGTAGGATTTGAGCTAGACCTTAATACCTTATTAACTTAACTATTGTTAGTGTCTTGTTGGTATAAGAAACAAAAAAAAAAAAAAATTAAAACTGTTAGGAGAGTTACAGAGTGTTTACATTATGTAGTTAAAATGTTTCTTTGTATATTTTTGTTTCATCTGCTTGATACATGTTGTCCTTTGTTTATCCATCTGCATGTTTTCCTTAGCTTTAAGTATAGTGGCCAGGATTTTGAAAATACTTATACATTTTTCTTAAAAAAAAACTAGACATTTTTCTTTTGATTATTAGAGTATATCTTAAGTTAATTTGTAGGACACTTCAAATCAGAAGAAAAGATGGCTTGCTTGTTAATTAGTGATAATTACTTTAGGTATTGAGGGAGTAATAAGTCATTTAAACTTTAAAAGTTTAGGTAATGCTCAGGGGAAATAATTTTTAAAGTGTTCATAATTAGTATGACTACATGCTGGAGGTAGTAAATTTCACTTTTTCAGAATATGCTTATACCAGTTTTAGCAAAGGAAAATTTACCAAATTTTGCTTGTGTCCTTCTTGACATTTGTTGGTCCTAAATTAAAATGGGGGAAGCGAAGATGTATTCTTCAATTGCCCTTCATAATAGTTTATATGACTAACCTTTAAAGCCAAGCATTTTTGAAAATATATGTTTTTAACTACTGTATGGAACTGCTGCTGCACTTATTTTCCTTGAGATTCTGTCAAGGTTAAGCTTACTTTTCCCAAGCCCCACATATAAATCTAGTTCTTAAAATTAACGGATCAATATGTGAGTAGCCTCACTTATAAAATGGAAAGTTTGCTTTTCATTAATGTGTTTGTCACATACCCCATGTAAGTTTTATTTATGTATTGTTTTCTAGGAGAGTCTCTTGATTCATTGTTTCACTTTTGGCATTGAGGGTTGCAAAGTGCACCTCAGGAAAAAAGTTAGCTTTTTAGTCCTTTACATTACAAAATTTTAATGGTCTTTAAGTACATATATTTAGCAAAGAAGATTTGTTAAAATTCCATTACATATCTATATTTTAATCAGATATTTAATTCCTCTTATATGGGAGCCCTAAGGGAGCTATGGAGAATTATGGAGTGTATCTCTGCCTTCAAAGAGTTTACAAAATCTGGTGCACATATTAATAGTTAAGCAACAGTATTCATAAAGCATCTAGTGATAAATGTAAGTGGAGTGTGAATTAAGAGAATTAGAGCATTTTGAAATTGCTCAATTTAGCTAAAAATTGACCAGGAAAGGAAAAGACTGTTTACGTTGGGTTTTGAATGAATTTGGATAACTAAGGAAGAATGGGAATAAACACTCAGAAAAATGGAACAACTGTTCACGCTGGCATATTGGAGAAAAATATCAGGGGTCAGAATGAAAAATTGTATAGCAAAACCAGAGAAAGGGTTTAGGACCCAAACCCAGGAATTTAAATTAATCCTGTAAGTGTAGATGATATATGGTTACATTGCCTAAAGACTCAGCCTTACAAGTTTGGGGCATTGAAATAAACTTAAGTTCAGAATGTTACAAGCTTTGTTTTTTTCTTGAACTATTTTGTATCGGTTATTGCCATGTAACAAACTACCCCAAAACATAATGGCTTAAGCATTTTTATTACTGTTCTGAATCAAGTCTGTGGGTCTCTTGGGTGGTTCTACAGTCAGCTGGTAGGGTGTCTAGGGCTGAATGGACCCAGATGGTGTCACTCATATGTCTTGTGGTTTTCAAGTGGGTTGATCGAGGGGCCTCAGTTAGGTTGGCTCATCTTTGCTCCACTCTTATGTAAGGTAGCCTGATTTCTTTACCTGCCAGCAAGAGAGCAAGTTACAGGGCACAACTGCTTCTCAGGGCTCTGCTTGTGTCATTTGCCAGTGTTCCAGTCATTGGCTACAGCAAATGGGCAAGCCCAGCTTCTTTGTGAGGACAGAGAGATGTGATTCTTTAGGGACCATCGCTAGTGTAGCCTACTACATATCGATACTTCCCCTGCACTATGCACTTAACCCTGCCTAGGCACTTACATAGGCCAAATTAAAATTTTTCCTCTCTATAGACTCTGCTTTCTTTCTTGTCCCCCATATTCTGTTAAAGCACATCTAACTTTCCTTTCCCTTTTTTCTTAGGTTGGCAAAGGCATTTCCATTCCTGTTTTCTAATCTCAATCTCTAGGAGAAGGGCATCCCACTCTGTAGTGTAACTTTGGAAATTTTGTGGAATGACATCTTTGTTTACTTGGTTCTTTACCTTAATATTAAATCTGCTCTGAATTTGGTGTTTTCTGTTGTCTCTGCTCGTGCAGTCTAATAATAGCATCCTAGTTCTTGTTCTTGTCTTTGGCTTTTTTTCTTACCTGATGAACTTGCTTTTAACCTTCCTTTCCATTTGTGAAACTCCCCAGCATCCTGCTTTTATCCTCTGCCTCAGTGGGGATCCAATAGTTGTAACAGTGTTGTTCATATTTGGGTTTGCTGAAACCCAACCTAATGAGTCTGTAGATCTTAGAGATACAAGTTTTTGATCTCAGCACATAAGATGTAACTTTTTTAACTTCACTACTTAGTTGTCACACTAAACCAAAATTATTACCAAACGTTATTTTTCTTTACTATGTGTGATACATTATTATTTTTTTTTATGCTGCTTTTTTGGTCCATTAATAGGTCATTACCAACAGTCTGAAAAACACTACTTTTAGGGCATTACTGGGCTCAGTTTAGTAGTAAGCACAGAGGCAGGCAGTCCTAAGTTACAAGGTGGCCTTCTAGACTAGTTGGTTCAGAACATTCTTACGTTTTCTTTAAGAGCATCAAAATTAAAATACAGTTTTAAATTCTTACAGTGAATGCTAGAAACCCAGCTTTAAATTCCTTACAGTGAATGCTAGAAAACCCAGCATATGTCTGTGGAACCCAGTTTGAGAAATACTGGTACATAGGATAAAATACAGAGGTAAGCTTGAGCCCAGTGCTCTCCCTGCTCTATTGTTTAACTTTTTTTCATCTCTTCACTGTTCAGCAGGAACTTTCCCTTCTATCTAAATTGGTCTGTTTATTCCTCACGAGTATACATGTTCATTTTACTGCCTTTATGACTTTGCTTAGAGGAGCAGTGGTATGTAGGGGAAAGCCAAATGACTGAGTTCAAGTATGAGTTCCCCTACAATCCAGACAAGATATTTAGCTCATGCTTTCTTGGTCTGAAAAAAATAAGGGTGGGTGAGGGTGAAACTTGCAGTTAGAGATTAGACCAGCAGATTGAAGGGGAAGAGAATTAATGTTGGAAACAGGCACTGTTAGATGCTTTGCTAACAATGAATTGTTTAATCTGAAGACCTATGAGATCATAGGATTAAAAACTGTTTAGTCTGTTTAAATGTCTCAATTTATCCAAATTGCCTCCTAGGATCTCATTATTGCTATATAATACTTATTCAGTATGACACTGAATCATCAGAAAACATTAAATTTTATTAGGTATTTGTTTAGGAAGACTGAAATATATGGTTAACTGTCTAAAATGAAGCAGTTCTTTAAAAAAATGAATTTTAGGTACTATCTGGATAATGTATCCATGTGGAACATTTGGCATCCTTATTGATGTCTGATATAGCGGATGTTATGTATTAACTTCCTAACTCATGGATACAGGTTTTATATTTAGAAAGAGGTAATTAAATTTAAAAGTAGTAATTAATCATTGACTTGCTCCCCATCACAATCAGTTTTATAAGGATATTAGAAAGCTATCATATCAAATATTTAAATTTACTAGAGTTAATTGAAGCAGATATTTGTGATTTGGAGAGAAAATTATTTCCAGTAAATAGGAATGATTTTGCTAGTTTTTAAAAATGGGCCATTATCAAAATCAGGCACTTAGAATTTTTATTTACTCAAAATAAATAGCTTACATTTTGTATTTTCTGTGTAAACATGTGTATCTATTCTTGAGCTTTCCCTAATTTTTGCAAATATAAATCTTAGTCAACATAAATAATTTGAAACATTATTATACATTTAACTCAAAATCATTAACATTTTTTGTCAATTTATATTCTGAAAAATACAAATTTTTAATTTTCTGAACAAAATTTTCATGAGATTATATTATTTCAAAAGAATAAAATAAAGCTTAAAAAATACAAATTAAAAATTGATACTAAAGTAGTTTGAGTCTGGTGGCTTACCATGACTTACCCAGTCCATATTTGTATAACTTTACTTAAAACCTGTCTTAGAGAAAATTGAAAAAAAAAATCGCCTGTCTAAAATGGGATATTACCCCTAACACACATTGTGAATAAAATTTATATCCTCAAATGAATTGGTCAAGATGTTTATCATCAGCATGAAGATATTTTATAGAACACGTTTCTGAATGCTTATGTCATAACTACTGTTTCTTTAGTAATGAAGCATTAACTCTAGTATATAAAACTGAGTAAAGGAATGAGTCAGACTTAGTCTATTCAATATTGCGACCTATTTATAAAGTATTCCTGAAAAGATCACCTGATATTGCAAATTCTGCCTAAAGAAATTTTTTTTTTTTTAAACACCAAAAAAGACCTTCCAGGATGTACCTATTTTGAATGAAAACATTTGTGGTGTTTGACGCCCCCCCTCCCGCCCCCCCGGCCGCCCAAGAATCTCTTGTATAGATCTTGTTTTAATTGATGAAAAAACCTACACTCTAGATTCTTTCATATATACTTTACTTGACAGCCCATCAGATACTGTGAATTAAAGGCTTGGGATTCTAAGGACACTGGTTTTAATTTTCACCAAATTGTTTATTGTGACCCATGTCATGCTAAACTTTTCTTTGTTTCTTTATCCTTGAAAAGAAGATTATACAGACCTTTGTTATAAGAATTGATCAAAGGCATAGTTATTTTAAATGATTGTTGTAATACAAAGCAACGTTTTCATTTACACTTAGCGACTACTTTGGAAACATGTTTGATGTTTTATGTGATAATGACCTAGCATAATTTTAAAGCATTAATCATTCTATAATATTCAAGTTATCTATTGTTAACCACTTTAAAAAATAACATTAAATTACTGATTTACCAACTTGTTTGACGCCTACATTTTAGAGAAAGCATGATTAGATTGTATAATAATTTATAAAAGATTTTTGTTTGGGGAGTAGGGGGCAGATTACTTGGTGTGTGTGAATGTACCAGAAGATTATTGGCTTTACAATTGAAATTGAAACCTTTCCTTTTTCCAAAGTTTTAAACCTGGGATTTGAGAGGCTGGTGATGGGAGAAGCTAGTATTACATAGTAACTAAAAGTATAGGTTTTGAACTATGATTTTAATTCCAACTCGTGTGTTACTTCCTGTGGGACTTCAGGCTTGGTTTTGTGTCTGTGTCCTCGTCTGTGGACTGAGGTATTAATATTATCTGCCTTAAAGGTGTGATTAAGGCAGAATGTTTGCATGTTGCACATTATGATGCTGGAGATACATTGTAAATGTTAGTTATCTATTAATACATTTAAGAGGGCTAGATCCGAATTTTTCCCTTATAAAAAATATTAATTTTAGTGTTAGTAAAATACTCTTTAATTTCTTGTCATCTAGGTAGTAGTCTTCAAACTTAAAAATATTAGGGGAAATCCCCCGCCCCCAAATCTTACTTGTTATCTTGGTGTATATAACAGAAAAGTTAGCTCTGTGGGACAGTTTGACACATCTTCATCTAGAATGTAACAGCATCATTGCCAGAGGAAGTACAGGGTGTTGAAGCGTAGTCCTCTTCTGACATCTTCACAGACAGGGGTTTTTCTTACTTTTCCTCATACTACTGCTTCTTTCTTTGTGCCTTCCTGAAGATAATGAATGTTCTTGTCTTAGAGACATAATAAAGCCATCACTAAAGACTTGCATATATTTTATTTAATTTTGAAAGGCTTTTAATTGTGCTTCTTATTCTAGTCTCACACACTAAGGCACATTTTTTGTACCCAAGATTTAAAATAAACTTATTTCTCTGGAAGCATGGCACTTGATGTGTATATAATATGAACAGAGAAATTGTACCTTATGAGAGGAGCAATAAATATTAAATACTAGTGAAACTTATGGACAGTTTCACAAATATGATCAGTGCTGATGTTTAATTCTTGCTAAAAATTTATTGAGAAGACCTAGGCATATACATCCCCCAAATCTTCATCTCATATTTTCTCTGGATCTTTTGTGTCCTTTCTTCGGTTTCCAAACAAGTGGTGGTTCCTGGAAAATGTTATCTTTTCATCTGTGCACTTGATCCCCACCTCCTGAGAGAATCTTTCTATGTTCCTCGGCCTTCATCAGATTTCTTTTCATCACTCTTGTCCTTTAGCCTATAGATATGTGTGTCTTTCTCATCTTTTTGCTTTGTTTGGTCATCTGTCTTCAGACTTCTTCCTTTTCTCTAACCACTTCTGTCCACATCTGAGACTTTTATCCTAAAAATGATTTTCTTTAACTCTTGTTTTCTAATCTTTATTGCCCGACATTTTGAAAGGTACCATATGTGCTGCCTTATTTCTTACTTTCCATTGCAGTTTGGATTCTATCTCTCACCACACTTAAGAAAATATTTTTTTAAAGGTCACTTGCTTGGCATATCTGTAATAGTTTATTAACTGTAGCCCTGAGTAATAATCCAGCAGCTCCGGCTACTTCATGTGCCTGCATATTGTTTTTAAGAAAATTTACCTGTCAGCATTTTAAAGGTCATATGTTTTCGTGTTAAAATGATGATGTTTGGGTTCTCTTGGAAAATCAGAACATTTAGCAATATTGGGCAGGCTGAAGTGGCTGCCCGCTCAGAACATGAGACTTTTCCTCATGTTCTTGTCTTCCTTTTACCCTTCATTAGTGAACCTCAGCCATTTTGCCCACTTCATCATCATGTCTGAGACAGGACTCCCTCAAGTGGCTCATATATCCTGGTGGATAATCCATACTTTACATACTAATCTTCAGCAGTCATCCACTCTGACAGCCACTGTCACTCACTCTGTATAGGATTTCCAGGTGTGCATTCTTTCAGGCTGTACCACTCTTCTTAGCTCTATGCTCCTATTTCCAACCACTTGTGAAACTTTCACATGGATGTGCAGTAGGTACTTCTAATTAAACATCTGAAATTGAACTCATCCACTCTCTTTTCCACTCCCCCACCCCCCACCAAGAAGAAAGCCTGTTGGTTTAGTGACATTCCCCCATCCCCCTCAAATTCAGGTTTAGAAATCTTGAGTCATTTTTAGCTCCCCCTTCTTTTTTCTGCACAGTCCAGTCATCAGGCTCTGTCAATATAACCCATGCGTTGTTTGTCCTTCTCGTAGGTCTGATAGGTTGTTAACGTTAACACTTAGTTTCTTGCAACAAGAAAATTCAATGAGATTTTTTAATGAAGGTACTTTCCTATCCTCCATTCTCTTCTCCAGTCTGATTTCTTCTATATGTTACTAAGATTATCAGTTTTCTTTTCAAAGAACAATATCATATTCTGTCTTTAAAGACTTTAAAAGACAGTACAGTGTTGAAGAGTTCAGATTCTGGGTTCAACACCATGAGTTGAAGTCCCAGCGCTACCATTTACTAGCTTATGGGCTCAGTTTCTTAGCCTATTAAGTGGTAACAATACCTCCATAGGGTTGTGGGAATTAAATGAGACATCAGCATGGCGCCCATCACATTAGTAAGCACCAAATAAAATGCTATTCCATGAAAAAGAAAATTTAAACCCACTAGTAACCTTACTACATTCAAGGACTCACATGACCTGGCTCCCAGCGTGCCAGCATGGCTGATTGGCGGCCATATCTCTTATTTCTTTGTAGTCTTTGGGCTTTATAGTCTGTTATTACGTGGACAGTTTACATATCCTCCCTCACCTCTGTGCTTTGGCTTTAGCTTTCTCCTTTAGTGTTTCTTTCTTTCATCAACCCCATTTCTGCACATTTCTTTCCTTCAATCTGTGATAAGATTATTAGGTATTGTTACATTTTTCATGAGGCTTTCCTATAGTCCTAAATAGATTTAATGACACATTCTTCATCCCTTTTATTTGTTTTTCTGGCTCTTATCATAGTTTCCGTGTATGTTTATGTTTGTCTCCTTACATCCCCTCCCAGTTGAAGTTCCTTAAAAGCAGGGGTCATGCCGTATTTTACTGAATCACAAGTAATTAAATTTTCTTGAATGATTGTCTCTTCTTTTTTCCTTGCATAGGTGGTTTTAATTGTTGGAGGGAGGCGTGAATTTTGTGCTCATAAGAGGTCATTACTTAGTATTAATATTGGGTTCCTTCTGACCATTTGTTTCATTTCAATTTTGACATTGGGTATCTATGTTCAGGGTGGGTAAGGATTCAGTTTGATCAAATATGTCTAGTTCTTATAAGGCAAACACTGTATGAGAGTGAGGGTGAACGAAGAGTGGGAGGAGAGAGAGATCCAGAGAGATGTACTCATTTAATCTTCAGCAGCCCTTTGCAGTAGGTATTTACTATTCCTGTTTGTACAGAGACTGCTGAAGCACAGAGAAATAAAATAACTTGCCCAAGTCAAGTAACTAAGATTTAATTTTAAAAAAAAAACAAGAAAAGCAAAACCAAACTAAGTAAAACTTTTTTTTTCTTTTGGAAGGAATTCATAGGTTGTTGATGGTTGAAATTTGTTTTATAGGGCATAAGGGAATTTACAACAGTAAATTTTAATCATTTAAAACTAAACTTAAGAAAGTGAAACAATGAATCTAAGTATTGTAGTGAAGTTTGAGTGATCGCTTTACTTCAGAATGTGTTAATTAGGGTTCTTTGGTTAGCAGTAATGGGAATTGGTTTTGAATTTTTTGAGTAATACATGGGTCTTTTAAGGGTAATCAATATATATTTATGAACTATAATGAGAACAACTTGTTGAAGAAATCAGTTTCTAATCTCCAAATATAACCAAGTACAATTCTTTATTTTATTGGATTAAGAAAAAAGAAAATCTGCATTTGTGAAGTGTTTAGCCTCTCTGTGTGGGACAAAGAAGTACCTAAAAATCCATGGGGAAAAGTAGGGTCACTGTCTACATCAGTGGTCTTTAAACTGCTTTTAATTGGGTGACCTACTAGTAAACATTTGAATATGAAACCTCAATATGGGAATGTCTAATTATAAATCATATAGTCATATGTAGTATTTCAGCTTATATAGCTATTTGAGTCTGTTTATTAAATAATATAGTTTGTTTTAGGTAAATTTATAGAAAAAGACATTTTCCCCCCTTTGTACTCCATTGTATACTCTCTGTTTGGTAACCATAGTTTATAGTGCTGTGACTAGCAGAGGTTTCTGAGATATATTATTAAATAACTACCTGATTTATTTCCCCCATTTTCGGAGTATACTGGAGAAGTGACAGCAGTGACCCAATCAGATTTTTTAGTACTGTTTTTAGTCAAATTTAATGTAACTTATATTTACAGTTTATAGTTCCTGTCTTGCTTTACCCTTTATGAAGATCCCTGAGTATTGAGTGTGGCCGTTATCAGATTCCCTCCCAGCTCTGGATTATCTCTATTCGCTCTGCGATTTTGGAGCTTGACCTTTTAGGCATTTCTCCATTGCATGAAGTTAAATTAAGCTTTGTCAGTAGAGGATGCTATCGGAACTTTATGCAAGGAAGGGGCTTCTGTTTTTGTTTCTTGCTCCTACTGCATGGCTGCTAGTGGCATGGATAGGAGGATATCCAGTGGTCCTCAGCCCCTGGTGAGTGTCTAGAGTGGACAGACTCGGGAAGCTCACAGTCCCAGCTGAGTGATCCCCTCACCGTAGTTCTTCTGACGTGGACATTGTGTCTACTCCATGGAGAGCCCCCAGTCAGCGTCCTAACTCTTCATTCTCGTCTGCTTACACCACAGATGGTTGTTTTCCATGGCCCCTTCTAGGAGGTGCTGCTGACAATCAGGTTCTCAGTGTCCCAGCTCCCTTTGTATGGCCCGAGGCAACCCAACCTGGAGAACAACTTCACTGTCCAGCAGGCTGCAACCACAGCTTCCCTGACAAAGTCCAAACCCTGGCTTTGGGGAAGGGTCCTATTCCAAGTTTGTTTCTTCCTTGGGTAGTCTCACTTAGCCCTTGGGTATTCTTTAGAGTTCTCTTTACACATTTGTATATGTTATTCCCTTGTTGTAATTAATTCTTTTTGCATGTGAAACTTTCCTTGTTCAAATGACTGGTGCCATTTCTTGGTTGGACCTATTTGGTGCCATGGGGTTAAAATTAGATAAGTTACATACTGTACGTGTGCATAAAAACTGTAGATTTGTACCAGTATTTTCCCCCTCATACACGTGACATATTTGGGTCAGCTGCTAGTCCATGGAAACAAGCTCTGTAAAAACGTAAAATACAATGGTTGTGTTACTGGAGAGTGGGCCCTCCTCGGCGTGGTGTCCAGGTTCTTGGTGTCTTGAGCAAAGAATTGAACAAGACACGGAAATAAAGTGGTGAAAGAGATAGTACACTCCAAAGAAATAGGAGCAGACCCGAGGGCCATTATTAGAAGAGAAAGTACACTCCAAAGAGTTTGGAGCGGGCTGAGCAAAAGGATGGCTCAAAAGGCTCAAAGGCGCTGATTGGTGAGGACTTGGAATTTTTATCCCATTTTTCTCTATATTGGGCTGTTCCTTTCCAGGCATGGGACCACTTGATTGACACCTGTGATTGACAAGTGGCTATTAACCTCATCTTTTTAGACTGTGCATGTTCCTTCCCAGAATTTAGTCTGTTATAATGATATTAATGAACTTCCGGAAATATGTGTGATGTTATAATGATGGTATAATGAGGCCTGGGTGAAATGAGGTCATTGTGGCCTTTACCGCGCAGGTGTGAGTGACTGGTTTAATCTTGTTGGGTATTTTGTACCCATTTGTTTCCTCAGAGGGGTAGATAATTACAGTGAGAAGGGCAAGTTTTGGGCGGAGAGGGGAGGTCATATCCTCTGGGTTGTGTTGGGGACATACAGGAATGCAGAGACCCAATGCCTGTCTCTAACTGCCTGCCTTATTTTCCCCTTGAGAGACATGATCCCCATAAAATCTCTATGAGAATTTGAGAGACAGGAGGTCTTTTCTTCTGTATCTGCTTCCTGCTGGGCAGGGTCATAGAGCTGTCCCTACCTATCGGGGATTCACAGAATTCTTGCCTGATCTGATCTTAGATGACAGGAAGGGGTCTTGAGATCAGCCCAAAGACCATGTTGGCTTCTTTGGTCGGGACTGGTAATCTTGCTGGGGTATCATCTGTATCCCCAAGGCCCTGGATGAGGAAAAATAGATTTTAATTAATAAATTTAAGTGTTGGCTTAAAGAGCAGAGCTCAAGCTATTGATGCGAGGTGGCTACGTGATGGAAAATTCATCCGCTCTGTGGAGCCTGTGGCCACTTAACTGGTTATTCAGGTGATGTTAATCGTCCAGCAGCTCGGTCCGGAACGGGTTGGAGAAAAACATTAGGCTTCTATGAGTCTAATCAACACGGATGAATCACAAGTTTCAGGACAATTATCTAAAGCAGGGGGTAGGAGATTTCTATGGTTCAGGTTAAAAACAATCTATTGCCTGTGATTAAGAAACTGATTTGAAAAATGATTATAACCAGAGGTTATAGAGTCAGAACATTAGAGAAAAGAAAACTTACACTTTCTGTAGTGAGAAGCCCTTTCGTTTGGCTCATATCAGTTGTAAATTCAGTTATTCATTCTAGTGCAGGAGAAAAGTCATTGGTCCCAAAAATTGTTGAGATGTGGGAATGGAATAATTGTGTGTTTTCATAGTTAAATATCTATACATTAATTTAAACAATCAGAAAACAGCAAGTGAGAACTTTTCAATCCTATTGTATTATTAGCATATTTGATAGCTCAAAAAATTTCCACTTGGTCACTTTTTGAGTAAATTAGCAAATGGTAGTCATATGAATTATCTTTTAAAAAGTCCCCCAGGTAGGACGTTGAGTTAAAAGAAAAGTACACCCACACTCCCAGAGAATGCGGGGCTGGTGAGGAAGGAGACACGAAGTGCTGTTGTGACTAATTTATTAGTAGTGCGAACTTGTTAAATGGTTTATTGTAGACATCTAAATTTGATTCTGTTTGTCGTTTTTCATAGTTTGAGTTTTCTTGTGGATATTTAAAATCACTAGCTTTGCTAATTTTAAGATTCCCTTTGTATGTTTCATAACATTAACCAGATATCTGCAGCTGTTGTTTTAATACTACCTCATTCCCAGGAATTTTTCTCAATTCAGTAATTAATGGCTTTCTGACTTCTATTTTGGCTTTTGTGCACCCTTGTTCTAGCCTTTTCTTTGAAGCTGCAATATATAGGGTGCCAAAAAAATGTATACACATGTTAAGAAAGGAAAAAAACTGAATTAAAATTGTAATACTCAGTATATATCAATAACAAAAGATGAATACAAGTCATGTGCATACATTTTTTTGGCACCCCTGGCATTTAAAATGGATGGTGACAATGCTCCAGAAATTGAAGGAGGAAAGAATAAAAGTAAATTTTTATTTTTGGTTATTAATTCTGTAGCAAAATTTGTTAAAAGTTGCTATATCCACTAACCTTTACACTAGCTGTGAATTTACACTTAGACTCATTTATGATAATGAATGGATGTGTCTTAAGTAGATAAGATTTCAAGTTAATAAAAATGGGAAAATATGGGTAATTTGAAAAGGATAATTTGGAATAGAGGGGTCTCCAAAGAGACAGACCACTGCGTTGCTGCTATCTGAGCCCAGTCTTTGTAAAGAGTTGTTCCTGTACTCCTGAACTTGGAGTTTCTCTGAAAACTTGAACTCAGAGCTTTGTCCTAGTTACTCCCATTACATTAGCAGCAAGGGTTCATAGGGTGGATGACTAGGGCAAGACTGGAGCCTTTGCTGTGTATAGTTTTGTAAATTCAGCATACCAAGAATACCAGCTGTGCCTGCGCCATTCTGGTCTTTTCTGTTATTACCGTGTTTCCCCCAAAATAAGACCGGGTCTTATATTATTTGCTCCAAAAGACGCATTAGGGCTTATGCTCAGGGGATGTCATCCTGAAAAATCATGCTAGGGCTTATTTTCCGGTTAGGTCTTATTTTTGGGGAAACACGTAGGTAAGTGAATAAATTACCTTTTTTTTTTTTTTAAGTGACATTGTGTTGAATTTCTATATCTAATACAAATAATCCAAATTATTTGGGGGGGTTATGTAAGTAAATATAACAAGTGGTCAGCTCACGCTCCCCCCATCTTAAATATATAAAAAATACTGTTAATTATGGGTCCAGATCAATCATGATAATATCTGTGAACCTTTTTTATTTTTTTTATTTTTAGTTATTATTTAGTTAAAGTATCTCCTTTAACTAAATCTCTGGATTCCAAGGCCTGGCCACTTAGTTCTTGAAAATAGACCTTCATAGCCAGATCTTTATCTGAAGAGCTGTTGGGTAAACATGTTCTGTGGATAACTCTTTGATATTTACTAATAACTTTGTGTAGTTTGGTGCTCCTGGATTAAAAACTGCTTTACTACTTAACTTTGCCTCTGCCAGTAGTGACAGCATGAAATGCCTATAAACCCCAGGCATGTAAAGTAACAAAATGACTTGGGTGGGAAAAGAGCAGTGAGGAACTCAGAAGGCTCCCTCTGACTACCCAGCTGCTACCTGCCTGCTTATTACTGCTGTGTGGGATTTATCCAGCCCTGTGTTGCTAGAGCTTCTGATTTTTCAAGAAAAACTAGAAATCTATATTCTTGCCTGTAATGTCCCAATTTTGAAATATTGGCAACTAATTAAAAATGTCTGGGGGGAAAAACGCAAAACACTGTGTGAGCCAAATGAAACATGTCTAGGGAGTTTATTCCCAGATATTTTGAGCAGTCTGTAGTTTGCCAGAAACAGTATATAAAAAACAACTCCTCCCCTCCCCCGAGTGAGTTTTGATTCTTTATGATTCTCTGGTGGTCTGTGTGCTTCCCTCCATTTGCATCTCTGGAAATTGTAGTCTGCTGAATGCATCTGAAAAGGGGTGTACAAATGGCCAATAGGATAAGGGAAAGGAAACAACTCAGGTTACTCTGGTACCTTCTTTAGAATAGAGAGGTTTTTAAGGTAGAACATGTCTCTGTGCGTCACATGGTAGAAGAGGCCAGGGAGCTTTCCTGGGCCTCTGGTACAAGGACAGTAATCTCCTTCATGAGGGTTCGATCCTTGTGACCTAATCACGACATAGGAACTTTGAGGGGACATACATATTTAGTCCATACCAGTAAGGAGGTAGTGTATGTGGTATTGCCCATGATAGACAGACATAGCCAGTAGACTGGTGTGGTAGCCTTTCTGCCTGAGACCCAGCAAGTTGAGATGGAAACTCATGCTGTTGTTGTTTATGGCAGTTTGACTCTGCTTTTTTGAATGTGATTGTGTACAATACTGATTGGGCTTGTAAATCCCTGGAGACAATAAGGGTTATGCCTCTAGGATTTTGGACCTGCCATGTGGTGTTTAGCTGTACGTTGGAATGAAATCACTCTAGACTTGAGTCATATATTTACCTGTACTGTGACTGACTCTGGGAGTCGTGATATAAAGGTCCAGGTCAAGCAGACCTATGCTGTCATGGTTTTTGTAATATAAGTACAATGTTAGAACTAGAAGTCACAATTGCCATTTTTAGAGTGTCCTATGTGGGGAAACAGTTATATAGCATTATGAAAATTAGTTCAATGGATGGAATCTAAAAACATTCCCTCTTTAGGTTATGTACTAGACATTATTATTTTTTTATCTCTACTTCCATTCCATCATGTTTCTTTAGGAAATTAGAGTCACTTATGGACATTGTGAACAGGTTTGTATCAAGCATATTCATTAGTCCAAGATTGAGACCCCCTACATCAAGAAACCAATTTGGTTGCTTCTGTAAACCTTGCTCATAGCAAAAGATATGGTAGATAAGAACTAGAGAAATTAAAGAGCCACACACACCACATCAGGGGAGGGAATTTGAAGTTTTGGGGTTTTCATGTTAATGCCACCAAAATTCTGCAAACAACGTAGGCATTGAGTCTGAGAAATTCTGGGGAGTGGGTGTTTATGCATTTATATTGAAGATTATTTAGGATTTAAGGCTGTCAGAAGTTCAGCTTCTGAATGATTACCTCATACCCTAGAATGAATGTATGTGTGAATTTTATCAAATTCATGATTGATTTTTCTTGAAAATGTTAAAGTGTTACTGAAATAACAGTGGGTCATTTGCCAAGAATAATAGACTCAGGTGTGGGCAAATAAGTATGTGGACGAGGACAATATGGAAGTAAGAGTTTGAAATAATATTGAATTTCATTTCAAGTAAGAGACTCTCCTGAATTTCACTTTTTAGGAGAAAGATGATATAAAAGCACCCCCAGAAGAAACTATAGTGATGGACATGCTCAAACCTGAGATGCTGAGGCCAGTTTGGGAGTTGGAGGTGATGCTGATGGACATCAGTTCTTTGACGTCAGACTTCAAAGTCAAGCTGGGATTTTTACTGATTACAGAATTTTATCTGTACTGCTGTTGGGGAGGAAAAAATTTTCATTTACCCTTCTAGGTTCTTTTGACTGGTCTAATAACTAAATTGACATAAGATTAACAGGAGAAAAACAAATTCAATCACTTTCCTTCTGGAGCTCCATAAAAATGTGAGACCTAAGGCCAGTAGGGCAGTTGAGGCTTTTATGCCATCCTGAGCTAAGGAATGAATAGGGCCCTGAGGCTTCCAAGGGGAGGAGGGTAATTCACAGGACGATAGAAGAGCAAATGTTTGTTAATTACATGTTTGTTCTGCCATACAGATAGGTCATTCGGATAAAAGTTATCTGTGGTAATAGCTCTCTCTCTCTCTCTCTCTCTCTCTCTCTCTCTTTCTCTCTCTCTCTCTCTCTCTCTCTCTCTCTCTCTCTCTCTCTCTCTCTCAGCCAGGCTCCCTACATTCTTTGGTAGTTAAAGGAGAGGTTCAAGTTTTTCTTGAGTGTTCTGGTTCTTGATTACCTTCAGCTCAAAATAATCCACATACTGAAGTGGCATATTTCAGGATAACATATTCTGCTCTTTTTCACTGTATTAGCCATTTAGGTAATTATTTCTGTCCTTGGCCCAGTTCTATTGGATTGTTTGTGGGGTATTTTTTTTCTTTCCTGATTTGTAATAGTTATTTTCACATTATGAATATGTTATTAATAATATGTATTCTTTGAGAGTACGGGTTGCAAATATTTCTTCCCAGTTTATAGCTTTTAATTTGATTTTTTGTGGGGTTTTGGTGAACAGAGTTTTAAATTCTAATGTAGCTACAGGTGTCATCGTCTTTTATGGGTGTGTTAATTTTGTGTCTTGTTTAAGAAATCCTTCATTGTCTCTTGAGAGTCTCAAGATCTTGAGATACTCTTCCTATATTTTCTTCTTAAAGTTTTAAATTATTGCCTTTCATATTTAAGTACTTAATGGGATATAATTTTATTGAATGCTGGAATATTTACAATTTTTTTTTCCTTATGTAGCTGGTGGTTTCAGCATTATTTATAGAATAGTCTATACTTTCCTCACTGGTTTCTTATGGCACCTCCATTATATACCATGTTGTCATATATACCTAGCTCCATTTAAACCTCTAATTCTCTTCTATCACCTGTGTCTATACCAATATCACACTCTTAATTTCTATCTCATTAGGATAAGTCTTGTTATCTGATTAGGAAATATATTCCCACCTGACTTCCAAATTGGTTTGGTGTTTTGTGTGAATTTTAGAATTTTTAACCTAAAAGCAAAAGGCCAGAGTGAGAGGCAGCAAGCATTTATTTGAGATTCAAAAAAAGAATAGCTGTTCAGGAAGCACTGATTCAGGCAGAAACCCAAATAGCGTTCTGATTAGGAGACAAAGGCAAGGGGTATTTATGAGAAAGCATAGGGGAACAGTTACATCATTAGAAGGAAGATATTTCTAGGTGCAAATAAGCTAACATAGTGATGCTAATTTTAAAGTGTTTTTAATTTTCAGTTCAGTAGTCAACAGGCATAATGTCTGCTTTCTTGTTATCCTTGCAAACAGTTCTTTGGGACACAGTGTTGCTTTAGGCCCAGTCCGAAGGTTATTTTGCCCTGTTCTAACACTCCAAAGGTTTGAGGCATAAGACGTGCAAGGCATTTTCCTCTAGGGTGGCAGCTCCAGCTCCATTTTAAAGTGGCTCCATATTTTTATATATATGCCAAAAAATGTATACACATTTTAAGAAAGGAAAAAGCTATTAAGATTGTAATACTCAATATATATCGATCACAGAAGATGAATACAAGTCATGTTTGATTTCTGCAATTACAAGAGGTGCTCAAAGTGGTTACCATCAGCGTCCAGACACTTCTGATTACAGCGAACTACTGCTTGAGCAACGTTGACCAAAGTGTTAACATCTCTTAAAATATGTATACGTTTTATACATACATGTATATATGAAGAGAGTGAGAGAGAATCAACTTATCAAGTTGTTTTGTTTTGTGTTGTTTTTTTAACTTTTATTTATTTTAAGTGTGTTTTTCCAGGACCCATCAGCTCCAAGTCAAGTAGTTGTTTCAATCTAGTTGTGGAGGGCACAGCTCACAGTGGCCCATGTGGGGATCGAACCGGCAACCTTGTTGTTAACAGCACCATGCTCTAACCAACTGAGCTAAAAAGCGGAGCTGCTTAGAGACAGCCAGTTCCAGCATGCTGTGTCAGCCCATGCAGAGTGAGGAGGGCTCACCTTACTTTAATCAAGCGACCAAAGTGAACAGCATCCATAAAATGGGACACATTGAAATTGTGCACCACTTGATAGGATACGATGAGAAGAAATCACCACCATGTCTGTGGTAGTCCAGCCAAAATGCATAGCATGAATATAATCACAAGAAAATACCAAACCAAGCTGAGAGACATTCTACAAAATAACTGGCCTGTAATCTTTGGTAATGTCAGTGGCCTAAATGAGCCATTAATTTAGGACTTAAAGAGACTTAAGGGACATGACAGCTAAATACAACACATGGTTCTGAATTGTATCCTTTTCTGTAAAAGGCATTATTGGAATAATTGGCATACTTGAATGGTATCTGAGGATTAAATGGTAGTAATGTAGGAATATTTATTTCCTGATTCTTGTGGTCATAATCTGGTTATGTAGGAGGTGCTTGTTTGTAGGAAATACACACGAAAATATTTGGAGGCAATGGGGCATTAGGTTGACAACAAGTTCCCAAGTGGTTCAGGAAAAATTTTTCTCTGTAGTACTGTATTTTCAATTTTTCTGTAATTTTGTGATTGTTTCAACATATTTTTTAAATTTTTAGAAGTTTATTGCAGAATTTGTTTTTTTTAACATTTGGGATTTTAAAATCTGTTTATAAGTGAGATTGGCCTGTGATTTTTCTTTCTGATACCACATATGTCCAGTTTTCAAATTGATAGGAGCCTCAAACAGTGAATGGGGGAACTTTTCCTCCCTCCCTTTTTCCCCTTCTTCCAAAAGTTTCTGCAGTAAAGAGATGATCTGTTTCCTAAAGGATTGTTTGCTAGCTATTCCAGTAAAAACCATCTGGTGATTTTGTTGTTTTTTTTTTTAATGAATTTGGTTTCTTGAATGGGTAAAGGATTTTTTTTTCCTTGAGATAGTTTTAGTAACTTCTTCTAAAACACTAACCATTACGTTCAGATTTTTAAAGCTATTTCATGAAAAAACAAGTCAATAATGAAAGACTTCCGCTATTTCAAATAAGGGGTAAGGTTATTCAGTGTATTATGCTTTTTTAAAGTTTGTATAGCTTTTATAGTTGTAGTCCCTTTCTCGTTTATAGTTCTATTTGTGCTTTCTCTTTAATTTTTAAAAAAATTTTACTAAATTTATTAGGATGACATTTCCTCTTTTATTCTTGATCAATTTTGCCAAAGAATTTTTTCAAATGAGCAATGTATGGTTTTGTTGATTTTCTCTGTTGTTTTCTCTTTATTTTCTATTTTCTTTATTTCTTATTTTTACTGTTTTTAAATTTTTGTACTTTGAGTTCATTCTGTTCTTTGTCTAACTTAAGTTGGCTACTTAACTCAGTTGTTTTCCAAAATTCTGCGTAGTAACCACAAACACCTTACTGACATCTAACAGTAAGGATGTGTTGCTCACTCATCAGAGGTCAGGAGGCAATTGGCTGGGCTTCTTGCCCATCTTGACTGGAGTCAGGCCCGAGTTTGAGGCTGACTGGATGTGAACCGATGCACGTTGGCCTCAGCTAGAGCAACAGAAATGACATCTACTTCTCATCCTCCTGGAAGAGCAGACTAATCTGGATATAGCCTCTCACTTTGATAACAGGGACCAAGATCCTTAAACTCAGAGCTGGCCTACCACCACTTCTGCTCCATTCTTTTGGTCAAAACAAATACACGGGGTGGGAAAATATTCTCTACCATTGTAAGTACTCCACAGTCATGTGAAAATGGGCCTGGATCCAAGAGGGAGTGAAGAATTTAATCTACCACACTTACCATCACCAATATTTTGCTTTCCCAAACTTTTTGTTACGGAAAAGTTACAAGAATAATACAGTGAACACCCATACACCTTTCACAGTAGTCACCAGTTGTGAACATTGTCTCATGCTTTAATTCTCAATTTTTTTCTGAATGCTCTGAGAGTTAGCAAGCTCATGGCATTGCCCCCTTTGTATGTATTTCCTAAGGCCGAAGGTACAGTCATCACACTCACCAAATTTAACATTGGGGTGGCCGGATGGCTCAGTTGGTTAGAGCGCGAGCTCTCAACAACAAGGTTGCCAATTCCACCATGGGATGGTGGGCTGCGCCCCTTGCAAATAAAGATTGAAAACAGAGACTGGGCTTGGAGCTGAGCTGCACCCTCCACAACTAGATTGAAGGACAATGACTTGGAGCTGATGGGCCCTGGAGAAGCACACTGTTCTCCAATATTCCCCAATTAAAAAAAAAAAATGTCTAACCACTATGCTGTACACCTACAACTAACATAAAATAGTATTTTTAAAAAAAAAGAAATTTAACATTGACACAATAATACTATTTAGTTAGAATATGTATACAAATTTTTCTATTAGTCCCAATAATACCCTGTATGACTCTTTTTCATTTTCTCTTTTCTAATGCAGCCAGTTTTGCTTTATTGCACCGTATGTATTCCTAGCAGTCACCCTGCTTATGGGAACGATGGAGTTAGAGGCACAACACCCAAAAGCTTTATAAGTCACACACACAAACACAGAGAACCTTATAAAAACAGTGATGCAGTTTTACACGTATTTAGTGGTTAAGGTATACATGAATATTAAAATAAACGTGGTACTTTACCTTGAAAAGGTTTAAAATTTTTTGGAAGTAGGTATCAGAAGGGATGCCGCTTATGAGTTATTGTCAGATGATGGCAGGAGAGTTCTCTGAAATTGGACAGGAAGTTGTAACACTGTGTGTGAAGGGGTGTGGCTCATAACACTGAGGTAGCTGGTACATGTGTGATTTGTGTATTTTGCATATTCCTACACAGCTGTTTTCTGTTTTTACCTAGTGTTTCTCACTGAAAAAAAATCATACATAAGCAAATGGGAAATTCATGTTTTGCTTGTACTGTGTTGGAACACATTTGTGTGTGTGTGTTTTTAAAGCCTATGAGAACTTAACAGTATAAACATTTGCACCTCTCTCTTGGGTTAGATTCCCTTTTTTCTAGATACCACTCGCATTCCTTTCCTGGTTTATTTTCTCATTTTGGTGAAATTCCCCCTTCAGTTGCATCTTGAAAAAATGTGCCTAGAAGGTGAAATTTTTGAGAAGTTGCCTATCTGAAAATGAGTCTGGTCCTAATACTTAGGATAATTGGATGGATATCATTTCCCCTCAGTTTTAATGCAGTGCTTCATTTTCCTTTGACTCCAGTGTTGTGTTGAGACATCCGCTGTTCTTTGCTTCCCTCAAGCTTATGTTGAGCCTCTCTTTGTCCTGGAGCACTGACATTTTATGAAGAACTACCTTGGTACAAGTGTACGTTCAGTAATTGTGCTGGACATGCACTGGGTATTTCCAGTCTTAAAATTCATGTCCTTAAGTTCTAAGGAATTAACTTGAATTAGTTCTTCGATTTCTTCCCCTCCATTCCTCTGTTCTGACTTACTGGCATTACTCTTAGTTATGGCATCTCTAGTGCTGTCTCCACATTTCTAGTCTTTTCTTTCCTATCCCTTTAACTTCACTTCCTGGGGAAATTTCCTCAGTTTATCTTCCAACTTTTAATTGAGGTTTTCATGTATGCTATTACATTTTTAATTTAAGTATTTTTCTATAAATATTCCTTTATGATGTGGTGTTTTTGTTCATAGACCTAATACATTCTCTCACCTCTTAGGTTGTTAATGATAGTTTCTTGGTAATTTTTCTTCTTCTTGCATAGTATCTGCTCACTCCAAGTTTCCTTTTGTTTCTTTTCTTTTTCCTTCCTTTCTTTTCTTTTTACTGTTTGTTTTGGTCTCTCATCTATTAGGTGCTTTCCTCAAATGTCTAGTGGTCCTCTAGTGGTCCACATTTCACAGTATATTTACTGAAAAACTCCAAGCCCATGAATGTGGGTTATTATGGTCTTCACAGTAAGGGGACTTAGTTGGTTTCTTTCCTGGGGAAGGCTCATGTCAGAATCTTTGAGTCTTTTCTCTTGATTTCCCAGAGAAGGACTCAGCTAAGTAAGGACTCCAGAGGTTCTGGCAGTGATTTGGAAAAAAGGACTTGATAAGGGAGCTGTCTCTGTAGTCAGTATGTAAAGTTGACTTTATGTACTGTTAAAAGTAAGATACCTCCCCTCAATTGTGTACAGCCACCCCCATTCCCTTTTTAAAAAAATCTTTTTTACAGAATAAACTTCTGGGGATAGAGAGGGGTAGTGGCTCGCTTGGGTCACCACGCTGTGGAGAGGGATGAGGAAATCAGGGGGCTTAACTGCTTAAACTTTGAACCAATCCTCTCGTTCTTTTTTTTTTTAATTAAAATTTATTGAGTTGACAATTGTTAGTAAAGTTGCATAGATTTCAGGTGTAGAATTTGTAGATGATGTATTACAGAAATACAAACAAAAGTTGCATTTTGTTTGTATTTCTGTAATACATCCTCTACATATATCCCATTGTGTGTTCACCACCCAGAGTCAGTTCTCCTTCCATCACCATATATTTGATCCCCTTTATCCTCATCTACCACCCCCCTCACCCTCTGGTAACCACTAAGCTATTGTCTGTGTCTGTGAGGTTTTGTTTCATTTGTTTTTCTTGTTCTTCTGTTGTTTTCAGTTTTATATACCACATATCAGTGAAGTCATATGGTCCTCAACTTTTTCTTCCTGACTTGTTTCGCTTAGCATAATGATCTCAAGATCCATCCATGTTGTACTATTTCATCTTTTCTTACGGCGGAATAGTATTCCAGTGTTCATTGCAGCTGTATTTACGGAGGCCAAGACATGGAAACAACCGAAGTGTCCTTCGATAGATGATTGGATAAAGAAGTTGTGTTATCTATACACAACCCTCTCATTCTTATCCCCACGTTTACCCTGTTTCCAGAGGCACCTAGTGTTTCCAGTTTTTGAGCCCTTTGGTGATTTCTGCAGTTAACGTCTTTATGTAAAGCCTACTTAGAGTGCCAGTCTTCCACGTACTTTCCAGTGTTTAAAATTTTGTTTCTTTTTTCACCATTCCTATTTTCTTAGTCCTTATGGGTTTGTGCCACTTTAAAAAAAAAAAATTACTGTTTTATTAAGTGAGATCTGGAGAGAGCAAGGTGCAAAATGCATGTCTAATTTGTCACAAAAACTTTAAAATAAATTTTAATAACTTGAAATTTTAAAGACTATTACACATTTACCAAAGTTTTAGGGGGTCCAAATGGACAAAACTATAAGATATTTGCCTTCTTCCACTCCTGTACAGTGGAGTGTTTCAGAGGTTACATGATGTGCTAGCAGTAGATGAAGTGCACACATAATTATGAGAATCCTGCTCTTTTAAGACAAATACTGAAGAGATCGAAAACTCTTTGGGATTCACAGTAATTTTTAAGAGAATAATGGGTCATGAGACCAAACTTTTGAGCTCTCCCACTCTAGAGAGTCCTAGCTATATATTGGAGTGGGAACGTGAGTGTAACTGTATAAACATACCCAACACTCTCCTAGTTTTATTTTTACTTAGGACAGTAACGTAACTTAATCCTCATGGTCATTACATTTAACACCCTCTGGTTTTATTCCTCTTTTGTTTTCTCTCCTAATAATCCTTAGGGAAACTAAAGGAAGCTGCTGGAAGTTAATCTAGGCTGTTTTTTGCCCTAGAGTGTATATGTTGTAGTCTCTGCTGATTTAGATAATGAGGAATCAACTTAAGAGCCAAAATGTTAAAACACGCATTTTCATTCCCAAGGGGGTGAAAATTGGCCCTTAGGCAGAGAAAAAAATGAGATATGATGGTAGGCCCATAAACAGATCTACAGTACATCTGTGGTATTAAAAGTTCATTGGAGGTGGGATACAGTTAGGGAAAAACGTCAAAAGGCTTCTTAGAAAAGGATGATAATGAAGCCGTTAGAAACCCTGTGAGAGATCCTGGTAGAGTGTGATCCTTTATCTTTTGTTTGTATTTCTCTCTCCTGCCTCGGGCTTCCTCTGTAATCCACACTGTAGAATAGAGGCTGTGATTACAAATACCTTGTAGAGGTCCAATACTGTGTTTCCCCGAAAATAAGACCTAACCAGGAAATAAGCCCCAGCATGATTTTTCAGGATGACATCCCCTGAACATAAGCCCTAATGCGTCTTTTGGAGCAAAAATTAATGTAAGACCCGGTCTTAATTATTTTCAGGGAAACACGGTAGGTACCTTACAGAAGGAGGTAGCCAGGTAGGTGAGGCTTTTAGCAACCAGAGAGCCTGCACCTGGTTTCTGGAAGGGAGCTTGGCTCGTCCATAATCAGCTTGAGCCATTTGGGGCCATGCTGGAATAGGGGTTGCCTAAGTTTACAAAATTGTTTAAAAAAAACTCAGAAATCTAAGTTTTATGTAAAATTTATTATTTGTAAACATTAGAAACTAAATAATTTTAAACAATATGCATATCCATCAAAACCTGTATAAGCGCCCCACACACACACACACTCATGTTACACTCTAGTGTAGTTTCTTCTGGTCTGATGAAATGTGTCTCCAAAATACGACTCCTCTACAGCATCCTGAACTCAGAGTTTCCTTGCTTCTGTGAATAACTTCAGTGATAAGTCCTCCTGTCCCAAGAGGCTAACGTGTTCTATTTTTGGTTGACTCTAATTGTTTGATGTGTCTACCTCATGGGAAGCAGAAATATATCTCCTTCAAACTTTAACCTGGTTTCTCCTGTGAGGCCACACAGAATAAGACTAACTATTATGTGACGAGTTTTCAGATTTGTGAATTTGCTGTGAAATCAAATTTCCATTTCTCCATAGTAGTTAAGAACTGAAACTGTGAAGTCTAGCTTTGAATCTTCTCTCTGCCTCTTAAGTAGCTCTGTGATCTTGGGGCTTGTTACTTTAACCTCTTAATGCCTCAATTTGTCCATTTTAAAAAGAAGCATATTACCATAATTTACCTAATTACTAAGAGGTGATACATATAAAACTCGCAGAACAGTGCATAGAATATAGTACATAGTTTGTAAATGTTACTTGTTATCCAGATTAAACATCCTTAGTTCCATCAATTATTCTTCACATACATAGTTTTAAATTTTCTTACCATACTTAGTTTATAGTTTACTCATTAATGAAAGTGATCTGGTTCCTTGTAGGAAGACTTAGGTTTCTTTCCCTATTTCTTGTTCTCTGTACCATTCCCCAAACCAGATCATAATTTTATCTTTATATGTGTATGTGTATATAAATATAAATGTACATACACATATACACACATTCACACACACATACATACATACATTCTCTTATTTATTCTTGAAGGCATGTGGGAATAAAAACCACTGATGAGACAACTAGTGTGAGACTTTGGCTCCTCCCCCACTTCCTTAGTAGAACCCTGATTTTATTCACACATTTTTCTTTCCGTACATGGCTTTGTGCTTCAGAGAAGTAGGCCCTATCTCCGGACTTGGAGAGTGGAATCTGATTTGTTTAAAAGTCAGCAGTGGGGTTCCATGATGGCTGTGTGATTTTTGATGTAAGTATGTGATGCAGTTCTGGCCATTGAGACCTGAGCAGAATTGAGTTGGGGGTTTCTGGGAAAGGTTTCCTTGTTCTTAAAAGAGATGCACAGGAAGAGATGGTCTCATCTCTTCTTCTGATTATTACTGAGTCTCGCTAAGAGGCTGCTTCACTGTGAGACCTGGGGGTTGGTTGGGGATGGCAGAGTGAAGACATAGGTGGCTGGGTCCTTGAAGACATTGTTGAGCTACTGAACTAACCAATTCTGGAACTGGCACTTCCTGTAATATCCTGATGTGAGAAACCTTTCTTATTGTTCATGCTGCTTTGAGTTGGATTTTCTTACTTTCAGCTAAAATGATCTTAACAGATAAAGAAGTCAAGTTATTTAATTCTATTGTGGCTGGGAAATTGGATAAATAGTACTTAAACCTCATGAAGTTACGGGGGGAAATCGAAATAATATAGGTAAAAGGCACTCTGTAATGATAAAGTAATTCCACAGATTTATAGTTCTGTTACATTACCACAAATAGTGTTTGTAGTGGACAGAATTTTGCAGAGAGTGGGGCTGCCTGGCTTTGCTAATTGCCAGTTGTATTAATATTGTACAGGTCACTGGACCCTTTAATTACTCCTCTATAAAACAGAATTAAATGATCTTCATAATTCTGGGAAAAGAATATGAGTCTGATCATTGTGGGATTCCCACATGAAAGCCCTTGTGTAGATTAAGGCAGTAGATACAAATAAGTAACTCTTTTAATTGAAGAAAGCATAATTAACCAGTCACTTTGGGGATGCTTCCAGTTTCCCAGGAGCTCTGCTGATCTTAGGGTCTTGAGAAACTAGAAAGTTCTACTATCAATGTACTTACGGGCTATGAATATGGACTCTCATAGCCTTATAGAGATAGATCCTTGCTTTTAAACCCAACTTTTAAACTTATTCCCCTATATGTGATCAGTATGAACATGTCATCCGTTTTCTTTTTGGTACTATCTCTTGTAATCTGCTGTCATCATTTTCTTCTACCCTCTCCCTAGGTATATTATTCCCAGACTATTAAATAGCCACTTAAATGGTCTCCTTTTCCCCAGAATGCTTTTTCTCCCTCTTTACTCACTTCAGTAAAATGAAGTGAAGAGAGGTAATTTTTAAGGTGCTTTCTGGTTCTAACGTTCTGTGGTTTGTCATTCATTTTTCTCATCAAGTCAGACTCTGATACCAAAAGAGCTCATCTTTTGTTACATATTAGAATTAAATTTAAAAACGTTTTTCATCTGAGGGAGCATTTGCCTGGTATGAAATTCCCTGGGTATATAAACTTGTTTTTCCAGAAAAAAGGAAAATATTTTAATAACTTTGTGTAGAAAGATGGATGCTACGTAGGTAAAGTAAGAATTGTATGCATGGGTGGTGTTACTTCTGAAATTCTTGTAGATGTGAGTGAGGTTATCGTCCGTCACATCATCATAAAATACCCGTGGAAAACATTAAAACCAACCGTCAACATTTGCATACGTAACGTTCTTTAGACACAGAATAGCATACTCAGTTTTATTACTGGACATAGAGGGAAAATCACAAAAGAATCCCAGAATACAGATTTTCCTATACCACTGGTAGGTTTTGTTTAGAGTTTTGTAAGTCCTATTGAGAGATTTTTTTTTTAATGCTGATACAGAACACATGGTGTCTTTTCCAATACCACTTCTTTGACTCTCGACACCAAATAAGTGTCCTACAATTCAGTTCAATTCTGACACTACCTAGAGTTACTGTCAGACTCCACAGGATAAAGGGTTCAGTCCCACACAATGGCCCTCACTTCAGATGCCAATTGCAAGTACAGGGTCTCCATGTTACCTGCACTTCTGTCCGACCTGGAGAGAGGGTCAGGGCCTGTGAATATATGACTACTCAGAAAGTGAGTCATCATGATGTTGCTCCTTCCTTAGGCTCTGTGGTCACTTACTACTGTTAGTTAGAGGTTAGTAGAGGGGGCAAGGCCGGAAGTGTTTTCTTTTGAGTGTTTGGTAGTAGAATAGAATGCCTTTCCTTTTCCTTCTTTCCTACCTTCCTTTCTACCTTCCTACCTGTTTACACTTTTTTTTTTTTAAAGCTGCTTCTGTATGCCAGAGGATAAAAGCTGTCATGGAGTTTTTTTCAAGACACCTTTTTTTCTAGGAAATGACACCTGAATTTCCACATGTGATGAGACGAGAAGAGGACCAATTGTGGCAGTCTTCTATATTATAAAAAAACATTTAATTAGAGTCCTATTTCATTTAGCATAATTGCAAAAACTTTTAGATAGTCTTTAGTAATGCACAATTTTAATAGTCATAGAGTCTTAACATATGGGTGTTTAACTAATGTAGCCAGTTTCTTTCACCTCTATAGGATAAACAGCATTTTTTTTTCTTTTCAGTCATTCTGATAAGGTGAATTTGAAATCTTTGCTTCACTGAGGGATGAGTTGTTTTAATTTAATGAATAACCACTTTATTACAAAAATCATTTGACCTTATAATCATTCTTTAGTATCTTTAATATTGATTTGTGTGTGGTGAACGTCTTTAGATGATATTTTAAATGCTAATGCTTGTCATAAAAGACAGTAATGTTATGTATTATAATTTTTTTTAATAACTGAAAAGTTACATGTCTTTTCTGACCATATGTGATCCATTTATTGTTATGTGTTGAATTTTATACTCTTTAAAGAAAAAATAGAAAACATAAATATTCTTTGAAATTCTTCACTGCATGTCTGGTCAAGTATTACTTGCTCGGGTGTCTTTTTTTAAAAAAAATAACTTACATCTTAGAAATGTTTGTGTGAAAGGTGGTATTTGACTAGGGAAGAGAGGACGCTATTTGAAACCAGACTTTATGAAATGATGCTGTTGTTGGATGAGTTAACACTAATTTTTCTCCTATAGAGAACGCTGCAAATAAGACTATGGCTTTATTTCTTGGAATATTGTAATCAGTGTAAACTAATTTTTGTTTTTATAAATAAAAATTGCTATTTTTCAAATTTCTCAGTGAGGAAAGAAAACCACTTGATTAGTCAGTGTGTATTTTGATTTACATTGAATACTTTTTATTATTCCTTCCAAAACAGACACTCCTTGAATATGCAGAGAAATGGAAAACTTCAGAAGATCCCTTACCTTTATTGGAGGTATACACAGTGGCTATCCAAAGTTATGTTAAAGCCCGACCTTATCTTACCTCTGAATGTGAAAATGTAGCATTGGTTCTGGAACGCTTGGCATTGTGAGTAGACTTTTGAGTAAATAAAAGATTGGATTTAGCTTTTTTGTTTTAACTTTTTATCTCAGATCTTATGATGGTTTGATTTTAAGTAGATTGTTTACAGGGAGTCTACTGATATTAGAATTATTCATTTTATTTTACTTCAAATTTTAATAATTATCTGTATCCTTACCAACTTTTTGTTTTTTAGAAGCTGTGTTGAACTTTTACTGTGTCTGCCTGTTGAGTTATCAGATAAACAATGGGAACAATTTCAGACACTGGTGCAGGTGAGAATATTTACATATTCGTTTTAATATAGGGATATTTTAAGTCAGTTTGCTTTATTAATAAATTATTTGGTTAAACTTTAAAACATCTAAATAATGACAAATATTAATTGCTGCTATTATTAACACTAGTGTCTTGCATATAGTAGATGCTCAAAAATGTTTCCTAAAAGAATATACGAGTATACATTTAGACAGATTGGTTGAATATTGCACTGTTCTTTAAAATGAAATAATTAGGACTGTCAGAGCAGTAAGGGAAGACAAAAGAAAATGCCCTCATTTGTATTTAGAAACAGTTTTAACTAATTGCTGAAAATCTGCAATATGCTTTATAACAATTTTAACATATCTAACTCTTGTGAAAACTTTGTGGGGGGTAGGTATATTTTTCCCATTTTAAAGGTGAGGAAACTGAGGCTCATACTCTAAAATATTCATCTGCCCATACTTATACAGCTAATAATCACAGAGTAGTTATTTGAACTGAACCCAGGTTCTTTATTCCAAAGCGCATGCTTTTCCTCCTAGAGCTGAAACACACGCTTTGTCTCTTTTCTTTAGTGCTTTTATTCAACTTATACGAATACACCACAATTTTGCACTTAGTTGTTTTGGAGCATTTTCCAGAACATTAAATTTTGTTTCAAGCACTGGATTGTGCTGGATATATTGTAGCTTCAAGTTAAATTTTGATTAATTGTTTAAAAAGAATGTTCCTGCTAGCTAGTTTCAAAAAGTATAGTTGTCTTTTTCTCTAGCCATAGTTCTTAAAATATCTTTTGGCCTTATATTTTTCTGTAGGAGATACATTAAAGAGGATTAGCCTCAAATTTTAGAAGCATGTGAAATAAACTATAGTTAGGCAGAGAAATCAACTTTCCTATTTAATATTAAACATTAAAATGTACATCAAGTGCAAAATTCTTGAGGGTAGGGTTCATCTTAATACCATAGGATTCTGTTATGTCTTACATATAACAGATATTTAATAACTGTCAAAATGAAAGTGTCTTGTCCTATTTGTCACATTGCAACTAACTTTTTTATCATGTAATTTCTGCTTCAGTGTATCAGTCATGTGTGTCTTAGGATATTTTTCTCAGCAAGTGTTTAGTTTTAAGTAAACAATTCAGAACTTATCATTGTTTGGCATTCAGATACACTCTACCAGGGAATTAAATAAGTTGTTTATGTACAAATATGCTGAATTCCTCATGCTACTTATTTATTTAGGTCAACATAAGATAAACTTTCCTTTTCGAAACAGTATCACTAGTTGACACTTTTTTATAAGAATTAATGAGAAGGAAATAACTCTTTAAATCCTTCTGTGGTAGCTTCAAAGAAATTTTCTTAAAGCACTTGAACTTGTTGCAACGAGAAAGTTTTTATGGCTTTGAGGAATAGACTTTTTGTATAAACATAGCATACAGTTTTAAGAGTTTCCATGACACTTTGCTCTTATTTCTGAGCTTCCTTGGGGTTATTTTATACCTGCTTAGCAGCATTTGTTTCATTTTGCCTGTGTGTTAACTGTTTAAACATTCCTTTACCCCAGAGAGGATGATAAGCCCCATAAGCGCAGGGGTTAGTTGCTCTCTTCCCTACTACTTTGCCCATAGAAATTCTCAGTTAACATTTTCTGAATTGAATGAAAACTGTTGGTCTTTTGTGGCCTGAAGAATATGCCAATTGCATGAACAGTTGGAAAAAACTAATAAGTAAGATATAGTGTCAGCCTTAATAGTATTTTGCCAAGGCTTTATAATAATAATATATATATATAAATGAAAAATCATGCGTTTAGTTGTTTCCTTTTCATTAGTCTTATTGGAATATGTGTAAGTTGTCACTTAGGTTAGGCCTTGATGCAAATCTGTCATTTATTAATTGTAAAAGTTTTAGGGAAAAATTTTTTTACTAACACAGAGGACGTAAAATGTATAAGGTCTTGTGTGCTGTGGACATTCTGATAGCTTCCTTGAGAAGTACATTTTTTCTTGGTTTAGATTTTGGGGAAAAAATAATATGGACTTATTTATAGAAATACATTGTATTTATTTAAAATTTATAATTGATATAATTCTTATCCTTGAGATTTGATTTTAAAAATCAGAAATAAAGGAATGCAGCACTTTGTTATGTGATGTGTAAATTTTAAGATAAGTAATTTTTCAAACATTTAGTATTATATTTAAAGCCTGATAAGCTTGCTTTTAAAAATCTGTTGTAATTCTTTGGATGTTTATTTAATATTTATAGGTAGCTCATGAAAAGCTGATGGAGAATGGCAGCTGTGAATTGCATTTTTTAGCTACTCTAGCTCAAGAGACTGGGGTGTGGAAAAACCCGGTACTGTGCACTATTCTTTCCCAGGAACCATTGGATAAGGATAAAGGTAAATTTTCTAGAGAGAGAGACAGAGAGAGGAAAAAAACAAGAATTTATTTTATTAGACTAGAAAAAATAAGTATTTAAAATTGTTTTTATATAATTCATCTCAAGATATCCCAAAAAGGACTATTTAATTAAATTTTATCTGAGGTGCTTGAGGCCCTTCACCTTTATTTTATTTGGGGGAAGATGTATTTATAGGATTTTACAGTCTTAGCATTACAGAGAAACTAAAATTTTTTCCCAACAACTTTTTAACAGAGGAATTCCGTCTGCAACATCCTGACAGGTGGCAATCTGGCTTATATTTGATAACTAACTTATTTGACAGATGGAGAAGCAGAAATAGGGTAGTTAAATAATTTTCCTCAAAATAGAATAAGAAATTAATGCTCAAACTGTGAAGTCTTCTGTCTCTAAGATTAGTACTCTTTCTCAAACAGCTAATTGCTCAGTCTTATTTTATCCTGCTTTGTTGTTGTTGTATGAACTCGGGCAATAAAGAAAGATCCCAGTTAAAAAACTGGCTGGTTGGAAGTAGATGGCTAAATCATTACTGTGTATAACACTTAATGTTCAGAGTTCAAAAATTGTATATACCACAAAGAAGAGCACAGTTTTGTCTTTGGAACTTTCCTTGAGATTATTTTGGAAAGTGTCCAGCTTTCACCTTAATCTCTCCCAAGGTGTTTAACTAGAGAAGTAAACAAGCTGCTTCCATTGTTTATTGCTGTTTTTCATGTTGATTGGGGTCAAACTCTAGGTATTTTGCTCTGTGATAGAAAATTTAGAAGGCTCTGAGAAGGGAGTGTTGAGACCATTGTTTGAGAACTCTTCTGGTACTTTGGTATTTACCAAAAGGCTTCCCAGCCAATCTCCAAACTCCTCTTTAAGTTGCTTGTTCCTACCAGGCCTCCCCTCTTACTATTTCTGCATGCTTTCCTGATAGTTCTTAGTGTGTGATCTGTTTTCTTAGTTTTCACAAGAAGTTTCTTTTCAGTATACCCTTCCTTTGTGGATATCCACAGACTAGCTACAGTGTTCTCAAGGCCTTAGAGAAATGTAGAGTAGACCCTCATTATTTAAAGTAATAAGAACATTTAAAAGTTAAAAATCTTAGATTTTCTTTGCCTTTGGCATATTAATTTTATTACCATTATATTAATACCACTATGTTTTTATTCCTATAATCAAATTATGCTTTTTAATGTTCTCAGCTTTTAGAGATATTAGATGTAATATATTAATAATGATAATATCAAATTACATTGTATGGTTCCTAACAGTTTGAAATGTGCATTTTATATGCATGGTTTCATTTAACCTTCACAATGGTCCTATGAGAAAGGTAGGCTCGTTACTGTCCCTGTTACACAGATCAGAAAATGGAGGCTCAGAAAAACTAGTTGTCTTTTCTACATCACATTGCCAGTGAGGTGAGCAGAGCCAGGAATTGAAGTCATATCCTCAACCTCTGTCCTTTTTGTAATACATCCTGTTGCACCTAGCCTAATAAAATAAAATTGTATCTAGCTTAAATAAAGAATTAACTCCTGTTTTCTTTTGTCAATTTCTGAAGAGTGTTTTTGCCAAACTCACACATTATGTTAAAGTAGTAAAATGAAACTTACCTGAGCAGAGATTTAAACTTTATTTTGAAAGAAAGTGTGCTTAGTTGCCTTACTTGTTTAAATGTGCCTAGCATTGTTTCTGTTAACAAGCATCTCTGCCCATCTCTGTACTGCTTTATTTCTTGGTTTTCACCTGACGTAGCCACTTGGAATAATTTGGACTATTGCAGCTAAGAGGAGTTTCTACAATAGAAAATGACCTTAATACAACTCATGAAGCAACCAGAGAGATGTTATATGATTAAGGGATTGCAGCCATAATCTTTACTTGGTTTTCTGTTATTTAGAATGCTTCTTTGAGGGGAGTTACTTTATGATAATCACACAAACTGCAAGTGTATATTCATTTCCTTCTTTGAAAAAGTTGAAGGAAGTAACATTTACACATACATAACTAATTTATTTACATTTTCAAATTTGATGATGGCTCAAAGGATGGGGAACTTTTAGCTTTTTATGTTACATATCCAGCCCCTTGGTTTAACTTAATCTAACCTACACCAAGTTTGAAGAGGAGAGCTAGAATTTAGAGAATAATGAATACAGATTCAGTAGGCTGTGCTCATTAGTGTTTATAGTGAAGCCTTTAGGTTTGATGTAGTATTTCAACAGTAGATAATCCACTTAATCCTGAGTTGTTTTTTTTTTTAATTGACTGATTTTGGACCTACTAACACCCAGCTAATCCAAGAAATGCTCTTTGATTTGGGGGAATTCAGGTGGACAGGACTCAAAGTTAAAAATGCTGGTTTCACTTTAAGGTGTTAACATCCTAGAATAAGCAACTAACCAAAGCAACATATTTCAAGTGGATGGCTTTTGACTATCACAGGAAACTTTAGGCTTACATATTATTATTGCCTTTCTTTACTCATAATCTCGGGATTGGAAAGGCACTGAATGCTCATTTTTTTCACCCAGTTTTAGCTCCGTTTTCAAACACCACTGATAAATAAATCAGCCTTTGCTTAAACACTTCTAGAGAATGGTAACTGTGTTGTTCAGTCCGTTCTTAGCCTTCTGTTAGAAAATCTTCAATGTGAAAATTGTGAAAACTACATTCTTAGCGTTTCCTGCTTTTGGATCTAGTGCTACTCCTGAAGCCATCCCAAAGTATAAATCCCTCTTTCATGCCAAAGCACTTTCTTAAAGATTGCCATCATTTCGATACCTAGTCATCTTTTCTTCTATAGACTAAAAGCCTTCTTGGTGTGGCTTTAAATCTACAATCATTTTTAAATGATTAAATTTAAAATATAAAATAAAAATAAAATTAAATCTGCAATGATTTTAAATCTACAATCATGATTCCTAATTTTTTAGTGCATTTTGTTGTTGTACTCCTTAATGTGTAATTCTCAAAACTTAATATGTACCCTAAATATGACCTGGCCAGCTTTGAGGTCACTTGGTACTCTCTCCCCTTCGTCCTAACAATTGATACTTAAGTTAGTGTGACTTTAGATGACATTACCTTTTTGGGTAGCCATATCTTTCTCATAGCTCAGTGAGGTTACTAAAACCACAAGAAAATATTTTAAAAATAAATGCTACTATTGAACTGTTCACATTTTTGTGCTTTGCTTTTTGGCACGTAAGGTATCACTTTTTTTCTCTCTTTAATTTCACGCTTTAATAAGATCCATTCTGTCTCTATAACTTGTCAAAATCCTTTTAAATCGTGATTTTGTTATTCAAGGTTTTTGTCCTTCCCAGTTTCCTCTAATTAGCATATACTCTGTTGGCATCCAGGTCCTTGATAATAATAAAAAGGTCATGTCCAGAACCCTAGCCCCTGGGATACTTACAGAAATCTTCCTGCTTGCCTTCAGTCCTTTAATCAGTACCCTTTGATTATGATTGTTTCATCAGACACACGTATTTTTCTTTATGTCTGGTTCGTGATTCTCCCTTTTGTCAGTTGGATTTGATGAAAGACTGTAACAGGTATTTGGCTAGAGTTCTGTTAAATTAGGTTGTTTAATATTGAGGTTAGTCTAACCTAATTTATTATTTTTTAAATGAACTTTTTGTATTAGAATGGTTTTGGATTTAAAGAAAAATTTTGAAGAGTCCCCACAACCAATTTCCCTGCTATTAATGTTTTACGTTAGTATGGTGCATTGTCACAATTAATAAATCAGTACTGATACTTTGTTATTAAATAAGTCCATACTTCATTCAGTTTTCCTCAGTTTTTACCTAATGTCCCTTTTCTGTTCCAGAATCCTATTCAGGATTCCACGTTACATTTAGTCATCATGTCTCACTAAACTCTCCTTGGCTGTGACAGTTTTTCAGACTTTCTTTGTTTCTGATGACCTTGACAGTTTTGAGGCATACTGGTTAGGTATTTTGTAAAATGTCCCTCAACTGGGATCTGTCTGATGTTGCTCTCATAATTAGAACTGGCCTTGTGGATTTGGGGAAAGATCACAGAGGTAAAGTTCCATTGTCACTATATTACATCAAGGATACATACTGTCCACATTACTTTGACTGTTGATGTTAACCTTGATCACCTGGCTGAGGTAGTGTGTTTGTCAGGTTCTCTGCTGCAAAGTAACTCTTTTACCCCCTTTCATGCTGTATTCTTTGAGTGAAGTTGCTGTATGCAACCCATGCTTCAAAGGTGGAGAATTAAGCTCCACCTCCTTGAGGGGGCAGGATCTACATAGATTATTTGGAATTCTACACAGGAGATTTGTCTTTTTCCCCCTCTATTTATTGAGTCATTTATATCAGTGTGGACTCACTAGATACTTATTTTATACTTTGGTCATAGTCCAGTATGACTTAATTTATTTTGTTGCTCAACTGGTTCCAGCTTTCGCCACTGGGAACTCTTGAATTAACTTCTGTGCCCCTTTGACATAGCCCCATCACTGTGGGTAATGTGGGTTTTGTTTGCATACTTCCTTGTTTTCTGGCACTACAGATGCTCTAGGCTTATCTTGTATATTTCCTGCCCAGTCCTAAAATCAGCTATTTCTCCAAGGACCCCTGGTTCCTTTTATTGAGAAGTATTAGAAATCAAGACCTGGTTACTGGGTGTACTCATTGATACTGGGGTGTCATTGCTTCTAGAATCTCTCAATGCACAGGCAAGAAAATATATGTAATCTGTGTATATGTACATATACCTATAAATATGTCTAAATGTAACCAGCTGTATCTATAGTAAACCTAAATATGAGAGTTCATACTGATGTCTCTAACTCTAATCCATACCACATGGATCATTCTAGCATCATCCTCCTGCTTATCTATAACCTTCACTTCAACAGAATGTCGTATAATTGGAATTATACAGTGTGTAGTCTTTTCAGATTGGCTTCTCCTACCATTGGCCTCCCATGTGCTTAATTAATCAGTCCTAGAATACATGTGTAATGGTTTCAGAATTCATAACCTGTACCCCTGTGGAAAACAACTTTACCAATTAGAGTACGGTGCTCCTGCAGTTCCTCTTGCCATTATTCTTACAGACAGCACTTATTCAAAGTTAGTCAGGTGAGCACCTTTTCTCACCTCTTTTAGTGACATTCTTTCATAGCATTTGTAATACAGTTAGATTCTTTGCCATATTTTGCAAAACCATTCTGGGCTCCCCCCAGCCCCCTAAATACATTTTAAAATTTTCATACCTTAAGATTCCCTCTTTGTTCTGGTAAAGTTCTATGGGTTGTGACAAACATATAGTGTCATGTGTCCACCATTACAGTATCATACAGAGTAGTTTCACTGCCTAAAAAGTTCATCTGTGCTTCACCTACTCAAACCTCTCCTGAAACGCCTGACAGCTCCTGACCTTTGACTTTTCGAGATTGTCATAATTATAGCCTTTCAGTCTAGAGTCTTGCACTTAGCAATATGTGTTTAACATTCATCTGTGTCTTTGGCTTAATAGTTCATTCCTTTTTATTGCTGAATAATATTCCATTGTATGAATGTACCACAATTTGTTTATTCATTCGCCTAGTAACAGACATCTTGTTTGCTACCAATTTTTTGGTGTTTGTGAATAAAATTGGGCATGCAAGTTTTTGTGTGGACAAAAGTTACACATCAGTTGGTGAATACTTGGGAGTATGGTTGCTAGGTCATATGGAAAGACTATGTTTTGTAAGAAACTGCCAAACTGTTTTGTAAAGTGGCTGTATCATTGTGCATTCTCATCAGCAATGAATTCTCTCACCAGCAATTGGTATTGTCTATTTTTGGAATTTTAGCCATTCTAATAGGTGTGGAGTGATATCACATGTGTGCAGTGATATAATGACAAATTATATTGAACATCTTTTCATGTGCATATTTGCCATCTATATATCTTTGGTGAGGCCTCTGTTTAGATTTTTTGTCTATTTTTAATTGGGTTGTTTGTTTTCTTGTTGAGTGTTAACAGTTCTTTCTATATTTTGGATACAAGTAGTTTATCAGATAAGAGTTTTGTAAAACTGTCCTTTCACTCTGTGTGGCTTGTCCTTTTTCTTAACAATGTCTTTAACAGAGCAGAAGTTTTAAATTTAATGAAGTTCAACTTACCAGTTTTTTCTTTCATGGATCATGGCTTTGGCATTTTATCTAAAAACATCAACAAAGTCATACAGATTTTTCCTATTTTCCGCTAAAAGTTTTATATTAGGTTGGTGCCAAAAGTAATTGCAGTTTAAATGATTAAAATAATTGCAAAGCCACAATTACTTTTGCACCAATGTAATAGTTTTGCATTTTACATTTGGGTCTGTGATATATTTGTGATAACTTGTGAAAAGTATAACCTAATTATATTTAGTGAATCTGTCTTGGCTCTTAACAGTCACACTTCTTTTTCTGAACAATCACAAGCCATGTTTTTAATATAGTTAATTTTGAGACTCTTACTCAGGATTATATCTATTCCTCTAGTTTACAGTTTTGCAAAATGTATCTTTAGCACCATTTTAAAATGACATTTTCCCATCTATTCCCATTTGCTCCATTGTTGTTCTGCCCTTTTAATCTAAAGCTTATTATCAGAACCCACCCTAAGAATAGAGGAATTCTTCTTTACCCTGTCATCGTAAATAATACATAATCAAACCCAAGCAGCAGGCCTTTTTCAAGAAGTTACTGACCACTACCAGTGTGATTGTTCTCAACAATTTTGTTGAGCTAGGGGTCATCTTGGTTCTTAGCTTTAATAACATTTTGCACAGGTTAGTATCAGGTTTTCTCTGATACTCATGGTGTATCCTTGGTCCTGAGCCTGCTTTCCCTTTCTTCGTATATATCATCATCGGAAAATCTAAACTGAGAGAGCCCTCTATTACAGTCCCACTCAATTCCTTTGGCCCTTTCCCTTCCAATTCTTATACTGGGATAATTTGCAATTGCACAAATTGTGTTTTTATCAGTTTGCCAGTCTTTTCTTGAATCTTAAAGCCCTGCAGGTTTTTTCTTTTTGTTGTCTTGTTGTTGTTGTTGTTGTTGTGTGTTTAGAACCCCTTGGTTTTCAAAGGAAATTTCTAAAACTAAAGCTTTCCATAGTGCTTATAAATGCTTCAGAGTTTTATGAGAAAATAAGTGTTTAGTTCAGTAATAAACTTTGCATTTTAAAGTGAACGTGGAAAAATTGCCACCTGGTTTACCAGATATTAGCATACATAGGATGTAGTATCTTAAAGAGAAAGGAGATGGGAGAAGAGAGCAAGTGATAACTAATACTTTCCAGGTAAATGGGGCAAGGCCCAGTCTTAGAGTTGTATGCACAGCTGCATTTCCTTTCAGATAGTAAATCTCCAGTTCTTTCACTGTTGGATACTTTTTGGTGTATTTTGTGTGTGTGTGTTTATCTTTGTCTATGTAGAGAATGTCCAACAGGGTGACTTTGAGACGTAGACTTAAGTCAATTGACAGTTGTTTTAGTTAGGACATTTCTTACCCGAAGTCACTAAAAGAGCACCTTTTAGACTACATATTAAATGCTCTTAGAAATAGTTTTCCCAACTTCTCTTTGTCTCTTTTGTTTGTTTTGCGCTCTCTCTCTCTCTCTCTCTCTCTCTTTCTCTTTCTTTTGCCCTTAAGTGACTTTGTTTTGTTATAGAAAATAAGTAAACGGAGCATTTTAGATTTTATTTTTTTAAAAATCACTACTAAATTAGGTTGTCTTTTATTTGTGTATAACCTTTATCCTTAAGGATCAGTGACCCTATATAGAATTAAGCTGATAGAACTTAACTGCAGTAAGCTTATAAAAGTGTTCACTGTTCCATTTCAGGCTGATGACATATTTTTGTATTTATTTAATATTTTGTTAACATTAATTATACTGTGTTATATAATTAAATATAAATATAGTGATCCCAAAATTTTGATTTTTATTGAAAGTGGTTTTAAGTACACACTCATTGGCTTCTTGAAACAATCTAAAAATGTACATTATTTCTGTCTTAATGAATATATTTTATAATAATGTTATTTGGATAAAATATCAGAATTTAATTACTAATAAATCTTATTTCACACAAAAATTTTAGTGTCTCATACTAACTAGGTTGAACTATGATACGTGATACGGAATTTTTTTAATTTAAAAAATGTTTTGTATCAATCATGTCAAAAAATCATTTCTGATCATAAAGTTTGCCATAATCAGTTATAACCATAAAGTTTAAGGCTTAATAAAAAAGCAAGCAGCATGATTTAAGAAATCCTGAAATCTTTAAGTAAAATTCTATTTCTTGTGAACATAATATGTTTCCTCAGGAAAAAGTGAGAGATGGAGTGAAGATTAAGATTATCCCTACTTGCTAATTTCGACCCTGAAAATACACTTACCTAGAACATTTATCTCAATCCTGGCTGTGCTTAAATTACTTGGAAAATTTTTACACATTAGAGCTGTAGTTCTACCTCAGACCAATTACATTAGTCTCTAGGATGTGAACCTCTGGTATTAGTACTTTTTAGAAGTTTGAGATAATTATACAGCTGGGGTTAAGAACCAATAATCTAGAGCGTGAAGTGTTGTGTTTTTATTAAATTTCTGAATTTGGATTTTTTTTGACGAATGATGCCGAATTGATTTTTTAAATGCTTTCTTTTACTGTGGTAAAAAGCACATTTATGTACCATTTAATCATTTTTAAGTGTACAATTCATTAGTGGAAAGTATGTTCAGACTGGTGCAAAGTAGATCTGCAGAACTTTTTTCTCTTGCAAAAGTAAAACTCTGTAACAAAACAACTCCATTTTTTCCCCTCTCCACTTCCAGTCCCTGGTTAACCAATACTCTACTTTTTGTTTTTATGTCTTTGACTACTTTAGATACCTCATATAAGTGGTTTGCCTTTGTGTGACTGGCCTGTTTCACTTACCATAATGTCCTCAAGGATCCATCCATGTTGTAGCATGTGACGGGATTTCATTCCTTTTTAAGGGTGAATCATATTTCATTGTATGTGTAGACCACATTTTGTTTCTTCACCCATCTGTTGATGGACATTTGGATTGCTTCCACCTCTTGGCTATTGTGAGTAGTGCTGCTATGAACATGGGTGTACAAATGTCTCTTTAAGACCCCCCCCCTTTCAATTCTTTTGCTTACATACCTAGAAGTGGGATAGCTGGATCATTTGGTAGTTCTATTTTTAATTTTTTGAGGACTTCCAGACTTCCATGGAGGTTGTACCATTTCATAGTCCCATCAAACACAAAGGTTCCAGTTTCTCCACATCTTCACAAACACTTAATTTGTTTTCTTGATAGTAGCCATTCTAACGGGTGTAAGGTGATACCATGGTTTTGATTTGCATTTCTCTGATGATTAATGATGTTGAATATCTTTTTATGTATTTATTGGTCATTTGTATATCATTGTTGGAGAAATGTCTGTTCAAGTCCTTTGCTCACTTTTTAATAAGATTATTTGATTTCTTTTGTTGTTGTAGGAGTTCCTTATATATAAGGGATATTAACCCCTTATAAGATACATGATTTCCAATTTTTTTCCCCCATTCTGTACATTGCCTTTTCACTCTGTTGATTGTGTCCTTTGATGCACAAAAGTTAAGTTTGATGTTGTCTCATTTGTCTATTTTTGTTTTTGATTCCTGTACCTTGGTGTCATACCCAATAAATTATTGCCAAGTCCAGTGTCTTGAAGCTTTTCCCATTTTTTCTTCTAGGAGTTTAATACTTTTTAGGTCTTATATTTAGGTCTTTAACCCATTTTGAATTAATTTTTCATATGGTGTAAGATAAGAGTATAACTTTATTCTTTTGCATGTGGATATCCAGTTTCCCCAGCACCATTTTTTGAAAAGACTGTCCTTTGCCCATTGAGTGGTCTTGGCATCCTTGTTGAAGATTATTTGACCACATATGTGACGGTGTGTTTCTGGGCTCTCTATCTTATTCCATTGCCTATATGTCTGTCTTTATGCCAGTATCACACTATTTTAAGTACTGTAGCTTTAAGTTTGAGACCTCCAACTGTGTTCTTTTTCAAAATTGTTTTGGCTATTTGAGGTCCTTTGGGATACCATATAAATTTTAGGATAAATTTTTCTGTCTCTGCAAAAAAATTCCATTGTGATTTTGTAGAGATTATATTGAATCTGTAGATTGCTTTGAATAGTTGTACATCTTAGCAATATTAAGTCTCCTAATCCATGAACATGGGGATCTTTCCATGTACTGTAGTGTCTTCTTTAATTTCTTTTAGCAATGTATTGTAGGTTCCAATGTACAAATCTTTCAACTTCTTGCTTAGGTTTATTCCTAAGTATTTTTTCTTTTCGTTGCTATTGTAAATGAAAATTTTCCCTTAATTTTCTTTTCATACTGTTCATTGTTAGTATATTTTAAAAAGCAACTTATTTTTGTGTTTTGCTTTTTGTACTCTGCAACTTTGCTAAATTTGTTTAATAGATTTTGAGTGGAATCTTTAGGGTTTTCTACATATAAAATCTTTTCTGCAATCAGATGATTTTAGTTCTTCCTTTCCAATTTGGGTGTCTTATTTCTTCTTCTTGCCCAAATGCTGTGAATTTTTATGAGAAAATACAAATTGTATTTTTAAAACAGGAATTGGTGGTGCAGATTCATGTAGACTAAGGAGAATTTAGGAATTTGCCCTTCGAAGGTAAAGGGAAACCATGGAGGGTTTTAAACTAGGGGAAGACAATCAAGTCTTTCCTTTAAAAACAAAACAAAACACCCTGGGTCTTAGTGGAGATATGATGGGGAGAGTAAGAGGATGCAGAATACTGGTCAAGTGCTACACAGTGGTCTGATAGATTAGTGATTCGGGCTGGGAGGAGGGGGCCAATGGTAGGAGTAGAGATGGAGAAAAGTGAATGGAATTGGGTATTTAGAAGTTTGAAGTGAGAGAATTCGATGATGGATTGGTGAGAAGGAGGCAGGAGAAAGCATTTAAAGCCAACTCTTAGGTTTCTGGCTTGAGCACAACTATATGGATTGACATAATACCCAGTGTGATACAGAGATTTTTGTATGCAGAGTTTGAGATGCTTGTGAAACAGCTAGTCAGAGATGCCTGCAAAGGAAATTGTGTGTGAATCTGGGCAAGGAAATATACACCCAGTAAATAAATTGACTCCATTTTAGGGTTAATCCAGGACTTAATCTAAGTTTTGATGCATAGTACATATTCAGTTAATATTCATGAATGATTTATCAAAAATTCAACTCGTATATTGTAATATATTTAATTGTCTTTAATGTAGGAACTAATATTTTCTTTTTTAATATTATGTAAGTGGCAATTTATGGGAAGAAGGCCATTATTACTTTTTTAATTGAACTGGCTGAATATATTTGCTTATTGCCATTTTATGTCATCCCGTTCGTTCTCTTCATAGGCTCGAATGTAGTAAAACCTGCTTTTCTGTTCAAGTCCATAAATATAGAGAAAATAGATTAAAAGGCTACACACAAGTAAAATTCAAGATATTTCTTTTATGGGGTGGGAGTGCAAAAAGCAGGGTAGAGGGTAACATTTTATACAAATAGTTGCTGAAGGATAAAGATCATAGAACTTTTTTTGTAAGTCTAGCAAGCTCTAAAGAGGTAGTCTTTGATGTGATGGTAAAACTGTAAGGAAAAACATGTTCTGGATTGGAGAGAAATAGAGGATACAGAAGAATGGGAAAAAGGAAAATAGTGTAAGAGAAGTAGACAAGGGATGGGGAGAGAGGGAGGGAAGTGAGCTTTCACGAGTTCTGATTGAGTTTTAGAATGTAATCTACCTTTGATACATTTGAATCATGAGCTTCAGAATACAGAGTTTTTTTTCCTTTAAAAACTAATACTATTTCACAGCTCTTTACTGCTGTAAAGTGTCATTCTAATTAGTAGACACAGTGGTTAAATGAGGTTTTTTTCCCCCTCATCTCACCACTGTGTAAAGCTGGAAATCAGAAGACTCCATTATTGTGGTCCTGGTTCTGTCATTAACTGGCTTTATGAACCTGGGAAGTTACTTGCCTTCTGTGAGCCTCAGTTTACTCATCTGCCAAGTGATGGAGCTGAACAAAATGATCTATAAACCCTTCTGCTTTAATATTCTGTATTTCTTTGAAATCAGTCTTGCCCTAAGTATGGCAATAGTTTCCCATGTTTAAAAAAACACACACACACAACTATGCTTTTGAAATTTACAATATTAATATATTCTCCTATATATTGAGTTAGCACAGAAATATTTTGCACTATTTGTCATTCCAACTTATATGCTGCTATTTGAGATTTTAGGAACTATTTGAGATTCTCCTATTAAGATTGTCATCAGTTTTGTTAAATACTTGCCACCTTTAAATAATTTCTTTGTATGCTCTTCAGAGTTTGTTGCTAATGAGTTTTTGTAGGAGTATTTGAAATCCCAGACTTTGTATCACTAGAATTTCCTTTTGAGAGAATTATTGTATTAGGAAACTAAAGCTGTTTTTTTCAATTCTATGACTTAATTATAGCCAGAATAACTTTATTGTAACTTTATTTTTCTTAAAGTTTTTATTTAAAATTTTTACACATTGTGCTTTGACAGTGAACTGACTGTGAAAAGATATTTGCAATATAATTGACCTAATAGGATCATGTGATATTAAAGAGAGAAAAGTAATACCCTGTATATGTAAGACACAGTCCGAGGCACCAGATAGTTAAGTATTTATAAGGCTTATTTGTGTGCAGTCTTTATATTTTTTGGTTTAGTTTAATGTAAAGAATAGAGAGTAGCAGGTACAAAGGTGTAGATTTCAAGAAAAAGATGAAATTTGGGGTGGGGATCCTATGTTCTGTTGCTTACATGCTCATGGTTTTAATACTGAGGAGCCATGATCATACCATCTTACAGATGCTAGAGGGCAACAAAGGATGTTTAAAGAAGGGAAGAACATCTCTCCTTCGTCTTGTGGTGTGCAAGTTACATACTAGACATACCTTGCAGTCCTTTCACAAGTAGTGAAATTGTGTGTTTTATTTAGAGGGCATTTCAAATTTTATTACTAAAAGCCTTTCAAAGGTTCCAAGCTAGCCTTCACCAAGTAAATTTTTCGATATGATTTTCATCCTGGTAAAGAAAACTTAGGGAAAAGCTGTAACAAAATTAAATTCTTTTTTGTAGTTGATCACACAAACACTAGGAAATTAAAAGATTTGAACAGAATAAAAATTTATTATGCATAAATGGGACTTAAGCAAATGTTGAGATTTATTCATTGATGGTTTTAAAATAACAACGCAAACCCACAGAAGTTTCAGCAGATTTCTCCCCCCTTTATTTATTTTTCTGCATATTTTAATTTGTTCTAAAACACCTCTTAAAGCAAGATAGGCTTCACCTTTGTAAAATGAAAAATACATCATCAGTATTGGAACACAACATTAGTTGAACCTCTTCTTTTAGAGTATCCAAATACTCTTTTGTGATTGTCTGTATAAGATGTAATGCCCTAACTGCACATTTCAAGAGATGCTAACTCCTGGTATTCAAGAATAAATGTTGTGGGGGGCGGGGGAGGAATTAGTATAATGTTAGTAACATTGACTTGTTAGAATTTAATGCGGAATTATTTTTGCCATCAAGAAGTTAATTCATCTCATTCTAAATGGTACTCTCGGGCAAAAATATTTAATGCAACTTTAAAAAGTTAGCTATATAATCTCCTTTTGCTTATAAGGTCAAGTATTTTATGATAGCCTAACGCTAATAGATATTGCAAAAGAAAGAAAAAAAGGTTTTAGTTCCTGTGCTTTTAAAAAAAATACTCCTTATCAGTATTTTATTGCAAATGAGTCATTACCAAAATGTTAATAATCTATTATGTCTTGTTTTTTAAAGTGAATGAATTTTTAGCTTTTGAGGGTCCCATCTTGTTGGATATGAGAATTAAACATCTAATCAAAACAAATCAGTTAAGTCAAGCAACTGCTCTAGCAAAGCTGTGTTCTGACCATCCAGAGATTGGTACAAAAGGTAGTTTTAAGCAAACTTACCTTGTCTGTCTTTGTACATCATCACCAAATGAAAAGTTAATCGAAGAGGTGAGTATGTTTTCTTTTGTTAGTAATTATTTTTAAAAGTAAAGAAACTTTTTAATTAGGTTAGAATGTCTGACTTCCCTTTCTCTTAGGTAATGAGGGACCATTGCCATCAATCTTAAATTTTTGGTATGCTCTTGGGTAGTGATTCTCAATAACTTTCAGAATTATATGTAAAGTGATTTCATCTAGCTTCTATTTTTGGATCTTTTAACTGCTTTGGCTAAATTATGGGAAAGATGGTGGTGACTTAACAATTTAGTAGGGTGTTTGTGTTTATCAGCATATAGGTCTTAACTTCAGTTTTACCTACTTCAGGATACTTGCAAATCTTATTAACTGGCTAATTGAAGTAACTTTTTAGAATGTATATGACTTTCTCTAGGAGAGTGAGGTGGTGGGAAGTATTTCTAAGGAGAAGTCATAAATAGATAGGGCTATCTAGCTCTAGATATCTACATTTATATATATATGTATAAAGATAAATTTTGTATTTGCATATTTAATGTAAAACTTGATTTTCTTTGTGAGACGTGATTTGTCCTTTTACTTTGTTTGATGTGAAGCATTGTATTCATGTATTTGTAGGTTTTATACTACAGACTTCTGAGAGTGGAATCATGTTCCAAATGGGAATTTTGCATTTTGGAGGACTCATAATTCTAAAATGAAGTTGCAGACAGTTGTAGGAAAATCAAATGTTGTTGATGCTAGACAGTATCGTGTGAGGATATGTGTGCAAGTGTCTTGTATCTCTAATATAAGTATCTTTCAACTCCAGAACAATAGAGAGAAGAGAAAAAAGGGCTTGTGGGACAGACTTCAGGATATGTAGATGGAAAAGCTGAGATGCAAGACAGAGAAGACAACTAACAGAGCATGCACGATCATCTAAGTAGACAGATTGTTGCAGTCAGAGTCCAGAAGGAGCATAGCCTCCGACAGAAAGCTGAATGTCCATATGAGGCTAGAGGTTGTAATTATAATGATTGTGTCATTGTTCTTGAATAGCAGATGAAGAGGAAAATGGCAAACTTGGACCAAGATTAGGCATAAGCCTGTTGTGTGTAGAGAGGAGAATGAGGATACTGGGAAGAGTGATGTCAGACAGTTTCTAGGCTGAGTGGAGTAGAGCCAAGGGTTCTAGCCTAGGAAATTGTATCATTAATTTGGACATTGGCTAATCTATAGTTTGGGTTTTTTTACCTTTCTCTTTTATCTCAGGTAATTGGTTTTTTAATCACTGTGTATCAGAGCAAATTAGAAGATAGAAGTTTTCTTTTTATTTCAGAATAACTATGTAGACAATTTAATTGGCAGATATATAATGTTTCTTTATAAAATCTTTGTGTGTGTAACATTTTTTAAAAAATCCTTAAATTAGTTATTGTGCTGCTACATCATAGATATTTTTCAGTTCCACTAAAGCCCTGCCCTTATCACTTCAGTCCCTGCCCTTAAGTCAGTCTGTCCATCCGTCCTTCCTTCCCTTAGCAATTTTTATTTAGTTAATTGTGTGCTGTTTGAGCACTGGGATGGGGGAAGGGTGGGAGGGTTTAAAGGTAAGGCATAGGCCCTTCCCTGAGGAAACATCCCTTTTAGATAGTCCCCTTTTTGGGTTAGCTTTGAAGGCCTATTTGAAGTTGGAGACTGAATTTGTAATCTCCAGGGGGAAAAAAATATGTATTTTTAGCTATCTTAAATGATCAAAAGATCTTGGAATACTGAACCTTCAAATTAAATTCCCTTTTGGTTTAATTATCCAGAGTGGAGTAGCAGCAGCTCAGCCTGCTTTGGGAGATCCTCAGGAAAATTCTCTGTTAGGACCCTGACTAGCTCTGATGTCATACGAAATGATTTTTTTCCTTCTCATGTTAAGCAGGTGGAATTAAGACATTCCATGTTCTTCAGCAGAATGCATTAAAGTCTCTGTGCCCTACACTAGAAATAACACTAGATCACAGTGCAGAACAGGCTAGTGTGTAATCCACACATTCCTTGTTCAAGTTCCTTTTTGCTTAGTGATTGTTTGATTATTCTCTTATGTTTCTATTACAAGCATAGAAACTTTATTGTTCCATGCGAAGTAAGTTCTTTTATTATTTCTACCCCAAGGGAAGGTAGTCATTTTGGAAAAATTTCCTAAAGACATTGCCCCATTCAGAAGAGGCTCTCTCTCGCTCACGTGACCCACTTCATTTATTTACCGTATTTTGTCGTATATAATACTCTCCCGTGTATACTGTGCACCCACGTTTTTGGCTGAAACATTCAGGGGCAAAAAAATCTCATTTAAATTTTTTAATTCAAATTTTTATTTGTTTATATTTAGATACTTGTTTTTTGTACTATAAAGGGATTTTAGCATTTATTCATTTATTTATTTATTATTGCACTTTTAACTCATAAGCATAAATTAAAAAAATCAAAAACATTTATATAGATACAGAATTAGTACTATCCATGTATAATGCACATCCTTATTTTTCCCTCACAAATTTGGGCAAAAAAGTGTGCATTATACACGGCAAAATACAGTGCTTTGCCTGTCTGGTTTTTGTAAGCATTTGAGTTTTTTTACCCATTCCTTAGAGTATGGTGGAAATAGATATTGGGAAGAGTCAACCATAGCCTGAATCTATGGCCCTTTTGAGGAAATCCTTATCCACGTGAGCCAGTAGGCAAGGGATTGACTATTTCCCAGGACCTTTTCCATGTGATAGAAATAGCAGCTAACCCTGGCAGAGTAATTGCTGCTCAGAGTAATAAGTGTTTTTCTGGCGTCTCTGGAAGGAATGAGCTTTGGCCTGGATTCTTGGTATAGGTATAAAAACAAAGTTAGCAGTGTTTATTTTAGATCCAGTATTTCTGGTTTTGTTAAAATAAACAGAGAAGTTTGAAAAGTAAAATCCTCTATCTTGTCTTTTTCTAGTTATCATTTCCCCACTTAATAATTCTTCCAAAGTGATTAAGTTTGAAATTTGATATATGACTTTCCCGACATTTTTCTGTGCATATATACAGAGGGTGCCAAAAATGTATACACATTTTAAGAAAGAAGAAAAAAACTATTAAAATCATAATACAGTGAATGACGCTACCATTCTTTTGATTAATGCCATCTTTTGAGCGAACGCCATACAACACATTGCTACTGTAATTCAATTCAACTTCGAAAAGTAATACATAGATAACATCTCTTAAAATGTGTACATTTTTTTTGGCACCCCCAGTATATATGCCCATACCCTGAATGCTAGTCACTTTTCCCATCTTATTATGGACATCTTTCCATATCAGTCATATAGATCAATCTCATTTTTTCTCATGGCTGCATAATTTCATATTATGTATTTGTAATATCGTTAAGCCACCGGGGGGCATTTAAATTGTTGGTTTGTACATATATCCTTTCATTCTTATTGGGGGTGCACTAGTAGGGTAAAAGTTCTAGAAGTGGAATTGCTGGATCAAAGAATCTACACATTTTAAATTAATAGAGCCATACTGTCATTCAAAAAAGATTAGGCCAATTTACTCTTCCATAAATAGTACATGAAATTTCTTCTTTCCTAACACTAGAGATTATTCATCATTTAAATGTTTGCTAGCCTGAGAGTTAAAAAATAGTAGCTCATTTGATTTTACGTTTTCTTAATATGACAGATTTACCATTTAAGTTCTTTTCAGGATGGTAAGCAATTTTATTTTGATAAGCAAAAGACTTGAAATGTGATTAGAACCAATACATTTTAAGAGTATATTTGATAAGTGTATATAAAATATTGATGAAATGTTCTGTAATTTTTTAATACTTGGCATAAAGAGCCATATTAAAACAAAAATCATTCACATTTTTGAAAGAGGTCTATCATAGTATATTTTTAACAAACAGATCATTCTAATTGGCTTTAAATATTTTATTCAGAGTTTGAAATTTTCTGGTATTTAAATTTGCTCACTTTTCAAAGCAATGGAGAATAGATATCTAACATATATACAAGGTGGGATCAAAAGATACAGTGAATGCTTAAATAAAAATTATTACAATAAAAGACACATTGCCATTAATCCCCCTCAAAATACTCCTCTTTGCTTTGAACACACTTATCCCATTTCTTGCCACTTTCTGAAGCAGTTCTGCAAGTCCTCTTTTGTGAGTGTTACTTCATCCTCCATCATGACAACGGTCCTTGTCACACATTTCTGATATGGCAATTTCTGTCAAATAAAAACATTACAGTGTGTCCTCATCCACCTTATTCACTGGATCTGGCACCATGCGACTTCTGGCTCTTCCCCAAAGTCAAAATTACCATGAAAGGAAAACATTTTGAATCGATTTAAGACATCAAGGCAGCCACGACAGCACAACTAAAGACACTCACGAAAGAGGACTTCCAAAACTGCTTCAGAAAGTGGCAAGAACTATGGGATAAGTGTGTTCGAAGCAAAGAGGAGTATTTTGAGGGGGATTAATGGCAATGTGTCTTTTATTGTAATAATTTTTTAAAATTGAAGCATTCACTGTATTTTTTGATTACACCATATACACGTGTATGTGTGTGGTGAGAACACACACACACTCACCAGGGGTGCCAAAAAAATGTTTACAAGTGGACACTTTGGTCAGCGTTGCTCAAGCAGTAGTTCGCCTTAAGCAGAAGTGTCTGGACGCTGATGGTAACCACTTTGAGCACCTCTTGTAATTGCAGAAGTCAAGCGAAATTTGTATTCATCTCTCATTATTGGTATATATTGAATATTACAATTCTAATACAGCGTTCCTTTCTTAAAATGTGTATAAATTTTTTTGGTACCCGTTGTATATAGTCTATGTAGGTAGTATATTGGTATTCCCTGCCTTATGCTGCTTTGGGTTTTAAAAATAATTCTTGTTCATTGATGGCTATACTTGACCTTTATTTCACTTTTACAATTTCAGGTCAACCATTCATTAGTTTAAATATGGTTTCCTTTTCCCTGCCATTCTCTTTAGTGTCATATTTTTTTCAAGAGAGCCATCTAGTGGCAAATTAGGGAAATAAAGGCTATCCCAATATACAGTAAAAATTGTATTATTTTAGTATACCTACAAAAAGTGAGGTTTTTCTGTATGATTGAACATACAAATGTTTCAGTTGGTGTATTGTATATATGTGAATAAATTTATAGAGGCTATCTTACATACATGAAATATATTTTAAGTTATTAAGTGTAAGCTAATGTAGTTAATACCATTGGGAAAATAAATTTATACATACATAATGTACACATTTTGCATCATTTGAGCATTCAACAAGAATGGCTTAGGTTTTAGAAGAAGAAAAAGAAATAATCAGAATCAAAATAAGTCAGACTTTCAAGACAAAATAATTTTTTTTTTTAACTTGAACATGAAAAATCTGTATTTAGCAATAAAGGGCCTCAATGTGCTGGTGGCTGTGGACTTCTGGCAAGTGCACAGACTCTGAAGCTAGACTGAACTCTTGACTCTGGCACTAATTTAGATTGTGATTTGAGCAGGTAACTTTACCTCTCTGAGGCTTATCTCTAAAAAGAAGCAGTAGTATCTATCAGGCAAGCTGTTGTGCTGATTAGCAATGCTATGTCTGAAGAAGCTGGCACTTAAAAATAAATAGCTGCTGCTGTTATTAATAACGTCTTATGAAAAGTAAGTAAAATAACTTATGGGTTCACTTCCTAACATTTATCTGTATGGGTGTTCCAGGGCAATTGTTTGAAGTTAATCCAACTTTTATTAAGAGATACTGTGATAAAGTGGAAAGAGAGTAGGTCTTTGATGTCAGTCAGACATAATTTGATTTGTGGTTCTACCACTTAACTGTTGTAACTTGAGCAAGTTATGTAATTTCTTTGAACCCAATATTTATTACATATAAAATGTTAATAATAGTATCTACGTAGTAGTAAAGTTGTGATTAAGTAATAATATATGTAATGTCTGACAATACATTTAATAGTGTAGATATTTGAAAATATACACACACAAACACACATATTTCAGCCTATTTGTTCACTTTTTTAAATGTGTCAGTTATGAAGATTTGTAAGACAGAAGCAGACAGAGCAGTAGTAGAAAGAACATTCCACCAAGGAGTTTCAAGACTTAGGGTTTCAGTCTTAACTGCCACTAACTTCATACTTCCTAATTTAAGAAATCATTGTTGTTAAACACACAGACTCAGTTGGGTCTTTTCTTGTCTTAGTGTTTTCTAGCCCTATTTAATGTATAAAATGGAACCTCTGACTCTATCCCCATGCAATTTTTATCCCCATTATTAAAGATCAACTTCAAGATTACCCTTATCCCTATTTAGATACTTGTTCACTCCTAAACACATTATATTTTATACACACACACACACACACACACACACTTACTTGTACTCAAAAATTGGGAGAGGTAGAGAGGTAGGAAATTGACAAGGAGGGGAATGGTTACTTACCTTTGTGGTACATGGGTGCTAATGGTCTGTATTGGTCTCCAAACTTTTATTTATTTATTTTTTTTGCCATTTGTCAATTACACCATGTTGGAATTAGTTTTTCTATTTTGTCGGACACCAGAGATTTGTGATTGTATGCTTGCTGTTACAGCCTTGTCTTAGATCAAATGCTTGTGGAGATCATAGGTATATTTTATTTGTTTTATGTAGTAAATTATTGTAATGAGGTAGTAAATTTTAATTTTTAAGAAATAAGCAATAGGTATAATAAAGATATAAGTGCATAATTAAATGAAGCAAATTACCATCATCTAGGTTATACTTAAGCATGACTGTTGACAAGCTTTGAGATGGAAAGATTTTATACGAAATGAAAAATAATGGAGATTTATAGCAAACTGAGGTGAGCTTAATTTAAAAATGGTGTATAGCTGCATAAAATGTTTTATTATACTTTTTTTCCCCTCTGGTGAATAGACACTTTGTTTATCGTGTTTAGTAGATCTTTCTGTGTCTTTCAGTTGATTCTAATGCTTCTTAAATTACTGGATAAAGGGGGGAAAATACAAGTACTGCAACTTTTCTTTTTCAGTATCATAGACCTGATTTAACTGGTAGAGGATACTTATAGTTAGCATAGTTATTTACATATAAATGCATGCTTGTAAAGGTCTTGAAAATAGTTGGTTCTCTGGCTTGAAGAAAGGTTATATCTTTAGACAATTATGAATTGATACTGTTTGAGTTAATGGAATTTTACTGGCGAATATGAAAATAGCTAATAAAAAATTTAAAGTGTTAATATATTACTATATATCCTAACGTAAAACCATTTTATGGCATATTTCTGTATCCTTTTTTTTCTGTAGATTTCAGAAGTTGATTGCAAAGATGCATTAGAAATGATTTGTAACTTAGAATCTGAAGGTGATGAAAAAAGTGCTCTTGTCTTATGTACTGCATTTTTGTCACGTCAGCTCCAACAAGGAGAAATGTACTGTGCTTGGTGAGTTGATTTTCTTTTGTAAAGGAAAGTGAAGTAAGAATACAAGACAGGTTATGAGAATTCAGATAGCTTAAGAATATTTTTTTTAAATCTTAAGTCGTATCAAGACAAAAAGCTTATTTTTCAGATATTACATGCTGTGCAACTGATTATCAAGTAGTTCATATTATAACTTTAAAAACTTTGTATTAAGGACCACACAACTTAATATACCAGTAATGAACACATAATGATCAACAATGATCAGGAAAATTTTAAATGTTGTAAGATGAAAGAAAGGTTTATTTTGTCTAATGCCACAGTAAAAACTTTCAGATATATGCATATATGCATTTTTCTCTGCATATTACACACTTTCAACTATACAACTAGCTGTTAGTCATTTATGTATGGAAATATAGTTCATGTTTTTTTCAATGAGAGATCATTCTACTTTATTAACTTCTTCAGTGCACATTTCTTAATGTGGTGCATTTCCAAGTGGGCAAAACCTGTTATATATAATCCTTCGGGAAAATACAACTAACAGAGATATTGGCTTTAGTTAACTCAAAAAACTTTAAGATCAGCTGTCTTAAATTAGTGTTTATTAGCTGTAAATTAGCTGAAATTGACCATTTATCTGGTCTTCAGTGTTGTGTTGGTAGTATGGAAATACAAAATAAAATTTAGTTTACAACATTCTGACATTAATACTTACCAAGTGACATACAAATGAGTATAGAAGAGGCAAGCTAAATAAATGGTTGTATAATCAAAGAATATTAAAGTATATAATTATTAAGATTTTCTGTGCAGTTGAGTTTTGTTACGAAGGAGAACTTGTATATGCAATATAGAGAGGGTTAATGTAAAGGCAGATAGAATAATTCTGAAGGGAGAATAAATAACATTTATTGAGGACAAGTAGATTTACTATATAGCAAGTGTCAGTGGTAGCTAAGAAATTAATGTAGTATATTGGTTTTTAAAAGGCGTCACACGGTCTGAATTACGTATGAAAAGCGAAAACAGTCTTAATTATAGGCCCTTAAGGAGAAGGAGGGCAAAATAAAAGTTTGTATTTAAGAAGCACTGTTTAAGATAAGCTGTTGAGAATGGATTGGGAGCTGAACGGTGAGGGCAGAGTGTGGGGAAGAAGTGGCAATATAGGAAGTTGAGTTAAGACGGGAAAATCAACTACCAGTGGAACGCCAGTAAACAGTCCAGCTGGGAGGTTCTGAAGGCTTCCTTATGGATGTAGGATGTGGTTAAAAAATGTTTAAGATAATAGTCTTGAGGATAGTAAAAACCAGAAGCTGATAGGGTCAGTGATAATGATGCATTAAACTAGAAAGATGGTGAAATGGAAAGAATGTTAATCATGTTTTTCATATATTAAGTTTCAGGTTTCAGAAGAGATCAAAATGGAGAAGTCTAATAAAGAACTAGAGAGGTGAAAGTGGTAAAGACTGGAGAGACAGATTTTGAAGTCCTCAATGTATAGGTTAAAATCCAGAAATGAGCAAGTTATTCAAGTGGGTGGTGAAAAGAGCAGAGTTCCTAGGAATGGAATCTGAGGAAATACTAATAGAAAGGCCTGTATTGAGGAGAATACTTGGTGAAAAAGTTGAAGCAAGGAAGAAGATTTTTGTGGAAGTTAACCATGGAGGACAGAAGAGAAATAGGACGATAGGTAAAAGGGAGAAAAATTCATCACTTCAGTAGGATTATTTTCTATGAAAAATACACTGTAATTGCATTTGAAATAAATTTCAAAGTTCATTTTTCAAAATTTCTATTATTTCTACTGTGGCACAGGTTAGTTACTTTCTTCTGGGTTCTGTGTCATTGATTCTTAACATTTACCTAATAAAAATCAATTTTAAATTTAATTGACCGTGTAAATTGGTCAAATTTTAAATTTAAGTTATAAGGTAAAAATTGAATACTTTTTAAAAACCCTTATGCCATTGGTCCACTTTCCTATTACTTAAATTTCAGATATGGCTCAAAGTCACCGTTTGTATAACTTGTTTTAATGTCAGGTGTTTTCCTAGTAAAAGATAGTACTTTTCTATCTGAGATTGAAAAATATTAATAAAATGATAAATTATACCCCGATTTTATTTAGTCTCTAGAAAATTGAGATCTATTTTTTGTTTTGTTTTTTAAACTTAATTCTACATGTAGAATTGAAATCTAAAACCACTTTTAGTTTCAAATGTAATGACTGGACTGACAGTCCATGATTATTATGTTACTGCTCCAATTTTTTTATATTTTTTTTTTTTATAGGGAGCTCACGCTTTTTTGGAGTAAATTACAGCAGAGAGTAGAACCATCTGTTCAAGTGTACCTAGAAAGATGTCGTCAACTTTCCTTATTAACCAAGACAGTGTATCACATTTTCTTCCTGATTAAAGTTATTAATTCAGAGGTAAGAATAATCATGGTATTACTTCAGATAATCTTTATGGTTGACTTGGCCTTTGATTCCTCCGAGACTTCTTTCTTCAACCCTCTTCTCTCCAATGTGCAGCTTCACTAACCACATTTTTCTTTTTTTTTTTTTTATATTATAACAGAAGTGGCCTAATTATCTACTATCGTTAATAGTCCCTAAGGCATGTAACAGAGATGCAGATGTTTTGTGTAAAAGTTTTCTGGCTCAGGTCTATCTCAAAATAATCATAAATTTGTAAACAAGTTTATGTGAAGGCTAGAGACAACCATATGGTTCCACCTCTTTCCAAGTGTCCTTTCTTCACTGTCACTTTTAAAAATAGGTCTCATGTCACTTCTTGTCCATTTTCTTCTTGATCTTTGTGCCCCTGCTTTTCCTGAAATCAAGGCCAGTTCAGTTTCCCATCCTCCTTACCTCACTCTTCTTTTGGGCCCACAAATCTAAACTTATGTTTTAGTAAAATATTTTACTTCTTTCTTAATCTGTGAAAGTACAGGCCCTTTCAGCTTTTTTGACTTCTTTTCTTTATTGCCTTTTGATCTTATACCACACATATTCTTTCCCATGAATGTGGTCACATCTTGTGGCAGGCTTATTTTTCTCATATTTATGTTCCCTTTTGGCCTTTTAAAACGCATATTTATCTCTTTACTACATGTGTCTTTAAATGCCTCTTACATTCATCAATGCTATCTTATAATAACAATTCAAGATGTTAATTCAAAAGGAAAAAGTTTATTATGTCTACTACTCCTAATTCTTAAGCTGGTCCAGCCATGAGGTAGGTGCTTTTGCATTCAATTTTGTAATAGAACTAGAATCCCCACTACTAAGGATCAAACAACTTTATTCTGTTAAAAGTGAAGATCCTTTCATTATTACGTTAGGAAATAATAGGGATGTTCTCAGTTTTGCAATTGGGTTAAAAGAGTTTTGTTTCAGAAACATTGCAAATGCAAACTTAGGAAATGAGATTTATGATAAAGCTAATGGTATTTATTGATCACTTACGTGCCAAACACTATACCAAACTATACCAAGTACTTTAGATATGTAGTATCTATTAATGCTCACAGCAATTTTATGAAGTTTAAGTGCTGTTTTGATCTCTGTTTTGGTTTTTGTTGTTTTTTTTTTATAAGTAGGATATGAAAGGTCAGAGGAGTTAAAAAAGCTTCAAAGTTTGCCTAGCTATTACATGATTTTATAATCAGGTCTTATCTTAGCTCGCAATGCTTATGCTTTTTCTGCTATTCTATGCAGTTTATCTCACACACACATACACAGAGAGAGAGAGAGAGAGAGAGAGAGAGAGCGAGAGAGAGAGAGAGAGAGACGGCTAAGCTGCAATGCTTTAGAAGAAGCATCTTTTCATATATTGGCTACTTCAAAATTTGAGAAAAGCAAACTTCAGTTTAAATTACTAAATTCACAAATCTATGTTGATTAGTATAGATTAAGTTAACATTATGTTTTCATTAACTTTTTCACAGACCGAAGGGGCTGGACTTGCCACCTGTATAGAATTATGTGTAAAAGCTCTTCGCTTGGAATCTACAGAAAATACTGAAGTGAAAATATCTATTTGCAAGACCATTTCATGCTTGTTACCTGATGATCTGGAAGTTAAACGTGCTTGTCAACTGAGTGAATTTCTTATTGAGCCTACAGTAGATGCATATTATGCTGTGGAAATGTTGTATAACCAGCCAGACCAGAAATATGATGAAGAGAATCTTCCAATACCAAATTCTCTACGGTGTGAGCTCTTACTTGTGTTGAAAACTCAGTGGCCCTTTGATCCAGAATTCTGGGATTGGAAAACCTTAAAACGACAATGTCTTGCATTAATGGGGGAAGAAGCATCGATTGTGTCATCAATTGATGAACTAAACGACAGTGAAGTTTATGAGAAAGTAGTAGACTACCAGGAAGAGATTAAAGAAACTTCTGTGAATGGACTTTCTGGTGGAGTTGGTGCTAATTCTGGCCTTCTTAAAGACATTTGTGATGAAAAGCAAAAGAAGAGAGAGATAAAACAATTAAGAGAGAGGGGATTTATATCTGCTAGGTTTCGGAATTGGCAAGCCTACATGCAGTATTGTGTGCTATGTGACAAAGAATTCCTTGGTCATAGATAGTACGACATGCTCAAAAACATTACAAAGATGGGGTTTACAGTTGCCCCATATGTGCAAAGAACTTTAATTCTAAAGAAACCTTTGTCCCTCATGTCACACTGCATGTTAAACAATCTAGTAAAGAGAGACTAGCAGCTATGAAACCATTAAGAAGATTGGGAAGGCCTCCTAAGATCACAACTACCAGTGAGAATCAGAAGACTAATGCTGTGGCCAAGCAGGAACAGCGGCCTATAAAAAGAATAGTCTCTATTCAACAGACTTCATAGTATTTAATGATAATGATGGTTCAGATGATGAGAATGATGACAAAGATAAATCTTATGAGCCAGAAGTGATCCCAGTCCAGAAACCAGTACCTGTTAATGAATTTAATTGCCCTGTAAGTTTTTGTAAAAAGGGCTTTAAGTACTTTAAAAATCTAATTGCTCATGTAAAGGGGCATAAGGATAATGAAGATGCCAAGCGCTTTCTTGAAATGCAAAGCAAAAAGTTATTTGCCAGTACTGTAGACGACATTTTGTAAGTGTTACTCATCTCAATGATCACTTACAAATGCACTGTGGCAGCAAACCATATATCTGTATACAGATGAAATGTAAGGCCGGTTTTAATAGTTATGCAGAGCTCTTAACCCACCGAAAGGAACATCAAGTCTTCAGAGCAAAGTGTATGTTTCCTAAGTGTGGCAGAATTTTTTCAGAGGCTTATTTACTATATGATCATGAAGCACAGCATTATAATACCTATACTTGTAAGTTCACTGGCTGTGGTAAAGTGTATCGTTCTCAGAGTGAGCTAGAAAAGCATCTGGATGATCACAGTACTCCTGAAAAGGCACTGCCTCCTGAAGACCAACTTAATTCATCTGGAGCTCCTGTTCAGCCTTCCAAAGTGAATCAGGACTCAGAAGGGAGCACCAAGAGAGAGATCTGTGCTTCCTTCAGAAAATAACATTGACACCTTACCAGCAGATAGAGGAGATGCTTGGGATAAAAGCAAGGCAGAATCAGCTGTGACCAAACAAGACCAGATTTCTGCTTCCGAGCTCAGGCAAGCTGATGGACCATTGTCAAATGGTATGGAAAATCCTGCTACTACTCCTCTGCTTCAAGCCAGTGAGGTAGCCGTGTCCATTAAGGTATCCCTCAACCAGGGGATCGAGGATAACTTTGGAAAGCAAGAAAACTCAGTTGTGGAAGGCACTGGTGAATCACTAGTCACAAACTTACATACGGCCGTTGAAGATACTTGTAATGATTTGTGTCATCCAGGTTTCCAGGAGAGAAAAGAACAAGATTGCTTTAATGAAGGCCAGATTACTCAGAATTCTCTAGTAAATTCAGAAACCCTCAAAATAGGTGACCTTACCCCACAAAACTTAGAAAGACAAGTGAACAACCTGATGACCTTTTCTGTGCAAAATCAGGCAGGATTTCAAAACAATTTACCAACTTCCAAGTTTGAATGTGGAGGTAATGTTAAAACATCATCCAATCTTTATAATTTACCTCTTAAGACATTAGAAAGTATCACATTTGTTCCACCACAGCCCAGCCTAGGTAGTTCTTTAGGAACTCCATCAGTGCCTCCAAAAGCACCAGTTCAGAAATTCAGTTGCCAGGTTGAGGGATGTACTCGAACCTATAATTCTTCACAGAGTATTGGGAAACACATGAAGACAGCACACCCTGAGCAGTATGCTGCATTTAAAATGCAGCGCAAAAGTAAAAAAGGTCAAAAATCTAACAACTTAAATACACCAAATAATGGAAAGTTTGTTTATTTTTTGCCATCACAGGTGAGCAGCTCTAATAATGCATTTTTTACACCACGACCAAAGCCAATGGGAATCCTACTTGTTCAAATCAGTTGCAGCATTCTCATCTTCCATTTTTCCAGCTCATTTAGCAAGTGTGTCTACTCCGCTATTACCCTCAGTTGAAAGTGTCATAAATCCAAATATACCTTCTCAGGACACAAATGAACAAGGTGGTGGTATGTTATGTTCCCAAATGGAAAATTTGTCAAATACTACCTTGCCAGCACAAATAGAAGATCTAACCAAAACAGTTTTGCCTTTGAACATTGACAGTGGCTCAGATCCTTTCCTTCCTTTACCTACAGAAAGTAGTTCAATGTCTCTCTTCCCTTCACCAGCAGATAGTGGGACTAATACTGTTTTTTCCCAACTGGAAAGTAATACAAATCATTTTTCCTCACAGATTGAAGGAAACACTAATTCCTCCTTTCTAAAAGGGGGTAATGGTGAAAATACAGTTTTTCCTTCACAAGTGAATGTTGCAAATGACTTCAGTAGCACGAATGCCCAACCATCTGCTCCTGAAAAAGTTAAAAAAGACCGTGGGCGAGGCCCAAATGGGAAGGAAAGAAAACCTAAGCACAACAAAAGGGCTAAATGGCCTGCAATTATCAGAGATGGGAAATTTATCTGTAGCAGGTGTTATAGGGCTTTTACCAATCCCAGATCTCTGGGTGGACACTTGTCTAAGCGATCTTATTGTAAACCACTGGACGGAGCAGAAATTGCTCAAGAGCTTCTGCAGAGTAATGGACAGCCTTCTCTTCTTGCCAGCATGATTCTTTCCACAAATGCAGTCAATTTACAGCAGCCACAACAGTCTACCTTCAACCCAGAAGCATGTTTTAAAGATCCGTCATTCCTGCAACTTCTTGCTGCTGAAAATCGCTCATCACCATTTTTACCAAATACATTTCCTCGGACTGGTGTGACTAACTTTAATACAAGTGTTAGTCAAGAAGGCAGTGAAATTATTAAACAGGCTTTGGAAACTGCTGGCATTCCCAGTACATTTGAGGGTGCCGAAATGCTTTCTCACGTTCCAACAGGTTGTGTCTCAGATGCAGCACAAGTAAATGCAGCAGTGATACCAAATCCAACAGTGCCACCCCTGTTGCAGACTGTGTGTCACCCAAATCCCCTGCTGACAAACCAGAATCGAACACCAAATTCCAAAACTTCCTCCATTGAGGAATGCAGCAGTTTGCCTGTTTTTCCAACAAATGACTTACTACTGAAGACTGTTGAAAATAGTTTGTGTTCTAGTTCGTTCCCTAATTCTGGTGGGCCATCACAGAATTTTACTAGTAATAGTTCGCGTGTTTCAGTTATAAGTGGTCCTCAAAACACAAGGTCCAGTCACTTAAATAAAAAGGGAAACAGTGCTTCTAAGAGAAGAAAGAAAGTTGCTCCTCCACTAATTGCACCTAATGCTTCCCAAAACTTGGTAACAAGTGACTTAACAGCAATGGGACTTATAGCAAAGAGTATTGAGATACCAACTACTAACCTTCATTCAAACCTAATTCCAAATTGTGAACCTCAGGGTTTGGTGGAAAATATAACACAGAAATTAAATAATGTTGACAATCAGTTATTTATGGCTGATGTGAAAGAAAATTTCAAAACCAATCTTGAGTCCCATGCAGTGTTAACTCCTTTAACATTGAAAACTGAAAATGGTGATTCCCAAATGATGGCTTTGAATTCATGCACAACTTCAATAAATTCTGATTTGCAGATTTCTGAAGACAATGTTATGCAAAACTTTGAAAAGACTCTTGAAATTATTAAAAGTGCTATGAATTCTCAAATACTCGAGGTAAAAAGTGGATCTCAGGGTGCTGGTGAAACATCACAGGATGCTCAAATAAACTATAACATTCAGCTTCCTTCAGTAAACACTGTACAAAATAACAAATTACCTGATTCTTCTCAGTTTTCCTCCTTCATAGGTATCATGCCAACAAAAAGTAACATTCCTCAGTCTGAAGTATTACATAAGGAGGATCAAGTACAGGAAATTTTAGAAGGCTTACAGAAATTAAAATTAGAAAATGACCTGTCCACTCCAGTATCCCAGTGTGTACTAATAAATACGTCAGTGACACTGACTCCCACTCCTGTTAAATCAATTCCAAATGTTACAGTTGTTCAGCCAGTTTCTGAAATGATAAATAATATCCAGTTTAGTGACAAAGTTAATAAACCCTTTGTGTGTCAAAACCAAGGCTGTAACTACAGTGCTATGACAAAGGATGCCCTATTTAAGCACTATGGTAAAATTCATCAGTACACTCCAGAGATGATTCTTGAAATTAAGAAGAATCAGTTAAAATTTGCTCCATTTAAATGTGTAGTACCTACATGTACAAAAACATTTACAAGAAATTCTAATCTCCGGGCACACTGTCAGTTGGTACATCATTTTACAACAGAAGAGATGGTAAAGTTAAAAATAAAAAGGCCTTATGGAAGAAAATCTCAGAGTGAAAATTTGTCAGCCCCACGAATTACACAAGTAAAGAGACAGCTAGCTGTGACAGAGGAAAATAAAAGGGAATTCCAGTCTGCTTTAGAATTGGGAACAATAAAGGAAAATGTCCTCAGTAATATAGCAATGGTTCCAGAAAAACAACTTACAGAAAAAAAAAGTCCTGAAAAAACAGAAAGTTCTTCACAAGTGATTACAGTTACTCCAGAACAATGTAATACAAATTCTCTCACAAACATACAAACCAAAGGACGGAAAATTAGGAAACATAAAAAAGAAAAGGAGGAGAAAAAACGCAAGAAGCCAGTTTCTCAATCCCCTGAGTTTCCAACAAGATATAGTCCCTACAGGCCTTATCGATGTGTTCATCAGGGTTGCTTTGCCGCCTTTACGATACAGCAAAACTTAATTCTGCATTACCAGGCTGTACACAAATCAGATCTACCTGCATTTTCTGCAGAGGTTGAAGAGGAAAGCGAAGCTGTTAAAGAAAGTGAAGAAATTGAAACTAAACAAACTGTGAAAGAATTTCGATGTCAGGTGAGTGACTGTTCTCGAATTTTCCAAGCAATTACTGGCCTAATACAACACTACATGAAACTTCATGAAATGACTCCTGAGGAAATTGAAAGCATGACTGCTTCTGTGGATGTTGGGAAATTTCCATGTGACCAGTTAGAGTGTAAATCTTCATTTACCACGTATTTGAACTATGTTGTTCATCTTGAGGCAGATCATGGAATTGGGATAAGGGGAAGTAAAACTGAAGAAGATGGCATATACAAGTGTGACTGTGAAGGCTGTGACCGTATGTATGCAACTCGGTCAAATCTCCTCCGACACATTTTTAATAAGCATAATGACAAACATAAAGCTCATTTGATTCGGCCAAGAAGATTAACACCTGGTCAGGAAAATATATCAAGCAAGGCAAACCAAGAAAAGACAAAGTCTAAACATCGGGGGTCGAAACACAGATCTGTAAAGGAAGGAACCAAAATGCCTAAGACCAAACGAAAGAAAAATAATTTAGAAAACAAGAATGCAAAGATTGTACAGATTGAAGAAAATAAGCCTTATTCTCTGAAACGTGGAAAGCATGTATATTCTATAAAGGCTAGGAATGATGCCTTATCTGAGTGTACAAGCAGATTTGTAACCCAGTATCCATGTATGATAAAGGGGTGTACATCAGTTGTTACAAGTGAAAGCAATATAATTAGACATTATAAATGCCATAAATTATCTAAGGCATTTACATCACAACACCGCAATCTTCTTATTGTCTTTAAACGATGTTGTAACTCACAATTAAAGGAAACTTCTCAGCAAGAAGTTAAGAGTGATGTGAAAGAATCTGACACAGGTATATCAGAGAGTAATGATAATTCAAGAACAGCTACAGTTCCACAAAAGGAAGTTGAAAAAAATGAAAAAGATGAAATGGATGAGCTAACAGAATTATTTATTACAAAATTAATAAATGAAGATAACACAAGTGTGGAGACCCAAGCTCATACCTCATCAAATGTAAATAATGCAAATGTAAATAATGATTTTAAGGAAAATAACCCCTGCCAGCCAGAAAAACAAAAAGCAAGTAATTTGAAGAGAGTTAATAAAGAAAAAAATGTCTCCCAAAATAAAAAGAGGAAAGTTGAAAAAGCTGAACCAGCATCAGCAGCTGAGTTAAGTAGTATGCATAAAGAAGAAGAAACTGCTGTTGCAATTCAAACCACTGAGGAGCATCCTGCATCTTTTGACTGGAGCTCATTTAAACCAATGGGATTTGAAGTATCATTTCTGAAGTTTCTTGAGGAGTCTGCAGTGAAGCAGAAGAAAAATACTGACAAAGACCATCCAAATAGTGGAAATAAAAAAGGATCCCATTCAAATTCAAGAAAAAATATCGACAAGACTGCTGTGACTAGTGGAAATCATATATGTTCTTGTAAAGAAAGTGAAACCTTTGTACAGTTTGCCAATCCATCACAGCTTCAGTGCAGTGATAATGTAAAAATTGTTTTAGACAAGACTCTGAAAGATTGCACTGAGCTTGTCTTGAAGCAACTTCAGGAAATGAAACCTACCGTCAGTCTGAAAAAACTTGAAGTACCTTCAAATGATCCAGATGTGTCTGTTATGAAAGAAATCAGTATGGGTAAAGCCACAGGGAGAGGGCAGTACTGATAACTAATGTACTATAAATACATCATTTACAATTTTATTTTAAATAGGACGCCATCAAGCATGCTAGAATTGTGAAACTTTTTCATTATTTTTTGTTGTTGACATGAATTAACTTGGCCAAAAAAAGGAAAAAAAAAATCCATGACATTTGTCATGTAAAACTTTTTTTTTTATCCCTATGGGACTTGAAGAAGAGAATCAAAACTTCAATTGTAAATAGATGAGCTAAACCTTAAATTTCTATCAACCAATTGCCCTTTTCATGAACTAAAATGAATTGTCTGTGTGATTGATATGTTTCACCAGGTCACTGCTCATGTATAACAGTACTCTTTGTTTGTAGATACCTTTTTGTATATATTTATTATTGTAAATCATTTGCTGCCACCAGCAGTAAGTCTAAACTATTAAATGACACATTTATATTTGGAATTTTAATTTTTAACTAAGTAATCAAGTTTTTAAAACTTTTATTGTTTTAATTAAGAATTTTTGAACTAAAACTAGAAACTGCCACAGTTCATTGATTTTTTTACGTCCAGCATTTATTTACAAGATGATCTCAAAATTACTTTTCACAAAGTAGGCACGTTATAGTAACACCTTGCTCTGCTTTGTAAATTTACCATCCAGGATTTTGGGTGGTATTCATGTGAAATTAAACAGATTCTTTAGCAGTTTCCTGTAGCTACAAATTTTTTTCCCCCAGTACTTCTAATTGGATATAGTTAGTATGATTCCATGAAATATAATGGAAATGTGAATAAAGAATTTACTACAATCAAAGATTTTAAACATTTGGTATTTAAAAAAGATTCTTTGTGAATGTGATAGAAACTAGTAGTGTGGAGCAGTGTAAATATTTGATGGTGGTGATTTGTGAAGTAGCCCAGTATTGCCTTAAATAAAATCACATTTCATTTCTTGTTTTATACATGTGATCTTATAAAGGTTTTTTTTTTTTCATTTTCTGAGATTTATAGATTGGTGTATAGCTTTAAACTGTATAAACTTTTGTGGAAAAAATTTTTTAAACATTTTTATAAATCTTAAAATTGGTATCATCAAAGTGAGCCCATCTTGTGTTTATAAAATGCAAGAGTCCTTAACATTTATAATTACATAGATGAAACACTTTCTATAAGGAAGTTGGATGTGTTGATTTTACTGTTTATAGATGTTAGATTGTACAGATTTGTCTGTATTTTCCCACCATATCTAATGATACTTTTTTCATTAGAGTGGTCTTCCAGAGCAGTATTAGTTGTTATAATTGATTATTTTGGTTATTCAGTATATAGTTAGCTCTTATAGTTTAGCTTTATTCACCATATTTATACTGTGGGTTCACAGCCAGAGATAGAGGTTATTTCAGGAGAATTTATGACCTTCATTTTAAGTCTAACTAAAATCAGTACTGGAAACAAAAGAAAACATCCTTTCACATTGACTTTTGTTTCTATTTGCCATAAATAGTAGCATTGATTTTTTGACTTTGTGTTTGTTCTAAACCAGTTGCATTCACAATATTATTGGCCTGACATATTGATGATATTGAGATATGAAAATGTGTATATTCCCTGTGCAACATCAGATTTGCAGGAAAAATGAAGCACTTAACATTAACTGAAATTGCTGGTACTCTTGAATAAATAAGCATGGTCAAGGAGTGAATTATTTTCTTTTGGAAAACATTTTTTTTAGTTTTACTATTAAAGTATTACAGTTTTTATTTTTTAGGGTCTCATGGGTTGTATTGAATAGTTTGGTTTTACCTCCTTAAGGTTTATTGCCAATATACATAAACTTGACACATTAAAATCCCTACCCTTTGGCAAGTCCACTGTTATTTATTAAAATAAAAGTTTGTATGGGTGATTAATACATGTTTTTTTTCCTAAATTAACAATAACTTTGAATAATTTTAATATTAATTTTTGTTAACAACTTATGTTTCCATACAGTTTTTCTTAGAAGTTGACTTAGCTCTTAAAGGTAGGTAGTTGGCAAACTACCCTACATAGTACAGTAGCAAGTAGGGTTATATCTAATGAATTTAGTGATGAGCCACTATCAAGTGAACGTGCCAGTGTTTTGGGCTTTTTCTTTTGCTCATAAATTTTAAGAAAATTGACCACTAGACATTTCTGTAATTGGTCTACATGTCAGAGGAAAGAGTTTGCCAACATCGAGTTAAATTTTTTATATTCCAGGTTCTGTATGCTAAAAGTTATCATGGAAGAGTTGGCTTTTTAGCATGGAACAGAAAAAATTTTATGGTATAAAATAAATATGAATTTATAGAATAGCATGTTGGTAAAATTTGATATGCAATGCAATGGCCTAAGTATTAAAAAATAATCATAAAATATATATTTTTATGGTATACTTTTCCTCAGTCTGTTGTCTTGAGATATTTTCTTCCTACAGCCTGAAGTTTCATCATTAAAAATTGATTTTTTTTTAAAGCCAAAGAATTTGAATCTCACAGATCAGAAACATTTATTCAAAATATATCATTGTTTTAAGGAAATATAACAGTTTGGGAAATTTTCAGCAATGTTAAATTCAGCATAATCAAATTATTTGAAAGCAGTAAACAGATATCTTTAACAAGGCAAATTTTGATTGTTAGGTAAAGTAGTTGCTTTAGATTGGTGCAAAAGTAATTGTGGTTTAAAAGGTTAAAAATAATTGCAAAAACCGCAGTTATTTTTGCACCAATGTAATATTAAGATAAAAGTACATAAATACTACAGCTAGAGACATCAAAGAAGGAATGTTCTTATTTTCAGGGTAAAAGATTGGTAGTTTTTAACAAAACCAATTGGTAGTTTTTGTTTTTTAACAAAAACAAAAAGTCTTTGTTAAGTGGTTACTGAATGCATTTAAGTTGAACAATTTGATCAGGTACCAGTTTTAGAAAGGTAATTGGCACTATAGAGAGAATAAGTTGAGTAAGTTGGAGAATACAACCAAGGATATTTAAAATAATCCAGACAAAAATTGATGGGAGCCATAAGAAAAAAATGGACTTGAGAAAGAGGCTAAATGGATATGAGAGGTGTTAAAAAATAGAGCAGTAAGGCAGCCTTTTTCAAAATGTTTATTGTAGTGAGACACCAAACGGTTGGAAGGTGAGGTCTGTGTCCAAGTTTTTTTAATGTTACTATTTAGGTATGTACCACTGAGTTAGCGTCCTAAGGAACGAACTTTGGGAAACTGATGTAAAATGGCATTTATTCAGCCAGGACTGATAATCAACGGGTATGCACCAATGCAGCTGCATCAGCAGTTTACAGATGGTGATTGTCCTGAGTGGTCAGTTTATCCATTCTAATTAATTGACTGTATTAGCTGACTGTATTAGCTAATGTTTTGAATATCATCTGGCATTCAGGTATTTATTGAATGTCAACTAAGTGCACTTTGATTAAAATCTAGTCTCCTTACTCAAAGTCCCTGCCAATTTCTCCAAATACTCATACCTACTTCTTATCTTCCTGTTTCCATCTCTTTGGATATATACTAAGCTTCTTCTCCCGTCTCAAGGCCTTTATACATATTGTCCCCTCTGGAATGCTTATTACTGTATTTGTATGGCCGACTGCTTATACATCAGTTCTCAGCTTAAATGTTACTTCATCAGAGAAATACCCAGATCACTCTATAATATCACACTTTCATACTCTGTAACTTTAATTTTTATATTTCTTATCTATGCCTCTTAACACTACCAGTCAGTGAACAAAATGATAGTATCTTTTATTTCCCAGTGACTTTGCTCATTCGAGGTGCCTCATTTCAGTGATCTGCTTCCCATAAATGGGAACACTGTACTTGCTGTAATCAAAACACCTATTACTTCCAAGTCTTGGATTTAAGATTCCCCTTCTCCAGCCACAAACTTCTTCCAGCTCACCTTGAGCTTTCTCTACTAAAAAGTTCTTATACATTATCACAATTAATCCATTAATCCTACTCGATTCATCAGCTCACTCCTGTCCTCAGCTTGTTTGGCTTAGAGACACACTTTTGCCGATATCCTGAGACCATGCCATTCTGTGCCATGATCTAGAAGAATCTCCACAACTTCTGTCTACTCTTGAGCAGTTGAACGGGAGAAGATTTTACACCAGGCAGGTTTATCTAAAAATCATTTAAGTGATTTGTATACTTTTTTGCTCAGTTTTCCCATTCTCCTCATCTGATGATATTTTAATCACATTTTGCTGAGGAAAATACAAAAATGTGACAGGAACTTTCTCAACTTTTCCACCAAATTTACAAACCCATCTATATCTACACTGTCTTAATCTTAATAAAAACCTATCCCTCCTCAAGCAGTCTAGATTCTATCCCCCCTCACCTCAAAAACTTTTGTTTCATCAGCCTTTTTCTAGATCCTTTCCAACAGCTTATAGATATGCTCTAGTAGCTACTATTCTTGAAAGAAGTGGGGGGGACCCCCTTTTTTTTTTGGTCCCCATCGTAGGTAATCTGAGTTGCCTAACTCAAATACCCCATTTCTTCCCTTCTGGTTTACTACCACTTTATATGTCCCTTCAACTCTCCTGAAATTGATTGGTCTTTTCAGAATCACCAGTCTCTTCCATGCTGCCATATCTGTTGGTGCTTTTTTCTGCCCTCCTTCACTGCCTCGGGAGTGTTCAGTAGGGTTGATGACTTCCTCTTTGAAGTGTTCTTAGTTTTCTTGACATTTTCTCTTGGTTTTCTCCTTACCCTTCTGGCTGCTCCATCACTGACTCCAATCCTGTTTCCTCTCCCTGTACCTGACGTTTGGCTCATTGGATACATCTCGGCAATCTCTCTGGATGATTTAGTCCGTTCTTTGGAGTTTAGTATTACCAATGTTATCTGTCACCCAGATTTATATCTCAAAGACCAAACTTTTCATGGTTTAGGCTTGTTTGTATTCAGCTGCCTATCACATAGTCAAGCATATCACATCTAAATCATTATTTCGTTCCCCACTCCACCTTCAATCTTTTTTCCTCTCTCAATATTCTTTATCCAGACAAGTGAAGTAACTACTTAAGTTTCTCAAGCTAGGTCCTTAATGTCATCATACTAACCCATGCTGTTTCCCTATGTTTGGTCACAATTACAGTTATTTCTACCTCTTAAGTAGAAAGGAGCCCTTTCACTTCATATCACCATTATGTCTTGCCTAGCTAGACCACTGTAAATTCTCCTTAGGGCTTTATTCCAGAATATTCCCCACCAGGCAGCTAGGTTAATTATTTTTTTTCAAGTAGTATTTTTGGGGCTGGGAGGTGGGGCAGGAGGACTCATGCATTATTTTCACACTGCCCTTTGAAGAGTTCTTTGTTTTGTTTGTTTTTTTTACTATGATTCCTGCCTCCCGAAGCACATTCTGTTACTCTCTTTTCTCCACCCATGTTCTAGCCACACTGGTTTCTTTTGATTTCCTCAAAATGGCCAAGCTCTTTCACATTTCGGTGCCCTAGCAGTAGCTGTTCTGCTTGAACACTGTTTTCTACTGTGTTTGAACTTATTCTTCAGTTTTCAGGCTGCTATCCCCACAACTGATTACTCGGTTACAACACTCAGTTGACTCAATAGTGTTTATCACAAGTTGTAATTATTTTTTTTTCTGCTTTGTCTTTATCCACCCCAATCACTGAACCAAAGGGTGCACAAGGGCAGAATGCCCTTGGTTAGGTGACCTCCCACTCTATACCAAGTGCCTAGTCCAGCACCTGGATCATAGTAACAGTAAAAATTCATTGAATTCTTAAATGGGAGTTGAAGTGAACATGATTCTGACATGTGAGAACGGGAGCTCAGAGTCTGCACAATCACTGTAAGTGTTTTGTAATAATATATAATAGGGTGAGAATATGATACAGTGTAGTCTGTGGTGAGGGAAAGCACTTAAACGCTTCCCTAAAGAAAGAGATGTCAGCAGAGGGAAGACAGAGAAACTCTGGACTAAGATAAGCTCTGATAGGAATAGTTTTTGAGGAAATGGTTAAAAACTGGTAAAGATGGAGTTTCAAGTGAGCAAGGAAAGATAAGCAAGGGCCATATTACATCGTCATAGACCTACTTGTATTGGACTTGATCCTAAGCAGTGGGTTCATTTGGGTTGTAAGCAAAAGAATGAGTTTCTTAACATTTGCAGTTTTAAAAGTTCACTGTGGTAAGGAGGCATTCTACTGGGGAATTCAAGATCAGTTAAGAAGGCTGTTCAGGTCATCCAGGCAAGAGTGGATACCATCTTGGTGTAGAGTGGTGATGGCTGACAGTAAAGTGGACAGACTTGTGAGATGTAGAGTATTTGGCAAGACTTGATCATTGTGGATTACGGGAAAAGAGGAAAAGGGTAAAAGTTGAGAAATTTTCCAGGGTTTTGGTTTAAATAACTGGTTGAAGAAATACCATTCAGGTAGGTGAGGTTAGGAGAGGAGCAGTTTTGTGAGTGGATGGTTGCCTAGGGAAAGAGTGTATAGAAAAAGGCCCCAGGCTTAACTGAGTAACTCAACATTTAAAAGTAGATTAGAAGAGAACTATGAAAAGGTTATGAGACTAGTAGGACGGAAATGTTTTAAGGAGGTATGTTCGGTTCTGTCACATTCTGCTGAGGTAAGAAGGATTGTAAAGTAAAGTGATCAGTGACCCGTGGAATTGATTAAGGAAGCCAGTTTTAGGAATGTAGAGAGCAAGTGTAAACACCTATTGGAACATTTGGTTGTGACGAAGAGAAGATAGGATGGTAGCTGGAAGGTGTCATAACCAGTTTTTAAAATTTACAAATAGAGCATATTCAAGTGCCAATGAGAAGAATTTGGTAAAAGAGTGATTAAGATGAGAGAAATAGCATATATACAGCAGTCTCAAGTTTCTGGCTTGGGTAATTGTGATTGGCGATACTGTTTACCAAGATCATGCAGAAGGAATAGGGTTGAAGGAAAGATGAATGTTGAGTTTGAGGTTCTTGTAGGTCATTAAGGCAGAGAGGTATAGTGATCAGTCCTTGTCAGGGGTCTGAAACTACAGTTCTGGAATTGAAACCCCTTGAAGACAAGCATTTTGTCTTCTGTCTCCTGAGCATTTAGGCCAGAATCCAAGATGCAGTAAGTATTTAATACATTTCCCTGGAATTGAAAGAAGAAGCAAGCACGTAGGAAAAGATTGCAGGGAGAGAACCCTGAGGAACACCAAAGTAGTTAGTGGGCAGAAGCAAAGAAATTAGCAAAGAAGACTTGGGAAGGAAGGGTTAGGTGAGAAGCAGGAAAGGAGCTAAGGGTAGGGAGCGTTATGGAAGCCAGAAGAGAAAATGTTGAAGGATAGATGGTCATACCAAATCTATTGGGAGATCAAGTTACAGTAAGAAAGCCAGCTACTAGAATTAACTGTTGGTGGCCATTGATGTTCAGAGAAGTTTTAGTGGGTGCTAAATAATGTTTATTGTCCAGTTATGTTCTGTTAAATGGTGAATGAGCTAAGAAATCAAAGGCAATGGATTAAGTATCTTGCTCTAAAGAAAAGGAAATTGGTCACTACCTGACCTTATTTGAAGGCTTTTAAAATGAGTCTTGAATATTTGTGGATTCTGGGGAGGTACGGTTAAGGAGCTTGAAGTTGAAGTAGAGGAGTAAATAGAACCTGGTCCCAAGAACATGAGTAGCTGGAAGTATTAGCATTACAAAATAGGACATTTCTAGCACTAACAAGTCTGTTAATTAGAAATGTTGAGCCCCTTGTGATGAAAAAAGGAAACAACATTCCTGCCCAACAGGATATCAAAGTGTAAAGGGTGAAGGCTTGAGATGAATGGGAGAAGGAGCTAAGTAGGACATATACAAGAATTATTAATCAGCATTCAAGGCTCAGCTGAGCTTAGAGAACAATCTTGTGGCACTGCGTGATTGTGTAATACCTATTTCCAGTAGTGTTCCTCGGCCTGAATGGAGGAGGAAGAGAGAAGAGGTTACATGGTCCTGGTATGGGTAATGCATCAATGAATTGAATCTGGTTAGGATTAGGAAACAAAGTCAAGAAGAAAAGGGAGTGGTCAAGGGACTAGAGGTCTTAATGGTGTCAAAGGGAGGGCATAGGGGAAATATGGCCAAGAAATTGGAATGAAGATTAGGGCATTGAATTGAAGATATTAGGAGTAATATAGCTTGCAGTATTTGGAAATGGCCATTAAAGTAGATTACTTAACTAGGATGTAAATAAAGGTTGGAGTTGAGAAGTTTAAAGAACTTTTGGTCTAATTTATTGGATGGTACACAGAAGTTGCATGTAGTAGAAAGTGATTTAAAAAGACTTGAGTCAAGTGCTGAACTTCTATTATAAATTAAGAGATTTGGCAGGGAGAAGATTTCCAGTCTATGCCATGTATGTAAGGAGTATGGGAAAGAAGCTTGAGAGTATCTGCTTGCCCCCAAACTCTTGGGAGATACAGGTCCAGTTAAGATAAAGTTGCAGAATATAAATTTGTGAAGCAGCAAAGAACAACAGTTTTAGAGGAAACCCTTTTTAAGTAGCACAATGAACAGGATTGGGAGGTTTATGCAGAGAAAGTCAGGGAGAGGAATTAGAATAGTAAGAATGCTAAGTATAGATAGAAGGGCATCTTTAGTGGCCAAGAGGAAAGGTAAGCTTTGAATAATCCTTCAAGACCAAGGCTTCAGTCTAACGGGAATCTGCTGTATCCAGCTTTCCCTGACCTAGGTCCCAACTATCTAATGATAGCAGTATTTTTTGGCAACTGCTATGTGGCAGGCACTGTGGTAAGACCTTTTCTTGTATCCCCATTTATTCTTAAACCAACTCATAAGAGTTTGCTCTTATCCTCATTTTAGGATGAGGAAAGGCAAGGTGTCTTGCCTAAGGGTTACACAGCATGTGGCAGAGCTGAGAGTTAAAACCGGGCCAACCGACTCTAGAGCTTGTACATGTCTGATTTGGAGAGCTTAGGCAGCCAAATGAGGTCACGATGGCTCAATGTCTAGCTATAATGGTGCTGTACAAATTGTTTTGGTAGCTAAAGAAAATTCTCCCCAGGTGATTAGGAACAATATTAGGAGATAATCTGTAAATGATTCTTTCAAGACCCATATTTATTTTATATATATTTTTTGTTTACAGTTTAATATTAATTACAAAGGAAAAAATGGAACTTCTGGAGCCATGAAGGAAATGACTGTTGATGAAGGTAGGGGAACACAGAACAAAGGGCTCAACTACTAGAGGTCTTCACTGCAGCTGTGTACTCTTAGACCAAAGAAGCGAAGAGAAAAGGGAATGAGAAGCAATTGTGAAGAGGTTGGATGGATTCTGACTAGCTCTCAACTCACTCTAGTCAGTGTATTGGGAGTCCTGTGATTGAAACTTGTAGTCAGAGGTTTGTTTGCTGCCACCTTAGTTACCAGGTTCTGTGTTCCCCAAATAGCTATAGGCATGGCAAAAGCATGTTCACTATGAAGCTGCATTTCCACAGGCTTTAGCGCTACCAAACCTGGATCCCAAAATGCACCTGTCTCCTAGGGCAGGTTGGAGAAGAAGGGGGTATTGGTGATCATAGCCCTCCTGTGCGAAATCGTCCTTTTGCTGTGAGGTGTTCAAGAAGTCACTGGGCTTTTGAGGACACAGGTGGGTTCAGACTATTCAGGAGCAGATCGCACCAGGAAATTCTTCATTGAAAACAGGTACCTAAGAGTCATCCTCACAAAGGGGGGGAGCCACCCCTTTTGCCAAGCCAAAGTAGCTCCTTTCATATGGAGGCTTCAAGATGTCAGCCAACACCTAAGGATGGGAAGGGAGATGGAATATACCAAGAATCAATCTCTTACATATTTCCAGTGTACTTCTGCAATCACTACAATCCAAATGTTCAAACAACTAAGTCATTTTGGTAGTCCTATTTGCTACCTCTAACCCTAAAAAACCTACTTCATTAGATAAACTCATCACATTTACTTATTTGAAAATTTCAAAACCATCCTTAATTTACTAAATCTGCGTATGGCAACTTAAAACTGTAGCACTACAAAGTTTTCTCTCTAGTATATATGCCCTCAAGGGAAATTTTGTAATCCCGTGATGGTAGTTGAGTGTTCTTCTAACCTTATTTACACAGTTTAATTCTTAACCCCTACCCCATGAGAAAAAGAGAAAAATTAACTCCATTTTATAGATGAGTACTGACAGGTAAATGTAATGATTTGCAGCAGCAAAACAAAACAGGTCTGAACCCCGGTTCAGAATGCTTTCTCTACTGTCCTGCTGGTTGAAGATACTGCCACTTGAAAGCAGAAGGATGAAGGTGGAGTGTGTCAGGATTATACAGAGAAACTGCAAATATGGGAAGCAGTGCGATATACTTATTTCAATAAATAAGGTAAAGTACTGTTACATGTCATGGCATACATTGATCTCTTATACTTAAAAAAAATTTTTTTTAATCGACCTGTTACCAGTGTAAAATAAAAAACTGAAGCAATTCTAGTTGCAGCAAAATCGATCCCACACCAGCTCCCTAGCCAAAGTAGATGAGCCTGAAGTACAAAAGGCAACAGCTGCTCTGCCAGAAATGAAACATCCGAAATATTCTATGTGATAATGGCAGGGGCCTTTCCAACAGAAAATCATGTTTGGTTGTGTGTAATCATTGGCCTTTCAGCTGTATTCCCCCCTCCCCCCCCACACACACATTTCTGACAGAGAAATCTGAGTTTTCATTTTAAAACTAGGTTGGAACCCAGCATTCCTATGGCCCCAGGGCCTGGCTATGTTTTTGGTTTGTTTTTTTCTTTTTCACCAACTAAGCTATAATGTGTAGGCAGCTTTCCTTTGAAGTACAACACAAGTGAAGGGCAGAGGTGACCCAGCAGAACCTTCAAGTCTGATAGGTTGAATTGGGAACTCAGTGGAGCAGCAATTACAAAGTGCTGAGCTCAGAGGTCCCAGAAGGGAGGCTGGGGAAGCCCAGACTGAGGTCTGGCTCTAGAAAGGACAATGTATAATATTTCGTAAGTAATCACATGCCAGACCCTGCTCTGGGCTCCTCATATGTCAACTCATTCAATCAAAACCATAGGAAATAGTTGGCATTGGAGTTTATTGTCACAGAGGTTTTATTCATGTGCTTGATTCATCTATTCCAAGAAGTCCATGTATTCTTACAGAGTTAGGTTTGTAGGAAATTTTATATAGTCATCACCATACCATATGTGTGTATGTGTATACCTTCAGCAGAGAAAGCAGATGTTCTAAATTTTATAATCTTGTCACTGTCGGAAGAAAGATCATGTCACCATTTAGATTTGACAAAAATCTTTATTTAAATCCTGTTATTACCTTCCCATCTTTATTAGAGTCCATGTTCATATTGGCTTCACCAAAAAAGTTGCATACACTCCTTTTCAGCAAACCTATGCATGTTCTCTATTCAATGAATATTAAGAATTTTTTGAGCATTTGTCTCTCAGAACATATTTTTTTAATTAGGTGATTCACTTTGCTTGTAGCTGCCAACATCTGTCTTTCTGACTTAGGGTTTGTCAGCCTTTGCTGGAAGTTGGTCTGGGAGTGAAATTGGAGGTGTGATTAACTTACATGCTGCATATAAAAGAAGTTTAAAAGTGGATATGTGTGTATAGAGTTCATCGATTTCATAGGCCTTATGTGGAGCTCAGATACTGAGCTGCATAGGAGTAAGAGGCCACAAGATGGCAAGCTAACCCTGGAAATGTGTGTGCATAGCTAAGGTCTGGAAATTGAACAAAAAATTACCTTTCCATTTTTTATTTATAGTGGATGGGGCCTAAAATGTGGTGGTCACTTATATTTTTGTACACTTATGATAAGCTAGTTTGCCAGGTATTGAAGTACAGTTTTAAAAATTGGGAGAGGCCTATGCTATGATACATGGTGGGATGACTAGACCACTATTTATCATGGAAACGGGCTAGTGCCATTTTGTATGGATTATACATATTTTTAACTTTCTCCAAAGCACCAGTCCAAAAATCTTGTTTTAACAAGAAAGTAGTCACACTGCTGCCTCTACATGCAAAGGAGACTTGGAAATGTGCTTGTTTTAGCTGGGCACATTGCCACCCCCAACAAAATCAGTTGTCTAATACTTAGTTGTCTAATACATTTAAAAAAATATAACTAGGTGTCACACAGTTGGTCATTACAGGAATACTAATATTCCAGAAATCTTTGAAACAATTTTGTACAGGAAATTTCTGGAAGACTAGATTTGGAGTTTTTTTTTAAAATTCTTGCTCTGTCATGTAACATTAGGCGAGTCACTTCATTATTCAGAATTGTTGTCTTCTCATTTGTAAGTATTTTTAAGATTTCTTCCAATTCCAGAATACTATGACTTTTTTAGTTTATTCAACATAGTTATGCTGTAAAGTTCATAAATATATTGTTGCTGAGCAACTACTGTGGATTAAGCCCTGAAGGTATGACAATGAAGGAGGTGTCTCTTGTCTTCATTCAAGATGCTCATAATTTAGAGGGGGAGACAAATGTATAAGCAATGTAGTGATAAGTGATATAATAAAGTGCATCTTGTTATAATATCTAACATTTTTATAATAACCTCTGTGTGCCAGTGCTTTGCATGGGTCATCTCATTTAATCTCTTTAACAACCCTAGGAGATGGGTATTGTTTATCCCCATTTTACATAAAAAAAATTGGTCTCTGGTAGAAATATTTGAGCCAAGCCTTGAAATGAAATTAGAATTTCTCAAGGTGGAAAAAAGAAGAATGACATCTTTTTTTCAAAAATACAGCAAGATACAAAATAAGTATTTTACATATCACTTTAATATCATGATTTTAAGGAAGACAAATCTTACAACCAGTTCTATGGAACTGCCTTAGTTGTTCTTGTAATGAGGTATTTTGCTATTGTACATGAAATTTGTTTTTTAAAGGTGGTTCTCTATTAATCCGATCTTTCTGTGGTATCAAGTTTATATAGTAATATAGCCAATACAAAATCTCATTTTGCCATTACCCAATATGTGTTCTAGATATGAAAATCATAGGATCTTGGAGAGTTAAAAGGAAATTTGGAGGTCATCTAGCTATACCCCCTATAATCCAGGAATATTCTTTTTTTCTTTTTTTTTTAAAGATTTTACTGGGGAAGGGGAACAGGAATTTGTTGGGGAACAGTGTGTGTACTTCCAGGACTTTTTTCTGAGTTAAGTTGTTGTTTCCATCTTAGTTGTGGAGGGTGCCGTTCAGCTTCAAGTTGTTGTCAGTCTTAGTGTGGAGGGTGCAGCTCAGCTCCAGGTCCAGTTGTTGCTAGTTGCAGGGGGCGCAGCCCACCATCCCTTGCGGGAGTCGAACAGGCAACTCTGTGTTTGAGAGGACACGCTCCAACCAACTGAGCCATTCGGGAGCTCAGTGGCAGCTCAGCTCAAGGTGCCGTGATCAATCTTTAGTTGCAGGGGGTGCTGCCCACCATCCCTTGGGGAACTTGAGGAATTGAACTGGCAACCTTGTGGTTGAGAGCCCACTGGCCCATGTGGGAATCGAACCGGCAGCCTTCGGGGAGTTAGGAGCACAGAGCTCTAACCGCCTGAGCCACCAGGCCGGCCCTCCAGGAATATTCTTGATTATCTCTTTCAGTGTTAGGGATCTCACTACTTTATCAGGTGATCATTTCATCAATGAGGCAGTTCTGATTAATAGAACATTTCTATATTAGATAAAAAATCTTTATCTCTTTGATTCTTTAGCCATTGGTCCTGCTTCTAAAACCTTGGAAAATGAAATGAGCTATTTGTCTTTCAAGTGTTGGGAAAATCATTCCCTATGTTCTGCATGCAAACGTCCACTAACACAGGATTAAATGAACTCTTTTTTAACAGTCTCATACTGTTCATGTGAAGGTGGTGGACAGCTGAAAGTCCAAGGACTTTATGTCATGAACTAATATCAATCCTGGTTTCATGTTAAGATTTTAAATTTTGATGCAGAATGATTACTTATTCCATTTCACCTGACTGAACAAAATTCTACTGAGTTTTTTAATCCAGTTTGGTTTCTGCCATTCAACATACTGGTCATTCCTTTTGTCTTTAGTATTATAGATATGCCTTCTGTCTTCCAAAGCACTAATATGAATGTAGTCAGGACTTGGTTTTGGCTACAAGTGAAAGAGACTGACAAGGAGATGACTTCCATCAGGTAAGAGTTAAGTTGTCTGTCACGTAATGACAGAAACAAAAGCACAGGGGATAGGTGTGTCAGGGCTGACAGAGCAATTTCCATAATGGCATCAGTGCCCAGGATCTTTCTGCTCCTTCATCCATCAGGTCTTGCTTCCATTCTCAAAGTCACCTCATGGTAGAAAGGTTTTCACTGCAGCTCGAGCTATGATGTGTCAGGCAGAAAGGAGTGAGGGAGCAAAAAGATGCACGCAAGCTAGGTCAGCCCCACTTTTTAACTTCCCTGAAAACATCAATCAGTCTGGTGGTTTTGGATACAAAGGTAATTTTACATGGTACCTCTACATGCAAAGGAGACTAGGAAGTGAGCTTTTTTAGCTGGCCACATTGCCACCCCCAACAAAATCAGAATTCTATTAGGCAGAGAGGAGTAAATATAGACAAAAGACAGAAGAAGCAAGCGGAACGCAAGATTTTTGCCAAGAAAGATTGAGCTTCTAAATACGAGAAGCTAAGCTGTGGCAATACAAGGATGTGCAGCGACAAGTAAGACAAGATCTTTGACCTGGGCCACTGTCATAGTTTTTAATGTCATCCAATTAATATCATTAGAAGCAATCTTCTCTAAGACTGGTTTCTCAGGTTTGCTAATCTTTCACAGAAAGTCAAATCTCAAGTTACTGCACTTTTTTCCTTTGAGATAAATGCTTTATAAATGAAAGCACTTGGTAACCTAGTGATTAATACTCTTTTAGTAATGGGATTAATGATAATGAATTTAATGACATTTTTATAGCAAAAGTGTAAAAATTATATTGTTTAATATTTGTCTTCTCTGACCCCACTATCCTGCACAGAGTTTAACAATGACTTTTTTTTTTTTTTAATGCTAGGAATCGGGAGTCCATTTCTTCAATTTCCCATTATTCTGTACAGACAAGTAGGTTCATCCCCAATTCTATACCGTAGCCATTCTGTCTGTCTCTTCTCTGAGAGGAGGCATTAATGTCTGAAAAAAAAAATTTAAGATAAAAAATTTAACAAGTTACTTATTACTTTTCTCTGAACAACATTTTCCTTTTCCTTTTTAATAGAAAATTAAATCTCCATAGCTGGGAAAGAATCTGATACTTCACGTTTAGTTACATGGGAATGTTGACCGATTTGGGTAACATCCAGAACTCATTTCACTTTGCTTTACAGAATGTATGGGTACATTATAGTATTTTAAAAGATAATTTTCATCTTAGATTAGGAACATTGTTTAGTAGACACTCTGACATAGTGAAAACATGATAGGTCTGTGGGAAAATCTCAGAACTTTCCACAATTGCCAATGTCTTTTAACAGCTGGAGGAAGATTTGCTTTGTGAGAAAAGACCTGATTTCCTATAAAAGAGCTTCTGGTAGGTCTCAATCAGAATATCTCCCTTGGGCTTTTGTCATAAAAATTCAATTGAAGGCTGACATTTGCTTCCATGTGCTCTACCGCTGCTGCTTTCCTCAACATTTTTTTATGGAGCTGGGAAATGCTTTCTCTTTTGTGCTCTATACAGTACTAAATATACAAACAGAATGAAATGTAAACTAGGAATAAGTTGGCATCACTATTTAAGGAAAGCATTACATGCATGTGATGGGATGTGAGGTAGAAAAGGGAGAGGAGACATTATGGGCTTTTTAATTGCTTTATTTTCTTTATTAAAATTATAAGAGCAAAAGTAACGTGAAACAGTGAACAGATTTATAAGGAAAAAGTTCACCTCTCCCTCTCATACTGTGACCAGTGTTAAGATCCTTCCATATCTTTCCCACTATTTGCACAAACATTATGTGCACACATGTAAAAGTTAGGGTGCTTGATGCCTAAAAATGGAAAAGTTCAGTACTACAAGACCTTTTTTTCTATTACACAGGAAAGAAACTTATGGACATAGTTTCATTAGGACTTTCATTTGGAAGACACAAAACCCCGATTTAAACCAGCTGAAGCAAGGAAAAGGAATTTATCTTTCATGTAACTGAACTGCAGAAAGGGTAGGGGTGGAGCCAGTGTCGGACAGCAGGACTGAAAAATTCAAACATTCTTAGGTCTTTGCATTTTCCCCTTCCCCTCTCATCTTTGCAGTCTGTCGTCTTAAGGAAACTCTTAATTTCTTTGGGAAGCTGGAACCATAGACAGTTGCAGCCCTGGGTGTTCTCTCGCACAAGCACTTGAACATTTTCCTCCAACTGCAATTAGAGGAAACCCTGTGGCCATGGGCCAAGACTAACCAGAAAGTTTTCTGGGACAAGTGCTAGGGAGCCAAAACAACTGCAAATCAGGAATGGCGTGAATGAAATTAGGAAGACATCTATTTAGTGATCAGGGAAGCCTAATGTGACAAAGTAGTTTAAAAAAGACTTACGGTCGAGTAACTCCACTTTTGCTAGATGTATGTCCGTGAAAAAAGCTGACTGCCTTTGTGGGTCTGACTATCTTCATATCTAAGGTGACTGTCTGCTTTCTGAGCACCAGAAGGTTGTAGGGAGGTCAAGTGAGGTGACGATATAAATACAGGATACAGGAATCAGATACTCCACCTCATTTTCATTTCTGTGCTCCTTAATGAAAGTGGAAATTTTCTTGAGATACAGCTTACATATTATGCTTCTGAAGGTACATCCCAATATCATTGCTCAATAAATATTAATTTACTGATAAGAGACAGAAAAAAGATGGCAAAATTTAACTACAGGTTTCTCTCAGTCAAATACTTTGGGTCTTCATTGACACAAAGCCTCCAGAATGTCTTACAGGAAACACAGTTTGAAAATTAAGCTTAAAGGGGAAAATATTCCCCTTCTAGCTAAACAACTTCATGCATAGCCCTTGCTTCCATTACCTTTCAGTCTCTTCTCTCCACGAAGTGGAAAAGCGAGGAATGTCCATATCCAACCAATCATTCTTGTTTGAGCAGAGCTTGTTGTCCTAACTGACATGAAGAGGCTCAGCTCCCCAGAAACATTTTGGCTGCAAACTCATCTTCAGACTGAAAAATTCCCTTGTCTCCATTCCAGTTCTGTGCCTTAAAAACCCTGTTTTCTAGATTTCATGCCACGATCAGGGCTTCAGAAACCTTAAACCTCATTAACCTCCTATCATTGTCAAAAAAAAAAAATATTCCTTTAAGTCCTTTAATGGTTACCTGCATTTGTGAAGTCTAGATGTTTTCATGTCAAATGGTACAGAGTACATGGATGTAAGCTCGTGAGTCCAGCAGTGATCTGTGGTATAAACTGAAGGAAGGGGAAAACCACGATGTCTACCTTCCTGTCTTGTCTAGGACACAGACTTTCAGACAGATTTGTGACCACTGTTGGTGACATGGTTTGTAGACCACATAACGACACACATAACCTTCATTATGCATGAATTGTAATAACACATTTTATGCTAAGGAGGGCAGGCCATGGAACACATGACATAATGGGTTTTAGTTAAATTTTTAATATACTGACTTTTTATTTAAAAATTGCCAGGGGAGAAGAATGATTTCTGAGCTATCTTTACTAAGCAGGGTTGCAAATTCTCTTCTAAAATTGTCAGAACAAGTTTATTTCACAGAATATCATACTCAGTGCAGCTGAGTAAAGATATCAATGACAGCCAAATACCACTGCAAAACCATTTTTATTCTGGAGAAATGCAAATATGTTATAATATTAAATCTAAAGAAAATACAGTATACCTGTGATTTTTTTTTTTTTAAAGGAAAGTAACAGCATAGTACACAATTACCTATTCTAGAGGGAGGGGAGATGTACTGGTAAATTGTAGGCAAACTGTGACATAAGATACATTGTGAATTCCTGATTATAAAAAAGTTCATTAATATGAAAATGTATAAAGTACTTCAAAGTTTCGTGGTTAAAGAGAAGTGTTAAGTAATTGCCAAGTGCACATATTCTTTCTCTAGGTCCTTCCCCCTCCCTGTCAATGTGCTGCTTTCCGTGGACCTGCCTTCTGTCGTGACTCTGGAGGGGTACTTTCAGACGTGTGTTAGCTCAGGCTTACGTGGGCTATTCCCCAGAGATATTTAGTTGGGCTGAGTGAGTGGGGTCTTGGCTGCTACTTCAGAAAGATTACCAGTGCCTGGATTGCAGCTTGGAGGCCATCACATTTGTCAGGAGTGTCACTTTTTATATTTCCCACTTGACAGATCTAAGCACTTACAAAAATGGTGTTAGTTGGATTTCTTCAGACTAATTTGCAGTGAACTATTCAAACACGATTCCTGTGCCCACATGAACCCTGCAACAACACAGTGAGGCCTCTGACTCATGGGCACAACTGAGCACATCGTGGAAAACAGTTAAATTCTTCCCCAATTACATGAAGGCTAACACCCTTTGTTTTCCAACCCGGCCTCAGTCTTGCTTAGGAGGGGTGCAGGGTTGCTTTGTTTAAACCTCGTGTGTGTCACAGAGCAGCTGCGTTTCACCTCGCTGGGGTTTGCTGGTGGCCGAGCCTGAAGGGCGATGCTGGAGCCGTGCGGGGGCTGCGCATGCACCACATTCAGCGTGTCTGAGGTTGTGGCACTCACGCACTGAGGATGTGGCTCTGGTAGAATAGTTTTGGAGACAGCACTTAACAAAGCATTTGAGAACCAAAAAGCTCAGTTCAATGAAATTCAACACAATGCACAGGCATGAGGTGATCACCATGAAGAGTATGAAGATGGTTTTCTCAGTGGGTTTGGAGATGAAACAGTCTACAGTGTTGGGACAAGGCTTCAAATCACACTTCATAAGGTGGGGAACACTAAAGCCACCATACAGCTTGTAAAATAAGACCAGGAAGCCAATTTCAAAACCGATTTTAACAATGAGGCTGATAAGGTAAGTATACCACAGGCCCCCATCCATCGTACCTAGGTTGACATAGAGTTTCTTTCTGTGCCTTTTCTCTCTGTCCTCACGATAGGCCACATGAAGGACCACCAGAAGTGAAGGTGTGGAGACCATGATCAGTTGTAAGGCCCAAAGTCTAACCTGGGAGATGGGAAAGAAGTAGTCAAAACACACATTTTCACAACCCGGTTGTCTAATGTTGCACTCAAACTCTTTCTGCTCATCTTTCCACACATGCTCTGCTGCCACCACGTAGACCAGCAAACGGAAGATGAACACAACAGCTAGCCATATCCTCCCAATCCCAGTTGAGTGAGTATTTACTCCACTCAGGAGGTCTCTGAGGAACATCCAGCTCATGGCTTAGGCTCAAAAGAAGGCAAGATTCTGCAAAAGAAAACAATTTCATCATAATTCATTCCTTTGCATTCCTTTGATCATTTCTTTCTACTGTCTTGATTATGGGCTTATGGAAGATAAACTCAAATTTCTGCATTATGACAACTCTGGATGTTGAGGGGTCTCTAAGAACCCCATAGACGACGCTTACTTTCATACAAGGACATGAGACAACTGATCCACAGATGTTGTTGATCCCATGCCCAGTTTAGAAGTTGGTTGGTCATCCCTCACACATTTCCCCATTTTCAAACAAATATTTCTAGGTTATTGCTTCTCTCTAAGGATGGATGGGTTCTGTTGCTGATCTGGAAAGAATTATATATGAGTCCCAATGTGACCTTGGTACCTTGAGATATCCCTCACATGCCACCTTGAAGTTGTAGTCTCTAATTTGGCAATGTCCTTCCCCAATATTCCCTGCGCCGTATGTTTTGTATCCCATAATAGCAGCTGAGCTTGCCTGCATTTTATTTTTTTTTTTTATTTTTTTTTTTACAATCCATTTTATTTTATTTTTTTTTTTATTAATTTATTTTTAATTTATTGGGGTGACAATTGTTAGTAAAATTACATAGATTTCAGGTGTGCAATTCTGTATCACATCATCCATAAATCACACTGTGTGTTCACCACCCAGAGTCAGCTCCCCTTCCATCACCATACATTTGATCCCCCTCACCCTCATCCCCCACCCCCCAACCCCCTTACGCTCTGGTAACCACCAAATTACGTTCCCCAGATTAATTTTCAAACCCCGTGGCCATCCTGTGGTCACCGACTGCCCTCCAATCCCCTCACCCCCCCCCCCCCCCCCCCCACCCCCCCCGCCCATCTAGCAACCCTCAGTTTTTCCTCATTGTCTCCCAAACTGTTTCTGATTAGTTCATTCACTTATTCTTTTCTTTAGAATCCGCAAATAAGTGAGATCATATGGTACTTATCTTTCTCTGTCTGACTTATTTCACTTAACATAATGTTCTCTAGATCCATCCATGTTGTTGCAAATGGTAAGATTTCTTTCTTCTTTATTTGCCTGCATTTTAATAGTAAAAAGCGAGGTTCTACAATACGAACTTTCACAAACTCGTGCTCCTTCATCCCTCCAAACTCCATCCATGCCCAAGTGACCTTTTTTTACCAAGTTTGGAGGGAGAGCTTGGTCTCCTCTTGCCTCAAGCTGTTCATTCCAGCTCTACCTCTCATTCTTGCCTATTTCCCCTACCCTTTGATTTCCTTATCTAGTTGAATGTCATCACCAACATCTAAGAACCCAAGTCAGAAATCTCATATTCATCCTAGACTCCTCTCTTATGCCCCCTTTTAAATTGCACACCAAGTTCTGATTCCTCCTAAATGTGTCTCAAATGTATCTTCACATCACAACTGAAACCTCTCTCACCTGTATAGACCTCCCACCGCTTTCTATTTTCAGTTTCATCTCTTCCCTTACCCTCCTCAATGCTGCTTAATTCTCTTGTACCTCTCTCCATCTCTTTTGCTCTCTTTCCTATACAAGCTGATAGGAAGCAACGTTAATCTTCTTTTCCATTTCAGTGACATTGTCTTTCTGGTGCTCTCTGCTGCAATCTTGTTTATTATTGAACTCTGGTCTGGACCCTGGTTTTTGTTTGTTGGGCCTATAATATGCTCTGCACTCGGTTCAGTGCTTTTGAGTTGGTCTCTCACAACCACCTTAGAAAGTGGTGTTTTGTTTGTTTGTTTATAATGGCAGTTCTTTTTTTTTTTTTCAGATGAGAAAGCAGAAAGATGATGCCACTTTCCAGAGACATAAAGTAACACACAGAGCAGGGTTCAATTCCAATTTCCATTACTCTGAAACAGTTTCTCAGCAGTGGCAGCATTGACATTTTGGGCTGGATTAATTCTGTGTTGCAGCATCTGTCCTATGCATTGTAGGGCATTTAGCAGCATTCCTGGCCTTTACCAGCTAGATGCTTTGCACCACCTCCCACCCCCATTTGTGACAACCAAAAATGTCTCCAGACATTTCCAAATGTACCATGGAGAAATAAGGCAAAACCTTTCCAGTTGAAAATCATTGCTCTTAACTCTCTACTATAATCAGAAGATGTGGGCTGGCGCTCCAGGTCTGACACTAAAATACTTCGTGATTCCTCAGGTGAAAACCTGGCCATTTCAGATTCTGTTTCCTATTACAAAAATTAATTACTTCTCACTTTCTTCATAGACTTAGTGAAACCAGGAGGTTTAGAAAATTGGGATATTGTTATAACAGCACAGCTGTTGGAGTACCTCAGATTATCTCTCACAGAGGGAACAATAAGCAGCAAGCCCACGTGCTAGAGCCCTGCGGAGATGTATGAAGGTTAAAAGGTGTTTTCAGGGAAAACAAAGATACATGCACACACAGTATCTATTCAGCAGAGAATAAATATTTCAATGGCCTTGGTTTCAGGACACAAACAAAATTGTATTAAATAGAAAGGATTCTCAAATCCACCTGAAAGGTTAATGTCTCCATGAATTATTAAAACAAAGCCCCAAAGATTAAAAAGAAAAAAAAAGGTATGTTTCCCCATGACGTGTGTCATTGGGTATTTGTCCATGTTACTTAAGAGGATATTTGTGTAATGTTCCAAAACATTTGAAAGTACTCTCTTGGGCATTTTAGAGAAGGGAGGAAGGTAAGAGTGGATACAGACTGTTTTGCTAACAGGAAAGAGGCGAGAAAGAGGTGTTTGAATAAAATCAGAAGATTAATGTCATCAAATGTGTCAGGATTATGAATTTCATTTGATAAATGTCCATCCTATTTTGAAATTTCCTGCTGATAGTGGTTTTTCTCAGGAGGGAGGTTTTTCTAATATTGGTTCACTTTTAACAGAGGTGGCTTAACCTAGTGGGTAAGAGCCTGGGCCCAGTGTTGGACTCCTTGAGTTCAATCAAGTCCAAGTTTGTCTGTGATGATAATAGTCCTACCTCCTGGGGCTCAAAACAGAATGACACACGGTGGCTACTCAATAAGCATTATTTTCTTATTTTGTCATTAAAAACAATTTCTTGGTTTCAAAGTGAAGTCTTTCCAATTGCAAGTTAGGTATATTTCTTTCTCTAGCTCTGTTCCTGTGAAGGTAGAAAATAGGAATCTCCATATAATAGTCTTTTAAGCATTTGAAAACTGACATTATTAGCTCAAAAGTTTTATCTCAATAATCAGATTGTCTCTTATTTTTAATAAGGGTCTTTATCCATTTTCTTAAATCATCAAGGATTACTCCCAATTTTTAAAGAGTTTCCACTTACCAATTTGTCTATGGTTTTCTCCTTTCTCTAAAAAGTAGAAGTTAACTGCACAGGAATTCAATTTGGAAAATGCAGTTAAACATTTTCAGAAAGTAAATACTCAATATTCTTAATATCAGGAATAATTTTTAAAAGTTGCAAATATCCCTCCCCCCCAAAATATTTTATCTAAATTAAAAGTGGGGATGAGGAAAAGGTTCTGGGACAACCAGATTTTCACATGCAAAAGAATAAAGTTGGATCCCTACCTGACACCATTTTTAAAAATTAAAATGGATCAATGACCTAAATATAAGAGCTAAAACCATAAAATTCTTAGATGAACACATAGGGGTAAATCTTCATGACCTTGGATTTGGTCATGTATTCTTAGATATGACACCAAAAGCATAAGCAATAAAATTAAAAAATAGATAAATTGGACCATCAAAATTAAAAACTTTTGTTCATTAAAGAACATTATCAAGAAAGTGAAAAAGACAACCTACAAAATTTAAAAAAATTTGTAAGTCATGTATATGGTAAGGGCTTAATAGCCAGAATATACTTTTTAAAAATCCTAAAACTCAACAAAAGACAGTTTTTAAAAATGGGCAAAACAAACGTTTCTCCAAAGAAGGTATACAAGTGGCCAATCCACACATAAAAGGATCATAACACCATTAGTCATTAGGGAAATGCAAATCAAAACACAATGAAATATCACTTCACACTAGGATGAGTATAATTTTTTGTTTCAGTAAAATAAATATGGGCAAGGATGTGGAGAAATTGGAACCCTTGCACAAAGCTGGTGAGAATGTAAAGTGGTGCAGCCACTATAGAAAACAGTTTGGCAGTTCCTAAAAAAGCTAAACATAAAATTACCATATGACCCAGCAATTCCACTTCTCGATATAAATACCTCCCAAAAGTTGAAAAGAGGGATTCGAAGAAATATTTGTATGCCAATGTTCATTACAGTATTTTTCTCAATCGCCAACAGGTGAAAAGAACTCAAGTTACATCAACAGATGAATGAGTAAGGAATGAAGATCTGATACATGCTACAGCGAGGATGAATCTTGAAGACATTATGGTAAGTGAAATAAGTCAGACACAAATGGATAAATATTGTGTGCTTCCATTTATATGAAGTATCTAGCAAATTCATAGAGATAGAAAGTAGATTAGACATTACCAGGGACTGGAAGGAAGGAGAAATGGGGAGTTATTGCTTAATGGTTAGAGTTTCTGTTTGGGGTTGAAAAAGTTTTGGAACTAGATAGTGGTGATGGTGGCACAATATTGATAATGTAATTAATGCCACTGAATTGTACACTTAAAAATGATTAAAATGGCAAGTTTCATGTTATATATATATTTTACCACAATAAAAATTTCCCCCAAAAATGTGGGTGGAAGGAAGCCTATTTAGAATATAAGGGAACGAACTGACTCGAATAACCTGAACATTTAAGGAGAACTGTTTATATAGGGAATAAAAATAGGGACAAAAGGAAGAATAACAAGATATTAATAATGCTTATCAATGAAAAAATTCTTAAGATTTTATTTGTTCATGATTTTCTGTGTTGCCCATATTTTTTACAATATAGAACTTACAAAATTAGATCTGAAGAAAGTAAGCCTATTTAAAAAATAAAGCACTACCAAATCAGACCTATCACTGTTTCATGTGTGTATGTTTTTGTAACAGTTGGACAAAGCTGTTTATAGAATAAATGTTTACAAATCAAGCCTATCAATATATGTGTGGAGGGTCACCATGTAGGAAAATCATGTGAATCCTTTTCAGTCTTTCTTGCCTCTACATACATGTCAGTGATTCCCCAAATTATATATTTCCAGTCCACATCTCTCATCTCTGAGCTCCAGCTGCCTCCTTGTTGTCTCTATTAGGATATCATCTCATAAACTTAAAATGTCCAAAAGGGAACTCTTGCTATTGTTTATTCCACTCCCTGCCTCCCCTCCACCCCATAGAAAACACTGCTCTTCTCAGTAAATCACACCACTATTCCACCCAACATGGACGTTGTTTTTCTCCTTCTCTCTGCCCCAAACCCCACATCCAGTCTACAAGTCCAAAGTTTCTACCTTCGAACTATACCATAAAACTTTTCACTCTTTTCATCTACACTGCCACCACCCTAATCCACGCCATCCTTGTCTCCTGCCTGGTACACCGCCGTAGCTTCTGATCTGTCTTCCCTTTTCTCATTCTTGGCCTCCTCCAACCCATTCTCCATTCTCTAACCAGATTAACAGTTAAAAATGGAGGTTATATTGTCTCATTTCTCTGCTTAAACCCTAACATGGCTTCCCATCGCAGTTAGGGCCAAATAAATACTTACCTGGACGACAAAGCCCTGCATAGTGGTGCCTTTGCCTGTCTGTCCAACCTCATCTTACACATCGCCAAGGCATACTAAATTCCAGGCATGCACGTCTCCTTTCGCTTCCTCCATCAGACACCACATCGATTTTGTTCCTCCCACCTGTGATGATGCCCTTGTCCCCTTCACCTGAGTCAGAAGGCTTTCCCTGACTCCAACAAACTAAATTCGATGTTCCTTGGAATTCTTGTTTCTCCTTGCCTCTTTTCCTTCATGCCACTTATAACTTATAATCACATATTATTTATATGGTCAATATCTGTATAGACTGTCCTATGAGAGAAGGGACTAGGGTTGCCAGATTGAGCAAATAAAAATGTAGGATATCCAGTTAAATTTGAATTTCAGATAAACAGTGGATCATTTTCTAGTATAAGTGTGCCGTCCAATATTTGGGATTACTTATACTAAAAAAAGTATTTACTGTTTGTCTGAAATTAAAATTAAACTGGATAATTGTATATATTTTGTCTGGCAACCTAAGCAGGTACCTTGATTTTCTTCTGTTACACACCAAGTGCCTAAATAACAGTGCAAAATTCTGTGAGGAATGGGAACACAGCCTCTCTAATCTCAGAAACTTCTCCAGAAACACTTGGGAACCTCAATCGTTCTTCTCCTTGGACCCAGCCTCTCTTTCTTTCCCTGAATTAAGTGTCACTCCATTCTCCATTAAGTTCAGCCTTCCTATTTTGAAGTTCCTGCTTCCTTTAACTCCTGGCTGGACCTGCGATACGGACCATCCTGCTTCATCTCTGCAAGAAATGCACGTAGAAGATGTCCTCAACATCTTGTCTACCAACATTCACCAACACCCACTGTGGTCAGATGGTGCATCCTCCCCCGCCTGCCTATGTCTCCCGTCTCAGGCAGCCCACATCGTTACCATCCCTATGCACTCGCTTGCGCCGCTCCTCCCTACTCTCTGCCCTGCCTCCTCATAGCCTTCCAAACTGTGATTTTTCTCTCTCCAGATTCTGTAGCCCTAAGTCTTAGCACATATTAGCGCATAAGATGATACAACATTTTAATTAGTCATATAGATTATTTCTCCCCAATGAACCTTATATGTTGCTTGGAGTCAAAGACCATGTTTTCTATTTGTTTTGTATCTGCCAAAGGGCTTAGCATAAAGTAGATATGTAGTAAATATTTATTAGCTACATTGAGCTGAAAAAAAAAAAAGCAAAGCTGAATCTCGGGAAATATTTGGTCTCAAACTTTTTTGCGTTTTGCTATAGAATAAATCACTCATACAGTCTCAAGGGCCTTAATTCTTCTCACTGACCACACTAAGAAAATTCAGCTAAAAGATGAGAAATTAATTTTCATATCTCTTTGCAGTCATATCTCATGTAAATATTGATAGGAAACACCCATTCATTTCTATTTACTCAAATAATTCAAATATTGAACTTATTGCAACAGTACTTTTCATTATTGGCATCAGTGTTGATTCAACTATTTAATACTTTTATTAAAAATCCCAAATGGATTTGGCAAACTACACAGCCTTCAGGCCAAATTCAGTCCACTACCTGTTTTGTACATAAAGTGTTTTTTGGGGGGAAAAGCCATGACTCTTTGTTTCTTATTGTCTACTCCTGCTGTCATGTTAAAAAATCAGAGTTAAGCAGTTGCAACAGAACTGGTACAGCCCGCAAAGCCAAAATATTTACTGTCTGGCCTTTTGCAGAAAATGTTTGCTGATCTCTGATATTTACATCATATTTAAAATCGTATTGGAACCAAGTTGCAGAACTTTACCTGGTCTAATGAGAAACAACACATGACAGGTTTGTGCTCAAAAGAAAGCTAAGGAAAGCTTTGTTGAGAGTGCAGCACGAATGAAGCCTGCCGGTAGTTTGAGTGGAGAGAGGTGCTGGCAGAACAAGCCACCCGCTGACCCACGGTGGGACAGGGAGGAGGACCAGGGTCCAAGAACCTGGGCTTCTGCAGTCTGTGTCTTATTCTCTTAGTGAGTAGTGGTTTAATTTCAGCAAAACAACATCTTTGTCCGCTAAATTTCAATTACTGTTACTGGTTTTGTGACATTTGATTTGTCTTTTGTAAATATAGTTGCGTAAGAACCGTAAGTCTAAGGATTAGCCTGTAGGTATAAAATAATTTTAGGTCTAATTTTAGGTTTTATGTGTGTAAATAAAAGTATGCTAAAAAAGTAATTTGTCAACACTGAGGGTCCACACAGGCTGTCACATGTACATATACATCACTCACCTGGTATTTTAATTTCTTATATGAATAAAGGCATTGCCATTTTTAGAAGATCCCCTCTTAGGAGCAATGCAAAGGTTGTCCTTAGGCCACACAGAAAGGGCCCCAGAAGGTCCTAGGCTGTTCCTCTGTGTCCCCAGTGTCCCACTCATTCACATCAGCCCACACTCTGTGCTCAGGCCAGACTTTCTGACTTGGCCACAGCCTCCAAAAGCTCTCTCAATAGCATATTCCAAATGGGCAACATCACTTAGAGGCAGCTTATCCATAAAGGGCATCTGTGATGCGATACAAAACTGAAGAGCACTATGTGTAGGCTTATAATAATTAGGATTACTTCTCTCACCGAAACATTTTGGAAAGAAGTAATGACTACCCAATTACAAGAAGTGCTATTTTCCCATTAAATAAACAGATCCTATCATAAGAGAAATAAGCTTAACTTACCTCTTGACACAGATGTTGAGATTAAGAAGAGATCCAGGTGGTTGCTCGTTCCATTAGAAAAATCATGAGTTGTTTATATTGTTTCCCTGAGAGGGAACTAATTCTTTACACTCAGGGAAATGGAGTCTAGTGGTTTCCAAGGTAGTATAAGTCAAACAGGTGTAACCTGATCATTTGTTTTGGCTCATAACTTAGATGAAAATTCTTGTGTCTCTGCTGTTTACAATATACGTTATAAGAGAACTGAAACTGGGAAAACAAATTCAAAGCCACTCACGTACACACAGTTCATTGAACATCCCTTTTTATAAAACCTTGTCATCTACACAAAGAAGCTAGAACAATGAGAGTGTTTCATCTCTTTAAATGACTTTCCAAGGTTATTAATCAAAGCCTATCTATAAAAGAACAACAGCCCAAAGAACAATTTAAGTCAGTTTTGATTAGCTTATTTTAACTTCACTATGTTCTATGCTTAGAAACCCAGAAACTAAAAAGGCATAGTAAAAATCACTTTCCCAAACCTAAGAAACATTGATAAGAGACATTTTCTCTGTAAATAATGGGGAGAGAGGGAAAGTATCTTTTTTATGGAGCCATGTCCAGGTGTGAGTTTGACTAAAATTAAAGAAGCGTAGAAATGAAACATGAAATCCTGTCTCTCTTGGAATATGAACAGCTTAGAAACAGATTTTTACATTTGGAAATCATATTAGATGTCATGAAATTTAATGCCTTCGTTTTAAAGATAAGGAAACAGAACCACAGAGAGCGGCCTGCCTCAGTCTCAGAGCCAGTACAGAAAGTGTAGAAAAGAACTGGGGCTAAACCCAAGTCTCACAGCTCCTTCCTTGGCACTGTGATAGCCACCTCCAAAGACCACGTGAGCTTCAGTGCAGGTTCTCTCATACTTCTCTTAATATTCGTGACCTTTAAAATTCTTCCATGTATTCATATATTCAGCCCAAAACTCAAAGAAGAATGCAGTTTATTTTGAAAAATGTCAATTTACATTATTAGTTATATTTCTGAATGAACCTTCTCCATATCCAGTAAAGCAAACCTCGTTTGGTTTGGTTTTTAGAGAGATCCCAGGATCCCAGAATGATGGCCCAGTTTCCAAAAGGTTACTCTCCTGATAAAATCCCAAAGCCTTATTTCTGGAGTTGATCAGCCCTTCGACTTTCCACTCCTTTGTTTATAATTAGCATTTAGCAAACTTTATGCGTGGTCTTAAAACATTACCTGTTTGTACTGACACCGTCTGCAGGGACAGTGGGACTGAGCTAGCTTGTTGTTAAGACGACCCTCAGGGTGGCCTTCCTGAATTCCCGAGGGTCCCAGCTTTCCTCTAATGTTGGCAGGAACCCAAACAAAGGTAGCATTCAGTGATCCAGTGTGGCAGAGGCATGCTTTTCTAGCAAAGGTCCGACTCCTCTGGGATCTTGCAGCACCTTGCACAGACACTAGGGGAGAGAGAAATTGCCAGGGGCGGGGCGGTCAGGAGAGGCTCTGTAGAAAAGGTGGAATATGGTTTGGATGTTTGCAGGAGAGGCAGCAACATGGGTGTGTTCTGGACAAAGTGCCTCTGCTCAATCCTACACTTTCTCAATTACATGTATGATTCTTTCTGTGCTTTTGACAAAGATATAATTATTCCACTTCCATTTTGTTGTTTGGAATAAACAAAGACTGCAAAAAGACTACTAAATGTATTGTAGAAATAACATCTTTAAGTCAGAAAGCTAGGGGTGGCGACAGAGCAGACCGAGTCAGTATAAGCCAGAGCTTCCAAACATCCAGTGTCCCCCTGGATAAACTGCACAAGGCTGGGGGGTGCAGGGAGATCTGTCTCGGTGATCACTCTGTTAAGAGAGACCACAGAGTTGTGTTGAACGCAGACACCATACGAGAACATGACTAAGGTTGTACGGGCTAACATCGTAGCCGGCTGCGGTGATGGAAGTATTAGCACTGCTTTGTACTGGGAGCCGTCGCCCCACACCACTGTGCTCTGAGGTTCGCCTTTATAGTTTCACAGCATGATGTCGCTGCCAAGAGAGGTCAGGAGTCTTTTCTGCTCAGCTGAGACACAGCTGGAGCACTGGGTTTTGTTCTGGCCTCAGTAGAACCTTTGACAAACAAATATAGGTGTAGAAGGCAGTGATCACAGTGGAAAGGGTGTCTCAGAACATATATAAAGAAGAATTGGAGCAACTGGGAGTGTTTGGCCTGGTGAGGCAAGGTCCAAGGAGGGAGTTATCAGAATTTGGTGTCAATTCTGTTTTAAGATTTTTTTTTCAAACAGTGGAGATCCAATAGACTCTGAATTCAGACAGGCCAGGGTTAGACTCCTGGACCTATTTCTTAACTTTGTGGCCTTGCTCAAGATGCTCAAGTCTCCTATAGCCTCCAAGTCCCCTATAGCCTCCATCTTCTTGTTTGTGAAATGGGAAAGGCACTCCTTACTTCAGTGTTTTCATAATGTTCTTAAATGAAATAATAACTTCTGAATAAATGGTAGCTGTCACTGTCTTTGTCTATTAAAAGCAACACTGACCATGAGTGGTGAGATGTGCAGTAAAAAAAAAAAAAAAAAAAAAAAAGACACCTGAAATGAGAGATACATGCATAGGCTTGAAAAACAAACAAAAAAATTATCTTTTGTGCTGGGCAACAAAGCACATATGAGAAGCACTTGCCTCCACATCTCAGAACAATTGCTTTTCAATATAATTTGTGAGCATAAGGTGCCTGCCTGAAGAAGAAAGTACCTGTCTCCTAACAGCAATTCTCAGTTACACCAGGAACTTGTAGGAGATTTCTACCATCTAGAATAATTCCAAAAACACAATCACTATTACTTAATAATGACTGACGTTTGTAATATCGAGTACTTCTGAGGTTTCACGTTTTGGTAAGAAAAAGTTGAAGGGCTCTGTGCCATAACGTGCTGCTGCTTATTCTGGTGCCATGGGTGATGCATCCATCTTCTAATACAGGGAAGGATTGAGGGAAAACGCTCCCTGGGTACCAAATAGCCGAAGGGTGTAGGAAAGGTCACATTTTAACACCATTTCTATATCTATTATGAGTTTTCTACGTTTTTCAAATGAAAATACAAGCATTGTGTCCTTGATTTTAATCACTTTTTAAAATTAAATTTATTGAGGTAACATTGGTCAATGACATTATATAAATTTCGGGTGTACAACATTAAAATTCTATTTGGGTATCACTGCGTGCTCACCACCCAAAGTCTAACTTCCTTTTGTTACCATGTGTTTGACTTCCTTCACCCAATTGCCCTTAACCGTTGTTTGAATCAGCCCTTTCTGGACCCAGTGGTGTGACGGAGCCCTACAGAGTCTTAGCTCCTGGCCCCATCCAGATGCCACATCTCCTCCCAGGTCATTGAAATAAATGTAAAACAAATTACTATAACTTTTAGAAGAGAACATAGGAGAAACTCTTCACAAACTAGGGATAGCAAAGATTCTTAAAAATGATACCAAAAGCAGAAGCTAAAAATATTTATAAAAAACCAGATAATTTGGACTTCCTCAAAATTCAACACTGTCGCTTTGCAAAAGGCCCTTTTTGATAATGGCTCTTCTGTCTAGGTGTGGGAGGTGATATCTTGTGCACTTTGAATATGCATTTCCCAGATGATTAGTGACGTTGAACACCTCATGTCACAAATTTTTCATTGAAGTCTAACTTATTCTGTCAGAAGATTGCCTACTAATACCAGATATCTATCGACAACTTTAAAAAATGAAAACTCAAATGTAAAGTTAATTTGGCTTGAGAGAACAACTTTTAAATTCAAAATCCATTTGCCAAAGCATTACATAAATCCATGCCAAGATCTGGGCACCAGCTACTGTAACTATTTTGTTTGTCCTGATATAACGTGTATCCCAGCAAACCAACATCAAGGCAACCCCCTCCCCCGCCACCCCAACCCTGAGCCACCCCCGGGCGGGCACCGCGGCCTGAGAGGTACTGGATGGAACGGCGTCCCATCAACCCCCGCCTCCCTGCGTCTCAGCCTCCGGGCTGTAGAGGCCGCTGCGGCGCGGAGACAGCCGGTGAGCCCGGCGGCTCTCGCCCGCAGGCGGAGACGAGGCGGAGCGTCGCCGGCGCAGAGAGTAGGCGACCCCGCGGCAGGTGAGCGGCGGAGGGTGCCGGGAAGCGGGGACAGGTTGGTCATCACGCGCTGGTCCCTGGTCTTAGCGGGTTTGGCCGCCCCGCGGGCCTCACTCCCAGGGGCGTCGGACTTGGCGACATTCTGTCGAGCACCGCGAGTCCTCGCCACGTCGGGGGCGACCTGAGCCATGTCCCGGAGATCTGACCCCACAGCGCTCATTTGTCCGGCCCTCGAGGACATTCCAGGAACCCCCCGACTCTGGTCGGGGCCCCCATTCAAGGACACCTCCACCCTAAGACAGTGTGTTGGTGTCACTAAACTCTCCTATGTAGGGAAATTGTTTTCACCTGTGGCGCCGCTTTTTTCTTTTTCTTTCTTTTTTGTGACTTAAGAGTCAAGTGTTGCCCCTGCAACTCAATGGCTGGAACTCAGTAGATGCAGTTTCTTTTTCTAGAGGCTTCGAACGCGTGTCTGAGTACTTGCCCGCGGTAGTTGTCGGTACCACAATGTGGGGAGGGGGTGGGCCCAAATAACACTTGACAGCCCTCCGATTGTCCGCCACAGCCATCGTGAAAACCTTTCTCCTTTTTTCAGGTACAGTCAATTCAAGAGATGGAAAGATACCTTTTTAGAAGTATGTTTTACATGAAAAACAATACAGAATCCATGTTTTAAAATTTAAGTGATTACAATTTTATTAAATCTTGTGATAACTTGTCAATGCAGAGTCATCGATTTAGGAATAAGGTGGGAGTGAAGTGGTGGAATAGGAGTGAGCTACGTATTCAGAGACCTGGATTATCTCACTCTCCCATTGGCAAAGACACAGTCTCTTTGGGTCTAGGTTTCTCTTTGTTTAGAAAGGGTATTGGACTAGATGGTGAGGATGACAGTAGCTACCATTTATTGAGCATCTATTATATCCTTTTAAAAATGTTATCTCATTTAATCCACATAGTAATTCTATGCAATAGATATTGCCCCTTTTATAACGGTGGAAACAGGCCCAGAGAGGTCATTTACTCAAAGACATACAGTTTATAATTACCAAAGTTGGAATGCTAGGTTCCCTCAAGACATAAAGGCCCCTGATTCTATCCCAAACTTGTTTTTAAATTATTTTTAAGGTGTTCTGCCCCAGACTTAAAGTTATTTTCTTAAATATTAAGATAGTGTAGTATGTGAAACTAAAAAAGTGTATTTATATCTTACTAAAATATTTTGTCCATGTTTTAATTCCCTAAAGTCTTTTAAAAGAAAGGTTTTGATTATTGCTAAGGTTCCTTCTCAGTAACTTTCTGTGATTCTGATAATTTTGATTTATTGTCTATTTAGATGCTTATTTCAAAAGTAAGTATCTGAAGATTAAATTTTCCCCCAAAGTAACTCATATTCTTTATATCTGGGTCTGATTTTCATGTACAGTGTAAGATGGATAGTCATGCCAATTTTATGCCAGTGAATTGTTTAATGTTAGTTGCCAAATATATCTGGATCATCCTGCTAAGCAAAAATTTTACTAAAGGAGGGAAAACCATTCACAAATGACCGGTCCTGGTATTATCTCTGACCATCTTGGACAACCTTGCAACCTGTGCATTATCAATTCCAAGGAGGCACCATTCTCACTCATACTTTGAGGTATATGACTCTCAGAGTTGTGCAGAGGTAGTCCTTTCTCTGTGCTACCTCCTTTTCCCATCGCATAGTTCCTTCACAAAAGGATGGGCAGAGGAAAAAAGTAAACCATTTTCTACTAGTGAGGGACATATAAAGTACTGCATTTCCCCGAAAATAAGACCTAACTGGAAAATAAGCCCTAGCATGATTTTTCAGGATGACATCCCCTGAATATAAGCCCTAATTTGTCTTTTGGAGCACAACTTAATATAAGATCCGGTCTTATTTGGGGGGAAACACAGTAAATGCAGCTTAGTTTAGATCTTTTTTATAGGTAGGCATGAAAAATTCTATTTTAAAAAGATTACAAACAGCAGTTTATTTTCATAAGTTGACAAGGGAACAGAAATGGGTGATGGAAATATTACTTGGCCTCAGTAATCTGTATTTTTTATTTAAAGTATAGAAGGTTGTTAAAATTTAGTAGTTCGATAGATGGTATAAATAAGTTCATGCAATTTTGGGAGTAGTGTTGTTAAAATCTTCAGTGACTGGCTTACAAAAGGAGCAGCAGCAATAAAACAGCTGTCTTAAAAACAGAATGATATATAATGGGAAATGTTACTTTATACTTTTCCAAAATATCACAAGCAATGAAAATTGTGGTATATTAAATCTTTTAAAATATAGTGTAATAGATAATCCCTTAATTTGTAAAATGTCCTTTCAGTAAACATTTGCAGTGGTTTCCAGCCCAGGTATTCTTTAATTGTCATTCGTGGTAAAGAGTTGAACCTATACAGTGTATTATTAAGGTGAATGTGGGTGTCTGGGGGTTGCAATATAATAACTACTACCTTGATTGCTTATTTCTTTGATTCATTACAAAGGAAATGTAGATTTCACTAAGGAAAAGAGGAGACCAAAGACTTCTATAATTAAAATTAAGTCACTACAATTCATGTTAAACACTCTTAATACATGGTTTTTTACAGAAATTTCATTAAAATTGAGTTTCATAACATTCAACATGACTGCATCCCTTCAGAATTTTAAAATAGTGAAATTTCTGTTGGCTGTAACTAGTCTCATTATATATATGTATATAGTTTGTATATATACACACACATACATAATCATATATATGTATATACATATATATAATTTTGGACTTCAAGTGAGGCTTGAGTCAGTCAGGTAATCCTCAGTTCTTGACACACTGTCATCAACACATAATGTACATGGTAACCGTGGTCAGAGGACCCTTCTGTGCTTTATAATATGTGCTGTCTACACCCACCTTCCCCATTACTTTGTTTTTCTTCCCTGTAAACAATTTTAAATTATATTCCACCAGGTAGCTTTATTTTAATTACATGCAGCTGTTTCTCAATAATTAAAGGAAAATGCTGTTATCAGTTTCTAGTGTGCATGAATTTTACCTTTGCATATTTGTTTTTTTGGCCTTCCTCGTATTTTATCTAATGGCCCAGTTTTGATTAGTGATATACTCTGAGGCTGTGATTCAGTCCTAACAACATGCCTATTGTGTTAACTATTTCCTGCTTCACATTTTTGTTTTTATAGGCATGGCCTATTTGCAGAGCGTAATGAGTCACTTTAATGATTGCTTTATTCTGAATTTTGTCTTTCCCCACATTATAGTCAAATACATTATTAGCATAAGGAGAAAAAAATCACTGGCACCTAGCCTACGCCATCTGGTGTCCAACATTTGTTACTTAAATTCTAAATACATTCACACATGCCATTTATCCTTCTCTCATGGCTAAGAGGGAAAGATGAAATGCCAGCAGTTTTCATAGAAGAAAATGAAGACAATAGAAGCAGTTGATTGTTGCCACAAAAAAGAAGAAATAAAGAAATTTAGGTAGCATCTGTCTCCCTACATTGTTGACATTTTTGAAAGATTGAGCCAAAATTGAAATGGAAGTTAAAGGGACTCTGGGACTAAAGCAGAAGTGAATGTAAAATCTGTTTCATAGCTTTGTTTGCATGGTATTAAGAAGTTTGTGCTAGAAATGAGCGTGGAGTAAGTGGAAAGCGTTGGATTTTTTGCCAGCCTTGGGCCTGATGAGTTTAAAGCAGGTGTGTTCTGGCTGAACAAATTTCAGACATGTCATGGAATTTTTCATAAGTTGTATATAATGAAAAAAAAACACACCCTGTTCCAATAGAGAGAATTAGTAACTTGCATGCAGAAGAAATTAAAAAAAAAAATGCTAGTTACAGCTTGAATGACAGTTTTAAATTCTGATGAAGTGTTTTACGAGTTGTTGCCTCATGTACTTCGTGCCCTAGGTGGATTTCGCAAAGGAGATAAACAGAGATTGATGATTGCTCTATTTTGATGTAATGCATCCTGGATGGAAAAGATGAGACCACTTGGCATTGGCAAGTCAGGACTTCAGAAATGATCATTTACTCCCCTGTGATTACCACACCCGTACACATGCCCAAAGGATGAGAGTTTATTTAATAGATGGCTAAGAAAGGTTGGCAAGAGAATGAAGGGAGCAAAATGCAATATCCTCTTGCTTATAGACATTTGCTCTGCCCACAACACTCTCCTGTACTTGGGTTATGCACGTATTGAGTTTTTCCTGTTGAACTACACAGCCACTCTGCAGCCATCCAGTTAGGGTGTAATCTGCACAGTAAAGCTCACTGCGGAAACAACTCTCTAAATTTAGATAATGAAGGAAAAACGGAGAAAATAAAGGGAAGCGAGCCATTGGCATGATTGCTGAGATCTGGGGGTCTGTAGAGCCGTCCGTACTACTGAAATGTTGGCAGAAAACAGCACGATTCCTGTGGAATACATCGAGGTCCACGGGTGTTGGAACTCGTCTGCTACCTAATTGCTCCTGTCACTGGTCTCTAAACCAGTTTGCCTTTGATGACTTTTGGCTACAGAGAGCAATTTATTTAACCAGTTCCCAAGATTAGGAAATCCTAAAATTGCTGCCGGAGTGCTGACTGACTTCAGTGGGACCAGAAAGTGATGAGATGACGAGGACAGCCATAGCATCCAAGGGGGACAAGTGCTGGGACAGTGACCAACTCAGAAGTTGTCTCAAGTATAGAAAGTGTTGAGACTCCTTCCCCTTCAAGCAGATGTTCCTGGTGAGGTGTTTACCGAATTAAGTGGTATAAATTAATATTTAGTGACCACTGCAACAAAGACTGTTTTGAAAACACTGAACTCATTTTCTCCATAACTGATGAAGTTGCAAAAATATCGCTTATAAAAAAGTCTATAAAATGAAAGTGCTTGTATAAACAAAGACTCAATAAGTGTTTAAATGTGAATGTTTGACTCTTAAAACATTTACTGCATGGTAGGGTTGCAGAATTATGCCCCGCCCCCCCATTTTTTTTTTTTAATTGTGACTAATTTCAGCCTTTCTTTGAAAGGTTTCTTTCCCTACCACCTCCCTTCCAACACCTCCCCCCACCCCTCCACCCCCAGTATTAGGTGTCAGGAATGATAACAGTAAGCTTTTGCCTGATAGTACTTAGAATAGAAAAATATTCACAAAATGTAATTATTCCAGCTGGGAGAAATGGAAGACAAAAGACACACTTAGATTTAATAGGATAGATTTAGAGTAAGAGGAAAAAGGATGTTCAGATGAAGAAGATAGCAGAGCAGTTCCGAGAGTCGCCTATAGGCAAAGGGGGAGTGAAGACCACTGGTACCCTCGCTGCTTGGTTACCAGTGTTTGGGCCCGTGGAGGCATGGGAGGAGCATGAAGGGAAAGTGGGACAGGGTGAAGCTGTAGGAGAAACAGCAAAGGAATGCTAGTACTTCTCTCAGATTGGTGTCCTGAAAGGGCTGTGGGAAGGTGAGAGAGAAAATGGAAAGAAATAGAGAAGGGTGTGGATAACCCCCTGGCCACTCCTAGCCTTAGTACCCCCTGCATGTAAGGTACAATGTGACTCTGATAACAAACAATTCTCCAGGCGTCTGTAAAAGTAAGAAAACAACTTAGGCCCACCACACTGATTTGTTCTAAGAAACGAAAAACAAAATAACCATTTTGCCAAACAAAAAGCACCATTTACAAAGTATGTCTTATACAAAATAATAAAATAATTGACAGTCACTTTTAGTATATATCTGGACTGGAATTCAGAAAAAAAATTGAGTATAGAATGTTTTTTAAAAGGCCACTATCAAAAAAAAAAAAGGACAATTACAAAGGACAAAAATGTTTCTTATTTTATTTTAGGTAATAAATCATCATTAGTCAAGATGTCTTCAGCCCCTGAGCCTCCAGCCTTTAAAAAGGAACCACCCAAAGAGAAAGACTTTGGAAACCCAGGGCTCAGGGGAGTCCGCACGACAACCCTGTTTCGAGCTGTGAATCCAGAGCTCTTCATTAAACCTGTAAGAAATACACCCAGGATAAGAGTTTATGTATAATTTAACTAGGCTGTCAGAAATAGAAAGTTTTATTTTCCTGTGACATTTGATTTTATCGTGGAAATTTTATGTTGACTATTAAAGATTTCTGAATAAATGCAGATGGAAGGAAAATCTTAAATGCTGTTTCACCAAATATACATATAAAACGAATTATTTTTTAGGGTATTTGAGAATCTTAATGGAAAATGGTTACACTTTCATGGATCAACTTCTCAAGTTCCTATTTAAAATTTTAATAGTTGTATTAATTTGAAGGAAATTTTTATTGTTTGATCAGATACTATTAAGTAAGTTAGACCTTCCATTCAAACAAACATGAAAATATAGTCATTGTTATAAATTACAGTCCCAGCCCTTATTAATTCTAGCAGGTATGGTGACGGAAGCAGAGAATGCAAATTGAAACTTGTATTGCAACTCTGCACTCACACTGACCTAAGAAAAGCCCATTTGATGAGTGTGAACATGCAGAAAGGAGGGCCTGAGTTACGGTAATAAACATTTCTGTAGAGTTGTGAACATCTTTCCTATATTTAAAAACTTTAAAAAATCTGAGATGTCCTGGCCATAGACAGAAGTAAAAAAAAACTGGACAGGAAAAGCAAGAGTCTTCTATGACCTCTAAATTATCGGGAGTTGAGTTAATTGAATATAGAGCTGGGTAGATTATTACAGTTGAAAATATTACCGTAAGAATGCTAGTGTAGTAATAAAGACTTGGTTTGTCAAGAGAAAAGTGCAAAAGATACTTGGGTCTTCTCAAATTATTAGTCTTAATGAAGATTTGTGATTTTTTTTTTCTTTGACAGAACAAACCTGTAATGGCTTTCGGATTGATAACCCTTTCGCTTTGCGTGGCTTATATTGGTTACCTACATGCAACACAAGAGAATAAAAAGGACCTCTATGAAGCTATTGATAGTGAGGGACACAGTTACATGAGGAGGAAGACATCTAAATGGGATTAATAGTGCTGGTTACTATGGGTGGAGCTGTATTAAGACTCTGAAATAGCCAAATTATAGACTATAAATGTACACCATGTTTCTTGTTTTAGAATATGGTAATGAGAAAAGAAGATAGGAGTTGCAACCATACCAGTATAGTAAATTTTGTCCTCTCAGAGCTGCAGCCATTATCTCATTCTTTTTCTACAAAAAGCTTCTTAATATATTTCTTTTATTAAATCCTCTTACAAAAGTACCTTGAAAATGGAAATCATTTTTGTTAATTATTAAGTTCCATATAATGAAAGTACCCAATGCTGTTAAATTTGCACAGTATTTTTAATACTTTAAGATGAATTGTTCATTTGCAACTGTTGTGAGGGTTAGTTTTGTTTGCTATTTTCAAAAGCAGTATTTATTTTCTACCTGGTATAAAACCTATATTTGTGTAGACAAAGAAATAATTGTAAATTATTGTAAAGCCGGCAGTCAACATTAAAGACAAATAGTGTTAAGAGTGACAGATGGTTCATATATTTTAGTTTTCCATTTCGTCTATTTTTGGACCAGAATTTTATTTTAATTGAAAAGATACTCCCATTCAGCTACTAAAACAAAGATTAAATGAGAGAATAACCCAAAGTAACTGGAGTTTTTCTTTAAAAAAAAAAGTTATACTAAGGTATGATGTTTTCATTTGACCAACTGTTAACTATTTCATTTTTTGTAAACAAAGGTTACAATGATATGATAAACATAAGACCAAATGTTCTTATAGTTATTTAAAAACTAGAACTACTCAATATATAAGAAGGTCTCCTTACTGTTTTGGGTTTACCTTATATAATTGAACTCTTTCTGACAGTGGTTCTGGATTTGTTTCATATCTGGATATTTAACCCATTTGAATCATTGTAATTGGGGCTCATTAAATCTTATTTCTCTAATTTGTTACACTGACTATTACCAAGTAATAATAAATGCCACTTTACAAAGTCAGTTGTGTCTAATAAGGGCATGGTCAGGGCAAGACATTGCAGTGTGGGTTCAAGTCGTTAAAGGAAGGTCTTTTAATGCAGGAATCTGGCCCATGACAGGCAAAACTCAGTAACCATAGATTAGGTCTCGAAGCAAGTCTTGATTAACTAGGCTGTTAAGTGGCAAGTGAGCTTTTCCCCCAGGGAGTTCATCTGTTCTGATAGAAGAGCTATTTGCCCAGAGGAACAAGCTGTTCAATTGATAATTTGGTTTGCAGGAAGCAAGCAGTGAAATTATTTATTGGTTTATAGTTTTATCTTTCATAGGGTGACCAGTCTGTCCCAGTTTGTCAGGTACCAGGGGCATTCTTGGGATGCAGGACTTTCCATCTTAAATCAAGGACAACAAATTAACTATATGATTTTAAAAACCAGGTTTAGTAATGTTGAATGCTGACTTAGAGTAGTTTTTCCTTTAAAATATTGTGACATTTCCCAGTTTAATAGCCAAACCACATTTATAGATAACCTGGAAAAAAACTCCCTCCTTTGCTGGTCTAAAAGAAATCAATTCTGTAAAGAAATTATTTAAAAGAAAGTGTGGTGGGCTGAATAATGTTCCCCATTCCCGACCCCACCTCCGATGTTCTGATCCTAATCCTTGGAGCCTGTGAACATGTTACCTTACATGGCAAAAAGAACTTCGCAGATGTGATTAAGCTGAGGGTTTTCAGATGGGGAAATTATCCTTTATTATCTGGATGGGCCTGATATAATCACAAAGGTCTTTATAAGAGACGCAGAAGAGCAGAGGAAGAAGCGATGTCACCAGGCAAGTATGTGGAGCAAAGGCTATATGATGCAAGGTCGTGAGCAAGGGATATGGGTGGCCTAATAGAAATTGGAAAAGGCAAGGAAACAGATTCTCCCCTCAAGCCTCCAGAAGGAACCAGCCCTGCTGACACCTTAATTTTAGCTCCATAAGACTCATTTTGGACTTCTGACCTCCAGAACTGCAAGAGAATAAATTTGTGTTGTTTTTTACCCACTAACTGTGTGATAAACTTGTTACAGCAGCAGTAGGAAACTAATACAGAAAATATATGGGAAATGAACTGGCTGGGCCATACTCCCTTTTATTTCTAGTTGCTTTTATGAGCAAAGCTTCTCTTACCTAGCAACAGTTGCTAAGTGAGTTAACAACTTAATGCTAGTGTCCAGGAGGGAGCAACTGCTTAAATCTTCCCAAATCCAGTGCTCATGCCTTAAATGGCAGAGGCTTTCAGTAACATTCTTTCATATTAGGCACACAATCATGCTGTGAAGCATTTAATCCTTACCAGCCTCTAGCATCGTCCTCTCTTCCAGCTTAAATTTCTAGCTTTTTAAAAACTGCTTTTAATGATCCTAAAGGTATTTTAACTGTACGTAGTAAAAGACATCTTAAATTTAATTATGATCAGAAATCCGAATTACACAAACTTTGTTTGCTGTGCTGTTTGTAATAAAATAATTCCACCAGCCCCTTTAGGGGAAACCTTCGAACGGATCCATGAATACAAGCCATTTAAGACACGCTTTTACACTCACAAAGATATACTGGGTAAGTGACTTGGCTGTTTTCCTTTTTTCGAATGTTTCATAGTATGTCATTCTTCCTGTTATATAGGCTTTTTTCAGCTTTCCTGATCAAAAAGTTGCTTGTCCTACAGGGGTGTGTTTGTCGTGAGAAGAACATAGGTTGAAATCCAGCTTCTCCACTTACCAGTTATGTGCTGTGACTGGATACTAAACCTCTCAGTCTGTTACTTTATATGTAAATAAGGATGTTAATACCTATTATGCAGGTTTGTTATGAGGCTTTAAAGAAATATTTGAGCTTGTTATAAAGCCTGGCACATAATAGTAAATGGGAGTTCTTTTTATCCTTGTTCATACTCGGGCACCTTCCATACACATAGGAGAGAAAGTATCTCTAATTAACACCTTAATAAATGGGAGAAAAGAAACTATAACCCTTGTTGGTAGACATAAAAATAGATATATATAGATAAACATCAGAATATAATCTATCTAGACTTATAATCAAATTGTAGTTGCCCTCATCAGAGTTTTCAGTCTGACTTTGAGCCTTAGGAGAGTTTTCCTAAGGACTCTCAAAATACTTCTATGATCTGCTCTTCCTTTAATATTGTAAACTAGTGGTGATTTAATTTCACTCCTGATCTTTGAAAATATAAAAGCTAGAGAATGGATGGTATTTTGAAAAAACTAAAATTTAGGGGGAGATCAAATTGGAATCATCCTCTAAAAATATCAGTATCAAAACTGATTTTAACTTTTAGAAAATGTTTAATATGATTTATCAATTATAGTCTCTAAAGTGATTTGACTTTTTGCACCCAGGATAGTGGATATCTATCCTTAGGTAAACTTTTATTGATTGACTCCTTATACCTTCTAGTATACCTGAATCTAAACATTAAGCAGATAAAATTAAATCTAACTAGTTAGAAATTAATCTTTTATATTAATTTCAGTGGCCTATATTTGTCATTGATTATTTTAAGTCAAAAGAGTCAGAATTCTCTGTTCTTTAGAAGTAAATTCTAAAGGCATGTTGAAATGTCTGTATAAATGCTTTATGAGTATTACATAAGGACATTTAGTAGTTCTCAACCCTCGCGGTGTGCTACAGAACTTTAAAATAATATGTGTTTACTACTAATATCCAAACAGAGACTCATTGAATTTAATAGTACTCCAACACAGACCCAATAAATTAAAACCTTCAGAATCAGGCCTTTGCATGTGTTTTTATTTTTTTTGTATTTTTACATATTGTAATAGCTTTTTATTTGGAAATAGTTTGACTCACAAGTTTTAAAACTAGAACAGAGAATCCCCATGTGCCGCCCCCCAATCCAGCTTCTCTTATTGATACATAACAATAGGACATTGTCAAAAACAGGAAATTGGTATTGAACCAATGCTATTAACTCAGGTACAGACCTTATATGCACCTTTTTTTTCTTGGTCTATAGTTTCGTGAAATTCATGTAACTGTCACCACAACCAGGACATAGAACTGTTCCATCACCCCAGAGAAACTGCCTTGTGTTACCGCTTAACACACCTAATCCAAATACCTGGCAACCGCTCATCTGTTCTCCCTATAATTTCATCCCATTGAGAATGTTCTACAAATGGAATCATACGCTATGTAATTCTTTGAAATTGGCTTTTTTCCCCCGACTCAGCATAATGCCCTTGAGATCCATCCAAATTCTTTGTATTAATAGTTTGTTTCTTTTTTAAAAAGCTATGCAGGGATCCTGTTGTACCATCAGGGTTGAGAACAACTAATATAAAGTATGGGATTTAAGCATAAAAAAGAGTAATAGCAGCCCACACTTGCATCACATTTTTCTGAAATTCAGTGCATTGATGGTCCATGCTTAGTCACGTTTCTTCCTAGACCTTTCATAATGATATCTACAGAACCCTGAGCCTGTGCAGTGTATGTCTGTCTCTACTGTAGTATTCACTGCCCTTTGTTTTTTACACTCACTAATAATCTAGTAGCAAAGACTCTTAAATCCATGCCACCAAACATGTGTTTTCAGTTGCAGGTGCCAGAAACACAACTCAGACTAGAGCATCCCAGGGGGGATGTGGCACCCGGGCTTTCAGTCCGTCCATTCTTGCTCTGTTAGTGAGTTGGCCTAATTGTTTACTACTGCAGCCAGGCCTTATTCCAGCAGCTGGGAAAGGAGTACACGTGCTCCCAAATATCTCGAAACCTCTGTTAACTTCAGCTTAGAAACCTCAGAGCAAAAAAAGCTGTGTTCTCCTTACCTCCTTATATAAATAAGATCCTAGAGAAGACCCTGTTTGGCCAGGCTTGAGCACGTGCCTAAACCTGGGTCAATTATCGTGGCCTGTAGGATCCGGGATAATACGTAATTGCCAAGCAGATAGGTAGGCTGCTGCAATTGGCCGCCCTACCAGAACAATCTGAAGTGAAAGGAAGTTTTTGAGAGAAATGGGTCCTGTTACCAGAAGGAGAAAAGAGTTGTTGGGCAGACAAACATGTCCACAATATCTCATCTGTGCTTACCGCCAAGCTAGGCACCACGAGAAATACACTGCAGTATAAGACGTGCTTTGTAATTTTAGGAAGCTGATCGTCAAGACCTCATCACACGAGGAGTTAATAATGCAACAAATTTTAGATGTGAGCAATGAATGGAATAAAGAATAAGTCCTATAAGAGTTTGGATTGGAGAGAAAGATCACTGTGTGTGATTTCAGCCCTCAAGGGGCTTGTCATCCCCGTGCGGGTCATGGGCCACCTCTGACAATGCACTCTGGTAGGAGAAGATGGAGAAAACCCTGTGCCCAGCTCAGTGAGCTCAGGGCTTGGCTCACATCTAACCCTGTGTGGGGACAGAGCCCCAAAAAGCAGTTTCCAGGCTCTCGGCCTCACATAGAAAGGTGCTGGCTCAGGTAGTAAATGGCCATCGACTGTGATCAAATGGCCAGCAGCTCTGGCTAGTTGGCCATCAGCTGTAACCAGTGAGCCATTAGCCATGAATATAACTGCCGTGGCTACGCTAGCAGAAAAAGGGGGAGCTAGCAAGAAGATGGTGGCTGAGCCTGCAAGCGGCGCAGTGAGGGTTGAGAATTGTGTGGCTCCTGTTTCCTGTGTCTCCAACCCAGCCGCCAGTGAGAGTATAGTGGTGTGACTCCCCTACCTATGGCTCCGTGGGTGTTCCTTTTTGGCCTCACCATATCCTGCGTTCTTATGTGGGGAGCGGGAGCGGAGACCCCACAGACACTGCAGGACGCCCTGCACGACACCCTGTTCCTAGCTATCTGGTATTATGGGGTCCCTTACCCGCTTTAGGCTTTTATTTTCTTGTTGGAGTAAGGAGGGTATTATTATGGGAATATCATTATTTGGAAATTAAATTAGATCACTGACAGAGAAGTACTAAACTACTGTCCTTAATACATTCCACAACGAAGCAGCTAAGCCCATGAAGACCTACACACTAAAGAGAGGCACGTAACGTATTAGAGAAGGCATTCTGCTACCACTTTGTGGGTGGAGATAATACTAGCACCCAGATAGGAGCAGTGAGAGCGGAGCTGAATAATGTGCCAGTATCTTGAGTATTCCCTCACCATTCTACTTCGGAAGGACAAAATGTGCTCCTTTCTGCCACTTCCCTTCCCCCGGGGCCCACCATGTGGACTGGCTGTGACGAAGGGAACTGACTCCATCCAGGCCTAACAGCGCTGTGTGTTCCCTCCTAATCAGTTAGGAAGAAACTTACCCCTTTCATTGGTATCTTTAAAGAGAAGATTGATGTCTCCTAACTAACTCATAGTGAACAGGGAAGCCAAGAAACAGTCTGTGGATACTTGTTATTGTTTCTCTTTAAATATACAGATATTGGGGCAGATCTTCTGAATAAAGAAGAGCAATTTCAAGAGGCTGTACTCAAGGAACGTATTGCAAAAGCAGAAGCTAACGTGTGGGCTCAGGTAAAAGAATTTGGAAATCAGTCTAAATGCGTCTTTACAGTTCTTTTCACTTTTTGGATGTATTCGAAACAATATAGTCAGGCAGAACTGACTTTGAATACTGGCTACCTCTGGACCTTGGGCAAGTTCTTCAGCTCTGTAGTCTTGGCTTCTTCTAATGTAAAAGAGGAACAATAATACCCACTCTGTAAGATGATCAAGGGAGTTCAATGAAATAGTGTGTGTGGCACACAGTAGGTACTTAGTCAGAGGCAGACATCATCAGGAGCTTCCTTCTAAATTGCCCCTGTGTGTGGATGACTCCTGTTCTCTTTATTCTTGTTGGAACTTGAAAAAAAAAGACATCTTTGTTGATAATGATTTATTATTGCTTAACATCTATTATGTAGATATTAGATATATACATATATCTATATATAACACCCCTTAGTGCCTGTTTTTTCCAAATATTTCATTACGGCTGCTCTCCTTTTTACCCGTCTCCATGCTCCTCTTCTTTCTAAAGTCCTTGATACCTGTCCTAATGACTGGGGGTCACAGGGGCCATTAGAATGTGTTGGGCTCACAGTCAGATCCCAGACACTTAACTGAAGCAAAATCTCAGTCCTCCAGCCCCCACTTCTTCTAGTCATCGGTAGAATGACATAAATGACTTCCTAAAGAGAATTAATTCTCCTTGAGATCAAGACAAGCCGCAGTGCTTAGAATGTTATTTCTCCATTTCTTTATAAAAATAGACGTCATAACAAAGAATGTTGGAATTGTCCAGTATTAGTGCCAGCAAAAGCTTGGTGTGAAAGTACTTTGAAAGTCCAAAATGCTCCAGTGCCACGGGTAATATATATATATATATAAATCTTAGTAGTCATCTATCTTTATCAATAATAATAAAATTCAGATCAATTGTGAATCATTAATTGTACTCCCTAATACAAGGGAATACTTTAGAGAGTAACCTACAATTTGAATATAAATAATCTAATATTCTGGGCATTCTCGTCAAAATAATAAACTGTTTCTGAAGACCTGATGAGGGGCTAGGAATGGGGAGCCCGGGGGTGATCCTCAGCCTCCCTTCTCCGTAATTTCTAGCTTTGTGCATCTTTCCACTTCTCTGTATTTCCACACTTTCTGTTATGGGCACACATTACTTTGATAGTCAATCAAGCAAGAAATAAAGTGACAAAGAAAAAGACAGCCTGACATTCTGCAGTAAAGCTCTCTTGAGCATTTCCTGAAACAGCGGTGTTAGCCACGGGTTGGGGTGTGTTAGGACCTCTGGCTGAGACCACCGATTTGCTCAGGGAGGTTTGATGGAGCAAGTAGTGAGAAGTCCTGTAGTGTTTGCTGACTTTCAGTAAACATGAAAACCTGATACATTAATAAATAAATGGACTAAATGGACTCTTTCTTTCAAAGGCTGATGAACGCCAAAAACAAGCTGTGGAGAGAGCACTTGAAGAAGTAAATGACATACACAAAATTAAAATTCAGATCCTGGAAGAGGAACATCAGAAACATTTACAGGTTTTTATAGCGGCTTGTGTATTGCTCTTTTTTAAAGTTCTTAGTAAAAAGCTCCAGGGAATAAGAAGAAAAACAGCAACATGTAAAATCTAGATGGGTGTGTCTGGAGTTTGCTTGGGAGGCTCAGGGTTGTCGCAGAGGATTGGCTGAACACTACGGCAGCAGTGATGGCAGCAGTGATGAATGGGCGCAGGAGAATCCCATGGCCTCTGACGCAATGAACGCAGGCCTTCATTAGGCGTCAAGGCCCAAAGCAGCCACCCCTGCCTGCCTGACCTACCACATCTCTTGCCACTTGCTCTCTTTCCTCCTCTGACTGCCCTTTGGCTTCTCAAACCTGAATGTACCATGTACCTTCCCACCTCAGTGTCTGCCAGAATGTTCTTCCTGCACTTCATCAGAGTTAGCTCATCCATTATTACTGTAGAGAAGCGTTACCTGACCAGCTCTGCTCTGCCACCCATACACTGTCCTTGACACCCTGTCCTCTTTTACAGAGGTCACCACCCATCACTGTTGGAATTAAATAGACGGTCACTTGTTGGGTATATGAGCCCCACATGACGGCAGCCTCCATAAGGGCGTGCCTGTCTCGTTCCCACTCTAGCCCCACTGCCCAGCACACGGCCCTGACTTAGTAAGTTCTCCAGTAGGGCTTAAACCAGGGAAGTGGGCTGGGCTGTTCTCTTTCTTCTCCTGGGCCCTCTGACTGCATCCTTTTCCCTAAATTTGCATTTACTGCAGTGCCAAGAGGGTCCCCGGAGCCATTCTCCAGTATTTCCTGTAAGACCAGGGGTTATACAGTGAGGGAGGATCTCTTTCTAACCTGTAACTTGTTTAAGCACAGGACTCGAGGTAATTAGCAAATATTCCAAGCAGAGGCCCAGGGACTCAGGATTTAGTTCCATGCCTCAGCTACAAAGTCCACTCAAGGGAAAACGATGCAGAGCTATTTGTCCATGTGGTCACGGGAGGGACAGGACAGGAGGCAGTATAGATGTGGTGATTCATGGGAAGAGGCTGGAGGGAGGTGGCAGAGGTTGGCCCCAGGTTTAATAAGAACATAACTAACAAACAATATGGGACAATGGGCCCGTTTATTTGTTGTTTCGACCATATATCAGCTTCGTACTAGATGAGAATATATGGACTGCCTTGTGCTCAGAACATTTGCTGGCAGGAGAGGGAGTTCCGCTCCATAGTTCCTAAAGGATACTGGGACCCTCCCCACTCGGTTCCAGGGACCAGAGTCCCTGAGATGATGGCTGCGGTGGCCCACAGCCCATCCTCCATTTCAGTCCAAAGCATAACGAGCATTTATAGCATGTGTAGGCAGGCCTGCTGTTCAGCTGGCATGTGCCAGTATGGCCATAGTAGTTCTTAAAGTATTGAGATACTCCTCTATCAGTTGATAACCACTCCCCAAGCTCCCTAATACCTTGGTCACCCTGGTTGTTCCCCATTAGGCCCCTGGACTCCTCCCCAATCCAGCAATTTAAAGGGGCAACACTTTAAATTGTTAGAGGGTTCTAGGACCCTGCCTCAATGTTGCAGCCAGATACACGTTTTGAAGGTCACTCCTGGCATTAGGTTGTGAAGATGCCAAGATCACTCAGATGTGATGCCTGTTTCGAGGAGCTCATCTAGTCTTTCTTTAATTTGATTGTATCCCACAGAGCCTTTGGGTAGAGCTGATGCACTGAACACTAAAACAGAAGTCCTAAGAAAATTTAAAAGGAAAAGTTAGAGAGAGGTTGACCTTTCTAAAATATTTGTCTAAGATTGGGGAATTTACATTTATACTGCTGTCTCAGGGACATTTTAAATATAATGGAGTGATTTGTCTAAGATGGATGCAAGGGATTATTTCAACCACCGTAGACATCAGTGCTGCTTCTCAGGGGGATCCATGACCCACCCTGCCTTAGATTCTACTCACCTGGGAGCCTAACATGCAGATTCAACTATTTTCTCTTTCTGCATATCTCCTTCCAAAATTGTGTAAGTATTTATGCTATATTGTGTGCATGTCTCTGGTTTCACTTAGCATCATATAAATGGAAGTTTTCTATATACCCACAATTTTTTTTTAAACAATCAGTGTTCTAAGTACACATTCAGTGTTCACAAGTACTCATTTCATTAGTTCAGTGAACTATGATTTGCATAACCGCTTAGCGTGCCTTTTTAAATAAAGCTGTATCATCTAAACCTCGTTTTACTGTTGCTTAAGGAAATGGCAGCTAAAACCAAGCTTGAGGTTCATCAAAGCATGGAAGATGAACTGAAGAGAGAAAACTTGGCTGCAGAACAACGCATGGTCCACAGAATCCAAAGGATCATGATAGAGTGCCACAAGGAGAAGATCCAGGCTGTGGAAAAAGCCAGGGCTGAAGAGAGACGCATAGCCCAGGAAGCAATCCAGGCTCAGAAAAGGTATTCCAGAGAACACATTTTCAAATCAGTATCTTCCTCTGTCAAAATCAACTTGGAGAAAGGGATAAGGTTGAGGCACATAGATGGATATTTCCCAGTTTTTGTGCTTTTACATTTCTGTTGTAGAATATATCAAACATAGAGAACAATATATAATATATTGTAGTGTGTGTGTATGGTTTAAAGAAAAATAATAACATGAGTACTCAAGAACCTACCACACATCTAAAGGGATTGAAACTCTCATGTATTCTTCCTCAATCACATTTCCTTCCTCTCCTCCCTCTCAAGAGATAATTACTATCCTGTGTATTGTTTTTCATTCTGTATCTCCTGTTTTAAGAGGCTAAAGAGAGGAATCAAGAAATATTTTTCCACAACACATAAAAGTCAATATTCACATTCTTTAGCTTATATCATATACCACTGTGAATGTGTTACTTTTTGGTCTTTTTCTTATCACACAAGTAAGACATGCTGTAAATGGAATTGACATTATGAAAATATACAGAGCAAAAGTTGCTAAGTACTGACCCACTGCTTTCCTACCCCCTTCCTGTGTCTCAGAGACAATCATTTTAAATAATGGGGTCTGTATCCTGTGCCCTTTTGATATATTTGTAGCCTTATATATGTGCACAATCACAAATAATTGTTACATAAACCATATCTATATATGATATCAAAGTACCCATTTTTGTGTATGTAATGAACACTTGATGGAATTGGTTAATTTTAACAAGACAGCATTCAGAAGCTCTAGTGATTATCAGGACCCGGAGAAAACCACAGTTTCCACATGTTAAGTGAGCTGCCCAAGACTATTTAACTGTAGCAGCAGAACAAGACTAAAACCTCTATATTTGATCTCTTAGTCTAGGAGTTATCTCTTTTGCTTAGCTCCTTGACTTAACAAACAAATCTATTTGTATATAATTATCAGGTAAAATCTTTCTCATTAGAACTGTTTAGAATAGGGCCAAAGGTAAAATCCTTTGGCCCTAAAGAGTTGTCAGATTCTTATTTTGCAGATAAATAAGAATGAGGGCTGTAGCTGTGGTGATTGCAGTGGTACTTCCCTTCTTGCATAGGTGATAAATCATGTTGAGATAGAAGAGGAAGGTGAAAGAGGATTTCCCTGTAAGTTAGAGAAGGTGGTAACTCTGAAATGAGTGTGATCCAATGCAGTGGAATGTGGTGTCCTTTTCTCCCTGCCCCTCTCCACCCTCCTCCAGGAGTTCTGCCTGCCCTGTAGGAGCCTCTGGGTCCCACTGCTCACACACCTGCAGCTTCTGCTCCTTTCCTCACTCCATTGCTTTTGCTCCTCTTCCAGCCCTTTCTCTGTGAGGTTTGAATGAATGATTTTCAATGGCCACCTTTTCAATGGCCATCAGTTGACTGGAATTAGGGAACTGCCATGCCTGTTGTTTAACTATATCCAACTAGAATGTCTATTTTGCTCACTGATGTGTTCCAAATGCCTGGAAGAGAGCCTGGCACCTGATAGGCATTCTTTAAATACTTATTAAGCAACGATTCAAGGTTGTTCCAATCAGCTGAGCCCACTCTGCTGCACCCCAGATCTTACTTCTGAACGTTGCTAGATCCCAATGTTCTTTAGCGCATTTGCAGAAAATAATATATAGAGCAGGACCACTGTTTAGAATTCCACTGTAGACCTTTTATTTGGCTGTAAACTTTCTCTCAAGACTTAAGGATTCAGAACTCTTACATATTATGACAAACTTGTTAAATGTGCAGAAAACTTTTTTGTGGATTGACGCGATTAGATTCTAAACAGATTATCTAGGAGACACTGTACTCTTTCAGAAGTAAAAAGAAAAAAAGAAAGAAAAATCTTTGCTTGGAAAAGTTCTAAGTGTTTTCTGGCCCAAGGCAAAGGCATGATTGAAGTGTCTGCTCAGGAATCTTTATGGTCCTGATTAATTCCTAGTGACAGCTGCCTTTATTCAATACCAGCACATGCAAGGCCTTTTGTATGTGTCTCACTGATTCCTCATATCCCTTCTGGGGGCGTTCTATCATCCTCCATATCCTCAGGTGAAGACCCTGAGTCTTAGAGACCAAGCAACCTACCAAAGGTCATGTGGAGAGGAGGTGACAGGGTCCCGTGTGAATCCTGGTCCCTATGAGGCCAAAGCTTGTGACCGTCCATTACGCTATCCCGCTCACTTAGCCAGAGCTTGTAAAGTGCCTTCAGTGGATGTGGTCCTGAGCCCTGGCACAAAGAAATAAGGGTGTTTCCTCAACATTAAGCATGGCTGCCCCATATAAGCAGGGCTAGATGGACTGGTATGAAGAACACATAGGTGCTGGAAGTGTTCAAGGTCCTGGAAAGATCAAGCAAAGAGAGAGTGTGAGCTGTGGGGTGAGGTAGGTTTCTTAGAGGGAGTCAGTCTTGGGTTGGGCCTTAGAAAGGAGGCGGTCCCATTTGTGAAAGGCTGAAAAGAGTGAGAACAGAATAAGCAAACACACAGAGGGGGAAGGTGGGTGGTATAATTAGGCAGAGCCAAGGGAAGGTTGCGAATATTAATAACCCTGAGATACAAATGTGCTGCCGATGGTTGGCCTCTGGAGGTGCCCCCCACCAACCTGTATAATGCCTGCAGCCCCAGCTTGGGGGTGTCACTGATTCTCCTGCCAGACCAGGAGGCAATAGGTTACCCGTGTCTCAGGTAGAAAATCAGAATGTGTTTTCCTTATAAACACACGGTTGTAACTGATTAAAATAGTACTAACAGTCCTTTAGTTCAAATGAAAATGGATTAATAGCTGACTGTGGGCTCAACAGCCAGACGGTCTATTTTCCGTGTTGCTCTAAACACTTAATGTACAAATGAATTTTGGAAACAAATCCCTTCATAATTTAGGAACCGCCTATGGATAAATGAAGTGTAGGTTCTTACTGTCTTAAGATCCAGGATTGTAACTGATGGACATAGAAAGGAGGTTGAAAAGGGTGCTCTTAGCATACATGAGAAAAATGAAAAGTTCATTTAATAGGTAGAAGGGAAGGAACAGCCATTGATATTTTTCTTTAAGCCTGTGAGCAGTATATCTTACACATTTCAACAGCCTCCCTAAAATAGTGAGAAAGAGAGCTAAGAGAGGCCCTAATGGGAGCAAAGGACAAAGCAATTCTAGTATAGTTTTTCCATGCTTTGTTGCCCCACCCCCCAGAGCTTAGTGAGGTTGGATTTATATATATTGGATATTTTTGTTTAGTAATCTATTTTTATTCTCTGACAATCCATTTTATAAAATATCAGACTGAACCCTATAGATGTATATACAGACTAAAATTATTTTGAAAATAGTTCAATTTATGTCCAGCCCTGCTCTTAAATATGGTATGTATTTCAAAATTCCAAGATTATAGCCTCAGAGAGTTAGAGATGGCAGACGTCCCTCACCACTTACAGAAAGAAACATAGACATTTATTTCATGCATTGCAGGCCATTGAGTTGAACCTGCCATCCCCTCTGCTGGATGCCTGCCAGGGGTGGGGGGCCTCCTGAGGGCTTCTGTGACAGGAATTTTATGGCTGGTTGAGGTAGTTGGTTCAAACACTAAACACCTTTACCTGTCATATGCTTCCTAATGTGGACCTGGAATATGCTGGTTCCCACCCCCATGTCCACCCTTGGCTTCCTGCTCTGCCTCTCTTCTATGCACAGTGATCCTTCAAATATCTGAGGAGAGAGATACTGTCCAAGCTTTAGTTTGGAGAAAGGAAGGAAAAACCAGAGAGCACTGGTGAACCAGTTGCTTCAGTCCTTACTCATATGATGTGCTTTGTAGACCCACTTTTGGAGAAAAGAAATGTGGGTAATTTGTATAATCAAGAAATACTTTTGATGTACCACAAGAATTAAGTACTTTCTTATGGTGAATATTTTGCTTATGGTAAGAATCCATTTTAAGCATGGATTCTTTTAGGCTTTTATAATGGACTAGTTTAGCTGCTTTAAAATTTGGTGCTATTTGGCACAAAAAAAAATGTATTGGGGAGAAGTACATCTATATCACTCATTTATTCATTCACACATCTGGTTGCCTGTTTTATACACATTGGGCACCATGCCAGGCAGGGGAGACACTGAGATGAAGGGGCACTCCAGGCCATCTGCCACCACACTCTTCATTCTCTGCCCACCACCCTCCTGGCTTCAATTCCACAACTCTAAAGAAATCATCAGAATAAAGGTCAGAGATGCCCTGACCTTAAACCCAAAGAAGTGAATCCCAAAGGGTCAAAAAATTCAGGCTTTAAGATAGGCTGGAAAGGACATTTCCAAAAAAATACCAGATCCTTTTAGCAAGAACAGATTTTGGTAGTAAAGAATTTAAAGGGGCTATGTGATATAGGGTGCGAGCTGGAGTCATCTAAGATGCACTTTATTTGAGCAGTTTTACTGCGACCACCTCTGCTGGAGTCTTCTAGTTGGCCCCATAGGTGAACACCTCCGCTGTGTGGGCCACGAGACAGCCAGGCCAACCTGGCAGCAAGCTCACGCCTGCTGTGACAGAGCCTCGGTTCTGGAGAAGGAACTCCACTTCCTCCTTGGGGATTTGGGGCTGGCTCAAGGAAGCGTCCTTCCAGTTCCTTCTATCTAAGCCCCAGGGGCCCTGGGCATCCCCTCCACCATCTTATCACCACCCTGAAGATTTTATAAAACAACAGACTAAATCCTAAGGATGTGTGTAGATAGATGCTCACGCCCAACTCTGTCCATGACAGCACTTCTGCTAATGCCTCCTCCATTCTCCTGTGAGCCGAGCTGAGAATCGGGAGGTTGGTTTTGATTTCTCTTCTTTCTGCCTCCGCTATCTCCTAGCAGTCACAAGTTCTGGCACTATGACTTTGTAATATTTGTTAGATTTATCCCTTTCTCTCACTCTTCCTATTTCTTTCTCTTTCATTGTTATTTCAGACCCTAATCATTGCACACCCAGGATATTACAAAATAATATAAATTGGTCTCTCTGCTTTACCCCACTAAGATTCAGTTTACCCAATATCACCAGAATAACAATTCTAAAACATTATTTTTGTTGTTATTACCCTCCTGATGAAAAATTTGTAGTGGCCTCTTTCAGGATTGAAGCAGGTAATGGTTAAGGGTAAGAACTGTCCCACTCTCTCAATTGTGCGACACTGAACAATAACTAAATCTCTCTAAGCTTCAATCTCTTCACCTGTTACATGGGAATAATAAGGGGTAATAAATAAAAATTGTACCTGCTTCAATGGGCTATTGTTAAAATTAAATGAGATGTAATGCATGTAAAATGCTTAGCACAGTCCCTGGGACACAATAAATGTTACTCCTTGTTGTTAATAATGGGTCTAGTCTCATTGGTGGAAAAAGGAAGGAGAGAAATAGCAGAGCAGCTAGAGAAGCTAAGGACAAATGGTGTTTACCTCAAGAATGGGGGGAAGTCTATCAGGTTTGAAAGTCAAGTTGAAAGAGTAGAGACAATGAGAGAGTCATATCTTGGAGGAATTTAGAAGAAAGGCCAGGTGGTAAGTCTGGAAAGACTATTAGACTGGGAGGCAAGGACGCAGGGGAGAGGGGAGGTTATTAACAACCATAAATATTTGAATCTAGCATTTTTTAAATTCTCAGATCTTTAAAGGTTCTGTCTATCTAGGTTAATCAGAGACATCCATCAGAAGTGTATCACACTAGCTAAGAGCTATTGTCCTGGACTCAGACTGCCTGGGTTGCAGTACTTATTTGGCCACTGTCACTAATTAAGTGAAACTGGTCAATTTACTTGACCTCTCGGAGCCTGTTTCCTGATCAGTAAAGTAAACATAATAATAGACCCACCTCGTAGGGTTGATTTGAAGAATCATTGAGTTAATATATATGCGGATACTCATGAACCTACCTGGCATATGGTGAGAATTCAACACAGTTGGGAGCTATAAATTATATGTAAGTACATACATTATAACCAGAGATGTGTGAACTCATTCAGCAGTGGTTCTCAAAGTGTGGTTCCAGGACCCCTGAGAGTCCCTGAGACTGTTTCAGGGGGTCATGAGTTCCAAGCTATTTTCTTAATACTACTAAGATGTTATTTGCCCTTTTTACTCTCATTATCGCAGGAGTATATAGTGTTTTCTAGGGTTTTATGATGTGTGACATCACAACAGAGTGAAACAATATGAAAATCCAGTTTTTTCCTATTAAGCCAGACAGTAAAGAGTTGTGCAAAAGATATAAAATTATGCCACTTTTCTTACCAAAAGTTGTTTCGATTTGGAAAATATATTTTTCATAAAAGTTGTTACATTAACATTTAATGGACTTACTGATACCTTATATGAATGTATAAACTATTTCTTCATCTTTCCCATACTGTGTTCATATTTTTCCGGCCAAGATGGACTCAGGTTCCTAAAGTCACTGTCAGACACTGGACTAGTGGCCTCTCTCTAGTCGACAGCAGGGACGTAGATGAGTGACCCTGATCTGAAAAATAGTTTTTGATTGTTAATGACTAATGCAATTGGAAAGCTCACATCTACCAGCCTGTCTCAGCCTGGTGGCTCATCTAAACAATACAATAAATTTTTGTAAATCTGGGGAAAGAGAAAATCTTTTTGGATCTAGTGACTAATCCATTTAACTTATAAACCCATATTATCTTTTGTAGCAAGGCCATGGAGGAACTTGTGAGTACTGGCATGACATTTATTAAGGACCAGAAGAAGAGTATGAGCCAAATAATAAAGAAAAAAGAACATGAAATGAACAGCTACTATCTCATGGCTGAGAGACAGAAGCAGGAAGCAGTTCAGGAAGTCCTTCAAAAAGCGGAGAAAACTCATCAGGTCACTCTGGGAAATGTGAGGGATACACTAGTCAACACTCAGGGGGAGCTGCTGTCCGTAGAGAAACAACTGGGAAATATGACAAATTGGAAAGATTTCCTGGAGGAAGAATTACAAGAAACGAGAGTGGCATTTCAAAAATATATCAACTATACATTTCCTAAGCTTTCGCCAGGACATGCAGATTTTATTCTGCCAGAAAGAAAGAAAGCACCTTCCCATCTCATTATTCAGGAGAACCGAAACAACTCTTGATCAGAAGAGTCTTCAGCTGAAATTTCACTACAAAATACGCTGTTTGAAAGACTAAATAAATTCACTCAAAAACCATTTATTGGTTATGTGCATGGTACTACTGGGCTGTGTGCTTTTTGATGGGAAACCAAAATATTCAAAAGCACATTCCAGGCTACAGTGAGTTCCAAGTCTAACTCAGGAGACATGGAATGAGAAGGATCAAAACTAATTAGGAGGGGAAAAAACTGATTAGGAGGGAAAAACGTTTCTTGGAAGAAGTTTCTGTGTCTGGCTTTATTCATGTTTACATCGGACCTATAACCATGTTAGTATTTGTTGTAGTTGAAAACAAGTAAAGGGACATGTTTTTAGATTGTTCCCATTGTGGAGAGGTGTGCTGACTGCCAGTATAGAGATAATTATTTGATGAACTGCAATAGCACTGTAAGAAGAAAAGCAATTTCCCTCAAATTCAATTTAAATTCTGGGAACCCATATAAAATAATTCAAACAGGACTCACTTATATTTGCCAGTTGTGAAAGAAAAATATGTCTTTTAGAGGACGGGTTCCCGGCCTCAGGGATGGGGAGTCCTCTTGTGTTTGTCCCCAAGCCCAGACATGCTTTGAACTCATCTCCTTTGCATCAAAATGCAGAAAACTGTTAAGTACCACAGTGGTCAGGACCAACATGTGTTATCATCCACTACATTAAAATGGAGGAAAACCCAAGCCAGAAAGACGTCTCCCAACATCTATCCACGCTAATGTTAACATCCTTAAATTATTCATCACCAGTCTATATTGGTGGCTTTAAAATTAACAACTTGGATAGCAGTTTCCAGTAAATTAAAAAGGGCTATTCTCAAGAAAGACTTAGGTGAATTTGTTTCCATTGACCAGTCTGGGATTTTTTAATGGGAAAAGCAGCAGTTTGTTTCCAGTTGCATAATGGACTACACTCTCCTCCATGTTTAGCTCTCCTCCATGTAGCGCAGGACGACTGCTGTCCATACAAACCGAGTGCCCAAGGGGCTTGGACATAATAACATTCATACTACTTTTATACTACTTTTTCTTGTCCATTCTTCTCACAACAATCTAAGAGAGAGGCAGGGTGGTTGTTATCCCATGTTTATAGATGATAAAATAAAAACGACTCTATACTAAGGTATTTACATGTGTAAAGCACTTGAAAAGCAGAATACTTAGTCCTCACAACTTTTGAAAGTAATTATTATTGCCCCCAATTTATAGGGAGAGAAACCAAGGCTCAGGGAGGTTTAATAACTTTTCCCCAGGGCACACAGCTGGTGACAGAGCCAGTGTTCAAAATACTAAAAGGCCCAGGCAGACAGATGCATGAGAGACCTAAGGTTTTTCGGAAATGAATACATAGTAGCAGCGGCCAACCGTGGGGAGTGCTAGCATGTGCCAGGAAGGTGTACACAAGTGGACTCATTCATTTTCACAGCCATCTGTGAAATTAAACAGGCATAGACCGGTTACTTTCTCAAAGTCATACAGCCCATAAGGGGCAGAGCCAGTTTCAAATCCAGAGAGTGAGTCTTCAGCCTATATACTTTGTCATTATTTTTTTCAGCCTGAACATGAAGGTCTTGGTGGCTGGTTTGTTGACTCTGCAAGTGATGAGGGCTGCAAGAATGTGCTCTGTCCTCTATGTCATGCACTGTTTTTGTCTCTTCTAGAAGTAAGAAGTTATACCTAGGATCATGGTGTCTGAGTTACTGGAGTCATCCATCAGACTAATCTGAGCACATACCACAGGGGAACAGAAGGAACTATCTTCTGAAGGGGTCACTTCCTGGCCATGGTTAAGCGTGTTTCCGGTGGCATCAGTGACACGCGTAGTAACATGAAAAGAAAGCAGGCAACTTATTTTGGGTTTGGAAAAAGGGAGCTAGCTTCTCAGTTTTCAGCCAGATTGGAAGAAATTACATGATCCATGTTTTCAGTATTTTCCTTGTTCATACTTCAGCCCGGGCTCCCACCTCCATCCCAACCAACAGTGATCGTCCTCAGGGTTTTGAAGGTAATTTGGATGCTTCTGAGAAGGGGAGAGTTAGAGCTCTTATTACTGTCCTGATCCTAGCTTGACCCTCGGGAAGACTTGCTGCCCACCAGAATACTCTCTCACACTCCCCCAAAGTGCTAATCACTCCTCATGTCGAAGGGGTGACTACAGTGGGCCCTATGAAGACAGATTGACCTGATCCCAGACCCCCATTTGCCACTCACTTTGTAGCCTGGAGTCAGCACTCGTCTTCTTTTGGTTCTACTGTTCTCACTCAGCTTTCTCTCTCCCAAGGCCAAACTGAAGAAACATCAGCTTTGTTCTTACCCAAATCCTTCACCTTGATCACTGCAACCCACATTCTTTCTAGCTTGAACGCCTCCCCGATAATATACCCTGAGAATTAAAGTGGATGCATAATTTGCTGTAAGGAGCAGAAAAAGCTAATAGACTAAAAATGAGACCTCATTAGTCTTTCCAGTATCCCATACTATGGGGCCTCAGCAGTATCTTTGGCCCTGATCAGGATGACCCCGATGGATAAAAATGAAACAGCAGAAAATACAGCAATGATCTTTTATTGAGCATCTGTGACATATCAGATACTGGACTGGGTTCCATACTAAACCTGGTCATATTGAAATCTCACAACAACCCTGTAAGTGACCTACAATTACCCTGATTTTGAAAATGAGGAAACACACAGAGAAATAAAATCACTTGCTGAAGATCACACATGTTTGAGAAGCCCATGCATTTTCTACAACTAGAGCCCATCAGCCTAATTTAGTCCCTCTATAAACGCTGAGTAGCTGTCAAGGATGCACTGCTTCCAAAATATATTGAAATTATAGCAGGGCAGTTCTGAGTTATTGTGAAGATTCCTCACTCTTCCAGTGGACATGGGCTGGGAGCCAAGAGTGAGGGGAACAGAACCAGATGACCTTCTCTGAAGGTGCCTGAAGAGCTCTGCCATTGCCAAGCCCAAGGATGAATTGAAGGAGGGGCATACCTTGTAGCTCTTTCCCACCATTCTAAAGAAAGACAGGGTCCCCCTCAGGGTTCTGGAGAACCTGAGTTGCCTGAAGCTCAAAGGCGAGAATTCCAAAGACAAGTGAAAATTCAAAAGTGAGGTATGTTTTTGAAATCTCAATGGGATCCTCACTCCATGGTTTTCTCTGGAAATTTGATTGAGACTAAATCAGGCTAATTTCAAAAAGAAAGATTCCCTGAGTGAACCAAATTTTAGCATAAAATTAGCATAGACTTGAAAATATTTAATTCTGGTCCCGTTTACTTTGAGTACAATATCGAGAGGCCATTATAGACCTTAGATACTAAACTCCATATATAAATTATTGTAATTGTAAGCATTTTGGAGATGTACTTTAAAGAGAGCTCAAAGAATGTGTTTTTCTTAGTTGTGTTAGATGCTACCTGTACCGTAGAAGTGCATGTAGTTCCCATGATTTCTGATAGATATTTAGAAAGCTATGTTAATTCCTGGAGGCCATCTGGGAAATTAATTTGAAGGCCCTAAGAGATTACTGCAGTTTAATTTTCTGGAAGTCATTCCACCAAGAAAGGAACCTTGTTTTTAAAGAAAATAAACCTGTGGGCTGGGAAATAGATGCATAATATCATTAATGGAGATCAAGAATGACCCTCACCCTGTGCCCCGCCCTACTTCCCACCCACCATCCTAGTGATAAAGCACAGGGTTAGGCTACTCAGCAATCCTTGGATCTTTGTTATACAGAAGTCACTCTGATGTTTTCTTTCTCTAACTTTGATTCCATTTGACCTATTTAAAGCTGTGCATTTTAGCTTTGGGGGTCTTATTTATGAGGTTTGACAATTACGTTCACAAACTCATCCTAGAAAAAGTGCTACACACCTCATTGCTGAATATCACTATGGTTACCTTCGAAGTACTCCCCTTGGGAAGCTATGCACTGATGCCAGGGCCTTGTCCACCCTTCAAAGCAATTTTGGAACTCTTTTTCTGGAATGGCCATCAGAGCTGTCATCGTATTACCCTTGATGTCCTGAATGTCATAAAAATGTCTTCCTTTCAGTATTTCCTTTATCTGTGTGTAAAGAAAGAAGTCACTGAGGGCCAGGTCAGGTGAGTAGGGAGGGTTTTTCAATACAGTTATTTGTTCACTGGCTAAAAACTCCCTCACAGACAGTGCCGTGTGAGCTGGTGCATTGTCGTGATGCCAGAGCCATGAATTGTTGGCGAAAAGTTCAGGTCGTTTTCATTTAACATTTTCACGCAGCCTTTTCAGAACTTCCAAATAGTAAACTGGATTAACTGTATGTCCAGTTGGTACAAATTCAAAATGAATAATCCTTGTGATATCAAAAAAGGTTAACAACGTCATCGTAACAAAGTTCATGAATTTAATTGTCAGACCTTGTACATCAGGAAGCAAACTAGTGTGTATCAAGTGTTGTGTTAGATGCTCAGGTTCTTGGTACATGAAATAGATGGTTGTCCTTACTCTTACAGAGTCAGCTAAGTGGATAGAAAGTCCATGTGTTATAATATTGTCGAGGGCAAGAGAAGTAGTAATAATGGGCTCACAGCTCCCATTTCTTAATTCACGTTACGCTGTATTGGCAAGTGTTAATATTTACCATCAGTTGCGTCCTAGCCCCACTGATATTACTGCTTAGTGCTAAGTCTTGTCCATGTTAGTGAAGGAATGGCTTGATTCATATTGTGTTTTCAGCAAAGGGGATTCTACAATCTCAAGGATAAATTTTCCTAGTCCTCACATGGTTTTATTCTTCTCAAGGTTGTCAGGTGGCCAAGAGTAGATAGTTGTTTTTCCTGTTGGTTCAGGCCAACAAACTCCTGCCTGACAAAATTCCACCTCTGGGTTCTTTGGAATACAAGGAGAATTCTAGCCTCTTTGGGAAAGGCCTCAGGAAGATATAAAGTACAATGCTACAACTGCAGTCGCCCATTCTAGGGAACTGAAGAGGGTCATGGTCATACTCTCTGGTTACACAGATACACTCGGTAGACTTTGGCCAGGGAGCCAAACAATAATGGAAGAGTTGTAAGAATAAACCCCAGTTTTATTGCTGAGGAATTTATGCGAGCTGCTCAGGGAGAATGCCACTCTCACAAGGGTTTGTTCAAGATATGTTAAATAAGACCTAAATTAATAGATATACTTTATGGATCAGAAGACTCAATATTGTTAAAATGTTCATTCTCCCCAAATCAATCTATAGATTCAACATATCCCAATCAAATTTTTATTATTTGAACAAATAGACAAGCTAATTCTAATGTTTTTATGGAAATTCAAAGGAACTGGAAAGCTAAAACAATTGAAAAAGAACAAAGTTGGACAATACCTTATTTCAATATTTACTAATCAATTAAAGTAATTGAGTGTATTGGGGTGCAGATAGACATATAGATCACAGAAGAGAATAAAGAGTCTCAACATTGACCCACATATGTAAGGCCAATTAATTTTTCACAAAGGTGCCAAAGTAATTCAATAAAAAAATATAGTCTTTATAGGAAGTCATGTTGGAAAAATACCAATGCAAAAAATGAACCATGATCTTCACTTCATACCGTATATAAAAGAACTAAAACTATGAGCACTTTAGAAAAAAATATAGAAAAATATAGATTTCTTCAACAGGATACCAAAAGCATGAATAATAACAGAAAATTTCATAAATTAAACTTCATCAAAATTTAAAAATGTTTCTCTCCAAAAGACACTATTACAAAAATGAAAAGGCACGCCACAAAGTAACAGAAAATATTTCAAAAAATATATCTGATTAAGGACATTAGTGCAGAATACACAAAGAACATTCACAGTTCAATAAGACAACGCTCTCTTCCAAAAAAAAAAATTTGAACCCTTCAACGAAGATATACAAATGGCAATTAAGTACATGAAAAGCTATTTAAAATTAGGAATGGGGAAATGCAAATGAAAACCGCAATGAGATCTCAACACACATGCACACACACACACACACACACACACAAGAATGCCTAAAATTTAAATACTGACAGTACCAAATGCTGATAAGGATCTAGAGTAACTAGAGCACACACACTGCTGGGGAAAATACAAAATGGATCACTCACTTAAAAAAGGTTTTTGGCAGTTTTTTATAAAGAAACCATCAACAAAACAAAGAGGCAACCAACCAAATGAGAGAAGATATTTGCAAACAACACCTCCGATAAGGGACTAATATCCAAAATATATAAAGAACTCATACAACTCAACAGCAAAAAAACAAACAATCCAGTTAAAATTGGGCAGAGGGCCTGAACAGACACTTCTCCCAAGAAGACATGCAAATGGGAAACAGATATATGAGAAAATGCTCAACTTCACTAGCTGTTAGGAAAATACAAATCAAAATCACAATGGGATACCACTTCATACCTGTTAGAAGGACTATTAACAAGAAAACTAACAACAAATCTTGGGAGAGGTTGGGGAGAAAAAGGAACCCTCATACATTGCTTCTGGGAATGTAAATTGGTGCAGCCACTATGGAAAACAGTACAGAGATTCCTCCAAAAATTAAGAATAGAATTACCGTATGACCCAGCAATCCCTCTGCTGGGTATCTGCCAAAAAAATCTGTAAACATTTATCCATAAAGATATACGTACCCCTGTGTTCTTTGCAACATTATTCACAGTGGTCAAGACATGGAACCAACCGAACTGTCCTTCCATAGATGATTATATAAAGCAGATGTGGTACATATATACAATGGAACATTACTCAGCCATAAGAAAAGATGAAATACTGCCATCTGTGAAAACATGGATGGATCTTGAAAATATCATGTGAAGCACAATAAGTCAGATGGAAAAAGTCATGAACCATATCATTTCACTCATATGTAGGATATAAAACTGAAAGCAACAAACAAACAAGACAAAAACTCATAGACACAGACAACAGTATAGTGGTTACCAGAGGGAAGGGGGGAGGGGACAGGTAGAAAAGGGCAAAGGGGGTCAAAAATATGGTGGCAGAAGGAGAGTTGACTTTCAGTGTGAACCACAATGCATTATACAGATGATATATTACAGAATTGTACACTTGATACCTATATAATTTTATTAACCAATGTCACCCCATAAATAAATTAAGATAAATATACACTTCTCATGTGACTATATGACCCAGAAGTCCTATTCCTACTATTTACTAAGGGAAATTAAAACACATATCATGCAAGGACTTGTATTCAAATGCTCATAGCAGCTTTATGTGTAATTGCTCCAAACTGAAAATAATGTCCATCAATTAGTGAATAGATAAACAAATTGTGGCATGCCCATGAAATGAAACATTATTCAACAACAAAAAGTAATACCTTACTGATACATGCAACGACATAATGAATCTCAAATACATCATGATACATTTAAAAATTCATCCTCAAAAGACTACTACTGTATGATTCAATTTATATGAAATTTTAGAAGAGGTAAAAGTCTCATGCCAGAAAGGAGATCAGTGGTTGCAATGAGCCAGGGAGCCCGGGGGTAAAAGGAGACATGGGGGGATGATGGAAATGTTCTATATTATAATTTTGATAATTATTACACTACTGAATACATTTTTTCAAGATGCATCTAATTGTGCACAAAATTAGTTAATTTAATTATGTATAAAGCTAATTTTTAAAAAATAATTCATAATTACTCCATGTAGGAAGAAACCCTACAGATGCTCCCATTCTAGCTTCTCACTTGCACATTGTAGCAGCGTAGTGGTCTGGGGTCTGGCTTCCTACTAGTTGTAAATCCTGGTCTACCTGCTGGTACCTGGCTGGCTTTAGCCAAATTGCTCATTAAGCCTCGGGTTTTTTCATCTACAAATGGAGATAATAATTGTACCTGGAACATGGGGTCTTGGCGAAGATTCGATAGAATGCTTAGATTAAGCATTCTGAGCTTAATTTACTTTCGCACCTGTACTCCAAATATTAGTTATTATTTTTTATGCCTACAAAGAGTGAGACCATAAGACATACATGGTTCTGCATTTCTCATGCAGATCCTACAGCCATTTATTCTAAAATCTAGAATGTACCAATTTCATATTTTATTTATTCAGTCTTTTTATGGGTTTATTTATATTTATATATGTGTGTGTGAATGAATTATGGTTTATCTACTGCTTGTAGATTTTTAAATATATTTAGTAAATCATGGGTAGAACTTGTTTTTTAATTTTAGCTTTTAAAAATTTAATCTTATGAAATGCCTGTTGACATTATGTAAAAATTCTTTTACTCAGTTTCCTTTTTCTCCTGTACCCTGTGGAGTATGTTTATTGACTACAGATGTTAAGCACGTCACTAAGCAATGGAAAGCTGCAAGATGGACTAAGTATTTCACCTGAGTGGTTGCGTAGAAACCAGTTGTGTGCGTGAATCTTTAACTCAAATGGAAAGTTTGCTACAAATTGGAAGGGCAGAATCGCAACATATAGTTTGAATTGGAATGATGGCAAGATTGTTTCAGGATTATAAAACTTCTGTCTAAAAGAAGTTAATAAAAGTTGTATTATGGTAAGTCTCTTATAATGATGATTTTGAACAAACCACTTTAAATTATGCCGTAGCATGAACTGATAAGAAACAAGATGAATAGAGTGACATCCGGATTGCTGAGGCTCAGAGCCCAGAACAAAAGCCCAGGCAATCATGGAGAAGAAGAAACTATGCTTGCCCATGCAACCAGAAGTCCAGAAAGAATTAGCTCAGAGACAAAATAGGAAAAGGCTGTTTTTCAGTGATTTCAGTATGCTACAGGCAGTAGCTAAGATTGGAGCTGGAGACTACGAATGTAATAGGAACCCACAGAAATACTCCATGGTTACTGTGGTGGTGGTTGTTGGTCTTGGTCTTGGCATTATTAGCAAGGTAATGGGCAAGCTGATTCTAAATTCCAAGTGGAAAAATAAGCAGCAGGAATATTTAGGGAAATTCTGCCAATCGGTGCAGTAATGGGCACTAGCCTTTTTTCACTATATGCCTTTAGAAACTGAAACAGGAGTTCTGGGGCATAAACAATAGCACAGAATAGAATTTCAGAATAAAATGTAAAGATACAGGGAAAGCTTAGGGATGCTTTCCCAAACTGTGAAATATTCCATTTTGAATCTCCTTAATGTCTCTTATTAATTTAGCATATGGCAAAGAAGGCAGTTTGAAGTAGTGAAAAAAGGATGACTTATTCAGTTAATAGTTTGGGGTAAGTGGGTAGTCATGGAGGACAGAAATCATTGAACCCTGTCTCACAGTACTTCAAAATATACTCCAGGTGGATTAAAGATTTAAAAATAAAAATGAAACTGCAAAAGTATTAGAAGTCATTGGAAAATGTTTAAATAAATCAGATTGAGGAAGGCCTTTTATGTGTGACACAAAACCCAGAAGAAAAAGTATTAATAAAAATGATGAATTCAACTTCATAAAAAAATATCTTTTATTCTGCTAGGCCAGAAATCATAAGCAAGGCCAAAAGACAAACCACAAACCGGAGAAAAACACTTGCATTTCCTATCAAACAAAGGGCTAATTTCTCTACTATAAAAAGAACTTCTAGGAATCAGTCCTATATAAAAATAGATAAAAAATATAAGTAGGAAAAGAATCAAACATCATTTAAAGTTATGAAAAATGTTCCAATCATTCAAAATAAGAGGCATGAAAATTAAAATTACATTGAGAATTCTTTTGTACCTATCAGACTAGCAAAGATAATAAAATTATAAAACATAATAAAATTATATTATAAAAACAAATGACTAGAAACAATCTAAATAGAACTGATTATATAAATTATGATACATCTTTCCAATGATGTAATTCCAATGAAATAAACTTCTATAAAAAATGAGGGGAAAAATGTATGTGCTGATAAAATAGTTTCACGCTTTCCAAGATACATCTGTTGAATGAATTAATATACTGCTAAGTGAAAAGTCAAGGTGAAAATAATATGCATAGTACAACCTATTTATTCATTCACATAGTCATAAAACGCCACTTCCTGCCTCCAAACCCTACAATGGTTCCCTGTTCCCTCAGAATCAAAGTCCCTCTTTACAAGGCCTTTCATTGATCCCATTGTCTTCCTTACCTCTTCCTGCTAGCCTTTCCAGCACACTCTTTGCAGCCTCTCTGAAGTTCCCAGCACTCAGCAGACGTGTCCCTCGCCCGGAACTCTCTTCTCTCAGCTACTTTTGGCTTCAAGTCTTTGTTGAAATCTCACCTTAAAAGGCCCAACCTGTGTCTAGAGTAATGGCGGACACAGCAGATGCTAAAAGATATTTGCTGACTATGTGACTGGGTGACAGCAGAGAAGGTGGTGGGTGGTAATCAGGTTCTAGAAACATCTTCAAAGTACTCAACAGGCATTCCTGACAGACTGGACATGGAGTGTGGAAGAGAGGAGTCAAGGATGCGTGAGCAACCTGGAGAATGGGTTGCTGTGGACTGAGGGGGAGGCTGCTGGTGGAGCCTGTGGGAATGGGAAGGTCAGGGATTCTTTGAACATGTTGAATTTGAAACATGTATTAGACATGCAAATGGCTGTCTAACCAATGTCGTCTGTAGCTGGTATTTAGAGCCATGAGTATAAATATGTTACTATTTATATAAACAAAGAGAATATATATATACGTAATATGTATAAAGTACCTTTTTCCAGACATACACAAAAACTAGTCATTTTTAGTTGCCTCTTTTGAAGTGAACTGAACTGCTGGGGATCAAGTGTTGAGCATTAGTTTTCATTGTATATCAGTTTAAATCTTTTAATTTTGAACCACATGAACATATTACATTTTTAAATTAATACGTTTTAAAAATAATTTTAAAAACCCTGCAAGCCACATTGTAAAATTGCTACATAACTGTGCCTGAAAGGTTTTTTTTTATTGCTAAAATTTTTCTAAATGCTAAGAAAAAGATAAATTATTATAGTCTCACTGATTCCAAAGACATTAGTTGAAACTCAACCTTATATAGGATACTGAAAACTTTTAAAAATTAACAAGATGTGATATCTTCTTCAACACAATAATGTGTTAAATTTGAGTGTAAATCTAACTCTGTCTTCTGGACCTAATTAGTAGCAAAAGTTACATAATCCTTATTAGGATTAGCAGGCAGCTGATTTTATACAGCACAGCTGCTGGGAGTTTTGAGCACAACAGGGTCTGTGGGTAGGTATCGTATGACTATGACCCTCAGAAAAGAGTCAAAGTTGTTTCAGGAATCCAAACTCAATTAAATAGCTAAAGATGAAAGTTATTTATGTGTACAAAGGAAAAACAGTACTTGATTTACCTCTTAATTATTGCTCAACACTTTCTGGGTTTTGTGTGTTGTTTTGTTTTGTTTTTTAATATAGAAAAGTACAGAGAATAAAATAAGAAACACCTATACGCCCACTACCCAGAATTAACACATGTCAGCATTTGGTCATTGTCTTAATCAGCTCAAGGTGCTATAACAAATTGCCACGGACCGGGTGTTTTAAACAACAAACATTGCTTTCTCACGGTTCTGGAGGCTGGGAAGTCCAAGATCAAGGGACCAGCTGATTCAATGACTGGTGAGAGCCTGCTTCCTGGCTTGTACATAGCTAGTAGCCGTCTTATTGGATCATCACGTGGTGGAGAGCAGAGAGAATCAACAAATCTCACGTTTCTTTTTAGAAGAGCACTAATCCCATTCATGAGGCTCCATCCTTATGACCTAATTACATCCCAAAGACCCCACCTCCTAAGACTATCACATTGGGGATTAGGATTTAAACATATGAATTTGGGGGGAGATGCATTTAGTCCATAGCATTGTCAAGTTTGATTTATATATTTCAATAACATAAAACATTACTGATAAAATTGGGTCTTCTTCATTCTCCTTTCAGTCCCATTCCCTTTCCGTTTTTGAGATAACCACTCCCCTAAAGTGAGAGTACATCCTTTCAGCCCCTGTTACAGTACACATTTGTGTTCATAAATAAGATACAAAGTTTAAATAGATGCTATTATTTTGTATACATTTTTCTGCAGCTTGCCTTTTTTTCATCAACCATTAAATTTGTGAGATCTATGTTGATACATGTCACTGTTTTATTATCTAGAGAGAAGTGAAATCATAATAATTTTTATTTACTTATTTTTCTTAAGGAAACCATATAGAATGGGAATTGGATTATTTGCTACATACTCTAAAACATTCAGGCCATATTCCCAAACTGTCTGTCAAGTTGCCCCAGCTCACTGTAGCAAACTCTCCGGCGAAGCAGGATAGTTTTAAATTTCCAGGGAAACACAGTGACATTTATCAGAGACCATACAAATTACTACTATCAAGTTGTTTAGACCTGTTAGGTACTTGTTTTAGCTTAGGTACTTCTTTTGGCCGAAGAATGCCGTGAAAGTTATTGATACACTAAAGTCGCCAAGAACTGAGAAAATTTGAGAATCTCTGCATTAAGAATAAGAATCCTATTTACCTGTGTCCTCGTCAGACCCCACTACCTGGTGTGCAACTACAGCAATTACAGGCAGAGTGCCTCAGAGAAACTGACCAGCCTTGTCAACCTAAAGCGACATCACTGATAAAAACAGTAAGTGATGATATGGAGCACCTAGAAGGAATAGTTGAGGGCTTTAAATCTCTAGCAGTCTGCCTACAATGAGTTTCTAAATTGCCTCAAACATACAGTTTTCACCAAAAATGCCCTTCAGACTATGATAAAACGTAACTGTGCCCTTAGCGTTTACTTGTGCCAGGGGCAGGGTAAGCGTTGAGAGGGGTATGGGTACTGAAAGGCTACAGCTGAAGAAGGGAAGAAGGCCCTCAGGCATGGCTTTAGTGAATAACAAATCAGCCAGCTTTGGTTCACAAGCTGTATTTCATCTAGGATTCATCTCTTCCTAGAGACCAGGAACTCAGCTTGAGGAATGTTATTGAATTCTTACCTCTGTTTCATGTCAGAGGCTAGCATCAGGGGCCCTGTCTTAGGGATGCTTACATTAGTGTGTAGATGTCGGTAGGGCTGCTATTAGGGACACCGGGGTTTTCAGCAGGGGGAAAGGATGCTTGAGGAGACAGCAAAGGTGACGATGCCATTCTCCTCCATCATGGACACGTCTGCACAGGTTTTCCTCCATAATCCCAGGGCAGAGGCCACCAGCTTAACATCGTTGGTCTCTATTTTATATCATCTCAACTTAATATTTCTTGCACCATAATATTTATTTCTATTTGAACATAAAGAGTCCTAGAAGAGCATAAAAGGATTGTCATTTTAGCAAAGGTCTTAAGGATAGGTTATACAAATCTTCGAAAGGAAATATGAGAAAGTTTGGGTATGGGGGGGAAATTGCTGAATTTGAAAAGGAAAAAAACACAGTAGCTTTTAAAGGAAATGGCTTTTGAATTTAACAAAAGTAATTTCTTATGTTGCCAAGAAATCTGAGCCAAAATATACTGCTTTTTCTTCCTGAGTAAGTGATATCCGTCTCTTAAAGGACCATCTGTGTCCATTATGATGTTGCCTTGGCAGAAACTTGAAGACATGAGTGGATCAGATGTCTGGAATCTTAATAAAGCACCAATTACATTTTAAAATAAACGACTATATAACCTATTTCTACTTTCTTTGCAGAGAGGGGCACTTCCAAAAAGTATCATCAACCATATTCTTTTTCAATTATAAATGGATTCAAATGTAATTTATTCCAGGATGTTAATTTCACATTTTGTGATCCATTACAGAGAAACAAAGAATTTGGAGTATTCTGAATTACTGGAATTTGAAAGTAAAGCCAGCCTTGAGGTCATGTAATAGTTTTGCAAAACCTAAAGCCATCTTAAAGGTCAGTGTCAGATTCAGTCTCGTTTGCGTCGTCCTCATGTGATTACTGTGCCTGTGGCAGATATTTCCCACTTTTGCCAGAATTATGATTTTAGGCAGGGAAACACCTCGCAGTGGCATATCGATCATCATGTCATAAATGCTAAATTAAACCTGGTACTAAGTAAGGAAAGTGATTTGACTCCTAAATGGAACAAAAATATAAGTGAAAACATTTTAAAATTCATTTTTTTTTCAGATCTTAAATAGGGAATTTAGGCTGGAGACGGTAGGCTTGGTCATGGAAAGCCTATGGTTTGCAGTCATGCTAGGTTCGTGGGGACTAGAGAGATATATCAGACAGCAGTGGGAGATGACAGATTCCTAAACAATAATAGAAAACCAATGCCAAATCTGGGCATGCCCTAACAGAGGCATCAACAAAGCGGTGTGGGAGTTCAGAGAAATGTAATGGCTGGTTTTGATCCGGGCCTTGAAGGACCAGTCCAGTCCTATCAGCAGATTTGGTAACAAGAAGGTAGTATAATTTAAGCAGAGAGAACCTTATATGAGAAAAGGTACAGTCAGGAAAATTTAATTTAGTATGGTACATAAAGGGGGATTGTAAGAAATAAGGCTGTTAAGAGAAGTCAGAGTTAATCATGGAGTCTCTCCAACACCTTGCTGGAGAATTAGGAATTTATTTGCTAGGCAATAACATGATCAGGAGCATTTTCAAAATGAATCAGAGAAATATGTCTCCAGGAAAATCAGAAACTAAAGAACTAAGTCAACCTAGTAATGCTCCAAATTCAGGATGCAGGGAGCTCTTTTGTTCAGTCAGAAGACACTTGCCTGTTCAGAAAAATAAAATAGGGTGACAGCTTTTGCTGTCAATATCCATTTTTGTAATTTGGAACACTGTTTTCTAGTGGGGTTTTGAGAGGACCCAAGGATTAATAAAATAACGCATGCGAAAGAGTTTTGTGAACAATAAAGTCCTATTTATTTAATTTTTTATTCTCAAGTAGCATAGAACAACAACTTACATGAATGGAAGAATGATACCACATGAAAGGTACACAGCTAGCAGGAAGCTTCAGAAGATTCCCTCATTTGTTCACTTCCCTCTGCTGACAACTTTCTCTCTTCTCCCATCACTGGCACTGTCTCCAAAGTTTTGAGCTGGGTACTTCTTGCTCCTCTCCAAACCGAGGAATAAAGAGAACCTAAGGGTTATATTTAGGTCATGGTTCACAAGACAAGACTCTCAATGGCCTATGAATAGATAACGATCTTAGGAATTGCCTACTTTTGCAAAAGGCTGATTCACAGATATGTAATCTACTGCAAAGACATTTCACTTTTCAAAGTGCCTTCATGTCTATTACCTCCTTTGGTTATCAATCTGCCATCTCTTCTTCACCTTCCTTTCTCCTCTGGTCATCCCTGTTTCCTTCTTCCATCTTTGATCTCCCAGTTATGTAGGACAAGCTTTCTTATTCTCATTTTACAGATCAGATGAGGTAAAACGGTTGTAGGCTCTTCCTGAGTAAGTGATATCCATCTCCCAAAAGACCATCTATGGCCATTATGATGTCACCTTGGTAGAAACTTGAGGATGTGAGTGGATCAGATGTCTAGAGGGGTGAGTAGAAACTATCTTTAGTCATGATAAAGCACCAATAACATTTTAAAATCAATGATTATATAACCTATTCATGTTTTTTCTTTGGGGGCAGTACAGTTTATTGTGAAAAGAGTACTAGGCTGAATCAAAAGATCTGAGTTTTAATAGTAATAATGATATTAGTTAATAATATAGCTAATAATTATAACAATTATAGCTAATAATTTGGCAAGTATATATGCCAGACCCTGAACTAAACCTCTTACACGTATTATTTCCTTTCACCACCACAACTGGATGAGGTCAACACTATTTTCTGATCAGTGATGTAACTAAGGTTTAGAGAGAGGAATTTGGCCAAAGGTTTTAGTTTAGGCTCTGTATCATTCAAATTACTTACAACCCCTTTGGGTCTCTTATTTCTTCATCTGTAAAATAAGGCCACTAAGATGATTTGAAAAAGAATGAAGATACAGTTTATGCATCCAAGTAAGAGGGTCTGCTACACTATGTCAGGGGTTTCTAAACTTTTTCTGGAAGGGACCAGATGCGATATTTTTGGCTTGGTAGGCCATATCGTCTCTCAAAACTATTCTATCATTGTAAAGCAAAAGCAGTCTCTGACAGTACGTACATGAATGAGCCTGCCCGTGTTCCAGTTAAACTTTATGATGGACACTGACGTGAATTTCATATAATTTTCACATATCACAAAAATATTTTTATCCTTTGTTTTTTTCAACGATTTAAAATATAAAAATCATTCTTATCTTGCAAGCTGTACAAAAACAGGCCGGGGGATGGTTTTGGCCTACAGTCTGTAATTTGATGACCCTTGCTGTATGTGAAGATGTCGTAGATACATATCTATGTCTATAGATTATCTCAGAAAACACTTGCATCTGTAAAATAGACATGCTTGATACATTATTTCTAAATGATCAGGAAGGAAATACTTTTCAAGTAGATGAAGCTGGTTCATCTATTTTCACCAATACCCACTGACCTTGCAGTGCCTTGTACTTTTAGTGTGTACCATGTTAGAACAACTTGCTGGTACACTTAAGAATCTCTCTATCTGGGGACTGGATGGGGTGGATTCAGCAGAGGCAAAGACCAAATTTATCCCAAAGGCAAACTTCAGGAAAGAAACTTCTAGGTAAAGCATTGTTGCCAGATTCAGAAATAGTTGGTTTTTAAATAGTTACTTTTAAAAAGAAAGAGAACAACATCAGTCATTTAGTAATATTAATGATTAACTTTTTGAGCATCAACAATTATCGGTCCAGTTCTCCTTGAGATAGGCTCCTGGCAGCAGGGGATAAACAGGTTTGGAGGTGGCATCAAGTAGAAGTGATCAAGAGTGTCCTCGATGATGTTTCCACATGCAGTCTTCTCGGTGATCTCCCCATCATTAGCACTTTACATCGGTCTTTGGAAACAAAAATGCACATCACTGCCACATAGGCTCTGCTGGTAGGCCCATGTACCCGTGCATATGGTAGCGTCGGGATGTGCTCCTGGCTGCAGTCCATTCATCTTGTTGGCCTTTCTAATCTCTCGGGTATGGTGATATAAGAATTCCTTTCATCTCTTGATACGCCAACCAAAAGAGTTGTTTATGGCCACCTACTACTGTACATGTACTGTACATGTACCTTATGTAGCTGTTAGACTTATTTTGTTGTCCTGTTGTGGCGTAAGAGCAGGTCTCATTCCTGGAGGGAGGGCTGAAGGGGAGGCAACTCCAACGGCCGTCACCATCATCTGTAGTGGAGGCAGGCGCTCATTAGGAAACAGAATTCTGAATTGTGTCTCATCCCACGAGGACGTCCCACCCCGTCCTCCACCCAGTCCTCTACGGGCCTGACTTTGAAGGGGAAAGGGGCCAGGCGAGTGCTGTGGTGTGGGAAAAAGAATGGAGCCTCTGCCGAAAGGAAGGTCAAGAGTCTCCATTTTGTTCCAGCCTTGGAGAGCTGTCCACATCTTGTAGCCAGACTGTGGGGCTCTTTGCTATGCTCTTTATTTGTTTGAGTACCCTGGACTTTGATAAATTCTGACTTAAATATTCCAGCTTTGCTTCAGTATCACTGTGTTTTCAAAGCAAGCCTGTAAAAGCTGAGGTGTTAAAAGGGGAGCTCAGGGCTGGCAGCAGTAACCAGTGGGGTCCCTCAAGGGACTATGCAATGCTGAGGACATTCTCCCCCTTGCACCCTACAAGATTAAGAGTTGGTGTTCTGTGGGGAAAGCCATCTTCCTCACTATATATTCCCCCACGATTTCTAAATCGCTTTGAAGATAAGCATTTTATACAGTAAGTGTGAGACGATAGCATGTAGGTTAGGCATAGGCTGGAATCTGTGTGACTTGAAGCAAGTTACTTCATCTTTCCATACTTCAATCTCCTCATTGATAAAATATGTATACTAGTAACTCTCTGAAATGACTTTTTTGAGGGATTAAATAAGTTACTATATTAAATACTTAGCACAGTGCCAGGCTCGCAGTTATCTTCTCAGGACAGGTTCCCTGTTATGATTATAGTATCTTGCCAGACTATCAGCCTAATTAATGGGATGAAACAGCTCTCTTCCCTGGGTCTTCTGACTTCATGGAATGTTAGTAAACTACATTCATAGGGAAACTACTAATATCAGCCCCTAAAATCCCAGCACTAGGCTAGGCACTGTGAAAACTTCAAAAGAATTTACAACATCGTTCTTGTCTTCTGGGTACTTGCAAACAAGTAAGAAAGGCAGATGCAGGGGTTTAATCATGGCTCCAGTGCTTATTAGCCTTGGTAACTTTGGCAAGTTTTATTTAACCTCTTTAGGCCTCAGTTTCCTCTTTTGCAAAATGGAGATTATAATAGTAATTACCTCACAGGGCAAACATGAGAACTAAAGAAGTTAATGAAAGTAAAGTCCTTACAAAAGTGCTGGCACATGGTCAATGCTAGCTCTTTGTATACATCACTGTGAAGCAGTGCATGCATCATTAAATGCCAACAGGAGTGGTGGTCCAAGCTGGGAGGCCAGTATGAGCTGGAGTAGTGACAGAGTCTTCATGAAAGGGTAAGACGAGCTGAGGTTGCAGGTTGGGTAGGTTTGGGATAGGCAAAGTAAGTCCAGGAAAGAATAGAATTACCAAAAACATTGCGAAGGAAATTGGCAGGAACATTTGTTATTACAGACTGCCTGTTAATCCCAGCATGCCTGTACCCTCTTTGAGAATTGTAGTGTGCAATAAACAGCTATAAGTGCTTAATGAATATTTCCTGACTTGCAAAAGAGACGGGGTATTATGAGTTACTTCTCCCTAAAAGTGATTTTATGTCAGCTTCTTGAATTCTACAAAATTCTTGGTCTAGATTATTGGTGCTTAGTTTATGCAGTTATATAGTTTGGGGAGAAAAAAAAAAAGCAAAATTTGTAGCTGTAGGATTATATTTTGACAGCAGGTGGCTCCCTGACACATAAGAAAGAAAAGTGGCACTGTGGTCTACATAGGAATCAGTTAAGTCATTTGATTAGTTGTCACATAGTGTATGTCATTGAGGCTGAATTTGGAAACAATTCTTTGCATTGATCTTTGTATGAAAGATTATGTTAATGCAGGAGGAGGGAATTTCTTCCTTCTTAGGAGCTATGCTTGGCTTTAGGATAACAATCAGATTATTGTTCTTTCTGGGAATGAAAGTCAGACACTTGGCAGCACATGTTCCCACTAATTCTCTCACAGTGATTGCTATTCAGCTTTAACAGTACCTCACTCACATATGCTGTAGACATCACAAATTCCAACTTCTAACCATTCCAACATTAGAGGACAATTTTAGTAACAGCACTTATGGCCCACCAGGAACCTTTCCTTTCACCATTTCTCGAGGTTTAGACTCCACAGACCTCAGCTTCATCTCACTCAGTATAAGAAGTAATAAGACAAGTCTCTCTAGCTCTTGGTGGAAAACCAAGTGGAATTTCCTGAAATCCACAGTTGGTAAACTCAGCTCCATCCTGCTCAGCGTGGCCCGTTGTCCCATACCATTTCTTCACTTAACTTGAGCTGTGCTGGAGCCCTCCATTGTGGGTTACTGCTGGAGAAAGTTCACAAATGGAGCTAGTGAAATTTAAATAGCCTCATGTGGCTGTAGACTACCACATTGGACATATAAGTCTAGCGATATAAAGGCCAGATCAGGGAAGAACTTGCATTTCATTTGAGGGGGACTGAATTTTCTCCTGTAGGTAGTGAGAAGTCTTTAAGGGACTGTACTTAGGGAATTATATGATCAGTTTTGCATCTGGTGATGGGCAGACTGGAAGCAGATAAAACATTTAACAGATTCTGATAACAGGCCTCAGTCAGAGCGTAGTAATTAGGGAAGGGAATGGCTATGAGACTTGCAAAGAAGGTAAACTGCGCAGGCTTAGTGACATCCTTACTATGAAGGGTGAGGGACAGAGAGAGGCAGGATTACCTGAAGCAGGATTGGGACTGCTTAAATCTTGGGCCCCACTATTAAATCAATGACAATTCATCCCAATAAAGAATGCAGAGGGTGGGAGAGGTTTGGAGGGAAGATTAGTGTTAGAGATAATGAGCTTGAAGTGGAGTGAGCAATTCAGGTCATATATTACTATCTTCCTACTTACAGTGCCTCCCTGTTAGAGGGACAACTGCATTGAAATAACCTAATGGAGTCTTTAGCCTTAATTCGAGCATAAGAAAACCATTGAAAATGCTAAAAGTGGAATGGAGCTCTTTTATGACTTCAGCAAAACTGGAAGAAGGTCAGAAAAATTGCTCTTCAGAAAAATGAAAACTTATAGACTATAGAGCAAGGTGGGTTCCTTGATAATTGAGAAAATATTCTTTCTTTAACAAGGGTTTAGACTGTACCAAATGAAAGTTTGTCCTTGGGAGCCTTGCCATAATGTCCCCCGTAGTGGGAAGAAGTCACGAAGATGGAATTCATTCTGGAGCCCAATCTCCACCCCCCACGCCCACCTCTAACACCTGCTCTCCTAAGAAGCCTTGTAAGCCTAGGGGTCTCTTAGTTCAGCACCTACCTTCTGAAGCCCAGGCACCATTGGAAATGGCCCAACTCTAGTTTGAGGCATGGAGGGAAGGAAAGAAGAGAGAAATCTCTCTTCCTGAGGATGCCTAAGGGGTGCGTGGGGGTAGGTAGGAGAGCCAAAGGTATAATTAGAGAAAGATCTTCTGAAGACCTGTCATTTAAATGCCTCCTCCTTTCCCTCCAAAATTAGCCTTCTAAAGTCACCCTAACCTTTCAGGAAAAACATGAAAAACATCTAAAATTTCTCCTTTTTTCATTCACCCACGTCTATGCTTGCCTCCCTAAACCAAATAGTCTGGCATGACTATCATATCCCAGGCTCTGTTCGTAAGAGCTCGGGATTCCACAAATTACATTCCCTGCTTTCAAGAAGCTTATGGTCTATTGGGGGTATAGACAAGAAAGGAGACTTCCCTAGAGTACTGAGAGCTCTGCCAGGTGTAAGTACGATGGGGAACAGGAATGGGAGTGATTGCTGAATGAGTAAGGGGCTTCTTTTTGGGGTGGTGAAAATGTTTTGGAATCAGAGAGAGGTGGAGGTTTAGGACCGTAAACCCAATATTGACATGTCAGAGAGAATTTCACAGGAGATAATGGCTTTTGAAAACGTGGAGGAATTAACCAGGTAAAGAGGGAAAAGCAACATTCAGATAGAGGGACTAACCTAGTGTGTATGCAAAGGCTTGGAGTAACTCAACATATGGAAAGAGTGTGTGGCCTGGGAGGAGGCTAGACATAGTTGTGAGAGCTGAAGTTGGATGGGTGAGTTGAGATTGGACAACAAAGGGCCTTATGCCATGCCCATGAGTTGGGACTGTACCCCAAGGCCACTGAGAAGCCATCACAAGGTTTTAAACAGGGGAATGACACGATCAGGTTTACATTTTTGTGGTATCAATTTAATATAGGCAAAGATTTGGCAGGATACAAGACTGGAGGCAGGGAGATCAATTAGTTGGCTGCTGCAGTAGTAATCCAGGCAAGAAAAGGTAGTTGCTTTAATTAATTCCGGAGAAGTGGGGATGGAGAGAATTGAATTAATTCAAGAGACATTAATGAAGACTTGGTTGTTAGTTAAGGATTGGGAGGATGGCTGTGGGAGTGGGTGGGTAAGAAACAGGGAGTCACCTTTTTAAAAAGCTATACCGTAACATTTTCTTCATATACGAAACACATAAGAAGGCCATTTCAGTGTTTATCATGGAGGACTCCCAAGATATTTCTGATATGCTGTCCCTCCCTCTCCAGAGGTAAGAATCACTGCCACAGATGCTATAATAGCAAATGTTTTTTATGCTGTAGATTATGTTTTTCTGATTAGGACTATGTGTTTGAAATTGTACCTGGTTTGAGGGAAAAATAATTTTTAGGAAGAACCACTTTGCCTTCACATTTTTTTTTTAGAGGTTTGACAATGATTATAATAGAATTCACTGATATAATTTTTTTTCATTTCGTGTTCTTATAATTTTGAGTTCTTTTATAATACATGAAAGAGCAGGACTCCATGCTTAGGTATTTTCAGTAAATGTTTCAATTTCTTCCCTAATTTAGGTTGTGAAAATCTGATCCTAAGGTCTTTTGTTTCTCTATTGACTGATTCATGTGATGGAGAAAGAGATGGAAAACAAAGAATTGATGCTTCTGTTCATCAGTCATCTTACCTTTAAAGATAGTTGACAATCCTGAAGAAAAGTAGATTTTTAAGGGTTAGACTAATGACCTTATGAAGCTATGCTATTTTTTGTGTAAGAAAACACAACCATCTGCTTTAGCCTGTCTCTTCATATCTGTGTCCATGCAACTAATCTCTCAAATGGAATCTCTCTAAGGAAGATGATTAAGAAATGATCTTGTGATCTTCTTGACTGAAAGGATGTGGGAAATTAGACTTAAAATAGTTCATGTTTATTCTCAGAGAAACTGGAATAAGGGCGACTTGCATTGTCTTGCTTGTCCACAGTTTCTTTCTCACTTCACCCTGAAAATTCAGCATTCCTCTTCATTATTAAGCATTTTTGTAGAAAAGGAAAGTTAAACTGGAAAAAGATTGTCAACTAATTCTAAGACTCTATGACATCCACAATGTGGAAATTAATATGCACTGCTCATATTACATAGACTAACACAATGACTGTGTTAAAAGAAAAAAAAATTAACTGTTGTGTAGCATATAGAAAACAAGAATGAGATAGGCCAAAAAGCACAAGATCTGTATTTTTTTTTTTAACTTTTGAGGATTTCTTGAAAACCAGAATGCAGCTCTATTTAATGATCTGTAGCCAAAAAGCATAACTAAAAGTAGAGAAGTTCTGCATTATTGTGCCTTTTATTACGAAGTATAACATATACAGAAAAGGTTAATGTAACATATGCACCATTGAATAAATAATTGTAAAGTGAACATTTGTATAACCACTGTACAGGCGCATTAGAGATTTTTAATCAAGAGTCCATTGATATTTGCATGAGCCTCAGGGAATCTGTGAATCTGAAATTGTGTGCAACATTAGGGACTTCATGCATTTTTCTGGGGGGGAAACCTAGAACTTTCTCAAACGCTTAAAAGAGTTTTCTTCAAATTTTAAATACCAATTAGAGCAATAAGACTAAGATGGCTCTGTGACTGAGCTGTGTGGTCTTAGGCTGGTCTCTGATGCTCTCTGAATCTTGAATCTGTATAATAAAATGACAATAGTTCACTCTCTTGTGAGGCTGTTATAAGGAAGAGCCATTTGTTATTATTGGTGTAATAACTGTAAACTCTACTCTTCCAGATGTTAATTATACATCTCTGTTTAATGGAAACTTTCTTAGTAAGGTTGTTATAATATCTAAAGAACTGCTAAATCGCTTTCCTGGATCAAAGCTGGTTTAAAAGCCCCAGTCTATCATAACAACTGGTCTGACAACACCCTAATTCCAGACTAAGCCAACCATCTACTCTTCTCACCTGCTCCTGAGCTATATACTGAACAATTTCTAATGAAAGTCACTTAGCTTGGCAGATTGTTTTTACTTTATATTCATGATTGTAACAGTCAGGTGAGCATTCATACTTCTCAGTTATGAACTGAAAATTTCTATTAAGCATAGTTTTCTGCTCTCCTAGAAGACTATTTCCTATTATTTTCTCTCCAAGATTACCCACAGTTCCACTCCTGAGCATGATGGAATAGCAAGGACTGGACTTAACTGCCTGCCACAAACAACCAGAAAACTGGACAAAATATAGTATAAAACAACTATTTCCAGAAATTGGGAAAATAGCACAGGACTGAGATAAAGGTCAATGACAGAAAAGGTTGATTGCTCCAATTTTCTGCTTGGAGGCAATTTCCAGGTCACAGGAAAGTAAACCCAAATAGAGTTCAGAGACCTAGCCTAGTTGAGGAGACAGAGATCACCATTCCCAGAGGCTGAGGGAGCTGGAATTTGAAGGGCAGAGTTTTGGGAAGCAGAGAGCAATGAAGAAAAAGATTCCCATAAATCTGAGTCTTTGCTAAGTACTTGGCTGTGCATACGTAGACTGAAATTACACACAAACCAGCAAAGAACCAGCAGGGAGTTGTAAGCTAAACAATTCCCAGAACTCACAGAGATGGGCAGACATTCGAGCTCTGAGCAGCCAGAATTGCTTCCACTGGTTTTCCAGTGCAAAGCTCTGAGCAATCATTACTTAGAGTAGGGCCAAATTATCCCTGGAGTGAAGACTACTCTAGACTCATCTTAGTAAAGTTTGAAAACATCCCTCAATGGAATAATTTAAATGCCTGAAAAAAAACAAAATTCAACACTCATTAAAGGGAGACAAAAAATTTATTCACTCAACAAGAATAACATTCACACTGTCCAACATTCAACAAAAAATTGTAAACATGTTAAAATGCTCAATTCATTTGTTCTTAAGACATCAGGGAAAAGAAATATATATTCCCCTCCCTTTAGAAATGTGATAGTCCCTGACATCTTTAAGTTGCTTAGTCATAGAAATTAAGTCTACAACATTCTTGAAGATAATCCTTTAGCTTTTAGATGAAAACATTCAATAAAATGGTGCTTATGTCCTCTAGTATGACTTCTATCACAATTAGTCAGCTCTATTTATTTATTTTATGTTAAGTTAAACCCACTACTGTATGTAGATTTGTAATCTGGTGTTCTGAAGCAATATAAAGTTTGCTTTCTAACAAAACTGAGAGTAATTCTCTCATGCTACCTTTTCTCAAGGTCAGCATACCCAATTCCTTCCCCGCCTTTTTTTTCTGACAAGGTTGTTCTAATCATTCTCTGGAGATACTTTAGTTCCTACATGTTTCTTTTTAAATTTCTGCCATGTTACAACTAGGAAAATTAGTTCTGCAAAGACTGGAAGTTCAATTAAGTCATGTGAATATGAAATATATTTTCATACTTGATTTTGTCAATAATAGTAATAAAGGTAATAATAATATATAAAATTTATCAATCCTTGTAACTATGCCAGACAGTATGCTAAGTGCTTTATAAGTATTACCTCATTTTATTCTTACAACTCTATTAGATGCTTTTATCTCTTTTACAAATGAGAAATTTTGACCATTGAAAGGTTTACAGATGAACTAGAACCATAATAATACTGTATAATAAGCTACCCCAAAACCCCAAAACTTAGTGGTTTAAACAATGTTCATTTATTATCACACATCTAGAGGTTGTCTGGAGTTAGGCTGATGGAGGTCAGGCCCTGTTGGACAGCTCTGCATCTCACTAAAAAGTGGTTCAGGCAATTCTGCTCTATATGACTTTCATTCTTCTCCTGGGACCAAAGACCTAGCCAGGTGTGTTCTTCTCATGCCAATGACACATCCTCAAGAGGGGAAGCACAAATGTGGTGGGGTCGCTTAACACCTTAGCTCTGAACTTGGCATAATGTCATTGGCCAAAGCAAGTTATATAGCTAAACTCAAAGTCAAAGGATGAGGAAGGATACTCAACATAAGTCCATGGCAAGGGAATGCATGCAAGGAGACGGGAAGAATTAGGGCCAATAATTCAGTGTAGTACAAAAGGCTAAATAATATTTCCAAAGTCATACCTATTGTAATTAGCAGTTAGGGATTGAATTTGGCTGAATGTAGCAGAAAACCTAAATAATAATGGCTTAATAAGATAGAGATTTATTTTCTCTGATGTTAGGGGAAATCCGGAAGTAACCAGTCAAGAAGACTGATATGGTTGCTCTGTGATATCATCAGGAACTGAGGCTCCTTTTTAGATATTTGTTCTACCATCGTTATCTTCATGTTCACAATAAGGCTACTGGGACTTCGGCCAGCACATTTTTATTTTAAGTACACAGAAAAGGGAAGGAGATATAAAATGAAAGGGCTCTTTTTCTGACACCCCATCAAGTGATTCCACTTACATCTCATTGGTCGGTACCAGGTCACAGGCCATCCCTAGCTGAAAGAGGGGTTGAGATACATTTTCTTTTTCTTTTTCCCCCAGCAGATAATATTGTCATTCATGACATAATCTGGATTAGTAAGGAAGAAGAGAATTGATTTTAGGTATGAAATTAGTATCAGACACACCCAGGAAGTATTTGTGCCAGGATTTGCCCATTAGTTAAAATTATATTTAACAGGATGGCATTACTCTTACCATCTTAAAAATATTTGATATTCTAATTTATAAGTAATATATACTCATGAAAGAATTTTGCTAGATATTTTAAAGCATAAATAAGAAAACAGCCATGAACTCATTGCCTAGATACAACCATTGTTAAAATTTTGCTATATCACTTTCTTTTTGGTTATTTGGTCTTGTATATTTACATTTTCCAAGTTGGGCTCATTCTCTACGTGTAGCTAGCCCCCTCTCTCCATTATGTTTTCTTTATTTTGTTTTATAGATAAGACAGTATATACTCATTATAGAAAATATCAGAAAAGCATAAAAATTCATAACCACACTCAAATAAGTAATAAACAAATAAACAAAGTAAATAATAACTTACCCTTACTTAGATCCAAACACAACAAATGATATTGATAAATTGACTTATGCACTTTTAATATATATGTGTGTATATGAATATGGTTGAGGTCATACTTCTATAAAATTTGCATTTGGCTTTTTAAAAATACAAGACAAAAATTTAAGATTTTTGTTCACATTATTTGTAATGCCTAATATCTCACTTTAATCAACATTTTTTAAATATCAGATGTGTAGAATTCTAATGTTTTACTATTACGTATCTTGCTACTCTAAAAATCTAATTTTGCACAAGCTTCATCCACATTCCAGGAAAATTTTCTAGAAGGGGAAAATAAATCATTTTATACTATGACTTGCGTATTTTTGTGTAAACTTATTTTCTAGTAATCTGGGAATATCCTGAAGCAAAGTATATTCAGTATATTTTTTTGAAATTTGAGAAAAATTACTGGCAGTGGCCTGTTTAAAAATAAAACTTTGCTTGATGCTCTGCTTCTAATATCAGTTTGATCCTATTATATACTGTCATGTCAGTCGCGGGCCTAACGAACATTAATGCTAAAGTACAAAACCTCAATATGTCAACTCCTGACTAGTATGTGTCATTATTCCTGTGCTCTTGGACCATCCTGTTACGGACTTCCTTTGACAACAGCACAAAAAATTAAACTGCGGTCCTTTTCACTTTTGTTTTTTTAATACTAGATACTTTCATATGAACTCCATTTCTCAACGATACAACCTCTCCGGACTGGCTCCTGCCTCCCCAAGACCCTCCTTTTTTCAAACGCCTGTAGGTTCCCACGCTAGCAAGTTAATACTCTTGTTTAAGAAATCTTGTATTTGTCACTCTTAACCTTGAGGTGTAGTGAACCTGTTCTTCTCTGCCTGGGGTTTAAGCCTTTGTGTTTTTGTTTGGTTTTTAAAGTTCTTCCCGCGCATCCTTCGGGGAGAGACTCACAAGGTTGGCCCCGCCCACACCATGGCCCCACCCCCTTCGGTCTCTAGCGTTCGATCTCTATGGTTACGCGTCCGCCGCGGAGAGCGCCCAGCTGCCCTGAAGGCGGGAGCAAAGACCCCGGAGTAGGTCGGAGAGACACAACTCTTCTTCTCGATTCCGCCAATGTCAGCCCATTCGGGGCTCCACGCCCTTGAACTGGAGGTGTACCCCACGAAAAGGCGAGCGTGGGGCGATCCGGTCTAGCCTGGTCGAGTTTTAACTGTCAGTCAGGACTCCTCCCGCCGCGCGACCGCCGAGCCGGAACACTTGTCACTTGGGTTTGGAGGCGCCCCGCTTCGCAGGTCAGACCTCTAATTCACCTTCCTGACACTGCTCCGCGGCGCTCGCACCCCCACGGGCCAGAATTTCGGAGATTTAGTGCTTCACAGAGTGGGGAAGGGAAGGTACTGAGGGGCGTCAGTAACCACCCAATGCGAGGAGCCTGACAGCGCTCGCGCACGCGCACACAAAGACACGGACATGCGCACAAACGCGCGGCTAACACTACTTGTTACAAGCTGCTATTTTAAGAACTTTCTTTATGCCATGTAGTATTTTAACCACTAAATATAAAACTCAGTCCTCGCAACGACTCAGAGAAGGGGGGTAGTAATCGTATCTGTGTTTTCAGATAAGGAAACCGCCTCACAGAGAAGCGAAGCACATGCCCAAGGTCTCAGCTAGAAAATGGTGGGGTCACAATGGATGACAGGCAGTCTGGTTCTAATGGACAAAATGGCAAGTGCTTACCTTGCCTGAACTCTGTTAATGCTGAGAGTTAGCGTTATCTACGTGGAATTGCCTTTGTTGTTCTCTACACGCTAAGTTCCCCTGTGCTCAGCTACTGATACTCAGGAAAATCAGGCAACTCCATAACCATTAAAACCTACCACCTTATCTTGGTTTATAGTAAATGGAATAACCAGGAGTTCGTTTTTTTTTCCATGACGCATAACTCTCATAGTATGTTTTTCTTTTTGTTTTTACGTTTTTAATGAAGAGCCCAAACTCCAACTTGGATATGCAGGAAAGAGAATTTAGATGATCTGAGCAAGAATTCTTTTCCAAGACTCCTATAGTATGAAAGGTCATTTAGTAAATGTGGAATAGCATTTCCTCTTTCAAGCTGTTCTCTGCCACCTATACAGATGGGATAGAGTTTCTTGTTAATTCTATTACCACACCCCCATACTGTTTAGCCTTTATTTTAATTAAAAAATATCATGATATAATGTACTTTTGGTAATCGCCATTATTTAAATAAAGAGGAAATGTTTCAATCGTTTGAAGTCCCACTTGCTCTCTACCTCAATAAAGCCCTTAATATTGATAAATATAAAACTAACCAATGAAAACATGAGGGGGCGCCTCAATGCTAAGTACTAAAGTTAATAAATAATATTATGACTTTACAAATGAAATAGTGGAGAAATCTAAAGAAGGAAAAATAATATGTAAATACAGTTTGAAAAACACAATCATTGTTTTATTTTGTTAGAATGCCTCCCACTCAGGCAGAAAGTGTTATAAAGAATATCATTCGAGAAATAGGACAAGAATGTGCAGCCCATGGAGAGATTGTTTCTGAAACTCTGGTTGCTTTTATGGTAAGAATGAATATTTTTGTGAATTAGTGCTTTATTAAAATATGTTAAGCAGTGCCCATTTTCCTCTTAAAATTCTTTAATGCTTTCCTAAATGTTATTCAGTTGAAAACATCGATATCTTTGGACCAGTTAGCAAAAAAAAATATTTTTTAAAAGTCTATAAAGCATGTCAGTTCTAGATTTGTAGAGAGTGATTTACAAGATCTTGATGAGTTTTAGAAACATCAGTAATGTCCTGTATTGGAGTTTTTACATCTATTTTTTTTTCACATCTATTTTTACATCTATGTTAAACATCTGTTTTGTTTACTGTTGTAAAAATTACTAATTACATTGGTATCTCGATTTTGGCTTTTGATTTAACAATACACAATAATATTCAAATAGTTTACCAATCTAAAATCTAGCCATTGCTTTTAACATGTTTCTCCATATAATTTTTCTAGCACATATTCAAATTTGATGTTTACTGCTTCCTTTCTTCAACCTCTAATGAAGGTGTTGATGAGCTGGGTAATAAGAAAGTCAGCTGAATCATCAACCCCTGAGTAATCAAGAGACAGTTACTTAAAAAATGAAAACATATTAAACTAATTTCATAATAATATGAAATAAAATTATTTAATGGACTCTTTCCTACTCTCAGGTGAAAGCTGTTGTACTGGATCCAAGTAATGGCTTTAACATGGATAGAACCCTCATAAAAAGTGATGTGCAGAAACTTGTTAAGGTGATTATCCAACAATTCTCAAATTTTGAAACATTTATTTGCAATTCTAAATACAGCATGTATGTTAGCCATTATTCCTTTCAGCTCCATGAAACAAAAACCCACCAAATGGTGGTGCAAACAAATAAGGGATTGATTTTTTTCTCATAAAACAAAGTCCAGAGGTTCATAGGCTGTTTCTCCTGGCTTCCTGGGTCACTGTGGTGCATATGGATTTCATCCTATGGTAGCATGATCGCGTTTCACCTTGAGGCAGGTATGGGGAGGGGGACCAGCTGGGCCTCTCACTTTCTATCCCTCCCATCTGCTTAGGTTTAGTGACCAGAATGATATTGCAAGTAAGCTTGGGACATTGATTTTTTTTTTCTTCTTTTTTAATTGAACACACCTTTGCCCTAATCCAAAATGGGGCTTTGCTAATAAGGAAGAAGGGGTGTGATACTGGCTGGTAGCAGTGTTGGCCACAGTATTTTAGAGACATCTTGTTATTAAACTAATGTACATTGCGAACATTTTTAACTGACTGGTCATATACTCTAAAGTTACATAGTACTACATTAAAATTCATATAATTATTGCTTCAGCGTAATTTCTATTGTTCTATTCTGAAGGAAAAATTGAAGCCGAAGTAAAATAATTCATAGTTAGAAATCAAGTAGATGTGCCTGAAAACCAGTTTGAAGAACTAGAGAAGGCAGGAACTTTCGACATCATTAATTTTTTCATATGCTTTAAGTTCGACTCACTGGATTTAGGTGCTTAAATATTTATTTTCTAAATATTCCTAAATGTATTTCCTAAAAATTCAACATTATTTTTATTTCTCCCTAGCTTAATGATTTTAATTCCCTCCTTTATACAAAAGACATGAAGCAAGTTTCCCCAAACTTGTATATGGACATTTTCTGGGCTTAAACAAATGGTAGAGAAAATTTACCATCCCCATCTTGTCACAGTCAGCAATTCACATGGCGAAGCACAGGTCTATTTGCAGATGCTAGAGGGGTCAGGAAGAGCTCTGGAAGCCTGAGCTGGGGAATATGTTAGGATGACTGTGCCACAGAGACTCCAGGATTCTCCAGGGCAGCCTAGAGCTGGGTCTCTGTGCTGATTTTAAATGTGGTATGAAACCCCTTCTTAGCAATAGGGGAAATGTCTGTCAGCAATTTTATTGGAAAGCCATGGAGGAGAATCAAAGAGGAACAGAAAAGAAGTTTTCCTCCTTTTCAGGAGAAGAGTTTTTCTTTTTTCCTCTAATTTAACAAAGTTGGGACAACAAGATCAATGTACTTTTAATATGACAGGAATACTAACTGTCATTGTATATCATCATTCAATGACAAAGTTTGTTTCATTTTTTTGTCAATTAAAAATCACGTGGATGAACTAATCTTTGTCAAGTCTGTCTTTAGCATAGTACTTCTCCACCTGGAGGGATCCAGGCACACAGGTTCCATAACACGAAATGTCTAGTTCTCACTCTTGCATTCTCCCCTCCATCCTCCCAGGAAGGCAGGGTTGGTGTTGAGGAGGTGGGGTGAGGGTATATAAAGATATAAAACCTAAGGGGTGAGACAGGGAAGAGTGGGGTTCAGGGGTGGAGAGGAGAGAAGAAAAGAAAACTTCAGGTTGATCATCTAATCTAAAGGGGCAGAGCAAAGCAGGGGGATGAGCCATTCATGGGGTAGGGGGAAATAGGAGAAAACAGAGCAGAGGAAGAAATTTTGAAACAGGGCAGAGCCTGAGAGATTTTGTGGGCAGAGGAGGGTAGCTGCAGCAGCTTTTCATAAAATTCATGTGATCTCCACCATCAGCTAAGAAGGAGTGTTGTTTAAGGCTCAAATAAATAGGAACGAAGAGCTCTAGAAAAGCTCTAGACAGGAGTGTAAGCTTCATGGAACATTTAGCCTGCCTATACTAACCAAAATGTCAAGTATCTTGCCTTCCACCAGACTATTAGCCACCTGGGTATGGTGATATTGGTTAACTCAGGAGAAATAACTCCTCACTCAATAAGTGTTGGTTCAGTAAATTATAAAGCATGAAGTCCTCAAAGAGAAAAGTAATAAGAGACCCCTCTTCTTCTTGGTTATTGGTGGAGAAATATCAGAAATATTGCTTTGATGTTTCCCTTTATTTTTGAAAATAACTTTAGAAAATACTTCTAATCATTTTGGAACCTATAACTAGAAACATTCATGGGGTATTCTTTTCCAGCTTTGTGTGAGTCGGCTATTGGACAGTAAAAATCCGTCCTTGGACACCATTAAGATGCAAGTCTACTTTGATATGAATTATACAAGTCGAGGTAACGTCTGTCTACCTATTTTGATACACGTTTTAAAAAGATTCATGTTGTATTTAAGGTTACAAAGGTTTCATTTGATAGACAATGGACAATTTCAGTTTTTGGTCTATCTTTTGAAATTTTTTCCAATTTTGAAGAATATAATAATGTTGGAAGGGCTAAATGAGAAAAACACCAATTCTAATTATGCCCATAATAATTATGTTTCCAAGTCGATTGTGTTTTAACTTTCATACTTCTAATATATAATAATTAGAAATTGAAACCATCAGTCCATTGAAGTTAACATTTTTTAATTTGCTGATTTTTTTGTTCCTTATTTATATAATTAACTCATAAAGCTTACATAGATTATGTAACTACCCAAAAGTGGAATAAATAATGGTAAATTTAAGAACATATTTACTTATGTAAATAGTTTTTTGCATACATCAGCGAAAAACTGGAAGACAGGAGAAAAAGGAAAATGAGTTCCTCTACATACTACACTGCCTCCACCCTGCTGTAGTGTAACCATTGTTAACCATTTGGTAATTTTCATTGTCTGTTTTCCCCTGTATGTATTGAACTTTCAGTTATGCTACATATATAAAATTATGTATCTTGCTTTTTTGCTTAATAATAATGAAATTTTAAAGCAAAACTAATCATGGAATTGATGACATTATCATTTAGATTTTTTTGATTGAAAAATGTTTTGCTGTTTTTGTGGTAAGATTATAGGTATGAACTGTGCATGCTTGGTATGTTAATTATCATAATAGTAAAACGAGGTGTTTTGTTGAGTTAGTTGCAAGCATTATACTGCGGGTAAATTGTGGCTTCCACCACAATTAAGCGTAGACCTCATTGAAAGAAGAGAGAGGGAGGGATACAATTCTTGATGAAACATCATATTATCAGTAATGCTATTCAGAGGAAATTTATCTAAAACTAAAATAGAAATACACATAATTGAACAGGAATATTTTCACTACATTTATGTGTGTATTATATGTGCTTACATATAGCATACATATGTTGTACATATATTTATATGAGTACTGTACATGTTTATAATATATATTATGATTGTATGCTTTCTATTTAATTGGGAGGTTTTAGCCCTCTGATATTAGTGTTTGGATTGTCTATTTAAACTCTTATGTGGTTTGACAAGTATGCCATTTAAATTGCTGTAATAAATCTTTCCCACTAAATATTTGTCTTGAGTTTACCTGCTGGCCACTGTTAATTATGACATCTTAAGAAAATACTTGGTTTCATGCAGTAGAATTGCAATACCCAAGCCATTTTTTCCTCTGGTTCTACTTTCTTATGTGATAATTCTAAGTATCAAATAAATGGAACATCGTCCTTTGTCAATTTTAGAGGAATTTCTTAAAGAACATCACCGGGTCCTGGAGTCTAGATTAGGCTCTATTCTCAGAGAAATTACAGACAACAGAGCATGTGCTCGAGAAGAATTAGAAAGCCTCTACCGAAAAGTTGTCAGCTATATGTTACTGCGATCTGGGCTTGGATCCCCTACAGATATCAAGATTGTTAGAGAGGCAACAGGTAAAAAGTACACACAATTTCCATTCCATAAGTGAAAATATATGAACACTGTATCTTATAAAATGTGTTAAATTACAAGTATTGAAGATTGAAGTTTCCTCTTCTGAACTGAAAAAAAAAATCATTTTGTGCTGGAAAAAAAATCAGCACAAATAAGAGGTTAAAACTTACCCAGACTCCTTTTACACTGTGTATCAACTCTAAAACTCAAATAGGACCTCTGGAAAGTGAATATTGTTATATTTCTTAGAGCTGTACATATCCAGGGACATATTACACCTCATTAGAGAAACACTGGCACTATGATTAAGGGTACCAGGTTGATTGGGTAATGGGAATGAATGGAAAGGGAGATTTTGTATTGATGAAAGAATTGAGTCTGTCACCTGAAGCGGATGATGGCAAAGGACAGTTTTAACCTCAGGAAATACTTGCCTACTTTCGTACTTTAAGACAAGAAATAGGCAAGACCTCTAATCTTCCTGTGGCTTTCTTCCATAATAATTTTAAAGCATCATTTTTTTTTCCTACTCAGAGTAATTAGAAATCTTGTTTTAATTCCCATTGCCAAAAATTACGGATGGAGGCTTAATTATTAAAAATAGACACAAGGCGATGGCATTATTTCAGTAGCCCAGCTTTGATATGATAAATTGTGCTGTGTATTCTGTAATCAGGTATCAGAAACTTAAAGTCATATAAGTAAAAGACAGGCCTTTTAACTTTTTGCTGAAAGAAACGTGTGATTTAAGTTCTGATATTTTTATTCTATCATTTTGTTGTCCTTTTTGTGATTTGGTTTAGCTGCCCTACAGAGTGTTTTTCCTCAGGCTGAGCTTGGGACATTTCTAACTCTTTCTAAGAAGGACAAAGAACGCCAGCTGAAAGATTTCTCCATGCTTGTTACTGGAATTCGTTTATTTAACCGAGACTGTGGAAAGGGAGGAGAAGGCATTGATGACTGTAGGTATATCTGTAAGTTATAGGTATTAATTCTGTAAGTTATGCAGGTTTAAAATTTAACTTGCACAGTGAGGAAAATAATACCCAGCACACTACTAGCATTCTTAGATTTAAGATTTCAGTTTTGACTGTACCTTAGTTACAACTATAATGTATAGTAATTTTTCATTTTTGCTGAAGCAAGACTTTAAATTTTATGTGAAAGGAATGATGGAGCCTTCCCAGAAGCCAGCCCCTGCCCCATTCTTTGAGCTTCCTATATTTTGCTCCAAATAATGAAAAGGGAGTAAAACTCAGTGATCTAAAAAATAAAAAATTACCCTGAAAAGAAAACAGTTGCTGATGCAATTAATGGAATGAAAAGGTCCAAGAGGAGATATCTGCTAATCTGTAAATTCTGGAGCATTTACTATGCTGTAATGGACTTAATACATTCATTATCTGTAAGTTTGGAAGTACTCATGAAATATTTAATCAAGGACCTACGAGTAGAAGTAACTTCCTTATGAGTTTGGTGCACATATAGGCCCACTGATAAGGGGCTAGAGATCACTGATCTAGTACAATGGGGTAACTTACTGCATTTTAAAAACTGTTCTAAAAGTTCAAATTCCCATTCTTCATAATGTTCACTGTCTTGCTAGACTCTTCTGTTATTTTTTCACTATCCTGATGAGTTTCTCAAGTTGCACACTTTTCTTCTCCTTCTCCTTCTCTTTCCCCTTCCCTTTTCTCTTCCTCTTCCCCTTCCCTTCCCCCCTCTTCCTTCTTACAAATAGAAAAGAAGATTAAACAGAAGGAGAACTAGAGTGGCTTTTCTAGAGGCACCAGGTCAATAGCACATAATACAAAAGACTATCAATTCTTTAGGTACTTCTTTTAGTGGCAAAAGCTGATATGCTCTACATTATCATTCTGGCAACATCTTTGGTTTAGACCGGTTTTTTTTTTTTTTCGTTTTTTTTTTGGATTCTTTTTTCATGGTGTGGGACCCATGAAATATATACCTCATTATTATTAAAATTTGGTTGAGAAAAAGAACTAAATGCTCAAATATGTTCACTTTCTGGGCTTTTTCTTAATTCTTTGTAGCTTTTTTCCTATCTCTCTTCATATACCTTTAAAAACAGTGCCAGCTATTCTACATGAAGCAATCCCAGCCACCACTCAGCATATCGACTCCCAGCTTCAGACTGCCCAAGACCTGGCATACAGCTACACGGCCATCCTTGAGAAAGTAACAAAGAACCCACTCATGAGTAAGGAACTGCAGCCATATATGTTAAAAGAAACACTATATAATGTGCGACAGTATGAGATCTTCCTTCAGATCATTTTGGTACGTTAATGTCTTAAGATCTGGCCTTTTGCATAGAAAGCAACCTCTTTAGATATTACGCTGCTGAAACAAAAGGTAGAACCAGGTCATTGGTAAAGGAGGCAACCTTAATAACGGTTTGGTTTATTTCGCATCTATTGGACCAGGAGCTACAATAGAAATGGGGTCGTTAGATTTTGACTTTAATGGAAATATATTGGTAGGAATTGATTTTATACGTGTTGATTCTCTTTGGTACACGGTAGTATGATTGTTAGTATGCTGCAGTTAAGCAGTGCTATGTGTGTGTATGTATGTAAGTAGTACTACAGTAATAATTTACGCTCAGAGCAAGTGTCTAATATATTGTTTGGCAGGTAGTTGACACTCAAATCATTTTTATATAATTATGTGTTCATATTGTAAAAATTGGTAGACAAGATTGTTGTTTCTGATGATTTTAGATCTTAGGATCAAGCCAAACAATTTCTCCAAAGAGTTGGAAAATATGGTAAAGTAGTGATTTTGAACTTTTTAAAAGTAGCAGAGCCCTTTCTTTCAGACAGAAACTTACTCAGAATCCTAAAAATATAAAACAGGTATTTAGATGAAAGGATTGGAGGCCCTTTTCACCAAGAACATCCCCCCCCTCCCGCCACCTGCCCTCACCCCAGGGTCCCAGAGCACACAGTTTGTTAGCAGTGTCATGACAGCAAGCTAGATTCCCGCCAGTCACTGTTTTTGTCTTTTGGGTGTTTTCAGCTTTATTGAGGTATAATTGACAAAACTGTAAGATACTCAAAATGTACAATGTGGTGATTTTATATATGCATACACTGTGACAGGATTCCCCCCATCCGGTTAATTAACATCCAACCCACTGGTCACTGTTTACCTTCACAGCTCCTACTTTCCAGTAACCGCTAGGCGGAGAGTCAGTGAGACCGCCTTTTGTACGAGTGAACACTAATATCTTGAAGGATAGAACAGGATGTGTTCTGGTCCTTTCTTCTTTTTTCCTGGTATGCTAATGACTTGATACTACTTTTTGATGCACTTCATCTGTCTTCTTTCTTTACTGCCACTGTAGAGAATAGAAAGATAAATATCCAGATGACATGACTTCATTGCAACAAACTAGGAGTGGTCCTCACAACCGACCTACCATCTAATTGCCTTCAGAATGGAGGATTCTAAATCAACTGTTCAAAACCAAATCATCCTTTAGGGTAGATGTTCTCCTAACATTGACTTGTGTAACTAATCACATACTAAGAGGATTTTAAAAGCAATTTATCTTGAAGATACGGGTCCACAGGAGTAGACTTCACATTTCCTTTCATCATTGACATTTAGAAGGGATATCATAAGAAGTACCTTGGCAAATTGTCACACATGCTATAAGGATGTTGTAGAGAATGTTGTTCATTATACCGTATCTTCTCACAGCTTTCAATCATGAATGATATTATCAACTAGCTTCCAGTCTTACATTGTCATTGGGGTTCTCACCCTCAGAACTAGAGGAACAATGTATAAATGATGAGTATAGGTTCTGCAATCAGACTGCATGGACCCTAATCCTGACTGTCCCACTTACTAAATCTGTGTTCTTGAGGAAGCCGCTTAACTTCTCTGTGCCTTGGTTTCCACATCTGTAAAATGGGGTTACTAGTAGTCTCCACCAAGGTAGAACGGTGTCTGGCCCAGAGTAAGAGCTTAATAAGTTGATGATGATGATGGCAGTGCCGCTGATGATGGTCATTAGTACCCTCGTCATTATCATTAGGGCTTTAGCAGAATAGCTCTGATTTCATTTCGGGTAGCAGCACACGCTGAACAGCTCTTATTTTTCTAGACAATATTTGCTGCTCATGTTATTGAGAAAGTTAATTTTCTGACCTTAACACTTTTCATGACTATTTCGTACTAACATTGGTGAGGGTGAAGATGAGCTCTCCTAAGCTCTGACTCTGTGCTGTTTAATCAGTGTTTCTTTTTGTTGTTTTGTTTTTTAACTATCCAATCTTCCCCATCAATCTACCTTAGTTACAGTTAAGATTGATTATTACAGAATGGATGTTTAATGGGTTTAATCAGTATTCTCTCTAGATTATAAAATATATGAATTTATGTTTAGCTGAGACTTTTGCCTATCTATGAAACCTATGAATATTCTTTCTTTAAAAGACACCTTATTTGAATAGATATTAATATAATTTTTTGAAGTATTGATTTTGATTTAAGAAAATTTTCTTTTGCCGAAGCTATATTCAATTTATGTAAAAATCCAATTATAGCTTGGATAAAATAGTGAGTTACTTTATTTTCTTTTGAGCAGGACTTTATCAGCTGCAGTGAACAAATTCAAATATTCTGGAAGAAAAAAGGGAGGGTGATCATAGTCTTGTTGACACTCGTAGCGAAGAGAACAGAATTTTATCCTCTGTGGGCTTTTAAAGTGAGTGCAAGGCAATAACCAAGGAGAGAAAGCCACTTACTGTATTGTGCAAGTAAAAGTTGCATTTCACACATAACATTTCTTAGATGTTTGCAGGGCCTAATCACAGAATACACAACGCAGGACTTCATTTTTCCTGCTAATGCAAGAAAAAAATAAGTTTGGTGGAATTTGTGCTTATTTATGAGGAACTTATAAGTTAACAAGGGGGGAGGGGAGAGGCATGCTGAGATCACATGCTTTCTTCAAGCATTTTTTTGTCTATATTATGAAAAATAATTTTTTAAGAGAAAGTATTCTTAGAGGACTAACAGTATTAGGTTTTTGTTTGTTTTCATTTTTTTTTCCGACAGTCTCATTAGATTTAAGTGTTAGGATGCTGTCAAGTTCATGGTGGCAGATGCGAGTGTTTCAAAATGAGAATTTTATCACTGGCAACAAAATATATTGTTTTTCTGAAGTGACAGACTCATTTCAATCACTGTCAAGAAAATATCTGCCAAACAGATAAGGCTTAAAAATCAGTTTCTTCTTTCAAATAAAAATGATGTTCTACTGAGTGGGGGAGGCTAGTTCAGCTCACAATTCAATCATGTAAGTGTTTTCCTCAAGAGAACTATGCATTTTAATGTGCTGTAGAAGTGTTTTATATGTACTTTCCATTTCATCACTCTGATTATTAAAAAGCTGTGTCCTTAAGGATCAAGATTTAATAAAATTAATACTTTTATTATATCATCAAAGATATTCTTAAGTGAAACAGGCTTTTTAAAAATTCAGATATAATTGACATATAATATCATAGTAGTTTCAGGTGTATAGCATGATTCGATATTTGTATATATTGCAAAACGATCACGATCACGACAGTAAGTCTAGTTAATATCTTTTTACCACACATAGTTACAATTTTTTTCTTGTGTTGGAAACTTTAAAGATCTACTCTCTTAGCAACTTTCAAATATACAACACAGTATTGTTAGCTATAGTCACCATGTTGTTACATTACATCCCCAGGACTTATTTATCTTATAACTGGAAGTTTGTACCCTTTGACCCTGTTCACCCATTTTTCCCAGCCTCCAACCCCATTTGTGGAAACTACCAATCTTTTCTCAATATCTCTGAGCTCTTTTTTGGGGGGTTGGCGGGTGGCGGGGTTCTACCTCTAAGTGAGGTCATACAATATTTGTTTTTCTCTGTCTGACTTATTTCACGTAGCATAATGCCCTCCATGCATAAAGGTCCATCCATGTTATCACAAATGGCAGGATTTCCTTCCTTTTTATGGCTAAATAATTTTCCACTGTATATACTTGTAGCACATTTTCTTTACCCATTCATCCATCAATGGACCCTTAAGTTGCTCCCATGTCTTGGTTATTGTAAATAATGCTGCAGTGAACATGGGGGCACATGTATCTTTTCTAGTTAGTGTTTTCATTTTCTTTGGATAAATACCCAGAAATGGAATTGCTGGATCATGTGGTAGTTCTATTTTTAATTTTTTGAGGAACCTCCATACTGTTTTCCATAGTGGCTGCACCAATTTATAGCCCCACAAATAATGCACAAGAGTTCCCTTTTCTCCACATTCTCAACACTAACTCTTGTCTTTCAGATAAGAGCCATTCTAACAGTTGTGAGTGAGATCTCACTGCGGTTTTGAATTGCATTTCCCTGATGGATTAGTGATGTGGAGCACTTTTTCATGTACCTGTTGGCCATCTGTATGTCTTCTTTGGAAAAGTGTCTATTCAGATCCCCTGCTCATTTTTTAATTGGATTTTTTTTTGCTATTTATTTATATGAGTTCTTTATGTATTTTGGATAATAACCCTTATCAGATATACAATTTACAAATATTGTCTCCCTTTGGTAGGTTGTCTTTTCATTTTGTTGTTGATTTTCTTTGCTGTGCAGAAGCTTTTTAGTTTGATGTAGTCCCACTTGTTTATTTTTGCTTTTGTTGTCTTTGCTTTCGGTGTCAAAGCCAAAAAAAAATCATTGCTAACACCAATGTCAAGGAGCTTACTACTTACATTTTCTTAAAGTTTTATGGTTTCAAGTGTATGTTCAAATATTTAATCAATTTTGAATTGATTTTTATATGTGACATAAGATAGTAGTTAAGTTGCATTCTTTTGCACATGACTGTCCAGTTTTCCCAACATCATTTGTTGAAGAGACTGCCCTTTCCCCATTATATATTCTTGCCTCCTTTGTTGTAAATTAACCAACCATATATACATGGGTTTATTACTGGGTTCCATTGACCTATGTGTCTGTTTTTATGCCAATATCTTGCTGTTTTGATTATTATAGCTTTGTAATATAGTTTGAAATCAGGAAGCATGATGCCTCTACCTGTCTTCTTTCTCAAGATTACTTTTTTGGGGTCTTCTGTGGTTCCATACAAATTTTGGGATTATTTGTTCAAGGTTTATGAAAAATGCCATTGGAATTTTGATAGAGATGGCCTTGAACCTGTGGATTGCTTTGGGAAGTATGGGCATTTTCACATATTAATTCTTCTAATTCATAAGCACAGAATACCTTTCCAGTTATTTGTGAGGAATAACTTTACAACTATAACCTCAATATGGTTGTGAACAAATTCTTTTTGGTAAAATGTAACAGAGTGATTGTTTTAGGACATTATCAGGAAAAATCAAGAAGTTCTGCCTATCTACTTGGTGAATAGCACACAGTAAGAATAAATGTTAGCAATTATTTAAGTTTCAGCATTTAGTGAATGGACTAAATGGTCTGTGAATGGACCCTACAAACATAACTTGGTGGAGAAGGTCTAAACTATTTTCACTTCTAGGTGTTAAGAAATATTATGTGTTGAATGTAACTACTTTGGAGAACATATGCAGATTTGTTTGTGTTTCTTGTTGCTGTTGCACAAATCTAAAAAGACTTTGAGGACTGCATTTTCATATTTGATTCCTAAAACAAAACAAACATGGGGGTAAAATACGCTGTGGGGTAGACAAGAAACCCATTAGATAGGCTACTAATATTATATGGGAGAATGAGGAAGGGAGATGCTTAAAGAGTAATATGGTAAAATTTTAAAAAAGGATGCATGTTACATTTGTGAATAGAAAATTTCCTTAGTTAAAATACAATAATAATATTTGATATTTCTTATGAAGTAATTATTTTTGTTATTTAAAAATAGTCTAGTAAATTATATAGTTAGGCTTACAGATATCTGAATATACAAATGCACTTTTTTTCTTGAGTAAATGTCACTCTTTTACACTGTACTGATAAACCCATACGAGCACCATTTCTGATCCCCTTAGTCAGTGCAGTATAATGGGTATGAGCTGGGCTCTGGGCTCAGATGTTCTGGCATGGAGCCATGATTCTACCTCTGATTAGCATACATCCTTGAGCAATTTACTGACCATTCTATACCTTGGTTTTCTTATTTGTACTTACCCCTCTTTGTTCTTATACGTATTTAATGTGGTGCTTAGCATAGTAAATGTTATCAATTATTTCAGATTCAGCATTTAACACCTTATTTTCAGATTACGACTGTATCAGAAATATATTGTTTTTCTGTCAATACCGTGATATTTAAGATTTTCTACATTCTTGAATGTAATTTTTAAAAATCTTGGTATCAAAATAATTTTCAGAGGAATGCCTCATTAATTTTATCATTGATGAATGGGAAAATAACAGCACTTCTCAGGAATGCAATTACACTGAATATCAAAGAATAACTGTGTACATTTGAGAAAAGGTATAGCCATTGTATTTCAAAAGACTCCTTCATCCAACAATTATTTCTAGAGCACTATTCATATGCCAGCACTGTTCTTGGTGTTGGGGACACCAAAGAGAAGAGAACCCCTGCTCTCAATGAGCTTACCTTCAAAAGATGTGGGGAACAGGTAGGGATTAAAACACATCTGATTTTTGTAGTGAAATTATAAAAATATTAATGCAAATTATGTTGTCTTCACAGTCAGATATAATTACATGTGCTCAAGAAGTGGAAATGATGATAAAGCAGTTAGGAGCCCAACTGGAACAACTAAAAATGACTGTAAAATCCAAGACAGCTGTCCCAACATCACAAGTCTTTGTAAGTATTTGTCATCAACTTTGACCTTTGTAAGTATCTGTCATCAACTTTGACCAAGTATATTCATGAATGTACTTTTGAGTCCTATAAAATTGAATCAGAAGTAGTTATAATTATATTTAATTACTAAAAATGTAATATTAGTTTTATACAAGTTGATAATGTTTTTCATGGTTATTTTGTAGTCATAGTATAGAGAGGATTCCCTTGGTAGGTATTTGCTATTAAAGGAAATGCAGATACACACACACACACACACACACACACACACACACACACACACACACACACATTACTATTGGCTGTGGCAACAGAAATAATCCATAGTACAGTGTTGAAAATGTGTTCACAGTAGCTGTTAGAAATTGCCTTTGGCAAACAGGTGAGATAACTTGTGAGTTTCCTGAAAAGACAGATAATAATCCCTATGACTAATAGCCCTGTACTTATGCTGACTTTTCTGATTATCTACACAATCTTGTGGGCAAATCTGATAGCCCCAAGGAGGTATAAGATGCATATACTGTATTTTATAGAAACTTTTGAGGCTCTGATAATTTTCTATAATTGTTCCTAGTATTTGGTTTGAAAAACCAAGAAACCAAAGACTAAGTTGTTTCACTTGAAGTAGGGCCTGATTATTTTTTATCTCACTGACCTAAAATCTTTAACTTGCAACTCACAAGACATGCCCCAGGCTATCTTGCTAGACTTTCCATGTTCTCTTGAATCATGTTTGAGCCAGATAAGTCTATAATGAGTCATATTTAGCTCTTTTTTAAAAAGAAGATATTTTCCCTTTTGAAGAAGATACTGACCTGTAGAAGTGAAGCACACATAAATCCTTCTGCTTTCAGGCATGTCAGGAAAAAGAGGGAAGTTTTATTTTCTCCAAAGTATGCCTTTACTTCTAGTTGGAGCCACAAGGTCAATTTTGGTGGTGTCTGCTGTTTGGAAATAGAGCCAGCTGATCAAATGCATTTTTTCTTTTGAGTAAATTAGCTTTATAACAATCATACCAAAATAAAATGCTTTGAAATAAAATACAAATTTATTTTCTCCTAATTTATGAGTCAAATTTCTATCTAGTTTCTATTGTCTAACTTCATGAGAATTTTATGTGTCTTAGAAAATAATTTCTTTACAAATAGTATTTCTTTTCAAGATTACAGTGATTTATAATTTTATTAAACAGTTACATTGTGAACATTTTTTTTCTCTTCCTCAGCCCATCTTCATTGCTCTTTCCAGTCTGTGGACTAGCTTTCAGGATGAAACTGTTTTGGTTAGTGTCCTCAGTAATTTAACTGCTCACCTTGAGCAATTTTTGGGCGCTCATAAACTACTGTTTCCTGAGAAAGTAATGCAAGATCTTCTTAATGAAGTGACTGTGAAAACTGATATGTATAGAATGAAAGAACACATGGGTAATAGAAATCATCCATTATTTCTTCTTCCTCTTAAAATTACCTCTAGAATAAAGTCACTTTTTGATTTAAAAATTTCATATTACGTCTTTTTTATAAAGTGTTAAACATCTTTCTTGATTCTAAGATAATGTTCATTATTGAAAATGTGGAAAACAAAAAATATAAACTGAATATCTTACTGTACAGCAATATATTATTGTCCAGCAATTACCATTCCTAATGTTATGGTTAACAATGATTTTCTGTGCTTACGTGTTTCTATTGTAGTCTTAGTGATTTTTGTTATTGACTTGTAGTAGAAATGGATATTAATCCTTGCTACATTTGTTATAAATAAAGCTTAATTTCTTTGGACCTCTGTTTCAACTTCAGATTCAGGTTGAAATTTATAAATCAATAAATTTTATCCTTGTAAAATTAATTGAGCTATTTTAGACCCTTTAAGAGATGCATTGATTCTTGAAAGGCTGTCTTTATCAATAAGCTTTTTTTTTACTTTTTCGATCTCTCCTATCTTAAAGACAATTTAAAATTAATGAGAAATGCCAAAATAGAGCCTGGAACTTGAGTTGTTGCCTAAAAAAGTTTTTTTAGTAAACGAAATTAGATGATTTACTCTCTAAATTTACTTTTCTAATTCTATTTCTTAAAAGGGAAAAATAAAAATGTAGCAGCAGATTCCATTCTTAATCTATTAGAATACATAAAATCTGAAAACGAAATCTAAGCAAGTCAAATGCATGCTTCAAGTTAAAGTTTTTCCTATTGAGTTCCCTTTATTAAAACAGCAAATCTATGCAAATTACTAAATCAAATTGAAAAGTTAAAGTCACTTCAGCAGTACAGTAAATAATAAACTCAACCATATTGGTAAGACAGTTTACTTGCAACTTAGATTTAGACATGTTTCCCACCATACATCAAAACTTTGTGTTTACTAGAACACTATTTATCAAGATACTGTCCCAGTGAATTGGGAGACCCAATGTTCTTCTGAAAGAACTTAATTTACACTTGTCACATGTCATAACTGTTCAAGACTTTCAAGCATATCAGGAAAAAAGAGGGAAGGTTTCTCCAATGTATGCATTTACTTTTAGTTGTAGCCACAAGGTCATTTGTGGTGTCTGCTGTTTGGATATTGAGCCACACAGAAGTGTAGTAGGATTGTGTAAGCTAAGAACCTGGAGATCAATGTTTTATACATGCATGTGTTTATTTATGTGAAAAAATTTAGTCAATTTGCTTATCAAATGTAAGTAGGTAAGCAAACCAACACTAGGAAGAATTTTTTAAACTATAGAGAACAAAAATTGTACACCTTGTTATCAAAATTAAGTTACTAAGAGATATTCCTTCCCTTTCTGCTCAGAACATTCTCAACTGTTTCAAGAAGCAATAGTCCTCTTAAAAGCATTTTGCCACCTAGTATAAAAAGCTACACTATCTTGATTGAATGAAGTTGATCTATCTCTATTTTAGTCACATCGCAGCTAGTCTCTTCTCATTTCCTTGGGTTGTTTATTCTTCTCATCGAATAAAGTTTTTCTTGTCCTCCTCTTTCATTTTAGAAGATAGAGTACATCTGGTGGATTTCAGAAAACAAGAATGGCTATTCCCAGAAACAACAGCAAATTTTGATAAACTATTAATTCAGTATCGGGGATTTTGTGCTTACACGTTTGCTACAACAGATGGTCTTCTCCTTCCAGGTATATCATTGGAAATAATATGTTCCTCCTCCCCCAATCTTTCTGTAAATGAAGTGCTGTCATTGTCTCTTACTTATTTACTTTTTAAAACTGTATGGGATCTGACGGTGAACTAGAAAAGGAGCTACAAAGGTGACCCAGACAAAGTTTTCGTCTTTGAAGTACTCACAGTGTAATCTGGTAGACTGACATAAACAGGAAATTATCATACAAGTGGTCAGTGATGGAATGTGTATATAATGAAGTATGGATCTTACAGTATCATAAATGGGGGCTGATTCACATGCCCAGTGAAGGAGTCTAGAAATGTTACATAACAGTACTAAAAAGTATCATCTTTCAAAGTAATTACTTGAAAGAGCATCACTAATTTGACTGATATGTTTATTTAAAAATATTCTTTGTCACTTTATGGTTATATTCCACTAACATAGATCAGGATTTCTGTATAAGGCAGATAACATTAAGGAAATGCCAATTTCTTATCAAGAAAATTTCTCTTGATATTACTAGAGCTTCTCCAAAAAAAATAGTAAATCAGAAATTTGTGACAACATGGATGTATCTTGAGATTATCATGCTAAGCAATAAGTCAGAAACAAAAAGTTGAGAACTATGTGATTTCACTTATATGTGAAAGCAACAACCAACCAACCAAACATCATAGACACAGACAACAGTTTAGTGGTTACCAGAGGGTAAGGGGGAGAGGGATGGTGGAAGAGGGTAAAGGTATATTTGATCCAAATATATGGTGATGGAAAGAGAACTGACTCTGGGTAGTGAGCACACAATGTAATATGCAGATGATGTATTACAGAATTGTATACTTAAAACCACATAATTTTACTAACCAATGTCGCCCCAATAAATTTAATACAAATTTTAGAAAAAGAAAGAAATTGAGATGAAATAAGTTATTATCCAAAAAGTCCTGTTTGAATTGGGAATAAAAAGAATAAAAGCAGTTTGACACGATTGTTTCTTATTTACCTTACACCATCAATCTCCTCTTGCTTTTCTTCTTTCTTTTCTGTATTTCTTTGGTCGTTATTTCACTGTTGAGTATTACTTTTTTCATTACAAATCATTATTGGGATTGTGTATATACATACAAATGGACTCATTTTTTATGGTATTGGATTTTTCATAATGGGAGTGACAAAAGGTTTACCATGAGGAACCGAGAAAATAGTATTCTGAGGCCCCTGTAAGGGTCATTGATACTGGGGGAGAAAACAAACAAGAGCCATGAAGAAGTAAAAAGCAATGCAATGTAGATGGTTTCTTTCTTCCACTTCCCTTCCTTTCTTCCCTCCCTCCCTCCCTCCCTCTCATCTCCTTCCCTCCCTCCCTCCCTCCCTCTCTCATCTCCTTCCCTCCTTCCATCCCTCCCTCCCTCCTTTCTTCACAAATAAGAATGGAAGGGAGACTTGAGAGACAGAGAATCATGGATGTGTGGTGGTGAGAGAGGTAGCATGATGTGGCTGAAAAAGCTATGGGCTAGGATTTGGGAGAGCCCAGTTTCTAGTCCCAATTGTAGCATTAGTGACCCTTCAGCAAATTTCATGCCTTCTGTGGACCTCAGTTTTCAAGTCAGGAACAGGAGAAGGGCCAACTAGAAGGTCTGTTTGGTCCGTTCCATCTTCCACCTACTCTGATTCTAAGAACTAGGGAGAAATAGAAAAAAATAAGGGCTTGTGGGCCTTGGGTTTCAGAATCCTCTCTGAGTAAGCCAGTTCTGACTACTTTATTTCTGTTTACTACGTTATTTTTACTTACTACATTCTTTTCTGGGCAGCAGCAACCTGCACCACCTCTCAGGAATCATGTAGTACTTCCCTCCTTCCATTCAGGACTGCAGACCACATGGCTTAAATCCTAAGGTGATACTGCGGCTTCCTACTCATGATTCTTTTCAGATGACTTCACAGACTATTGCTTACCCCTCTTTACTTGCTCACTATTCCAGCCACACTGGCCTTCTAGCTATTATTGAACATTTCAAACCCATTTTCACCTCAGAGCCTTTGCATTTCCTGTTCCCTCTACTTGGAAAGCTCTGTCCCCTAGATAGCTACATATCTTACCCTTCATTTTATTCAGCCTTCCTTGATCACCCAATTTACAATATTCACTTCATCCTTCTTCCTTTTACTACGCGTTTAACCTGCTTTATTTATTTAGTTTTCTGTAGCACTGATCACCCTCTTGCCTATGGTATGTGTTGATTTGGTGAGAGCAGGGACTTTGTTTTCTTCTGTATCCTCAGCCCCAAGAACAGGGTCAATACATATTTGTTGAATAAATGAAAGAACAATAAGTAAGACTGTATTACTGTTTTCTATATAATTCCCATAAACTATGCAGATATTTAATAATCCATTATTTTATATAGTATCTTTCCACAGTGGGAAATACTTTCTGACATGCAAACTGATATTTTGGAAGAGATGTCCCATTTTTGTAGTGCTTACAGAATTATTTTTAAAACAATGCCTATATAGTAGTTAGTTTAGTTTAAGGAGATTTGAAAAACTTGCCAGATGACTAAGTGGCTTCTCATAAGAGATTTTTAAACATCTTATATCTAGTTAGTGAAATATTTTTATATGAAATCATGCTTTAAATATATAAATATATAAAATACATAAAAGTAGTTAATTTAATATGAATTTCACCTAAAATATAATTTAACAAAGTGTATAATTTAACATTGCTAATTGTAACATTTTAGCAAAATAAAAACATAAGTGATAAGTTAAAAATGGAGTATATAGGAAATGGTTCTATGGGTATATTACAAACAAAGAAATCACTGAATATTTATAGCACATTCAATTCCTTTTTTTAATTTTCAGGAAATCCAGCAATTGGAATTTTGAAACATAAAGAAAAGTATTACACTTTCAGTACCAAAAGTGCTGCATATTCATTTGCAGAAAACCCTGAAATTTACATTGATTTAATTAGAGAAAAGGCCAAAAAAAATGCAGAATTAATTCAGCTACTGGAACTTCATCAACATTTTGAAACACTCATTCCTTATTCTCAGGTAAGGAAGGTGTTTTAAGAATTTATGACATTTAAAAGTATACTTAATTAAAAAGTTATATTTTGTTGTACATGGTTCCCAAGTCCATGCAGAGATAGGGTCAGATGAGGATCTTTCCAGATTATCTGAAAGGGATTCACATCTGCAGATGGAAACTAAGGAAGTCAACAAAGAATAGTGGAAATGATAAGGAGTCAAATTGATGAATTTGACTGGGAAAACATGAAAGAGAAAGACTACATTTAGAGAAATAATTGAAACTACCGTATTTTCCTACCTAAAATTGAAGGAATTCAGCACAGATAACATAGGTGATAACATAAAGTTGTAAAATAATTTAACATGTTTAAATCACAAGTCTGAAAGGCCACAAAATGCATCTGAAGGTGTGTTTCTTTGTACGTCGATGCCTAGTCATCAATTCATTCAATAGCTACTTACTGTGTGCCAGGCACTGTTCTTGGCATAGGGGATTTAGCAGTGAACAAAACAGATATAGATCCCTGCCTGCATGGGGCTCACATTCTCCTGCTCATTTTCTTCCTCTTGGTCTCTCATTTTTATTGTTCACCTTTTAATTACTCTGTCTCCTCTCTCTCTCTCTCTCTCTCTCTCTCTCTCTCTCTCTCTCTCTCTGTCTCTCTCTCTCTCTCTCTCTCTCTCTCACACACACACACACACACACACACACACACACACATTCAGTTCCTTTCTTTTAAGCTAACTAAAATGAAAAAAAAAACTTGAAATACATAGTTTAAAATGTTGTTATATTTATCAACATTTGACTATGAAACAGATGGGTTTGGGTACCACTGACCAGGTCAGCAGGGACCCAAGCAGTGACTGGTAAGTAAGGACAAAGTGGTTGGGGAGTGGGACAGCTGTGGCAGAGAACCCTGGACAGTTCAGTTGGTGCTCTTGTTCTGACAAAGTGCTACCAGCCTACTGATGTGACACTCCTTTTGGATGAGGCAATACTCCAGAGTGCTCTAGGTTCCTTCTGTTGTGGAGAGAGAGTGGTATATTTAGTATTCTGTATGCGGCCAAATGGTAGGTTTATAATTTTGGCTCAACTGAGAGGTTACTGTCAAAATTTTGGATCAATTTAACTCCAGTCTGTGAGGCTTCACTTACCCATAACCCTGGTAGCACTTGCTGTTACCTGGGTTTATAATTTTTGCCAATGTGATGAAATTAAAATGGTATCTCATATTGCTTAATTGTACTTTTTATGATAGCGAAGTTCAGCATATCTTCTTACATTTATAACTCAGATTTCCCATTCCATATGACTATTCATAACTTTTGCCAGTTTTTTCTTTTCTATACTGTTCTTTCTGTCTTTAACTCATTGCTTGGCAGGAATTCCTTGTCTACTGTACTAATTCTTTATCAGTTATAATTTTCCAAATGTCTTTGTCCAGTCTGCCACCTCTTAGCTTTGTCAGTTGAGTCCGTCATTGAAGACTCACCTTTAATTTTAATGTAGTCATAGCTATTAATTTTTCTCTTTAAACATTGTGCTTTTTGAAATCTTGTTTTAGAAATCCTTCATTGTCTTAGGTTATCCATTTACGTTTTCTTCTGTTTTAATTTATTATTCACATTTAGGTCTGTAATCCATTTAGAGATGAAGAATTCTAATTTTATTTTTCTTCATGCTGTGAGCCAGCTTTCCTAACATCATTTAATGTATACTAATAATGTATAGTTTTCCCACTAAATATGATGCCACTTCCATTGTACTAACAATTTGCATACCAAATGGGCTTGTTTCTAGGTTCTTGATTCTGTTCCACTGGCCTATTTTTCTATCTCTGTGCTGAGACCATACTCTTTTAATTACTATTGCTCTATAATATATTTTATTATCTGATAGGTCAAACCCTTCCCTTTGCCTTTTATTTTTTCAAAAGTGTCTTAGACATGCATGGATCTTCATATGTCCATGTAAATTTCTTAATGAATTTGTCAACTTTCCTTCAAAATCTTCCTGGATTTTAACTGAAATTACATTAAAATAATAAAATAATTAGTGGGGGAATTCATGTGTTTATTAGATTAGGTTGTCCCATCCATAAAAAGTACCATTTGCTTAGTTTTTTATTTAACCATCAGCAGTTTCACTAATTATGCCTTAATAAAACTCAATGGTTTTTATTTATATTTTATACTCTACCCACTTCTAAAACATAAGTGAGATCAATTTTTTGAAAAAAGCACTTATATATCAATTCTGATAAAATAAAACAAAAAGGCTAAAAAGAAAACACTACACTCGGGAAATATGTCCCACTCATTTTAAATAAATAATTTTAACTTTTAATTGTGTAATACAGAAGGTGCCAAAAAAAGGTATACACATTTTAAGAAAGGAAAACTGTATTAAAATTATAATACTCCATATATACCAATAACAAAAGATGAATACAAGTCATGTTTGACTTCTGCAATTACAAGAGGTGCTCGAAGTGGTTACCATCAGTGTCCAGACACTTCTGATTACGGCGAACTACTGCTTGAGCAATGTTGACCAAAGTGTCCACTGTATACATATTTTTGGCACCCCTCGTATTTATATAAACCAAAGGGTATGTAAAATGCATCACTGTATAAAAACAATGAAAAACAAACACCTGTGTATCCATCACTTACAACAAATTTCTCAGAGCTACCTATGTACGCCTTTTCAATCTCATTCTTTTCTCTTCTGCTCGGTAACTACTTTCTGAATTTGGTGTTATTCATTTCTTGTCTTTTTAATTTTGGCCATTCATGTATGTATTCCTAAACAATATATCTGTGAAATGACTATGTCTTTCGTCCAATTTTCTATTGGTTATACGTCATTTTCTTAGTGATTTGTAGGAGATGCTTTTTTTAAAATATATTTTTGATACTAATTCTTTATTAGATATATGTTGTGCAGATATGTTCTCCCAGTGTGCTGTTTATCTTTTCATTCTCTTTGCGGTGTCTTTTGATAAATAAAGTTTTTCATTTTATTGTGTAATTTATCTTTGGCGTTAGGCGGTGTTAAGAACACTGCCCTCCAACCGCCTGAGCCACTGGGCCGGCCCTTTCTTTTTTCTTCATGTCTTGAGCTTTTATGTCTTGTTTAAGAAAACCTCATATATCCTTGGATCACAAAAATATTCTTCTAAATTGATTTTTAAAGATATAAATTTGCCTTTTACACTAGAGTCTTTAATCACTTGGATTTGATTTTTGTGTCTGGTGGGAGGTGAAGATCAATTTTAATTTTCTTTCCATTTGAATAGCAAATTGTCCCAGATTAAATGTCCAATACACTCTCCTTTCCCCCACTGTGTCTTATATACATAGGCTTATTTTTTAGGCTCTCTATTCTGTTCAATTATTCAATTGTTCAAAAATTTCTGTGCCTATATCTTTTTATAGCTTTATAGCAAATCTTAATATCTGGTAGAGTAAGTTCTCTCACTCTTTTTTTCTCTAAAGAATCTTGACTATACTTCTCAATTTTTCATATAAATTTGATAATTACACTGTCAAGTTCTATAGAAAACCTTGAAATAATTATGAATTTGCATGTCTATAGACAAGAAATATTTGGCCTTGCTATCATTTATTTATAATTTACAGAGTTGTAAGATAGCTCAAAGACAATGAAAAGCTAGAATCAGAAAACCAGAAAGGTGTGCTGTATGTAGACAATGCATTGTTTTCCATTAAAGAACAATTTTCCCCCTACATAACTGGTCTTGTTTTCCCTTTCTTTCTTTCTGTCTATTTACTCCTCAGCTGTTCTTCAGTAATCTTCAGTACCCATTGAAGTGGGTTTTCTCTCTCCATATTTCAATGCTATAATACTTCTTATTATTTACTTGTCATTTACTTGTATAATATTGTTATCTTTTCAGCATGTTTTTTTGTCTACCTAATTGTATCATAAGATCATTTTGAAGGTAAAAATTATATCTTATGTTAAATCGTAGGCACTCATATCTGTTGCTTGACTTGTGAAAAAAAGTTAAACCTTTTCCCTTCTTTTTACTATGACGGAGCTCCTTAAACCTCTGTCAGCCCCTCCAGCAACTGCATACCTAGCATAACCGTATCTTGATTAGTGTGGAATTACTGAGTACTTAATATTTGAATAGTGAGTTTCTGGGTATCCCAGCAGAAAACCAACATACTCATTAAAAAAAAAAATAACAAAAAAACTTCTTGGATAATAATCTGGCTCTGTATGCCTAGTTTGAGTTTAAGGTGTATTCTAAAGATGTTCTGATACTTTAAACACACGTGATTTATACCCAATATTTAATAGCTATTCTAAACTTCTATCCATTTCCAACAAGGTATTCACTTCTGCTACCAATTGTGAAAGTTGGAGAGGAAATGAGTGATGTTAGGTTTTCCCCTTCCAAAAGCTACCACCTACATTAAATTTACAAAATCAGGCACAAAGCCACGATGCCCAGGAAAATAAATTGCATTTAGCTTACTAATTATGAGCTTATTTTCTCTGTTGGTATTACAAGTATATTCCATGTTTAAAAATTCTTGTTTTTCTAATCTTTTGTCAGTTTTAGCTAAATAGTTATATGTAAATAATGCTTTTTTTTTTTTTTTACAAATAATTACAAAACTCCACTTCTTTAGATGAAAGATGTTGACAAACATATAAAACCAATTACAAAGAATGAAACTAGCACACAGACGGATACACACATATTGCCACCAACAATTGTGACATCATATGAGTGGAATGAATGGGAATTAAGAAGAAAAGCTATAAAATTGGTTTGTAACAATACTTTCTAAAATTACTTATAGGTTGGGAAATTTTAATATGTTGTTACTCATAGAGTTGATAAGTTAAATTCTTTTTATAAAATAGTAGTTGTACAGAGTTCTTTGCTAACATAAAAATAAGCATAATTTATATTTGTCAACTTTACATTGTAAGATTGTCTTCCAATTTTAAGTATATATTGAAATTCAGTAGCATGAAACAACTCTCAAATTATACCAGCCAGTAACTAGAACAATGATAGTTGCTATCTCTTATCTCTATCTGTCTCTATCTCTATCTCTCATCCCTCTAGTAACCTATATAATAGTTTTAACTTATTGTGCTAATCTATGAGGTGCTAGTATTTAAAGCACTCCCAACTTCCTCTAATCATTTGAAGTATACCCTTCTCTTTTTGGGACTTTCGCTGAGGAACAGAATGTTACCTCTGTTAAGTATATCACAGATATTGTCCCGTTATAGTCAACATGTCCTTTCCAGATACCGGGCTCTCTAGTTCTTCTGATTCTCAGTCATCTTAATCTCAGTAGGTGCCTACCTTTAGAGTCTGTCTTTAAAACTCATCCCTATTTACTCAGTGGAATTCCATCCACCTACCATATTTATAGTCTCTTGTCATTTTAAATAATTATTTGTAGTATTAAGGAAACAAACACTTTTTATAACTGTAGCTTTTTCTTAGTATATTTTACCCATCTCTTTAACTGAAATAAGTGTGGAAATAAATGAAGACTACCCGAATGGGAACAGAGGCTATTTATTCAGAGCTTGCTATAGTTAAGGGAGTCAGCCACCATCGCTTCCCTTTGGCAGAGACGCTAGGGCAGGGAGAGGAGTGGGAAAACTGTATATGAAAACAGGGAGGGCTTCAGGTATTCACTGATTGGAGGTAGTTGACATGGCAAACTGGAGGCAGGCATCTTATGTGATTGGTTTGGTGAGCGTATTTGGCTCTCTCTGTTGGTCCTGAGTTAGAGGGTGGGTGGGCACCTAGATAAGGAATCTGGCCAAGTCCTGACTGTTCTGGGCATGACTGCTACAGCTACAGAGGTTGTGGTTTGGCTTCCTGGACTGGCTGCTGCAGAGACTGTGGGTCAGAGTTCTACTGTCACATAAGCTCTTTAGCCTTTGTTTGTATATTCAGTTTCTCACAGGATTTTCACTCACCACATCATTTCCCTCGCCACCTTCTCTGGTGGCAGCTTTTCACAGAGTGCCTTGATTTCCTGGGATGAGGACGGTTCAGCTTCCTGGTATACCTTCCAGATCACTGTTCGATTAGCATTCCTATCAGTTTTTCGCCTGCAGTTCTTGAAGCTCCCATCTCCCCACACTCTTTTCTATTATCTGCTAAACTCACGTGAACTCATCAGACATATACTGGCTAACACATATATTCCACTACCTACTTCTTCAGGAGCTAAGTCTATCAAGTAGCATTGATACACGAAAAATATTTAAGTACCTCTTGCTAAGTGTTATAAGAGAAGTGAAATAAAAATTCTACTTAATTGACTTCGGTGACATATTAAGTTGGTTTTGAGATGGAAATAGGCGACGGAGAAGAGGGGAGTGATGGTTGGACAGGAGATGAGAGTAAGAGGTGACAGCACAGGTCTGGACTAGAAATGTTAAGAGAATGGGGTATTCAGTGGGGCTGAATTCTATTCTGACTGACCCCTCTCTTCTCATTTCTCAACCTCCACTTCATTCTGATTCCCATCTTAGCCCTACTTCTCCCCTACAATTGCATGATGTTGAATGCCAGCTCCCCAAGTATCACCAATAGACAAAGCTGAGTATATTAGCTTAAAGCTGTGAGGGAAATCACCACCTCAGCAGTGTCTCAGAGGAGGAACAGCAAGGTCAGAATGTATTGAGAATTTAAAGTTTGGTTGAAGGCAGGTCTTTCAATGCCAGGGGTAGGTCGGGGGATAGGATGGGGGCTTGAATTGGATTGGGAAAATATCATGAAAAAGCAGTCCAGCATTGATGGGAATAGCAAGGAAATTTTTGAGACAAAGGATGTAAAGACTCCCAGGGCTTCATCCATGTGTTAATGCTTACAACTGAAAAAGTGATGCATTTTTCAGGATGTTCTGTAATCAACAGTCAAGTTATTTGCTTTCACAAGAGCCTCTTGGCATAGTAAAATTATGCTAATGAAGACAGTGAAATAGTAATGTTATATTAATGTAGAAAATAAGCTGTGTAATCTAATTTCCCTAATTCCAAGTCTCTCCTTCTTAATTCATATGCTGTGATGCCTTCTGAGTTTTTTCCCCTGGACATCACCATAACCTCTGTAGCTCCTATTCTTTGTATAAGCTCCTCCTTGCTTTTCAGCCCGAGTAATCTGTTTAACTTCATGTTTACTAGTAATCCATAAAAGCAGCAAACAAAATGTAGAATAATGAAAAATATATTCTGAAAACATCAGAGCTTTTTTATATTAAAAGTCTTGGGTGAAGCCAATTTAAATAAGACAATGGAAATCTTAAATTTTTGTCTTTATAAAAATAAACCAAGAATGGTGGAAAAATCCAAGTTGTCCGAATCTGAAAGTATAGTAATAAAGGAATTAGATTATATTAACAAATAATTGAACTCATTGTAAATTTGAACCTGTATGTTATTTCTTTGGATCCATTTTCGTTATTTATTTTCCGACTTCTTGGCAAAGGATATTTATTTTCTGTTACACTCTAGATTTTTCTAATATTCTAATGTTTTGTAGAAAAATGCAATGTTGCATAACTAATTTCTTTGTGGATTGGGAAAAAAATAGGTAATATGAACTGGTACCTGGTAATATTTTATATTATTTGTTCTTTAGAGAAATGTTAATTTTCCAGTGTATTCTCTTTCTACTTAGGCCAATTTGCGTCAGAAGATTACTCACTCGGTACAAACTGATCTTAGTCACATGAGAAGAGACAATTGTTCGCAGGTGTACCCTTCAAAGGACGCTAGCACGCAATCTATGAGGGAAGGCAGCACTGGCGTGCCCAGGCCCCAGATTTATATAGCTGGTCTCCGAGGGGGCCAGGCTAAAACCACCTATGGCATCAGGGTGAATTTAACAAGAGCTGTTGATGAAACCTAGTTAGAGGCCATATTTTCAAAGTAGGTATCTCCAAATTATGAACAATGGCAAATGTTTAAAAGCATCCATGAAATGTAGCTAATTTTGTGGTGGTGTCACATTCACTAGTTGTGTGACTTTTTTTGGTTTCTCATATTCACTGTCAAACTGCTACAAGAAACTAAAATTTGTTTTCTGTGACACATTGTTCATTCTATTAAAATTGAAAAGTTAAACTCTGTCCATTCATCTTTCATTTGTTAGAAAAAGTTTGGTAGCATTAAGACTGAAATTATGATGCCACTTAGATATTAATGTAAGAATGTAAGATTATTATGACTGGGATAGTTTATTTCTAAAACCATACTTAGTGTTAAATATTAAAAATGTAAAACCTAGACAATAGTTTTAGCTTCATTAGCTATTATTACATGTTAACATAGATTAAATTGATAATACAGCAGTCCCCCTTAGCCGTGGTTTTGCTTTCCACCCTTTCAGTGACCCGCAGTCAACTGTGGTCCAAAAATACTGAATGGAAAATTCCAGAAATAACAATTCATACATTTTGAATTGCATGCCATTCTGAGTAGCATGATGAAATCTTATGCCGTCTTGCTCCATCCTGCCCCGGACGTGAATCATCATCCCTTTATTCAGTGTATTTACATTGTATGTATAATACAATAAGATATTTTGAGAGAGAGACCACTTTCACATAACTTTTATTATAGTACAGAGGGTGCCAAAAAGATGTATACATATTTTAAGAAAAAATAAACTATTAAAATTGTAATACTCAATATATACCAATAAAAAAAGATGAATACAAGTCACGTTTGACTTCTGCAATTACAAGAGGTGCTCAAAGTGGTTACCATCTGTGTCCAGACACTTCTGATTACGGCGAACTACTGCTTGGGCAACGTTGACCAAAGTGTCCACTTGTATACATTTTTTGGCACCCCTGGTATATATGCCACATCTTCTTTATCCATTCATCTATGGATGGACATCTAGGTTGCTTCCATATCTTGGTTATTACTAGTAATGCTGCAGTGAACATGGGGGTACATGTATCTTTTCAAATTAGTTCTTATTTTCTTTGGATAAATACCCAGAAGTAGAATTGCTGGATCATATAGCAGCTCTATTTTTAAGTTTTTAAGGAATTTCCATACTGTTTTCCATAGTGGCTGCACTAATTTACAGTCCCACCAACAATGTATGAGGATTCCCTCTTCTCCACATTCTCACCAGCACTTATTTATTTATTGATAGCCATTCCGACAGATTTGAGGAGATATCTCATTGTGCTTTTAATTTGCATTTCTCTGATGATAAGTGAAGTTGAGCATCTTTTCATATGTCTGTAGGCCATCTGTATGTCCTCTTGATAGAAATGTCTATTCAGGTCTTCTGCACATTTTTAAAAAAAATTAAATTTGGATTTAAGTATTCTTGGTATTAAGTTGTATGAGTTTTTTAAAAATATATTTTGGATATTAACCTTTATCAGATGTATTATTTGTGACTATCTTCTCCCATTCAGTAAGTTGTCTTTTCATTTTGTTGAAGGTTTCTTTCTCTGTACAAAAACTTTTTAGTTTGATGTAGTCCCATTTGTTTATTTTTCTTTTGTTTCATTTGCTTGAGGAGATATATCCAATATTTATACTCTTATTATAGCACTTAAATAGGTATAGATGTATTCTCCCTGTTAGACTGTAATTTTCTTGAGATTTGAAACTGAGTTTTAGTCATTTTTACATCTCTGGTATTTGTATAGATTTTTGTTGGATGAATGAATGAAAGGACAAACTGGAAGCAGGGTTTGGTTGTTTGGTTGAGTGATTATTTTAATAGGCAAGGTGGGAATTGACAAGAAGTTCAGTGCAAAATAGTTATTGGAAAGGAAGAGAGAGGAAACAGAGAGGAAAAGGGAGATTATTTTTTGGGAAGTAGTGGGAAATAAAGTTAGATAGGTAGGGTTGGCATAGCTTTTGGAGGACTTTGAAAGCCAGGAAGAGAAATATGTTGCCTTCCTATAGTAGGACATTAGAAAAACACGCAGATTCTTGAAGACTGATTGTGGGAGAGCAGTGCTGGAGTTAGGGATATGGCTAGGAAGCTGTTGCAAGAACTAGGGCATGTGAGAATGATGACGTGAAGGATGAGATTTAATGAGTGTGACATAACATCTCAGGAAAGGGTAGGAAAAAATCAAAGTATGACCTCAGGGTTTCCTCCCTAGGACACCAGGGATAATTGGGAAGAGGAACTGGATAATCAAAAAAGGTAACACATTCAGACTAGAAAATTTAAGTTTCAGGGATGACAAAAATAGTAAGATGGAGTTGACTGGAATTTGAGCTGGAAAAAGATAATTTGGAAGGTCAACCCCAAGGAAATAGGGATGGAATGAGGAGAAAGAGACAAATAAGGCAAAGGAGCAGTCAGGAGAGTGAAAAAAGACATAAAGGAATCTCTGTGGTCATGCTAGGTTTACTCCTTACCAGCTGTGTTACTTAGTATCTCTTAAATTCAGTTTCTTCATCAGAAAAATTGGGATAACAGTGGTTCCCAGCTAACTGGGTTGTCAAGGAGACTAAAAGAGTTAACAAGTGTAGAGCACTGACATGGTAAGGGCTTTGTCGCTGTTAGCCTCGGGGACAGAGACTCTCCATTGCCTTATTCTCTGGCAGTCCTAGCCACGTTGTTCTCTTTCTAGTTTCTAGCTCTCAGTCAGTAGAATAATTCTTGGCACAGTATAGCTTTCAGTAAATGTCTGATGACTAAACAAAAAAGGATGAGGAATGAGAAAAGGTCAGTGGAGCAGGCAACTGTCGAGCTCTGCTCTGACAGAATTGGCTTGAGTGGAAATAAGATTGTAGCAAGTTAAGCAGAAAATGGTAGAAATAAGTACAGATTAGACATATCAGTGACTGTTTGGCAGGAAAAGAAAAATAAGATATGGTAACTAAAAAAGGAAGCAGAAGCAAGAGAGAGTTAAGCTCAAATAAGAAATGTTTAGATATTGACGATTATTACTGATGTTTAACTCTTAGTCCAGACACGGAATTTTACATTGTCTCCTTGCATTTTATTATTCTCTCAATTATAAAATGCAACAGTTCTTCTGGTTTGTCTTTAGCAATATTATACCATAGGAAAGGATTATTCTAAAATAACAACCACCTAGAAAATGGATTTTGGATATTTTTCTCAATAGCAGGATGAAAATAATACGTTTAAACTGTCATGAAAACAATTATGTTGAGATATCTGCTTTTGTCTACATGTTCTTTATGGTTATCGTTTACTATATTTTAAACCTTAGCACTTCAATAATCTATTATAGAGTTAACATATTTGAATTTAACCATAACCTCCTTCAGCCTTTTGCTATTTGCTTACTGCACAGCCTGTTTGTTTAAGTTCATACTTTTACTTTATTACCAATGGGTATGGTACCGGGTTTCCTTTTATATTACCGTAATACAATTCACTTAGACTAGGGTAGCTCTCGAGCCTGAGCAGAGATGGAATGAGCAGGGTATCAAGGCAAACACTGCAGCATGATAGTGACAATCTGGAATATCATTAGGGTCTCAAATGGCAGTAGAAATAGCTGCGTGAGGCTCTGTAAGCTTAGCGCATTATGAGGCAAATTACCTTGTGGTTCACACGTTGAAGACTGATGCTTCTTGCACTAACCACAGTTGTACAGAAAGCTAGGCATACATAAAAGAAACACATTAAGCCAATATTTTCTCCTCTAAGACTTTGGATAATTCAGAATAGGAAAGGAAAAATTAGTTCAAACTAAGAATGTAAATATTTGCTTGGCTGGGATAACAGAAAAGCCAGCTGCAAAGTTAACAGGAAATAATGTTACTACCAAGGATATGCTGTAAAGTGTTAATAATAACCCCTTCTTTTGAGTGTCTCCTTTCTAACTCACTGAAAAATGATGTTCTCTACAATCATACACTATTAGGAACCTTGCTGTTGAAATTATATCAGGAAGAATGAAGCACTGATCTTGCTTGGAGGATTTAAAGCACTTTGACACAAAGAAGCAGCCTCACTTTCCAACCTCAGTGCAAAGCCTTCATTTAAGGGGCTCCTGAATACAACAGTCCATATATGTAGTCATTTTGTAGTTTCCAAGAAACAAGATCCCGAGACTATTCTGCAGTCCAGCTCTGATGTTGACCTCGTACATACAGCCCTGCTCTGAATCTATCAAAACACTACTTTTAGTCCACTCTTCCTCTGGATCCCATAACTCTTATCTTTTCCTTTGTTCTCTGAAACATCCCGTGGTTTCTCTTGCATGCAGTTTCCCTCACTGGAATGGATCAATAATCCTGACTCTATCTGACTATATAGGTGTTGCCCCTGTTGGTCTCAGGCAGATCAGATTAGGACAGAAGGCATCAAAATGTAGTCGAGGTTCATGGCCAATGAATAGAAAGTCTTTGTGGACAATGAACATTTATAACAAAAGTAGGGACCAGCAGCATGATATGTTAATTGAATCAGAAATGCCACAAGAAATGGCCTGGCAGCATTTTACCCACCACTCTAATTGTGATCTGTGTGTGTAATACTATTCTCCACCAGAAAGGAACCATAGTGCCTTGAAGTGTAGTGGATTGCAGGATCTAGGACACTGGAACCTCTTGTCACCAGAAATAAAAAGTGCTTCAAAAATCTTGTGCAGACTTAAAGAAAGGAGCAGGCTTACAGGGCCATATTGGGATACTTTGAACGTCAAAGGAGAATAATTATAGTCAATTAAACTAATTTGAGACTATAATGATACTCCAAAATGGAAAGAGAGAAAGTGTACAAAGCAGTATTTGTAAACCAAAAAAAGGAATGTATGATAGAATATTTTAATTTTTAAAATTAATTTCAAGTACATATGAGTTTTTTTGTTTAAGTGTATGTACAAGAACATACACAGTAGGGAATTGAGTGATTCCACAAGTGGGAACTGTACCAATTACAGGAAGAGGTGATTAGTATGCATAAAACTAGGTGGCAGGTTCAACACTGTTCCAAAATGAGATTCATCAAATGTCTGACTCTACAAAGTCAACTGTGGTTTCCAGGGAGCCTCTCCTAATATTAATGTGATGCTAATAAGGCATGCAAAACTTTCCAATGATGTTAACAGACTAGATAAATCTGTATGTTTATCTAATGATAAGACAATGGGGTATAGCATTAACCACTGAAACCTCTAAAAAGCTATTTTGGGGAAAGATCATTCTACAGAAGGTATAGGCTGCTGGGCATCTCAAAATCTTGTACCCCTGTTTCTGTGAGGGCTCAGGTACCTTTATAGTATTTTAAACCAATCCACGTATCTTGAAAGCCATTCATTTTGCCAATGAACTATTTCTAACATTGTTAAATGCTAATTAACATACTCTAGTGAAAGTGGAGATTATAGCAGTAGAAGTAAATGCCTGTTGACACGTCTAATATTTTTGAAGTCCTTTTGTTATGCAAAGATTATGTAGTTAGAATGTCTGGCTAGGCAAATATAATCGATGTTAATTATGACAATACGGACAGAGGCACAGGCACAAGACTTCTGAACAACATGTAATATAATTATATTAAGTTTAAATAAGAGGTAACAATGGAAGGGAATAAGCGAGCTGGAAGTTACGACGTTGCCCAAAGTGGTTTCTGTTACTTTACAACTTCTACAATAGCTTTTATAGGAAAGAATCACTAAGTCTAACCACAATTCCTTACTTGCCTGCAAATCACATTGGTGAAGACTACGATTCCCAGGAGGCAACGCTCCGCTCCGATCCTTGACTCCGCTTCCTTAGCCGGCCGGGAGTTGTAGTTTACCGAACGATGCCTTCAAAATAGAGTTTTACGCACTTGTTAGCAAGGACTCGGCCGTAAAGTCCTCTCCTCCATTTGGGTCGTTCCATTTTCGGGCTTAGCTCGGATTCCCGAGTCTAATCTTAGTGCTTGGCTGGTCCGGAGACCGGCCGTTGGTGGGCGGGCAAGGCGCTCTAGGCTGAGCGGTTTCACCTCTATGACCATAGGAGGCGGTGCCCCGTGTCCAACGCAGGGAGCGCGGAGGGGGCGGGCGTCATTTTCCGCGCGGGGTTGTGGGGGAACCATGGCTGCCACAAGAGGTGAGACTGGGGGCCGTTGGGACAGGGGAGCCCGCGGTGGGTGGTGGCGGGCGAATGTCAGCGCTTTCCCACACCTGTTGGCAGCCGAGCCCCCTCGGCCCTCGTCGTGCGCCGGAGCCAGGCTAGGCGTCGGGCATCAGGAGTTTGTGTTGAGCCGCTCCCGGCTGAGTCCGCACCGGCGCTTGTCAGGGCAGCGCGGAACAGCCAGCCTGCCACTGCGGCTGCCTTCCCCGCGGCGGACTCTGCGCGGGGCAGTTCGGCGGCTTCAGACCGCGCCTTCCTCGACGAGCTGGTAGTGGGTAGGAACCGAATTCAGAAGTGCCCGGGCTGCGGCGGACCAGGAGAGGGGCCGGGGTACAGGTCCAGGCTGCATCCTGACCACCCAGCGGGAGGCAGACCGTTCTCCGACCCGGCCGGGGTCACCGCGGCTGCGGTCTCTTCTGCGCCTCCTGCCCTACGGATAGATGCTCAGAGGCTTAAGGGCATGCTCCGGGTGCAGAGCCTGAGAAGCGTCTGGAGAAAGCAGTCGTTAACAGAGTTCCTCCCACGGAGAATGTTCCGTGTGGTTAGAGGGAACCTTTTGATATTTTGGGTGGAAGGTCAGATACACCCTCCTCTTCGCAGGGATGGCACATTAGGGTAATACTGTTTGATGACTAATTGCCATTTCATGAGGGTGAGTCTGATGAACTCCGCAGCCCTTTTGTTTTGCTGAGTGGGAAAAGTAAGTTAGGACGGAGAGGCTGAATTTCTGGAAGATCCAACAGTATAGCCAGTAGGAGAGGCTGGGCGACACCCTATTCTTTCTTCCCCCTTCCCCCTATAGAGCACTTGGCTTCACCTCTCAATAAATGTTGAGCAAATATTTAAAGAATATCTTTTGCATGGGTGCCAAATTATTTTCCGGGTTGGAGAGGCTGCATTTATCATTTAAGCCCTGCCCAGGGGCATTGCCTGTAGTATCATAGGCTTCACTTACGCGTTCTCCCATTTCAAAGAAGTCCAACTTTAAGGGCTTTTTTTTTGGTAGCAACACAAGAAGTAAAGGAAAAAAAATAGAGTTGTTTTGATAACTAACAGACTGGGGACAGCAAGATAAATGATGAGCGAAACTTAAACATTGAAAGAATTAAGTCATAATCTGAAATACTTGTAACAATTTATGGTTTAGGCTGTTGCTAATACATATTTGTTGTGCCTTCGTCATGTTAGAAGTCTTATATGCCAACTAGAAATGTATACTCTTAACAAAAATGCAGTTACCATAGCTTCCTGGTATTCACAAAGGATTTATCTGGAACTTACTGAATTTCCAAGTTTTCAGGTATTACAAATATCGTCCCCTCTAAAATATAGTAAAATAAAACTGAAACAAAATAAATAACTTCAGACTATCAATTTCTTTTGGGGGGCATTTTCCACACAGAAACAAATAATGAGTGGGAGCTAATGGGAACTTTGTGGAAGCAGAAAACAGTGCAGACGTTAAGGTGCCAGTGTGTCACCTCAACAATGCATTTGAGTTATGGGCTAGCTTTATAGGTACCGGCCTTGGGAACTGATGTGAAGCAAAATTTGCAGTGTATACATGATACAGATTTTTGATAATACACTGAGAAAATTGAGATTTCTGATAGTTGAAATTTCATACTGGAGGATTTGTGAATGGAATGAACAATTTTGATCTAATGTTAAGCTGAATTTAGAGAAAGTAATGCTTAAAATCATTAAGTATTTTTAAAGAGTTTTTAAAATAGTATTTCACACTATTCACACCAAAAGAAATTTATAGTCTGAAGTTATTTTGTTTCAATTATATTTTACTATATTTTAGAGGGGACAATATTTGTTTTTTTAAATAGTATTTTACAGATATCTAAACTTATTTGATTGCTCTTCCAGTTAGATCAGCAGCTATTTTCAGTAATATAAAATCCTATATAATCACTGCAAGTAGGTATGCCTTCAAAGTTGATGACAATAATAATTATAAGCAAGACTGTATTTACAGGCTATACATATTTGGTTTAGTGTTTAAACATTCACTATTGTTTTTGGGATCAGGAACCTATATAATAGCCAAAACAGTTTTTAGTTTAGTGTAGTCCTGACTCTCTTATTTATGAAAGTGCCGAGAATCTACTACATGGGTTGGCAATTTCTTCTGTAAAGGGCTGGATGTCATTTTACCATTGAAGAGCAAAAAAGTAGCCAAAAACAATTTGGAATTAAGAGAGCATGGTTGTGTTCCAATAACGAATTATTTATAGACACTGAAATTTGAATTTCATACAATTTTTACGTGTCACAAAAGGTTATTTAAAAAGTATTTTTTCCAACTGTTTAAAAATGTAAAACTATTTTGAGCTTGTAGGCTGTATAAAAATGAGAGATGAGATGTGGTTTTCTCACTCTTGATCTAGAAGATGGGAAGTGCTTTCTCTTTTATTGAGTAATAAATGGTTATTGCTGTTAACTTTTGAAGTCATACATTTTTTTCCTTATGTAGGAAAGTTTCAGAACAAAGGAAGTATTGTAGTGATCTTCACTTCCTTTTACATAAACATTGCTTTTTGGCTCCTCAGATATTTTGGAAAGAAAGTTTAGGCATATATAAGCTCTATTTCTTAGGTTCTACCATATTACTTTTTAGTCAAGACCTGATGTAATTTAAAAATTTGCCTACAATTTACAGATAATTCTTTAATTCTCCCTGGAACATACTTACATCGAAGAACCTGTAACCTTGTAAGTTCCTGCCTTACGTACCTAAAGATATTGTGTTTGAAACTCCTATTTTATTTCCCTGTGAAAGTCATCTTTGAATTGTGGTTAGGCTCCCAAAGCTGTGAACAAAAGCATATTTAGTGCATATTATAGTTACAGTCGCAGCCCAGTCACCCTGTGTCCCTCTGAGTCTTAACCTGGATCGTCATAGTATGGCCCAGTGGCCAAATCTAGCCTGTCACTTGTTTGTGGATGGCCCATGAGCTAAGAGTGGGTTTTACAGATGAACGTTTGCAATTAATTTGATGGAACACTAACTCTGAAGACCAATGAAGTAAAATATTACCCCCCAAAATAATTCCATTGTTCTCAGTAGTACACCTATATTGTAAAGCATTGTACTCAATTATTATATTTTTTTGTCCAAAAGTTTGTTTCCTATATTGTTACCTAAGTACCTACTGACATTCTTGATTTTGCCTTATGGCCTGTAAAGCCTAAAGTATTTACTGTTTGCCCTTTACAGAAAAATTTTGCTGATCCTTGTGTAACCTGAGCCTGAGGATTTGAAACGTTAAGGATGAGAGGTGGGAGATGGGTAAAGAAAGGAGAAATAGTTTGAGCTTTGGGTGATGACAGTATCAGAGCAGGGTTGGGAGTGAGGAAGTTTGAGGGAGACCTGGTACCCCAGTACCTGCGGTTTTATTGAAACTGCCCTGATGCCTGAGTGATGGCTGCTGCTCAGATATATTTGCAAGCAGTTCTTCATTGAATGTTTATAATTGTATGCATGTCTTGCATTTCAAGTTTTATAGTTTCATTCTTAATACCCTTTTTTGTGTTATGAAAAGATTTTCTGTATTATAAAGTTTTACATTAAGCTCCACTTTTATCAATTATTCCTTTCTGCTTTCTTTAAATTTAGAATATACATTGATGTAATTGTTTTCATCTGTTATGCTTTGCTTTCATAAGTTTGAGTTATAAAGATATATAAAATATGTAATTTCTAACATCCAAATCTAGAGTCAATATGCCACGTTATCTGGTAATTGAGGCATTCTCCAGGAACAAAATGAATGCCTAACCGGTTGATATTCAAAGTCAGCTGTGTTTTGTGTACACGTTTGTTTATGTTCATGTCATTGGAAAGTATTGCTGTGAAAAAGAATTTAAATATCATGGGTTTTAAAAAGTATTTTGTGCTTGAAAAGCATTTTGAGGTATAATTTGATTAACTTTTATATGCATTGATATTGTCTACTAAATAATATCTTTGTTGCACATATTTTCCAGAAAATGTCAGTTTAATATTCAAGTTATATTGCTTGACAGTGATGACCCTGGTGGCAGCAGCTTATACCATAGCTTTAAGATACACAAGGACATCAGATAAAGAACTCTACTTTTCAACCACAGCCGTGTGTATCACAGAAGTTATAAAGTTATTGCTAAGTGTGGGAATTTTAGCTAAGTGAGTATACTTTTTAGTATGTTAATTTATTTTTCCACTTAAGGTATTGTCTTTATTAGAAAATTCAAGCTACATCTTTATATGTTTGATTGCTCTAGAGCGTGTTTCTCAACTCAGGGTGATTTTGCCCCCCAGGAGATATTTTTGGTTGTCCCAACTAGGGGGATGCTGCTGGCATCTGGTGGGTAGGGACCCGGAATGCTGCTAAACATCCTACACTGCATTGGACAGCCCCCCATCACAAGTATCCAGACCCAAATTTCTTCACTGAGTTTGAAGAACCTGCTCTAAAGCAGAGTTGGCAAACTGTGGCCAGTGGGCTAAGTTCAGTTTGCTACTTGTTTTTGTTGCAACAGAAACTGTATGGCTCACAAAGCCTAAACCGTTTACCATTTGGCCCTTACAGAAAAAATTTGCTGATATCTGTTTTAAAGGAATATAATGATAATAATAGTTAACATCTCTTAAATGTTTTCTGTGTTAAGTGCTAGGCATTATGTTATGTGCTGTTCATTATCTCATTTAATCTTTATTCATTCTTAAGGTAAGTGCTATAATTACCCCTATTTTACCTGTACAGCCCCTGAGGTTCCTCAGTGTTACACTATTAATATGTGGTAGCACTGGGCTTTGAATCTGCAACATCGCATGAGAATCGTTTTAGCTAAGAATGCAATATAAGAGAGGGTCAAGAATAAGGCTTTGGAGTGAGACAGACGTAATTTTAATCCTAGACTCACGGGGATTATGACTTTACATACATTTCTTAACGTCTCTAAGTTTTAGTTTCATCATTTTTTAATTGGAGAAAATAATATAGGGTTGTTAGAATTAAATAAAATCCTGTAGGAAGTTACTTAGGGAAAGATTTCTGAGATGAGGACCCGTCTGGATCATGTGGGCAGGTGAGACTTCATACAGGTTTCAGATGTGAGCTGGTCAAAGTGGGGAACCACTGAGTTATCGCATGTGTGTAGGCTTTTAGGTAGAAACAGATGACATTTATAGAAACAGATTACATTTAAATACTTTTAAATTTCATTTAACAAATATTTATTAAGTGATTTCTATGTGACAGGTTTATAGGAGGTGCTGAACATAGAGCTATGAATGAAGTAGATATGGTTTCTGCTTGCTTGGAACTTAGGTTTAGTGAAAGAGACAGAAAATAAACCAGTAAACACAAACACATGATGTGGGGGAAAAATATTGTAAAAATGACTTGAGGAGGGAGAAAAGAACAGAAAAATAACTCGAGACCAGAAGGTGGAAAGCTTTAATACATTTGAGTTAAAATTTATCTTGTAGGCAGAAATACTGTGGCAGCCAACTTGTTCTCTTGGTGAAATCTAAGACTTTTCAGTTTCTTGTTTAACAAGATTTATTTTTATGGATATTTGGTTTTCATTAGGGGTTTTTCATTCTGGATAATGTCAGATAAATGAGAGGCCTTATTGTACTTTTAAAAGATGGTGTTCCAAAGGCAAAAGGCTCGGATGTTTAAAACTCCAGAACAGCTTCCATATAACAACTTAAGAGTTAATAAATTAATCAAGTCTTAAGGTCTAACTTATTTTAAGACAAATTAGGGTTGTTGGAAAAAGAGGGATAGGGGAACACATTTCTTCTCCTTCTTCCCTAACTTCCATATGGAGAAAAAAAGTGTGATTCAGGATTGAAACAGGTCTGTTAAGCATGAAATCAGCTATTTTAAATTGTAAGATCAAATCGTGGTTCAGTTGTTTTGTGAACTGCTAAGAATTTTTAGAAACCAATGTGCAAAAAAGCATTGAGTCCTTTGGTGTAACTCAGCAGTTCGGCTAGTCTTATGCCAACCTACCTGTATAGATTTTTTGTTCTATTTTGATGTTTTTCCAGCTTTGCATTGTTTGGTGTATAGTATTTCTTATTCTTCAGTTGTTCAATGTTTATGAATGTAGTCAGTTGTAGTTTGTTTTGTGGAAACTTTTTTGGAAATCATATCAAAATAAAAGCACAAAAATTTCTAAAAATTCACTAGACAAGTCAAATAATGGTGTTGAAATAACAACAGTGTGGGAAAACAATTACTGTACCTCATCAACCACATCATCATCAATAATTATGTGTCTGTCACCAGCATAATGTAAAAACTCACAGAAAAGGCTCTTCTATGAACATGTACCTCCAAAGTACACAAAAACCAGGGACAACCAGGAAAAAGTAAAGAATTGTAACATAGAGTTTTGGTAGTTGGCATTTCACATTATGTGGCTAACAGGAATTTGCCATAAAGAAGAATCATTTAAAACATTGAAAATATAGGGAGTTTCTAAGTGGAAAAAGCACTGGAAAAAAGTTTATAAAACATGTAATAGATTTGAAAATACTGGATTTTGTAGTGAATATGATTTTTATGGAGAACTATGTTGGCAAATTATGTACTTATTCAAAACACATTGGTAGAAACTGAATACCTGTTATTCATAACAAAAAGATATTTATTGGAACAAATAGTTTACTTTTAAGAGGGTGTCTGAAAATGTTAATTTCTTGGAATGATAAAAGTGAAAGAGAAGGATTATTTCAACCTATGAAGTCACAGATTGATAGCTATACAATGAAATGGAAGAACATTTTAATTGCTTCTTCAGCAGTATGTGATGACATAATTGATTTGATGAAACTAAAGCACAGCTATCATTTTGGGAAAGATACCCAGTGAACACGTTGAAAGTTGGTTCTAGATCTTGAGAGGACAGTTGGCTTACAATAATTCACCTGAAGCAGTTTGAAATAGGGAAAAGATGAGTGAAATACATGGCCAGAGTATGATTTAGCCAACAAGAGTGAATTGAACAGTTAAGAGTTGCAGCAAATGAAATAGCCTAGAACTTTACATGTATCTTTTCTATTTGGTGATGTGAAGTTTGCCAACAAAGTAAGATTTTCTAGATACTCTCCATGCTGTCATTTCTTTGTACACATATTAAAATTGGTAATTTTAAAAAGTAAGTGGATCAAAGGCAATAGGATATTATATAGTTTGTCAAAAAACACAGGTTGGATGTCAATGCTTTATTTGCTGTGATGGAGAAACTTCTAAATATCAGAAAATATTTATGAGTTGAAAATGTCATGAGTTGATTTGTTATACACAGAGGAAACTAGAATTGATTTCATATTTTTGAATTTATATTTGTTTGAACATTCTTTACTGCATAATGTTAAACTAATTCTTTCTATTACGCTAAAAACATGAGATTTGAGTTTTTTTCTTTATTTTCATAGTAGAAGCAATACTTTTATCATCTGAGAGAAAGGATGACAATTCAGGATATTGTGGGAGAATGAAAGAATTATATTAGAAATAACTAAAGGTTTAGAGCTTGAAGAACCATCTCTTCAGAGAAAAAAAGTAAGAAAAACTTAGATCTTGATGATTAACATAATGCATTTCCCCATATTCCTAGGAAAATAAAGTTAATGTAAAAATTAGATAGCATATTACTAAATTTTAGTTTGAAATTTTTGGAGAATGACAGAAAAAGAGAAAAAACGAACTATTTAAATAGAAAAAACTATTAAAGATAGTAAAAGCTTCTTCTTTCTACTCTTTGCCTTATGATAATTACTTTATAGAGTTGATACAAATATTATTCCAGAACTTTAATTTTATCTGAATTATGCAGAGCTTAACATCATTATAGACCACCCAATTTAGCAGTTTGTTTATTTAGTATGGTCTCTATAGTAATGCTCTTTGCTCAGTAATATGTTTAACCTTGGCTAATTGATCAAGTAAGTACACATCATTTTATACTATGTAGAAATAGGGGCAGAGACTCTGGAAATTTTTTCAAATTCTTAGTGTCTTGCTTATAATTAATGTTCGCTTACAGAAAAACATATCACTGCCACATGCAAATAATCTGTGTTTCCCTCCCTCTAAACATTTTTAGCATATACTCATGTGATGTCTATTTCAGTATATTGTTAAAAAGATATAATGGGATAGGTTCATTCATTCATTCATTCATTCATTCATTCATTCATTCATTCATCAAGCCCCAGTTATGTGCTCAACAGTGTTCCAGATGTAAGAAATATAGTTACAGACTAAATAGGAACGGTTCTGTCCTCATGGAATTTATAGTCTAGTGGAGAACCAGATATTAAGCAAATAAATAATAAATTGGTGGTTTAAAGGATAAGTAGAGGATTCTGAAAATAAGTACAGTAGAGCGCCTCCATTTGGATCGGAGGGCTTCCTCTCTGAGGAAGTTACATTTAAACCTAGACCTGAAGATTGAATAGAAGTTAGGCAAGAAGAGCAGAGCAAAAGGCAAAGAGAAGAGTGTGTTTGAAGTCCCTAAGCCCCTGATTTAAACCATTCAGTGATTTCCTAATGCACTTGAGATAAATTCAAACTCCTCCTCAGGCCCACAGGATGCCTCTTGATACCCTGCTGAACTCTCCTCCTTCATCTTGGGACCTCTCCCCTCACAATCCTCAGACACACTAATTGGTGGTGATTCTGTCAAAATCCAGGATTTTTCTGCCTTAGGGACTTCAAACACACTCTTCTCTTCGCCTTGTGCTCTGCTCTTCTTGCCTAACTTCTAGTCAATCTTCAGGTCTAGCTTTAAATGTAACTTCCTCAGCGAGAAAGCCCTCCGATCCTAATGGAGGTGCTCTACTGGACTTATTTACAGTATTGGCAGTGATAGGGTAGGATTAGAAGACAAGGTCCTTGAGCTCTAATTTTTAAATTACGAACCTTTCAGAACAATGGAATGATTAAGCAGTTTTTTGATTAGCTAGGACAAAAATAAGCACTTAGTAGCACTGTTAGCTCAGTGAAATTTTGTCATTTATTTTTTCTTATTTAAAATTTTTATTTCCAAATGTTAATACTTTACCATATCGTATTCTTTCAGTGTATGTATTTGTATGTGTGTGTGTATAATGTTTTCCTGAACTGTTTGAGAGTAAGTTTTACATAAGATGCCCCTTTGTCCCTAAATTCTTTAGTGCATATCTCCTAAAAACAGGACATTCTCTTATATAATCACAAAATGTCAACATTGAAACATCAGTACTGATATAATACTATTAATCTAATTCACAGACCTTAGATAACTTTGTCAATTGCCTACTAATGTGCTTTAATAGTAAAATAATGACACTTTACATCTATTTGTCATATCTGTAGCTTCCTTTAAGTTGGAAAGTTCCTCCTTTTTTTCATGTCTTTGACATTGTCGCAGAGCATAGTTCATTTATTTTGTATGATGTCCCCCAATTTATGTTAATGGATTATCATAGAAATGACGTCTCTTAGTGTAGCATATCATGAGATACATATTATCTATTTGCCCCATTACTGCTGATTTAACTTTGATTTCTTGATTAAGGTAGTGCCTGCTAGGTTTCTCCATATAAAGTTACCAATTTTCTCTTGTAATTAATGAGGATCTTGTGGAGAGACACTTTAAGACTAGGTATATGTCCTGTTTCTCATCACACTTTCACTCACTGGTTTTATTGTCCATTGATGTTTCCAAATGGTAATTTCCTAATTCCATCTTTCCTTGTACATTTATTAGTTGGCATTCTACTGTAAGAAGCCCTCCCCTAGCATAGATTCAAAGATTATTTTCTTGTATGGGCCTGAGTCCATTATCATTCTTTATTTTGAAGCCCTCCCCTAGCATAGATTCATAGATTATTTTCTTGTATGGGCCTGAGTCCATTATCATTCTTTATTTTGATGCTCCAGTTGCCCCAGATTTAGACAGTGGTATCGTCTTCAAGCTTCATCCTACTTCTTTTTCTTTTTGTCTTTCTTTCTCTATATACTGGGAGTGCCAAAAAAATGTATACACATTTTAAGATATCATCTTTTTAAGATGATATATGTGTATACATTTTTTTTGGCACCCTCTGTGTATGTTTTCATCAATCTTTGAGCAGTTTCTTTTTAGCAGAGGAAGATGTTCAAGGCTTATCTTGTACTTTCCCTGCCCCAACCCCGAAATTACACATTTCTTCAGGAAGCTTTGTTCTTTTTTTAATCAGAATGGTATTTAGAAACCAGAATCTAGACACTAGGTTTGCCTATTGCTACTGGGGTGCCATTGCTTCTAGGCCCTTTCAGCAGACAGCACTAGGAAATATATGTATGTGTATATACAAAGGATGCCACACACAAAAAAATGAATACACATTTTAAGAAAGGAAAAAACTATTAAAATTGTAATAATATATACCGATAACAAAAGATGAATACAAGTCATGTTTGACTTCTGCAATTACAAGAGGTGTTCAAAGTGGTTACCATCAGCGTCCAGGCTCTTCTGATTACAGCAAACTACTGCTTGAGCAACATTGACCAAAGTGTCCACTTGTATACGTTTTTTTGGCACTCCTGGTATAGACACCTGTCTATTTCTTTAGTTACATATGTTTCTTTGTAACTATGAGTTATATATATTTTGATACCTATAATTCTGATCCAGCACCGCAGAGTTGATTATAACCTTCCCCTTTTCCGTATTTGTTCCCTTCTTCAGTGGTGATAAGTCTGGCTCCCATTATCCTCAAGATATAATACATAGTGGATTTAGAATTTCTAGCATACAGCTGTGAAAAAGCAAACCTATTAACTATAAAGTCCAGTATTTATAAATAGTTTCTTTTTTACTTTTAGAGCATATAGTAAAAAGACTATATTTTAGAATACTTGGGTTAATTTTCTGTTTCAGTGTAGTTTTGTAATTAATATGAAAAACTGACAGGTTTCTTGGTTTGTTTATAATTTGGGTTTTCCTATGCTTGTTGATTTTTACTTATAATTTTTAGTAATTTTTGGAATGCAAAATTATACACATTTTAATTAGAAGTTGGAACTGCAAGAAAAAAAGGGAGTGTGGGAAAGAATTAATGGATGGTTACTTTGTATCATATACGCATATACTAGTCTATAGATGGGCATTTGGCTTGTTTCTAGTTTTTTGCTACTAGAAAACTAAAATGTAATCATTATCTTTCTAAATACACTGTTTTGTACATGTATGATTACATCAGATCACTTTTAAATTGAGAAGGAAATTACTAAGTCCTGTTTTGGGGGAGAGAGCAGATTAGTATGTTGTATATGTGGATAAACTCTATATGTGAATAAATTGATTTTTTAAATCTTTGAAATGTAAGTTACCAATTTCTAAGTTATCATCTGACTGAAACATAAAACAGTACAATATTTAAAATATTTTGTTTTTTCATAAAACTAATTATTACTATAATTCACAGGAAAATTTCTGGTTACCAATATGCTTTACTAAACCCTGTCACAGCTATTAAAACTGACTGGGTTAATTTAAATCTGTCATTTGTGGTATGAAGAAAAGGAAGTGAAAATTTTCACATTGTCTTATAACAAAGTTAACTTTTTATTGTTTGCTATCCACCATAGTTTATAAAGGCTAAATAAACCTAGCAGGTTGTGTATATGTACATATACTTTGGGTGTGTTCAGTGATAAACCAAGTGTATCTTAAATCTTTGAACTACTTATCCATATAATCTTGGAGAAAATTATTTAACTATTTTATAGTATTATCTAGAATAATTAATGTAGCTATCAGATACTTAATGTTACAGATTATCCAGCTCTATTCTATTTCTCCTGCTGGGTTTACGTTTTGATTGCCTCTTTGTATCCATGCTATCTATAATGGTATGGTCATGGGAAGGAAGGAAGTCATATACTTCATATGATGGGGTTTTTGGTCGTCAAAGGACCTCATTACTCATTTTTATACCTAGCCCCCCAAGTCTTTTATGTGAGTTAACTGTATTTAACTTTGCAGATAAGAAATTTGTACAGAAGATTTAAATTTCTTAAGCTCACGAGTAACTTTTGCTATGTTCCATTTTGCACAGTGCCTTGGTAACATAGCCAAGGGTTTTATGCCTCCTAGTAGTTCTCATCAGATCAGGAACTGGAAGAATGAGGCCTACTTTTGACCAAACATAGGTCAGAAAGAATTGGTTTCAGCCATTTGATAGGAAATTTGGGGGGGAGGCGGCCTCCGAATCTCTCTGCAATCAACATGGAGCTTCAGGATTTCTTCACGTAACAAAAGGTTGCACGTAGATTCTATTTCAGTGATAAAAATCAAGCAAATTGTTCAAATAGGAAACTTAATGGGAAATACTATGTTTATAAAAATAAGTGTATGCTTTTTGATTATACATGGTCTCTTATCTAGCAATGTCATTTGTAGAATTAAATTTAATACATTGTTTTCAATAAATGCTTCTCAATACTTGGGATTTGATTTCCAAGAAAATAAGAGGGTAGGAAAATGGAAGGATAAAAAAATGACCTTTGGTTTTTATGTTACTTTTTATAGTATATGCAAGGCTGTAGTATATTTAGCATTGATCATTTATTTTTGTCTTCTTCATAGTAATAGAAAAGGCTAGATGATTACTAGTGTTACCTGGAAGATATATTACTGTTACTTTTTTTTTTAAACTTTAAAAAAAAGTTAGAGTAAAGCTAAATACAAGCTTTCTGAGCTGTATATGTAATACATATATTAATGTAAGCAGGATTTAAGCTGATTAATACTGAAATAATTTATCTCCTTTAAAACTTTCTGTGTACTAAGATTCGTACATATTCTTCTTTATTATACTTCCTAAATCTCTTTATTCTACTTTCCGATGTTTTTTTTATTCTTGAGTTTTTGGTTTCTTTTACAAGTTCTTTTCAGCATCCTCTGCTACGTTTTGTAACTTACTTCAAAATATTTTATTTATTATATAATATTGCTATAATTCAGCTTCTTTAATATCTGCATTAGTGAAGGAATCAGGTAAAGATACTAAGGCCTTCTGGCAGTGAAGTAGTATCGTGTTTCCCCAAAAATAAGACCTAACCGGAAAGTAAGACCTAGCATGATTTTTCAGCATGACATCCCCTGAACACAAGCCCTAATGTGTCTTTTGTAGCAAAAATTAATATAAGACCTGGTCTTATTTTTGGGGAAACATGGTAGCTCCTAAGTATCCAACAAAAAAGGAAATAGAAGAGCCAAAGACCTGAAGGTTAGTCCCTTCAGGGAACACACTGTACTCTACTGGTTTGTCGCAGTGAAGGAAATGAGTACTCAGATTGGCTGGTGATGTCTCATAGGCCCTTCTTTTTACATGAAAGCTGGAAAGTGTGGGAGAAGAGATAAGGAGAGAAGTAACAGGAGAAAGGGGACTACAAAAACCTTGATTTTTGTTGCAGGTATGGTGGTTATTAGCAGTAGCAATTAGATCTTTAAGGAGCCCATATTCTGACAGGTCAAAGAGTGCTAGTGATAAAGAGACCAACTCTGTTCTCTTGTTAGCCAAAAATTCATTTGATACCATTGAAGGCTTAGAGTATTTCTAATGCGTAAGAAGGTAAGGTGGCATTGCACATAGCAGTGGATTAAGGAAAGAATAAATGATCTTTTTGGTAATCTTTCCCTCTTCTGGATAGAGTTTGTAGTCTCCCACCAGGCCCTGTGCATTACTTTTCAGCATATAGATTTACCATTGCAGTATGGAGCAGGTTGAATTTGGCAGTAGAGGAAGATCTGCAACTTGAGAGGGATACCTTTTTTTTTCTGTGGCCTAGGCCCAATTTCCTTTCTTACGTAAGCATTTCTTGGGGGCTGGAGTGTTCTACAGTGGATAAGCAGAGGTAGTCAATTCAACATTATGGACTTTCTGCTCCCCCTCAACATAGGTGATTATTTTTGTATGAAAAAATTCAATTTTGATTGATTGTTGATTCTAATATGTTAACCAAAAATACAGAGGCTCATTTTGACTATTGTGAACTTAAGAGTTGAAACAGATCTGTCTCCCCAACAAAGTATTACGATTCTTTTAAGGATATTGTGAGTTGCTGTTAGGACCCTTTTGATAAAGCACTTTTTTGGTGTTGATGCTTATTATAAAACATTGTTTTATTTTTGTTTTAGAGAAATAAATACGTAAGCTGATTTACAATGGGCGAAATGTGAGCCAGATTACTAGTTCCTCCTGAGGAAAAATAAGAATAGTTAAGAGCATGCATAATCAGTATTCAGTCAAGTAGTAAACATTATAGATATAGTTTACTTTTGTTGGTATTCATACATTATTTAGATTTTCTGCAAAATTATACAGATACATACTTGAGTTTTATGAGACTATGCTTAAAGATTTAATGTCTACTATACTTTATAAGCACTGAACTAATTTACAAATGATACTGACCTAAATCCCTCAATTCCTGTCCTTAGTAACTTCCATAGCTACCAAAACCTTTTTCTTTTGTTTGCAATTTAAATCTATTGTAATTAAAAACACTTTTTTTAATGGATATGCAACCTGATTAATGAAAAAAACAATCAGGGTAAACTTGATGTAATGGCAGTTAAAGTGTCAGGGATTCAATTAATTTTTTATAGGTAATATCAGCAATTTTGGTTTCCCTATTATCTCATTATTTAATATACTCAAAAACTCCTGGAGCTTTGCCAGAGGTTGATGACAGTCAACTTAATTATTGTCATATTTTCCCAAATAGAACTTGTAATTGTTTTTCTTTTATGTAGTTGTTATATTTCTTTGAATCTAAAATTAGTTGAAAATTATAAAAACAAAATAAGTTTGCTAAATTAATATAGCTAGTCTATGTGTGAAGGAATCTTATCAAAAGGATGCTCTTTAATTTCTTCCTTAACTCCTTCTCATTTCCCTCTTTTGTTTTCAAAGAGAAACTGGTAGTCTCGGTAGATTCAAGACATCTTTAAGAGAAAATGTCTTGGGGAGTCCCAAAGAACTGATGAAGTTAAGTGTGCCATCTTTAGTATATGCTATTCAGAACAACATGGCTTTCTTAGCTCTTAGCAATCTGGATGCGGCAGTGTATCAGGTAAGTGGAGTAAATAATGAAAAGCTCAGAATCTTAAAAATGTTTTTATGGTGAAATTATTTTTATAAACCCTTTATCACTTTATCAAACATTTTTCTCGATAATGCTATTAATGTTACCAGAAATATTTGTGTCAGAGATAATGTTAACTGAGTTAATTAATTCATTGCTGTGTTTCTAGGTGACCTACCAATTGAAGATTCCCTGTACTGCTTTATGTACTGTTTTAATGTTAAACCGGACACTTAGCAAATTACAGTGGATTTCAGTTTTTATGCTGTGTGGTGGAGTCACACTTGTCCAGTGGAAACCAGCCCAAGCTACAAAAGTCATGGTAAGAAGCAAAGTGCTTACTGTAACTAAAATAGGAAATGTCCTTCTGTCTTAGACACGTCAGTCACATTCATAAATGTAGCATGACTGTATTTCTTCGATTGAAAATAATCTTTGCCCCTATTATTAAGGATAACGTAACCCATTGTCTTCCTTTTTAGAAAGGAATATGCATAAAATGTTAGAGATGGAAGGTGCCTTAAATTAATGTCATCCACCCCTTCATTTTATGGATGACAAAAATTGAAGTCCAAAGAAGTGAAGTAACTTGTCCAAAGTTACACAATTAATAGCTAACCCCTGGCTAAAATTGTGCCATTTACTACACTGTATACATTCAGAACCTCTAGGCCTCTTTTAGACATTTTCTCAGAAACACTGGGCAAGATTTTCTCCATCTAATTTTCATCTCCCCCAACTCACAGTTTTTTATCCTTTTGCACATCCTGCCATTGTGATAGGGATTACATGGGAATAGTGTTTTTACTGATAAGTGATAACTAAAATAGGGCAAAAAGTATCTTTTACTTATAACTTAGGAGTTAAATGTTAAGGTACATACCTGATTTTTAAAAATGTTATAAGGTTTAATCATTTATTTTCCTAAAGAGCAGTAGGAAGTGGGAGTCTAGAGAATGACTTTCTGAAAGTCATGTTTCCTTCTACAATTGAAGACTCTTCTTCAATTTCTAAAAAAACAAAGTTCTCTTAGGAGTATAAGGGCAGCTGAGGATATAAGGAGAGTTTGTGAAAACAGGAATTCAGATCCTTTCTAGGTATTTTCTTTCTAGCCTGGTAGATATCTTTTTCCCCCAGAAAATGAATTTGATTAATATTTATTGTCTTCACATGAGGTTTAAGCATGCTCATATTCTCGGTGACATTTCAAAACACTGATTAAATACGCACTCCACATTTAGTTCAGTTGTAGACCTGCAGAGAAATAATTTGTTGGGAAGTAAGGCAAATATATAATTAAAAGTTAAATGTGAACTTTAACACCTCACACCATTAGAAAAGATGTTAGGTCTACCTCACATATGTAATGTATGTGAAAAGTTTAGTAAGTTAAACTTTGGGATCCCTCTAGAAAGTTCTTTCACATTTTAAACAGACTGCAGCTTCCAGTAACTGCCTCTCATTGTTCTTTGTTATTTTCAGAGTAACTCAAATTGCTAACTCCTATATATCCTGAATTTTTGTGCAGTGTCACATCCCCACCGTCCAAGTTTGTTCTTCCCCATTGAGACAACCCTGTCAATTTCTTTTTATAATATAGTTTCTAGAAACTTCCTGATCCTTGCCTCTTGCCCCAATGCTTCCTTGTATTTCTCTCCTGGATGCATTCATCTGTTACTGTCCTCAGTATGTCCTCAAACTCTTTAGATGTTGACTGAGCAGTGTGAGGTGTAATTTGCTCATTACCTCCTTTATTCTGCATACTAGAGACTTGTTAAATCAGCCTAAGGTTATATTAGTTAGGTTTTTTTTTGGAGGGGAGAATACGCATTCTGTAAGTGATTATACAAAAACACATGTAGCTGTTTCACACAAATACAGTTTATCTCAAATGTGTCTTGTCACTGGGCTTTTTCTAAACCAAATGCAGGATGTATTTGTATTTATTAAGCTTGTTAGCTTTGGGTCATTGTTCAGGCCCTGAGGTCTTTCCAGTTCATATCCATTATTAGCTTTTTCTTTGAATATTATGCTTCCTACAGATTGGACAAATATGTCTTCTGGGTTGTCACCTGAAACTTTAGACAGGATAGGACCAGACTTCTGTGGCTATTCCATTAGACTTCTCTTTAGCTGGACTTTTGTCTTATTTAGTAAGCATTTGCTACCTTTCACACTTTTTGTGGGTGAGGAATTTGAGGGTGCCTTAGCTAGGTAGTTCTGGCTTGAGGTCTCTGGTTGCAGTCAAGATACTGGCCAGGGTTGTTGTAAACTGAAGGCTTGCCTGGGCTGAGAGGATGTTTGGAAGGTGGCTCATTCAAGGCAAGCCGGCATTGGTTGTTGGTCTAGCTTGACTTTGCTGTATGAGCCTTCACTCAGCTGTGAATAGAATTATACTGTTATCACTAAATTTCTGTCTCGTTCACAAAAATATTATGCAAGTCTGTCAGATTTCTTGCTAAACATTATCTCTATGGAATTTCCCTCATCACTTATACTAGGAATCCTTTGAGTAAGGAAATTTGGTATGTCTCACTCTTACATAAGCCATACTGTTTTCAAGTGATGACCATTAAACTTCTGAGTTCTTTAAGTCATCTGTTGTAGCATTTTGCTAATAATCTATAATAACAGTAACAGCTACAATCGCTTATACAGCACTAAATACCAGTAATGTTCTAAGTGCTTTATGTATATTAACTCACTTATGCCATCAACAGCCATATGAGGCTGGTATTGTTTTTATTTCCATTTTCAGATGAGGAAACTGAAAGGCAAAGGTGGTGGGTAACGTGTCCAGTCACGTTGCTTGAATCTAGGTAGCCTATGCTCTTGATAAGTGTATTGGGCTGCCTTCCAAGTCCTAGGCAGCCGTTTATAATTTCTGCAGCTTTTCTTTCCCTCTGCCTTTTTGAAAATGAGGACAGTATTTGGCCAATTCAAATTTTCTGCCATAACTTCCATTTTTTCATTATCCCTCAAACTATTATTATTATAACTATTATTCATAGTTATCAGTATCTTGATTTGCTACTGTTCTTAGTCAAGATACTTTTGAATTTATTATATTTAGTTAAGTATTCTCATAATAGCAAACCAGATGTCTTGGACTTTGGTTTCCTTTTAAATATACTTATTATTCATTTTAAAAATATTCAGAGAAAATGGAAAATAGATTTGGGTAGGTCTTTTTTCTTGCCATTTAACATTACATTATCTTTTCTTCCTGAGCTAAACATACTTTTAAAAGCCTTCTTTAATGTTTTAAAGTATTTTTGCAAGCCTCTGCATATTTTTAATTTGATACTAAAACTCCTGGTTGGATTCCCTTTGGTTATGTGTACTGCAGTCCTTTTGTATGTTCCTATGAAATCAGAATTCATTGAAGATGCTCTTGATTAGTAACACTGATTTCTTTATGTATTGTTTTTGTACTCTTCACCAGAATCTCATTCTTCAGAACCTCTTATTCCTCTGGAACCATCTTATTAGCTATGGAGTTGTAACTCGAAATTTTTTTTTTTGAATTTTGATTTATTCAAGACTGGAGTCCATGTCTCTTTAACTGTGCCATGCTTGGCTGTTACTCATGCTAAAATGACATAGTGGCTGTTTTCTCAAGTTTCCATCACTTCCACTTCATCACCCAGAAGTTTCTTATCAGTCAGAATTAAATCCAGAGAAGCTGTGTTTAGCACCGTTTTTCCTAACTGTAGAGAGATTAAACTGGCAGAAAAGCAAGCCAAGAATTTATCAGATACCAGTTTTAGTAGGTTGAGCTTCCTAGCAGTTGTTGGGATAGGTGACATTTCACACCATTATTTTTTCCTCATCTCTGTGCCAGTCTTGTAGTTTGTATGAGGAAAGCATCCATGTTTATCAAGTGTAGTCTACAGCATTGGATTTCATACTTTAGTGTACATCAGAATCAACTGGGAGGTTTCACAGATTGGGCCCTATCCCCATAGTTTATGATTCAGTAGGTCTGGGTGGGCCTGTCCATGTTCATTTCTAACAAGCTCCCATGGGACAACAACTGCTGCTGTTGGTCCAGGGGCCATACTTTGAGAACCACTAGTCCATGATATCTTCTATTTCTCCTTTTATCTTCATGCAAACATTTTAGACCAAGCTTTCTTTTTTCAGGTACTTTACATGAAGTAATACTCTCCTTATTTATTTTGAACAAGGTATGTGCTTGTCCTATTATAGTCATGCAGCTCAACTCTTTAGTTTCAGTATTACTACTGAGTGTATTTATCTCTGAGGAAAGACTGATGAAAGCTCCTGAGGGTCATAGGGAAGAGGAAATAAGTTGCGACAATAGGTTGGAGCCCATGTGTGTGCGTGTGTTAGCACAGTATTGTGGTTACATATACCTGTCAGTCTTCTCCCAACCGTGCACTATTTAAACACCAGAGCTGTGCATCATCTTCATCTTTATTCATTTAATATGTAATACAAGATATGTGGCACTAGCAAGTATGCTGTTAGTACTTCATACAAATTCAGTAAAGTAGGAAATCTTAAAAGTCATTACTTCATCCTGTAGGTGACACAGAATATATACAACCAGTTAAAACCGTTACCATTGCTGTGATCAATGCTGTATGGGCTTGAGGTGGGGTGGTGACAGAAGTTCAAATGCAGAGGTAGGCTGACTATGCAAAATTCTATGCCCGGGTGCCTGTTGCCATCAGGAAATAGGAACATGTTAAACATTTACTATGGCTGTGATTTGAGGGACACATTTTTAACGTTAGTGCTTTGGTTAATCTCTAGATGGCCTTTTGTCTTATTCAATAGAATAGCTGTGTCTAATACGGCACATACTTTTGGTAGAAATGTTAACACAGACTTTTGTATTCTATTTGTTGTCTTGGATGAATTCTGTTTATTAGTTACTAAAACTAACTTAAAACATTACTATTGCAGGTGGAACAGAATCCATTGTTAGGGTTTGGAGCTATAGCTATTGCTGTATTGTGCTCAGGATTTGCAGGTAAATCATAAAAGCATCATTTTATTCTGTTGTCAAGAACTTTAAATAGAGATGTAATTTATCTTGTTTTATTATAACAGTTTTATTCACATTTACCTTCTTGCTTATAGTTTTGTGTCAGCTGTTTTTCTAGTAAATGTAGTGTTTATTCAACTCAGGTCAAACCCCAGTCCTTATCCATACTCACAGTTATGTAGGAATATACTTGTCACCCTTGACCATTCTTAGTCCAGCCAAGAACCCAAAAGTACAGAAAAAAGACCTCTGAAAATGGAGGAAGTTAGCCACAGAAAGTTCTACCTCTTTCCATTTTCCTGGAACTGTCATTATCCTCAGGCTAGATTCTGCTGCTTTAGGGTGTTAAATCCCCAGCTCAGAATCTGTTTTTCCCTGGTAACCTCCAGTTTTTCCTCTGCTTCAACAGATTAGAAAGCGTGGAGTAGGGAGAAAAAAGTGCTGGGTGGAGAGTACCTCAGCAAACTTAATATGTAAAAGTAACAGCCAAAAAGGGATGGTTAAGAACCAAAATCTGTAACATCAAATAAACAAGGAAGTTTGGAATCATGTGTCGGGACAAGCAATCCGCCACTCAGTCAAGAGGCAATGTATGAATATTAAGTGTAAGAGAAGAAATGAAATGTGTTTTAGAAATAGTTCCAACAGAAGAAACAAACTTCTTTTTTGTAAAGAATATATTCGTTATAGTATATTATAGTATATATATAAAGAGTATATTAGTTATATGTCTTTATTATTTATCTTTATTTGTGTTATTTCAAGAGTTAGGACTATTTTTATTTTTGACTAAGAAAGTAGACTGGATATGGAAGGAAATACTGCTTGTAAAAAGATGTTTGATAAGGGGAAAATCTAAATTTGGGAATATACTTAATGATAGCACCATGCCAAACTTTTATTCTTAGGAACCAGCAAATTAGAAACAAAATTGAATTACCCCAAAAATAATATACTATTTGATTTTTAGCACTATTTTGAACAGTTTAATGTTTGTGTCCAATATTCTATTTAGTTCATCTTCTCAATACACCATCAAGGAAATGGTGGATGGTTTAATATCCTTCTGTGCTTGGAGTAACTGAGCACTCAGTAGTTACGTGGTTTTCCCAGATAGGAAATTTAAAACAAGAAATAGGAATAGCCATTACATGCTTATTCCCATTCTCTGGCTCTTTCCAACATGTTTGTCAAAAACCATCTTGTTTTTCATTAGAGTTTTTAGTGGATTAGTACTTTAGTGGAAGTTTCGAAGTCTCTAATTAACAGTGTTTATAATTAAAATCTTTAATGTCCTTGTTAAACATATTCATTTTAATTATAAAACTTACAGCAGTGTTAGGCAATTTTTTTATGGGGAGGGGAATTCATGTGTTCTTTTGGAGTATCTGAAAAAAGCTATGGACCCTCGACTCCAGAAAAATGCACATGCACACAAAATGTATTTCTCTACTTAGGGAGTTCTTGGTCCTCCTGACATTGTGGAACCTGCTTTAAAGGAAAATGGCTCCATTCAGCAAGTTTTATTTAAGTTTTATTTTGGTGATTATTACTTACTTTTGAAAAAATCCCAAGTGGTGATTATATAGGTTATTTTGCAAAGTTGGAAGTGTTCATTACTAGACAGATATTATAGGGGTATGATTAAGGTAATTAACTCTAATAGTATAGTTTTCCAGCTGACTAAAGCAAATCTTTTATGGGTATTAACAGAGATTTTGTGATCTGTCTTACTGCTATAATAAAGACAGAAACTGTTCATAATTTAAGAGTCTTTTAAAATGTGGGTTAGAAAGTTCCCTCTTGTTATTACTTCTATGTGCTCTGTAATACAAATTGGTAATGTTCAGTATGCCATGTGTCACAACCAACATAATAAATGTGCATTTAATGTAAAATGTGTTTGTTCCCCAAATCATTATATTGTATCTCCAGGTTATTGTTCTAAGTGAAAGACATTTTAAATTAATTTCTAATATCTTTATTTCATATCTGCATGTCTAATTTTTTTCAGGAGTGTACTTTGAAAAAGTTTTAAAGAGTTCAGACACTTCCCTTTGGGTGAGAAACATTCAAATGTATCTATCAGGGATTGTTGTGACATTAGTTGGCGTCTACTTGTCAGATGGAGCTGAAATTAAAGAAAAAGGATTTTTCTATGGTTACACATATTATGTCTGGTTTGTCATCTGTAAGTATCCAGGAATTAAAGGTTCTGGGTAGACTTTTTTAAAGAAAAGTTAGATGTCCATTTTAAGCATTTGTGGCATTTTGAAATTGTTCCTTTGATACTGTGAACACCAGTTTGAAAATGTAATTTTGGTTTTATTGACTTACTTTTGTGGCATAGCTGTCTCAAAGCAATTTTGCCTTCACAATCAAAAGTTATCTAATGTGTTAGCAGTAAATGTGTACAATTTAGCAGTCAACCACATAGCCCTTTGGGCATCTGAAAAACAATGTTTTATGGGAACTACTACTCAATTTTAGTATAAACTCTCTCAGATGACTGCTTCTAAGGAAAATAGTATTTTCCCAGGTAAATTACGGTGGCATCGCTGGGGATGAAAAGTGCCTCACCATCATAGAGTGTTCCATTTATTTGAGTGTTAAGATTTTCTTTCTTTCTGTAACCACAAGTTCTTGCAAGTGTTGGCGGCCTCTACACCTCTGTTGTGGTCAAGTATACAGACAACATCATGAAAGGCTTTTCTGCAGCTGCTGCCATTGTCCTCTCTACCATTGCTTCAGTGATGCTCTTTGGATTACAGATAAGTATGTGTTAGTTTGTACTTTTACGTTAACATGGAAAAGCTTCTTACTTCCTTGATTCATCTTTTATTAACTGTGGCGTTGGTCATAGTGTTTACAGAAATCCCTAGTTTTGTTGTAACTTATTCTGTAAGTGCAGCAGTTCACAGTTGTGTATCATGTGGGTCAACAGTACTTAGGTTGTTTAAATGGTCCAAGAGCTTAAGCTGAGAGGTGCTCTTCTGTGCCTAAGAGAAGTGGCTGCTCAGTTAACTAGAAAGAGTTTTTTTTTTCTTTTTGCAGTCAAGGCTTCCCTGTTCCCCAGGTGTTAGATAGATATAAGGCAACTGAAGTGCTTCAGGGTGAATATAGTAGGATGAGGTACACGAGGCAATAAATACAAGGACTTTAGGAAATGATTACTTTCAGCAATAGAATTAGAATAAACTACGCTTTTTATTTTGGGAAAATAACAGAAAAGTTCTTTCATTTCCCCCTTAGTTTGTACCTTCCTGTTTTGGACTTGGGTTCAAACTGGTTTTGAAGTTACAATTCAAATATAAATTTTCTTTTATAAAGATCTTTGTTTCATTTAGTAAATAATTAATACAAAATTCATTACTGTAGAGGGCATTTTGGCATTGCCACTATACTAGTCCTTTTAATATAATTTTCCCTGACTCACATCCAGCATTAAGTTGGCTTCTGAATTATTTAAACAGAAATGTTAACTTTTCATGGTGCTTTTATGCTGTAATAACCCTATTATTTACTGATCAATTGTGCCATATATTAACGCATGAGGAAAATTTGTCAAATATCTATAGTGAGTAAAAGTAACAGACCTGGCCTATGTTTATATTTCATTTTAAAATTGACTCTTGTTAGAAATGCAAATGGAGGAATACCAACCCTGTAGAAATCTTAAAAAAAACATTTTATAATATGGCTCAAATCTTGCCTATACCATTTATTAGCTGTGCAACCTTGGGGAAGTTACTAACCTGTCTCAGTTTCTTAATCTGTAAAATGGGAATGATGATACCTATCTCCTAGGGTTGTTTCAGATAAAGTGCTTAGCACAGTGCCTGGTATGTAGTAAGTATTCTGGATAAAGCCAACCACTTACCATTTCAGTATCAGGTATTTATAATCCTCCTTTAGGATATTTTTCTTGTCTGATTTGGGTGAACTTTTAATTCTAGTTCTGATCCATGGGTGAACTTTTAATTCTAGTTCTGATCCATCCTTATACTCAACAAATCCTTAAGACTTTGCTCCTAAGGAACATATGAGAACAGTGTAAAATTCTTTTGTTCTGTCTTTCTGATGGTCAAGGAAATGAATTAGCAATATTCCAGTTAACATTTAGGCTTAATTTACCCTTTTCCCCTTTTTTGAAGGCAAAGCTAGTCTTTCCTGGTTAGAGGTGAACTAAAAATCATAGCTTGATGTCATTTCTCTGCATGCCATTTTTAAAGCTACTAAGACTAGGCCATTTTATTCTATATAGAATATGGTTCAGTTTTGAATGGAATATACAGTTTTGACGTAAGTACTTATTTATAAAGTGACTGGTCATTTGGACAAGTTATAATTCAGTTTTTGTCCTTATTTTCAGGATTAAGATAAAAAAGACAAGGCTAGCAGAAAATGGAATTTTACTTAGTAAATCACCAGCTCTTCTATTTAGGTATCATCAGTGGTTTGAACCATTGGTCACCTAACTCTGAATTTTGCTCAACTACTTTTGCTCTAAATTTTCACAGGTTACTAGTGTCATGGAAAGCCACATTCCGCTGCTTTTTCTTTTAATCAGCATGTAGGGAAGTTAGTATGTTCTTTGTCAGTGGTCCAGGACACTGGACTTAAAAAGTATATAGTGTTCTTAAAAAGTATGTAGCTAGTGATTGTCACTCCCTTGATTTTACCTTTTTTTTTTCTGGCTAGAATTGATGATTTTTCTAAACCATACCATCATAAAAATTGAACACACAGATTTACTTACTTTTCATATTACATTTCATTTTAAAATTGGCGTTGTCATAAATGCAAATAGAAGAATGGTGTAAATGCCCAATTGAAAGTTTTCAAAATTTTTAAATTAATCAATTATTTAGTTTTAAGGACACAAATACAGATTACGCTTATTTTGTTTTCTTTTCAGCACTCACCTTTGCTCTGGGTACTCTTCTTGTATGTGTTTCTATATATTTCTATGGATTGCCCAGACAAGACACTACATCCATCCAACAAGGAGAAACAGCTTCAAAAGAGAGACCCAGTGGTGTGTGATTTCAGCCTCAAAAGAGATTTCTACTAAGATTAAACCATTTGCATTAAACTAGAGCCTTAAGTAAAACCAGAAGGTAGCTTAAACAAACAAAACCAACAAATTAACTGTGTGGCATAAGAATTAAGAGGAAAGCTACCTGAGTGAATTGCTATAAAGATTTAATGTGACCTGTTTGGGGTCAACCCATTTTGTTTTAGAATGAAGGAATTTTATTACTGTATATATAATGTATATAAAAAGCTTGGAGATGATATGGTGTTAAAAAATCTTGTGAGGCTATAATATTCAAGTAATGAGGTTTGGGACAATGTTAAAGGTTAAAGTGCCAAAGCCATTTCTGTACTAACTGTTCTCTTGTTCAGGTACCAGGGGAGAAGGACAATCCTCCTTGTTCTCCAGTTCATGTACAATATTTTGTCCCAGCAGCAGTAAAGACCTAGCTCTTTTCTTACAAAAGAGAGGCAAAAACAAGACAGGCTAGTCAGAAATAAACTGAATGTGTAACTTCTCAAACTGAATCTATTTCATAACTCAGACGATGAGTTCTGGGTGGTGACTGAGTACTCTAAGTGCTGTATTTGTGCCATTCATTGTCTGGATTCGTATTGCTTTGCTGTTAGATGATACACTTTTCTTCAAAAAATATTTCTAATGTCACTTTTGTACTTTTTTTAATAAGGTATGTTTAACTGTGGGGCTCTCAATTTGTGAAATTTCTGTTTTTAAAAAACATTTCTATAATGTTAATGGGGAAATTCAGCAATAAACTATTTATATGAAATCTATTAGATCACTTTTTGTATTGTCGATATGACCATTAAGATATGTAAAAAACAAACAAAAACCCCCAAACATTACATTTTTAATTTTCTCTATGTTGGAATTATATCAGTTAGGGTATTTTGGTTGCAAATAGGTCCAGCTAGCATTAAGCCAAAAAAAATAAAAAATGAAAAAGAGCTTATAACAAGGACGGTAATCAAGGCTATAGGTCTGTAGGTTGTGGGGATTAATGAACCGTCTTTTCGGGGATCTGCTTTTGGAAAGACTTGGTTCTAACCATCACTGTCCTGTCATTTCACTCAAGATTCTAATACTGAGGAGGCTACAGTAGATCTGGGAAGAGTAATGTTTCTCCAAAAAAGTGGAAAAGGATATTGGACATGAAAACATGCCCCAATTGTACACTTTTATTCTATGGCTGGTCTGCGCTAAGGAAATCTTAATGATACTGTAAGTAGAAAGTTAGCATTCTGGAAGCTAACTCACTTGAAATTGAGACTGCATGGATGAGTCTCTTTTTAGGACTAAGAAGGTATACCATACTAATATAAAACTATGTTTATTCAACTAGAGAAGCTTTAGTTCATGCTAATTTGCTTCTCTATGCATAAAAATAGATTGTCGTCGGTATTTAGAAAACTTCTAGTAGCAACATTTAAAATAAATTATAGCAGACCCAAATGGAAATGCTGGCAGAGGAGGACAGCTGTACTGATAGCACATCACATCCTACTCACGTTACCCAAAACAAGTCACACAAAATATACTTTACCAATATGCAGACACATGAAGGAAATGGTTTAAGAAACTCCATTTCAAATTGTGGTTTAACTAGTTTTACATAAAGATCCTAATACGATACCTGTACAAGTAATTCCTTGTTATTCAAATGTACTCAGTTTCCAAGTTAACGCAGTAAGAGTTACCTGTATATATCAATGAAAAGAGAAGCACAAGCTCTTTGGAGTAACTGTCAGCTGTCTTGGCAAAAAGGCTTAAATTGGTCTCCCTAAATTTATTCAGAATTAGCCATCATTACAAGAAAATTGAGATTTTTTTTTTTTCTCATCAATTTTATTTGATGAAAACATTAGATAATCTGTTATAAAACAGTTTCTGGAAGGACACTGTAAGAAACCTCAAACTAGAGTTTAAACTCTAATCCTTATTCCCATTAGACCACAATGAATCTTAAAAGATTGAACTTAGCTTTACAAAAGTCTGTTTAGTACTTATTGACTATGAGGAAACTCAGATGCTTTTTTTTTAAGGATAATGATTTAGTAAGTTGATAAATCACATAGACAATAAAATATAGATTCTAACACAATCATAGTTTAAATTCTAAACAGCAAGGCATAAGACTAGATAACTAGAATTCGTTTAGCATTTAAACAGCCATTTTAATGAGAAATCACATCCTACATACAGGTGTTATCCCAAGAAGTTTCATTCCATTGGCTAGGACAGAACGGACAGCTCTGAAAAGATGAAGTCTGGCCTACAAAATAAAGAATTCGATTCAGTTAGTAATTCTAACTTTTTTCTAAATTAAACTAGGAACAATATCTCAAAGTGCCCTAGGGTTTACTGTAGGCAAGGGAAGACAAATTCCCAGTATCCCTTATAGTAAGAGTGGTTGGTACCCAAGGGTTGGGGAGTGTGAGTGACAGTATCATTATCTAGTACACTTCAGATAAGGGGAACTCATCACTCTAACACTTGATGTAGAAAATGTGCTTCACAGTTTAGAAACTATTCTAAACCCTGACTGTTACAACCCAATTCTAACTATGACCTTAGACCATAAGCACATTGCCCTAGCTAAACAACAGAATGCTATTTTAGAAAAATCTACAAGACGCAGTAATATTAGTCTAAGGATGCTAGAAATTAACATAGAAAACACTCAACGTAACATACCCCGGCCACTTCAGGAGGGCTGTCTTTTATGTGCAGTGTTTTATGTGCCACAGCTGCAAGATGACTGAAATGGGAAGAGAGAAATTGCAATTAGGACCTGCAGTAATTTTCTGTTGTAACATACAAGGTTGATACCTACTCTTACTCCATCAACTTAAATATCAATCAATAAATAAAAGCCTTGACCCATTAAAGGATGTATCCAGAGTTGGAAAGTTAAGACTAGAATTCACTGCTTTTCCATAACAGGCAAAGTAAAACACACTAAACTCAAGCTTTAGATTTTGGTCCTGGTTCTATTAATACCAGGTGACAAGTTCTTAAAATTTTGATTTTTCATTGTTGATCTTGTAAGTATAGGAGATTCCTTTCTAAGAATGAGTCTTTCCTCCTTTAGGTTTCCTTTAAGATGAAAGGCATTACATGGCCTGGACTCTCCCCTCTGTGTGGTGAGGAGGCGGGGGAGGGCTAGTCATCAGTCCACTCTGCACACACTGGCCACTCTTCTTTAAAGCATCTTTTCTATTTAGGCACGGCAGCAAGGAGAACAATGTGTCAGAGAAATGATGCTTATGATATTTGTTTCAGTGATTAAATGACATTTAATAAGACTTTCTGGCTTCTTCATCCCTATCCAAGTGGAACTTAAAGGGAAAAAAAAAATCTTATTTAAACCTGGGGAAGACAGGGTAAAAAGCTGATTCAAGAAAACAGTCCCAATTAACCTCTGATTTCAGTAAATCTTAAGTAAAAGCAAGTATTTCCTTTCTTAAATAGCTTTATGGGAAGAACAGCTGTTGCTACAGAAGAGTCAATTTCTATTCAAAGTGTCTAGAACAGCTAGCATGAAATTTCTATCCAAGTGTCACTGACTCACCTTCTAATTCATTCTCTACCCTCTAGCTGATGAATTTTTCTGTTCCTGTGCTTAAAACCTTTGTATGGACCCCCCTCTACCCCCAGCCTGAAAATAAGATGAAATGCCTTACTTAGTACACAGCAAAAAGGTGTGTATATGTTTCATTTCTTACCCCTCCCAGAACTATGCTTGTGGTTCCTTTAGTGTATTATGTTCTGGCTCAGCTCTGGGCTTTTTCCTGCCCTGCGTCCTTGCTTCTGATTAATACCTACCCCTTTCCTCTGAGAAGCCCTCTTTGATTGCTCAAGGCTGGGCTGAGGACCCTAAACTTGTCTCTTATGCCCACTCTATCCTAACACCCACTGTTCGGTAATCACCTATGATGAGGCTGTTGCTTCCTACTCACTTAAGCTGTAGTGACTGTACCTTATGGCACTGAATGAATGAACATCAATTCCTAATTTGCAATGATGAAGCAAAAATTCCTGTAACTTAAAACCCATAATCTTTTTTAGACAGAGGGGTTTGTTTATAGGAAAACTTTAGATTAAAGAAAGGTCTTTTGTCAGGTCAGGTCTCAGATGTCTTTTAACACCAAAAAATCGCCCGATTATAAAGTACCTTAGAGTTAGAAGGTAACTGACAATGTGCCTGGGCTGAAGGTCCTGAGATGATCTATAAAGCACCTCGTCGAACCTAAAAGAAAGATGACAGGAGCAGTTGGCAGGGGAGGACTGTGCACCTATTACACTAAGCTAAGATGGTAAGACCATGACCTAGGATGTAAGATTGACTTGATATCATTAAGGGTAGAAAATATCTGAAAAAAGACCTGTGTACATTTGAAGGTAAAGGCACATTTTTCATTCTTACAAATTCCTTGATGGCAGGTGCTTTCTAAATCATCTTCATATCCCTTAGGCTTAGCCCAGAGCAAGGACTCAAATCATGGCTGTTAAACTGAATGTAAAAAGCCTCTTAACCATGTTTAGGAACATAATTTAGAAGCTAGCAAACCCCTCAATGCCAAGAAAACCAGGTTGGCTTATTTTTCCTCACAAAGTAGCCAAATGTGAGTAAACTAACTCCTTCTGACTCTAGGAATGAACCACTGACCATATGTGGCAATCAGAAAACTGCCTGGTTAACCACTCATATTCCTTCCAGAGATGGATCTCTCCTGACAGGCCTGGCTTCACAAACAAGGCTTGTGACAGCTCCAACGAGTGGTCTCTTGCCCAGTGTGGGGGCACCAGACAGATGTATATTTGAGACTATGAAGTGAAATTGGAGACAAATGAAGGGACTTATGGTCTCAGGGAAGTTGAACAAACACAGGGATTTTCCTTCACTTGTCACAGAGGGTGAAGATCTTTTTAAAAACTAAACGGTTATGCTTTTACCAGGCTTCATATTCTCATACCATGACCTAGAGGACGTTAGGCACCTGGGCTACTTCAGAGGTGGTAATATTTCTAAAACCTAACGCCTGACCGTGAGCGTGGTGGCCTCTGTGCACTTGCAATTAGACGTTTAGGAAAGTGCTGTCTAGAGGCAGGAGGCAGGACTAACTACTGGCCTGTTCACTCCAGTGGTCAGCAAACCGCCAGCAGTCATTTCACTGAGCGGAAGCCGACTAACACCAGAAAACCATACCTGAGAAGATGCTGGAGAATTGAAACAGACTGTGGCTCTTGTAAACAAGCAGTGTTGAAGTCATTTAGATAACCACATCCAAAAGTCTCTTCCAAACTGTTATCAAAAGTTTAAAAAGAACAAAAGATCAAACAAGTCATTCAAGGACACCTAATTGCAAGTGATGAACCCCATCTCACAATCCACAGTCGTGCTCACCTCAATACACAGTCATGCCCCAGAACGCCAGTCAGCCGTGGACCACATATAGGACGGTGGGCCCGTAAGATTATGATGGAGCTGAAAAATTCCTATCACTTAGTGACGTCCTAGCCTACCTAACTCAGCACAACACAGTACAAATACCATGTGTTACAGTTGCCTGCAGCATCCAGTACAGTAACATGCTGTACAGGTTTGTAGCCTAGGAGCTGTAGAAAAACAATTTGTCACCCCCAAATTTGTCTACTTGGCATGAGGATTATTTAGGCTGGTTAATTTTAAGAGACAGCAGACACTGAAGAAGCTCTGAAAACCACGGAGAAGTTACCCTTTGTAAAAGACATTTACATTTGTAAGGGTATCTCCATGCTGTACCAGGAAGATGGGGATGACCTTACTTCTAGAAACTCTCATCAATGCAAAAGCCCAAGACTGAAATCTGTTTAACAGCCTTACCATTCTTTACTGTGCTTTTCCTCTTCACCTCCCATAACTGACTTTCCACCCCCAACAGCTTTTGTTTTCAGCTGAAGATGGTATTTAAGGTGGTAGCTATAATCACTTTGGCAAATAACTCATTTTTCCTGGGTCTCTCCCATGTATACAGGAAGGTATTCATGTTACTTAAACTTCAGATTTTCTCCTGCTAATCTGTCTTTTATTACAGGGATATCTCAGCCAAAAACCCAGAAGGGTAGAGGGAAAACTCTTTGTACTCCCCTACAGAGCTGCAGGCTATACCATCTAGTCCAGGCGTGTCATGGGCCGTACCATCTTGGTGTGTGTAAGTGCACGCTAAGGTGTTCGTGCAATGACGAAGTCATGTAATGGTGCATTTCTCAGAATATATCCCTGTCATTCAGTGGCACATGACTACAGTCCTAGACTTTGAAGCTAACATTGTTTGACCTGATGCCTCAGTTTTTCTTAAATCAGTTTCTTCATCTGAGAATGGACTATATTCTTTAGCAGGGTTATTCTGAGTACTAAATAAAGTACACAAGAGCATTTCTGGCATAGGTGCTCAATTAATAAATATTTTAAAAACCCCACAGAAACCGAACATAACAGTCCACTGTACTTTAACTAGTCTTGAATATGAGATGTCTGAGAAGCCCAGTGACCAGGGCCTCTGGTTTTAGGACTGCACCAGCCAAGCCCCGACCCCCCCGCCCAAGGGCAGCGTGCCCAGTGTTCGCCTATGGACTCCTCTCACCTGTGGAGGCGGGCGTGTGTGTACTGCAGGAAGACACCTGTGTCCCCACGACTCTGCAAAACACGATCCCAGCTGAACTGATAGTCAGACAAGAGTAAACCTCTGAAGTCCTAAAATGACAGTAAACCTTCAGTCCTGGGATTTGTTCTAGTACCAAACAAAAGGGTCACAGAGGAAGTAGTCGTGACAGACCTGAATAATGAGTGCTGCGAGCCCGACCCTCTCTGCAGTCTCCTGTGGGTTCTCGAGTTCTTTGGTAGCTGAAACAGACAAAGGCAGTAACCTGCATGAAGCTATAGATCTAATCAGGGATTTAAGGGGAGACAGAATCTGCTGAAAATGGATGCTGGCAGTATCAAGAACAAACAGGTTCACTGTGGGCAATTTACTTTCCTAATTTGGGCTAATTAAGCTTTGACAATGACAATTCCCCTGCCTTCATTAAAAGGGAAAATACACAAACTTATTTTTCTTGTAAATATTCTTTGTAAGACAATAGATATAGCTGGTACTTATTTTTTCCAAGGCTGAAGGTTAAACAAAGCCAGAGGACTTGTGTATTGTTTCCAGTTATGTAACATAGGACCTTCACATAACCACTCCAACAGTGGAATGACAATCTGAAACTGTCCATGAATAGAGGCCCAGGGTAATATCAACTCAGATTATTGAACTGAACAACACCCGAGTAGCAAGTCTGAAAATTCTGGCACCTCTAATTAATGCAAGCTATTTTTGACAAGGTTAGTGAAAGTTCAATGGAGGGAATAAATCACATGCAAAAAAGTCCAGCAATATATAAAAATAGCATGTAAGTTATAACAACAAAAAAGTGAATTCACTCTTAACAGAAGCCATGTTCTGTAGCATCCTTAATCGAATCTCATTTAAGACATCTTCCAGAAAAGTAACATCTCCTCTTCGAGTCTTCATCCCTTGCACTACTCCAAAGGGCACGTGGTGGCACCTGAAGTGGAGAGGGCATTTAGTTAACCGAAAACTAAAAATGATCTGGTGATCAAAATATAGAATAACACTTTTAGAGAGCCAGTTTGAACTTCAACTTTCCTAGAGGGATTTTAAAAAATTAATAAATTGAAATATGATGTGATATGTAAGTCACAAAATATGTTAAACACTCAGCTTCATTTTCTAGAGATAATCACTAGCATGTGATTAAATTCCTAGCTGCCTTTAAGAAAAAAAGGAGGCTCAGAATTTTGAACATCAAGCCACTGCAAGCAGACATCTAATAAAAACACACTTATCAAATGTTTTTAAGCTAGAAATTAATATAGCCAGGGCATAAGTGAACACAAAAACAAATCTGCTTTTGCACACAAACACTTTGAAACGAAGAAGTTTCAACGAGCATCTTGAGAAACCTGTTACACTTTCGGACTTGGCTGACCCAACAATTAATGATCGGGAGGCAGGCAATGAAGAACCAGGTAGACAGTACCTTTCTGCCCAGTCATACCCCATGATCTGCAGCATCTGGAACACTTGCTGAAAATGCTTTTTTTGCCCTTTATCTGTCTTGAGAAAAATGTATTTAAAATAAAACAACAGTGGTAAATTAATCTACAAAAATAGGTTGGACATGAATCAAATTAAAATACTTGAGTTCTGACAGACTAGAGTCATTGTCAATTGATGTTTAAATAAACACACAAAGAGGATGCCAGTAGTAGAATGTTTACACTGAGTGCACCAGAAGGAAATAAGAGCTGCTACACTCCACTGTCAGGAGGAAATTTGAACTTGAATGTTCTGAGCATTCTATTTAAATTCCTTCTCTCAGCTGTTACGACCTTCATCTCCTAGAAGGCTGAAGGTAAGCTCTAAGAAGATACTTAAGGGCACCTTTTTTTCTTAAGGGGAAGTGAGGTTGCACATGGAAAGGAAGGTAAGAAGAGACTAACTGGGCAATAAAAGGAACAAAACATTGATACAACAGTTTGGGTGGATCTCAAGGGCATTCATTATGCTGAGTGAAAAATGCCAATCTCAGAAGGTTACCTACTGTGAGTCCATTTACACAACACTTGCATCGCTACAAAACTGTAGTGATGGAGAACAGAACAGTGGTTGCCAGGGGTTAGGGTTGGGGAGAAGGTACTATTAAGTAGTTGCCATGAGGGAGTTCATTTTATAATGGAACAGCTCTGTTTTCTGAATGCAGTGATGGTTATGTGAATCTACATATGTGATAAAATTTCATACACACACACACACACACACACACACACACCAATACATGTAAAAATTGGCAAAATTAACTAAGGTCTCTTCCAATGTCGGTTTCCTGGTATTGACGAAGTACTATGGTTATGTAAGATACTATCTTTGGGGAAGGCTGGGTGAAGGTTATATGGAAACTACTATTTAAAACTTCTTGTGAGTCTTAAAGTATGTAAAACAGAAAATTATTTTTTTAAAGTGCATTATAGTGATCTGTACATACTCATTTCACATAACCATTTTCCTGATTTGAGTAATTTTGTTTTTACTATGAAACAATCTGAATTTTTTTATTTTTAAGGGTTTTTCTTTTTCTTTTTCTTTTTTTAACATAGTGGTTGCTACCTTAAATACACTTAGTATTGAATTCTTTTTATAGCTTGACAAAATTATTTTTCCATAGTTTTTCAACATGGCGTCTAATTTCTATTTTTGCAGTTTTCATGAGCTAGGGATCATAAACTTTTGTTCTTTATTGTGATTACTTACCACATAAATCATCGTATCAAAATTATACTTGTCCATTCGATCTATAGCAGCTGCAAGATCTCTGAAAAAACGGCCATAAATTAAGAGTTAGTAAGCAGGTGTGGGTAATAATTTGTTTTATCTATTTAATAGTAATGAGGCTTTACTAATTAAGAATGCCTATTATCCCATAGCTTGGGGTATACTATGCTTATATAATCCCAATGTCATACTTTGATACAAAGTGAAAATAACAAAAATAGCTTTGGGAAAAGCAATAATAATAAAAGTGCTGTGAAAAGATTTTAAACATAAGAGCTCTGGGACAAGTAGCAATAACTAAAATAGCTCTAGGCAAAGCAGGTAAACGTTTTAGGACTTGTTAATTTCCACAAAAAAAAAACCTACTGGAAAGAATCACCTAATGGTCACTTATGTGCAATACATTCTCTCAAAGAACATACTTAAAACATAGGTGATATAGTAGCTAAAAAAGTATCTGCTAGCTATTCTTCTATTATAAGCGACACGGCCTATTTTCCCATAATCAGAATGAGGACTGACACTTCTGTGTACGTAAGATGGTCTTTAAAGAGTGAGAACACCACTGAGCCAACATGGCCACCTTCTAGTATACATTTCCTGCCAATATGCAATTGAAAATATGGTGAAATAGTTGATTATGAGGTATCTCAGTTTTACAGTTTATAGAACAATGTACTCAGCTGTGAAAATCTTATGATGTTTAACTAACTGTAAATAGTTTTCAGTCACTTTTCTGATGATATTAAATCTTTTCAGGAACTATAACTGTCAACAAACAGAAACCCAATAAACATATTTGGAGTGATGACAAGATTTAGAAATTAGCATTTGGTAATAGTTTTGAGGATAAAATGATTGTTTTAGCGTTAATTCTAGAATAAAGAACATGAAGTCACATGAGGTCTGACAGTTAAGTTCGCAAACTTGTTGCAACGACGTTGCTAACCCTTTTTGATATCAGAGGGATTATTCTTTATGAATTTGTACCAACTGGACAAACAGTTAACCAAGTTTACTATTTAGAAGTGTTTTAGTGAAAAAGTAAGACGACCTGAACTTTTCGCCAACAATTCATGGCTCTTGCATCATGACAATGCACCAGCCCACACGGCACTGTCTGTGAGGGAGTTTTTAGCCAGTAAACAAATAACTGTATTGGAACACCCTCCCTACTCACCTGATCTGGCTCCCAATGACTTCTTTCTTTACCCAAAGATAAAGGAAATATTGAAAGGAAGACATTTTGATGACATTCAGGACACCAAGGTTAATAGGATGACAGCTCTGATGACCATTTTAAAAAGAGTTCCAAAATTGCTTTGAAGGGTGGACTAGGCATTCGCATCAGTGCATAGCTTCCCAAGGGGAGTACTTTGAAGGTGACCATAGTGATATTCAGCAATGAGGTATGTAGCACTTTTTCTAGGAAGAGTTCGTGAACTTAATTGTCCGACCTCATATACACATTGTAATGTTGACCTTCACATTAGATACAAACCTGGTAGCATAGAGAGACGTCCCATCACTTCGCATTAAAGTACAAATTGAGGAGGGGTCACCATTCCCAGAAAGATCCACTACAGCTGTTCCTTTTCTAGAAATGCAAAAAGGTAACTCTGAAGCAACATAATAAATTAAGACCTTTAAAAGTGTAACATCTATAACATTATCTTTGGCAAACCAGAAGCTATTTTTATTACTTAAGTAGCAATAAGTAGTGTAACCAACAGTGAAAAAAAAAAAAGGAATCTGACCATGAATCTATTAAGAGTGGGCATGATGTAATTAATATTTGGTTATCCTATCCTTTTAAAATCTGTAAATATGGATAAGATACTTAGATGTCTTTACCATAGCCAGTTGAAAAAATGAGATTTCAACTGTACTTTAACATGAAATATCTTCTTGTAATGCAAGCTATTATGAAATTCAATACATGGGGTAATTTTTAACATGCTAGAAAATAACCCTGAGTAATAAAACCATGGAATCTGTTACTGTCTTTCCTGCCTGATCAAAAATTAGAATTTGTATATGGCAATCTACAAATTTACCGTAAGGACATGTCTGAGGATGTTATGAAACACGTTCTGTGTCTTCCGTATAAGGGTGACAAGAGAAGTTGCTCTTTGGCACTATGGAAAGTGTCTAAGCAACTCGTTTGCTCCTACATTACAGATGCCTGGGCTCCTATGACTGGTATTTCTGGTAGTTTGGCTGACAGGCAGCTGAAAGCTAAATTAGAACTCTACCTTAAGCAATGACACAAAACCACCGTGTGCTACATGGTGTACTAATATTATCCCTGACTTCAAATTGTTTTCTCTGCCCTTGCTTCCTGATTTCCTCATTTTACTCTTTCAAAAGCTTATCGGTCGTAGTGTACCTGTTTTCATAAACTGCCTTAAATCCTGTTTTGAACAGGATGGGATTTTTTTTAAAAAGGCAGGGCTGAATGAGAAGACATGAGTTCTAGTTCCATTTCTCAGTTACACCATTATTAGCTTGTGTGGCCTCAGGGCAGGTCACTACTTTCTGTGCTTCAGTTTGCTCATGTGTAAAGAGCAGATAACAACATCCTTTCTCCCAACCTGACCAGAACTTTATGGCAGCAAAAGACAGCATGTGGGAAAGTACTTTGGACAGCAAAAAGCACTATGAAAAAATGCCAGAAGGTCGCACAGCACACTCTGCTGTCCTTACTGAGAGAATATATCAATACCAATTTCATAGAACAGCAAGACTTTACTGAAGAATAGTAACCTGATCATACATTGTTTTCTGTAGGAGTCCTTTACTGTCCAGCAACTTTAAGACTTCTTGAGATTTTTCACGATAAAATGATTCTCCTGAGTATTCATCAAAGTGTACTCCTAGACGCTAAAAGGGTACAGAAACAAAAGAATGTTACTTAAATGCCCCATTAGTTTCCCCTGAGACAGTATAGGATGTTGTACAGTCTGTCACACAGATGGGGAAAATAAGAATTAGATCAAGTCACTGCTCTGCTCTAACCTTCTAACGGCTCCCTCCCCACCAGTTGAGTCCTCACAATCGTGCTGTGCTGTCCGATACGGTAGTTGCTACGCACGTGGGGCTTTTCAAATTCAATAAAACTGAAAATTTAGTTTCTCAACCACACTACTCACATTTCAAGTGCTCAGCAGTCACACATGGCTAGTGGCTATGCTATTGGACAGCACAGATACAGAACATTTCCATCACAGCAGGAAGCCAGATTGGAGAGCCCTGGAAAATGTCTTATATCACACCCCAGCCTAAAACCCCTGCAACCTTCTCTCCTCCTCTTCCTCATCTTGCTTACTTGCTCCAACCATGTAGGTGTCTTTATTAAAACTCGCCTCATTCCGCGCACAGACAGCACACCTGATCTCTTCCTCCCTGCTTCAGTTTTGTTCATAGCCTCATCACCATCTAACCGACTATACGTTCTTGTTTGATTTATACTATCTTTGTTTAATTGGCTCTGTCTCCATGCTAGAAGGTAAAGTCCATGAGAAAACTTATTTCTCATATTCACTGTTACATTTTTCCCATGCCCTTAAATGTTTATTAAATGAACAAATGTATAGCCATTACACATAGGCCTAAGGAAGTAAAATAATTAAAAATGGTTAAGGAAAAGCGAAGGTACGCTGCAAGAGAGAAAAGCCAGACTGAGATGAAGTATCAGAATGTTACCTGATACTCAGTCTGAAGTTCACAGGCTTCCAGATTATTCATAGTTCTAACTTTCACCCCAAGAACAACATTTGAGTCCTAATTTTCAACTCAGTGCCAAATCTGTTCTTAAAACGTGAGCTTCAGAAGGAACTTGACTGCCCAGCAATACCAGTCAAGAGCCCTACAGGAGAGCAGGAGAGTGGACGGGTACCTTGTAAATCCGAATGTACTCTTCTATGCTTAAATCCCGAAATTTTTGCCACAGTGCAAGTGCTTGCACATCACCCAGTTCCAATCGCTGGAAGAACTCATGTGCTGATTTTGCTACACTCTTATCATCTGCTGCTTCTTTATTAACTTGTACATAAACCTACAAGCACAACAGTACGTTAAACAAAAAATATTATTAGCCAGTCATCTTCAATAAGGAAAAGAAGAAAACAAAAGATAATCCTGAGAATTCTCATTTAAAGATTACCCAACTGCCCTCATCACAGACTGTGTGTAACCTTTTTTCTTTTTTTTTTTGCCATAGGCCATCAGTGAACCCTACAGACCCCTTCTCCAAATGCTTCTAAATGCATAAAGTACATAGGATTACAAAGGAAATAATTACATTGAAATACAGTTATCCAAATATTATTTTAAAATTTGTGATACAGAAATGAAGGGAAATGTTAAATTTCTAATAAAGGTTAGTGAAAATAACGTGTAATTTTTTCTTCTTATCCAAGTTTACAGTCCCTTATGTTAAAAAAGCCTGGCTTCGACTAGACTAGCATGTCTTTTTTTTTTTTTTTAAGTCATTATTATTGTTACAACTTCTCTGAGCAATTGTTGAAGAAAGTAGGATGGTCCAATTTGGTAAAGAAAACGCCAAAGGATGACTTAGCAGTTGTTTTAATGAAAGATTTTTTAACTGTGTTCTAAATCTGTGAAAGACCAGTAAAACAGGTGATCTAGGAAGACCCTGTGGATAGTTAGCTTAATTACACTCCAACTGGGACTCCTGAGAACTGTGTAGAGCACTCACTTTAGAGGGTTTTTGCACCACCTGTCTTGGCCGGTTTAATTCTGCACCCACCCAAGGACAGGAGTGGAGTTGGGTAGCTCTTTGAGGGCTCTTCCAGTTCTAGGATTCCGTGTTCACAAGAGTTCTTCATCATTTTCCAATCTCCAAAATGCAAAGTTAATCATTTTCCAGTCTCTAAAATTATAGCTCAAATAGTATTGAAGTTGGGCATATGGACTATAAAGATTTGACTTATAAATTGTAACTCATTTCCAGAGTGAAACATGAATGATAATTTTACTATCCTCATATTTTTTCCAGGAAGCGATTAAAGTAGCATGAAAGTAATAAAAATTGGCAAGTAAACTACCAAAAAGTGCAAGGCCTCTAAACTTGTATGGTACTGTCATCAAAATGTCACAGAAGCAAGATTTGGGTAGAAAAAGTGATTTTATTGCTGGAGAATACACTGGACAAGTGGAATGTGGTTTATACCCACTAGATACTACCAACAAAAGGGACAGGGCATTAAACATCTGTCTCAAGGTGTTGAAGGTATATGAAAATGCCTCACTTTTCATAGATGGCTTGTGTTAATTACTGGAATGGCAGAATTACATGAATACATACTCCTAAATACAGGTGAAAACTACCTAATATTTTTTTTCCTCTTTAAAGCATGTTGTGCAGAAAAGAGTTAATACAGTAGGCCTGAGACTGGTACTCTTAAAATGTTCTGTTCACAAGGTTAGCCCTTGGTTGCCATCTGGGAACTTGGATTTGGGGAATGTTGCCACCAGCCTGAGTGGCTCACTGTACCGACACAGTTTGTGCAAACAATATGGTTTATGCTCAACACCTGCTTTCCTCCTGGGAGTTCAGAATTTTTGTACATGGTAAGCAGAGGGTGCCTACATGATCCTCCAATAGAAACCTTGGGCACGGAGCATCTAAGGAACTTTCCTGGTCAGACAACATCTCATGTACTGTCACAATTTGTTGCAGGAGGAATTAAGTACATTCTGTGTGGCCCTACTAGGGAGAAAGGACTCTAGAAAGCGGGGGCCTGGTTTCCTCCAGACTTCACCCCACGTGCCTTTTCCCTTTGTGGAGTTTATTTTGCACCCTTTCCTTGTAATAAATAATGGCTCTGAGTACAACTATATGCTGAGTCCTGTGAGTCCTAGTGAATCACCGGACGTGGGTGTGGTCTTGGGAGACCTGACACACATTATCATAAAAAATGAATTTCCATGTGGTCCTATGAGTAAGTCCAGCATAAGTCAGTTAGAAAACAGAGAAAGATGATTTTGGGTTAGGTGTAGGAAAACTGAGGGAGTCACTATAAAACAGCAAATTGCAAACTTCTGACTTTTGAATGACCTATCCATTGACAACTGCTTAATACAGGCATAACCTCGGAGATACTGTGGTTCAGTTCCTGGCCACTGCAATCAAGTATTACAATAAAGTGAGTCAATCTTTTTGCTGATGGAGGGTCTTGCCTTCCATTTGTAAAAAAATGCAACTGTGAAGCACAATAAAATGAAGCACAATAAAATGAGGTATGCCTATGAAGCCCAACTTACAGGAGTAAAGATATACTATGTATTATTTGTGATTCAAAACCGCTCTCTCTCACATGCACACAACTTATAAGCAAACATACACAAAATATCCTTATTTCCAGTAAAGATTTTAGTTCTTTTAAATCTAGGACTCTAAACTCAAATAGTCAAACATTTAAAAATGTAATATGCATTCAAACTACTGATAAGAATAGTTTTAGAAAAAATCTTAACCAGAATCTTTTCCCTTTCTTAAAATTTAAAATAGAAATAATTGAAACAAAACATAAAAACCCCTTCTACTACTTGAAGAATCTTGGCATTTCAGCAATTTATAGTTATAAACCAAACATTACTGAAAATCAACTAACACTATCAAAATAGAACAATAAAAGAGCATTAATCAGCACTTAAAAATCTGCCTGTAAACGCACAATATAAAACTGTAATTATTAACGTTTATCGCTGTTTTAGAAAAGAAATGCTTTTGGCTAGGTTTTTAATTGAAAATATTTAAAATATTATGGGCAACAAAGATTTACTGTTCAAGATTAAATAAAAACTTTTGCAGCAGGGTGGAAGAAAGGTAAGAACAGTAACTCTCATATGTGAAGCTGTAATAAACTCTAATAAATTCTTAAAAATGTTCTCTCAATGACACAAGGTCTCCAAGCAGGCATTTATATTTTATGCACCATGGGTTGTCTCTGTGGGCCTGAATCTGATGAAAGGTTCACTAAGCTTGTGGTAAAAAATACTTGCCATTATTCAGTTTTAAAAAATAATACAGTAAAAATTCCAGACACTAATTTTTTTTTTATTTATGTTTTATGTTTATTTATAGACAACCACAAAGAATTATTAATTTTTAAACTCTTGCCTATCAATAAAACTCTTAATGGGAAAGAGAGGAAAAGTCTTTTGGTTAATATTATAAATCAAAAGTAGGCACTTAAAGTGCAGTGTAGGCATGGACTCAGGAGGAAATTATAAACCTTTAAAAGTCTTTAAGAATTAGAATGTATTTTTGTTAAATCTAACTACAAAGTCAGCTGCAGGGGAAAAACCATTTAACAAAAATGATGCAATGCTCTTTCTGGCTTTGGCTCGAGAAGTGAGGTATTACTTGGCACGCACTCTTCCTCACACACTGGCATACCATCTTCAGTTTGATCCCCAGCTCTGTCCCCAACATGGCTGACACTGTATCTGTAATTCTTCTTGTGAGGCCCAGGTACAGCACAGATTAACAACTGGGACAATGAAAAGGGTATACATCCCTGGAGGTAAACTGGACAGGAAGAGTTTTATTAATGAACTCCCGGAAGGACTGAGGACAGAGAAACAAAGGAACTAATGAAGTAGGATACAAAGGAGTTCACATTAGGCCAAAGCCAGGAAAAGAAGCTGAAAGATAGAAATGAAAAAAGCACATACAAATTCAGAGAGAACAAGAGGAAAAAGTATATACGCATGTTTTTCAAGTCTAAATGAATTTTAGTTATTACCATGAAGAAAGCTGCAGTACACAGCAACTGACAAATATTGAGAAATTTCTCTCTGTGTTGAATTGTTATTCTATGTGTTTATTCTAAAATGATTCTATACATGAAGATATACCATCCTGAATCAACTAAAATAGTAATAAAAGAGCACTGGATTTGAAAATTAAAAGAACTCCCCAATAAAATAAAAGCAACATCTTCAATTATTTTGGTTTCTTGTTTTAAGGAATATTTTTTAAAACCTTTGGGATTAAAAATGTGTTACTAAACTGCACAGCACACTGAAAAACAAAAAAGTTGAAACATTTTCTAATATTGTTTCTTGCCAACTTACTTCAAAGAGATGCTGTAAAGGATTGGACTGGAGTTTTTCCTCATAGCCAAACAGTTGGAAGCCAGTTCCCAGAAGACCTACCACAATAATCCGTAAATGAAAAAATGATAAAATGGAACAGTAGAGAACAGTCATGGAGGGAACAGGTATAGTTCTATAAAAAGATCAATATACACAATTATGTATCCTGAGAACATTGCAAACCATATGCTATCACCTTCCGCTACCCCATAAATTGACACAAGTCAAATTCAGTATATTGAATCACAAATTCAATACAACTGAAATAGATCAATCACTGAATTTAATCTCACAGAAACCAACAAACTATGAGCTCATCAAAGGCAGAGTCTAGGACTAATTAATCTTTGTACCCACAGTCCCCCACACCTCCTTAGCAGACATAATGAAATAAGCATTTGTTGAGCAGCTACTCTGGGGAACATATCATGCTGCTCTAGGCACTGGACACTCAGAACCTGTGAGAACAAACTGATGGCAAGTGGTTTCCAAACTTGCTTCTTAAACTTGTAGATCTTAAAACAAAACGAAGGTAGGAATTAGCTGGGTGCTATAATATTAGTTCTTAAACAACTGAATTAGAACAATAGAAGATAAAACTCGAAACATCCCTGACTACTTCTCCCACTCAAGGTCACCAAGCAACAAAATTCTTTTATCTGGCCATGTATTTGTCTGTTATTCGTCAGTGATATTATTTTAGTCTTTGATGATTAAGTTCAGCATTCAGAGATAGTGTTAATTTGAACCTTTTTTAAAAAAATAGTAATTGAGGTTTATAAACTAGCGATGAAAATTCGTAGTATGGACTGTGACTATTTATACTTTTAAGATATTTTGCTAAAAGATGATCACAGTTTCAGTTTGAAAGGACATCTATAGCCTAGGGCCCAAAGCAATAAAAGGTAGTTTATTTTAAAAAAAACAATGTGTTTCTACAACTATATGGATTACCGAGCTTCAGCTCTGAAGGAGCTATTGCCATTGGGCCTTGCTGGTATACATTTTTCTGTGCAGGCTCAGCAGAAAGTGGGATGCTACTGCACACACGGACATACAATACGCAGGAGCTTAGACAGGAACTAGAAGGATGACTGAAAAATGTACCAGCTCTATTCACTTGCAAGCAAAAGCAAAGGTGATTGTGATTCAGAGTCTTGGGAGCAGAGTGAGGAAAGATGCCCAGAGTGTTCTAAAAAATAGAAATAGAAAAAGTAAAGGCCAATTCCATTTAACATTCCACCTAGTATTTTCCAAAAACTAATCTCTGCTTAGGAACTGTCTGCCAGCTTTCAATAGGGGATAGCTCAAACAAAATTAAAACTCTTCAGCAATGACGCTTATAATGGAAATGTTGACAGATCATTAACCACTGTAGTCCTTTAGAGAAAGACAGCTGTAATAAAATCCCGCAGCTAAAATTTCATGAATACCATAATCACATATTTTCTAATGCCTGTGAAATGCCTAAATCGGTCAAACTAATATAGAGCTGACGCTACTTATTAAATCTGACTGCTGAGCCTAGAGCCTAAACCTCTGGCTGCCAGATGTTGTGGACTGCAGGTGGACTTTTAAAATGCAGGGTATGTTTTCTGATTCCTCACTGTGAACAGCGAAGGTTTAAACAGGATTTTAATTAACTGAAAGGATAATATTCATAAGAGAAGGTCATGATAAAGGTCTTTTAGAAGCTCTGATTTCATTTCACTAGATAGAAACACATTATTGGTGAACTTCAGCACTGGCAGCGTACACTGCATTTTATAAAAGCTTTAAACTATTACCTAGCCTTTCGTTTGGATTAGTATTATAAAATACTTCCTAGGACAGTCATTCCTCATTTTGAGTACCTCTTATGTGCCAAGCCCTATGGAAACAAAAATAATTCAGACACAGTCCATGCCTTCAAGGAACATACTGTCTAGCAGGGAGAGAAGCACACAAAGAATACAGTTAGACAGAAGCCTATTTGAGTAGAGCTGGGTACTAGGAACTTGGTGATGTGAGAAGCCGGGCAAGGGTGAGTATGTGTGTCAGAGTGCTTTACAGAGGTAACACTAGGGCTGGATCTTAAAACACACGTAGTAGGCCAGATATTTTTAAAAGTTTGTATTTTACATGCTACCAATCCTTCACTGCCTTAGCGTCTTCATTTATCCTGCCCTTCCACACCTTGATTATTGGTATGTATGAACTCGGAGTGGTTCTGACTAAACTCATGACATTAGAAATACTTTGTGGCACTCATCTGCCTGGGTCTCATTCCTCTCTTTGCTTTCTGATCACCCTACCCCACCTGCCACTGTACAGTTTAAAGGGGAGTCAAAGTATCCCATTTTATTTTTCCTCTAGGCCACTGGCCCAGGGTATAACAGATCACCCTTCATGTAGGATGCCCAGGGAGGTTGGACTTCCCTTGTTTTAAAAATAGCAGGGCTGTGGTTGAGAGGGGTGTATACAGCTAGACTTACTTTCCCCCTGTATACTCACTTCTACACTAAACTCACAAATGTAAGCTACTTTTCTTTAATAAAACCACAAAAGCCTGTATTTATCAGGTGTTGCTCTGAATGTGTGTAGTTTCCTCCCCCAAATTTACATGTGGTGAGAATTCCTCTAATAAAAAGGAATACAAGGTTTATGCAAAAAAAAAATTAGGAAAAAAAGAGGCATTACTTTATCTAATGGGATTCTGCCTATATTCTGTCCAGATGATCAAGTGACATAATATTAAAACATTAAATTTAACAGTGAAATGAAAAATAAAATCTCAAACTTACCAAACTGCATGCCCCAATCTCCAAGGTAATTTATTCTGGTTACTTGATGTCCTAAAGCTTCTTTGAGATTTGCTATGAAATTTCCTAGTAACCAATAAAATATACAGTTTCTCATTTTTGTTATCCATTTTGGCATAAGAACCATGTGCTTCTCTATTATCAAAGTATAACATAGAAAATTCTTTTGGCAAAATTTACCACCTTAAGTTTTTGTTTTTGTTTTTTTTACTAAAATATTATTATGTTTTCATCTATGCTATAGAAAGGAAGTAAGGAATTATTTTGGGGGCAGTTATTCCAAAGAATCTCACAATTTTCACAAGAACAAAATTTTCATTAACATTAATGGGAGGTGGGAACACATGTTAAAGTAATTGCTACTCCAAGTTAATCCCAAGGACAGAAAAATAACAATCTCAGTAATTACCAAAAAATAATTTGGCTGTGCCCTAAAGAATCTGAGCTATACTGTTTTTTGTTCTGTTTTGTTTTTTCTAAATAGCTCACTTTACCTTCTTTCAAGTACTGAAATCCATCTTTTCATGCCTGCTCCCTAACAGCACACAGCAGTCCAAAGCTTTCACCTCCCTGAACTGCTGATACTGGTTTCATATTCAACATCTATTCCATTCTTCTAGTGTGCCCTCAACATACTATAGCGTCTGGAAACCTAAAAATTACATTTCCCAAACTCTCTTGCAGTTAGGCGTCCAGAGGTCATTTAGGTTTGGGCAATCAGATACACTTTGCATGAGATTTCAAAGGTGGAAAGGAAGGTGGAAGGAGAGCTACATTTTTTTTCTGACAAGCACAGCTGTGGAGGCTTTGTGTATATGCGTGTGACATTACTAATCGAGGTCCTAGTGTGCCATCATGTGACCGACCTGCAAGGTGATTGAAAAATCGGGTACGAGGCTGCCTCTTTTGCCAGTATGAATTCTAGAAGGAATGGCAGGACTCGTGGCAGTTTCCTGGGCAGCATGGTTCTAGAGCAGTGCTGAAGTGATTGCAGAAAAGGTAGAAGCTCCCTTGATGACCAAGCTCTATGGTACAGTTTTAAGAGTCATTTTTGTCAGCTTAATCCAAAGCTTCTCAGCACTCCCAGCAACTCTGTAAATGCTTCAATGTCCTATAGTGAATCTCTTCCTGCTTTTACTAGAGTACATCTAGTTTTCTGCAAATAATATACATATGTGACTTAAATATTGCAGCTAATTCTCTTCCAGCTTCCCTACTTCTAGACTTTCCCACTCTATATAGTCCCAGCAAGAGGAACCACCTTCTTCAGATAGTACTCAGACTATTCCTATTTTTCCTTAGCACCTTATTATCTTACAAATTCAACTAAGAGATAGAATCAGCTTTGGAACTGTTTCCTTTCCAATCCTAGCTATGATACTTACCAGCTGTGTGATTTTGGAAAAGTTACTTTTGGTATCTGAGTTTCCTCATCCATAGACCGGAGTTAGCAGTACTTAACTACTAAATAGGGCTGTTGTAAAACTAATTGAGCTAACATATGAAAAAACTTAACGTGGTTAAGTAAATTCTCAATAAATATTCTTTCTTCCTGGTCCAAATATTTATCTTATTAACCATTAAACAATTTTATCATGCTCTACCCATCACTTACTTCTACACTTTTGACTTACTCATGTAGCTTTTATGATACAGTATATTTCTTATATTTTTTTCAAGTCTTGTCATTTCCTCTCTTAAAATGTTGCTTGAGAACTTTGTAACAATGAGAGCTGACTCCAGTTTAATAATAATCTATGGTACCAAGTGTTGATTTCTCCAGTTCTTAGAAGTATTCAAGTATAGGTTAAAGGGCTTTCTCTTAAGCATGCAATAGACAGATTTCTATATCGGAAGACAGATTAGATGAGATAAATTTCAAAGTCCCTCCCAATTCTAATATTATACAATTCTAATTGCAGTTTTTAAATTGGACTGTATTATATGTTTTAAATACATGGAAATTGTAAGTATATACACTGAAGCATTATAGCTATAAAGTATGATAGTAATCTATTAGAACAGTGTTTCAATTTCCAGTCTTGAACATTCCAATTAGCACTCACATGACATGAGTTTTTTTTTTAATTGAGATATAATTGATATATAACATTGTTTCTTTTTAAAAACAAAATATATGGACAAAAAATTGGGGGGATTACTATCATCCCAACATAACTATTTTCATTTTTGCATCTTTTAGATCTTCTCCATATGCATACGTAGTTTTAAAATGTTAAAAACATAAACATATCAGTTAAAACTAGTTTCTGAGTTAATCTTTTGGTTTTGAAACAAATTTTTTTCCTACTTCTAAACCAATTTTTCCCATTTCGTGTAATATTTAACTAGTATCAAAGCTCATATAAATTTAAACTTTTTTGTTTTTTGCCCTGTTGTTATTTAAGCATTAAACCATTAGACTGCATTATATCAAACACTGCCCCCAAAGCATGTTTAGTATTTTCTGTGAAACAACACTTACCTATGATGGTAGAACGTAAATGTCCAACATGAAATTTTTTGGCAACATTAGGTGAACTGCAAATAATTGGAAACATTATATTTCTGTTCTAAGAACAAAAGTTCTAAAACGCACTAGGTCATACCTCCACAGTTTAACACAATTAGGGGACAAAGGTCTTTGGTAATTTAAGGCAAAAATATGTTAAAAATTAGAAATTTAGAGAAGATAAATTAGAACTCAAAGAATCATCCTTAGTGAAACTGATCCTGTGATTCATGAAGCAGTACCATACACAGAAGTGGCATACTTAGTGAAATCACGATGGATAAACAGATGAAGAAATTGAGATATATTGTTTTGGCACAAGCAACTTTTATTATAGGGAATTAAGTTTAGTGCACCAGTTTGCAAACATTTTATACTTTTAAAAATTATTGAGGACCCCAAAGGAATTTTGTTTTTATAGGTAGTACCTATCAATAGTTACTGTACCAGAAATTAAAATTGAAAAATATAAAAATATTCATGCATAAAATTCCCAGAATACTCAGAAATCTGATCACCACTCAAAATTCTCAATCAACACCCTTATCACTCTGTGTGCTTGAGAAGTTGTAATCAATAATTCAACAATAGTAAAGGCTTCTATAGCACTCAATACTTGAGTTACCGTTTCATGCACTTTACATGCATTAACTCCTTAACTCATAAGAGGTGTGAGGTAAGGTACTCTCATCTCTTATTTTACAAATGAGGGAACTGAGACAACAAAGGAAAGAGATAAAGCAAACGTGCAGTATCTTGATGACTGTTGAATCTAGGTGATGAGCATATGGGACTTACACTGTTCTCTGTTTTGTATGTGTTTGAAAATTTCATGAATTTTACAATATTAAAAATATAAATTAACCAGAAAACCAGAAAAACATATAAAACACTGGTTTTATCAAACTGGACAGTGAAGGACTGATTCCTAAGAGAATGAAAGGAAACAAGGACTGTCTTAATAGCAAATCGGTGCGCTAAAGCAGAAAAATGTATAGCATGAAATGTTTATATGAGCAAAGTATGAAATGTTTATAAGACCAAAGTTTCAAATCAATAATCTAAAGTTCCCCTTTAAGAAACTAGAAAAGGAAGACCAAAACCGAGAATAATATCGATAAAAGCAAAAAATCAATAAAACAGAAATAAAAGAGAAAATGTTCTATACCATTAATTGCAGTGGTTGTTACATTACCTATACAACTTTGCCAAAACTCATCAAATTATATGTTGAAATATGGTGAACTGTATTGTATTGTATGTAATTATACTTCAATAAAGCAGATTTAAAAAACTGACAGAATACTGTGAAACAAAAGTTACAAACCAGCCCTGGACATTCTGATATTAAAGGAAGATAAGATACATTGTTTAGTGAAAAAAGCAAGGAGTAGAACAATGCCTAATGTGTGATCTGTTCATAAAGCCCAGAATATCTCTAGGTGAGTAAATAAGACCTAGTATTGGGGAATGCCTATAAGGAGAGAATGGGTAAACTGGGATGGGGAGTAGACTTCCTTTTCACTGAATAGCCTTTTGTAATCTTTTATTTTTTTAAACTAGGTATTTATGTTATCTGGTTTAAGTTTTCACAGAGTTTTTGTAATTTTTTTCTAGGAATATAAGAACAGAATCTATCTAGGTCTTCAGCCTTGACAAAATGTTGCTTAAAATCATCAATTTGCCATTCTCTGGCACCATATTCCTACTGGAAAGGGAATACAATGAAATGGAAAACACATATTCAACTCCTTTGGAAACTAAAATAGCCACAGTAAATGAGATACAATTTGGACATCTTCCTGGGACTTTTAAAAAATTACTTCATGTAATTTCCTCAATTTGTAAGAAGAGACAAATATTATTGCTGTTATTTTCCATATAAGAAAAGAGACCAGGGAAAAAAGCTGTTCCATTGAGATAACCGAATCAGTTACTAACAGTCAGAGCTGGTACCCTGATCTTTTGGAGTCCCGTTTTACCAATCAGAGATCCTCAAATTAGTTTTGTGAGAACACTTCACACTGGGAACAGCAGGAGGTGGGAGACTCCATAGGAGTATTAAAACACTACTTAGGAATCAGTCCTTATCATAAACAGATACCTTTACCGAATCTTAGATGACCTGCCTTTTCTAAGAACACAAATGACTGTCAGAGAGTACAAATGTGGAATCCGCAAAACCCTCTCACCTCTGTTATCCAGATGCTAATTATAACTACGTTGAATTGTTATCATGGTAAATTATAATAAGTTAGGAAACCTGAAATCGTATTTATCGTATCAATTTTTAAACATCCTCCACAGAAATATAGACTTGAGAAAACAAAAGATTCTAGCAAGTTCTATCTTTCTAAGTGGGAAAACAGTTCATTAAGACTCTTCTTCAGCTTCTAGGAAGGCAAATTTAATATCTGATAATTTTCATGAGCTGTCAAACTGTAACCTGTACTCTGAAAGTGTTTCCTTTCCTTCTTTGGCTACTTAAAAACAGTTCAAATATTAGACGGTTGTATTGATAGCATATCAGAAAGTTATAATGAAGACTATTTAGAGGCAGATTAAAACTTCAAACTATTTTCTGGTAATTTTTTAAATTGTATATTACAAATACTACAAGGCTTTGTTTTCTGGTAATCAAATTATTTAAAAATTCTTAATATGGCAGTAACCATTACCTCTGCTTTAAAAGTTTAGTAATATTAAAATAATTCCTAACATTTCCAGCAGTTACAGTGTTTCCCCGAAAATAAGACCTAGCCAGACAATCAGCTCTAATGCGTCTTTTGGAGCAAAAATTATGTGAGACCCGGTCTTATATTACACTATATAAGACACAGTCTTATAGTAAAATAAGACCGGGTCTTAACGTTAATTTTTGCTCCAAAAGACGCATTAGAGCTGATTGTCTGGCTAGGTCTCATTTTCGGGGAAACATGATATCTAATCTGTGTATAAAATGTACAATCTTATTTTTATTTGTTTTGCTGACAGTTTTCTATAAAGTACATTTTTACTAAGTTCACGTGTGAATAATTTTTAAAAACTACAGTATAAGGTACAAATGTAGTCTATTTAGTAAACTGTCAACCAAAGCAAAAAAAAAAAAAAGTAAGTCTAGTAAAATGAAGAACTCGTACTAAAAAAGCAAAAAAGTAACTGTTAAATACTTAATTCTGAAAGAAAAAGAGCCCATAATAATCACTAGACATTGTTTTGCTTGGAGTCCAACATTTTTTATTCAGGGTTTAATGATCAATTCACTGTGAATTTAAGAAAATATAACCTCACTGGTTTTCAATTTTTCCACGTGTAATTTCATGAGACCTCAGATGATAATGGCAGTACTCTCACCAGACCAGCCAGCTGACTAACCAACACACAAGATGAGTAGGCACTCACCTGAATTCAACCACGATCTTCTTCTGGGAAAGACCAGAGAAAAGCTCACTTTTTAATCCATATTTTGAGCCATCTTTGATTACTTGTTGTAGCACTGTCTGAAAAGTAAAGGCTGGGATTTAATGATAGGAAAAAAACCCTGCCATTTTCTTATTTACTTTGTTATTGAGAACTAAGTGTTGCTAATTTTGCTCCCTTTAATTGATGGAACTGAGAATTTCCCAGCAGTGTCAGCAGCATCACCTTCCATCACTGACGCTAGTCAGAGCAGTAATAACACGAGTGAATGTCTACAGGGGCTCTGTTCCCCTTTATACATCATGTCCAGGAACCAATGATGTAGATATTTTACAGATGAAGAAACTGAAGTTTAGAGAGGGTAAGTAACTGGCTAAGTCCCACAGAAAATACTAACAATAAAACCAGAAGCTACATCGAATGTTTACTGACTGCAGACTGTGTGAGAAAATATTCTAAGCATTTTCTATGTATTAACTCATTTAACCCTTGCAATAACCCAAAGAGGTAAGTATAATTTTTACAAATGAGGAAATAGAAGCACAGACTGGTGAAGTAACTTTCCTAAGGCCACACGGCTATTAAGTCAGACAGCAAAAATTTCTTTTACTCCCTACCTGTGTTAACTACTGCATGCTGCTGCTACTTTTGCAATACTAATGATCACAAGTAATGGCAGAAAACAAAAAATTGTAATTCAAATGCCTATTGGCTAGATAAGTAAAAAACAAGCAACTCTCACAGAAACTGCCAAAACATATTCCAGGTTAATTTTTAGTTATTAACACAGAACTACTGTATAATTCACAAAATTCATACTTTATTTTTTTTTAACTAATGGTGATGATTGATTGATTGATTGATTTATTAGGGTTTTGAATTTATTGTGGTAGACTTTTATGTACTCTAATATTGATTTTGCTTCTCAAACTGGATTTTGAGTCCTAAATATGTAGTTTCTAATGTGAAGAATTTCACTATCATAAGAGTTGGTTCAGATGGTCACTTAATGGCAAAGGCAGAGAAGGAAGCAGGAAGTTAGTTGCGAAGCAATACTGTTAAGAAGCATCTACAGGTTTGAGTCTAGATGCTTTTCTGTTATCCTTAAGCCTCACAGTCTTAGAGGTGGGCAACACCTCCCACTGAATAGCTGCAAAAACCAAGGTTCAGAAACAGCAAGTATCTGCCCAAGGACACCGAGAAAATAATATTCTGCTCACTCACACAGCACAGGAGGACACAGAGAGAAAGGATTAATAAACACAGAGACAATAAAGAGAACAGTGCCTGCCGCACCTTAGGGGACTATTAAATGTTAATTACTTCAAGAATGTGAGCCACAAGAAGATTGCCAATGGAGAGGTAAACATTAGTGAGAAGAAATTCATACTCAGATTATTCTAAAGTTAAGGTCTACCCATCTTTTTCACTTTCCAAGCCTTTTTATGTAATGGATGGTAGGCTCCACAGACAGTTATAGCAATAAATTAGAATTCTTTTCAACAAATGACTCTTGGTTTGTTGATTTCTCTGGCACAAACACAAAAGCAACTTTAATAAAGGACTCTCTTATATGTCCCCACTTCCAAACCTTTCATTAACAATTTGACCCACCTGCTACCTGGAGCTTTTTTCTCTACTATTTCACTGAGAGTGCTCTCCAAATCAAAATTCTAAATGCCAAACCTAATGTTTAAATTTTGTTTAATATATTTCTTTTTTATGAATATTCTTTTTGTAAAATAAAAAAAATTACACAAGGCTAAAGAGTCCCTTTTGATCATCTGCCCTAACTCTGGTCCCTTGCCACTTACCCTAACCACTTTTCTTCACACACCATCTTAGCTGATGACAACTCTCTTTTTCTTGCAATTACCCTCCCTCCTTGGTTGCAATGACACCACTCTCTTCTTAAGATTTCAACTACTACTTACCAAACAAAATCTCTCCAGTGACACCGACAGATATGCCCAACTCAGGACTGGACGTCTCTCTCAAGCACTTCAAATGGAATATACTTCTCTTCCTTCTGCATTCTCCATTTCCATGAACTTTATCCCCAGCTAACCACGTCAGAAACTTAGGAGTTCCTAAGATTTACCCTTTTCCCTCCATAATCTCTATAAGCTATCACCTATTAATCACCAAGCCTTGAACATGCTAACTCCTAATATCATTACAGTTATACGCTCTAACCTGTTTTACACCCTCTTCATCTGTCAGGTACACCACGACAAAACAACAACCACAACAAAACAATAACACCTGTCTTCTTATATGATATATATATTTAATCAAGTCTATGTTCCTTCAAGGATTCCCTGCTCCTCAAAGATTTTAGCAATTAGTGATTTGATTTTTACTTTACAGGCATTATCACCTTTACATTTTTTTGATTTTGAGAAAGTTGATTTGTTAAAAGGCACACTACAATACCCATAAAATAAAAATAAAAATAAAAATCACAAATGAAGACAGTTTTTTTTTTGCAATGAATATATAGTTGGCTCATGAACAAGGCATGGGTTAGGGGTGGCAACGGCCACACAGTTGAAAATCCACATATAACTTTCGACTACTCCAAAACTTATCTACTAATAACCTACTGTTAACTGGAAGCCTTACTGACAACATAAACAGCCAATGAACATATTTTGTATATTATATGTATCATATACTGTATTCTTAAAGTAAGCTAGAGAAAAAAGTGTTAAGAGAATCATAAGAGAAAATACACTTACAGTGGTTACTGAAAAAAAAAAAAATCCAAGTATAATTGGACCCATGCAGTTCAAGGGTCTTGTTCAAGGGTCACCTGTATAACTAATGAAATGAAATAAATTTCGTCTGGCCCACGCTGTCCTCTCTGCCTGGAATGCCTGGCCTTATATCTCCCAGGCATATTCTTCTTCTTCATCCCAAATTCAAGGTTATCTCCTCTTGCCTCAAGACAGACGTATGTGTACCTTTCTTTACACTGGATTGAATTTTTATACATGCCTTCATTATATTAGTCATCACATTATCGTACCCATCACACATTACACTGATATGCTTTTCTTTTCGATCATGAGCTCCTTGAGGGCAGAATCTATGCCACTTTATCTTCAGATTTCAGTAATATAATCCCTGGCAAATAATAAGCAGGAGGTTTATTAAATTAGTGGGCACACAGGAGAAAGTTCTTAATTATAGAATGTCAGTGAGCTAGTCAAGTTCCCTGATATTCCAATAGATGAATAAGACCAGAGGCCCATCTATTCATCAATACGTATGTCTAACTATAAGATGTACTCAGTAATGTAAATATAGGTACATAAAGAGTTTACAATCAGAAATTAAATCTTTCAAAGGTTTCACTTTTTGAAATACTTTAGCAAATTAATGAATATTCCAACTGGCTGGTACTTTTTGTTTGTCTATCACCATCACGTTTCTGTGGAAGATTTTTGTTATTTTATCTAACTCTTTGTTGGATGCTATTTCTCTACAGCCCTCAACAGGACTTTTAACTAAGCAAGCTACCACTACCTATTTGTCTACTCAATCCTTTGGTCAATAGTAGAAAAGTGTTTAATTATTCTTTCTTTCCATGTGTTTAGCCAACTGGCACTACACATGACTTGAATGTATCCAGTACCACTGGCATAAACTTAGTGAAATAATGAGCACAATCACGGCAATTTAAATTAGTATCTCCTTTTCTTTTTTTCTTAAGTTTTGGTAGAGCATGCAAAGTTTAACTTGGCAAACAAAAAATGCATGTGTACATGTGAAATAAAAATGATGTTATCCCCTGTATATTTCTAAGGCACATCTAAAAAACAGGATTTTGTTTGCCTTTTTCCTATTTATTTAAACTCATTTTCTTTCTCTAAACTGAATTAAGTATTACTTGAATTTATAGTTTCTCTTGAAAACCATCTGTACTCTACTGACAGGTGCAATTTTGGTACCAAAGTGATAGTTCTTCACAATATATGAATTGGTCATATCTAGCTTTGAAAAATGTATTATCTAGTCCAGAGACTTGGCAGCGTCTACTGACTTTAATTTCCCATTTTAGCCTCCTACCCTTGAGGAGGATTTATACGAAGACATTTTTAAGCCACTATTAGTGATCCAAACTTAAGCTAACATTTAATCATTCCTGATGCTGCTGGTGCTAATTCAACTGAAATGCATGAAGAGATAATGTTTTATGCAAGGTTAAGTTTGTACATGTGTAAGCAATGACAAATTTGTAAGTTTCTGCTTGAGGAGTAAGTTTTGAATTAATGGTAACTTGGTAACTTTACAATGTTAAAATAAAAAGTCTTATAATGGTCCTAAGAAGGGTTGAATTTTTCTTGATATGATCTGAAAAATTCATTAGACACGCAAATGCCACCGTTTCAGGCCTAAAAAGCATGGAGCCAGATGTAGAAGAAATTAGACTTTGAGCAAAAAAGATTTATAATTAAAAAATTGTAACTTACAACACAAGAACATTCAATGCCTCTCTGTCAGAATATCAGTGTTCACTGCTCTAGGATATATCTTTACTTTGACACTGAGTAGGGCTACTGTGAGCAATTTGTTCCTTTAACAAAATTCATACTAAGATCCTGATCCTCAAGGCCACAATGAAGATAGGATTTCCATGTGAGAAAGAGTAGCTGGACCTCAATAGCTCTTGTCCCTATGTTGTCAATTGAGAAGGATTTGGGAATATTTTTAATAAGCAAGCAAGTAGTCATCCTTAAACTAGAGAAAATCTCAGTTTGTTAATTTTACTAAAGCATGAAAATTCATGGCCATTGAAATTTTAAATTATTAAGTAAATATATGCCTTACCTTGAAATACAAACCACATCTCTTTCACCTAAGCTGGCTGTAAAGGCAAACTCCATCTACCATAGCACATTTCCACATCTCAGGGAAAATTTAAAAAGTACAATATTGCTGCCGTCAAGAGGCTTAAAGTTTGGTGGGCTTTTTGGGTGAGCTACATTTCCACTTGCACAAAAACTGAGACTGCAACTGGAAGAAGGAGTCACTTACTTAAAAATGTTAAATTAGACTCAGTGGTTTGCTAAATTGGCATGAAATTTTATCAAGAGCCCAGCAAGTTGTAGACACTTTTTCATAAGCTCAAAACAAATTTCCTTCTTCTCTTTGTGACTGATTTTGGTTAACTAATTTACCTTTAAGTAAGAGTGAAAAAAAGATGAAAGAAAAAAGTTTAAAGATCTAAAGATATACATAAAATACTAACTCTCCTTCAGTTAGAAACTATATTATTAGAAATTTTGGTTTTATAGTTATTTTCAATTCAAGACTGCAGCATTTACTAAGCCTGACCAATTCAATACTGGCGTGCACTTCTTTTTAAAAAAATAATAGGCCAAAACATGCATTATGAGAAATTTTCAAGTTCAATTGAGATGAAAACTCTTACCAAAAGATCTCAAACCACTGCCTATTCAGGATTAAGTGTCCTCCATGGTCTCACTCACATGAGACCCAATTCCTCTATGTGATTTCCCCAATCCCTCCAGGCCATCCTGACTTTTTCCATCTTTGATCTTTCTTATGCTTATTGTCCTGATCTTTTTTTGTTGTTTTAATATTTATTGTTTTATTAAAGGAAGAAGTTGTCTTATGGTTTCTTGTATAAATCTTATGCTTTCAACAGATTATAGACTACCCGAGAGCAGGAACCAGCAGTACCTTTCTTGTATTCAATACAGAGTCCATTAATTCATTCAACAATAGTTATCTCACTCCTACTGCATGCCAGGCACTGTGGTAGGAACTGGGGATCCAACAGTGAGGAAAAACAGAAACTGTAAGCACTAATGCAAATTAGAGTTTAAAGGGCAATAAGCATTAATCAAATAAAATGTAAAATAGCAACTATAGTAAAGGAAAAATATATAGCGCAATGAGAGCATATAAATGAAGGACAGAAAGGTCAGAAAAGGCCCAGGAAATATCAATATTTGAAGAATAAGCAAGCGTTAACTGGGATGCCACTCCAGGCAGAGGTATGAGAATGTGCAAAGGTTCTGAGGCAAGAAGAGGCACAATAAATGTAAGAACTGGCGGGAAAACACTGTAGCTAAAGCAGAGAGTGAAGATGCAAGAGCTGGGACATAACCCATTCTTACCTTTGTTAATAGTTCTCTGTTTATTTTGAAATTTACAGTTCCTTGACCAGTGCTGATTTCACTCACTACTGTATCACATTTTAGCTGAAAACAAATTAAGTACAATAGGTTATGTTATAAAATGGCCTACTGAGAATTGTAGTTCTAATATTATCAAAGTTTCAACTGCGCAAAGGCAGCAGGTGCATCAACTCTCTGTCATTATTTCCGGACCTGGGCCTTAGCCAGTCCCTTCAATTCTATCATTCCATTTGGGTAAACACATTTTCTTCTTTTTCTGACTAGAACGCTATTCTGTATTCCTATAATTTTCTCACCCAAATCCTCCATCTAACATGGAAGAAAGAAAGCATCACTTTACCCCCACTCTACACACCCTGAGCTGCACAAATTCTTTTTACCTCACCTACCTTTTAAAAGAGCCACAGAACATGACAGTCTGCCCGGGCCTATGTTAAAGCACTTGCACCAACATATAAAATGTAAATAATTTAAATATGTTTTCTTCAGTGAATATGCCTTAAAATTTTAACCAACTAGATGTTCAAATCATCTGATATATCCAAGGAACTTGAAGAGCCACTAGTTTTTATTTTGAGACTAAATATTGTAATTAGGATGATTCTACTCCTGATGTATTTGCTGATAAAAATCTGGGGTGTTTTATTTTGATCAAATAAATATTTACTAAGCTACCAAAGCTCCTTGATCATACTCATTCTTTAAACCTTTTTTCTATGATAGTGACTTTCATTGTTCCAATTCTTTAGTGTGTCCAGACACTTCTTCTTTGTCATATGTAATAACCTTATTTAAAAAAAAAAAAAAAAAAAAAACCCCAAAAACCTTGTCTACCACCTGCCTTTTCTGATAGAATTACACCAACAATTTAAATTTGTTCATTCTCTATAGTCCTCTGAATTCCTCTTTTAGATACCAAAGCCATCAGAGACATCAAAGAGGTTGATTAAACCATCTAACCACTTCTACTCTGCAATCATGATTCTATTTACTTCTAATCATTTCTCCTCAAATTTTAATGCTCATTTTCTCAGAAACTCATTTTCAAAAGTACAATCCACTGGTCTAATTTATCAAGCTTCTTCTCCTAAATTCAGAAGTCCATCCAGCTTCAATCTGTAAATTTAATTAACACTTCAGTCCTTCTGTAAGTAGTTAATCAAAAAATTGAACAATGTCAGCTCAAGAGGAATGCTTTATAACTAATTTGAAAAAATCATCCTAATCTTATAGTACATAGCTAAAACGAATTTAAATTGTATTTTCCAAGGTGCCTTGAACAAAGAAACACTATTAATTCATTATTATGGTTGAGATAGCCTGCAAAGTATTTTTTTTCTTTAAAATAATGAGTTTATTATAATGTCAAAAAAAGATAATAACGTTAAGATACCTTCTCTGCCAGTCTCATGGCTTGAGCTTGAATATCTGGTCTTGAATGGTCATTGCTGTTCTCCAATAAAGAATCCACAGAAAGCTGAAAATCTGCTACTTCTCTAAAGACAGACATTGAAATAGGAAAAAGCTGCTGTTACCCTGAAAACGTTACTGGTGTAACAAACAGACTAATCACTGTGAGTTCTCCACATTGACACAATTTTATCAGAAGGTGTTATGCTTTCAATATACAAAGCAGTTAGAAATATCATCACCTTGTATTTATTTAGAACTTTACCTTTTATCATCTTACAAAATTCTTCCTCTCCCATTACCTAATTGTAAGTTTATATCTCTGTCAGCTAGAGCAGCCACTTTGGAAAACATTAAGACTTGACATGTTAGAAAGTGAGCACATGATTGTTCTTTATGTTATTCTCTATAAATTTTTCTGTAGGTTTGAAATAGTTCAAAGCGTAAAAAAAATTTTAATTGATATACAAACATCTACATAATTACCCACACTGAACATCTCCTAATATTTAATAAGGAACCAGACAGAGGATGAGACCCTATGGGTTGAGTAAGTGGATTGAGTAAGTAGGTCTGTCTAGCCCACTACAACTGACACAAAAGGATGTATTTTAGAGGGGTCCAACTGACTGTTCTTATCACTCTTGAAATTTAGAGACATACCTAAAAAATCCTGTGTGACTTTTGTTTAACAACACATTAAAGAACCTAGTCAACAATGACCATTAAAAATTTTCCTGAGCTTTCATCCATTATCCAGCAGCCTAGTGTGGATTACACTTGCAAACCCAAATTCATCTACTGACGTTTGAGCTGTAGTTGATCTATAGCTGTAGTTCATCTACAGGCCCAAGTTCATCTGTCAATCACTGTCTATGTGATCTTGGGCATGTTGTTTAAACATCCCTTGTACCTTAGGAAAAGAGTGATAATAACGGTACCTACTTCACAGTGTTGTTGAGAAATTAAGTCCTGGTTAAATAATACTAATTCTAGTTCTGATGTTAAATAAAAATGTTAAAGTGTACCAGTACTAAGGCCTGGAGAATTATTCTGTCTGTAGTTCTTCATGTACTGACTTGGTTGGCAAACTGTACTGTTTTTCTCTAAGACTATTCCCTAACAATTACGTAATAATCTAATTTTCTAAAGATTAACTTTAATTGTGGAAACGCATAAGGTTTGAATGTATTTTTATGTTTATTTATCCTTATCAAAGGACTAATAGCTTAGTCAAGTATTTGTGGCAATAATGTGGGAAACTGAAGAAATTTAACAAAATGAGAATAACAGAATTAACACACAAACACAGATTTTTAAAAATAAAAAAATAAAATAAAATCCATAACAGTATTAATTGAAATTATAGATTTGAATATATCAAAGATTAAACTATGATTTTTGACATATAGCTAGGACACTGTGTAACAGGTCTAATATGACCATATACCTATAGGATGGCTCTCAAAACATCTAGGAAACACAAAGAGGTCACATGATTTTCTATAGAGTTTTTAAAAATTATGAAGAGTATGAGGCACCTTTAATTTTATTCTAGACATGAATAATAAATTAGTTCAATTGAATTTAAAAATTTTATTATCGATAGAAATCACAAATATGTCTAATTAGTTCAGTGGTAGGAGGACAAATTTAAAAAATCACCCTTTTGGTCTATTAATAGTGATTTACAATAAAGTAGGAATATTTAAAACATGAATTCTGAAATTATGTGAAGGGTTATTTGCCAGTAAGAAAGACCGAAAGGGAAGTAAATGATTTAGGGTGGTGGGGGATCAACCAGACTTGACCTACTTTCCAATTTTCACTTTTGGGAACTTTTAATTATAGACTCACAAAGAACTTTGGCTTTGTCTATTTAAAGAGGTAATTCTTGAATGTGAATTATGTAAAAAGTCAGAAATGAAAACATTCTAAATGTTCATCAACAGGGGAGCATGAGAGCATTACTTGGCTATTTACAAAAAAAGAATGATGTCAAGGGAAAAGGGTTCAAAAATCATGTATACAGTAGTTTTATAGTTATGTTTTTTTAAAGACTGCAAGACATATTCAAAGTGAAAATGTAAAAATACACCAACTTGCTAATGTCAGTTATCTCACTGCAGTAAAACTAAAGGGAATTTTTTTCTCTTCTTATTCTTCTGTATTTTCTTGAATTTCCTTAAGATTATATTTTGTTTTTGTGATAGAAAAACAAACTAATTTAAGAGCACTGGATTTATCAGGGGATCACTTCATAGACTGTGTAGATGCATGACCAAATGCGCTGTACAACTGAAACTGAGGTAGAATATTGTATGTCAACTATAAGTAAATGTGTGTATGTATGTGTGTGTTTGTGTGTGTGTAGTCATGGGAGGCGGATTATAGAATAAGGAAGATAGTCAATGGTATTGTAACAGTTATATAAGATGTCAGAGAGGTAGTACTAGCTTAGGGGGTGGGTTATCACTTTCTGAGGGGTGTAAATGTCTAACTATTAGTTGCTTTGTGCTCCTGAAATTAATACAAAAAGAAAAACCTTAAGAGACATAACATCTACACTATGAAAAGCAGTAGTTGTCAAAATAATCCATTATGAAGGCGGGTGGTAGGGGTACAGATGAAACAAAACTGGCTGTGTGCTAATGCTAGTCAGTGATGGGCACGGAGGGGTCATTAGACTCTTCCTTCTACCTTAATACTGTTTACATTTTTAAAAAGTTTAAAAAGCAATAGCTACTTTCCCACTATTTCTGAGGACATGTTTTTGTGGTGTTAGAGTGAAATCCCTAGACTCAAGTACTCCTGGTTTGTAACAAAATTATTAATCCTCTCTACTAGGATTAGTATTAAACAGGAATTCCACCATAGTTGAAAATATAATGGAGTTAGAAGATCTGAGTAAATGATTCATATCATATTAAACAGACTACATTAACAAAAATAATATTTCATAATTATTTCGTAATTTCCTGGCACTTAACAGCATTTTAGAATAAAGTTAGAAATATAGGACAGTTAGGCTTGGTTTCAGTACTATAAAGGACACCTGAGTTTATTATGGCAAAGCACTGGACATTCCCTTTGTTTTAAATAAATTTAATATGTAGAATTTTAGGCTTGTAGCCTAGAAAAATGTTGAGATCCTCCCCTATATTTATTTTCTATGAACTAAAGTCTTAGTATTTCAGATTGTTAAAGTGGAGCTGCCCAAGGGAGCTCCAGGCAGGAGGAAATCTTATTCAAAAGCTGGGCCAAGACAGTTTCATGGCCTTTGAAAAATGAAATAAAAACAGAGATATTGCCATTGTTATGCAGAATGTCACAGATTTTGTGAAATAGGTAACTGGTTTTGAACATTACATCAATGCCCATGTAATTATGAGGTCCCGTTGGTCAGTGGTTGCCCTATTCTTGGAACACAATAGAGAGGAATTCGCAACAGGCCATTTTAAAGATGTTCTCTTTTACAAGGTCATTTGTAGCTTTTTTCTTCCTTTTCCACTTATCTCTTTGTCCTATTCTGGGATAATCTTTGTCTTAAAATCCTGACAAAGTTAAGGGGACAAAACATAAGGACATAATGGTACTGATGATTATATCTTCACGTCTTTCTAAAGTTTAGGGCTTAAATGCCTACTACGTAGCTAATTGCTTGTCATTATTAATTGAGTGAGAGGGTCTTTTATCCAAATATTGAAGTTTTCTAGCCATATGGTAAACAAGTATCATTTAGAACGACCAAACTCACAAAGAGATAAATATTTCCCTGCATTCAAGAAAGCAACTATCGGCTGTATGTAGTCCTAACCGACAGTGCTCTATCACTGGAAGTCTTCAAATAGAAACAAACAAAAAACCAAAAAATAAACCACAAAAAAACCTAGCGGATAAATATTGTACAATGGTATTCAGGCATCAGATAGGTGTATAATCTAAGAGTCCTTCAAAAACCCTGAGATCCTAACCACAGTCTTAGTTCTTTTATTTGCTGTTATAAAATTAATTTGAACCTCAATCCTAATTCTTCTTAAAGACTGCCATAATTGTAGTTACTAACATAAATAAGTATTAAAACAACATGAGCATACTAATATAATCTGCCATGTTAGAGTATGTAAAATACAGATTTTAATTGTATTATTTATGTCAATGGGAATAACAGTTGTAGTTATTAGCATAAACAAATATTAAAACATGAGTATACTAATATAATCTGCCATGTCAGATTATGTAAAATACAGATTTTATTATTCATGTCAATGTGAATAATAGGTTAAATTACATTTTATGATTAATTTCAAGGAGTACTCTGTAAATTAAATAGTGACAATTTTTTTTGTATGTTGACAAAGTCAGTAACATTTTAGATTCTTACAAACATATTATACTTAACTCTTTTCTCGAAATTGGAACTGCAGATATTGACTTGATCAAGTTTTCTGGTGGAAGATCCAGTACTCTGGAAAGCTAAAAATAAAGAAAAAAAAACCAGCAAGATTATTGATATATTTGTTCCAGATTCGATGGAATACTACTCAGCATAAAAGAAATACTGAGGCACTTAACGTAAAATGAGCCTCAAATGCACCATGCTAAGTGACAAAAGTGAGACTCGACAGGCGATACAGCATATGATTCAATTTTTGACATTCTGGAAAATCCAAAACTATAAGGATGAAGACTTAGATCAGTGGTTGCCAGGGTTTGAGGGTAAGTTTGACCATAAGTAACAAACAGAACTGTTCACCAAAAAAAAAAAAAATAATAATAATGAATTTTATATTTGTAAATTTAAAAATTAAATTTCTTTTTACAAACAGAGAGGGGATGAATCACTGAGGAACCAAAAATAATTAATTTTTATTCATTCATAAAGTATTTACTGAGTGCCTATTCTGTGCCAGGTACTGTTCTAAAAGTTGGGGATATGGCAATAAACACGAGAGACAAAAATCTCATGGCACTTAAAAATAAACAAACAAGCAAAACAAGTAATGGGAGAAAACTCTGATCCCCAGGCCCTATCAAAGATTTACTCACCAGAACAGCAGGGTGGAAGCATTTGTATTTTTTAAAATTTCCTTGAATGATTGTAATGCATAGCCATAGTTGTGAACTACTGCCCTAATCAATTTTTTATTGAACGATTCTAAAATGACAGGCATAATCTTACATGCCTTAATTTTTCTTTAAAATAATTCCATGACTTTCACACTATTATAGACTTCATTTCATGAATGATGGAACTAAAATACAGAGAATTTATGTACTTGTTTAAGTGGAAAAGCTGGGATGTGAAAACAAGCTACCTAAAACCAGAACCTACACTCAACCCCTACGTCATATATATATCCTTTCAATGAGAAATCCATAAAAACAAAACAATAAATAGCAGTACAGCTATAATGAATTTAAAATTGCCTTCATCTTTCTTCCCCTACCTCCTCAATCCTTATGAAGCCTCTGCAACGGACAAACCACGGCTGCTGAGGGATAAGGAAAAGGGAGAAATGGGGCAAATAGGAAAAGTAAAGAATGTAAGAAGAAATCTTCAGAGGTGTTTGTAATTATTTAAGAGAGTAATAAAACTAAAACCACTGTCTCCTAACTAGTAATATTTACTCTCATATTGTAAAACAAAATCAAAATCATTTGTTGAATTTCACAATCTTTTTTTAAAAAAAAGTCATAACTTATTGACCTGAACTGTCATTTATCGTTAAATATGTTCTGCTTTGATGTAGTATATGCTGATTTTTAAATTTAAATCTCACAGAACAGTCTATGTATAAATTCTAGTCTTTAGGAATGGCATTACTATATCCCCCACAGAAAGATTATTTCTTTAGGATATTTTCCCATAAGTGTATAAATATTGCAAAGCATTTTATAGAATAAAGGCTATAACAGTTCATGTTTCTACTACATAATGTTCCTGCAATATTGACGCACTAGTAATAAAGGTTCTATTATAATTTCTCTAAGGAAATAAAAAGGATTCAAATTCCAGTTCCACTTTTACTAGCTATGAGTCCTTGGGAAAGTCATTTTACATGAATTAGGTTAAGTTTTCACATATGACAAATGGGGATAATAAATCTAGCAAATAATAAACTAGAGCTCTTGTGAGGATTAAGAAAAATGTGTCACACAATAAGGATGTAATAAATATTATTTCCTTTTTCCTTTAAAAGGTTTTATTTTGAACATAACATCTCCCAAACTTACCCATAACCACTAAGATTTTCTGCCTATCTTAAATGTAACTAAACTTTGCTGAAAAAAAAAAGTGATGTAGGTAAATTTTAAACCATTTCAGCTAACAAATTAAGTTGTGGATTTAGGTCATAAAATCTTCACATTCAAATGAACAACACACAAAAAATTCTTTCCAATATAAACTAAAAACTATTTTTTAAATATTTATTTCTCTTATTATGACATCTCATTTGCTCCAAAAAGTTTCTGAGGGGGCTTAAAAACATAAAAATAAAATGGAAGTATAAAATCATACCAGAAAACTCAAGCTAAAGATAATTATTATGTTTCTTGGAAGCCAAGGTACAAAGGGGATATAACTACACAGCATGTTTTACCTAATAGTAAATCCAGCAAGTCAGCAGGAACAAACTTTTCCTAAAAGTAAATTCTAAGACCAAGTTATACTCACATGCAGATTACCAACACCAAAATAGAAACTATTTTTAATAGAAGTCTTACAAAGGCACAGAAACATTCTTATATGATGTAAATTTAAAAACCAAAATTGGGCTAAAGGAGGAACAGGGAGCTACTATTTAATGGGGACAGTTTCAGTTTTGCAAGATGAAAAGAGCTCTGGAGATAGTTGGTGATGATGGTTGCATAACAATGTGAATATACTTAATGCCACTGAACTGTACATTTAAAAATGGTTAAGATGGTAAACTTTATGTTATGTATCTTTTCCCACAATTAAAAACAGGCACAAGAGCCCAAGGGAGCAAATCCCCCTCTGAGGAGTCAGCCCTGACATAGCAGCTCATACACTGGTGTAGCCAATCCTCACAGTCAGTCAGCTGGGGAGTCATCCCACCCACTGACATGCCCAAAACAATCAGGGCTCAACTACAACAGGAGAACACCCACAGCACACTCAAGGGACACTCCTAGAACACAGGAGAGTAGGTAGACTGCACTATTGGATCACACAGGGCACATACTACATAAGGCCACCCAACAAAGACTAAGTGACCTAGAAGATCCACCTAACACATAGAAGCAAACACACAGAGGCAGTCAGAATGAGGAAACAAAGAAACATGTTCCAAATAAAAAAACAGGAGAAACCTCCAGAAATAGTACTAAATGAAATAGAGGCAACCAACCTACAGAGACAGAGTTTAAAACACTGGTTATAAAAATGCTTAAGGAACTTATTGAGAGTTTCAGCAAAGAGATAATAAGCATAAAGAAGGGCATAGAAACCATAAAAAAAAAAACCAGTCAGAAATAAAGACTACAATAACTGAAATGAAGAATACACTAGAAGGAACCAACAGATTAGATGAAGAAGAGGACTGAATCAGCAATTTAGAAGACAATTTAGAAAACACCCAATCAGAATAACAAAAAGAAAAGAGAATTAAAAAAAAAATAAAAAGAAGATAGTTTAAGGGACCTGTGGCACAACATCAAGTGTAACATTTGCATCATAGGGGTACCATAAGGAGAAGAGAGGGAGCACGGGAGCAAGAACCTCTTTGAAGACATAATGACTGAAAACTTCCCTAAGCTGGAGAAGGAAATAGACATACAAGCCAGGAAGTACAGAGAGCCTCAAACAAGATGAACTCAAACAGGCCCACACCAAGACACACGAAAATTAGAATGACAAAGGTTAAAGACAAAGAGAGAATCCTAAAAGCAGCAAGAGAAAGACAACTAGTTACTTACAAGGGAGCTCCCAAAAGACTATCAGCGGATTTCTTAACAGAAACTTTGCAAGGCAGAAGGAAGTGGCAGAAAATATTCAAAGGGAAGAAAAACAATGGCCTACAACCAAGACTACTCTACCCAGCAAGGCTATCATTTAAAATTAAAGGAGAGATAAAGAGCTATCCAGACAAGAAAAAGCTAAAGGAATTAACTACCACCAAGCCAGTATTACCAAAAATGTTAAAGGGAATTCTTTAAGCAGAAGAGAAAACAAATAACGAACAAAGGTCAAATATATGAATAATAAAATGACAATAACTATGTACCTATCAATAATCACTTTAAATGTAAATGTATTAAATGTTTCAATCAAAATACAGAGTAGCTGAATGGATAAGAAAACAAGACCCATACATATGTTGTCTACAAGAGATCCACCTCAGATTTAAAGACACACATAGATTGAAAGCAAAGGGATGGAAAAACATATTTCAAGCAAATGGAAATGAGAAAAAAAATCTGGAATACCAATATTTGTATCAGACAAAACAGACTTTAAAACAAGGACTATAATAAGAGAGAAAGAAGGACATTACATAATAATAAAGGGATCAATCCAACAAGAGGACATATCCCTAGTAAACATCTGTGCACCCAACAGAGGAGCACCTAAGTATATAGAATACTGACTGACACAAAAGCCGTGATCAACAGTAACACGATCATAGTAGGGGAATTTAACACTCCACTGACACCAATGGACAGATCTTTCTGACAGAAAATAAAAAATCAACACAGAAACAGCGGCCTTAAATGACACACTAGACCAGATGGATTTAATTGATATTTTTAGAGCATTTCACCCCAAAGCAGAATATATATTCTTTTCAAGTGCAGATATATTCTTTTCAAGTGCAGAATATATATTCATTTTCCAAGGTAGACCACATGTTAGGCACAAAACAGTCTCAATAAACTTAAGACTGAAATCATATCAAGTTTCTCCTCTGACCACAATGATATGAAATTAGAAATCAATTACAAGAAAAAAACAAGAAAACACACACATGGAGGCTAAATAATATGCTACTAAATAATGAATGGGTCAACAAAGAGATCAAGGAAACATCAAAGGATACCTTGAGACAAACAAAAATGAAAACACAACAACCAACTACTATGGGACACAGCGATAGCAATCCTAAGAGGAAAATTCAAAGCATGCAGGCCTACCTAAAGAAACAAAAAAAAAATCTCAAATCAACAGTCTATCTTTACACCTAAGGGAACTGGATAAAGAACAGGAAACAAAGCCCAAAGTGAGTATAAAGAAGGAAATAATAAAGATCAGAGTGGAAATAAACAAAATAGAGACTAAAAAAACAATATATGGCCGGCCTGGTGGCTCAGGCGGTTAGAGCTCCATGCTCCTAACTCCGAAGGCTGCCGATCTGATTCCCACATGGGCCAGTGGGCTCTCAACCACAAGGTTGCCGGTTCAACTCCTCAAGTACCGCAAGGGATGGTGGGCTGCGCCCCCTGCAACTGAAGATTGAACATGGCACCTTGAGCTGAACTGCCGCTGAGCTCCCGGATGGCTCAGTTGGTTGGAGCACGTCCTCTCAACCACAAGGTTGCCGTTGGACTCCCGCAAGGGATGGTGGGCTGCGCCCCCTGCAACTAGCAACAGGCAACTGGACCTGGAGCTGAGCTGTGCCCTCCACAACTAAGACTGAAAGGACAACAACTTGAAGCTGAACGGCACCCTCCATAACTAAGAGATTGAAAGGACAACAACTTGACTTGGAAAAAAGTCTTGGAAGTACACACTGTTCCCCAATAAAGTCCTGTTCCCCTTCCCCAATAAAATCTTTTTAAAAAAAATATAAAAGATCAATGGAACCAAGAGCTGGTATTTTGAGAAGGTAAACAAAATTGACAAACCTTTAATGACATTCATCAAGAAAAAAAAGAAAGAGGACCCAAATAAATCAGAAAAGAAAAAGAAGTGACAACGGACACCTCAGAAATACAAAAATTTTAAGAAAATACTACAAGCAACCATATACCAACAAATTTGACAATATGGAAGAAATGGATAAATTTCTTGAAGCATACAATCTTCCAAGGCTGAATGAAGAAGAGAAAATCTGAACACACCAATTACTACTAATGAAATAAAATCAGTAATCAACAGGCTCCCAACAAACTAAACTCCTGGACCAGATGGCTTCACAGGTGAATTTTACCAAACATTCAAAGAACAATTAACATCTATTCTCCTCAAACTATTCCAAAAAACCAAGAGGAAAGAAGGCTCCCAAGCTCATTTTATGAGGCCACCAATACCGATTCCAAAACCAGAGAAAGACATTACAAAACAAGAAAATTAAGGCTGATATCCCTAATGAACATAAATGCAAAAATTCTCAACATGCTGAATTCAGCAAACTGAATTCAGCAATACATTAAAAAGATCATACACCACGATCAAGTGGGATTCATTCCTGGTATGCAAGGTTGGTTCAATATCCACAAATCAATTAATGTGATACATCACATAAACAAAATGAAAAATAAAAATCATATGGTCCTATCAATAGATGCAGCAAAAAGCATTTGAGAAAATCCAGCATCCATTTATGATAAAACGCTCAGCAAAGTGGGGATAGAGGAAACATATTTCAACATAATAGAGCCCATATACGACAAACCCACAGCTAATATCACATTCAATGGGGAAAAGCTAAAAGCATTTTTTTTTGAAGATCAGGAACAAGACAAGGATGCCCACTTTCACCACTTTTTATTCAACAGAGTACTGGAAGACGTAGCCACAGCAATCAAACAAGGAATAAAAGGCATCCAAACAGCAAAGGAAGAAGTAAAACTCTCATTATTTGAAGATGACATGATACTATAGAGAAACCCAAAGATTCCACCAAAAAGCTATTAGAACTGCTAAATGAATTTAGTAAAGTAGCAAGATACAAAGTTAATATTCAGAAATTGGCTGCATTTTTATGCACCAAAAACAAACTATCAGAAAGAAATTAAGAAAACAATCCCATTTACAATTGCATTAAAAAAATAAAATACCTACAAGTAAATTTAACCAAGTAAAAAAAACCTCAGAAAATTCTAAGTCATCGAAGAGAAATTAAAGATACAAATAAATGGAAACATACAACATGCCCATGGATAGGAAGAATATAAAATGTCCATATTACCCAAAGCAATCTATAGATTCAATGCAATCCCTATAAAATACCAATGGCATTTTTCACAGTCCTAGAACAAATAATACTAATATTTACGTGGAACCATAAAAGACCCTGAATAACAGCCACAGCAATCCTGAGATAGAAGAACAAAGCTGGAGGTATCATGCTACCTGACATCAAATTATACTACAAGGCCATAGTAATCAAAATCGCACAGTACTGACATACTAGGTTGGACAATTAAGTTCACAAACTCATCCTAGAAAAGTGCTATATACCTCATTGCTGGATATCACTATGGTCATCTTTGAAGACTCTGCTTGGGAAGCTACACACCAATGCCAGTGCCTGGTCCACCCTTCAAAACAATTTTGGAACTCTTTCTGGAATGGCCCTCAGAGCTGTCATTCTTGATATCCTGAATATCATCAAAATGCCTTCCTTTCAATATTTCCTTTATCTTCGGGTAAAGAAAAAAGTCATTGGGGGCCAGATCAGGTGAGTAGGGAGGGTGTTCCAATACAGTTATTTGTTTACTGACTAAAAACTCCCTCATAGACAGTGCCATGTGACCTGGTGCATTGTCCTGATGCCAGAGCCATGAATTGTTGGTGAAAAGTTCAGGTCGTCTAACTTTTTCATGCAGCCTTTTCAGCACTTCCAAACAGTAAACTTGGTTAACTGTTTGTCTAGTTGGTACAAATTTATAATGAATAATCCCTCTGATATCAAAAGGTTAGCAACATCATTGCAACAAGTTCGCAAACTTAATTGTCAGACCCTGTAAATACACTTTTCTTTGTACCCATGTTATGTAATCAGAGATCATGATCTGGTTAAAGCGAATAATTTAGCAATGATATTATATGGGACTAGATCCACCCACTAGAGAATTTGCAGACTTTATTTCACCTGCTCAAGTTGTTCTTTTTTCAGTTTGAATTAGTTGCCAAATAATATATGGAAATTAAAAAAATAACACTGGATTGTATGCATCTACATCTGTAGTATCAGTCTTTGGAAAATTTAAAATCAGAACTCAACAATCTGGTGTTACTGCTTTATTTCTGAAATGAAGATTTTTGATATTATTTCTAAATCTGAAATAATATCAAAATAATTGACATTATTTTGGTATTTCTAAACATGCTAATTTTCTAATGATTAAACCCCCTTATGATACATCTAGGATTATTTTATCTGAGAAGTCATAATTTCTTAAAAAGCAAAACAAAAAAACAAACAAAAGTAAAATTTCAAAAAAATAAAGGACCATGGGCCCTTCTTGAAAAATCTATTTATAAAGAAATACAGCCAATTTAGCCATGCATCAGGAAAAGGATTGGTGGGAAGCATCTTATCCAATATAAAATGAATAGGCGACAAGTGGTATAAATATAGTTAATAAATAGACTATAAGTGTTACAAACTTTGAGTGAAAAGGTTACTCAAACAAATTAGGAAAGGTAGAGCAAAGTTATATCAAACAGGAGTGCTAATGTCCCCCTCTCTGTGGCAGGGGTTGATACTGTCTAAATTGGAAACATCAAGATTTTAAAGAAACACACCAAACTGTAATGTTCTTCACAATCTCTTTTCTTAGTTGTAGAGGACTCATTTAGCAAATACATCAATAATTCTTTGAATTATACTTTGGTTTCTTTTTCTTTCATTAAATTCAAGCAAAATTGTTTAATACATTTTATTTAAAATAGCATTTCAGTTATGGGTACATGGGGAATCACAACCCTATTGTACTTTAGGCAGTTGGACATTTTCCATCATAAAGCTTTTAAAACAGCAAACGAACCTAAAATAAAAACTCATTACAATACAGCCCAACTTTTATAAAAAAAACATTATCTATCCAGTCTTCCTATCTCCCTCCCTTCTTCTTTTGTCTGTATATCTGCAAAGAAATATATCTAAAAAGAAGGTCAACCTATTAATGATGATGATTATTTACAGGGAAGTTTTTAAAATTCTTTGCATCTTTTTTGTATCACTTAATTCTTAACAATTAACAGGAATTATTTTTGAATAAATTAGAAATTTTTTCTTTACAAAATCACAACTTGATAAAAGTACAGTTAAGGAATTCCTATTGAAAATTAACTATGGTTCAGATATGCAGCTTTTTGGTTACCTAACTTCATGTGGGGTCAAAGCATTCACCAAGGGTAATGGATAACAAATAGGTCCCCCAAATCAGAAAGCCTCTGGGATGGTAGTGATGTGCAAAAGGGGGTTCCAAAATACTCCGTCCTCAGAATTCTAATTTAACGCAATATTTATTGAGTGTATACAACATACCAAACACAACCTTCAGTACTACATATTTATTAATTCATTAAATCCTAATGAGGTAGCTAAATTTTCCAGATTTTACAGATGAGGGACAGAGATCTTACATACCTATAGGAGGAGAAGCTAGTTTTAAACCTACACATCTTCCACGGTCAATGTTCTTAATCACTATACCTGTGAATCCCACACTTTGCTGCACATTGAAAAGACCTGGGGATCTTTACAAAACACTGATGCCTGACTCCCAAATGCAACTATTCTGATTTAATTAGCACAGGGTGTGACCTGGGCAACTGGATGTTAAATACTTCTCTGGTTGATTCTAATGTGCAGTGAAGTGTGGGGACCACCGCACTACACCTTTCTGCTTCCTGGCTGTCCTTGGTAAGTGGTTAGCAAGCCTGGATGAACATCAGAATCACCTGATGATTTTTAAAACTTCAAAGCCCCTACCCCACCCCAGGCCAATGCACCTGGGCTTAGCCCCTTAATGCTTCTCAGGTATTTCCAGTCTGCAGCCAAGGCTTGGGAACCACAGGCTTAGGGAGACATCAGCTACCCTTCAGGTTAACAATCAGCGTCCACCTTAGTGAGTGTTTTTAATTAAAGGAGTATCTTTCAATGGGAGGGGCACCAAAAAAAGAAGAAAAAAAAGTTAAGAATCACTGTCAAGTGGTCAAATGCCAGAGAGCATAGTAAAAATTCACCTATGTTCTCATAGTTCAGTTATTCTACAAAAAATGACTTTCTTCAACTATCTCTGAGATTGGATTTAGTGCATTTTCTAATGAGAACGTGGCCTATGGGTTTCCCTAGCTACAAGATTTTTCTTTTTTCCCCTTCAGGTAAAGGTGTTTCTACTGGCATTAGGCTTCATACAAGACTACCACAGGTATAATGTGTAATATAATAATGGCTAATATGTATTGAGTGCTTACAATGTACCAGGTACAATTCTAAGCCTTAGATTTGGCAACCTAAGGTCAGAGATTCTAATATAATAGAATAATCTTTAGTTCCCAGGATACCCAGTATGAGAAAGCACGTAAATTAAGCAGTTTGTGGGCAGCATCCAACCATTCCTTTCCCAGGCACACACAATTCCTATCCCTAGTAGCCAGGTACTGAACACAAAGCTAAAAATATCCTATCAGTTTGGCTCTAGACAGGTTCTAAATTCAGTTAGGAGCTTAAGTTCAAGATCAAAGTCTCTGGAATCACATAAGAACCCTAATTTTGCTAACGAAAAAGAGATTCTTATGCTTTAGCAATGTCATGCCAGGTGTCATGCGGGGTCTCAGCTTCCACTCACCACACAAGAACGCAGGACAGAGTAAGACCAAAAAGGAACACCCACGGAGCCATAGATAGGGGAGTCATACCACTATATTCTCGCTGGCGGCTGGGTTGGAGACACAGGAAGCAGGAGCCACACGATCCGCAGCCTGCTGTCTGCTTCTCTGCCAACCAACCACCCTGCCAACGTAGCCACGGCAATTATATCAGTGGCTGATGGCTAACTGGTTACAGCTGATGGCCAACTAGTCACAGCTGATGGCCATCTACTACCTGAGCCAGTACCTTCCACGTGAGGCTGAGAGCCTGGAAACTGCTCTCTGGGACTCTGTCCCTATAATCACTCTTCCAGATTTTAAACTGTCAATTACGCTTGGTTATTCCTCACTTCTGACTCTGTAACATAACCAGGTCCGGTGTATATGTTTGCTACCAAGACCCGATGCACAAGCACTCCCACATTTGCTAAGCCTTTCTTCAGGTGCTGGTCTGGATTTGCTCAAAGACTCAAACAGGCAGCGAACAAGGTAACAACTGAAACTTCAGGTGCCAGAAGAAAACATTCCAAACGATTTGGAGGGCAAGTTATTACCAATTGTCTATAATGAAAGAAATTCAGCATGGCTCTTGTCATTGTGGTTTTAAGCAGACTGAACACTGGTGGGCCTGTGAGAGTGGGTTAGAAGCAAAGTACACAGCTAGATAGTTTCAGTCACTCCTGTCATTCACTTGAATGTGGATAAATATCTCCCCAACATAAATATTTCAGTTTAGGACTAGACGACAATTGGTCAACAAGTTCAATTGCTCCTTGAGGCCACACCTGAAACTGACAATAAAACTCATCAGTAGTTAAGGCCTGTCTTCTATTCACTGTTAGCAATGTATCTCTATCAGGTTATGTAGATATAAAGTAATGAGAAAGAGAGCTTCAGGTCACTTAAAATGTAAACAATTACATGACAACGAAATGCAGTTTGTGATCCTATACTGGAAAAAAATACTGAAAAACAACGAAACTGGAACAAACTATAAATTAGATAAAAGCATGTCAATGTTATGTAAATCTAACTATAGTGTGGTTATGTGAGATGCTGGGAATGGAGAAATAGAAAATTACAGTGTGGCTAGAACCTACAGAAAGAAGGGGTAGAGTGGTATGAGTTGAGGTTGGGAAGAAAGATGTTCAGTAGTGGGAGAATTTGTGTAATGTACTTATAAGTGATATGATTTGATTAACATTTTCAAAGTCACTTCTCTTGCTACAAGGAGAATGGAGGGAGAGCAAGAATGGAAACAGAACGATCCGTTAGAATGCTGGTATAAGCAGGTGATGTAGGTGCTACTGGTAGCTTGGTGTGGGGTGGCAGAAGGGAAGGGCAGTAGCGATGGAAGAGAGTGGATGGATTCAAGATATTATTTTGAAGATAGAATCAACAGGACCTGCTGAAGTGGGTCATCAGAGGCATACTCTAAATTTCAGTCCTGTCCAAATGTGGTTCCACGAACATAACCATGCTCTCCCATGTGTCTGCGTCTATGCACAATATCCTAACCCTCCCAGCTCTCACCCTACTCACTTGGTACATGCCTACCCATTCTCCTTTCAGGATTGAGCCCCAACACTACCTTTCCCACAAAGCCTTTCCTGACACCTAGAAGTTCTCTTCTCCATATTCCCTTAGCACTTCACATATGCTTCTACCATAGTAGTTACAGACTGCACTGCAATTATTTGTTTATGTATGTTCCCCAAGTTAGGCTGGAGACATGCCAAGGCAGAAATTACATTCTATTCACTTTCAATTTAGGACTCGTGATAATGCTTAGAAAACTGTAGACTCGTTAATCAAAATTTGTTGAACACATGTGCCATTTCATGTAATACATTCATTCCTTCATTCCTGAACTAGCAAAAGCTCCTCATTTGTAAATGTAGATATTGCGCATATTTTTATTTATGCTCATTTCAAATCAACCCTCAATGACTCCATATTTGGAGAAATATATATTTGCTTAATTTATGTTGTCATATAAACTTATTAGATTCTGTTTAATGATCAGATTATTCTCCTTGCCCTCACAAACTATAAACAGCATAATGTATAAGAAGGAGGTGATTTTGAGGTTAGATCTCTGTTCATAAACCAACTTCAATTTACCGACCAAGTGGCCTTGGGTACGTTATTTACTCTTTCTGGATCTCAATTTGCTCAACTGTATAATCAGGTTAGTATGTCTTCATAGGGTTGTCATGGGGCCCAAATGTGAATGTAAAGTAACTAGCCAAATATACACTCAATACACATTAGTCCCTGGTTCTCCAATTGCCTTTTTTACACAGAAGCATACAGCCTTTGCAAAACTAAACAAAATGTTTCTAGCCATGGCCCTTTCTTTACCTAAGGGCTAACAATGGAAATCATCCTATCTCCCCCACCTCCCGCCCCAACACAACACAGCTTGTGACACTGAGGTCCAAAACTACCTACCCTGGACATAGTTCACTGTCTACATTAACGCGACTTTATTATTTCTTTGTCTTCATTAACATAACTTTACTATTCTAGGAGACTCCTGCCCAGACAAATATCTTGATTATTCATTACAGGAACTACCTGAAACATCTATCAGTTCTTCAATAGAAAGCATCAACAGTTTATGCCTAAGATTCCTTGTACTCCTCACCTTGCTCTTTCCATCAATCTAAAAACTAAGTATCCAATCCTAATCAAGTCATCTCCTCCACTCCCCTGCCTTCACCCTGTCACTGAAAGACCACCTTTAAACCATACTTCAAATCCTCAATAAAATCTTATCTTGCCTTCTCAGTGAGACACACTACCAAAAGTCTGTTGAGGTGGTGTTCTCCCTTACTCCAGTAGCCATAAACTCCGCTTTGTCTTATCAAAAGGTCTGATGGTGATATTTGGGAAGCTGACATTAGTCAGGATAGTACATCTACCGTATAAGCATAAAGATAGGCAGAGCGATGTCCCCACAAAAGTCCAGAAATACTCTAAAAATGAACTAAGGGAAATTACATACCAAGCAAAATATGTCTACTAATTATGTCCATTAATAAAAAGGAAATGAGTTTGTTAAGACCACAATAAAGTTTCATCGCAAAATTCCAGAGGTGGCTGATGCATTTTAAAAATTATTTTTGATGTAATCTGATGTTATAGTGTCTTTAATCCTTTCCTTATTACAGAGCTGTTCAAAGATGCCTCTGATGGTAGGGCAGGCAGAAAAAGTGACCATAAGAGAAATGACCAGTTTTTAAATTAGATCTCGTAAAATGAAAATTCAGATCCACTGTCAACTTCACTAAGTGTAAAGAACACTGGAGAGTAAAGAAATAAAATGGAGTAACTATACTCAAGCTGCTAAAATCAAGTAGGTTGAGGTATGAGGAAACAATTCTATTATTGCTTTAATTAGCCTGGGAACTTAACAATTTTCAACTTTCCAGTCCTGCATCAGTGCCTAGATATACACCAAAACTCTAGATAACCCTCTTTTTACTTTATGAAGGAAAAGAATGTTCAGTATCAAGACCACCTGACAACCATTATCCAGACCACTGGTCACCTAGAGGATTATCATCTCTGACCAATCCAGAGGCTAAGAATTCAGGGCTAATTCTTCTTTTATGTGCTTTTTACTATATACTTTTTACTATAAGAACCCTCAGCGTTTCCTTTTTCTTCAGAACACTCTGGTTATTGTTTAGTTGTATTTTCGGTTTACGAACCCTAAGACTCTGGAAGAAATCTTTATCATTTGTTTTTAGCCAAAGCCTCCGGATTTCACTAGGTCAACACTAATTTCTATAGTGTCTACCGGTAATCGTGGCCCAGTGGCTTTCCACCCAGGTAAAGCATACGAAGCTGTAGGGTGGGAAAGAGTGAGGGAAGCAACATGTGCCTTTTAAAGTTAACTTTTCACTCTGAGAAACTGATTTGGGCCGCAGGCCGGACCCTACACCGGCTTTGCTTTTTAGCAGCTGAAGCATCTCCAAAGGGGGAGGAGGCGGCAGAAATAAACAAGGCTTCCTCAGAACCCGCCCTCTCGCTGACAAAGAACCGGCCCGCGGCGGGGAAATGGCTTTGGGGTGCAGAACTCCGCAGGAACCCTCCTTTTGCCAGTTCCCAGGTTGGTACCTGACAGGCGATGGACCTGCGGAAGCCGCTCGCCATGTCGGGCTCCAAGAAGCGTGTCCCAGCCTCCTCTGCAGCCCCGCCTCCGCGCACCGGAAGCCCGCCCCCGGAGGGCGATGACAGCCAATCAGGAAGCCCAGTGGACCGCCACTAACCTCTGCCCTGTGCCGCGAGGGAGCGCGGGAAATCCCGAGCATCTGGAATCCCGCGTGCCGTGGGGACCATGGCCACCTCCTCGGTGTCCAAGGTACGTGGGGGCGGGCGCAGTAGGACTCCGCCGCCGCCTCATTCCCTTTTGAAGAAGAGATGAAGCAGAAGTTACGCAGGCCTCGGTGTACCGACGCCAGGGCCGAGATGAGGCGTCTTTGCTCCAGGTCCAGTTGAGGCTAACTTTGCTTGGAGAGCGAAGACGCGCACCTGCCTTAGTGTTGTGGCTAGGAAGATTTTAAGTTCTGGTTTGTGGAGGTCGGATGCTCGGAGGATGTACCCCAGTGTCCCTTCCTTTTTCCTCATAAATATTTATTGTGCGCCACGCCCGCCGTTAGATACCAGGTGACAGTGTTAAACAAATAGACTCCGTTTTGCACTCAAGAAAAAAAAACGAAAAACCCACCCTATGGTAGATAAACTACCATAAATTGTGATAAATCTTAGCAACAAAGAAAGTCCGAAGTGAGAGAACAGAAAAGCAGCCAGAACCTAATCTAGATTGCCGGGGGTTAGCGAAGGCCTTTGGAGAAAGTGACATTTTAGCTGAGACCTGGAAATGAGTACAAGTTAGGTAAAATAGTGGGGGCTGGGGGTCGGTTCCAGCATAGAGAATGACATGTTCTTTGGCCCAGAAGATAGAAAGAAAGTGATATACCGGGTGCCTGCCAAAAAAAATGTATACACAAGACTTGTATTCATCATTTGTTATCCGTACATATCGAATATTACAATTTTAATACAGTTTGTTTCCTTTCTTAAAATGTGTGTACATTTTTTTAGCACCCTCTATTTGCACTGCTGTTTTTAGAACTATCCTGAAAACACTTTTTCTAAGTATGTTTCTTTCATTTTCCATAGAAATGACAGTCTTAAGAAGCTGTGCATCATGCATCACTTTAGGATTGTTAGACTAAACATTGGATGGGTGGCTTGAGGGCTTTGTATCACTAGTCAAATAATAACATGAAAACTAAATGTAGCTAGGAAATTATCAGGAAATTTACTTGGCAAGCAGTCATTCATTCTGTACACTGATTGCCTAATATGTAGATGTTAACACTGTCCTAAACATTGGGGAAATGATTATGAACTAAATGCAGTATGAGCCCTGAAGATGCTTACAAACTACTTGGGGAGACAGATCCTAAATAACTGTGATATTCAGTGAAAGTGATTTAAAACAATGTAAAATAAAGATACTCAAGTACTATGAGTTCTTAGGAGAAGGAATAATTCTGACTGGAGAATTGGAAGGTTTCCTAGAGCAGGTGGGTTTGAGTAAAACTATGATGGATAAATGAATAAGAGTTATCAGATGAAGAAAGGTGACATGATAGCCAAAATGATCCATTTCCCATCACAGTTGAAGTTACTTGGAGTTTAATTAAATAATAAATACTTCTCTTGAGAGAGCATCACCATTTTTTATCTTCTTGGTACTTCTCGTGTAGTATTAATGTTCTCTAACTTTTATACAAATGGAACATTTCTGAGTTTAAATTTCATCAGCTTTTATTTTCTTTGCTTCTTAGATAAGGTCACAAAGGGCAAAAACAAAGATGAACATCCTGTGGGAAGGAGGAGAAAGAAATGGACAATCCTCATGTAGAAGAGTTTTCCTTCTATAATTTAGATAGAAAAGAGATGATTTCTTAGCACTTTAAAGAAATACCATTTTTAAAAATCTGCTTATCAATAAAATACTTGGTTAATAGATTTATCTGCTCCTTGGCTACTTTGACTTTATGCTTTCTTTCTTTTTTATAGGGTTGCTTTGTGTTTAAGCCAAACTTCAAGAAAAGAAAGACCTCTGTGCCAATAGGTAAGATGTCTTAATATCAGATTTCTTAGTTTTCCTCTCTAAATCTTGAATTACTAATTGAATTTAGTAATTCTCTTGGGTAACCTTGGCTTACTTACTATGTTGATGTAGCAGTTATGTTCCAAGGTATAGGTCAAATGGATAAGTGTACATCCCAGGGTTCTAATCTAAAAGGGAATACAAATTATACCTTCAAAAGGCAAACTGGGAAATAAATTTCCTTCAAAACATATGTCATCATTCTTTAAAAGAGATTGCCTTAAAAATATCAGTTGCTTCCTGAGGTGAGATAGGAGGAATCGACTGCAAAAGGGCAGCAGGGACTTCTTCTTGGAGTGAGGGAAATGTTCCCTAGATTGAGGGCTGATTACATGAGTGTATACTTTTGTTAGGACAGATCATCTGTTAAAATGGGCACATTTTATTATTTGTCAATTATACCTCAATAAAATTAAATTATAAAAAAAGATACTGTTTTCACTTTCTTCATTCAGGGTATTGTTTAGTGAGCAAGTTACAAATACTTCAAACAAATCACGATATTACTGTCAGTCAGAAAGTGTTAATTGCACTGGTTCTCAATTGTGGCTACAGATTAGAATCACATGGGGAACTTAAAAAAAGATTATTTTCCTGATATAAACATAGATTCACATACAATTGCAACAAAGAGGGTCGAGAATTCACCTGTACACCTAGTTATCCCCAGTGTAACATTTCGCATAACTATAGTACAATATCACAACCAGGAAACTAACATTGGTACAATCTGTTGATCTTATTCAGATTTCAACTTGGTGAACTTTTTAAAGATACCAATGCCCACACCCCAACCCAGACCAATTGAATCAGAATCTCTGGGAGCGGCACCCAGGTGTTGGTATTTTTCTTAAAGCTCTTCACAGGCTGATTATTTCTACTCAATATTCAGCACTGTGAAGATTAATTCTGATGGAAAAATTATGATGTGGAATTAAACATACTCATGCAGTAGTTTTAAAAGAGAAAAACTGAACTATACCATTGTTTGACTAAGGAATAAGTAACTTGAATATCTAATAGAGTTTTTCTAAATCATCACATACTGGCCTTCAGGTATTATTAATCTTTCAGTTTGAGGCCAGCTAGATAAGAGACCTGTGTTTAAGAGCAAATAATAAAATAATGGTCCATATTGAGGGGAGCAGAGGGTAGGAGGTATGACTTGTGATAAGAGTCTAGTTTCTCATTAACAAGAGAAGAAACAGTGACCCCAAGCTTCACACCCTTACAGGTTTAGTCTCAAAGAAACCTAAGATATTGTGTATTCCTTGTTCTCCTCACCCTGAAAATGAAAAGTGACAGTGATGGAATTGGAAATAGTGAACAAAGAATAGCTACATTATAAGTGATTTTATTTTAAGTGATTGACTTACAAACATAATTTTTGTTGTTGTTGTTGATTGCTAAACTTTACTAGAAATAGTTCATTTTTAGAGAAAAGTCAAGACCTGTTTCCCCGTTAACCATGAAGGATGCATAGCATGAAATGGTTTCTGGTATTATCAGCAATGTCATTGTAACTAATAAAATTGCTCATATTTATTGAGTGTTTATTATGTGCCAGACTATTCTAGCACTTTATGTGTTAATTTGTTTAATCCCCTCAGCAAACTGTGAGGAATATATTATCTCCATTATAACATATGAGTATACTTAGACATATGAAAAGCTTTCTCAGTGATTGTGCTAGTATGTGGCAGAGCTGGGATTTGAACCCAAACTGTCTGATTCTAGAGTTCGTGGTCTAACCATTGCTTAGTACCTCTCAGTACAAGGCGAATTTTTGCCTTAGAAGTTTTTGTGTTGAATTTCAACTATAATTTATTAAGATTTGTTTAAAGTTTTTAGTATTAGTAATCCTGATATGTATAATTTGTATAATTTGGATTTTGTTTTGAAGTACATTATATATTTTTTCATTGTGCTAATCTAAGACCAACAGATACTGTTACACATATGAATATCTTAGAGGAATTGACCCTGATTGTAAGACAGATGGAGCAGGAATGAGGACAACATGACTCGGAGACACTTGGGTGTATACTTAAGAGAAGACTGGTAACTCTCCCTCCTCAGTATTCTGGAAAGAGGGATGGGGAGGGAGAGAGACAGGGAGACAGAATGAGAGAGGGAGGGGAGGAGGGAGACAGACTGGCAGTGGCACTGGCACTACGGGAGATGTCACACTGTGAGTAGGAGCAGGAGGGAACCTGGCAGCGGGGAGAGCTTAGATTCTTTAGCCTCTCAGTGCTTATTTATTTTTTACTTAACTTGATCGATAAATAAATGAGAGAAGTTATGGTAGCAGGTTCAAGTGTCCTACTCCTGCTTTTGTTTCCCAATGTCTAACAGTTTTGTTTTTTAATATATTTTGATGCAGCATCATTCAGCACATAAAAAATCATGTCTTGATTTGCCACTTTAACGTTTTATGTGATTTTACTCATTTTCAAAGTAAAATGACTATTCTATTTAAGGCTACCTGTTATTCTGCTTTGTCTCTTAGTGCTTTGTCTCTTAATAATAGTGTATCTCCTTTTTTTGTTTACATTTTATACTATACCTTTGTCTATCATTTTACCATATGATAAGTTCAGTATATTCTAAGCCTTTTGATAAAAGTTAAAAATCAATGTTTGCCAAAAACTCTGAGTCAACCATGATTCACAAGAAAGTTTCTTAACATGAAAGACAATTCTATTCCAAACTATCAGTTAATATTAAAACTTGGTGATAGAATACTAATGAAGTCAGGAACAAAATGTGTACTTTCACAATTATTATTTAATATCATGAAAGTTTGGCTGTACAAGCAAATACCTAGAAATAAACAACAAGAAATATGAAGGAAAGTGGAAAACTATAAGGAATGTAAAATATTTGATTAAAGGAAGAGATCTGTGATGTTTTTGGATGTGAATTTTTAACATATTAAAAATGTAATTTCTTACCAAGTCGATCTACAGATTTTATTTTATCCAGTCAAAATACCAGTGTAATTATTTTTGAGGGATGACAAACATTAATGTAAAAGAATGGCTCAAATTTTTTGAAAAAGAATGACAATGTTTGGTGGTGGTGGGAGGAAGACCTGCATCTATTCAGTATTAGAATGTGCTACAGAGCAACAATAATAAAATAGTTCAGGACTGATATGGGAATAGAGTTGGATTCAGTAGAACAACTAAAATGTTCAAAAATAGTTCCAAGTGTATATATAAGTATTTAGATAATAGGGACATCTCCAATCGGTGGAGAAGTTACAGATTATTCAATAAATGAGTGTCTTTCAAACTGAAGGTTATATATAACTCAAGTGTGAGTCATGAAATCAATTTAGTGGATCATGAGAGTTTCAAAAAACAATAGAAAACATTTGCTGTCATAGATAAGGATAAGTATTGTTTTGTGAGACTTGTTCATTTTTGTTATAGGTCTGTGTGTTGGACTATGATGTAAAACGCATTCCTTAATGTGGGTCATGGTTGAAAAAGTTTGAAAACCATTGCAATAAATGGTATTTTGATAAATGGCTAACCATTTGGAGGAAAACATTCTAAAAGTACATAAAATAATACAGACAGACTAAAAGGCTCGGCTAACCTATGTCAATCGAACAAATGAACAAGAATAGTAGTAGTAAGAATCATTTAATAAAGGAGAGATCAAAGCACATATTTGAAGCGAAGTATACAAGGCCTTAGGATAAGAGCAAATAATGAAAATATATTAATAATAAATGTATGTACCTTAAATCAAAACCATTAAATAAAAACTGTCAGAAATTCAAAAGTAAATGATAGAAATATAATCTAAAAAGTAAAATGATATTTTTAATCTTACAGATACAATTAACACAGTAAGAATATAAGATACATAAATAAGTCAAATAATATAAAGGATATTGAATGTTACCTGTTCTCAAATATATACATATATATTTTGATACGTATAAAAAAATTCAACCTCATCACTTACTGTATGACTTTGTACAGAGATTTTCTAACTTTTATTATGTAAAAAAGAAACTGACATTTCTTTCTGTGTTTTCAGATGAATATTTTAATAAAGGGAAAAATGAGTCTGAGGACAGTAAGCTTCGATTTGAAACGTATCAGTTGGTATGGCAGCAGATGAAATCTGAAACTGAGGTGAATACTTTTTGTAATAACATCTCTATAATACTGTAAATTATGTTTGTTGCCTCCCATCTTGCTTTCCACCAGTTTACAAGAGTATTGATGAAATATTAGTAATGTTGGTTAAGCATAATCTGTATGTACTGAATAAAACCCTTATGTTCCAAATATTAAGCATAACTTCAGGTGCTGGAACATATGTTTATAATGATAGCTATTAAGGCAAGGGGTTCTTTACATATCCTCACACCACTGAAATGGTGGTACTCTTTAAATTATCCATTTGGTTACACAAGTAAGAAATCTAGCTATTTCTAAACTATTTCTAAACTACTTCACTCCCTCATCCTCATATCCAGTTACCATGTTCTTTATATTCCAGCTCTGAAAAATTTCTTCACTATAGCAAATTTCACTATAAATTTGCTAAAAATTTCTTCACTATAGCTCCAGGGCTAACATCTTGAGTGGACTTGTTTTGTTTGAGCAACAGTGGTGTTTTGTTTTGTTTTTTAATGCCTTTGGGAGGGTTATTCTTTTCAAGTTGATTACTGCTTCCAAGCATTCCTGATTGCTGTACACGTGGTGACTTTGCTCATTCATGTTCCATCAGACCCTTGAAGGTATTTGAGTTCATGGTTTCCTCTTTATTTCTTAACCTGGATTGTCTTACTCTCCTCCTAACTGATGTCTCTGCCTCTGATGTAAGCTCTTCAGGTCCGTCACTAGTCCCTGTGGCACCACTGGCCAAATTAGAAAAGTCCTCCCTTTGGGCAGGCTTCAGGGGTTTTCCAGCCCCGCTGCCGGTACTGCCTCTCTACTCCCCTCAATTCTGGCCTTCACAGTGCTGTAAGATTAACTCGTCTTAGCCCAGATTTAATCATGTCTCTACTTCAGATCCCTTCAGTGGTTCTTCCCACAGGATAAAATCAAAACCCTTTAACATCAAATATATATTTTCTTGGTTTAGCCCCTTGCTTATTTGTCCAGTCTCATTCCCTACCACTTCTCAGGTTCTGTATGCTTAGCTCCATCTGTGGTTCCCCAGATGTTTGGTACTTGCCTCCTCCATTTCCCATTCGTTCTGACTTTCTTTTACTTACCATCACCTACTCTTAATGCTTTTGATTCCTCAGCTGAAATTAGATGGTCCTTACTTTTTGTTCCTGTATTATCATAGCACTCTACACAATGTATTTTAATTGGTAAATGTTCTTACTCTTTTTCTTTACTTTTTTAGGGTAGAGACTGTCTTTTATTTGCAAGGTGGTTAGCAGTGTTTGTTGAATGAATAAATGAGATTCCATAATGAGGGAATCCAACGCACTAATCACTGGAGATTTAAGGAAAAAAAATTATTTTATCATGATTATATTTCATTATGATTGTAATTTCACATATAATCTTTGGAATTGAATTCATGGCAATTATCTTTCCCAAACTTGGAAAGACACATCAGACTACTACTACTAATAATCCATAAAGTTTTGTGTGTTCTGTATAGCGACTGCAAGAGGAATTAAATAAAAACCTGTTTGACAGTCTAATTGAATTTCTGCAAAAGTCTCATTCTGGATTCCAGAAGAATTCACGAGACTGGGGCTATCAAATAAAACTAAGAGAAATTCCAACTGCTGCTCTTGTTCTAGGTATGTCCATGTGTGTGTGTTTGTTTTTTTTAATTGGTGGTTTCGTTTTTGAGAATAGTGGGGAATAACCTGTTCTGATAAACCTGTTCTGTCTCTTTCATTTACAGAATTTAACCAATTATAGTTTGTTAGGCATACTTTCAAAACCAATAAAAGTTCCTTACACTAAGCATGCATCTGTAAATTAAAAGAAATTGAGCTAGGGTTAGCTAGTACCTTCCTCAACGTTTTGTCTGAAAAGTGAAGGGAAAATATATTTGTGTTATTATTTTTTCCTTAGTTATTTTATGAAAATATATGAGATTTGAATTTGGTAATAAGGAAACTACCAGTATGTTAATAGATTTGATGTTTATACTTTTTTATCATGTCTTCAGTGCAATTACTCTATGACCTTAATTTTATTTCCCTGTCCTTAGTTTTTCAATCTTGGATTGTTTCATAATATTGTATTAATATTAATTGCTTAGAAGGCAGTTTGGATGAATTATATATAAATTGCTTTAAGACTGCAGGTTGTAAATTTCTTAGGTACTTAAATATCCATCGTTAATATCCCATTTTAACCAAACATTTGGATTGCAGGATAATGGAAAGTTTTCTTTGGAATATTAGCAAGTTTTCTTCATTCCTTTTGAAAAGAAAGTTGAATTTATTTGGATTTCTAATTTTTCATTGTACTTCCAATTTGATATTTATTCAGAATTTGTTATACTAATAGGCTCTGAGATAAATTAATTCTTCTGCATAATGCTGCCTAATACTGTTCATTACCTACCTGATATTCAGGGTAATACTTCTCAAACTTTAATGTAACTAAAATAACCTTCAGGGGATCTTAGTAAATGCAAATGTTCTGTTAATAGGTCTGAAAAAGGGCCTGAAACTCTAAATTTCTACCAGGCCTCTAGCTGATGCCCATTTTGTTCATCCCAGGACCATTCTGAGTAATAAGACTCCACGGGATGATTGTTGTAATGCTGTGGACCAACTTTTCAGTGCAGTCTGCCACTGAATTAAAAAAACCCCTTCAATTTATGGATGAGAAGTTGAGGCCCAGTGATGGCTGGCTTGTATTGTTAGGTGCTTTCTTTTTCTAATGCCACGTTATAGCAGTTGGAGATGGATGGGAGAAATACAATCAAGAGGGACGGCCTGATAGATTGTTGTGAGACCACTGTTTAAATCCCTTCTCTGCCTACTGCCAAAAGGAGAAAGGAAGCTAATGGAAATCATATGCTTCAAAGTCACTGGTCAGAGAACAATTTTCCAATTAAAGACATTGTTGATTATCTCCTTTCCAATAGAGAAGCCCATTGTCTTAAGGAACATGGTGTTAAATAGCTTATAAAGTCAGTCAGACAAGATAAGCCAGTATTTTACTAACCTCCTAAATTTGTTCAGATGTTGTGTCACAATCATAGACCATAACGCATGCTAACAATACCATTTTGATAACTTGAAAATCTGTACTCAAAGATACTTAAGCACAGTTGCACATTTTCTGTTTTCTAAAAGTTGTATGTCTGTTTATTTATGTATATGTCCATTTAAAAATAGCCCGCCAACATTTTTATTTGTTGGCCCTCCTAGAAAAAACAAGTGTTGCTTATGGGTGGCCTGGATGATTCTGAACCCTTTCTTTTTCTTCCAAGCAGTTGCAGTTTTACAGTAGCAAGTCTCATGTAGTTTCACAATGTCTGCCGCTGTCACCTGCCTAAGTGCCAAAGCACTTTCTAAAAATTATAGATTGTGATGGTAGGGAAGTTAACAGAAATTTTTCCAAAGTAGTAAGGAAATTTCCACACAACTTTGATAACTTCATGGAGAGCACGAAAACGAAAACTACTTTACCTATAATAATATATGTACTACTGTGATCATAAATAGTATCAGTGATTGGATTCTCCTCAGTTGTTAAGTCAGGGTCACAGAAAGGCTGGAATCCTTCGCTCTTATTTTTGAATAATTATTTTAAAGAGCTTTTTATGGATGTGACAAAGAAATGAGATTATTCCTAAGATATTTTCAAGGGTCGACTACACATTCCCAGTAAATTTTTTTTTAAGGAGAAATTGTGCTAAATATCTTTCCTAACAAATAAGTGTAGTGTGTGCCTCTAGATAGCTATTGTTAATAGAGATATGTTCATTTGTGCTAAATATCTTTCCTAACAAATAAGTGTAGTGTGTGCCTCTAGATAGCTATTGTTAATAGAGATATGTTCATTTATACAATATGTTTTCTTAGTTTCTGTTGTTAATCATGTTGTAAAAATATTTTTACGTGGCATGTTAAATAGCTTTTGTTATTAATAATAAAAATGATGGTGTAATATTGATATATAATCCCACAGGAGTGAATGTAACAGATCATGATTTAACATTCAGAAGTCTAACAGAAGCCCTTCAGAATAATGTCACTCCATATGTAGTTTCATTGCAAGCTAGAGAGTGTCCAGGTAAAGTATAAATGCTTTCATAGCCTTGATGTGATGTTACAAATCTCTTCAGTCCTCTCTCTCTTTCTTTCAGGCTTGCTTTATCTCTTTTTATTTTTGGAAAGAGCATGGCACTACATTTTTGGCAGGGTGAAGTTTAATGCCTCCCAGAGTAATTTTCACTATTGCAGGATTCTGCCACTTTTTGCTTTTTTATTTTGGCCCCATCCCTGCCATATCAGCTTCCCTGCCAATGATAGTCCAGGCATTTTAAGTTTAGGACAGGGAACTGAGAATTGAGGAATGGAAAGTTCTTATTTAGCCCAAGAGAGAATAGACTACATAGGCTCATATGTACAGCCTAATTATCTTATTGCCCCACTTTGAAAGGCCACCATGGTAAAAATAGTCCATTATCAGAGCTAACCTTGGGTATCAGAAGCCATTAAATCATAAAGGATGTGGACACTAATAGAGTAACATTAGATTTGGACTGATATAAGGGCTTTATGTGTTTATATTACTTTCATGTTCATAAACTGAAATTAAGTAAAAACCCTTAGGAAATCTTTTAACATGACTTTAAGGAAGATTTGTAATCAGTAAAATAACTTACGTAAGTAGCACTTTTTGATCTTTTTTAGGGGCTTTATAAACCTTTTGCTGTCTGGAAGTAATTTAAATACATATTATCCTAATAAAATTAATAGTTTTCATGTTTATACATTTGCTTAGGTAACACGTCTGTTTAGACCATAAACATAAACTTTGGTATCGTTAGTCTGAATTAATGAAATTTAAATTTAAATATCAAGGAGAGGATACTAATGAACATTAATTGTTAATATGTTAAGTGTTATGTTAGTTAAGTATAGAAAAACACATTCTACCCAAATAATGTAATGTACTGATCAAGAAGTTTCAGTTGTTTTAGGTTTGTTTTAAGGGGACATAAGCTTTCTTACCTATCATATTCTGTAGATGTGAAACATTTTTTACAAAAGCTGGTCTCACAGTTAATGGACTGCTGTATAGATGTGGAATCCAAAGAGGAGGAAAATGTTCAGATCCCCCAGAAAATGACACATTGTTCAGTGGATTCTCTTTCCAGTTGGTATATGAATGTCACACAGGTAAATATAAACTGACAGTTTTCTCCCAGGATATTGGCATATGATTGAAGAGGCTTAGAATTATATTAAGCATAGTACTGGTTTGTTCTGATAGGGATATGCTTATACAGCACTAGCTGTTAATTTAATAGTAGCTACTTGTTTTTCCTAGGGCTACTAGAGTTTAAAAAGTGTTCTCTTACCAGTATGCAGTCCACTTCCTGTTAAATGTTTAGGTTCTTACAAGGTCATTTTGTTTGTGGGAGAATGTCATCTAGTGACAAAAACAGCATCTGGAATTGGTTTTGCTGCAGACTCTATCTATGACAATGACTATAATGTTAATATATTATCTCTGGTTCCTCGATATTTGCTTTTGTGCAGTAGAACCAGGCTGCCAGTACCCATTTCCACCTTAGTCCAATTAGAACTAAATCTATATCTATGTCTATATATAGCCACATATAGATATACATACCTATATATCTAATTTGTTCTATTTAGAATATTTGGGGAACACTCTTTAAGTAAAGTATATTTAACAGATAAATAAAAATAAGTTCCATTCTACCATGTTAGTCTCTGGTGAAAATGAGTAACCTAGGTGATTCATGAGTAACTGCACCATAAAACCATAGCCTTAGTTTGTAATGCTGTATAACCATATACTATAGGAAAAAATGCTATACTATACTATTTGCTGACATTTTCTGAAGAATGTATTTACTGAAGTCATTGTAAGTAAAGTTTCATTCTGCTTTTACATAGGTATTAAACTGGGTTTAATGCTTACCATAATATCTTAATTTGATCCAGAATTTTAGATTTTGTAGATATCAAACACTACATGCAATTTTTGTCAGAAATCTTTAAAATATTGGGATTGGACCAGGTGATATTTAAGATCCTTTTCAACTTGAAATTTATCAGCACAACAGTAATTAGTGTTACCAATTATGCTTTTTAATTAAAAATAATAGTTCTCAACTTAAAACAAAGCAAAATATGACATTCTACTAACAGAAAAATCAATTTTATAGAGAATGTTCTCTTGTCCCCATGCTTTCCCTGTCATTGTCTCAATAGCAGAAAATATAAATATGTCATATGAGTTATAGATTTTCCTGAACCTTTTTCTTTTTGGTTATTATTCCCACGTCAGACACAAAGATTTCTGCTAATAACTGTTAGGATGAGTTTCTATTTACTGTGTGGGAAAAATAAATGAAATAATGTTACTGTGAAATGTAAAGGGAGATATATCTTTTATGTGACACTATGGCCTTGTTTGAGTGGTAAGGCTTACTTTTAACTCCTTTTTTCCACCATGGCTTAAAAGAAGACAGACCCAAAAATGCCAGGGAAAAAGAGGACTTCTTCTAGCCAGTGGCAGTCTCCTCCTGTTGTGCTTATCTTAAAGGATATGGAAAGCTTCACCACAAAAGTACTCCAAGACTTCATAATTATCAGCAGGTAGATGGTGTATCACCTGGCTTTTGTGCAAAATTCTTTTTATTAAGAAAACATACAATGTTTAACTTAAAAAACAACCTTTTTTTCAGAGACAATGAATGGCAATTTAATTTCATTTTAATACCATCTGGATGGAAACCAAGATGATTTCAAATTCCTTATAATTGAATGCTCAAAGACCTCGTATCAGATTTTCATTTGCTTTTTGACCAAAGAATGAGAATCAAAAGACAAAAGTTAGCTCTTTTTATTTAGCATGATAAGGCAATTTAAAATACAGTTTCTCTTCCCAAGGTTGTCTGTCTCTTATTTGCCCATTAAATGGATAAACTCCTACAAGTTGAGATATTTTTGTCCAGTCTTATTTTCTGATACCTATCCATCCTTAGAAGTTCTGAGTTACACATGGTTTTACTGAGCAAGAATATTTTCTGAATAATATTATCTTATGTAGTATTTCTAGTGAGAATCTATTTCCATGATCTCATTGGATCTTCAAGGCAATCCTATGAGATTCAGAATTGAAGTAACTAACACTATTTTGAAATCCAGTGATAGGCATTTCCCATGGTACATTTTTTAAGATACAATTTATTTTGTTTTTTTTTCTGTGTTACCTTGCTTAATAGTTATGGCTACGTTTGCCTTAAAGCTATATTGTGTAATAATTTACTAATGCACTTACAGTTATTTTAATAATGTCTTTTGCCCCCCCCCCCATTGAAACTAAGCTTTCTATTCTAAGACTTAATGCTAGCACTGCACTGCTTAACATTGCCGGGAAAATGCACAGTACAGGATAGTGATAGAAAAACTACTTTCTTGGAGATCAGACTTGTAACTACTTTTACCATCAAAATTAAGGAAGAACTTAAAACAGTAACAGAGTCCAGGCACTTTACTCCTACCTTGGTAGAACTGCATACAGCTAGAATACTGAAAAGCAATAGTTAACAGGAGGGAACAAGCAAAATTGTCAGCCATAGTACACAGGACTCTGGCCTGCTATAGTTCTCAGAATACTGTTTTACATTTCTCTTCCTACTGGTAATGCTGAGAATCAATCATGTCCAATAAGTTTGCGTTAAGAATGCAAGGATGTAACATTTTTTAATAATGTCCTTAAAAACTGTCTTATGGATACGTAAGAAAAGTCTTCTAATTCTTAGCTATTATGGCTGGATGACAGAATGTCTGTTAGAAATGTCCATAAATAGAATAAGTTACCTTGAAAATCAGTGAACTTCATGTCAATGAACTCTTAAAGCATTGGCTGGATATCTAACTGTGAGGAAGAATGTAAGTAGGACTCAAACTTTGGGTGAGAGGTTAAATTGAATGGTATCTGAAACCTCTTCTAATGCTTGAGATTGTATAACCTTAGAGGGAGGCAGTTGATCTCTCTGGACCTCCGTATTCTTATTTATACAATTAAAGGAACCATTAATAGATTGATTTCAGAGCTGGAATGTCTGGCATATAACTATTTCTATGTCACTTTGACAAAGCAAAGTAAGTGACCTAGAAAATTTTAGTATTTAGAAAATACTCCTTAGCATTGTCTGATAAAAAAGGCATTAAAATAAAGGTGGTCTTATTTTGAAATATGTATTGAAATGCATTTGCTAAAGAAATCCCACTTTTGTATTTTCCTTTGAAAACTAGTCAACATCTACATGAATTTCCACTAATACTTATTTTCGGAATTGCCACATCTCCTATTATCATCCATCGGTTGCTTCCTCATGCAGTGTCATCTCTATTGTGTATAGAACTGTTCCAATCTTTGTCTTGCAAGGAGCACCTGACTACGGTTCTTGATAAGGTAAAAAGAAAAACAATTTACCAGTGGTAATAAGATGAAAAGAAAACTGCTAAGAATAGATTATAAATATAAATGTTAATGATAACTTTCTGCATCTCTCAGAGTATGATATTGAACATATTCTTTCACATATTTTAATATTTTTGTGTAGTGATTTTTATAGTAGTATAGTATTGCCTCTACAGATAAAATACAAGATTTATGAAAAGAATGATATTTATCAATCAGTTATTATTCAATGGAAAATTGTAGGTTTTTAAAATAAATTTTTATAGAATTTAGTGACTTCCTGGTAAGAGTAACAGTATTTTGACTCTTACATTTTGTATTAAATGATTAGAAATTTTTAGTAGACTCTTTCTTGTCATGCCGCTCTTGACTGAAAATAACTACCATTTTCCCAGGCCTTAGCTCTATATTTCTACCCATATAGAAATACAGTTCTTTAGTATTGACCTTCCACAAATTGTTGCTAGACTCAGCTCCTTTATGGTGTGTTTTATGTTGCTATATTATTTAAAGTTACTTGGTGGTGGCCAGATTCAGTTGGCCTTCTATAACAATGCTTCTGTTTAAAAAGCCTAGTATGACTTCATGTTTAGATGTACAGTCTTTACTATAGGCCATTGAAAATTAGCTGAGTAATACAGATTCAGCTATTTTATAGTTTTTAAGTAGACATCAGTTAATTTTGGGTTTCTCATTTAACAGTACATAATGTGTTACTCTTCGTTAATGTGCATCAGTAGGGATGAAAAAGAAATCCTATCAGATAACAAGATTTGCCAAAGCCTGCAGCTTCTTCAGTGGCTTCTGATGGGAGAAAAGGAGTTATATATTTGATAGGCAGTATTTTTTCAAATTAGGAATTGAAGGGAGGATGATGGATGTCTTTGATTCTGAAGATATAGTATGAATACCTTCTTTTTGTTATTATTGTTGTATTAATTAATTTAAAATTTTGGTTGATATTTGACCTAAAAAACCTAGCTACTTAGAGCTTTCATAGTTACTGTGTTATACTGTCATTCTTCGCCTCATTATTAATACTTGATGTTTATGAATAGTAAAGACTAACAAGAAGTGTGTCCTACCCCCCATTTTTCTCTTTCAGCTACTTCTTACAACTCAGTTTCCCTTTAAACTAAGTGAAAAAGTATTGCAGATTCTGATCAACATCTTTTTGTATCATGATTTCTCAATTCAGAACTTTATAAAAGGACTTCAGGTAAGAAAACACTAATGGGTTTAAAAATTCACAAGCTGATTCTAAATAATTTGCATGTTATTTCAAACTGACTATTTGGTGTGATACTTAAGGCATTTTAAATGACAAAATCTAGAAATAAGTAAATTCAAGCTATGTTATTCTAGGTTCTACCATTGTTTGGTTACCTTGCAGCAAGAATGTAGAAAATATATTAATTAGATATCAAAATGAAAAATGACCTCCATTCCAGTGCTTCTTAACCATTTTGTGGGGGTGGAGGGAATAAGGGACCTTTTTCAAAAGAATCTGGTGAAAGCTTATGGACTGTCTATCTAGGAAATGTTATATAGAGTCACTAAACTTTTTCTGTAAAGGAGCAGATATTAAATATTTTTGGCTTTGCATGGTACATGTGGTCTCTGTTGCATATTCTTCTTTTCCTTATTTTTAAAAAATAACCCTTTAAAGATGTAAAAAACATTACTGTGCCATACAAAAATAGGCTGAGGGCCATAGTTTGCTGTTCCCTGAACAGGTGTGTGTGTGTGTTCATTCATATTTATTCTCATATGATTGCATTGGGAGTGCATTTTCCACTAAGGTTTCATGAATTACCAGAAAAAAATTCACGAACTTAGCTTTATAACATATGTCCTAAACTAAAAAAGGACCCCATTCTTCAGTTGTTTAGAACTGAATATTATTTCCTTCTCTTGGCAACTACCTAAAACACCTTCGCAAAGTGTAGTCATTGTGAATACATGCCAATTGTCAAATTGATTAAAACCTATATATTAGTAACCTTCAGTACAGAAGTACAGTATGATAATACCTTATATTTATGTAGTGCCTGGAAGATTATAAATTCTCATATATTCTGATTCCACATAAAACACTGTAGTGATCTGTTATGGCTAATATGTGTCCTTTTGTTTTTAATTTAGATGTTTAACAAAAAGTATGTTAAAGCAAGAAAATACTATTTACCTTAGCAATATGTGAGATTAAATGATATTAAGGTATAACAATTTCTAATTTACTTCTCATTCATTTAATTTATTCATTTATTTACTCATAAGTATTAATATTTATCAAGAGCCTGCTGTAAGCCAAGCACTGTGCTGAGCCCTGCAGAAACAGAGCACAAAGAAATCTCTGCCTTCAAATTGTTCACTGTTTAATGAAGGAAGCAGAAGAGTAAACCTGCATTTACCATTCTGAGTAGTCAGTGGTTTGAAAGAAACATCCCTGGAGATTCTATAGGAGAACAGAAGTGTATCCTGAGGAAGAAGAGCTAGCCAGGTCAGAATTGGAAGAGCATTCCAGGCAAAGGCAACAATAGAGGGAGAGAGATCTATCAGAGGGATATCGCAGTAGTCTAGACAAGATATGATAAGGGCTAAACTAAGGTAGGATAGTGGGACTAGAGAGGAGGAAACACGTTTGAGGATAAGGTAGAATCAACAGAACCTGGTGACTAAGTGGCTAGTAGGATGTGTAAGAGAGGAGCATAAGCGACAGACACACAGGTTCTAGCTTGGCAGATGTATTGGAGGTTGGTACCATTTATTAAGTGTGCATGTTAATATAAATGAAAGAGCCAGTTTGTTAGGAACGGATGACTTTCTTTTTGAATATGGTTAATTTAGGCTTTTTTGGACATAAAGATTTGGCACTCAAGAGAAAGATCTGGACTAAAAATAAGATTTATCATTAAAAGTTGGTGGTTAAGTAATATAATGAGGATGAGGCATGAAGCAGAGGAGTGAGGAAAGGACTAAGGGCAGAATTCTAAGACAAAGTGACACGAGTGAGCAATAGAAAAGGAGACAAAACAAAAAGGAAAGCCAATAAAAAGTAGAGTATCAATGAAGTCAAGAGAAGAAAAAGTTGCAGGAAATGGACATTGTAGTCTCAAATACCACTGAAAAAGTGAGTGAAGAAAATGACATTAACCAAGTTACTTAATCTCTCTGGGCCTCAGTTTTCTCATCTGTAAAATAAGGGGCATCAGATTAGATGATTTTATAGGTTCCTGAAAATTTTCTAAGCACCTCCTTTGTGCTAGGCACTACTAAGTATTTACTTTGTTTCATTAATGTGTATTATTATCTTCGGCTTTGCACATGAAAAAGCATGCTTAGGTTAAGTAGGTTGGCCAAGGTCACATAGCTATTAAGTGGCAGAATCTTTAGGCCCCTTTGTCCAATTTTCCTAAGTATAAGTGGGAAATTTGTGTAAGTCCTGATTTCTTACAAGGTAGAATAGGGCATATAATCATTCTGTGTATGTTGAAGTCCTTCCCTCATTAGGTAGTAGATCAGTTAACCAAATTGTTAATTGACCCAGACATTGAGAACAACTTGGACAAAATAGTTAAGTGATACTGGGTTCTTATCCCATCTGTTACTCTGCCATAACTCATGTGACTTGCTCCCATTCCTCCCCTCCAGCAAGGCCTTTGCCATGTTTGATTTTCACTTTTCTTATGTTTAAAAGTGTGTTAACATTGGAGTAAGTATTATCACATTAATGTAATTGGAAAATATAAATAAGAAACAAGATTATGTCAATATGTGCAAAAATAATTTAGCACTTGGCATGAATAGTTGCTTTCTATTTTCTACTTGCTTCTAAGTTAGGGTGGTGCTTTGCTTTACAGCTTTATACTTTCCAAAATGGGCTATTTTGGACTTCAACCTAGGTATCTGGTCTGTAGCTCTATAGGCTCAGAAATTCATTATCAGTTTACCAGGAAGAATCAAGCTCAGATATCTTAAGAGTGATATATAAAGTAGCATGTAAATATTACATAATTTGTGATGGAGAATGTTATTTTCGGTGATGGAAATATGTTTTGTCTGCTATGTAGGGAACTGTCTCTCCAGTATCAAGGTATCTAGAAAACCCAAGCTGGTCATGAGAAGGTTGCTTAGAGTAGAGATTTTAGCATTTGGAGAGTCTTATGAGATATCTTAACCAGTTATGGTAGAATCTGGAAAATCATTCTTCCTTGTCCTGTGGAAACCACTGCATTCTAGTTACTAGAATACTTAAAATTCTATCAGATACTATACGATGTTTTCCTCTGTGATATAAAACTGCATTTAAAAAGGTACATTTTCTTTAGCCATTCCTCATTTTTCATTATTCTTTTTTATCACTAGGCAAAGCTTCTAACATGGTAGCATTTTCATTTGTTTAGCAGACCAGTTTTCACATTGACTCTTTTCTTAAAAGAGTTTTGGGCCTCCAGTTAGACCCTTAGGTCACACCCCAGTCCTTTCCCCTTCACATTTACTTTTATTGTGAGTTGTTCTGTAGATAGCTAATCTGTCCATTTATATTAGTTTCTTTTAGTTTATACTTCAGAGATGATAATTTTCTGATCTTGTCAACAAAATGGGAGCCCTAAAACATTAAATACATATAATCATTTATGCATTGTTTGTAGTGTTACTGCAACATTGCTAAATGTATCGGTGCTATAAATACTTCTATTAAAACAAAAAAAATTGACCAGACATGTGGGAGAAGAATTACTGCCAAAATATAACAAATATATGTAATCTTCGCATTTCTTTCAGCTTTCTCTGTTAGAGCATTTCTGTTCCCAGCCCCTCAGTGTTCTGTGCTGTAATCTCCCAGAAGCCAAGAGAAGAATAAATTTTTTATCAGATAATCAATGTGAAAACATCCGACGTCTTCCATCATTTAGGAGGTAAAAAAAGAAATACATGTTTAACATATAATAGAGTTTGGGGCAAAATAAGGGATTTTATATCCAGTTGTTTTTGAAGTGGGGAAAAGAAAAATAACCTTTTAATATTTTTTTGGAGCAAATTAAAACCCTTCTGTTTTTAATTGTGGTATTTCTTTGTTGGATTTGAAAATTTGGCATAAAGAAAAATTTTTACAAAGGGACATAATTTGCAGATTCTCCAGAGTTATTTTTTATAAATAACATTTTCTGTTTCTGGAGTTCCTGGCCTTTGTTTATGATTAGACCACTACACTATGAAGTGCAGCTGATTTAAGGAGTTAAAACTTACCATCAAACCATGACTGTCATCTTGAATTTATTTTTGAGAAAAAAATGAAAGAATGTGACCACCAGTCGAGGCAGTTCTTTTCCCCCATGTGCTATTCAACTATTTAGAATGTTTAATTTTCTCTTTTTGTGTATGGGATGGTAAACATTTTAGGTACGTGGAAAAGCAAGCTGCAGAAAAGCAAGTTGCACTATTGACCAATGAGAGATTTTTGAAGGTAGGAATGTGGGTGTGTTTGTTTCAGTTTTATTCCTTTTCTTCTTCATGAAAAAGAATATGTACATACCATTTATTGAGTTAATTTTATAAAACATATCTGTACATCCTAAAATGCTTTGCAGAATGAAGTAGTAAGTCTTGATAATCATATAGGAATGTTACTATTAAGGATGACACAAAATCTCACCTAAGAGATAAGATTTTTTTAATTGAGAAAAAATATTAACTAGAACACTAGGTTTCTTCTGTGGTCTACTTTGAAAACAGTTTTTAGATCTCAACTTTCTTTCCACATAGCAGTTTTGGAATATGCAGGCAATCTCATTTTAATGATCTTTTAAAGGCTGTCATAAATAAAAGCACATAGAAGCTATGCAGCTTAGGGACCCACTGCTAAGTGGGTATTGATTGGATATGAAAAAAATGTCATTATATATTGATAATATAATGCCAGGAAAGAAGTAATGAACTTAGAATATGTACATTGTTCTGCTACCTTGTTTTGTTTTGCACTTAATCTTATAAATCATATCAGTACTAAAGAGTGGAATAGTATTAAACAAATGTACCTTCATTTTATTTAACAAGTCCTTTACTGGTGGACAATTAGAAACCCAAAATGTCACACTTATTTTCATACTCTTCATGCTTTTTTTAGGAAAAAGTTGTTAGAAAATTGTAAAAAAGTTAAGATGGCATTGAAGTTAAGCCCTGGTTCTATGTGTGAGTTTTGCTGATATGTACTATTTTCAAATTTTGAATAAATGAATGTTAGTTCCTAGAGGACATGTGTTCTGTATAATTCTAAATACTAATTTACCTCCTTTTTGTTTTAATTGAGGTATAATTGACATAACAGCATTACAGTGAAGAATGGCTTTTATTCAACATTGTAATGGAGAATCCACACTGGGCTATAATGTAAAGTCACTTCTAGATTGGGTTTAATGATCATTGTAATAATCTCTGTAACCTTTTCAGAGCAGTATAGGAAATCCTGAAACCCTAATGCAGGTTATTTTGATAAAAGGAAATTTAAGAACCACTGGAAAATGGATGGATGCATGTTTACTGAGTCTTTTAAGATTAGATAGATTAGCTGTCTGCTGAGTGAGCTAGTTGCCAAGTGCATTTCCTGCTATAACTTTCTGTCAAGAGTGTATTTTCAGAAGCCAGGAATAGATTTTTTTAAAGAGTACCTTTAACCATTGAGATGACAAAGGGAAAGAATGTCTAGCCTGATCTGTTATAAAAATAGCCTGACATTTATCTTTGCTTTTCAGGAACTGTTTGTGTATTTTGTATGCATTTATTTATACTGTATTTGTCCTTGTTGCGCTTAGCAGCCCTGTTTCTTATTATTTGTGCCATATTCATTTTAGGATTGCATGTTTTGTCATTTAGAGGCATTATATCTCACTATGAAACTTACATAGTGAGAAATATGATGGCGCAGAAAGATTTGTACCCTTACCCTGAAACAGTTATCTGCAGGCTACCTGCTGAACTCAAAAAATAGAAGATGTCTGTGAAAAAAAGTTAATCAATGTGTCTGTTGATTTTTCTAGTTTAGAGTGAAAGTGTCTTTCACTATTTTATTACAGTGCTGTGGTTGGAGACAGCTGCTTCTAAAGGATGTATTACACATTGACTGGCAACCCACAGCCTAATATAAAGGTGGTTTTTTTTAGGTCCACAGTGTTTTTATAAAAATCTGAGTCAACATTTACAAATTGAGAAAATTTACATTACGAATTCAAACTTTTTTCCTCTTTTGAAAAATTAGTAAATTTGGCCCACATTCAGCAAGACAAGCAGTTGCTCTTATTTAAAAGAGTGACCGAGTATTGGCCTTTGTTCTTAATGCACTTCCTCATTCAACAAATCCTCTCTGAGTGCCTTCTTTGTGTGCAAGGTATTAATCAAGGTGCTGAGAACAGAAGAATGAACAAAGACAAAACCCCTGCCTTCATGAAGCTTATATGCTATCAAGTTAAATATGTAAATTAGCTATGTTAGTGATCGTTGCTAAGGAGAAAACAATGAAGGAGAAAAAGGGAATATGAAGTTCGTTGTGCATGCAGAGTGGGATTGAAATTTTAAATAAGGACCTCATGAGAAGGCAAATTTTGACTAATGACTTAAAGGAAGTTATAGAGCTTGCCATGCAGGAATCTGGAGGAAAATTCCAAGCAGAGCAGCAGCAAGTGGAAGAGCTGAGGTTGGAGCATGTCTGGGCAGTTTGAAGAAGAATGAGGGGGTTGTTACGTATTTGTTCTGTTTTTCTTATAGCAGAGAAGTATTTCCTTTCCTGTACCTGTATCAAAGATCAGTAAAGACCAAAAGGTCGTCAAAAGAAAATGTACCTGTTTGGGAAGTAATGACTTCCTAGGCAAAGTGTATTTCTGTTGAAAGGAATCACTCTTACCATAATTATGAATTACAACAGTGGCAGCTATTACTAGTATACAGAAAAGATGCCAGAGGAAATATTTCATGACCAGAAAACAGGATTACTATTTCAACAGGCTTTGTTTTTGCATGTTTATAGTGTGATGCTGCTGTAATTTGTTAAGTGGGAAATTTTCTCATACATCAAAACCTTTTACAAGTTTGAGTTTACAAAAAGTGTTCATAAAGTGCATTTGGAATTATTGGCCTGGATAGGTAAAGGCATTTGCAGATGTGTATCTCGGTAAGACAAAGAACTTAGAGAACAGATTACATGAAAAAAACTGAAGTTAATCATTTGTGATGTTTTCTGCTGCAGCTGATAACAGATGTAACAGTGGAATCTTATGTGGAGATTAGGTTCTAAAGTCAGCACATAAGACAAAGATCTGGTATGGTCAAAATGACTCTTGAAAATCCCTTTGAAAGGTGATAGATCTTCTTTCATTAAGTCCAACATAGCCAGTTTTATTTGCAGTGTTGCAACCAAAACTCATTTCAAAACTCAGTTGAGCGTCAGATGAAATAGTCTGCCATGCTATATGAACAAAACAAAACATTTTTTAAATGCTAGAATTCCACTCAGCCCAGGGATGTAATCACGCAGTTAAGAAGTATAAGGGCCCAAGACCATCTGGGAGAAAAGCATGTTCATCTCTCTCATCTCACACTCTAGGGCAGGGTTTCTTGAGTGTGCAGCATTGCCCATCATGTGTAAAGAGTTGATTTTCTCTCTTCATCCAAGTAAATTGAACATGTCATTCAGTTGTACTGTGTCACTCAGTTATATGTACATATAGTTACTTCACAGAGCAAAAGTAATAGGTAGTACAATTATCATGATGTATGATTATTGTTCAGTAATAGATTTCCTTTTTCTCCAGAATACTCCCCCATATAAAAGCTATTTAAGCTCACATCAAGGCAAACAATTACTGACTGTATGCAATCTCTGTTATAGTTTACAGTAAACATAGAATTAAAAGTGTGCACTTTCAGTGGTGGCAGAAGTACCCTTTGTACTGATAATACTGTGTAGTGTTGATAGGAGACCTAGATTTTTGAAATTACTACTTAAGTACTGGGAGGAAAAACATTTTGATATTAAAAGCTATTGTTTCATTTGCCCTAGACTTTCAGATAATGACCATAGGTTGCTGACCAAGGAATTGATTTCTAAGTGAGTTAGAGTTTAGGAAAATATACCAGATTTCTTGCTTTATGTAGATTAGATTTACTTGAATTTATTGATAGCTGAGGTATTATTTTCTGCTAAAAATAATGGCTATCTGCAAAATATTACTGGAAAAAAAAAAAAAAGCAACCCAGTAGTTAAAAGTCTTTTATTTGACTTCTTAGAGGAGAAAAAAATTTGCAGACTGTGTGTTTAGACTGACTCCAAGGTGTTTCCAGATTTGGGCCTGAGAAGCTGCAGCCCAAAGAACACAGCAGGCAGCTGAGTGGGAGACATAGGTTTATCGAGGCTTACAGACCAGGGAGAGTCTCTGGTGGCGGCCAGCCAGAGGGTAGTGATCCGCCTGCAGGCAGAGAAGAAGCAAGGTTAGATAGGCACAGCAAAACAAAGAGCATTCCACGGGAGAAATCATCTGGCAGGCCCTGCAGGCCGCTCTCAGGTACACAGTGTCCCAAGAAGCCAGGAGACCTTCACTGCAGCCAGCTGATCTGCCTGTGGGCCAGGTCCCTACACCATGCCACCAATCATAATCCTCTTAAGAAAACACTATGGAAGAAAGCAGTTATGAAAGTATTTGAGACCTGAAAAGTGCTTGCTAGGATACAGTGTTTTAAAATGACTTATAAACTATTTCAGAAGGTTCTAGAAAACAATGTTCCTTCCCTGCAAACCCCCACCCTACCCAAAAAATCTTTTGAAATGATTTGTGAGATTAGTCAAACCATAGGTTTCTTAAAGACACTATCTCCCATGTCATACTTACTGGATTCTAAATTATAAAGCTTGTTGGCTTCGGATTTCTCTTTTTCACTGTTTTTTTTTTCTTAATTGGTAAAGTGAATAAAACCAGTACATATTGGAGATTATCAACAAAAGGCAGAATCTCCTATGTTGTTTCTTCTACAGTGTTTCTTTCTTCCCTTTCAAACACAACTCTAGCAGTACTTTTAATAAAACATACATCATAAGTGGAACCCCAGCAACTATTTATTACGTTGGTACTGGGCTCTCTGGTCATCTTCTCACCCTCCTGATGCCAGTGAGATAGAGTAATGGGCCTACTTCACTGTGGCACACACCAGGTGGCTAGTGCAGGCAGGCATCCAACAAGGTGCTCTTTTGCACACTTATATTTTGGGGAACCAAGTTATTGTAGCAATGTTGTAGGTAGGAGGAAATTAACTTACAGTATTAATTTTGGTGTGTGTAAAATACCACCAGACTTGATACTAAATCAGACATATCTAGCCATTATCCTTGGATTTTGTGTGCATCATAAATTTTCAGAATTAAGGAGGTTAATTTGTAATTTTGAATCTTCCCATCATTTTCCAGAAATTGTATTTCATATCCATGAAATAGATTTTATTATATTTTTTAAATTACTGACTTACATATGTATTCTGTGATTTTTTAGGAGGAAACACAGTCATTACTAGAAAACCTGCATGTTTACCATACAAATTACTTCCTGGTTTTGAGATGTCTTCATCAGTTCACCTCTTCTCTTCCCAAGTGCCCATTGGGTCGACAGGTAACTAAAACTTCCTCATTTAGAATCTATAAAGTCAGAATATTCGTAGTTTCTTGCTTTGACTTTGGTAGCATTCAGGTATCAGAATTTGAAATGGATCCAAATCTTGCAGTGAGTGCACAATCTAAAACCATTCCAGCTGTACACATTACTGGTAATTTTTTTATTCTATGGCCACAACTAGAAACAACCACGTGAATCCAGTGGTGTTACTGCCCCTATAATGTATTTGTGCTAAGGCATTTTAACTTTATTTAATAACTTTTCATCACTTAAACAGAGAGCTAATCCTCCGTTTTTCCACTGAAATGGAAAAAATCTGTTTGAGGATGCTTAATGGTTAACTTTGCATTGCAACAGGAGCTAAAACGGAAGCAGTACTTCTACTCCTTGCAAAATTGTGCTCTGCTGGCCTTTGTGTCATACCATAAACTTATGAGCCATCTATAGACTGGATGCTAATGGAAGAATTCTGTATCCCTAAATCTTTGCTTCCTTTACTCAAAGGTTTAGAGAATATGTAAATGACTTGTTTATAAGATAATTTCTGCCATTAAACCTTTTTAATAATCACATTATCATTTCTATCATTTTCTTATTGCAAAGTGACCAGTGATAACAGCCAGTCCCAATATAGTCTCATTTTGCTTTTACATAAATGCTGTTCTCATAAAGCCTGATCCATGTGATATATGCCAAGTCTGTTGTCATCTAAAGAAAATGGTTGTTTTTAATAACATTAATTTTATGTCTTGAACATTTATGATTTTGCACACTAGTAGTGTGCAAACTTAGTCCATTGCTTCTGGTTCCTTACAAGTGTGCTGCTCACTTACAGATCAGAGAGCTGTACTGCACATGTTTAGAGAAGAACATATGGGAATCAGAGGAGTATGCATCGGCCTTGCAGCTGCTAAGGTAGTGTGGTGTTTACTTCTTAGTCTGATCTAAGCCTGCCAGTAAGTAACACCTTCCGCCAGACCTCTGCCTGCCAAGGAGTTTCATAAGTAGCCTGTTGTGTCTAATATTTATATCTATCTTGAATTTGTGTTCGTAGCTTACGGTGTTTTTAATGTAGCAACCATCCATTTCTTTTCTGCTTTTACTTGGTTTTGGTTCTGCTTGGTTTTGAACTTGTGATTTTTAAAGTAAAACAAATATTTGTTTAGTGAAATATTAACACTACACAAGGAGAACGTAGATATGAATAATTTCAATTTAGCCAGCTTGATGTCATGGCACGGAAAGGAGTCACGGAAAGCAAGCTCAGCATGGCCCTGACCTAGCGGGGTGGAGGGACGCGTCACAGGTGAAGTACATCCTGTGAAGGAGGTCTCTGCTGACCTTGAGTAGCAACCTCAGGTAGGCAGTGGCTCTGATGCCTTCCCCCACCTGAGCTGGCCCTGACCACAGTAACATTGGATCTTTCATAAATTATCTAATTTATATGAATATATAAGATATCTTAGAGTTATTATCGGACATCAAAGATCAGTTATCCCTGACAAATGTACCTTTTAACGTTATAATCATTTGTCTTTCTTGGCTTTAATTCTTATACATGTGGTGGCTTTCTAGTTTTCCATTACTTGGACAGTAAGAAAAGGAAAATCAAATGTGAGTTAAGTTTCTGCACATAGTCTTATCATTTTCCTCAATGGATATAAATGCTTATATGAAAATATCATAAAGAACCCTGAAAACTGACTACTTATTAAGTCTTGGCTTCCTCTGGGCTCACAAGAAAAGAACAGGTGGGCACAGTAGGAGGAAAATTCACATTGAAAGCACTTTAAGTCCAGAGAATTAATAATACAAATGTTAGTGATGTAGCAGGTGCAGCTTAAGCTAGGTAACTAATTTTATGCTATCTGGAAAAGTAACTCCCTGTGGAAACTAGATTGACACTGACAAGCTGTTTCTTTTCATTTTATTGAGTGCTAATGAAAGATTTCTGTGTATTTATATACTTCAACTGGACTGTTTCTGAAACTTCTTTTGCTTTCTGCTCAAGTTAACATACCTATCTCAAACACTCAGTGGATTCTTCTTGCTGGGTTTCCTCTTTAACCTTTGTGGTTAGTGATTAGCTTCCTTCTCCTGTTGGGTATTCCCAAATTCACAGATTCCTTTATCAGGGAGAGACTTGTTCTTTTCCTTCTACATCTCCCTGGCACTGATAATCTTGGGGTACAAGTCAAGAGTGAAGAATGCCAATTCCACACTAGGGTAAGGAAACACGAGCAATGATGATAATGGTGACAGTAGTAACCACCGTATATGAGGGCTGGCAGTGTGCCAGGCGCTGCCTTAGGCACTTTCAGTACATTTTCTAGTCTAGTAGTCAAGTACACCTTCAGGCAGATACCATTAGCCACACTTTACAGTTGAGGAAACCGAAGCCCAGATAGTGTTTAAGTGATTTGCCTGAGCTGTTGTTAGCTGTTGATGGAACTAGGATTCTAATCCAGGCCTGACTTCAAAGCTGTTGCACCTTCCACTATTCTTTGCTAAGATCTAAAATATGGATTTAGGGATCTCAGTCAAGCAGAAGCAGTCAATAGAAAGCAAAGTTTCAGTCATTTTGCTAAGCTGAGATCAGAAACAGTAATATAAAAACCACTACGGATCAAATATAGCAGCTACAACAAGGATAGGTAAGAGTGGGCTACAATAGAGTAGGAATCTGGGAACCTTCAGACTGGATTTCTTCTTTTCCCCTTTGTAAAGATTAGAGGTAGACGAAAAGTCCAGGACCCTTGTCAGCTTAGACATTCTCAGTAGGAATCATCTGAATTTAGGAAACCAGACATTCTCATCACCTGTCTTCAAGCAATTCGAGTCATGAGAGAAAATAATAAAATGATCACTGATTGTTATTTATAAAGAAAAACTAAGGTACTATTAGAAACATAGTCTAGTAACATTTCCAATTTTAATTATTTTTCTTAAGTACCTCAAAGGCAGTATTTCTCTTGAAAAATCTGTTTGATTGTTTAAGTAACCATAGGTCTACTTGATGAAATAGTTTGTGGCCATTACAAAGTACTTAATTCCTAATATTTGTATGGAATCACAAAAGCCCCCAAATAGTCAAAACAATCTTGAGAGAGAAGAATACAGGTGGAGGCATTATGCTTCCTGATTTCAAACTATATTACCAAGCAGTAGTAATTAAAACAGTATGGTATTGTGATAAAAACAGACACAGATGAATGGAACAGAGAGCCTAGAAATAAACCCACACATATTTGGCAATTAATGACAAAAGAACCAAGAATATACAAGGAGGAAAGAACAGTCTCTATAATAAATTGTGTTGGGAAAACTGGACAGCTGCATGCAAAAGAATCAAACTGAACCCCTATCTTACATCATATACAAAAATCAACTCAAAGTCGAGTAAAGACTTGAACATAGACTTGAAACCATAAAACTTGAAGAAAACATAAGCAGTAATCTTGACGTTGGTCTTGGCAATGACTTTGACTTTGACACCAAAAGTAAAGGCAACAAAAGCAAAAATAAATGTGGGATTGCATCAAACTAAAAATGTTTCTGCACAGAAAACCATCAACAAAATGAAAAGGCTACTTACAGAGTGGGAAAAAATATTTGTAAATCATATATTTGATAAGGGGTTAATATCCAAAATATATAAAGAATACATAAAACTCAATAGAAAAAAAAATCTGATTAAAAAATGGGCAGAGGATCTGAATAGACATTTTTCCAAAGAGGACATACAGCTGGCCAACAGGTACATGGAAAGGTGCTCAACATCAGTAATCATCAGGGAAACGCAAATCAAAATCACAATGAGATATCATCTCACATTTTTAGTGTGGCTGTTATCAAAAAGACAAAAATAACAAGTGTTGATGAGGATGTAGAGAAAAGGAAACCCTCATGCATTGTTGGTAGGAAAATAAATTGGTGCAGCCACTATAGAAAACAGTGTGGAGGTTCCTCAAAAAATTAAAAATAGAACTACCATATAACCTAGCAATTCCACTTCTAGGTATTTATCTGAAGGAAATGAAAACACTAACTCAAAAAGGTATCTGTACCCCCCATGTTCATTGCAGCGTTACTTATAACAGCAAAGGCATGGAAACAAGTGTCCATCAGTGGATGAATAGATAAAGTAAGTGTGTGTGTATATATAAATATTATATATATATAATATATATATATATATATATAAAATATATATATATAATTATTATTTAGCCATGAAAAGAAGGAAATCCTGCCATAACACCAAATTCGTAGATAGAACAGATAGGTGGTTGCCCAGAGGCTAGGGTGGGGTGGTGGCAAAATTGGTGAAGGTGGTCAAAAGATACAGATTTTTTAGTTATAAAATAAAGAAGCCCTGGAATATAATGTACAGCATGGTTACTATAGTTAATACTGTGTTGTATATTTGGAAGTTGCTAAGAGAGTAGATCTTAAAAGTTCTCATCACAAGAAAAAAAATTGTAACATGCATGGTGACAGATGTTAACTAGACAATGTCATTTTGCAATATATACAAATATCAAATTATTATGTTGTACACCTGAAATTAATACAATATTATGTGTCAGTTATATCCCAATTTTTAAAAAAGTATTTATAAGGTATTTGTCATAATTTGCTGAAATGTTTGTTACCTATTTATGAATGGAAAAGTCCTATAAAATTTTATATCACAGTTATTTTAAAAATGTATGCCACAGACACTGATGTGCGTGTGGGGGGCATGCAGGTATACCTTTATAATGTGTCCGAATTTGACGTGAGTACACTGGTTCTGCCTGTGTTCTGTAACTTCCTCTCTTGTGTCAGTTCTTAGAGCATGAAGACCACAACCCTATATACAGAATATGAATTGGTTACTTTTTCACTCAACCAAATATATAAGGCTATGTCTAAGTTAAAACACCATTTGGGAATAGGAAGTGGTAAAACTGATGCAAACTCAGCAGTGAGCTCTGTGAGTACATTGGCTTTTCCTGGTCAGCTCTGAAAGACCTTATGAGGGAAATTTTACCTTTCTATTGAGAGAATTTCTAAACAGCCATCTAGAAATCAAACACTAGATCAAGAATTTTTCAGACTTTTGAAATTCTAAAAACCTTGCTTCAATAATGAGGTTTTAAGGATTGATCTAAATCAGAATCCTCAACTTATCAGAACGTGATGGGTCAGCTGGACCTGCAGAGTACTGCGCCCTCACGTCGGTGCAGTGGATTGCTGTGGCAGCGAGTCTTGGATTGGGGATAATAAACAGGGTGCCCCCTTTCTTAGGGGAATTTATTTTGCCCCCCCCCCATCCCATCAGTTGAGAATTACCCATCCAGAGTTAGCACATTTTCTTCCAAATAAGAAAACCAAAGCCAGAAACATTGAATGACTTTCCTGCAGTTGGCAGAGATGAAATTTAAATCTGAACCTTCAAAGTTCAGAACATTTTTCAGACCTATTCCAATTATTTGAGAGGTGGTGTAAAAGGAAATTTATATGGGTTTGTGGCCAATCGTCCATGTTCAGAGCATACTCAAATTTTTAAAATGAGCCAGCAAAGTAAGCTTCTGTAGGCGCAACCCCCTCCCACAATCCTGACGCTAGTCATTTTGGCACAGGCTGCAGCCATAAATGAAAGGAGCCACAGTGTCTAGTATGCTGATCCCAAGTGTAACTTTATGAGCTTGCTACAGAAACAGATTTGTAAATTGAAGTTGATTGATAGCTGAAGGCATTTACTTTATACTGAAAAAAATTATTCTAATTTCTGAGTAAGGCTTTTGAATTAAACAGTAATATATTAGCAGGTCAGCTCAGCTTTCATTGAGTTGAAAAAACATGACCCAAGTAATACTATTAACATTTGATCACTTTAGCTTACTTCAAAGACACTGAAGATTTGGAATCTAAATGACACAACTCCGCACTCTGAGATGCCTCCTCAATAGCACTAATCTAACTTTTGATAATCTAGATTTATCCATGCAGAATCTTTGAGACTACACCATTAAAATATTATTTTTTTCTTTTAGAACAGGAATTGCCAGTCCTGAATTTACATCCCATCAGGTACCTCCACAATTATCTGTTGGCTTGTGGAGAAATCAGGCAAACAGCTGAATTGTTGCAGCTCATTTTAAAGCAAAGAATGTTGAGAGTCCTGCTTTTAGAGTCATGGTTTTCAGGCTTCAGTGTGCCTAGGAGTCAGCTAAGGCGTAGTCAAGGTGTACCTCTCTGCCCTCTCTCCAAACACTCTGAATCTGACTCTTGGGAACCTCAGTGTGATGGTCAGCAGGATTCAGCATTTAACAAGCAGACACTCCACCATGTTTGGACAAATGGTCCAGGAACCACACTTTGAGGAAAACTGTTCTAGAAAATAAAGAGGAATAAGAAAAGGGTACAAAAAAATTGAGGAAGAAATAAAGCCATTGAAGTAAAAGAGAAGTCTTAGTTGTAGAGAGAGAAGCTGAATGACTTTAGGCCGTTGATCTCAAATTGATCTAGTCCAAAACTGGACTAAGGTATTTCAGCACTAATAGTGAGCAGTGCTTTATTTTATCTCCATAAACCAAAAAAAAAAAAAAAAAAAAAAAATTCTGAATTTGTAGTTTTAGGTTTTCTTTATTAAACAGTTAGTGCCCACTACCACTTTTCTGCTAGTAAAATGAAAAAGTAGCTAAGAAATACTAATTTTAAAAACTCAGTTATAGCTACTTAAACTAAGTTTGACAACTTTTTTCCCCTGTGAACTCATGGTTATACTTTTATAATGCATCAATAACATGTATCTATTTTCTCTTACTAAAGTGGTTTCTAACCATTTAGAAATAAAGTGATAGAATTAACTTTATTCATTTTGACATTCAAAAAAGAGCATGGTGTTCCACAGAGGGCACTATGATTTCCAGGGACTCCCCAACATGAACCAATTTGAGAATTGACAAACTGTCCTTCACTAAGGCCTGACGTCTTGAAATTCTTTGTCAGTGCATGGCCATTGCCTGGGTCATCCATTCAAAAAATGTTTTTCTGTGCGTGAGTGGTGGAGCCACTGATTTGATGACAGAGACAGCCCTGAGTCTTATCTACACTGAATTTTGGCCAAGTGAGGGATTAAAGTGGACAAGTGGACAGGCAATTACAATACAGAGGCGTAAGTGTTGTAATACTCTTAGTGCTGAGGAACTAATAGACTGGATAGTTATCTTCCATTTGGTAGGTCAAGCAGTTTCTTGGAAGGAGTGGTATCTAAGATGAAATATCAAGCCTTAGAGGGAATTACGCATATTTTTGGTTTCTCTTTCACTTGCTATGATCATAAATGATGCTTTGTCGTGTTGGTTTTGAAGAAGTCAGTCTCTGTGAATGTTTTCTTTGTAAGCTTTTTTTGTTTTCTTCTAGTCTTCACTGATACACTTGCAGGTTTAAGTTTTTGAATATTTTTTGAAGCTGTATTATAATGATGATGTCTGTGGAGAGCTTGAGAACTCATTATTCAGGAGATCTTTGCTTTAGCCATGGACTGACCAATTTCTCCTTAGGGCCTGTTCTCAATCAGACGTGTATATAATCAGTACTTAACCAGAAATGACTGGTTTTCTGCACGACGAAGCAGAAGCAGAACACCCCATTGCCCTGCAGGGTGATTGCTTTTAATGATTGCTAAATGATTCTCTTTCTATCTTAGTCAAAGAAACATTTTTTATGACAACCTATAAAGCTTTAACACATTCAGTATCACAAGCCTTTTTCGGACCATGTTCCTGGTAGTGATATAATCACTTAATCAAGTTCCTTAAAGATAAATAGCTCTTTTTCCGCATTAATGTGACCTATCTTAGATGTGTTTTTACTTTCTCTTCAAAGTACTCTAGTGCGGTGGCTTTCAGACTTTTTAATTCAAATATTTTCTTTTTAATTTTACTCTGTTTCTTTTAAAACAACATGCTAGATGAAATCCACAAAAATTCGAAAGCATTGTCACACTATCTTCAGTTCATCTCCTCTCATTCTCTCTCTAACTGATTTGGTTTTTGCACATTATCAAAACCACTTTGATCAAGGTCACCAGTGACCTCCATGTTCCTAAATCTAATGGTCAGTTCTCTGTGTGGCATTAGTTAAGGTATTATCAGCATTGCACACAGTTCATCACGCCTTAATGACTTCCAGGGCCCAGCCTCTCTCGCTTTGTATTCTAACCTCACTGCATGCTCCTTCCTTCTCAGTGTTCTTTGGTGGTTTCCCTTCTCCATGACATTCTGACATGACAAATGTGTGTCCAAAGCCCACACTTTCCTCCTGCGTGCCAGACTGTTATGTCCATCTACCTGTTTAACACCTCCACTTGGATATCTGATACACATCTCAGATTTAACATCTTCAAAACTGAATGTCTGATCTTCCCCCCTGAAACCTAGAATCTTCCTGCTGTTTTTCCATCCTTCTGATAGTTCAAAGCCGCAAACCTGGGTTCTGCCTTCAAAATTATGTCCAGAATCAAACGTCTCCTTGCCAGCTTCCCTCACTGGCACCACCATTGTCCTGGTCCCCGTCATCTCTCACCTGGGTTACTGCACTAGCCTCCTGACTGGTTTCCTTCCTTCCACACATGCTCCCTCACAAGACTTTCTCAAGATAGCAGTCAGAATTATCCTTTTCATATATGTCAGATAATGTCACTCATTTGCTCAAAACTCTCTGTTAACTTCCCTTTTCACTCAGAGTAAAAGCCACAGTTTATATGATGACCCTACATGATCCAGCCTTTCTCTGAATTTATCTCCTGCTCGGTCTCTCTCTTTCCACTTCAGTCACCTTGGCCTCCTTACTCTTTTTGAATATGCTAGACATACACCTACTATGGGATCTGTGCATGTTTTATTCTCTCTGCCAGGAAAAGCTTTTCTAGATATTGTATAGCTCACTGTCATACCTCCTTCACATTTCATCAAATGTCATCAGTGAGGCTCAATAACCATTTTAAAATTGAAAGTTACCCACAACCCCCCCCCGCACTCTCCCCCCTATACTCTGCTCAATATTTTTTCATAATACTAATTTTAACATGTATAGAAATGTGAGATAGTATTTGTCTCTGTGCCCCACCCTACCCCTGCCCCTTTTAGAATGTGAGTTTCATGAGGATGGATTTTTGATTCATTTGAGGTGTACCCTGAATGCCCAGAACAGTGCCTGGTGTGCAGTAGGTATTCATTACATTTTTATTGAATGAATGGTTTCATGACTTACTAATGGTTTCAAACCCATTTTGAAAACCCACTTTGAAAAATGCTAGTCTAGTGGCTAGACTCAATCCTTAATTTTTTATTTGGGATGATACATACTCGTATAACAAACTTTTCAGGATAAATTTTTCATTTTTTAGTTGTTTTCAGTTAATTGTGTTTAGTTAGTTTTGGTTTGTTCAACGTGTTGATGTCACTCTAATAGTAAGCTAAATGAAAACATAACATTCCTCTTCTGATATTATCCTTTGTGTTATATAATTTTTAAAGCCGGTCATCTACTGTTAGTAATTTGTACTTCCAGATATTTTTCCATGCACAAACATATTAAATAATACTCATACAGTGTTTCAGAACTTGTATTTTTAGGATTTGGTTTTTTTTAGTTGTTTTTTTCATGGTAGTTACTTGTTTTGCACCTGATGTTCTACCATGGACACTGGACACTGTATCTTGAAATGCAGTATAGCATGGTCAGAAAGAGCATGGAGCTGAAGGCAGACTGGGATCAAATCCCAGCTTTGCCAGTTACCAGACCTTGGACAAGTTACATAAGTTCTCTGTGCCTCTATTTCCTCATCTCTTAACATGGGAATAATAATAGTACCTACATCATACAATGTTGTGTGGGTAAAATGATGCCTGGTTCAGGTGTGTACATATAAAATGTTTGTTGTCATCACTAGTATTACTTCATTATTTATCACTGCTATGTAATATCCCATGTTTTGAAAGTAACATTTAATCAGTCTCTAATTTGATACCTATTTAGGTTGTTTTTAATTCTTCACTGTTACAAATAGTAATCACCTAGGGTTGAAAGTGTTTGCACATTTGTATAATTATTTTCAGAAAATAAATACATAGATACAGACTTTTGGAGTCTAAAATATAAACACTATTGTACCCAGGTACACTTGTACCACCAATGTATCAGTATTTGTTTCCCCACACTCTTACTGGTGCTGGACATTATCAGGCTTGAATATCTTTCTTTGTTTTCTCCTAGTATTTTAGGATTGATGAAGTAGTTCTTTCCCCTACTTCTACACCATACTCACATTTTTATTCTATCTGAAATATATTGAGGTAATGATCTGTTTCTTTCAAATTAGTTATTTTCAGTACCTCCCGTCTCTTCCCCATTGATTTGAAATGCTACTTTTGTGTCATGTACCAAATTCCTATATATACCTTGATCTCTTTCTAGACTCTTACTCTCTTTCGCTGTCCCGTGTATTCCTATACAAGTACCATCTGATTTTAATGACTGTAGCTTATACCTTTGATATATTAATAGCCGCACTACACACACGGTAGCATGCACACATTGTTCTTCTTTTTTAGTAACAATTATTTGTCCAGATAAAATTTAGAATAATTTTCCTGAATTTTAAAAAGATAGTCACTGGAATTTTGTTTCAAAGTGTTACAAGTATAGATTAATTCGGAATGAATTTGTATCTTTACTGTAGGTTAGAACTTAAAATGTCTGTTTATTCAGGGCTTTCATTTTTTTAATATGGCATACACTTGTTATAACGTATATTGCTGTGTATTCTATGGTTTTTGTTGCCACATTTGTAGTTCTTTTTTCCGTTACAAAGTTTAATATAAGATATTTGTTATATATACATGTAAGGTATTAAGGTATGTGTACACACACAAAAACACATACACCTATTTGTCTTATATCCATATACCCTTTTATACTCTTTAATACTTCTGCAGTTCTCTTAGATTTTTGACCCTTACAGTCACATCATATGCAAATAATAAATTTCATCTCTCTAATGTTTATACCACTTGCTGCTTTTTTCTTAGTTTGTCATAGTGACTGGACTCTTAAATGATGTTGAATTATTGATGATAGCAGGCGTCTTTGTTGATTCTTTGTATGTATATATAATTCAATTAAAATGTTAATTAATGCCTTTATTGGTTGTATCACATTATTATCTCTAATCAGACTCACTTAAAGACTTGTTTTATATTAAACCAAAGAGTACTTGGGAAAATGTAAGATTTTTTTCTTACTCTGGAAACACTACTGTGTTTCCCTGAAAATAAGATCTAGCCGGACCATCAGCTCTAATGTGACTTTTGGAGCAAAAATTAATGTAAGACCCAGTTTTATTTTAATATAATATAGGACTGGGTCTTATATAAGACCGGGTATAATATAATATAGTATAATGAATATAATAAATATATAATACCGGGTCCTATAAAACATAACGTAATATAATATAATATGATATAATATAATGTGATATAATACCAGGTCTTATATTAATTTTTGCTCCAAAAGACACATTAAAGCTGATTGTCCGGCTAGGTCTTACTTTCAGGGAAACATGGTAGTTATTAATAAATAATGTATACCATCTTGTTTGTTCTGACCAGAATCATTTACTATGTAGATAATTTTTTAACTATATTAATTTTGCTGTTATATTACATCTCCTGTCACTGATTCTGTTCTAGGATGTTGGCAAAGGATGAACTGATGACCATACTTCAGAAATGTCTCAATGTTTTTAGGTCTTCTGAAAAGCAGCTTGGCAACACAGCAAAGAGAATAGAGGGGTTCCTGGCCCAGTTTCAGAGCCTTGATGGTGAGAATATAGTATCTTGCCAATTCTACGGGCTATGACAGCCATTTAACTAAAATAACATGGAAAACCCCACATTGCGATGTATTGAGAGATGAAAGGACAAAGTAGTTCATAGTATCAGTATACCAAGCCTCAGAATATCACATCTTGACAGTCACAAACAGGCCAAATGGTTCTCTTCTAGATTTGGTTTCAGCAATGAAAAGCATCAAATGGGCCTAGGAAAAAGAAAATTCTTTCTCTTGATGGACAGTTTGGAGCACTTACCTTAAAAAACAAAAAAAAATTCAAAAAGATTGGAGAGGGTAACGGCATCATAATTAAGGACTCCTTTTAGATGTTTTTCTTCTTGAGCATTTCATCAAGTTCTTTGTAGATTTCAAAAACACTGCATAAATCATCTGTAACCCTGAAAAATTAATACTTGTGAACTGCTTTCACAGCAGTGAAGCTCATTGGTATGCTGATTACCAAACTGTGCATGAGGTTTGCTTTAATCAGATTTGCAAAACCTTGACTCTTTCAGTGTAAATGAACTGAGGCACTCCTCAGTGCTGGAGGGTTGCAGTTCCCTTTATCTTCATAACCCCCACATGATGATTTCTGTTTGCTTAATGCTGGGGGTGCCTGATTGTGTACAGGGAGCCGTGCTCTATTCTCTGTACCCCAGGACTTTGTTCTCATGGGGCACCACAGATACCGATCATTAACTTTTCATGGGCTCTTCTCATGCTCTGTTTCTAGCACCAAAGTATGCTACTCTTTTGGTAAAACAAAGTAAGTGTGCATCTTTTATTTTCCCCTATTTAGGAAAAATTTTAATGGAGTTTGGGGAAAAGAGGCAGCTTGAATAATGCATAAGCACATAGGTGGACTAGACATGGCATGGTGAAACTATTTTACTTGGAATGCCCTTATCAGGCCTTTCTATGTTTGACAAGTGTTCTTTTGTCTTGAAAAGCCTTTGGATTTAGGAAACTGCTTTTGCTGACATCTTTCCATATCTCTCCCTAGCTGCAATGCTGGGCACCTGATGAGTGCTTAGTCAGTGGAAGGCGAAAGAGAAAGCTTGTCTGACTAGAATGGCATGAGCAGGCTGAATGAGGAAGTACTCCCCTACATTGTGTGTACGCATCGTTCTTTTGCAGTACAGCATGAGTTCAACTTTTCAAAAGGGCTGGCAATTGTTAATCAGAGAGGTCATTGAGTCCAGCTATCACATACAGAAACTAAAGCCCAAGAAGAGAAAGGACTTGCTCAGGATCACCAGCTCATTGTTTTTTCTTCACATACTCACAGTTTAAATTACCCTCAATTGTGGTCACTGGGACAGTGAGGGGCCACCCTTAAGGACATAAATAGGGCAAAAGACTTAGAAGAATATAAGGTAAATTAGGTAAATTTCAATCTTTTACAAAATTGGACTCAGGGATTTTTGTAAAATGAATGCAGATATAATTTTAATTATAGCTCATGTAACATAAGCTAATGAACAAATTCTGTGATGTGCTAATACCAAATAAAGCAATACAGCTAAATAGAAAGGTTAGAGGTTAAGATTAATAGTGTAAAGAACAAAGAATTTTACAAATTGAAGCAAAACCAGTGTCTTGAAGAAATGTCTGTATTTCTCTATTTTCAGAAGTGACACATTGCTAATAATAAAGTGAAATTAAAACCCCTTATGTTAGACAAGTAGGAATATTTGACTATACACTATCCCTGGTTCCTTAAATTATTATATATTATAGTCTGGGTTTAAAATTACGTTTGGAGGGTTAAGTAGGTGAGAATGTCGTATCAGATTTATTTTTAAGTTTCTGCTACATGTTAAGAAATAGGACAAAGAATTTATTAAATATTTTAACCTCAAATTATATCTTTCTGGATCTAAGAATTAGCCACAGCAACAAAGAAATGTATTCTCTGAGAACAGTGCAGCTTGTCCAGCTGCATCCTGTCTGAGATTAGGCCAGACAACCATGTGAGTGAGGGGCTAACCTGCCCTGCGCCAGCGGAGGGCATTGGGGCCTCATACTCCCCAGAAGCACAACTACACCTTTTACCAGATATGGTTTTCTGTTCCCTCTGCTGAGGAGCCCTGGTGCACTTGGTGTTTTAATAGATGATTTCCGATATTTCACGCACTCCACTCTTCATTACTCACATAGCATTTTGTCAAAACTAGTGCATTGGATGCATTGGAAGATTGAGACCATACTCCCCAGGGTGTAGGTGTGTGTTGTTTACAGTCTTGGCATAATCAAAGGAATACGATTTAAATTCATTTTTTAAAAGCTGTTTATAACAGCACAAAGATCTGGAGCATTTTGCTGTCGGTGTGGTGGGGGTGGGGGCGTGGTGTTATTTGTACTTTTTTGTTTTTATTGTGGTCACCGTTTTAAAATTCAGTAGCTGGTTTTTTTAAGACCTCTCTGCAGCATAACTTATGTAATATTTGTTGACATTCAGTTTCTGGAAGAAATCATTTATCTAATGGACCCTTGATCCCTTGCCACATTGAAAAAAAAAATAGATGAAACTTTATTTCCCTTGGAGTAATAAAAATGTTGGTTCTCTTGACTTGAGTGGATTTACCCTAGTTGCTGTATATTGGTTTTCTATTAAAGCACAAGCTAACGAGGAAGAAGATACTTCGGGGTCACAGTCAAAGGGGCTGCAGAAGACAGACCTCTATCATCTTCAGAAGGTCAGGTCACTTTCTTTTCTTTCCATCTGCATCCTGTGACACTCCCTTTTTTTGGTGTGTGCTCTAGATTAGCTCTGCCTGGATGTTTTTATTTTCCTTTTTAAACCACAACCAGGAAGAAAGCAGACTTTATAACTCACTTATAAATTGAACATCCTGTTTATCCCACTGCCGTCTTCATTCTCCATGTACTCAGTCTGGAATTGACTAGTGAACATGGGTGGAAACTGTTCTGTAGTCTCAGAGGGACAAAGAAAAAAAATTAGCAATAAAGGAAAATGGGAACGTGGTTGCAAAAACGAATCTGATTATTTATCTGATGTATTTGTTTTTGTTTGATCAAACTGAAACATGCAAAAAAAGCCTAACTCTATTAGTTTTAGATACTTTTCTTGATTTTTAAAATGCATATTAAGCACAGAGCAGAAATTGAGCCACAGTATACCCACTGTAATCTTTTTCACATAGTTCTAACTTTAGAATCTTGGTTGTCAAAGAACTTTCTTTTTATATAGCATGATATCAGGTTATGATAAATGTAGAGTAAAATCTCAATCTAAGCAAAACAAAACACCTGGAACCAATTCTGTTAGTATCGCAAAAAGGCGAGGTTTTTGTTGTTGTTGTTCTTGTAAGTCCTCTCCTGAAATGAAGTGTGTAACGGGTGTTGAAGAATGAGCGCTCTGCCATGACTCAGGAATGCACTGCCCTTTTCGTCTTTCCCTGAAAAGTCACTTGATACATATTTGAAGCAAAACACCTAGGAGGAGAGATTCTTTCCAGGCTTTAAAAATAAAAACAACCCATTTTAATCCGGTTCTTTCTTTGCACATTCTCTTATGGAGAGGGTATCAGCTGCTTCTGCCTGAGCAACAGAGTACCCTCTTGAAGGGTTTCCTTCCTCAGAATCACCAGAAAAGGTATGTCCTTTCATCCACAGGCCTTATTGGAAATGAAGGAGTTAAGAAGAACAAGTAAGAAGCCAACCAAGTTTGAAGTACTTAGAGAAAAAGTTGTGGACTTCATTGACAGTCTGGTGAGGTGAGTCTGTTGTTAAGAGCTAGAAATCAGGCTATTTTCCCAAATGACACTGGTGTGATAGCTGTCCATAGCCAAGCCAGGACACTTTCTCCTAAATTAGGCTTTATGCTTTTCAGGTCCCTCCTTCCAGCTAAGAATTGGAATTTTGATTCTTTTTCCATTCTTATGAAGATGTCTGGTCAAATGACTGTGAGTTCATTCTTTTACTGCCAGTTCAAGAACACAGGTTTAAATTTGATTAGTTCATTAGGCTGGGACAGGGAGGAGTGGTGGAGGAAACAAAGTGTTTCCTCTTTCTAAAAACAGTGTTTGCCCTGCACTTTATCCTTTATCTTTGCTAGGAGTGTGCTGGACCTGGGCCAAGCCCCGGAAACATAGCAGACTAGCCACAATGTCCTCTCTTATCCTGATTAAAGGACTTCTAATTCTAAACTACGTATACCAGTACAACTCATTATCAGCACTAAATTCATGTTGAGAAATGTAGTCATAGTAAATTTATAAATCCAGCAGTCCTGCCTGTATTTTAAGATGATTCCTTTTGGGGAAACCCAAGTCATTCTGATTTGTGGGTTTCCCAAAAGCTAGCTTTATGTAGTTGTGTAAGACCACCCACCTAAGCTGCCTTTTAGGCAATTCGGACATGATATATAAAAACATGAGAAGTGTGAAAAAGAAAATGATTTAATAGTTAAAAAGTAGGGAAAACTTATTTATCTTTGCTTATTGTTTTTTAATGGCAGTTCAAGCTCAGCAGCAGGCTAGGCACCGAATAGAATCAAGTACTGAAAAAATAGCAGCTCAGTTATTGAAGACTAAGTGGTTTTCTGATAAATTACCTGACCTTCTTCAAAGTGAAAAGTTCCATTTTCTAGGACAGTGTTGGGGCAGAGTTATTGTTCTTCGTCAGTGGGGAGAAATTACTAATGTCATGAAAGCGGTCCAAATGATCAACCAAGAATGACAGAAGATTCAAGTGAGAGAAATGTGTCATATAAGTGAGGCAATGCAATATTGCTGACCTACTAGCCAGAAACGACCTTTTGGAATTCAGTTAACCTTGCCCTACCGGCTTTCCTGTTTTTATGGTTTCTAGCCCTAAGTTCCTGACTCTTCCCTTTTATCAAATTGCTAAAAATGATTTAGCAACTACCACGGTAGTTGCTAAATGATTTCTCAGTGTAATTTAGCATAATTTCTAGGTCAAATGCTGGGTTCCTTTCAGAGTTCCCACAAATCCCAAACTGGTGACTCTAGGACCAGACAGCCATTCCCTTTTTGTGATCTTTGACCTAATATATCTGACTTTGTACCTTTCTTAGTAGTTACTGAAATAAAGCTGAGCATGACTGAAATGTATTGTGGTGAAATCACATTTTCCATACTAGTATTTACTGTCTTTACCAAGATTGACTATCCCACAAGGGAAGAGGTTATGATTTGTAGCATGTTAGAGCTGAAAGGGACCTGAGGAGTCACGTGGCAGCGAAAGCCCAGAGAGGCTCTGACTTGTGGAAAGTCTCTGTATGCTGACATCTGTCAGAAGGCCCTCCCCATTTCTCCACACTGTCCCCAAGGACCACAGCACAGATGTTTGAACAGAGCTTGGAGTTCTGGAAAAAAGATGTCCTTTAAAGAGAAATGGAAGCAGTAGACTCCAGGAGGCAGGGTTCCCAGTATACCATGATCTGCTCTTGTTGAAACCACTGAGAGCTGAGACTAAGTTACCGTTTTTCACCGAAACACAAGCTTCAACTTGGTAGGCTTTGTTGGTACTGAGGGATTCTACAAATTCCCTTAAAACCATCTCTCTTTGGCTTGTGAACTCTGATCTGAATCCAAAATGAGCTTCCTGCATTGCTCTAGTGCCAGACACACTGCTTGTTTCTCTCACAGCAAATAAGTTGCAGAATGTATTTATCAATCTCCAAGTTTGTAGTTGGACAGAAATTCTAATGTATGATTACTTTGTCACTGTTGTTGTTCAACTAATGTAGCCTAGTGGAAACAAAATACAGGCAAATGTTTTGCCTCTGATGGGGATTCTTTGAGGATATCCAAAAAGGCCTTTTGCCTTGGGAATTAATTGAATTTCTAAAAATTAAAGATGTTGAATTTAAAAACGAGAGAAGTACAAATGTGAGACACAGTTTTTTCTGAAATTGACTATCTGGTTGCCTTGTTAGATTTCCAGTCCTTATTACATAGCAGGGACTTCAGCAGGGTCTTTAATTATTGGGGAGAAACCGCCTGAGGTTGGTGTGGGAAGAATTTATGGTCAGAAGTTACAGATGGGAGCCAGCCAGCCAGGGAGGCGGTGAGCATCACAGAAACCCTGAGGCTACAGCTAAATTAACTTACTGTTGAGGAAGATGTTGGCAGTACTTGAGGTATAGAATGCTAGTTCTCAGGGTCAAGTCAAAACTGGATACTCTTTGCAAATGATTGTATTCGGATTGACTCTGGAGGAGCAGCCTTTAGAAGTGGAATGAGCAGGAGGCCAGGAACTCCTGAGACCGGGAGGAGAGATGTGCGCGGCTAATATCCTCTTCACCTTCTCTCTTCCTCCAACCACCGACCACATGGGGGGAGCAGATGTAGAGGGATTTTCTAGGCAGTGGTACCCTCTCCAGAAGGAGCAAGCCAGGACAGGACACCAGGAAGAAGTGGGTAATTTCCCTGGTGAGCGGGGGGTAGGACTTGGCTGAGGTAAATGCTGTGCTCTGCCTGCACTTGTGGCAAAAAGGAGCCGATACAAATCTGTCATGTAGCCAAAATACTCGAAGCCAAGGACTGGACTAAGCCCCAGGAATCTATATGAAGGCATGTGAGTTAACTACTTTATCGAGTTAGTGACTTATTACTCCATCTCTGGGCTGTGTGTGCCAAAGCTTTCCCCGTCCAATTTGCTTCCCTCCAGGCCACTGAAGACCAATGTCACCGTCAAGGTAGAAACCAGCTAATGGGCTCATTATACATTCAGTGAACTTTTTAATGCTTTATTTTTTAAGTTTAGATTTCATTAAAATTGGTTTGTCATGTAGCTCATATATGAGAGAGGAATCCCAAGTCACAGTAGTTTTAATAATTGAAATTCTAATAAACAACTTGCTTGTTTTTTAATACTCTGAAACTAAAATTTAGCCTTTTCTGCCTTCCAAAGTAAAAAGTAATTCTAACATGTAAAAAACTTTCCAGGTATCATTTCTATGAGACATTAAGACATTTTCTGTGATCCAGAAAGAATTTCCTAAACTCTGTATTCCAGACCTGAGGTGTGTGTTTAACACTGCCACGAGTGAAACATCTGCTATGGGAGGGAATGTGGTATCTCGGTTTTCTAAACAATTTACATTTAGAAAGTATTCATTAATACTTTAAGAAATTCTACCTTAAAGATTTTGAGCAAAAATGTAATTTATGTACATTTGTTCCTAACAGTTTAAATTAGAACTGAAATATAGTGTCTTGTACTCCAGAGTCTGGAAGTTTCTTAAACATCATATGGAAGAGGTACAATTCCCAGTGAACCTGCACTGGATTCGTTATTTGGGTTTTGTTTCGTTTGTTTTCGGTTGTTGTTGAATTTGGTCTTTAAGTAAATTGCTCAGTCTTCCACAGAGGACTGCCAAAAATATTATATTGAGATTACACCTGTGCTTATCTAAAAGCTGCTCCCTGACTTGGCTGTTTCAGAGAACACCTCCAGCCTCCAGAGACGCAGCCTCTGCACGAGGCGCTGTACTGCAGCGCTGCCCACACCCTCCGCGAGCGCCTGAACGCTGCTCCCCGCATGGCTCTCCACACCGCGTTGAACAATCCCTATTATTATCTCAAGGTAGGTAGCAGTCTTTGGGAGTATATATTATAGTCTCTGTGTGAGAGAGATTTTGTTTCTCGAAAACCATGGATTTCATCTAAGTTGGAAAACACTGATGGTTTTTGTAGGGGTTAGGATCTGCAGTTTTGACAAGTCTTTGAGAGAGAACTTACAGCCTTGATAATGGTGTGTTGGTATTTATTAACACAGATAGTGATTGTTAGAATTCAGATAATTTTAAGTGTTGGAAATGGCATTTTATTGAAGTACAAAGAATTCCATAAACTTTTTATGGAAACCAGAAATGCATTATGGTCTCAGAAATTGTTATGATTAAAATGAAAAAAAGAAATTAATAATTTGATTAAAATGAGAACTATGCTTGTCTTCTGATCCTGGGATTATTCCAGTGACTAGGAGCTGGGGGATTCTGACCAAGACCTCATCCTAAACGAGCACCAGCTAACTGTTGGAGAGTAAATGCAACTCACTAAATAAAGGAAACCAGACTCCAGTTACTGGCTTACTAAGTTTAGGTTAGGGGGTTTATTAATGTCTGGTTTTGTTCCTCATCATTTTCCTCAAAGGTAGTCATCTTAGTTTACTGTTATTTTTAGAATGAAGCACTGAAAAGTGAAGAAGGCTGCATTCCCAACGTCGCCCCCGACATCTGCATAGCATATAAATTGCACCTAGAGTGCAGCCGGCTCATCAACCTTGTGGACTGGTCAGAGGTAGGTCGGGGAAAAGAGCAAGCTGTGTATTTGCCTACCATCCATGACAACTTTCCTGCCATGTCTTTCTACTTTTGGTACTTTGGAACTCATGTTTATTTCAAGTCCTGTCTTTTGTTTGGAAAACATAAATCACCTCATACTTTATGTCCTCCAGAAAAGCAGCGAAACTGCTCCACGACCCCACTCCCAGTCCTTGCATTCTAACCCCACACGCCTCAACCCAGCCAGGTCGGAACCAGTATGGGATCTAACCCCCGTTAACAGTTAAGCAAAAGCTAACAGTATAGGTCAGTTCTGTTATTCTACAGAATAAAAAAGGGTATTAACTAGCATTTCCCTTATTGCATAAAAACACTGTAATAACTGCACAATAGATTTAGCAGTCCGGAAGTACAAAGAATACTTGGCAAGGCACTGGACAACTGTTATTCTTTATGATTAGTAAGTCTTCTTTCCCGCACAGTATTACAAAGTTAACTCTGTTGAACAAGGCCCTTTTGACAGATGTTTTGTCATCATTTAAAAATATTCATAATTGACTGCTTCCAAGAAAAACAGGCATTTTCCTGGGGTCATGGAGGTTGGGGAGTATAGAATAGAGCATCCTTTACTGTTCAGCTCTGACTAGTTTAGTTTTCTCAGCACATTTCTTAATTCTCTGAAAATAAGGCTATTCAGAAACTATGCTGTTACCATGTAATGTGTCCTTGATTTAAAGTGATCATCAATGTAGTTTTGAGAATCTGAAATTTGGTGTTAATTTTTTAAAATGTGCCAGTTAGCAGCAGCAGCAGTTCTTGACCTGGGTTCATACAGAGCCATCAAGTGCAATTAAAGATGTCTGGCAACGGTGGAGAGTTTTATTTTCTTCTGTCTTGTCTCTCAAAAGGCTTTTGCAACAGTTGTGACAGCTGCTGAACAAATGGATGCAAATTCTATAACCTCAGAAGAAAGAAATGAAATTATCCAGTATCCTTTAAACACCATTTCTACAATGCCTAAGAATATATACAGAATGTTTGTAATTTCCCCAGATCTACATTAGATTTATAGAGCATGCACCAACCAACCTTATTACTTGTTAATATTAACCATACCATCCCAGAATAATTCCTTTCTAAATATTTATTCTGAATTTAATCTAAAATATTTGGTCTAAAACTTGTACCAAAGACATTACAAAATTCACCAAAAATATCCAAAACTGTCATTATTGAATTCTCTATTTCTGTAAAGTTACTTATTAATGTAGTTTTAGAAGTGGGGGGAGCAATTTTCATACTATGAAAAATTAGAATTAGATGAGCATTAAGCACTTTTCTATTTGTGTCTTATTAACAGTGAATTCTAATTACATGTAATGTTTTCCAGTAAGGGGTATAGTTTAGAGTATATTTGACCTATATTTCAGTTTACTAAGTAATGTTTTAATGTTGAGATTTGAACCCCTTTTTGTCAAAATACAACATGGCCAATTTCCTTAGCTAGCCTCCAGTGCTCGGTTTATTAGAGCTGTTTCTGAACTACAACTTTTAGGATTTATAAAACCTACCAAACAGAAGACTGACCATGTGGCAAGGCTAACGTGGGGAGGCTGCTAGAAAGCAAATGAATGAAGCCAGAAGGATCACACTTAGCTTAAGAGACCATACTTTCGTATCACTAGAGGAAGACTTTTGGAGAGGAAGAAATTCGTAATCCCTATGTGATGTTTAACCAGAAAGTAAACTGCTAACCCCAAACAGGAATGGATCAAAACATCTTTGGAGTACTTTACAGTCCAACAAATAACATGCTTAACGTTGTAACTAAAACTTCACATTATCACTGTATCATTAATAAATTTGTTCCTGAATGTAGTGTGTAAATGTAATACATTCTCTTATCCAGGAGTATAGATTATTTGCAGTTGATTTAATAGTACTCATTTCTGCTCCAAAAGACATTTTGGGAAAAATCTGATATGGACTGGATGTTAAATTAGGGAAGTACTGTTTTAAGTAGGATAATGGTACCTAAGATATATAGAACCATCTCATTTTTAGGAGCTGCAGCTTGTATATGTTCTTCGAAACAGTTAAATATATACACATAAAGCAAGTATGGTATAGTAACTAAGTGCATCATTGGACTGTTCTTTCAACTTTTCAGTTTTAAAGATTTCCTGATTAAAAAGTTAGTGTAAAAAAGGTGGGGGAGATTGGAAGTTTAGAAAATTGAGTTTGCTCTAAAGGTTGTAGAGCAGAAAAACAGGGTAATGAAGCGTACTGTGTTTCCCCGAAAATAAGACCTAGCCAGACAATCAGCTGTAATGCGTCTTTTGGAGCGAAAATTAATATAAGACCGGGTCTTATGTAAGGACAGAGAATTGCTGGTGCCATGTCTTAGTAGACTGGGACAGGCTATTAGGTCCCTTAGCAAATATTCACTTATTAACACCAATTACTGTGTAATTTTGAAGGGAGTAAGAGAACCTAGTGACAATCACTTCCAACCCTAGCTCCTTGGATCACCTAAGGAGCATATTAAACAGATTCCAACAGTCTTCCCTTCCCCCATCTTCTAAAGCAGTCTCGGGGGGCAGAACCTGGGATCTTTCCTAAAAGTTCTCCAGTTAATATTCCTGATGCAATAAATGTGTCATTTGGAAACCATTTTCTATAGGGATGTAAGTTCTTGCCATTGGCCAAAGATGGCTTTGATATTTTAAACCTCCAATACATTTTTCTCAGATTGCCTATGCTTATTTTTTCTCAAAAATACAAAGAATTACACCTGGCAATGTGCCCTTGTTAGTCAGGGGTTTATTGAACACATCACAGTAACCAAAGGGCTGTACCATATCAGCACTTGTCTTTTAGTAAAAGAATGACAACTGTTTATTAACAGCAATTCTAGGGATCTTTGGGAATTCAGAATCCCTAGGCAGCTAATAGTCTTCCTTATTGAGAGGTCAAGGGTGGTTGGTATTTGGACTAGAGTCATCAACTATTGAGTACATCTAATTATAATTAAATCCAAGAAGTTACCCACATTTCTTTTTTCTGGAATTACCTCACACACTACTTAAAATCAGTGAGTAGCCCATGGCTAGGACTTTTTGGTAAGGTGATAAGAAATTTGGCTGTGGAGGAAAGTCTTGATCAAAGTTGAACCTAGAATTAAAACTATACTACAGGCATACCTTGTTTTATTGTGCTTTGCTTTATTGCACTTCCCAGATCCTGCGTTTTCACCAACATCGAGGCAAGACCCTCTGTCAGCAGCAAAATGAGAACTCACGAAGGCCCAGATGATTAGCATTTTTTAGCAATATAGTATTTTAAAATTAAGGCATGTACATTATTTTAGACAGTACTATTGTACACTAAATAGACTACAGTATAGTGTAAATGTAACTTTTATATGCACTGGGAAATCAAAAAATTTATGTGACTCACTTTTATTGTGATACTTTATTGCAGTGGTCTGGAACGGAACCCACAATGTCTCCAAGGTATGTCCGTGCCTGTGGCTCCATTCAGATTGGTTTCCCTGTTAGTGTACCTTGTATAAAAACCAGTTCTTTTATAAATGTAAATGTGAATATTCACACATGCTCACTTAAAAGAATGTTCATTATTAAACCTTTACTGGGGGTTCAGAAGGGATACAATGTACTTACATTCTCTCTACTCCCACTCCTTCATACTTCAACTTACAACTTGCATTTTCCTAAAAATGCTATCCCACTATACCAGTAGTTCTCAGCTGAGTACTGTTTCCTCCCATTTGGCAGTATCTGGAGGTATATTTAGTTGTCACAAATGGGGGGGAAGGTGCTACTGGCACCTAGTGGTAGAGGCCAGAGATGCTGCTGAGCCTCCCACACTGCACAGGACAGCTCCACAGCCAGGAAAATCTGGCTCAAATTGTCAACAGTGTTGAGGTTGAGAATCTGTATTAGGCCAATAAAACCAGGTAGAATTATCCACCGTATTTATGGCCACTCTGTTATACCAGTGTTTCTCAAACACTTAACTGGGCACATGAATTATTTGAGGAGTTTATGAAAGCCCTATACCTCTTTTTGGCCTTGTTTTAAACAAAGAATTGAGATATAATCACCAAAGTTAAAAAGGAAAAATCATTTTTCTTTCTTCCACAAATTAGGTCAATTATAAATATATATATATATATATATATATATATATATATCCCATATATATATATATATATATATCCCAGTATATTTATGATTGGTTTACTCAGTGGAAATATACTACTAGAACACAACAAAAGAATTCATTGAAGCATTTGTGCTCACTTCATTATAGGAAAGCTATGTTTGAAAAGCATGTATTGAAAGAGAGTTAAATGTGCTTTCATGTATCTATTGTCCTTAAAAAGAAAACTTGGATTCTACTGATATTTGAGGTAAAAATTCCACAGCTGTTAAAACTGATCAGTTATATAACATTGTATTATGCAGTCAAAAGAGAAGCAATTTGGAATCAGACTCAGGTTTTGAAAATAGCACTTTCCTTAGATTCGGTAAATGAAAAGATTGATTTTTAAACCTTATTAGAAAATTAACTTCATTGATTACTAGAAAATGCTCACATTTAAAACACTGGCTTTATTCAAATACTACCCATCTGTATATTAAAAAACAAGCAGGTTAGAAGTAAATGTTTTATTCTTCCAACTAAATTCCAGTACTACAAGGGCAGTAAAACAATGATACACGGGGAAAATGCAGCAATAAACATTTGTTAAAAAGACTGATAGAATAAATAAAAACTACAGAGAAAGAGAGAGAGAGAAGGGGAGAGAAAGGGGGAGAGAAGGGAGAGAAGAGAGAGAGAGAAAAATCATATAAACCCATTCTGAAACCCCAAGAAGTCCTGGAATACAGAAATGCCCTCCACTATTTCACAGGAAGCATTGTAGGCTATTTGCTTGATAATGTCCTGGGATTACATTCTAAATTATTAATAACTGGTTACATCTTGGTTGTAGTGCACAATTAAAATCACACTAACTTCATCTGAAGTGTCATTCTACAGTTTTATTTACACAACCAGTGAAGGGCATGTTCTTAGAATACCAGCTTTAATCCTTTTCAAACATATTAATATAAGAAGCCAAATTGTAATGATACAGCAAATGAGGCCACTGGTATTAATACAGGTAGCAAAGGTCCACATCCAGGTTGTACTGACATCAGGGAAATTTCCAAAACCAGTTGCTGCCTAAGAGTGGTTGCCACTGACAAAAGCTTGAAATAACCTGTATTCACAGGGGGGTGTTGGCATTGCTGCATGTCATAATTGGGACCTCTTGCAACAACTCAACAAGGAACAAGGCAGCCCACAAATGCAGAAAATGTGATTCATGAAACATCTAAAGGGGGAGAAAAGGAAAATTAGTGCAAAGTCCAGTTCAAAATTCAAACACATACCAGATCTTTATCCCTAATACTGCCCTAGGTATTTAAGTAACCAAAAATAAGCCTTAGTAAACTTTGCTGCCTATTTCCTCGTGTAATTTTCTTCTTGGGTATGAAATAATTATATATTATAGTAAATGCCTTCTCCTTAAAAGATTGTCTTGTTTTCAGTTCATATATGCAATACTTACAACTAGCAGGCTGTTCTCCATATCGTCGCATTATTTGATCATGTGTAAACTTCACAAATGCATCATATTGTTCTAGAAATAAAAGTTACATGTCAATTACATGACTTGCAAAATGCCCTCTCTAATAAAATAGAGATAAGCTCTGAAAAATACAATATGTATAGTGAAACAATTCTAAGCTGGCACTTATCACACACAAAACATCAACAATAATAGTGTATCAAATGGAAACCAACATTTTAGTCCAAATCACACCACCTCATAGGCTCCATGGGGATTATTTCTTAACCTATTGAAAATAAAAGGCTTGGGGGGGAAAAAGGTATCTTTCTAATACTCTGAAAGTTTATTATAAGTGGTCTATCTATGAACAGCAATTTATTGCAATGAGAGGACATAAGACCAAAAGCTAAAAAAATGACACACCCAAAAACATAACACCTAAAACGTAATCAGATGCCACAGAAGATGTTATATAACTAAACAAGCACTTTTTTATATTAGCACTTTGATTTAACTCTTAAGAATCAAACAACTTATACAATATTGATATCAAAATCTGTGCCATAAAAATCTGGACGGGAAATCTGATTAGGTTGCCATACATAACAAATTTTATTTACTGCAATTAAGTTAACAAATTTTACTAAAAAATTTTTTTGAAATAAGACTTGATACTCTAAAGTGATATACACCACGCCAGTTAGGTTATTTCAAGTTTCTAGACTTATGGCAAAGTTATGAAACACAAAATCCAAATATCCAACCAAACTGAGGTAAACAGTCAAAGTCAAGTTTTTAGCACAGAGACATCAAAAGAAAAATCTAGTTCACTAATAATACTGCTGCTGATCTACGTGGCTAATAAATACTGTCTTGAGGTCACTAAAGAGGTCCATGAGTGAGCTACATAAATGTTCATTTCCTTTCGTGAACTGAAATTCTCTAGTTCTTGGAAAAATACTGTACCAGTGTACAGAAAGTAATTTAAATGACATGAAGTATGCATGGGAAATAAGGTATTTCTCACGGTGAGTTTCTGGGGGACTAGAGAGAATCTCATACCTGCAAGTTTTGTGTTCAGTATTTCTTCATACTCTTCTCGAACTTTCTCTTCACGTTCTTTCAACAAGCGTTCACAGATCATCCCAACCTGCCGTAGGGTGAATAAGGGCTGCTCTTTTTTTAATGGTGAGGATGTTTCAGAGGAAGTCCCTGTGTAACATGAACAGCAACAAGAAGCACCTGATTTAGAGCTATCATAGCAAGTGTTGAACACAGGAGGTCTCATTTGGATCTTTTGCTTGTGACTGGAAAAACATAGCAAGATGTATACAATCAAATATAAAGGAAAAAGTCTGAAAGGGAGTGGAGAAAACTACAAAATACAAACAAACTTAAAGATACTAGTCAGGAGACCACTTTGTAAAAATAAATACTGAGAATATATCCTGTAATACTCAGTATTTTGCGGTTTTAGAGTCCTTCAGAGTCCAGAGATTATTAATCTAACAGCCACTTGGCATTATCAGATGATACTAAATATAAAAGATTTCTTTAGAATGCATTCTTCTTAAAGTACTACTTAAGGCAATCGATTTCCCAAAAACATTCTTCCTTTCTTGAAATACCCGAAATTAATCTTTTTGAGAACTCAGGATTAGGATAGCCATCCATTATGACAGCCATTGCCGCACACATTTTATGCACGTACAAATACATGGATTTGCTAGCAACTGTTTGTCCTGCTTTGTGTATCTGTCTCTGGTGTAGCCCTAATTAGTCTTTTCACCTGCTCTTTATAACCTGCGTGGCTGGGACCAGTTAACTAACTATGCTTGTTAGAGCTGTGATTATCACAAGAATAGAGTATACCAGAGCTGTATTGCCAGCCAAAGTAGTCCATGACTACTACTAAGGCTATCTTTATTTACTTTCAAATTACCAGCTTCATTGAGGCTACCAGTTGATTGATCTTCTAAGAAATAAACTGACTAATGGATAATGATCTTCATTTCTTGCTGATATAGTCTAGTCTACCTTTACCTCCCCTTACCACATTTCACCCACTTACTGTATTTTGCTGTGTATAATATGTACTTTTTTGCCTAAATTTGTGAGGGAAAAATAAGGATGCACATTGTATGTGGGTAGTACTAATTCCGTATCTATATAAATGTTTTTAATTCTTTTATTTATGCTTATGAGTTAAAAGTATAACTCCAGAATCAGTAATAATACCTGTATGCAAAATAATACCCTAGAATATGATCGGTTTTGTTGAACTTATGACTGTTTGTAATTACGAAGAGTTCTTGGCCTGCTACGATGTGTAAATATCGTAAATTTGTTACAGGTACATAAAATTTCTTGGACTGTTCTTGTGTTTTGTAATTTGTTATATAAAATTTCCTGTACCACAGTATGTTAAAAAATAAATGCTAAAATTCCTTTATAGTGCAAAAAAGAAGTACCTAAATGTAAACAAATAAAAATTTGAATTAAAAGATAAAATGAAAGATTTCTTTCCTGAAAGTTTGGGCCAGAAACGTGGGTGCCCATTATACAAAGGAGCACATTATACATGGCGAATATGGTATACCTGGCCTCCCAAATTGGCAGGAATACTGTAGAATTTAGTTTTGAACAAGTTCATGTCTCCTAATCTAACTTTATTTCACTGTTTTATAGCCTTTGAATGTTTGTTTGTTTGTTTGTTTTTCATTCTGGCAAGTTTTCCTATCCCTGTGGGCAACTACTGTCACAAAACAAACTGTTTTGCTGAGAACTTTACTAAAGGTAAGAGCACTTCTGATGGCTCTTTTTCAGCAAGAAACTTTACTTCCCCTTTAGTTCAAATAGCCCTCACTTTCCTGCCCATTTTTTAAAAGTGTATTTGCAAACTACTCCCTCCCACAAAAGGTAGGTAAAAACAACATACTCTCAAAGAATCCATTTTTAGGAATCCTAACAGGACAAGTGCGTGAGGGTATATGCACAGGGACATTTTTGTAAATAGTGTGACTCTAATGGTTAATTATTGGAAATCCATAAAATGGCATAGTATTCAGCTATGGCAAGGTACATGTATACCTAACAGACAAGCACACGGTATACTGTTATTTTTTTTTTTTAATGGAGGCTGCATATCATAGCACTTAAGGAAAGTCCACTTAGGAGATTTTAGATACACGTGGTTGTCTGTGGGTAGTGAGAATCCAGACAGCGATTATTTTGTACCATATTTTTAAGAGATCAGGCATTATTTGTGTAAGTGTTTTAAAAAAAAAAACTCAAGCGGAGAAATAGGAGCTTGACTGACTAAAGCGTTACCTGTTCCCATACTAAATAACATTTCCTTTCACTTGGTTTATTATTACCTGGTGAAGCTGGTCCACTGAGGAGAAATGCATGTGGCTGTGCGTCAGAAGTACAACATGGATCCGTCTGTTGGAAACTAGCTTCTAAATGTCTTCTCTTCTGCATGCGTTTATACTCTTGTTTTATGTTGTACAGAATTTGTTCTAAGAAAAAAGTTAAAATTTGGCAAGATAAAAACTTTCAAGTTTAAACAAAAAAAAAGGTGGGGTTTCCAACAATTATTTAGTAGAACCAATCTACCGAAAATACTCTCTTCAAATAATATCCAGAAAACTGATGTTCTGGGAGGGATAAATTTCAGCATTAATAGGGGGCACTCATTTAGAAACAGCACATACACACCACCTGAGATTCAGCTATTCCACAATACCATTCTTTTTGAGCGCTGATTAGCAAAAAAATAAGTTTTTTCACCCCATGTAAAGGTAAGGGGAGTCTGTGAACTAAAACATACAACTTACTCAGGTTCTTAACAGTCACCAACTCAAAGGTCATTTATTCACCACATATAGAACTATTGAACTAACAGGCTTTTTCTAGACTATAAATATTAGGGTGGTGCAAAAGTAACTGCGGTTTTTGCATGTTAACCTTTTAAACCACAATTACTTTTGCACCAACCTAATAATTAGAAGTGGGAAGGGCTATGTATATACAAGCACATGCCAGTGAAAAGTGACTGCAGGTCAACAAAATGACAGAATAGATGGGAACTAAAAAATTATACATTAAATGGTCATAACCATTAATATTAAGATAAACAGAACCTATGAATATTACAGCATTAACAGTAAAGTTTTGTTCGGAATCTTGGGGGCAAAAACCCATGTAAAGTGGTTGCTATATTACAGGTACTCAGGAAGAACCACTACACTACAGATCCATTATCTTCAACCACAATCATGGAATTGGGTGAAATTATTATCCAGCATATCCTTTAGGCCAGTGTGATTCATTTTAGAAAGATTTCTAATTCAAACCAGTTACCATTTAGCTTCTCCAGGAAATCCCTCCCTGAGGTTCCTTGTAACAGTGATGAGATGCTTCAGGAACTTAAACTCTTGTTTATACCAATTAGCCTATGGTGAAACTGGTTTCATTATACATTATTTTGTGTAATGTTGTAGAAACTATCGGTGACATGAAGTGAGGACTGACTGTACATCCTAAGAAGTTAACAATCCCAATCCAAAGTTTAACAAAAATTTAAAGTTATGGTGGCAACAGGCAATAAAATGATTCATAAATATAATGGAGTGTAATTTTAACAATTCTACAATGATGCATTAATTTAAAAACGAACTAAAAAAACTCAATTGAAGGCTAAAGATTTATGTGAGAACAATCTTTTTTTAAAAATTAATACTGGTGGTTTTCTTAGGTATATATTTATTTCTCATGTCTCTTTTCTCTCTTTATATTGTTTCCCTAGCAAGAAGAACTTTAGGGCTTTTGAGACACAGAGACTCTAAGGGGACGTCATCAATCAGTCCCTTAAACATTTTGACTTATGCCATTTCGTTACTTTAACTGGAAAAAAAAAAGGGGAAGAAAAATGGCAAAAGATACACCCATTTATGATTCCATTTATGTAAATACTATGTGTAAACAAGCCTGTTTACATATACATGAGTGTGCATCTTAAGCACAAAAATCACACATTGGAATGATTAACTTTCAGGTTGGTTTTGTGAGGGATGCTTTAGCTATAGTTAATATTTTTCAGAATGTTAACACATTTGTTTAAAGTTATTTTCAGGGCCGGCCTGGTGGCTCAGGCGGTTAGACCTCCTAGAGCTCCTAACTCCGAAGGCTGCAGGTTCGATTCCCACATGGGCCAGTGGGCTCTCAACCACAAGGTTGCGGGTTCAATTCCTTGAGTCCCACAAGGGATGGTGGGCAGCGCCACCTGCAACTAAGATTGAACACGGCACCTTGAGCTGAGCTGCCTGAGCTCCCGAATGGTTCAGTTGGTTGGAGTGCGTCCTCTCAACCACAAGGTTGCCAGTTCGACTCCCGCAAGGGATGATGGGCTGCGCCCCCTGCAACTAGCAACTGCAACTGGACCTGGAGCTGAGCTGCGCCCTCCACAACTAAGACTGAAAAGACAACAACTTGAAGCTGAACGGCACCCTCCACAACTAAGATTGAAAGGACAACAACTTGACTTGGAAAAAAGTCCTGGAAGTACACACTGTTCCCCAATAAAGTCCGGTTCCCCTTCCCCAATAAAATCTTTTAAAAAAAATAGTTATTTGCAGTATCTTTCTATTCATTTGAAATAGTTTGTAATTTAGAAACAAAGTTACTGGTGTGAAATAAAATGGCTGTCTATCGAACAGTTAAGCTCCTTGATAGAAATAGGTTTCCTAAGGTTCACAGAGGTGTCCAATAAAACTAGTGCAACATCCCATACCAACCAGGGCAAGCTCACATATTCTTATTTTTTAATAAAAGAACTCTTTCAGTAGCAATATTCTAAAAGGTTTCAAAGTAATGATGGTTTGATCTCTGACAGACAGCAATCTTCATTCATCACTTTCTGCTCCAAGCTACCATCACCCTGATCATTCAAAGCATCCTAAAGTTTATTCACAACCAGAAGCTTCAAATGTACTAGCAGAGTAAGCTGACTGTAGCAGCTTCTGTATGACTTGATTCTTTCATCACCACACAGCTGTTCTCCGGTTAGTTTTCCTTTTGCTTCACAAAATCAACCAAAGCACAACTAAGATGTACCAAAAGAATAGTTGTAACAAATTTAATGTGTTCTTTTAATAGTTGCAAAAAATACCTAGCCTACCATTGATTAAATTTTTAAAAATTTAGCTTTATAAACCATACAATAAGAGGCATCACAACAAGCTAAGGAATTTTAAGACGTAATTTACAAATGAATCCACCAATTTAAATGTATACTTCGATGAGTTCTGACAAGTGCAAACATAGTCTTGGAACCACCACAGCCATAATAAAGAACTTTATTACCCTAAAAAGTTCTCTCATGCTCCTATTCACCACTGCCACCACTACTCATCTATTGTCACTATAGTTTTGCCTCTTCTAAAATTTCACATAAATGGAATCATAAAGAGTGTAGACTTTTGTGTCTGATTTCTTTCACTCAGCAAAATGCTTGAGATTCATACATATTATTGCATGAATCAGTCATTCATTTTTATTAATGAGTATTCCATTATGTGTGGAATACTCATGAACTTATCCATTCTCCTTTAATGGATTGTTTCCAATTTGGGGCTATTATGAATATTCAAGTACAAGTCTATGGGTGGCCAAATTTTCAATTCTCTTGGGTAAATACCTATGAGTAGAACTGGACAGCCTGATAATATGGTAAATGCATGGCTTTACTCTAAATTGCCAAACCACTTTCCAGAGTAATTATACCAGTTTGCATTCCCACCAGCAATGAATGTTCCAGCTGCTCCACATCTTTGCCAACACTTGGTATTCTCAGTTAGAGCTGAAGAATTTCGCGTGCTATTGCCTGCACTGCTTTTTACATCGAATATGATGCAACTATGTCATCTAAGCCTCACTGTGCCCTCAAATGCTCTAATACTGGAGATACATGATCAACACTGTCATGCAGTGACTGGTCCAATTCAACTTGACCAAGATCTCAGCAGCACAAGTAGCAAACAGCTAACTGGAAGCCTCAAGCTCAATTTATCTCAGTGCTGAGGTATAAGCAGTTTTGAAGCTGTAACTCAAGAAATTTCCCAAGATTCAATTCAATACCATAACTCACATTTTAAGCTCAACCTAGATACTTGCCTGACTTAAGCTGTTTCCATACCAGCTAAAGGCCTTCCATCCATCTATAAAGTTAGTCTTAAAACACTTAAGCCATCTCTTATCAAACTAACAAATGACATTTTATTCCCAGTATATGGAACATCTGACATTGTGTTACCTACACAAGTTATGGACATTAAAGAAAAAGTCAAAGCTTCATTTATATGATCAGTTGCACATTTCAGTTTTAATCATGCAGCCTTCATACTTACAAAGCACAGACCCACATTTGCAGCAAAATGTGGTTATGATAATCTTTATGATTATCCTCATGATAATCTACACCACAAATGGTTGTATATCCCTTTTCAAAATCCTAAAAACTACATCACTCTTTTACCACAGAATACTGCCAAGACTTTTCCACTGTACTATGCTAAGTGACAATCATTACCAGCAAGTTCTATGACTAATGCATTTTCATTCCCAAATATAGTAAATGCCATTGAGATTGTGAATAAAACTCTTCTCTTTTAACAGGTAGGCAGATTATCAATGAGGCAGCACTTACTCCTTTGGGATATTAAAAAAACAAAACAACCAAAAATCTAGGTAAATGTGAAAAGAAAAGGCCTGGCTTGACACAATATTAAATCTACTTCCAAACTGTTTTACTCTTCTTAGTTGCCAACGATTACTTAGAAAGCCTGGATACAATGAGTAAGATCAACAATATAAACAGGAAAAAGCAGCTGATAGGATAAAAACATAACTGAGTTGATGAAGGTAAAAAAAAACAGCATTAAGATGGGACTGAGAGCAAAAGGAGGAATATGGATTTAGAAGAAACTAAAAATATGTTCAAAGGGAACCACAAAATTGGGAGAGGCGAGGCACTAAGTATCTTTCTTTCTAGAGTCCATAAAATGTCTAAAAATCTGTGATATGTGACACTAAACTTTTGGCCCAGCCCTGTATAGACTTACTGTTTTCCTACTGATGTCATTAGTAGGCCAAACATCAAGTTTCATTAACAGTTTTAAGTTTAGATGTAGTGTAAGACCCCTTTTTTCCACCTTAAATGCTAAGTTTTCTATAGCATATCATTTTGAAAAAACAAAATGAAAGTTCATTTCAACAGATAAACAATGGGGTTAAAATAAATCTTCAAAGTCTGTCAGTTCTAGGCAGGAACACAAATGAAATGGAAAACATGCACACAAGTAGAAAAAACCTGCAGTAGCCATTAAGACCTAAAACTAACAAAATGTTCCAAGTAAGACCAAATCTAGAGCTCTGAACTACATACTTGACATTTCCATGGCTACTTTATAAATTAAAATACACAATTAAGAGTTGCTATGGAGACCAATCTCTGTAAATCGACTATTTTCCCATAATCATCTGTTCAGAAACTAACAGTTCTTATGTTCTCCTTGAAGGAACCTTCAGGACAATGTTGCTATCTAGCCATGAACTAAGTAAAAAGAATGTGCTTTAACATTACTGCTACTACAAGGGACCTGAAACCAAACTAACACGACTATGAACTTATATCTAGTTTTACCTTCTACTTGAATTAACATGAATCCTAATAAGCATAATATAGCTGGGCACAATTATATAAACATTAGGGTATTATCTACAGTACTTCAAAAGCAACTGGTTTAGATTCTAAATTTACATTATATAGTATTTTACTGTTTAAGTATTTATTTATCTCCTACAAGAAGAAGAAACACTATAATCACTATAGGTCAAATTCTATTATTTCACTGGTACTATAATAACCAATGATTATTAGGTTGGTGCAAAAGTAATTGCTGTTTAAAATAATTGCAAAAACCGCAATTACTTTTGCACCAACCTAATATTTGAAATAAATGACTCAATTTGTTAAAATCCTGCGTCTAAGTATAAATTTTACAAACTAGCTGCACCATGGGAGTCACTAATGCAGAGTCTAACAACACTCAATCAGCAGGTGTCTCCTCCTTGACATCCAAGAAGTTTCATACCTCTATTTTATATTACACTAGATTCTAAAGGGATATGTTAACACCGTTGATTTTGCTGTTTAGCTTTATACTATCTGTAAGCATCTCCTCAAATTGCTTACAAGCTAGGAAAATACAGAATAGTAAGAACCAAAAAAGCAATCAATGGGGAAGAAGAAGGGGGAAACTGAACCACCCAAAACCCAAAACATGCATGTTACAGAAGACATTTGGTGACAAGGCAAGAAGTCCAGCCTTGGACTTCATGGTTAAATTCCAATTAGCCATGGCCATGAAGGCAAGGTAAGGTTTGTAAGGACAGAGAGCAGACTCCCTGAGAAGGACTCTAGGGCATTTCAATCAAGCTGAAGAACAAGCCTGTTTTCTATAGCAACTTATTTATTAGGATACACAAAACATATACCTATACCACCTATCCCACCACCCCCACCCCTACCACCACCCCCACCCCCACCACCCCACCAACAGCATACTGATGATTCACAGGCTAACAACATGTTTGGCTTGAACACTATTTTTACAAACAAGTGTGAATTTGTGGCCAACATTTAAAAGTTGGGTGATTTTACATTAAAAGTAAGATATTTTTTCGGCTGTTGGGGGTGGGGACTGAATATGGTAAAATTAGCTAAGGGTGGCTGCTACCTTTTAGGTCTAAGTTCTCAAGTGCTTTTAAACTTCAAATTCACATGTCAATCACCTGGGGATTTTTTTTTTTTTTAATGAAGACAGAGATGGCGCCTCAGACTGCATTTTTTAGTAAGTTTCCAGGTGACAGCAGCAAGGTTGGAATTCATTGGTTCCCACCTAATTTACTTCACTCATTTATATTATTTGCCTGGAACTATGGGCATTTAAGTTTCTATGCCCTGCTTAAAACAGTAACTCCTCTACTATGGCAATTAAAAAGAAAAGTGCTTGGTTTATTTATTATTGGACATACCAGGAAATGGAGGGGAGGAAAAGCAGCAACAGCAGAGATTATTACAAGTACAAAAATATTAGTTCATTTTCCCACCCTCACTTGCATGGCTGCAGTTCTGTGGTAGACATACTCCTCCCTAGCTGGAGTACAGTCTGTAAATCAATTTAAATTTGATTTACCTCAGAAGACTCATTACGTGACAATAACATATATATATATTCATTTTTCCCAACACCAAATTCGTGTTATGTAATTATTATTATTTCTGCTTTAAAAAAGCAATCAAGACTACCATTCACACCAGAAGGCACTGATTGGGAGCCCACAGACATCTTTTGTTTATCCCATACATTTTGTAAATTAGTTGTGAATATTTAAGTCAACAGATTTCACAAAAATTCTGACTACTGTGCTGGAGGGAGAGCTACTGGGAAGCTCTGACAATTAAAGGTCCAAATTCCCCATGGCCCGAAACTGAGAGGAGTGGTCTAAACTAAAGACATAAATTGAGTCATCTGTGGGGGGTACTGAAGTCAGAAGCATGCATGTGATTGCTCAGGGAGCTATTCAGCTAGATAGGAGGTGAACCTAGAACTAAGGAACTCTTAAGTTTGATAGTCAGATGAAGATGGAAAGCAGCCAGTGAATAACGTGTTCTTACAGAAGGGGGAAACGGTATTTCAAAAAAAAAAAAATGAAGTGGGTTCTCAGTGTGCTATAAGAAAGGTGAACAAGATGAGGATTCACTCACTGTGTGCTCTGGAAGTCACTGGTGACTAGACAAGTGGCACATAAATACAACAGTAGGAGTGAGTTGAGAAATCTGGATGTCTGCTGAAGGCAAATGAGGATGTTTTATTTACTTCATAATGCAAGGCTTGACAATATTTAAAACTAAAAGCAAAGGTCTGGCTGAGAGAGAAAAATAGTGAAGAGGATAATGCTCCTTTGGAGAGAAGTGGGGTCTTTCCCTCCCTGTGTGAAGTGCTTAATTACCTCATTTTAATCTTCCTCAATACTATTAATGTAAGTGAAACAAGTAGGCACAAATGTTGGCAGTGTTTGGTGCTGGGAAAAATTAAGAAGCTGCCATTTGATGGCTTCTATTTTTTCTGAGAAGTAGAAGGCAAGATTATTTATTCACTGAGTTGACAGGCTTGTAAAAAATCACATTTGAGGTGGCCCTATTGTGACAGTCTTCAGTACTCAGGGACAGGAAAGCTCAATCATCACAACAACCCTAGGAGGGCGATACTACTATCACCATGTGCATAATTTTATAGAGGAGGAAAATGAGGCTCTGCTTCAATGTCTTCTGAAAGGTCACACAGCTGGATTATGGCAAAGCCAACCCTGATTTCAGGGCCTAAACTCTTAACATCTACTCCCCTCTCAGGTATTGTATTATAGTACTACACACACCTAGCCAGTATTCCACAGGTACCTCAAGTTACAATAAAGCACAACAAGGAAAGCCAATTTTTAAAAAACAGGATGCCACTTAGAACAGGTGGATTACTACCATGTGTTATTGATATTTCATACTCCGTAACTTCAAACTATGACTGGTAAGAAGGTAGAAACCAAATCGGAGGATAATTTTCATCTACCTACAAACTTGAAACTATTATCACTGGCTATAACAGAATAATTAAAAGAAATCTTCTTGTTACATTCAGATATTTACATAAGGGATGCTTCAAGAGTCTCTCAATTGCCTCCACATAGGATAGGCACCTATATCTAACCAGAATGTTTTATTGGTGTTTTGAAAGTAAGGAAGTATACTAAACTGGTAGATCAGCTTTGCCATGCAGGACTGATTACAATGTCAGCCTCTGATAATGTACTATTTTCATGTTGGGCCATGTAAGTATTGGGTTCCCCTGTTCTGTCATAGCAACCTAAAACCTCCTATACTTTAAACTAATTATACCACTTAGAAAAGTTTTTCTTCCAGAGAATTATATTTTAATATTAGGAACAAGGCAATCCTCTGTAAAAATTAAAAGGCAAACAGTAAAAGGAACAGTAAAGTTTAAAAACTTGGCTTTCTGCAATCTTTCAAATTCCACTCTATATTCTATTCTTCAATTGCTAGATCATTGCCACAATACGTGTTAAAAAAAAAAAAAAACAAAACAAAACAAAAGAAAGGAAATCAACTCTCCCAGGTTCCTCCCTCCCACCTTTCCCCTTAGTTTGATTTTTAGAGGGAGTTTTCTAAGAATTAACATTAATGAAAATGAATTGTAACTAAAGTTAGAATACACATCATAGACTGAGACAATTTCAGAAACAGCCGATAAACAAAGTTCAACACTCGCCTAAAAAGAATCTTTTTCTTGAAGGTTTCAAAAGTAGTAAATGTGTAATTTAATCAGTAACCCAATCTCAGTATTTAAGCTGCCAAAGGTGAAAATAATGCTAATGTGGATAAATGTCCACACGGAATTAAATTAGGTATATTGATAAAGCATAAAAATTATAGTATTTTTATTCAAGTTTAGCTAGCTAATAAAAGTATTAGCAGTGGCGACTCTATCAGTCTCTAGAGAGACTTTCTGTCTTTGCCTAACCAGCACAGTATCTGGAACTCAAATTAGGTTCAGAAAAGCTAAAGTGACTTCTAGAGTAAGTATTTAGATTTTTTAATAATGTTGAGAAAAACCAGGTACTTGCATAGACATAGAAATGAAAAATTAAGTCAAATCCAAAAATTGTATTAATAGAAAGATTACAATTTTAATAAAATCAAAATGTTGCAAAGCACTAGTACATTTCAGGATGATCTGGCCTATGACACTTGTGACAAAAACTTATGACTTACGGTTTTTAAAAAAAGGAGGAAGAAATTAAGTTATACTCCAAGACAAACTACAAGTATATTATGAGCTGTTTTTCTAGTACTGGAATGTTAAAAACCATTACCACCACCCCCCAAAAAAGCCTGTCATCGCAAGAAAGACTACACAATCTGGCACACTGCAAAATTCTGATCAAAAGGCCCAAAATAAATATCAAAGCTAACGATTTTGACATATAGTAGAATTTTAATTTACCTTCAAGGATTATCTCCCTGCTCAATATAGCTGCAACATCTTATCACATGAGAAATTTGCTGTAAATTAAAGTAATTCAATTCTTTTAGAAATAAAAGATCAGAACTTAAAATAAAATACTGCCTCCTAAAAGTCCTTAAAAACATGTCTCTTCAAATGAGCCAATCTCTGAAAATGGTAAAAGCCTTGTAAATGGGGCTATTTCAAATTTTATAATGCACATAATCCATGTTTACCATCATTGCCCAGGAAGACCAGGGAATACTGAGACATATACTTCAAGTGCCTTAGGAAAAGCATTGTTCAAAGTCTTAAACTAATCGCTGTATTATTCATTAACGCTACCCATTAGTCTGAGTCACAGTTTAAAAAACCATACATTGTCACCAAAAAAAAGCTTTAAAAATTGGCACAGATGAGAAGGGTAGAATTGAAATCACGTTTTTTTAAAAACTGCAGCATCTCTAAGAACTTTGGGAAATGCCAAGGCTTAACTAATTCACAAATATAATAAACATTTTTAAGCTTTATTTGTGATAAGGCATTATAACTAAGAGAGAAGGTATGGCAGATAACAATAACTTTGGAGTTATTTTCAAACTATACAAAGATTCATATGACCCACCCTACCTCCTCAAAATCCATGGGGCATTCCTGTTAACAATCTATTTGCTACAAGACTGCGGCTGATGGATCACATTGCTCAGGTGTGTTTAGAAGTTGAGAAATACTGGTAAGCTGAGTTCTAGACTCCCTACACTCAGCAATAAAGATAAATCTTTCAACTAAATTCATTTGTGAAGAACTCTTCTGCAGATGCCAGACTGGTTCATATAGGCTTGAACAAGTATTTCACCTACCTACTTTTTTGAAAGTAGGTAGTCTTCTCAAAAGCAAGAAATTAACCATAGCTTCAAGTATTCATAAAGAACATATTGTGAGTCAACAGTACAAGTACAAACACCAAGACTGTAGGGACCATAAGTTGGTTTATTTAGTTATAGGTGCTTGAAAAGACCCACTCCCAACACCATTATCTAGGTTCATGAACCAACTATCCAAGAGGTCCAAACTTAACCCATGCTATTATTCTGAAAGTTATCAAATTTCTTTTCAAATAGGGAAAACATGGAAAAACTAGGCCCTTCCAGTGAATCTCCTGTCTCATTCTTTCAAAAAACCATTGCTATCAATGTGTCTTCCTGGGTCTATTTAAATAAACTCTTAGGAAAGACCTACTCAGTAACACATAGTATATTCTTTTCCCTATAAAGCCATTCAAGGACTGAAGACACCTGTTATTCTCCTTTACATCTCATGTTATGTCTCTGTTGCCACAATGGTAGCGAGTAGCATCTATACCTAAAGAAGGGCTAACTTCTCTGTGATCTAGCCATGTTTACTCAATGTGTTTCTGTGCTCAAGTTAGGCTTTATTTTTCTACTTTCAAAACAAAATAGCTCAATAATGAATACAACTGGATTCTGCTTAGGATTCTTAAATGCATAATTCATAGAACCATAAAATAACTGAAGCTACATACATAGCGCTAAATAAAATATCAGGTTTAACATCCCAAGTACAAAGACCATTAAAAAACAGTTTATTTGCCAAATCCACCGAGAAACTAGAAGCAACTTAACAGCTGTCTAAATAACCACAAAATATTAAGAACACTTCTGGCTCAATATAAATGACATCTGAAGTGAAATGCTGCCTTCTCCAACAGAATCTCATTTGTTTGCCTAGAACCATTTATACTTCATTTACGCCAGCTGGTGTCTCTGTTTGCAGGCATGCATCAATGTCTATTGAACAATCTAAGTTCCTGTAAACCCTTTCCTGTTCACAAACTGCAATTTCCATTTTTAATGGCAAGTTTCCAGCAAATACAATGAGTTCCTACAATGGAATTTAACTCTTCATCCAAAACCCAATTCCTACAGTGGCACTGGTAATAAGACACAAACAATGTGTACAAAAGTGGCTACCAAACTCAAACAGGAAGACATTCACAGAAGTGGATCCACATTCACCATTCATTCATTCTCTCACTCACTCATTACACAATTATGAAAAACGTGTTGGATTTAACTGCCTATCTCTTGTAATGTTGCGTGGTATTTTGGTTTTATTAAAATAATTCTGTTTTTCGGAATGTCATGATGATTTTTTGGCTAATGGTAATATTCTGAGATGTTTCGAAAACAAATGGAGAATAGAAACCTTTGAATCTTTTTAACTATCTTACCAGAATGAGTGCTGACACAGCTGCTAGAGGCATTCATTTCCCCAACCACAGTCAATGCTTCCCCTCCCCGGACACACACACTCCTCCACTCATCATTCACTTTTTCTTTTCCACATCTATGAGTACTATAAACTGCTGACACCCCAGACCAGGCATAAGCAAACTTTTTCTGTAAAAGACCAGACAGTAAATATTTAAGCTTCGGGAAAATACAGTTTCTATCATAACTACTCAACTCTGTTGTTGTAGCCTGCAATAGACAACACTTAAAAAAAAAGAAAAAAGAAAAAGTATGGGCATGGCTGTGTCCCAACAAAACTTTATCTGCCAACGCTTTCCTTTTTCCTGGTAAGAAGTTGCAACAGCTTGAAAAATATTGATTCAAATAATAGGCATCAAGTCAAACTTTGGAATCACCTTCCTGGGATGACTAAAATAAACTAGAGTTTAAAACAGATGTCCACGTTCCTGAAACTACTAGTAAAGCCACAACATGGCTTCATCTATACATCAGAAGACATTATATAAGTATCCAGAGAACAATGACAAAATAATAAATTATATACATGCTCTGAAAAAAATTTCACTTCAGGACTCTAGTTCTAAATTGTTTAAATTACATTTGAACTCCCAGAAATGAAAGGAAAACAAAGAGTTTCCACGGTAACAATCTCAATTTGGTAAGTCACTTTCCATTTACAACCTAGATACTTATTTCAGCTAAAGGATACAAAGGTATTCACTTTTGAAAAGTTTAAGAATCACCACTGTTAAAACATAAATCTAAAAATTAGGTGACTGGAAAAATTATTCCCAAGTTTGGTGACATGAAAACTGGGAAGTTCTTTGATAACCTGCACAACACTGCAGCTCCCATTATGACATTATAACAAAACCATACAGGAGCATGCCCAAAAGTGGCCATGTAAACACAATGCCAAATTACATGAAAAATGTCATTCAGGATTAGCTTAAAAAAGAAATTTTAAAAACTTTTAAAACAATTCAAAACATTTAACAATTTTAGCTTCTTTTCTCAAGTCAACTTTTTATGTTAATATTCAAATTAGTTATAATAGCTAAATAACTTTTAACAAATTCAATAAAAATCAGTAACAGTGATTTTAAAAGTTCAGAATATATCAAACTTCCCAGAATAGATGTCAAAAACTCCTTGAAGAACAGACACAGCAATAATTTCAAAAATGTGAATTTGAATTAGTAGGCTTAAACAATTATTTTACTACCCACTTAACTGAAATTTGAAATAATGTGAAGCCATATGCATTAGCCAATGCTACAAATATATCAATAAAATAACAAATTTGCAAAGGATTACAATTCTTTCTGAGTAAGTTCACTTTAAAGTGAGGACAAACGTTATAACCCCTGACAGGTTTATCATATATGCTCAAATCTATTTTAGCATTGAGATACACTTTAACTCCTAAACCTAACACTGTATTAATTCACAGGGTAGACTGAAATTTATTGCTGGTTAGCTGGAGCTATTTTTAAGTGTCCTAATTAGTTAAGTACAGATTCCATGGTATCATTTCAATTTTCAATGATACCATTTTACTAAAACGACAAACTTGCTACAATTTTGTAACAGTATATCCTTAAGTTAGATCAAATATTTAACAGAAAAGAAAGGTAGCCCCATATATTTGGGGAAGGATATTTAAAAATTTGACCTGAAAAAGACACAAAACTAAACTAAGTCAACTCCAAATGGAAGTTACAGAGTGGTATATATTGCCCAGATTGTTTTTTTTAAGCTAACGATAACAAAACATCTACATCAAGCTATGAAAAGGCTTTGTCTACAGGTCATATTATTACCAAAGCCTCACACACAAAGGAAACAGGTTTATCCTACCAGCCCACAAAAGCCTATCCTAGGACTGTGCCAGGGGCACACATGGATTTTCAGAGTGTATACGCTGGGCATACACACACATACAATACAAAGCAGCCAAAAGGCATTTCCCCAGTCACTTTTAGAAAACGTTTCAAGATGAAAAGCAAAAATAGTCTGAAGTCCCTTGGAATCTTGGGTTAATTTCTTTATTATTCTCAAGGCCTAGGCTTTCTCCCAATACTTTGTTGGGCAGAAATAAAGCACTTCCAACTAAAAGTAACTGCTCAACCCCAATTTTCAACAGAATTTGCTTTTCGTTAAAAGTTCAAGTTTCTCAAGGTCCAGACGTATAGTGTGATCATATTACAAGACTAGGGAAGAGCATTTTCTTTGTTGTTGACCCTGCTAGGGAAACAGGTCTTGACTCAGCCAAAGTGGCGTTCTTGTGGGTGATTAATGACAGGCCTAGATCTCGCCCCAGTGACATCCATCCACACCCCCCCCACCCCCTTCGGTACTAAAATCAGCCATGTCTGAACTGGAGGAGGGGCTGCCGCCTTGCCTCAAACCACCCACTCCCAGAGTTAATAGCTGCAACCAATCGATTCGAGGAGACAGACATCGATATTCGAGTGAAATGTGACCCTTCTCTCGCCTAAATTTATGAATAATATCGCCCTCTCTGATCACTTCCGCTGGGGCTCTCCAGACTACGGAAACACTCAATTCCAGTCATTCGGCCCAAAGAAAAGGATCGTCCTCTTCCCCACAGTACCCGGCAAGGCACAGCCCCTACCCACCCCACCTCCCGACCCCCGCCTCCTTCACATCAAGACATTTCTATTGTGTCTCCGAGGCTGGAGGAGCTACTTTGCTAACAACGAGGACCAGTCCGGCACCCCCACCCCAGCGGCCGCATCCGGCGCCCCGGAACCCCGGTTCTCTCGCCCACCCCCGCGGGCGCGGGGCCGAGTCCCACCTGTGGTGAGGCGGGAGGAAACGTCGCCGAAGGGTGACGGCTCCATTCGGAGATACTTCTGCGGCGAGGCGGCGGCAGCCGAGAAGGAGGCGGCGGTGGCCGCGGCCGCGGACGACGGGGAGCAGGCGGCCGAGGTGGGCGCCGACAATGGCGCACATCGTCTCCGCTTTGGGGACGCTGGGCTCAGCAGCGGGTCGAAATCCAGAGTCCTTTTTAGAGTGGCTCCGCACGCCATGGCCGGGGCAGCTGAGGTGCCGGGCTCGGGTGGAGTCGGAGGGGGTGACGGGAGGGGAGGACGAGGGAAAAGGGGACTCGAGGAGAGCCTCACCGACGGGCTCAAGAGCAGAAAGACGACTGGAGGAGCGCCGGTGAGGAGAGGAGAGCCGCCGCCGCTGCCTCCGCGGCAGGGGCAGTGGCCCGGGCCGGTACGGGCGAGAGCGGGAGGGGCGGTGTCAGCAGCTCACGCCAGCCGCATCGGGGGGGCTCTTCCGCCTCCTCAGGCGCGGATACCCCCGGGAGAGGCTCCGGCCGCCCCCGCCGTCCGTTCGAGCTTTGCGCCGTGCCTGAGGCGCCCCTGCGCTGAGACCGGCACCCTTCGGAAGTCGATACCAGCCCCGTGAGGTGTGAGGCTGGAACGCGACTCCCAAAACACTCGAATAGGGTCCGAAGCTTGAGAGCGCCGGTCGATGAGGAAAGATTGCAAGGCGGCGGCGACGTCAGGAGCCCTAGCGAACACGTCCGGCCACTTCCCCCTCCACCGTACGACTCTTCCACCCGCCGCCGGCCCCAATATGGCGTCAATAACAACGCCGCCGATTCAAATCCTGCGGCGTCAGGGCGCGTGCGCATAGCAGTGGACAACCCCCCAAGCGTGCATTCTGGGAGTTGTAGGTTTTCACTGCCAGGAGGAATCCGCGTGAAAAGCGGTTAGGGAGGAGTCACGGAAACTACGACTCCCGTCATTCAAGACATGAGATTCCGAGTTCCGGGTTGGAATTTAAATCCCCCTACACGGGTTGAGTTTAAAAGGAACTAAGAAAAAGAGGAAAAAAGAGCAGGCTGTAAGAGAGTGGTAGAGAGGAAGGCGAGCGAACCGGTGGGGTGGGGAAAGCAGGCTTAAAAGACCTTTAAAATTGAGGACATAGTTCTCCTGATATCGCTCCCACAGTGACTTAACAACCGGGAAATAGGAAACTAAGTCAAGCTCACCGTGCAAGACAGATTAATTTCCGTAAAACAAGTGCCAAAAACAAAACCTGTCACATCATGGGGCTAGGAAATAATAAGATTATAGAACCTATTTAAAACAAGAGAGAACAACAGTAATAGTATCAGATTACAGGATCCTTGATTGAATTCGATGCTTTTGCCCTTCCCACGTAGCTGCTTGCATCCAGTTAGTAATTCTGCAAAGCAGTTTTACCGTGTAAATGAATAGAATTTGAACGACGTACAGAACCAAATTGTTTTGCTTTGGATAAAAAAACGAGTGATATCAGAAATTGTATTATTTCTGTTGAATATTGGTGTATACGTTGTGAACAATAAAAATTACATCAACAGACAATGAAATGAGTCTAGGGAGTAGATATTGGATCCATTTTGTAAGCAGAGAACATTTTTTCCTAAAAATTGTACTTTCAATCAGGTACCTAAAATAAGAATCAAATATAGAATTAATAAAAAAGTGATTTATGTAATAAATTGTTACCAGTCCTTTGCCTATGGAAGCTATCACCAGTCCAATACAAAACTAGTTATGTAAAAGCCATTTTATCAAATAGCATCATTATCAAATGACCTTAGATACCAAATACTGACTTCCAATGCTTATTTGTTCCTGTCATTTATTCAGTAACTAAAAGATTTTTTAATGATTTTGTCTATTATTCTTTACACAATTTTTAGAGAGTAGTTCAACATATTTATTCTTGTTTTATAGAATTGTTCAAAACCTCAAAGATCATCAGTCTTGATCACAATGCTTGTGTCAATAACTAAGCTGTACTAATTTTAAGATATTATACTGTTTAGAAAACATCTTTTGAAAAACCAGTATTTAATGGAACAGCAGCTTAACTAAGACACTTAATAGGTAAATTTTTACTCAATTCTAAACACTCCATGAAATCTACAATAAGGTGAAATTAACAGAATATATATATTTTTATGTAAATGAGTAGGAATGATAGGTTAACAAATGGAAAAGAAGTAGTAAAACATTTATGTTCCTGGTAAATACTTTCTGAAATTAAGATTTGACCTTAAATTATAGAACTTACATCAGAAAGGAAGTGTTATGAGTTGAATTGTGTTTCCTCAAATTCATATGTTGAAGTCCTAACCCTACGTATCTCAGAATGTGGCCATATTTGGAAACAGGGTCATTTCAGATGTAATTAGCTAAGATAAGGTATTACTGAAAATCCAATATGACTGGTATACTTCTAAAATGGGGAAATTTTAACACTGACAGACAGAACGCCAGGTGAATATGAAGGCAGAAATCTAAGGTGATGAGTCTACAAGCCAAGGAAAACCAAAGATTTGCAGCAAACCACTAGAAATTAGGAGAGAGGCATGGAACAGATTCTCCCTCATAGTCCACAGGAAGAACCAACCCTGCTGATACCTTGATCTCAGAGTTCTAGTCTCCAAAACGCTGATAAACAATAAGTTTGTTGTTTAAGCCATCCAGTTTATGGTACTTGGTTACGGCAACCCTAGAAAACTAATACGGGGATTGTGGTTAGCATATGAGTTAGACTGAATGGTTTGGAAAATTAGGGAAGAGTTGTATGTAAAGGTGGTAGGGGGTATCTGGTAAACTTGACATTTTAGTAATAATAGTTGCCCATTTGATCACCACTGCACAGCATATCTGCATAAGGCTCTCTGTTGTGATTGAACAGCGACAGCACTGAGGCAGCCTCCCCTTCTACCAGTGACTAAGGAGTCTGTTCAGAAGCAGAGGGAAGCAAGGGGAATTCATCTTTATTCTCCTGTGTGTTTGCTCAGGATCTCTGCTCCACACTTTTTGCCTGACTACTTACCCTGTAAGACTCAACCCAGGCATTAACTCCTATAGGAAGCCTTCCCCCAACACTTCAAGGCTGCTTTATAGATTCAGAGAAAGAGACACCTATCTGCATAGCTTCATCATTACCCTCACCACATCGTAATATAATTCTCTGTTCACGAATCTGTCTCTCCCACCACTGTTATGCTCACTTCAACAAATATTCATTGAGTATTTCTTAAACATTTTTAATCACCCTATCCTCCCAATAACCCACATTATTCTTGTCCCTTAAGATAGATATCTACTAAAATATTATAGCAACCCTTTTAGAGTAGAAGAAAGATGAAAAAAAAAACACCTAAGAAAATATTTCTTAGATCAAAATAAAAAATAAAAATAATATTTGCAAGCCCATAAATCTTAACATAGTTTAGAATTAAGTTTTTATTTTGTTGATCAGGAGGAAAAGAAAAGCATATTTAACACATTAATAAGTTGAGTCAGATGACATGAATCTAAATATATAGTACAGCTAGCTAATGGATCCAGTGACCTACACAGACCACAATTGCTCTTGTTGTGACTAAAAGGCCTATAACAAATTTTAAAGGCTTGAAATATGTAGAATAGTTTGTGACAATCTAGCAAGTGCTTTCTGATTTGTATAATCTCTGAAGCCTCTGGAAAGAATCAAACTATTATATCAAGATGCTGGGCTTGGTCCTAGACTTTTCTAACACCTCTGAAAATACCCGCTAGGATATCATTGAGATGAGTCATTCTTTGACTAAAGCCAGAAAAAGTAGACATAGCTGGATGACACAAAATCTCATCATCCTGAGCCTGAAAATCTTCTTCATACTATAAATCATTTTCGAACAGTTGTTCTGATGTCAAATAAAGATAAATGCAAATATGTAAGGTATGGAGAGATGTTTGCTGACTGCATGCTAAGTTTGAGTAACCGTAGGCTCAGCATTAGGAACAGCAGTTCTAATTCAGGAGTTGCATCAAATCTATATTCAGAACAAGCATTGCCTTAAGGCAAAAAGAAATTGTTTAATTACTGTGTAAATGAGTGCGGAGGACTAGACATTGCAATTCCTTCTACATAAGATTTTGCAGGCTGGCTGGAACCTCTGGTAAGCACCATCTTTGGGATACATACTATTTTCCATTGTAGATATGATGCTGGCTAAGTTTACTGTGGTTTTATTATTTTAGATGTGGTAATTATTTTAAGTTGATTGGCTAAATCACAGAGCAATCAAAACTATATATCTGTGAGTGATTTCAAGAGGTCACCTAGTCTAGCCCCCAGCCTCACAGCATGATTACTGTGATACTCAAGCCAAATCAGTATATATCTGACTTCCTAAAGATTTTCATGAACAGCATCCAAAATCCTGTTGTGAAAATGCAACTGCAAATTCTCTTATATCTAGCTTTAACCTCTTCTCCATCAGAGGATGATTTCTAGTTGTACAGGCATACCTCAGAAATATTGAGTTCATTCAGACCACCAAAATAAAGCGAGCATCACAATAAAGTGAATCGTAAACTTTTGTTGGTGGAGGATCTTGCCTTCCCTTTGTAAAAAACACACCTGTGAAGAACAATAAAGCAAAGCACAATAAAGCAAGGTATGCCTGTATAGTGCGCTATAAAGAGCAATGCACTCCAGGAAATAAGCCATGATTCATGTATCATGAGGGTCCTGGAAAGAAACCACAAGATGAAGTTTTTATGAATTCCTTATTTTAAAATTTGCATACTTTTTTCAAGTTATGTACCCTCAAGTACCTGTGTCCTTACTCTGAAACTATTTACTCTTACTTTACAGAAAAGTCAACCATGTTTGGGATCTTATTTCCCAGCCCAAACCAATTAGAACAATCAAGTAATAGAAGGAGATGGAGAAGGGAATTGAAGATGCTATACACTGACTACAAGCAATACAATCATTGGATAGCAAAGAAGAGACTAAAAAATACAAAATTCAAAAAGCATAGCAGCCTTGAGCCACTGAAGTATCAAGACTATCAGCCCAACTGCGCCTTAGGCACCGCTGTATTATTAAAGCATCATATATTAACGGTAGAGTTGCCAGATTTCACAAATGAAAATATGACACCTAGTAAAATTTGAATTTTAGATAAACAAGGAATAATTTGTTAGTACAGGTATGTACCAAATATTGTGCCTATGTTTATCTGAAATCCGAAGACAGGTGTCCTGTATTTTATCTGGCAACCCTAAATAAGATGGTGACCCCAAGTCATCAGTAAAGCACAACCTATGTTTAGTATGCAATTCAAAACTATGTTACCAATATATTAGAAAATGTTCCATCGATAGTATTTAAGAAAATTAAAACTTTCAGTTGTCTGAAAAGTTAATTTATCTGAAATGCTTTGAGCTATATATGTTCTATTCACTGCAGAGTGCCAGATATAAACACTGAAACACTGAATGAACAGTGAAAAGCTTCACACACCATTCCCCAATGGTAAGGACATCTCAAGTCCCTGCAGATTGTTCCTAGTCCCTCCTGGTTATTTAGTTTTAAAATTTCTTCACACCTTCTACTGCAGGTGTCAGTTCTGTTGTCCAGCTTGAATCCAAGCCTGACTTAGAGGTGGTGTCTCTGTCCATGCTGGACTCCCATTCCCACTTGCGCCTCTTGTCCTGGGCTTCTATGATGCTACAGTGAACCTTCTCCTAGAAGGCTTTTTGAGAGAATGAGATGAATTCCACACTTCCTCAATATTTCGGGCGTCCTCTATAAGCCCATTGTTATAAGAGTCAGTCAGGTGTGTGAAGTGAAGGAAATGAAGAAACAGGCCCAGTTCTTAACACCAGGAACAGATTTTCCAACCTTACCCACTGACAACAAGAGTGAACCTGGGCCCAATTATTGGTCACTTGCAGCTCTGGGGGCCTGGCCTGTATTAAGGCTAGGGATTCACTGGGTGCCCAAGAAACTGCTATATTTCATCTGGAACTCATGTCCCACAGTTGTTCTTTGTGGACTGATGAGTCCAAGAAATTCGTCTCCATCTTAAAGGAGAAAGTCTGCACTCTTAATAGGCTTTGCTTCTGAGCAGTGGGACATGGAGTACGTCTGTGGGAACATGATGAACAGGACACAATTCCCACCCTCATGATTGTCTGAAGATTCTTATATGATTGTCTGAAGATTCTTTCACAAAAATCCCATTTATCATAATTATTTCAAAAACAAAAATATAATTTTCTGGAAAAAATAAGTTATCTCAATTATCATCAATCTGAAAACTAAAAGCCAGTATATCTCCAAACAGTGCTTAGCACATAGTTAACCACTAATAAGAGATGGCTATTACTGTTATGCTAAGACAAACTCCAAAATCTCACCAAGCCTGAAGTAGTGGAAGAATTTCAAGGGTACCTTCTTGTTTATTAAACTGCTCAGAGACCAATCATAGCTGCTGGGGGCCAGTTTCTGAGCCAACCTCCATTCCCTGGTACTCGGAGGAAACTCAGACAAAATCTAGCTTCCAAATCAGTGTAGTTGGGTTACAAGGTGGGCCTCACTTTTATCCCACTTAGATAGATGAGTTAGAGCCTAGTTTGGCACTATTTGGGAGGGAACCAAAGTATTATTTACAGAGATCCTACGTGGCCCAGGTGCTTTCCCAGTTTACCCTAATAAAAATCCAAGGCAGTGGTGTTAATCCCATTTTACTGTGGAACCTGTGGCTCATGCCTAAGGTCACACAGGAATTAAATGGGTCAGAGTTGGGATAATTACCCAAATTTGTAAGATCCCGAAGGTGTGTTCGGTGTGTTCTTACAGTCTGCACTGGTGACTTGGGCAGCAAAGAAACCTGGAAAGAGAGAAATAGATGAACTCACATTTTAAAAAACATTGTAATGGTAATAAGAGTAGCAAGTGGTTATTTAAAAAAAAAAATTTAAGGACAGTGCCAGCATATATTCTAGAAGACACAAAAGAATGTATCCTATGACTGCTTCACTGTTTTGTTTCTGCCTGGAACCTGATATTTGAGTACCAAGCTTTAAAAGATGATTGATTGTTGCAGTATCACCTTTCTGTTTGAAGGCAATTGTGAGTTCCCAGGGAGTACTGTGGAATCACATGTGGTCCACATGACTTACTTTCCTTTCCGAAAAAGGTCTTTCATTATGTCTCCAAAATAGCTAGGTACAGAGCACTAAAAATCATTCCTAAATCATATTAACCACATTTTTTTTATGTCATTTGCTAACAAGCAGCTAAATCGAAGTTCAGAATTATTTTTCCCTCTTGGTTACTTGCTACTCAAAATGTGGCCTATGGACCAGAAGCCTTGGCATCTCCTGAGAGCATGCGTGGAGCAATTGAATCAAAATCTGCATTTTAACAAGATTCCACCCCCGTGCCCCTACCCCTCTATCCTCCCCCAACGGTGATTCACATACACATTAAATTTAAGAAGCTCTTCTCTAGTTCACTTAGGCTCTCCCTGGCAGGTGTGCAAATAACGCTATGCCATGGTCCTCAAGTGTGTGCCAGGCCCTCTGTGAGGCCACAGTGACACCAAAATAACTAAGAGATGGCCTCTGTAATAGAAAATAGAATAAAAGTAAGGGGTCTAGGCAATCTAAAAATGTTCACCTGGTTCAGTGAGAATTCCTGTATCTAAATTTCTTTCTGCTCTGCAAAAGAGTGGAGTCCAGAATGGCTTTCAGTGGAGGCAACACACCTGAATTTGTGTTTGCTTTTCAAGAGATTGTAACTGATGAAAGTAGTAAGGAAATAAAAGGAAAGATGCACACATCTTCTATACTACTAAACCAGTCCTTCTTTCCCTAGTACCTATCCCTCCATAGCACTCCAACAGAGATGTGAGACAGCTAAGCTTCTTAGAATCCGCTTATTTAACAAATGTTTATTGAGTGATTGTTATATGCCCATCTCTGCGCAAGGTACTCCAGTTATAGATAAAAACCTCATGGTTCTGGACTTCATGGAGCTCATAGGTGTGTGTGAACAATTACTAGCCAAGACTAGGAGTATGAGCTGCAGACTGCAGTTCGCAGTTTGAGAGGAAAGGACAAATTCTGCCCCAGTTTTCTTTCCCCTGTAAACTTTATCACATTGTGTTGATGGCCTGGGTGTTCCTCTCAAGAATTTCTTTAGCGCCTGAGATACAAGTGTGTATGAATAAGAGATGGCTGCTTTTCTTAAAAGTGGAAATGGTCTTGATAAGGAACTGAAGCATCTTCATCTGCCATCCAACAATATTTCTTCTAAAATTATGTACTTCATCATTCTGGCACTGTGCTCCATATATCACTGTTCAAAGTGTGGTCTGTGGGTTTGTTCCCAGCCACAACAAGATAAGTATAAATATCCCCAATGACGGTTTAGAAACTTTTGTAGTAATTTGACATTATCATAAAACGTAAGGTATCACCAGAGGACCAGTCTCATTGAACAGGATGCTATAAATGAAATGTTTGTGTCCCTCCAAAATTCGTATTTTGAAACCTAATCTCCTTTGCAATGGTTTATGGAGGTGAAGTCTTTGGGAGGTGATTAGGTCATGAGGGTGAAGCCCTCATGAATGGGATTAGTGTCCTTATACAAGAGACCACAGATAGCTCCCTTCCATCATGTGAGGACACCAAGAGAAGATGCTATCTATGAACCAGAAACAAGACCTCTATCAGTGCTTTGATCTTGGACTTCTCAGCCTCTGGCTTTGTGAGAAATAAATGTTTATTGTTTTTAAGCCACCCAGCTTATGGTATCTTGTTATAGAAGCCTGAACAAACTAAGACACAGTTTGGGTGTTGAACTGGAATGGGTGAATCACATGTGATAATTTAAGGTTAATCTGTCAACTATAGCCCAAAAGTATATAAAACCCAGAATTCATCTTGTTCATTTGTTTATCAAAGATAATTTAAATTTAACTGTAACTTTAAAGGATGAATTTTGGACTGACTACTGATGAAGGAGTGAAAATGAATGTTGAATATACAACATCATGCGCTTCATTTTAGGTAAAAGTAAAAAAGGAATATCTGAAGCTTTCAGAGATTGCTTTAAATGCTCCTTTCTCTTTCTTGTCAACCTATCTCTGAGACTGGTTTCTCTACTATAAATGTTTTTAAGACAACTGGTTTCTCTACTGTAAATGTTTTTAAGACAAACATAGAATTGCTTAGAAACACATGATCCAGTCCTTGTAGTGCTATCATCTAGCCAACCTTGATCAGATAAATTAACAAGCCAAAAGCAAGTTCACTTGTCACATGAAAAATTTTAAATATTTATATACAAAGTGTTTGTTTCCAGTATATATATCAGCATTTAATATAAAGAATTACTATTTCCTTCATAACTTTTTGTTTCATCACAGATGTAGAACGACATAAAAGTACTGAAGTAAGACTATTAATTGCCTGTACTCAGGGTTTCAATGAACAAGGTACACATTTTTGTAATTTATTTTTTCCTATGTTTTTCTCTGATTATCTTTATTGAAATATATGTCAATTGAATGAACCTAATTTACAAGTGTGGGCTCGGGTTTTATATTTTCTCTCTTTTTTTTCTTTTTCTAGTACTTCCTTTTTTTTTAAAAAACAAAAGTATTGGTTCATATGGATTGGGGGAAAAAAACCTGGTCCTTCACCTCAGATAGTTTGAGAAAAACTTCTCTATAGTAACCCACCTGTTAATGACTACTACTGTCAAACCCAGCTGGTGAAAAAAAAAGAACACTATTAGCTAGCATGTGTATAGTGTTAAATACCTGCCAGGCATGTTCTATGTGCTTTACATGTATTAACTCATTTACTCGTACGTAATGAATTAGGTGCCATCAGTATCACCATGTTAGTGATGAGAAAACGGAGGCACAGAGAGATAGAGTCCCTTGTTCAAGGTCACACAGCTCTAAAGTGGCAGAGCCAGTTTCAGAGTTCATGCTCTTATTCTCAAGGGGACATAAGACAGGCACTGTAGTATAGTCCTCTACCAGATAACTATGGGTTTACGTGAGTCATGTAACCTGTGTGGGAAAAGAAAAGGAAGAATTAGAAAAGATAACAAAGCTACAATGCAGAGTTCTTCCCATGTGCCAGGCATTGAGCTAAATGCTTCACACGTATGATCTCAGTGTCTCCTAAGTATGGGGTGATCCAGCAAATGGTTTCAGGTAATAGGGGAGATGATTCAGTGCACGGCCAGGCAGAAATCAAATTGCATCACATAATGAGAAAGCAATTTCTTCAAGTCTCTGACTCCTTCTGATCGTATCTGGTGGATTACCTGTGGTGCAGGTCCTGAAGGACTTCCTAACATCAACTTATTTCCTTAATGTTACGAAAGGAGAGCAGGCCTTAGGCTTACCACTTTGTCTGGAAACAAGGTGTTTTTTTCTCTTATTTTCATTGCATCTTCAATTTAGGGCAAGTTGTTTTCCACTTATAATAAGGATGTAAAATTTCCTTTAAAATACGTATTTAAGATTAAGAAGTGAGCTATGGAAAAATATAAAGAGGATAACAGTATAGGTCTCACATGGACTTGACAAAAGTTATGACTAATGAAGTCTGGAAAAAACTTCATTATCTTTCAACAACCTGGTAAGGTAGGTATTATGTTGTTTGTTTATAGATAGGAGATCTGAGTTTGGGAAAAGTTCAGTAACCTTCCCAAGGCCCCATGTAGGAAAGTGAGGAGCTGAGATTCAAATCTAGAAGTGTCTGCCTCCAAAATTAGTGTCCTTACCTATTACATTTACTGTCCCCCTTCGATGACAGGCATTCCTGCTTCCTCCCAGGACTCGCAGTCTTTGATTGTATTTCATGATCTAAAACAGCAATTCTCAACGTGTGGTTCTTTCTGGGAGTCTTCCAGAAAGGTCCTTCCCTAGGTATTTTCATCATAATACGAAGATGTTGCTTGTCTCTTTCATTCTCGTTCATTCATGAGTGTACAGGGGAGTTTTCCAGAGGCTACATGACATGTGCTATGACAACACATTGAATGCAGAAGCAGATATGAGAATCTAATTGCCTTTTAGTAAGCCAGACATTAAGAAGGTTTACAAAAATTTAAACAACGCCATTCTTCTCATTGAATCTTTTTTGTTTGCTTGTTTTAGAAAATAGTTATTTTAAATAAAACATATGTGATTTATGTTAACGTGTAATGGGTGTATTGTTATTTTTGAATGAATAAATCAAGATTTTATGCATTTATCCATCTTAATTTCTAATACATTAAACATCAACACATATAACCCACATAAACAAGTCTTTGGGTTTGTTGTGAAGAGAACAAAGGGAGTTTTAAGAAGAAAAATATGTGGTGAGATAATATATTTTAATATTAATGGAAACTTTTCTCCCATTATTTCCACCCTTCCTGTCCACCCCCTGCAGGCCCCTCACTCCATGAATTTCTGTGATTCATTGTCTCAGTGTAATGTTCAGTGTAGAAACATTACCAGGTGGAAAGCAGAAATAGGGTCTAACTTTTGTGTTTCCAAAAAGCCTAAACCCGTTAAGGAAGTTATGGTAGGTGCTTTGAAGCAGTAATATCAAAATACAGCAAGTGCCACTGAGAGAAAAAAAAATAGCAGTATTGACAGAGGGCAGCTTTCCCAGGATTAGAAAAATATTTCTCACCTCTTGACGGTATGAGGAAGAACAAAGACAGAAGAGAGATTAGGAGAACAGAAAGGACAGGACTGGGCTGAAGGGGCCAGGAAGATAGAAACAGGCACTGCTCAGCCACAGTGGGGAAACTTTCATTGTCCAGGAATCACGTGGGAGCTGGAATGTCACTGCTTAAAGCCCGTGTCTTTGAGAGCCAGCTCCTCCTCTCCATCCCCATGACCATCTGCAGAATTGACATCTGAGTCATCCAACCTGGACAACTGTACCCTGAAAACATCCTTGGCTCATCAGATGCCCAAGAGAAGGAGGCTGAGGCCCTGTGTGAAATGAGCATGTTAATAGTATGTAACTCTAAGGGCTGATGTGAGGAATAAATGAGCTAACATATATAAAGCACTTTGAATGGCAATCTCTTTGTAAGTGTTGGTTCTCACTATTACAGAGGAGGCAGAACACGGGGTGGCGGGGAGGTAAATGGAAAGCCTGTGTCAGAGGGGCTAGCCCAGGGTAGAGAGGTGAGTGAGGGCATCTTCCAATGTATCCTGTGCAGCCTTCAGAGCTCACTTGTTCAACAAAGGGTCTCAGTCCATTGAAAATGAACAGCAACACTTTTCCACATATGGCCCAAAAGGCTGCCAGCAGCTGGGATACATGTGCCTCTTGTTCTGAGAAAGACAAGCATCTGAAGGTGGCAGTCAGACAGAGCCTGGAGCCATGATCTTGGAGACCATGAGTCCACCCTAGAGACCAATGCCACTTTAGTTCTAGGCTCTAGGCAGCAAGCTGGGCCAGTGCAGGGAGCAGAAGGTGAAGCAGAGTCAGACAGCATGCACTGGAATCCTGCTCGACCACTTTCTAGCTGAGTGTTCTTGAGCAACTTACTAAACTTTCCTAAGCCATAGTTCCCTCTTTTGTAAAATTGAGGAATAAGATACCTACTTTACCAGTTAAACAATATAATATAGTATATGCAAAACTCTTAGCAAGGACATAGTAAGTGCTCAGTAAATGGAGCCATTGCTACATTTACTGAGGTGTACAGTCCTGAGATAGAGCTCATAGGGAGCTGAGCAACAGCAGGCGTCTGAGTGAGTGTCTAATTGGATGAGGAATCCTGGAAGAACAAATCAAAAGACCACCATGGTGACGACGACACATTTGGCCCATTGTGCAATTTTTGCTTCAGCTTCCCATCAAGCTTGGGAATCAGATTTCTTAAGGCTCCTTTGGGCTTCTTAGGAGCCATGAAAAGGGAAAATTAAGACCAAAATATTCTTTCAAAATCATCTCTGCCCCCCCCCCCCCAATATTCCCATGGCGAAGAATTTGTCGTACTACTGATCTTAACAGCAATCCATTCAAACTAGCAGCTTAAGGAGACAGCTTTCTCAGAGGCTGGAGGACAAGAAGTACAAGGCCACAGTCCTCATCCCTGCTTCCAAGGCATAGCTGCTTCTGTCTTTTCTCTCCTAGATCTGCTTTGTCTTCTGTGTGATGCACATAACCCAAAATGGCTGACCTAGCCCAGCTTTGCATCATTTTCTGGTTTAAGTACAGCAGGCTAGAGGTGTCCTGCTCTCAAATCCAAATTCTCCGGAGAGGAAATTAATTGGCTAGCTAGCTCCTGTCACATACCTGGGCCTGCTACTTACTATCAACCACGTGTGTATATATGGGGTGGGAGAGGGAGAAAATAGGAGTGGTACACGTACAGGTTCAAATAATTAATGGAGGAAAAAAACCAAATAGCTAAGGAACACCTGAAAAGGTACTCATCTTTGCAAATATTCAAAGGAATGCAGATTAGCACAATTTTTTTTTTCCTTTTTGGACCATCAGATTGGCAATAGTGAAAAATAAAGGTAATCGCAGGAAACCTGTTAATAGTGTAAGGTGGTATGATTTTTCTGGTGTGCTATTGGGCATTACGTTGTAATATTTTAAATGTGCATAAGCCTTAACCCAGTAATTTCAGTTGTAGGAATTTATCCAAAGGAAATAATTAGAACATTCACAGCCACATATGTATATGTATATATGTATGTAGATGTTTATTGAGATATTTTTTAATATTTGGGAAAAGCTTAGAACATCATAAATGCCCTTCAGTGAAGGGTAGAGATATGGTACAAAGGAATACTGAAAGGCCATTATAAAGGATGAGATAGATTCATATGTAAGATGTACACAATCTATTTAAAGTAAAAAGAAAAATGCACACAACAGAAAAGTGTAAATAATATGATCCTATTTTGTTAAACACATACAGTATATAATATATAATATATATACTATACATATATACATATATTTAATACAATATAATATATATTGTACATACTATATTTGGCATATGTATTTGCCTGCATATATGTATATATATAATATAATAATAATTTCTATGTATACATATATATTTGTAAGGGTAGATATAAAACTAATAATTGCAGCCATCTCTGAGCATAAATAGAATTAAGGAAAGTTTTCCCTCTCTGATTTCCACTTCTATATTGTTGAATATTTTAAAAACAAGCATAAACTGCTTTTATAATTGGACCAAAAAAACAATAAGATATTCCATTTGGGGGAAAAACGAGATTCTAGATTTTATATATAAAAGAGAAACATTTGCTAGTTTAAAGTTAAAGAAAGACAACAAAAATTCATTTTCCCAGTGGCAAACAGGCATAATAGGTGACAACAAAGGTTGCCTCTACCCAGGGCCTGGGATTCTTGGGCAAAAGCTTTCTAGGATGGAAAGAAGAAAAATCAGCTTCTTCCAATACCACAGAGTACATTAGGGCTATCCTATTGGATGAATCTGGCTTATCCACAACCCAAAGAGCCTTCCCCTTCTACTAAAGATGAATTAATGAACTTAATTGAGTTGAACTCTTCAGCTCAAATCTAGAGATCATATATTTACATATTTACATATGAAAAAAAGCAGGTTAAGGAGGAGACTTGGTGTGCAGCCAAATGAGGGGTCGAATATAGGAAGAACTAGAGGCCAAACTGGGGAAAGTGGAGGTGGCCTGGGTCAGTTCCAGAGACACATTTACCTGCTGTCAATCATGGGTTTGTGTGGATGCCTGGAGCTTTTTTAAAGGAACTTGAATAGGTTGGAAAATTGAAATTCTCGCTGGGATTATTATTATTTTTAAAGTGTTTCCCTTTGGATCCTTCCTTTCTTGATAGGGACATACTAAATATTAAAAGAGTCAGTTATAATTTCTTTCAATACCACAGTGGATTTCAATGCCACAGGGGAAAAATTAATCTTTCTGTATAGGCAACTTTACAAGAATGCCTCAATTTCACAAGTGGCAGGAGAGCTATATTAATTTGGCACAGAGAGAAAGCAATTTCAATTAACACAGTCTTTGTCTTTATTTGCAGTAGGCAGTTCACCAATAACGCATTTTAGAACATTGTTCACCGACAGCATTAGAATTGAGTGAATTTCACCATATTACTATTTTAAGCCTCTAACACCTTGCCAGGGAAACTCTTTTTAGAACAAGGTCTGTTTCTCCTCTTCTTTTAGAATTCCACTCTAAGCAAGAAACATTTGGTGAATGCCTACCTAGGGACATCAGCATCGCTGGCGCATATAATTCAGCATCGCTGGCGCATATAATGGCCTTCCAAAAATGTTTACAGTAATGGTAATGTTGGGGATAACACACCACGGAACTTATTGCAAAAACTGCTTTTTGAATGATTGTTCATATAAAACCTGCCAAATTGTTGACATTAGAGTCAGTCATTCCTTACATTATGAGATTCTCAAGACGAAAATAATAATCATAGACAGTAAGAGCTTGAAGGTCATCTTGTTCAGTTCCCTCAGGTTACAGATGAGGAAATGAGTCTTGAGAGATTAGGAGTGTTGTCTAGTTTCATGACTAAGAAGTGGCAGCGATTTCTTTCCTTATTTTTTTAACTCCAAATCCAATGCTCTTTTTATTACAACTCAGCTTACATCTCTCAGAACCGTCTGCCTCAGAAATGCCAAACATTCCCTTTTCCCTACCCACATTCCACCTTGGAGACTCTGCCCCACTCGGGTCCCTGGGAGGAACAGCACTGCATACCATATGACCATGCCCCACCAGTGTCAGTGACTGACCCACGGATAGACATCTGACCTAAGCTGGGCCATTCAGATACTCTCCCAAGAATTTGGAATAGGGACAAAGAAGCTGAGTCATTTAGAGTCAAGTTGCAAGGTCATGCCCTGCTGGCCTGCCACAGCAGGCCCAAATCTCATGCTAGCAAGTGAGAGGAAGCTGAGAAACCATGAATCTGCAGAAAAAGCCAGTCTGCAAACAGAGAAGCAGAAGGATGTAGCAGATGCCCAGGGACAAATGGAGACATGATGTACCACAAAAGGCAAAGGAGAGACCAAGAAAAGTTTGCATAATCACCTTCTTGGTCCCATAATGACCTGCTTTATCTCCTGCACTGGTTTGTCATAACCCCATAATAAACTCTGCCTTTCAACCGACCCTTTTTTTTATTTGAGCTAGGTAGAAATCTGTCCTTTGCATCTAAATTCTCTCCGTCTAAGACACTTCATAATTCATAGTGAATATATTTTGGGGTGTAAAGACTGCTGTTTTTTATGAAGATGATGGAAATTGAAGTCTTATCTCAAAAGCCACAACAGGATGAGTGGTTTTTTGTATTCTCCTCACTAACTACCCAGATCCTTGAGACCATGCTTTCCAGGTGAGTAGAACTTCTGATGGGAGCTAGCACCACTTTGGATCTTCCCCAAAAGTATGCTAGAGGTCTTCTGTTCAGAAATGGAGATCTTACTGGGGTATGTAGCTGCCATCTTGGGAATATATGTCAATACTTAGAGTCTTTCCATTTAAAGTTTTCAAGGGTTAAACCTGTTTTCTCATAAAGCCTCTGTTCTGTAGATGGAATTGTGGAATCTCCATAGGCCCAACATTGAGCCAGCTGGGAGGTGGCCATGACCATGAAAAGCTCAGGTACTATTCTGTACCTGAGCTTTAGTACCTTCTGCTCAGGTACTGTACTATCCTGTGCTAATCTCTTTCAAATGATGAAATGACTTTTGAAAAATTCTACTTAACCCTTCTAAAGTTCTCAGAACTAAGATAATGGGTAAATGATTGAGTAAATCAGGGTTCATCAGCTGATGAAATACTCTACAGATACTTTAAAAGGACAACTACCAAGATTAAATAACATGAAAAGATATCTGTGATTCAGTGAATAAGGAAATAAGCAGACCAGAAATTTCAGTCCCTGACCTTTTCCGTATATAGGCCTGATTCTTGCCCTGTGCTGATCTACTTCCTTGCCTGTCCACAGTGCTCCCAACTGCTGTGACCTACTGAGTATGGAGAGTTCTCAGTCTCTGTCTGCAATTAGTCTTGAATGGAGACCTTTTGCTTTACCAGATTCCAATAACCATCTGTAGATTGCTTATATTCGTTTGGTTTTTTTTTCCCCTATCTACTATTTCTCAAATCCGCGACAAGGTGGAAATGTGATTTTCCACCTGTGCTAATAACCTCTGCAGAGATTCTAGGAATACCCTGTAAAGCTAAGGTGAGAAGGGGAGATATTGTACTTGATAGGAAAAAACCAATTTATAGACCGACTACCACTTGAAAGACTTCCATTACAGACTAGTTCTTCTATGGCTATTTTCTGAACCAACCATGACAAGTCTCCCTGACAAGCAAAAGGAGTTAAACACTGGCCTCTTGCTGCTTAACAAGGGTTTGGCTGTGTAATGATCTCATGTAGACATTTGATATCTTTGTGGCTACACAGCATCTCTTGAAAGCCTTTCTCATATCAAGAAAACTTATACATTATGAGTCCTGCCTTCTCAAGGTAAAACTAGAACTCACCATCCCAGGCTTCTTTGCAACCAGGGTGTAAACATGTGACCTCATTTTTGCAATCAGATGCAGGTGTGCAAGACTACAACCTAGAAGAGGAAACCATGAGAAAGCAGGTGTCAGACAGAACGAGTTTTCTGATGAGGACCGAGGAACTTGGCAGAAGCACCAGGGCAGAAACGGTAGCAGCCCTTGTACCAGCAACCTCTGTGGGGGCTGTCAGTGCAGTCACAGCGCCTGTACCTGCGGCAGTCCCCACTACACTGTCCAGCAGTGTAATTTGGATATGACTTCTTACAAAGTAGCTTTAGCGCATGATTTTTCTGGCCCTTTCAGAAGTCTATGTACTAACATCCTTTAATCCATTCTTTGTATTTTTAAGCTGGCAAAAGTGGATTCTGTTGTCTGCAACTAAAAATCTTGATTATCGGTTCTCAATATTAGGCTGAAGGACTTGGAAGTGATTTATTTTCTTATTCATCATATTTTATCAGCTGGGAGATTCAAAGAAGGTCACATTAATGACAAATCCTAATTTTTAGTGGCTCTTGCTTCTACTTGCAGAATGTAGTTTTCTGGCCTCCCCCAAAGTCTCTTCCAGAATCCCCAGGGTTGTTGCCTAACAGACAGTTCTCTCATGTTCTTCTCATGGCCTCCTGTGTTTTAGGCTGTGACCTAAGAAGCCATTTGCTGGTGCTGACTCAGGGGCAAGCATGATGAGACGGATACTCATGTCAAATGTGTGCTACTTCTAATGCTTTCACTCTGTGTCACCCCTGAACTGAAAGCATGGCATCCCATGTCCACTTGTTTTACAGGTGTCCCTTAAAAATATTTCCTTTAGTGACTGCATACAACCCTTGTCTCCAAGGCTCAGATGTAAGTATCTGGGACTGAGCCAAGGGATCAAATAGGGTTCTGTTTATCTTTTCCATTTCCTTATTCTTTCTCCAACACACAGGCTCTCCTCTCCTCTCCCCCCATGCAAATCAACTCATGCAAATAGACATCTGCAAATAGACACCACTGGCTATAACTTTACAGTCCATCATTCAAACCTTGTCCTAGCTGTGTCCTCAAAGTGGAAACAAATTAGGACCACTCTGTGGACTTCTGAGGCATTATTTTTATTTTTCAACATTTCACAGTTGTTATAATGCTATTTTTCAACAAGCAGAAAAGTATGACCTGAAACAGTGAATTTGTCCTGTGAAATTTATGCTGACACAGCCTGCCTTTGCCAGGGTGCTTTCTTACAGATGTCTTCTTCCTCTGCACCCTCGGGTATTTGTCTATTAACAGAATACAGGCAACTTCTTTGGCAAGTAGATTCAGAATGTCAGCACAAGTGACAAGTCTTAGGAAAATAGAACAATTAGGGGATTTCTCAGCAGTACCACTGCCAGTTTTCCCAAGGTACTTGTATCAGTGTTTATTTTAATGACTTCAATCAGGATATTTTACTTACCCTAATTCAGAGGCTCAAGATTTTAGAGATCAACAGAGGATTCAATGTATTATAGTCTTGCTTTGCAGAAATTATTGGGTGGAGTTTTTGTGAGTAAATGCAGCAGTAAAAAATCCCTTCTTACCACTACTTTCCACCCTAGCTTTGCCATTTGGCATCTGTCCATCCGTAGTTATTTTAACAATTCCAGCTTATGGGTCATAAAAGATCATAAAGCAATATTATGTCTACAGATGAATCCTGTAAATAGCATTCAAAAATCTCTCCTTTAGAAAATATTACAAAAGTTGCCTCAGAACTCTATAGGTCCAAGATTTCCATTGCTTTTCAATCTGTATTATGACAGCTTTGGGAAACACAGTTTGCTCCTGTATAGTGAACTCCTATAATCTTTTTCAAATTCATCAAAAGGCAAAGGAAGGTAAGACTGGTGAATGTAAGGAGGGCCTTCCAGCCATGTTCTGAAGGAGAGATTTCATGAGCTGCCAAAGTGGCCCAAAAGGATTTAAAGGGAAAAGACATTCCAAGGAAAGCATAAACCATCTAGCTGATTTCAAGCTAAAGTTGCACTCTGGGGAGCTCTAACTGTTGAAAAAGTATCTCAGGATCTGTTTGCTTCTCCTATCTCTAGTTGAATCCTAGAAGAGAAAGGAGACATATTTTGAAGATGTGGGAAGAAGGAAAGCAAGTTACATGAGCAGGGGTAGTAGGAGATATAGAGAAAAAATGCGACTACAGATGTATGTGGGGATAGTTTGACTTTCAGGGAGAAGTGATTCTTTCATCGATGCCTATTTCCACCACTGTAATGCATTATCAACCGTCTCTTACATTTCCTGATAACTAATTTTCCAAAACATCTATCTATCTATATCTATATATCTATATCTCTATGTATTTAAACTATCTAAACATGTATCAACTAAGCATCACGTTTTTACGTATTTGAAATAGATCATCATTATCAGATCATTTTAGCAGTGGTCCTACTGAAAGTATAGAGTAAAAACAAAAAGATAATGATAGAAAAAGATATTGACTATATCCAACCAGTTTTGTAGGATATAAAAAGTCTCATGGTTATATATGTGGTCAACCTGAAACCTTACAATGCATTAATTATAAAGCTCAGGTAGTTCTAAGATAAGATATGAATTTGGCTTATGACCATAAAATAAAATTTGAGTCTGGGGCACATGAACAATTTTCCCAGATATTGTGCTTCCTTTTTCATTTTTCTCATTTTTTCTTTTTTAAATCAGAAAAGGGTAAGGATCAAGTACAAAATGTATGGAAAGACTAAAACTTTCTTGCGTCTTTCTGATGACAAAAAGGTGGGTGAGTCATGTGCTCAAACACCAGCCAAGAAATTTTATCTCGTGCATCTTCGAATAAGAAGCCTTAGGCAGGCACCCCTCCAGTTGGTAAGAGGATCTCAGAGTCACATGACGAAAAGGGGACGGCTGAACCTGCAGCTCTCCCTTTCTCCCCTCTCTGGCTTCTGGCAGCCTTTCTGCACATAGATCATTCTCTACTGTGATTCTGCCTGCAGGTTTCCAGTGCTGTTCCCCCTCAACCCACTACCATTTGGATCAGAACCCTGAGCCACTGTGGAGATATAAAAGCAGGCAGGTTAGGCTCAGTTTCACTTTATGACACAGAGGAATGTGACCTTTATGTTCCCTGAGAATGGTTTGTGTAATTGGCTGGGCCCTGAGATCAAGGTCATCTGTGTGATTCCTGGAAAGAAAACAGAGTGGGCATTCCCTACTCTGGGCCAGATTCCTCCAATCATAAAATTTTAGAATAGGAAATGTGTACTGTGGTTCTTGAGAAGGACCAGGCAAGTGAGGAAGTTTGTGGTGATACATTCTAACACTTCCTCTAGGGAGACATGGGAAGGTGTGTGTCCTTAGCTGGGTCACCTAGCTCAGCTGAGTCATCTGCATGAAAGAACTCAGCAGCGTGAGTATTAGAAGTCAGACAAGCCCCAGTGCGTGACAGCACAGGCTCCTCACTCGGAGTGCAGGTCCCGGTCTCTTTCCCTTGCAGAGGGGGCAGGGAAGTCCCTCTTTTTACTTTGAATTTCCATCCTGATAATTACACAACTGGAAAGGAACTAAGATGAAGAAAACTCTGTGGCTTCCTTGGTGAAGCAAACCAGTTTTGGCCAAAAGGAGGTGAGTAGCCAATGCCTGAGTAGGAACAGTACTTCCTGTATCCCCTCCTGAATCATCGTATAATAGGCTTCTGATACGCAGAAAGCCCTGAAGAAATGTAGCAGAGAAGGAAGTAAATGAGCCAACTGCATTGGCTTGGTGCCAGAGGAACACCCTGCTTTGAGGATAAAATTGCACCTCTTGTGCCAGCAATTCAGGCAAGGGAACCCACACAAATAATGCTTGGAATTCAACGGAAGAACAAGCCAAAAGAGCTCTTGTAGGCATCGTATATATATGTCCTCTAAGATTGCTCTTTTTCTTTTCTTTTCTTTTCTTTTTTCTTTTTCTTTTTCTTTTTTTTTTGCTTGCTTTCTTTAGCTCAGATGATGAGATGAGATGAGGGAGTAAATAACTCACCTTCTTGTTCTGAGTTGCGCCTATTTGGATGACACAGAGGTATGTCAACCAGGTAAAAAAGGGTGTGGAACCTTGCTACCTCATACCTCCCGCCTGTGTAAATGAAAAGCCAAGGGCTACTATAAAAAATAGTTTGTGTCCACCTCTTGGGGGAGGAAAATACTTTCATACTAGAATGTCACACTCCAAATTTTAACCTAGTGCTGTTTCTTGCTCTTACTCATAAAGTGATTCACGTGACTTTTAGTAGTTGTATCTTCTTCAGAATGGAGGAACCAGTAAGCCAGTGGCCACCTGATGGAGTTACACAACGTGGCTTATTTTGGAGGAAAGGGAAGTCAGAGTGAATATCATTTATTTCATCAGCCACATGATCACAAAAGTTACCCAGGCTAAAAATGGTCTTTAGTCACTCTGCCATTTATACTTTCCCCCTTAGCTTCCAAATTCTTATGCTTAAATTCTCTTTTTATAAAAGCTACTTTTAATTTAAAAATTCTTCCTTCTGTCTTCTTTTCTGTCACTTTCATCCTCATTTAATCCTTTCCATTATACAATAATAGAAATTGCATGGCATAAGAAATTAAGAAGGTTTCCTAACTCAACCCAAAGCCAGGGCATAAGAAGAGAAATGGAAGACCCAGTTTCTTCGCTGTAAGAAACCAACATGTGGCCAAAGCTAGCCAGATTAAATGAAGGAAGCTGTAGATTGGTCACATGCATTACAACTAGACTGAGGTAAAGATGGACACCGGTATGGTGGTTTGACAAAGGAGACCCAAAGGTCAAAAATTTCAGGATCTAACAGTAAACGCTAGGAAAACACTTGATTTGGTGACATAGCCAGTACTTAGGAGCTCACTGTGTGCTGGGCACTGTTCTAGTAATCACTTTACACATATTAAAGCATTTAATACTCACAACAAAGCTATGAGGTATTTACCATTATTTTCCCCATTTTGCAGATATAGGAAACTAAGGCACAAAATGATGCCTGTGGTAGACATGGAAAGGCATTGTCCTTCAATGGACTTTCTGCCCAGCTGTCTTTACCTGTCAGTGTCTTTATGGCCTGCCTCAGCTATTGAGTTCGAGGTCAAGTTCTTCCCAGGGAAGCCTGCATTGGGACAAGGTATAAAGGCCCAGCTATCTTGGGCCAATATGAGACAATTCTGATGGGGAACAGTCACACAGAGTTCCCTGCCTAACTGGCAGAATCTTCGATGAGCTTGCATCACATTTCAGCTTCTGCCTCAGCTAGGGTGACCAACCATCCTCCTTTGCCTGGGATTGTTCTGGTTTTAGCACTGAAAGTTCTATGTCCCACGAAACCCTCCTTCCAGGCAAGCCAGAATGGTTCGTTGCTTCAGCCTATTCCTGCCTCCTTCCATAGGTATTGATCTCTGATGAATCATCTTGCACTCCAAACTCCATCTCAGTGTCTGCTTCCTGAGAAACCCACAGACGATGGGCGTTCCTTAATGTGTTCTTGATCTCCAAGCTTCACTCTCCCTTTATAAAAGTGTTCTGGTCACTAGAAAGGGGTACTCAACAGAGTTGCAGACAGATTCTCCAGGCTCCATGAGCAGCTCAGATGAAATATTTCTCAATAAGAATGAAAGCAGTTCATGTTTATTAAATGTGTCAAGCAATGAGCTAAGTGTTTTGGCTGTGAAAGAGGCTCTATCAACATCCTTATTTTATGAACGAAAAAGCTGAGGCTTAGAGAGTTTACTTGCCCTAGGATTTTAACCTGACCATTCTGCCCATAAATTAGAAGTTTAGATAAACCTGAGTAGCTTAGCATTATAAAATGGAAAGAACCTTTTGTTTTGTTTTGTTTTGTTTTGTTTTGTTTTGTTTTGGGTAGAGTTGTAGGGTGGGTTCAGAAAGGTCATTGAAGATTTTATATAAAAAAATCCCAGCAAAATGGCAAAAAGCTACAGTCCAAGTTGTCAAAAAACCTAAAAGAGGGAAAGGAATGTTAAATATTCAAGTGTAAGTTGTTTATATTGCAGTGAAGTAAACCTCTATCACTCCAACTTCTCAAACATTTGTGAACCTTTAGTAAAGTTTGGCACAGAAGGCCTCATGTTTAGTATGTGTATAAACCACAATGGGGCTGCCTGAGCAGAGAACAGGAATTAGCAGAGGCAAGATATCAGAGCTAGAGGGACCATGTGACAGACTTCTCTAAATTCTCCTCACCCCCACCTGCCACCAGCCCTAGAGGAATTTGCAGAAATATTCAGGACATTATTAGATGTTTGACAGGCCTAGAAAGCGATTTGAGTCTAATTTATTTATATCTTTATGGATAGGGAGATTCCAGATGACGACTGAGATACATATACATGATAAAGAATTTATTAAGATAAATCAAAATGATAAAGGTAGCTGTCTGGGATAGGGAAGTAGGAAAATTGATAATTTATATTTTCTTTCTGGTGTTTTTCTGGGTTTTCAAGAATTCTACAACAAATATGCGTTACCTCTTTAAGCTGAGAAAAGAACAATAAATGATCAGTGTCTATTTCTCCTGTGTTCCTGATTACATAGGCTCTTTTGTTTCTTGGGTGTGCCTAGTCACCAAAAAGAAACAAACAAAACAAACACACATATAAACCATACCACTGATTCATATATAGGTATTTCATATACAGTTGACCAATGGACAACATTGGTCTGAACTGTGCAGGTCCACTTTTACATGGATTCTTGAAAATAAATATGCAGTTGGACTTCCATGTCTTCAGGTTTTGCATCTACAGATTCAACTAACCACAGATCAAAAATTTGGCTGGGAATTTTCAGATGCGGAGGACTGAGTGTATGTGTTGCTATATGACATTTCATGTAAGACACTTACTTGAGCATCTGTGGATTTTGGTGTCTGTGGGGGGTCCTGAAACTAACCCTTGCAGATACCAAGGGACTGTAGTTAAGTTTTGGGGGAGTCAAAAATTATATGCAGATTTGTATATGTACAGGGGTCAGTGCCCCTAACACCAGCATTGTTCAGGGTTAAGTGTAGTTATAGAAAAATGGTCTACGTATTGAGTGAGGCCTCATTATCTTAGTGTCGGAGCATCTAAAACATTTCAAGTCAGTACCATCAGTCTAGGAAGAGCAAAGGGTCTTTAGGATTTTAAGTCAATCCTTGAAATATTGATCAGGCCCTGGCTTAATCCTGAATCTATTCATGTAATTTTGAACGTGCAGGGAATTTTCTCTCCTTGGCTTTCCTATTCTCAAAATGGTCAATACTATTTGCAGACAGATAATGCTTACAAAGAACTTTGAGGTCTCTGGATTAAAGATATTACATAAAAGGAGTGTTATGATTATGAAATAATTCAATGTTGGTGATCAAGCAAGTGACCAACATTCAGACCAACCAAAAAACAAAAACAAAAAATTATAAACAAGTTTTCCTGCTTCTTTTGAATAACACATGTCCTAGTATTTAATGAAAAGGCTAATTTAAAATTTCAATGTTTTTTTCCCTATTTATCAAAGCTATTTAATAGAAAAACAAAGACACAATTTATTATTTTCAAATAGCTCAAATACTCTGTGGTGCAGCGGGGTGAAAGATCCATGATTTCATATCTTGGCTATATCACCTTTGACTTGCTAATTTCCACACTTTAGGCAGAGCCTGGTTGAGAAAATGAATGAATACTCTTTGTTCTTTCAGAAAATGAACAGATCCTGAATGAAGGCATGGAAAGTTTCAAGTGTCATTATAAAGACAAAGGAGATTCTGTAAGCCTTCAAATCCGTGTCCTCTTGACTGACAAGTCAAAATGTATTGTTTCCCTCATCCCTGATGTCTCAGCGTGAATCTGGCCATCAAGCTTTGCTTTTTTCTGGGGAGATTATACTTACTGCTTGGGAGCTGTCTTCTGTTTCTGAGTCACTGGGCACAATTTATAAACAAACTGGGACCCAACTTATAAACAAACATATTTAAATATCACAGCAATTTTAAGATTTCTTTATTGCTGTAAAGATTTGAGAATCATGAGGCTATAAATGTTATCAGTGATGGTAAGTTTTAGAACTGAAAGAACTTGGAAATATCCTAACCAGATAGATGCATGTGACATCTATTTAATGCAATGAGAGCAATGAAAGATTTATTTTTTGATTAGTGGGCAATTAGTGGATAATATATGAAACTAAAAGAAAATGTCTGTATCTGAATGATATTCTGTTTAACATTTTTTTGTATGATCATTTAAAAATTGGTTTTTGTTTGTTTGTTTGTTTGTTTTTTTGGTTTAGATCCTGCCAGCTATCAAAGACATTTTGGGGATAGCTAAGGAAAAATTTTGAACATGACTGCATATTAGGTGATATTAAGGAGTTAACATTAATTTTGTTCGGTGAGATCATCTTATTTTAGCTATGAAGGAAAATGTTCTTACTTTTTAATGATGTGTGCTGAAGTATTTATATGTAGGATGTCACTATGTCTCGAATTTGCCTTAAAAACTTCAACATAAAAAGTAAAATGAGTTAAATTAAAATTTGTTTCTTCAATCATGCTCTCTGTTCACATTTTAATTCACGATTTTTCTTCCCAAAACATCTTACCTTCTTGCTTTCTTATTTATTAATACATTTATTATTTTTATTATAAAAGTAAAATAGCAATATTACAAAAAAATTGAAAAATTCATAATTCCACTTCCCAACCTCAAATAACATTAGATGTATTTTCTTTTAGTTTGTTTTTTTGTGTGAAAAGTTATATATATATATATATATATATATATATATATATATATATTTTTTTTTTTTTTTTTTTAAACTTTAGTCAGAGTGTATGTCCAATTTGTTCTCCTGTGTTTTTTCCCTTAGCATTGTATCTTGAGTCTTGCATTCCCTTAAATTTCCTAACACATCCTTTCAGTGCTACTAAAGGGCAAGCTATTTTTAATTTCCCTACATCCTGTGCTTGTCTCTACTGTCTGTCTCGTGGCCAGTGAAGCCCAGTGGCCGTTTGCTGAACATATGTGCGTTGCCTCATGGACAGTGTGGCACAACTGGAATGGACAAAGAAGTGAACCATAGCACAGTGAAGCCTGTGCTCCTCCATCCCACCCTATACAGAGCGTAGATGCAACTTTTCAGTCTCCTGCAAAATGGGGAAAAAAGTCCATTGCATATTTGCATGATGCCAAAGGATTACTCCACAGATGACTTGCCAGTTTTAAGTGGGAAAACTAACTTTATAGTGGTGAAATCTGTAGGTCACCGCTTAAACCCAGTGATCAATTTCAGCATCTCCAATAGTGTACCTCTTGATCTGATGCAATGTGAAGTACAGGTCTTTTATCTGTGAAGCATGACTGCCAAAATGTTTATTCTACATCTAATCTTGCCTTCCATATCTACATTTCAGCTTACAAGAAATACAGGAGATTAAGGAACATGTGAAATGATACATGAGGAAACCATCACATAAATCAAGAAGTTGGGACATTTTACAAGGCAATGGGCCCACACTTCTCAACAAGCCAAAATCGTGTAAAGAAAGGGGCGGGGAGAAAGGGCTGTTTTAGATTAAAAGAGATTTGAGATCTATAATAGCCAAATGCAATGTGTGTTCCTTTTTTGGATACTGGTTTGAATAAACCAGATATAAAAGAAATTTTGGGGAAAAGTAGGTATAAGATAGTAATAAAAATTATTGAAATTTTGTTAGGTTTGTTACCTAAGATGTTTTTATTTGTTGGAGATGAATATCTATTGTACTATTCTTTCTACTTTTCAATATATTTTAAACATTTCATCACTAAAAAGTTCTTTTGGGAATGGAGCAGAGTCAGGGGAAGAGATTCTTCCACTAGGAGCAGGACGGGATGTTTCTATTATTTTCTGTTATCATAATAAATGAGTTACTGTTCAAGATATGAGAAATGAAATACTACAATAATAGAAATATAAAGTTACGCAAGGTTATACAGCCTCTATTTTCAAAGTTTGTTGTAGAATTTAATTTCATTTGCTTGTCTCTGAGATGGGGATAGCACAGGCACACGGTCTTAAAATGGAAATACTGAATACAAAAGTTTTACCACACAGGAGAAAAGAGAAGATAACCACAATCTGTATTTACTGAGCACCTATTACATGCCAGGCATTGTACCAAGGATTGAAGATACTGCAACAAAGTCCAGTGTGGTCTCTGCCACAGAAGCACGTATTTTCTGGAGGAGAAGACAGACCAAAACCTGCAAACAGACAAATATAACATAATGGGAGCAATTCCTTTTGTGGGAGAAACAAACAAGGCCTGCTAAAGAGAACAGATGTGATGGTCAGGAAAGGAGACCCTGAGGCACATGCAGGTTGAGTCCTATAAAAGAAGGAGGAGTCAGCCAGAAGAAAGGTGAAGAGCATTCTAGGCAGAGGAAACTGTGTGTGCAAAAGTTTTACTGGGGGGAAAGCACGTGAAGAACACCAGTGTGATGCAGGTGTGAGCAAGTGGCACCGTGGCATAAGGCGAGCCAGAGCAATAGCTTTTAGGCCATGGCAAAGAATTTAGATTTTTTCCCTAAGTACAATGGAAAGCCATATTTAATAGTATTCATTTATTTTAAAATATTCCATTTTAAGAAGATTTAGGGAAAATTGCTAAGGCGCTAAAAGCTTAGGAACAACAACCACATGTCCTGCATTCCAGCCATACTCAATCACTTAGTATAACTTTTCAGTTCTAAATGGATGCCTCCCAGCTGCCAATAAGGCAAACTGATTAGGTGTACTAGGAATCTATTGCTGGATAACAAATTATCACAAAATGTAGTGACTTCAGCCAATAAGGAACATTTATTATCTCACAGTTTCTGGGGGTCAGGAATTCAGGAGTGGCTTAGCTGCATGGTTCCAGTTTGGGAGTCTCTCATACAGTTGCAGTCCAGAAGGTGGGTAAGGCTTTGGTCATCAGAAGGCTTGATTGGGACTGGAGGACCCACTTTGAAGATGGTTCCCTCACACAGCTGGTGGCAGGAGGCATTGCTTTCTTGTCATGTGATCCTCTTCATAGACCTACTTGAGTGTCCTCATGACACAGCAGCTGACTTCCCTCAAGTGAGTGATCCTAGTAAGAGAGTAAGGGAGGAATCGCAATGCTGTTGATAACCTAGTCTTGGAAGTAACACACTGTCACTTCTGCCATATTCTATTAGTGTCACAGAGATGAGTCACCAAGTCTAGCCCATACTAAAGGGGAGGGGCCTTCAGCTCCCCCTCTTGAAAAGAGGAGTTTCCAAAATATTGTGGACCTATTTTAAAACCACCACATTCAGTGACCTAACTCAAATGTCATCTTCTATGTAAAGCCTTTCTTGATTTTCCTGAGCAGAGCTAGTCATTCTCTAATCTCAGTTTTTGCATTTCATTTCTAGCTCTTACAGCTCTTGCCTTGTTTATTGTAAGCAATTTATTTACATGTCTATCTTTTTCATGAGACTGGAAACTCCTTCAGACCAAGGGAACATGTCTTATTAATCATTTCCATCCTCAATCTGTTCATTCATGAAATTCTCTGACCACCACAGGACACTACCATCCACCATTCCTGAGACAGCATTTTTACAAGACCCTTCACACTAGTGCTTTTCTTGCCTGTTTTCTTGATTTACTCTTTGTATTATATATAGACATGTCTTCTCAACTAGATAATAAACTCCAAAAATAAGACTATCTTAGTCATCTCTTATTTTAAATTCCTCATAGCACCAAAGGCATTGCTCTGCATTATAATAATAAATACCTTTTTAAAAAGAATTACACAAGAGAGGGCCCTGCACAGTTCAAAAATTTTTCCAGCTTCTTTGGTAATCGGAGTATCTATTGGCTACCTCAGCTCTCTGTAAACTCTAATAAAGAAAAATGACCTCAGTTCATAATGCATAAAACATTCAGCATTGCGAAAGGCCTCAGAAGCACAAGGGGTCTTCTATTCTGTTTTGTTTGCTTCCTTGTTGTTTGGGAGAATCAAGTTCTAATACTGTGAGTCTCCCCTTAGCATTCAGTGGAAAGAACTTGAGATCTTGTTTTTATTGTCTCTCTAAAAATAAGAAACATATTCCCTCTCATCATTACGAAGTATCATCCTGTCCTAGGTCTTAATTCAGGTAGTTTTATCAAGATTAAGTTGGAGGCCTGGATGGCCTTGGTTCTGATGACCAGAAATCTTGTAACATTCCAAGGAGTCTTCTGGGGTAGAATTCTCTGGGTTTGAGAGAAATAGTTTGACCAGCCCTGAGCCTGAGACAGGCCCAGAGTGAGAACAGGGGAAAAAGGAATGAGCAGAGAATGGAACATGGCCTGCACCTCGGTCCCCATTCACCTTGACAATGACATTCTTTTTCACGGTTCTTCATTAAAGAATCAAGACTACTACACATTAAAATTGAAGAAAAATAATGAAAAAACCTCCAGCGAAATAGCCAATGCAGCAGATTGAAGGGTCACTCTCTTCTCAAAAGGAGAAAAATAAATGCATGTCAACTCCTTTCCTTTCTGTCTCTGAGCTGTAAAGAGAGAACTGCCTTGACAGGACAAAAATGCCTGCCTTTACCAGCCTCTCCTGTTTCTAAGAAGGTGATCCATTTGTGCTAAATAACATGGCAATCCCACAGCATGGAATCCGACACACAGTAGGCTCTCAAACAATGGTGGTTCCTCTGATGGTTATAGTGCTAATGCTGGTTGGGTTCTCTGGTACTGTGACAACTAAGCTGTAATAAAATCATGGATGACTTCTCCAGCAGGAGAGCAAATAGGTCCTGAAGGAATAGTTAGAGAATCTGGATTTCATTAGATGGTATTTATTTGGCCTAGACACATTCACATTTTACATGTCTCAGTTAAATAGCATGGTAAACTTGAAAGAGAGAACTAGGCTTTTAAGGATGTTTGAAAGAGGTGCATCTTGGGAAAGCTCTTCTTCCAGGGGAATGTGACAGGAGACCTCTTGAGAGGGAGACATTCCCACCCTTCTAAGATAGGGCAGAAGACAGAAGGGTGTTTCACATAGGAGTTAACAGCACAAATTACTGTTTTCGCTGTTAAACAGATTTCTGAAACATGTTAGTACCTTGTCTGACTGTTGCCTGCAAGGGTGGAGGGCAGAGAATAAAACTGCAAATTGCTGGTTAGTTATCCAATATTCGAGTTTTGACAAATCTGGAATTCATACTGATGTCATATTTAATTTCAAATTTAACATTAAATCTGGAAAATCTAAAATCTTGGTGACAACCAATGAAATAATAAATGAATTTAAAAATAAATGCAGCAAGATCAAGAGTTTAAAAAGAAAACCATTTCAGTTAATATAGTCTCTCCCCTGAGGTTCTCTTTTCTAAGTCAACCAAAAAATGTTTAATCACGTGCCTTTAATTAAAGGGCTTCACTCATGGAGAAGCACTAAGCAGGGTTTGTTTCACTTAGACAAGAGTGTCCAATGGTTCAGTTGCTAGGAAATTGATATTTAATAACCTACATGTCTAACAGAGACTCCATTTTGTATCAAGTTGTCTAAAAACTAAACCTTGCTAAGGGGGAAACAGCCTTACATATCTCTTCTGTTTTCCTTTGTTTTTTTTTTTGTTTTTTTCCTTTTTAGTTTTCATCTCATTCACAGTGATTATTATTGGTGTATTAACAAAGCCTGAGCATATTAAAAATAATTGTCTGGGTGGGAAAACCACCTTAAGATTCATTTGTTAAGAAACACTGACTAATTTCACCAACTACCTCAAACCCAACCGGGAGAATTCATATGATAAGCGCCGTTTGACCTACCAGCTACTGCTCTATGAGAATATGAAAAGAGAAGCACTGTGTCATGGGAGAATGCACGCTGGGCTGGCAACCCGGGCCCTCCCTTCTAGCCCAGCTCTGCTGGGAATAGTTCCTAGAAATCAGGATAGGCCATTCACCCCTATGGTCTCAATTTTCTTCTCTAGACCTTGAGTGGATTGACTAGATGGCTCAAAATATGTAGCTAATTCATGAGTCTTGCACATCTGCACATGGCAAGGTACCATGATGGCCAGTGTGGTGTAGACCATAGGCTCTGGACCAAGACTGTCTTGGTTCAGAGTGACTCTTCGGTGAGTGAACTCACTGCCCCATTCCTCATCCATCAAGTGGGGACGGTAACTGGCCTCATGCTGTAAGGCTGTGGGGAGGCCTAAATGTGATAATACCCCTGAAGACCTTAGAATAAAGTCTGGTGTAAATGTTAGCTGACATTTGATTTAAAAAATGTTTCCCTCTCCAGATGGATTTTCCTGAGTTCAGTGCTTTTGACTGGTCACCACCCCCCAACTATCTGGAGTGGCCATATGTTCCCTGTGACTATTCTGTGACTTTTATTATCCCGTGGAAGTGTTTGATGAATGTTCTGCATGGCTACTAGAGCTCTAATTTCCAATCTGTGGGAAAAAAAAGTGAAACTTGTTAAGGAAAAATGCCTTAAGCTTTAAATGCCTCTAATGTTCTTTGGTTTTAATCTCCTGTGCAGTGGCTGCTGCTTAATGCATCTGTGTGGCATTAAGTATCAGGGTCTGAAGATTAAGTATCAGGAGCTGGAGAGCCATATTAGAAATGCTGCTGATGGCTTCCACGGTTTTACAAGTCATTAGACCTTGCTGAGACCCCAATTCAAAGGCATTTATTCATGCATTTATTCATTCTTTCACTCACAAGCTTTTATTGTGTACTCACTATGTGTCAGTCACTGTACTAGATAAATAATAGTGGTTCCTCCTTTTGAAGAGCTCGGAACCTCTTGGAAAGACAGATGAAGAAATTTATAAATTACCAAAGTGGTAAGTGCTATTGCAAGGGACATGAACAAAATGCTGTGGGAGCCCAGAGAACTGAGTAACTAATTGTGCCTGGAGGAGCCAGGAAGTGACAACTGAACTGGGTCTTGAATGGCAAGTGAGACCTTTGTGTGCGATTGTGCCTGTGTTTACCCATCTGGGCATTGCTGGGAGAGGAGAGCAAAGGCACTGTGAATGGGGCTGAGTCCTGTGGAGCGGCACAACCTATGTCACTTGGAAATGATAGGTTTTTTTTTTTTGAAAGCTTATTCCTCCAGGGATGAGAGAATTTATATCAGATATCCTGATGGGAAAGATAATACTTCTACAGGATATTTAAATGTTAAGTCTGAACTTAAAAGCAGGTGCATGATGATTTTGAATTCACCAAAAGAACCTGGTATAGCCACAAAGCAGCCAAACACATTATTTAAAATGTATGCAGTATGGAATTCTATCCACAATTCCCAAAAAATCTCTTTTGAGACAAGCTTGTCAGTAAGGTAAGGAGAATGGGCATTAGAATAGAGAAGGTAAACTAACTGAAGGGTTTTAGAAGCTGACAAAATCAGTGCAAATGAGCATATATACCTAAGTACTACCTAGAGTCAATAATCATTAACATTTTTCCATTCTACCATATTTGATTCACATATAGATGTGTGTGTGTGTGTGTGTGTGTGTGTGTGTGTGTATCTTGGAACCATTTTAAATAAAATTATCAGCATCATGATACTTTATTTGAAAATATCTCTGTACATATACTCCCAAATTAGAGTCATTTTTCTGCGTAACCAAATACTAGTATCATAGCTAACAGAATAAACAAGAATTCCCTAATTTCTAATATGGAATCCATATTTATTTTTCCCTGGTTGTTGCAAATTATCTTTTATAGCTCTTTTTGAAAACATGGAAAAAATATTTTAATGGGTGGCATAAGATATTTGGACTTCTTGTCATAGGAAAGTCTAATTTCTACTTTAAATTGTGTTTTGTACTTTGCCAGATTTCTTTGAAGCTTGAAATATTATTTAGGCTTGTATAACTACACCTAAGTGTGCAAGTGAAATGGGAATAATATGTTAAGGAAAGCTAAAGAAAAGAAGAGCTGGGATTTAGAAAACAGTGACATTCTAAGAACCTTGTCCCTTCAAACCATGTCTCTCGGAAAAGTTGGTTTGCTTTTTTTCTAACAGAGAGCCCTGGAGAGATCGGTGACAAAAAATATGCTAACAGATGATACTCAACTTTTCTTCTTGACACTCCACAGTGAACTTGGGTGTTTTAATCGGATGTTAGGAAATAAAAACAAATGAAGCAAGAATATTCTGACTGCTTTTCAAAATCGTTTTCTCACACCTCTCCTCACCATCTCACACCACACAGAATTCAATCAGTGCTGTGAGAAGTCCTGCCAGACTCCATGCCTCAGACCCCAAGACATCCTCCATTGAGGTGTGTGGCTTGAAGATGCTCTGACTCCTGAGAAAATGAGAAATATCCACGTCTACCAGAAGAACTGAAGCAATGTTAGAGGGAGAAGATTTAATTCTAGTATGGTATAAGAAATGGATTTAGGATCAAATGATATATATCAACATTTTTTTGAATGATCTTCAATTTACAGAATTTTGTTCCAGAACTGTATGAGAGTAATTTGCTAAACTGATGTCTCATAATCCCTAACATTTCACTCTCCTACATAACCACAGTACAACCATCAATATTAGGAAACTAACACTACCTATTAGTTCTATTAGTACTACCACCTGACACTCAGATCCCACTCAAGTTTCACCAAATTCTTTTATAGCCAAAAGATTCAGTCTGGAATCACACGTTGCCTTAAATTCTCATGTCTCTTTAATCTTCTCCAATCTGGAAGAATCCCTCCATCTTTAATTTTTTTTTTCTTTTATGACCTTAAAACTTTTGAAGACTCTGGACCAGTTGTTTTGTAGATTGCCCCTCAGTTTAGTTTTGTCAGATGTTTCTTCATGATTAATTTCAGATTGTGCATTTTTGGCAGGAATATCACAGAAGTGATGCTATATTCTTCTCATAGCATCCTATCAGGTGGGTATTTTTATTTGTCCCATTACTGATTATATTCACTCTGATCGTTTGATTAAGGTGTTATCTGCCAAGCTGCTTTGATGTAAAGCTACTCCTCTTTTTTGTAATTAGTATTTTGCAGAGATGTATTTTGAAATGGTGTAAACATCCCATTTCTAATCAAACTTTTAATTTATTCATTTACTCATGTATATCATTACGGGTTCTTGTTTTTATTTTACTCAATGGTTTATAATCTGTTACTATTATTATATATTTTGATGCTCAGATTGTCCCAGATTTGTCCAATGGTAGCCCCTTCAAGCTGGCTCCTGTGTCCTTTTGACAAGGCCCCACCATTTTTTGAGCACTTTCTTGCTTTTTGATACAAAATGTATTCCAGACTTATCTTGTACATTCCAAGCCTCAGCCCAGAACCAGCCATTTCTCCAAGGAGCCTTGGTTCCTTTCAGAATGGTATTCATAAGCTAAGTACTCTCCTTGCTATGGAGGTATTGCTGCTCCCAGGAGCTCTCGCTAGACAGAACTAACCAGTATATATGCGTGTAACTTTCCAAATGCTGCTGTAACAAATTACCACAATGTAGTAGTTTAAAATAACATAAATTTATTATCTTACTATCCCAGAAATCAGAAGTCCTAAAATCAAGATGTCAGTAGGGCTATGTTCCTTTTGAAGGCTCTAGGAGAGTATCCATTTTCTTGCCTTTTACAGCTTCTGGAAGCTGCCTGCATTCCTTAGCTTGTGGCCCCTTCTTCCATTTTCAGAGCCTGTAGCATAGCACCTTCTAATGTCTCTCTTCTTCCCTCTCTCTCTCTGACCTCTGCTTCTGTTGTCACATGTCCATCTTTGATCTGACCCTCTTGCCTTCCAATATACTCACCCTTGTTCATCCTTGTGATTATATTGAGTCCACCCAGCTAAATCAGGATAACCTTCCCATATTAAAATACTTACCTTATTCACACCTGCGATGCCCTTTTTGCCATGTAAGATAACACATTCATAGATTTGCTGCATTAGGATAAGGACATGTTTGGGGTGGGGGATTCATTATTCTACATTCCACATTTATTTCTATATCTGTATAAATATATTGAATGACATGAGTTCACCTGGATACCTCCCATCCAACAGCTACAGGGTTCATTTCAAGTTTCTCTGTTTCAATATTTGCAATTCCCTTCACCAACAGTGAGAAACCTAGCTCCCATTATCCTTAATAAGTTACTCATTTGATTTATCACCTCTATGTAACCAGTCTCCTTATTTCACTTCCATTCTCTTACCCATGGAAGAATGTCCTCCTACTCTGCCTGGATTCTGATACTTTATACCTGGCCAGCCGCCCTTTCCTGGGGACTCAGTCCTCATCCCACTTGGATCTGCCACCCAAGCCAGGCTACCCCTTACAGGAACACTGTCCTCACCCTGCCTAGGCTCTGCCACCCCACTGTGAGCAGCTCTTCTGATAGACACCTTTCTTACCCTGCTGGGGTTCCAACAACCAGCTCTGACCATCATGGTTCCCCCCTTGTAGATATTCTGTCTCATCTAATGGTTTTAGGAGCAAATTGTTGAGAGAGGAAAGCGAAGAGAAAGAAAAGCCCAAATGACACATTTTTAGGAAGGAGAAAGGGCACACTGAAACCTTGATCCAAACAAGAGTGGGAAATGTAGAATGCAGGTGGGGAATGAGGTAGAAGTACACAATAGATGGCTTAAGACTTGAAGAAATACTGGTTACCGGAATTGGCCCCTGTTCTTGGACCTGTTTGCATATTTAAGGAGTCGACTCATATTTTTCTGGGCTAAGAAGGCTGCCACCAACCTGGAGCTTCATCAAACCACTTTTTATTAAAAGAAAAGAAAAGAAAAAAAAATCACCCTTTGGCTCCTGATGTTTTTTATGCTGATTAAGAACACTGACTTGGCTAAATGAACAAGAGGGATGATTGTTGCTCTGTCTCATGAAGCAGAAGAAGCTTTTGATCAAGTTGAGTGGGAGTTTATGTTTGAGGTACTTTAAAAAAATGAAATTTGGAGATAAGCTTATGAACTGAATTTGAACTTCATTCCAAACTCATTGAACAGAAATGTTTCAGATCCTTTTAATCTGAAAAAAGCCCCCTGCAATTGCCCTTTTAATCCCTTATTTTTCTTTAAGATAAAGCTCCTTTTCAAATTGCTTATCATTAACTACCTACTGAGAAGGGCACTTCAAAAATAAACTCTGAAGTTTCAAGGAGTTTGAATTTTTTTCTTTCTGAGGAGATGGGCATCTTGAGTTGGGTGACCTCTCCGTCCACTCCAGCACCCAGAGCAAGAATGCTTTCCAGCAGTGACTAGGGAGGACCAGTTTCTCAGTGGTAATCTGGGGTCACACTCAGCTTCCCAGTGTGGGTCTGTGGGTTGGTCAAACAGAAAGCAGAAGTTTGTACAGTCTAATCTCAGTTCCTCCACTGGCTTCTGAGTGACTTTAGGAGAGTCATTTATTTTCCACATGTTTGGTCTTCCCCATCCGCCATATGGAGCTAATGATACCTCTCATCCACTTATCTCATAGGGATGTCGTAAGGGCTGATTAATGTACAGGATGGTCAAACATTGCATATGTGAGATGAGTTGAGCAAAGTAAGATCATGAGCCCAGAGACCTCTTCAAATTAGAGGTGATCTTTCGCTTCAGGAATGAGCCATGCTAACCGTGCTAGTATTTTTTGGCCATTTTCTGTTTGTCTTATTAATTCAACTCATGTTATTATACACACACACACACACACACACACACACACACACACACACACATATATTTGGTTCAACACAGATGAAGTCATCCATTTTAATACTTTTTGTGTATTTCCTGTGTGTCTGGCACTCTCTGTATTAGAATTAAAAACTTAAGTAAAAACCAAATTACAGGAAGGTCAGAAAATGTGAAGTATTTATGAGCAAATTCATTTTTATGCTTCTACTGTTAACTCTGATGATTCATTTGTTTGAACAGAGGCTTCTCTTTTTATCATAAAACTTATCTGAGGGAAGTTGACCTTCAGTTTCCTGCATATTTGTGAGAGACACAGCTTAGTTTTTAAAAGGAAGAGCTCCCCATTAGCCAATTTCTCATAGAACGACAATTCTACTAAAGACATTGCGTTCCACTTAATTCATTGCCAAATGGTTGTTCCTGGCTAAAAAGAACATTAACCTAGATTAGACCTGCCCCTTTGCTGTAACAAGCACCTAGTAAAATTAATACCATCAGTATATCGTCAACATAGGGAAGTTAAGCCAGATTGTACATGAACTGAAAACTAAACTAAAAATGATTATTTCATACTCCTGAAAAATCCTCATTTATGCACACATGGAAAGAATTTCTTCTCACGGCACATCCCCCACTCCTTGTGGATGATCACGTCCTTCAATGACTTTATCTTTGAACAGGCAACAGCAGGAAGGCTTTGGACTTTTATATCAACCGAGAGCTGACATCTAAGTTCAAAATGCCAAGGGAAAAATAAAAAACACAAATAATACAACACAGAGTGGGAAATAATAAGGGTTTGGCAATGGTTTCCAGTTGTTGGCTTTGGCTCTGAGTAAGGCTTCTGGTTGGCTGCTGTAAGAAAACTTTTGGACTATTTTTGACAGAACAGGCCACATGAAATTTCTATTATTACTTCAGTCTTGCTTGGCTCTAGTGCACAGAACTGGCTGCCTTCTGTCCCTTGTCCTGCAGGGTGTCATTAGTGAGTATAGCTCAGATACACAGAGACCTTCCTCAGAACCTATTTCAGAATCATTGCCTCTTAGGGATGAGACCATCCCCAGTAAGGTCTCCTCAGTGCTGAAGGTGTTGATGTTTTTGAAGACAAATCAAACCCAACTCAATTTTTCTTTTCTAAAACTATGTCATAAGTAACATATGTGTCAAAAATCTATGATACCAATAAGCCCTTAAATTAGAAACTAGATAACATTTTATGGGATTGCAACATTTACCATTGGTGCGTAATTCTAATATGTATTTGAGTGGAGAAGCAGGGAGAATGTCACCAGTTCTCTAGGCAACTCCCACATTGAGAGCTTGGTTTTGTTCCCCAAACTTTATTTTCTCCTCCTCCATGAAGGAGGAAGGATGTGGCTGTTTAAAGGACCTCCTTGGGATTGAAATAGAATCCTTGCAGCTTCAAGTGTTTAAGGTAATAACTCTTATATCGTTACATGTTGTAACCTCAGGCACTGAAAAACCCCAGAGGCCTGTGGTCTTGACTGTTGGTATTCGTATTCCTTGACTTCCTAAGCAAGAATAAAGACTTTGGACCATGTGAAGTTCACTCTGTGGTGTGCCAGAAGGTTGGGGTTGACTGGTTTCTATTTTTCATTAGGAATTGTGAGCTTTAGGAAAATGGAATTTTAGCCAGGGGATAGCTTTGCTTTTTAAATGGGTTTTTGTTTCTTCATGCTCAAGTCCCCTTGTCTTGGGAACCATTAAGAATAGAAGAATGATGATGAAAGAGGAAACGTCTTTATACAGTTGGGTTAATAGAAAAATTGGGCCAAGGAAAAGCCAGGATGGTAGAGAGTTCTGACTTTGCTACTGATTTCACTTGTGAAGTGACCTGAGGCCATTCTCTTCATTATTTCACAACTCAATTTCTCTCTCTGTAAAGTCAGGATGCTGACATTCACTATACAGTACGGCAAGGGGGTTGAGAGCTTGGGATCTGGAGGCAGATTGCCTTGTTTGAATTCAAACCCCACGACTTCTAACTGTAGGGCTTTGGGCAAGTTATTTGGCATGTACCTCAGTCTCCTCATCTGTAAAATGAGAACAGTAATACTACCTACTTCTTAGGATTGCTGTGAGGAATACATGTCATGATTTAGGTAAAACGTCTGGCCCATAGTACTCAATCAGCATTAGTCTTAGTGTTATTTTACTTATCTGGAGGTAGTACTGGTCTGACATTATACCCTGACCAGCGATAATGACTTCCAAAGAAGTAGAGAAATAAGCACAAATAAAAGTCTGCCTTGAGTCTACTTAAAACGAACAAAAAACCCCAACCATTTTGTATAAGAGCCAAGATTTCAAGAACTTTTGCAAATCTGAATTTGCTGGAAATATTTCACAACTCTCTCCACGTGATATCAGTAAACATTTAGGGAACAGGCAGAATGATGCAAGGTCAAGGAGCAGAGTAGGAGGTCCCTGCCTCCTGATGTGACGACAGCCACATCAAAGGTGACGCCAAGGCATTTGCAGGATCTCCAGCAACATCCTCATAGCAATTATCTTAGGTGGTATCTGGATTTTACAAACATTAATTAGTTACTTGGGTGAGGTGTGCTCTATGTCTCTCCCTGGGCTGTGTTAATTGAGTTGCAAATAAACAAACGCTTAGAGATGATGCATCCCAAAGTTGACTCACGGAGAAGGGACAACCCAAAGCAATGGAAGCAAGACCCAAAGCAAGAAGTTAGGGGACACCTGGGTATCATTTTGGTCTCGTCTTTCCTGAGCTGGCCCTTCTCCATCTATTCAGGCTTATTTTCTGCTTTTTCTCAGCATGCCCCCTTCACTCTATTCAATTCTGCCTCGCATGGTCCCAGGGCTATGACGCCCTCAGGCTTTTTACTCATGTTGGCCACTTCAGAAATCTTCCCTTTCTCATTCTCTTATCCATATTTTACTCATTCTTTAAGTACTAAAGCGCAAGTTTTTCTCTCCATACATCTCTCCCTTACTATGCTACTCTCATTATTTCTTTCAGCATCTAGAAGAATTACAGCCAAAAGTAAGACTTCCGTTTCTTTGCTATAGCCATAGTGCCATGTCTCTGCAAGTGATTACTATGTTCTTTCTTTATGTCCCTTTTTACAAATTCATTGAATGCCTACAATATGGCACGTTTTGCTAACAGCCAATCATTATAAGTGGATATTATTCCCATTTCATAGATTTAAAAAATGAGACTTTAAGATATTAAGTAGTTTACTCAAGAGCCCACAGCTAGGGTGTTTCCCCCAAAATCAGACCGGGTCTTATACTAATTTTTCTCCAAAAGATGCATTAGGGCTTATGTTCAGAGGATGTCATCCTGAAAAATCAGGCTAGGGCTTATCTTCCAGTTAGGTCTTATTTTTGGGGAAACATGGTAGTAAGTGAAAAGGATGGAATTGAAGTCTGGGTCTGTCCTTTATCCTCCTTTCTGCAGAGAACCTCATGTGCTGAATGTGAACAAATTGTGACGAGTAGATAGGAGGGGTGGAAAAGTCTTCTTAGAGATCTGAAGGTGAGCCTCACAGAAGAATTAGAATTGGTTCCCAGATTCAGTGGGTGATTGGGTTAGGGGTGGAGTAGACTGTGGACAGACACAAAGGAATGAGACGCCACATGGGATGCTCATGGGAGAACAGAGAGTAATGGGGCCTCGGAGGTGGGTGCGGCCATATCTCTCTGCCCTCCTGTCTTGTGTGGAGACTAGTTTAGGCTTGGCCTGAGTGCAGGCCGGAGGCCTGGTGCCAGAGTGAGAGTTTCCCTAAACAGAAGATTGAGAGATCTAAAGGATGAACACAAGCTTTGCCCTCAGGACGGGAGAAGGCCAAAGAGGGCTGCTCCTTCTGTCATGGAACCCATGCCCTGAGATTTAGGCCAGACTGGGAAACAAAGCTCACTTTCAGAAGCTGGGTGGATGCAGAATGGAGTTGAGAGTCAAGACTAAGTGTGGGGCAGAGCTTGGGTCTGAGGTACATTTGATGAATAGAGCTATGGGCCGGGATTTGTTTGAAATAGCTTCAAGAGGTAAGGATAGACCTGTGTGGCTTACAGGCACACAATCTGGAAAAAGAAGATAACAAAGAGCCTTAGATCATTATACAGTCATGCTCTACACAACAACATTTTGGTAAACAGCAGACCACATGCACAAAGGCGGTCCCATAAGCTTATAATGGAGCCGAAAAATTGCTATCGCTTAGTGACATTGTAGCCGTCTTGATGTTGTAGTGCAACACGTCGCTTATGTGTTTGTAGTGATGCTGGTGTAAACAAACCTACTGTGCTGCCAGTTAGGTAAAGATAGAGCACATCCAATTACGTACAGTGCAAAACACTTGATAATGACAATAAATGACTATGTTACTGGTTTATGCGTTTACTATAGAGTATTAAGGGATAGAGTCTTTAAAAAGATCTCTCATCCCTCTGACCTCACAGTAAGTTGTTAGGGGTTGGGAGCGGAGGTGGGAGCAGGACTGTTGGTAGAAGAATCAGTAAAGGGCCTCTATAGCATGGATTCATGGGAGCAGCAGAAATACGGGTAGAATGCTCCACTTGCCAACAGGTCTCAGTGACTGTGGAGTGCAATGTGTCTAGGAGGAGCTATACTGAGTTCTCTAGAGTCTCATGCTGTCTGTGGGAGGGCTTCTCCATGGAGTCAACGGATGTTTTGGAGGTTTGTGATTCCCTTCCTTCCACAAATGTTCATGAATTCATTCATTGACTATTGATCTGTTGAGCGCATAACACTGTGCTAGGTACTGCTCTGGGCACCGGGCACAGTGGGGCCCAAGGCTTCAGAGTGCCTGTATGCATGGAGATTGATCACAGCAGAGGAGACAGTGGCTAACTGAAACCTTGGCAAGTGAAACCATAGATGGGGGTGGCACTGTATGGTACGTGTGAGGTAGAATCCACAGGACTTCACAGTGTACTGTACTCTCTGAAAATGAAACAATTCTCCAAAAATACACGGACTGTGGAGAATCTATAACTATAAATTTGTTTTGATGCCAAAGTTTTGATGAAGATGCTCATATTCTTTCCGTCTACCAGGAAAGAAAGCACACAACAAGTCTTCTCTTGATGATCCCAGCAAGCTGGCACATTAGGTTATGAGGAGCTGTGTGCTTTACTAATGTTCTCTTAGTGGCAGTCATTCATTTCTTGTCTGCTCCAGTTATGTTTGTTTGTATAAGACGGCAGACTGGATGAATTTCACTAGACATGTGTCTCCTGGGAGAGAAGGTTGCAAAGGGACAGAGAAGACGTTATGTGAGCTGATATCAAGACAATATACACAACACGGGGCAGATACAGGCTACACCCCTGCAGGATTGCCTGATGCTTCATAAATTTACTTGTGCTTTAAGAAGAGCGATTCCTTAGAAAAATATTCTTTGTTTCTGGCAAACTAACTTACTGGTGTTCATTTGAAAATTGGCTAATAATAACAATAATACAAATATATAGATGGCCTTAGATTTGAAAGGGTCTGAAAGTGAGGATATAAAAGATCTTTAAAGAATTTCAACTTGTTAAATTTGGAAAGAGAGGTCTCATGGATGAAATCTTTGGTTGTAAATGTGTTGTACTGAGCCTGTACTTTTTTCTTTTTCTATTGAGGTATAATAGACATACAACATTGTATTAGTTAAATCATTAGTAAAACATAATGATTCGATATTCATATACATTGCCAAATGATCACCATAATAAGTCTAGTTAACATCCATCACCATACACAATTACAGATTTATTTATTTAACTTGCAAGTGATAGCATTCATTTGATTATTTTTGACATGCAATATTATTTTATATTAATTTCAGGTGTATAGCATAGTGATTAGACATTTATGTAATTGAAGAAGTGATCCCCCTGACTTGTCCAGTACCCACCTAGCACTATACATAGTTATTACCATATCATTGACTATATTTCCTATGCTTTACTTTACATCCCCATGACTATTTTGTAACTACCAATTTGTACTTCTTAATCCCTTCACCTTTTTTACCTTGTCTCCCAACCCTCTCCCATCTATCACCCCAACAAATCTAGTACCCATCTGACACCATACATAGTTATTACAATATTATTGATAAAATTCCTTATAACTACTTTGTAACTACCAACTCGTACTTCTTAATCCCTTCCCCTTCTTTCACCCACACTCCCAAACCCCCTCTCATCTGGCAACCATCAAAATATTTTCTGTATCTATGAGTTTGTTTCTGTTTTGTTTGTTAATTTTGTTCTTTAGATTCCAGATATAAGCAAAATCACATTGCATCTGTATTTTTCTATCTGACACTCCACTCAGCACAATACCTGCCAGGTCCATCCATGCCTCCACAGGTGGCAAGAACCCATTCCTTTCCATGACCGAGCAATATTCCATTGTATATATCCACTCTTTATCCATTCTTCCATTGATGGACACCCAGTCTGCCTCCACATCTTGGTCATTGTAAACAATGCTGCAATGAACATATGGATGCACACGTCCCCATGAAGTAGCATTTTTGGGTTTCTTCAGATACATACCCTGGAGGGGGATTACTGGGTCCTTCATTGTCTTTTCTTAATAGCCTTTGTCTGGTATAAGTATTGCTACCCCAGCTTTTTGTTTTTGTTTTTGTTTTCATTTGCTTCCTGGGTTTGTATGTCTATTTCCTTCACCAGGTTATAAAAGTTTTCAGTCATTATTTCTTCAAATAGGTTCTCAATCCCTTGCTTTCTCTCTTCTCTTTCTGGTACCCCTGTAATGCAAATAATGTTACACTTGATGTTGTCCCAGAGGTTTCCTGAACTCTCCTCATTTTTATTGGATTCTTTTTTCTTTTTGCTGTTCTGATTAGGTGTTTCCTGCTACCTTGTCTTCCAAATTGCTGATTCAATCCTCTGCTTCATCTAGTTCTCTGGTGATTCCTTCTAGTGCATTGTTCATTTCAGTTACTGTATTCTTCACTTCCATTTGGTTCTTTTTTTATGGTATGTATGTCCTTTTTTTATGCTTGCTATCTCTTTGTGAAGTTCTCACTAAATTCTTTGAGCATCCTTATAACCATTGTTTTGAACTCTGTATCTGTTAGGTTGCTTGCCTCCATTTTGTTTAGTTCTTTTTCTGGATGTTTTTCCAGAAAAAATGGACACATTTCTTTGTTTCCACATTTTGGCTGCTTCTCTCTGTTTGTTTCTATGTATTAGGTAGATCTGTTAGGTCTCCCAGTACTGGCCGGGTGGACTTACATAGTAGGTGACCTGTGGGACCCAGTGGCATAGTCCCTCTGGAGCATCTGCTCCAGGTGCTCCAGGAATGTTCTTTGTATGGGTAGTGTGTGCCTTCCTATTATAGTTGAACTTTGATTGCTATTGGCATGTCATTGGGATTGACATTCAGGCTGATTGGCTGTGGGGTTTGGCCACATCCACAGCTTATGGGCTGCTGTGAGGGGGGCTTACTCCATCGAGTGGGATTTGCCCCAATGGTCTCTGGTGCCTATTGAGACCACCCTTTGTGTGTGCTACTTGTGGAGCTAATTGGGTGGTGCTCTGCTATGGTCTGAAGCAAATCTCTAAGTATGTTGGTTCTGGGCCTCTTGGGAGGTGCTCTGTGCAGGCCCAGGTCTCCCACTACCTGTGATTAGCTAGGGGCTCCTTGGTAGAAGCTACAAAGTTATCTACAGCTATTCATTGCCTGTGCTAAATCTGGAGGCACGTGGAAGAGGCCACGCTGTGAACTGAGGACATCTGCCACCTGTACTGTGCCTGAGGTAGCTCCGCAAAAAGCCACGACACCCTGCAGCCTGCTTCTACCTGCTACTCTCTTAAGGTTCAGCCACTGATAAAGCCTCATGTGGTATGTAAGTTGGGTGAGGCTGGGCCTCAGGGAGTCACTAGAGTGGGAAGAGTTGTGGTCACTAGGTTAATGTTGATTCTGGTTTGGTGTCAGTACTGAGCCTGGAGCGACTCAGCAAAAGTCTCAGAGCACACTGAGGCCAGTTGCCGCCTGCCTGGGGTCCATGGACTCCGATAGTTTTCCAAGTAAGAGTGCAATGTGGGCAGGGCTGGCTGATTGCGGAGAAAGTGACACTAGCGGTGTGCTAGTTGGGTGGGGCAATATCCTAGCTGAGTCAGCAGGTCACAGCAGTGGAGCTCACCAGGCCAGTCAGATTCAGATTTGGCCTGTGGGGGCGGGCTCAATATAAAAAAGATGGCGTCCACCTGCTGGCTACAAAGGAGGAGGACTCCTCACCAGGAAAATGCCAACTGTCCTCCAGTACTCCCTCTGAGGCCACAAACCTCAGTCTGCCCCCCATATGTCTCTGAGCCCCCCGAGTCACCATCCTTCTTCTGGAGCATAAGGTGAGTGAGTGCAGGCAAGTGAATCTGTGTTTGGGTTGTTTAAGAGGACGTCTGGGTTTCCTGCAGTCTTCCGTCCCACCCGAATGGTCAGAATCCCCACTGTTTTTCACAGCCAGATGTTGTGGGGGCTCCTCTTCCCAGCATCAGTACTCTGGGCTGGAGAGCCTGGTGTGGGGGGCTGGGTCCCTGCTCCTCTGGGGGAAGCCTCCATGGCTGAGATATCCCTCCTGATTCTCAACCATCAAGGAAGGTTTGGGGCCAGTTCTGCCTATCCGCCCTTCCTATTAGTCTCGATATGGCTTCTTCTTTATATTTTTAGTTATAGGACTTCTGTTTGGCTAGACTTCAGATGGTTCTCCAGGTTGATTGTTCTATAATTTAGTTATAATTTTAATGTGTTCATGGAAGGATACAGGCACAGTATTTATCTATTCCACCATCTTGGTTTTCTGGATCATATTTAAGGAAAAAAAATAGCTCTTGCTTGTTCAGTGTGGTGTAGTAGAAGCAAAGTCTTGTCTTTCTAGTTAAAAAATCTTAGTTTAGGTGTATCAGCTGTGTGAACTTGAACAAGTTCTTCCTAAAATATAAGATCCGTTAGCTTGAGTTCACTGATAAAGCAGCATGTAGTAGGCACTCACTAAGTACTTGCTAACTGAAGTCATTTATCTTTCTGTACCTTGGTTTGCTCCTATTAAAGAGGGAAATGTAATACCTCAAAGGGTTGTCATGAAGATAATGGATGATGTATTGTAAAATACCTGACTCGAGAAAAGAGTCTGGTTAGAGAGAACCATAGAATAATTTTAGTTGTATTGTTACCTCAAGGCATGGTTTGTTCTTGTCTCTCTCTCTTCCAAGTTGTATATTTTTGTTTGCTTTTACCAGCTTGCTCATGAATCTTTTGTCCCTCTATCTTTGTACCATTTTCAGATAGATTTCAGCTCTTGGAGAAGACGGGTAATTTTTTATTAAAGACTATCAACCAGAAAGCAGAATCCTGCCACATATGTTGCCACTGGGCAACCTCTTAATGATGTGTTAAATGAATATTTACATATAAATATAGTGTGTTGTACTTTGGGGACTTTTTAGCACATCTAAACAAGTGCTTTTGAAGAAACAACACCCTTCAGCCAAGTCCTTTTATCTCTATGACTTCTCCCCCTAGTTTCTATTTTCTGGCAATCCTATATTGCTCTCAGTTCTTGAATAAACCACATTGTTTTTGGACTGCTAGCCTTCATATGTCTGTTTTCTCTGCCTAGACGTCCCATCACACTACCCAGTTATTTAGATCTCATTTTAAATGTCACATCATCACTGCTGCCTTTTTAAATTTTCCAGAGTAGCTCAGGTCTCTCATCATATGATCCTATAATATCTGTGATTCCTCTTTCCTAATACTCATCATACTTTTTATTACTTCATCACTCTTTCTCACTATACTATGATCCTCATGGTGGCATAATCTGCTTTGTTCACTATCACATCCTTACTGTCTGGTGAAAAGTAAACACACCAAAAATTTTATTGAATTAAAAGTGAGCTAACTAAAACAGTGCCTCAAAAAAGGTTTCAGCACTAGAAGGAATCTCAAAGGTATAGTAATCATAGTTTCTCAAACAAAAGGCAAAAAATTATGTCTGGTAAAGGATTTTGCTTTTGATTTGTTAAATTGTTTATATGAAGATTCTGAAAAAACTGAAAGTTAAATATTTTTCAGTTGTGTATTTAATAACTTGCCTTTATAAAAAATATTAAAATTACTTGATATTATAATGATCAAGAAATATCTGGTATGAATGCTTCTTACACCTAAAGCAATCCAGAGTTTGATAAAATAAAAGCCTATGTAGTGGGTTAAGGTTTTTGGAATACCAACTGAGGTATTTTTCATTCTGGTAATTCCTAATTGTTTCATGTTGCCTCACAGCTTTTGATTCTAGAGCCAGAAAGCCTGGGCTCTAATCCAGTTTCCACCACTTAGTTCTTATTGATTTTAGGCAAATTACTTAAACCCTCTATACTACATTTTCTTTGCCTGTTAACTGGGATCATAATTGTACCTGTATAATAGGATTATTTTGAAGATTAACAAAGATAATACATGTGAAATTATTAGAATGGAGCTTGGCATATGCTTCTCAATAAATGTTATATCATCATCATCATCATCATCATCATCATCATCATCATCACCCAGAGAGAGACAGCAGGCACAGCTGAAAACAAAATAGTCATTGCTTAGCTTTGCATTTTAAAATGCTTTTAAATATCTATAATAGATTTACATCAGCAAAAATGACAGAGCAAGGACCTCCAAAAATTTCATAAAAGCAGCAAAAATACTGGCAAAAGAATCAACTTGTTTAGGAACTCTGGCAACTAATCAAAGATTTGTAGCACTCCAGGGAGCATTAGTCAAGAAAACAACTGAATCTCAATAACAGTGAACTTTGTGGCATTTTAACTTGCTCTATTCCCATGCCCCACTCTCCAGTTCCATAGCCTGGAAACAAACAGCCCACAATCATGGTGAAAATCAGCAGTGTGGTAGCCACTGAAGAGGGAATAATGGGGTAGTAGTTCCTTCAGATTCATTCCTAGAGAATTGTCATTATTTGACCTGTATTATGGTTCTCTAGAAGAGGTTCATTTCAAGACAGTCTTTATTTAGCTTGGAGCTTGCTCACTCCCAATGCAAAGTGTCTTTCCCATGGGACAAGGTATTTGTAAAAAAACATTTAGAGGCAATTGTTTAACTGTGTGGCTGCCTGAGGTGGTGGACAACTGTTGGGGCAAATAATAGGCTAACTAAAAAAAGCTTAAAAGGAAAATCTGAGGGGTGAGATGTCTACAGGGGCTTTGAAAAGCTCTGACAAACTTCTTGGGATTTTAGAATGCTATGTGTATGTATAGGGCTCTGTGCATCTATGTAAGATCTGTGTATGTGTTCAGGAGAAACCTGAGAAAGTCTTAAGATCTCACCTTTAATTGAACATGAGGCTCCACAGAAAGTGAAGGCTAAGGTAAAATTACCAAATGTCGGGCTAAATATTGAAAGGATGACCCAACACAAAACAGATCCCTTCAGCAAAGACTGGGAAACTCATTAATTCCAGATATTTAAGTTTCCTGATATATAATCATTAGTTGACCACTAAGCTAACTGAGCAGAGACTTCAGCAGCCACACATGAAAATTAGTTCAAAATTAGTTTAGAAAAGTCACTAAATAAACACAAAAATAGCAACAGCAAACCCTGAGCAGGGGGCAGAATTTGATTTTCAGAGTAGCCACGTTATATTATTTTAAATGTCTAGGTTTCAACAAAAATTCTAGACCTTCAAAGAAAAAAGAAAGTATGGCCCATATACAGAGGGTGCCAAAAAAAAAAATGTATACACATTTTAAGTAAGGAAAAAACTGTACTAAAATTGTAATACTAAATATATACTGATAACAAAAATGAATACAAGTCATGTGTATACATTTTTTTTTGGCATCCCTGGTATGGGGGGAAAAATCAATAGAAATTATCGTTGAAGAAGCTCAGACATTGGAATTACTAAATAAAGACTTTAAATCAGCTATTTTAAATATGTTCAAATAACTATTGGGAATCATGTCTAAAGATCTAAAGGAAAGTAGGAGAATGATGTCTTACCAAGTAGAAAATATCAATAAAGAATTAAAAGTTATGAAAAAGAATGAAATAGAAATTCTGGATCTTAAAAGTATAATAACTGAAATGAACAAATCATTAGAAAGACTCAGCAATAGATCTGAGTAGGTAGAAGAAAGAATCAGCAAACTTGAAGATAAATTAATTGAGATTATCTGGTTTTAGGAACAGAAAAGAAAAAAATGAAAAAATGAGCAAAGCCTCAGAGCCCTGTGGGACACCATCATGCATACATACTTATAATGGTAAACTCAGAAGGAGAGAAGAAAAAAAGGCAGAAGGAACACCTGATGAAATCTCTGGAAAGTCTCCCAATTTAATAAAAAGTCGCTATCAGAGATGATAGCTTGAGAATTAAAGAGATTTTGGTTTGCAAGAGTCAGATTTTGGAGAAGAGAGAAGACCCCCTCCCCCATTGTTATTTAAGCCATACCATTTACACGTGGTATAAGGAAGCACGCATAATGATGTCAGGTATTTCCAGCCAGACAGATAGGAGATAAGAACCCCTTTCTGGGATAGCTGGAGGGACTCAAAGCATTTGAAGAGGAAAATTAGAGTTGAAATGTTTACACCCTATCTCTCAAGATCAAAATTCTGGTGGGATGCGGATGGAAATCTCAGATACCTCAATATATGTGGAGCTCTGGGAAGTGCCCTGGGCCAATCTGTGGGTCACAGTAGAGAAGAAAAGAAAGTGTAGTATGTTTAAGTGGAGAGGGAGTGAAAGAGTTGGCTTGCTTATCCTTTCCCTTTCTATCCCTCACCCCCATGGGGCTAGAACAAACTTGAAAATTATTTTTCATGTCTTAGTGAGACCTGAATGAGGTTTATAACTGAGAGTGGGTGTGTCTCAGAGGGTCACCATGGGTGTGCAACAAGGAGATTCAGAGTAGAGATCATGGGAGAACAGTCCAAGAAGGGTTGGAATGAGAGATATACATAAGTGGCAGAGGATTTGCAGTGCTGTGAGAGCTGGTGTGGGAGAGACCACCACACACCCAGGCTTTTCTGGAGCACCAAAGCAGCAAAGAAGACAGATTACTCTACCCTGACTTTGGCCATGATCCAGAGGAAACAGACTTGGTGAAGCAAGCCACAGCTCAGGAAGACCAGTGAAGACAGAAATGACACATCATCAATGACCGTACTCTGATGCTAGGATAATATGTAATCATCCCCCTGGAACTTAGGCTATTCTGGGAAGAATAGGAGAAAGAAAAGGGAAAGGAAGAAAACCTGAAGAGAGTACATTTTAAGATGGAAGTGACTTAAGTCTCTAGAATTGGCACAACTAAGTGTTCCACTATGCTAGGAAATGGGCTCTTGAGAGCTACATTTAATTTCAGCTGTAGACAAAAAAAGTACATCCTTGCACATCTGGACTCTTATACTGTGAAAAAGTACCTATTTAGTTACTCCTCATTTCATTCCAAATTACATGTTTTGCATTATATATGCATTTATTGTGTGAATTAAATACTCTGTAAAAAAAAGAAAGAAATATTTTTTTGAGTAGTATGGAAGAGGCCACACACCATTCCACTTAGTGAGTGTATTGTAAGGCACTGAGTGAATGTGAGCCGAGGCATGTGCATAAGCCATTCCATAGCTCTGCCCAAGACCTAAAGGCTTCTCAGAGAGTGAAAATCTCATCAAATTGAGCACTATTCTATTGCTGAAGATACTTAACATCCCAAATGCATGTCATCTGGTGTTCTACTCAATAGACAACAATCTGTTCCAGCAATGGAGCAGAAACTGTCTCTGTGGAATTTACTGAGGGAGTTTAATGGTCTCTAACATGGAGGCTTCCTAGGGAATTGTCAAGGGGATCTGCCAACATGTGCTTTTCTCTGTATGTGCTAAATTTGAACCTAATTTTAATGGTAAGGTAAAACTTTATTGTAAGTTCAAGTTTTTGGCTGAATATTCAGAGAACAGCTCTAGACACACTGCCTTTAAAGAGCTTACAGTGGCTTTATGTTTGTGGGTTGATATTTTTTTTTAATAACCTCCCAGATCAAGTTAAATTAATGTTTACCTTTCTCAAAATGTTGAGATGATCACCCTAAATTAAGTCCAAATGTGGTAGTTTAATATCTTCTTGTAACAAAGTACTAATGTTGGAGGAAAAAGATTGCCTTGTGGATTCAGTTTCATATATACTGGGGTCTCTCAAAGATGAACAAACATTTAGAGCCAAGTAGAATTCTATGCTGAGTTAAAGCATTCAGCTAGCTAAGCACAGTTGCCAAGGCCTTGGGCAACGATCCTGAAATGGGGGCCCTTGCAAGTGGGGCCCTCTTTCTACGTCTCAACAGACTCTAGCGTATATCTGGGAATTTTTCCCTCTTCTATTGGTCAAAAAGTCAAAAAGGGGGAATTCAGCATTGACTTTTTTTGGGCGATTTAGGAAGTCTTTGTTTAAAACTGGTTTTATTTTTTAAAAAAGTAGACACATACATAGTTTCAAAAGTGCAATAGAGTTACTGGACTCCATCTCTCTGCATCTCCTAATTCTCCTTTCTAAGTGGTAAAAGCTTTCAAACATCTTCAAAAATAGCTATAAGAAGCTAGCGATTTTCTGGTATTTATTTCTATATTTCTAAATAATATATTGCTATTACTTTTTTGAGTTTTAGAGCTTGTCTATACTTCCTATTATGAAAGATGAAGATGAAGCTTTCTTTACCTACTTTACCCCAGTACACACACCGTACCTTTAGAGAGCCATAGTTGTGGTCACCAGACAGGAGCTGTGGCCAAAGGTTAAGGAACATGGCTGCTGCCAAAATCCCATGACCTCGTGACAGGAATGAGGAGGAAGGTGGAATCAACATCTCAATCTCTCCTGCCCTGTGGTTTCTTGTTGTAGACCCTGATAGCAGTGTGAGACATCTTACTGGCTAAACCAAACTAAAAGCCAGAAGATAAAGGGTCCTGGGTCAGGCATACTACTGGAAGTCAGAACGGAGATAAGCTAACACACACATTTTTTGTTTTCCCTTAAGTTAATAATTGCCTCACTTTTGTTTTTGTTTGTTTGCTAAGTTCTCTATTGCACTGTAGAAACAAAAACTGGCATTTTGTCCTGATTGCAATATAGCTAAGCACTTGTCACCCTGAGACAATTAAAAAATAATAGGGTCAGTCTGGGTCTGGCCCCTCAAATAATAAAATCTTGAATATTTCTTGTAAACCTGGACTACCTAACAAAAATAATTTTATCCTGATTTTTACTATGTGGATGCCTGACGGTAAATCATGACCTTTGTGAATGAGATAGTTATGTGAAAAAATTGTTTTTTTTCCATCATGAACAGAGTAACGTAAACTTGGTAGCTTGGTGATTTTTGTGGTTTTTTTTCCCCTTTAAAAACTTGTTTTTAATTTGGTGGCCAGTCCTTATGGGTCTGACTTCCCTGTTTTTGCAGGTAGCATTTTTCTTTCCTTTTCTAAATGCTTCTGTCTCCAAGTCTTCTTTTGACATTACCTATTGTAAGTCACCCAGAAACTTGCTGACAGCAATGAAAGTTTCTCCTCAATGTTTAGCATGTTGGATATTCAATCAATTTCTACCCTTGGAATCTATCAGGTTCAGCCTCTCCAGAAAGTAAACAACAGTCCTTTTTTCTTGGGTAGGGAAAGAGTGATTTTTTGGCTGCACAGGGAGGAGAGAAGTGAAGGGAGAGAGGGAATCTGGTGTTCTAAATATTCCTTATACAGACTTACGCAGTGATTGTGTTCTCTGTACTACCTCTGCTCGCCTCCAAAATTTCCTGGTGTCTTCAGTTCCTAAAGCTATCAGAGATGTTTATTACTGACTGTCTCTCTGCCCTCTTAAAAGTTTCAGCTAGTTAAGTTATTTTGCTTAATCAGTTACTGCTTATCCATTTGTTTCTAGCTTCCAACATTTGTGCTGATCTCTTTTGTCTGCTTTCATTTCCTCTGTGCCTGGGGGCCTTTTCTATTCTTTTACTTTCATTCAGTGAGATTTTGTCAGGGAGAGGAGTAAAATACATGTGTTCAATTAACATTATTTAACCAGATGTCAGAACTGCTTCTTTGGGGCACAAAAATGCTAAATTCCGGGATTAAGTATTCTTTTACACACAAACATTTCTGGTCAGAATCAACTTGTCTTAGATTTATCAAATATAATAATTTTGAACACTTTTTGTGTATACCTTACATGTTTTTGGCCCCACCTCTTAATCTGGCCACTGCTGTGGTAAGTAGTTCCCTACAGGTTTAGAATAGTGACATGCAGTTTTATTCTGATAATGCCTTATCTAGCCTCTGGTTCCTGTCCTATGGCTTCTCTGATACTAAGGGGGGACCCTCATAGAATCTCTGCATATTGGTGCACAGGAAAACAGGAAGTCGAGGGGAGTCAGTATTCATGGGATCATCCTTGACCAGTGGGGGATGGGAGTCAATGAGCAAATGCTTACTTCTTTTGTGCTTGACAAAGAGTTCTAAGTTGCCTTTCAGGAGATTTTACTCCTTTTGTTCTTCAACGCTCCTCACTGGGGTCACTTCCCAAAAAACTCCCTGTACACACACTGTGGGGACAGAGCCCCAAAAAGCAGTTTCCAGGCTCTCGGCCTCACATAGAAAGGTGCTGGCTCGGGTAGTAAATGGCCATCGACTGCGATCAAATGACCATCAGCTGTGGCTAGTTGGCCGTCAGCTGTAACCAGTGAGCCATTGGGCACTAATATAACTGCCGTGGCTACACTAGCAGAAAATGGGGGCTAGCAAGAAGATGGGGGCTGAGCCTGCAAGCGGCGCAGTGAGGGTTGAGAATTGTGTTGCTCCTGCTTCCTGTGTCTCCAACCCAGCCGCCAGTGAGAGTATAGTGGTATGACTCCCCTACCTATGGCTCCGTGGGTGTTCCTTTTTGGCCTCACCATGTCCTGCGTTCTTATGTGGGGAGTGGGAACAGAGACCCCACAGACCCCGTCTGACACCCCGCACGATACATGGCGAAGTCGGCAGGATCCCCTGCACTACACACACTTTGTTTGGGGTTTGACTCTCAGGGAAACCTGGGATAAGACAGTATCAGAAATGACAATAGAAAGTGGGCCCTCATGGGATTTTAGAGCTGGGTCACTCACAAGTCAGATGGCAATAAATTGAACCCCGTGGCTGGTAGTAGGTGGATGGTGATTAGCTCTGATATGTAATAGCATCACAATTACTAACACTCATCCATGCTGGACTGGGATGAGGTACCAGGGGAAGGAGAACACCAGGTTATCTAGTGGTTATGTCTTTGAAAGGTATAGGGGCAATGGTAATTATAAAGTGTGAGGACAGAGCCAGGAGAGCAGTTTCCAGGCTTTCTGCCTCACGGGGAAAGGTACTGGCTCAGTTATTAGATGACCATCAGCTTTGACTAGTTGGTTATCAGCTGTAACTGGTTAGCCATTAGTCACTAATATAACTGCCGTGGCTATGGCAGGAGGTTGTTTTGATTGGTTGGTTGGCAGAGAAGCGGACAGTGGATTGCGGCTAGCAAGTGCTGTTAGCAAGCGGATTATGGATTGTAGATCATGTTGATCCTACTTCCTGTGTCTTGCCCGGCTGCCAGTGAGACTGGGGTACAGGGAAGACCTCTCGTTGGAGTACTGGAGGATGTTTGCTTTTGTGTCTCGACCAGCTGCCATCGAGAATATAGTGGTATGACTCCCCTATCTATGGCTCTGTTGTTGTTCCTTTTTGGCCTCACCATATGCTGCGTTCTTGTGCGGGGAGCAGGACCAGAGTCTCTGCATTACATAAAGACTGTGGTATTGTATGACTTTTATGGATTTCTTTGGAGGCCTTGAGAAAAGAATAAGACAGGTGTGGGTCAGCCAACTATTAACTCAAGACAGAAAGACTCCACGGCATAAATCAAGGAAACTTTTATCTCCTGTAGTTGCAGTAAAGACTGTGCTGAAAATTAGGACCAGGGTCTAATTGTAAGGGAGACAGAATTAAAAAGGAGACTGTGCAACTTTGACAGGTCTCCTATGTCAAACTCAGGATTTTGATAGGGCAAAAGTGTGACTGAGATCTAGGGTAGGATATTTGGAAGAACAAACCTAAGAATCCTAAATCTTCCAAACCCTCATAAACTTTTAGATCGGCAAAAAAACCCCACAAAAAACAAACAAACAAAAAAACTCCTTCTCCTTGCTAAGGAGAAAAACCTGCACTTGCTGGACACAATGCATTTAGCTCACCTGAGGCCTCCGTTCTCATCAAGATCTAACTCTGCAAACCAGAAATGAGGGTCAGGTATTGCAACATCCCAAACAGAGAAGCAAAGTGCTTGCTCCAGGGAAAAATAGCTTATGCACTGAAGGAATTGCTGGGCCTGATTCATACATATGAGAAGACCGTGGATTTTCATAGGGTAACACAGGATGGAACAAATCTTGAGGAAATTGGACATGAAGGAAAAATATACATCTGGACAGGGGAGAGTTTATTGGGGACTTATAAATTTGGGGTTTGAATGTTATATGAAGGACACATATATCTGCCTGAATAGACTGTTCAATCTTCCTTGAACCAAAGTTGGTACAATGATGACTTAAAGTAAATGAGGTGGAGACATTGAACTGCCTTGGCATGGCATTGAGGAATGGATCGGAAGGTCAGAGAAAACCCTGAAAACCTACCACCTGATTATGTTGCCCAGAGAGTTCTGAGAAAATCCCCTTTGTTAAGACAATAAGGAATTCACTGGTGACAGGGGACCCATCTTTGAGAAACTCAGTGGTGGTCATTCTCTGTAGGCCATATTACCATGGAATTGTCTTATAATATCCGTGGAGATGATGTTATTCCAGAATGGTAGAGGTCAGATGGTGGTACTTGACCAGAAAAGAAGGCACTTAACTATCAAAGAAAATCAAAACCACAGTAGCCATCGAGGTACCCTGACCAGCAGATATCTCTGTTGATAGCCTAATAGATCATGCTGTTCTTAGAGATGAGGTAGTTAGATGGCCAATTAGGATGTCACTCAACTTGCTAATATAAAAAAGAATTGAGGCCTATCAGTACAAGGCTAATTCTAGCCACTCAGAAGAAAATGATGGTACCTTACCCAGTTTCCAGATTTAAGTCAATTTACAGATCCCTTTGTTTGAAGGGGAGGCCAGGATCTTTTAAGGAAAAAATTTTAAAATGCAGCACAAGTGTATATAAGTAAATACTTTCCACTTCCCTTTTCTAGAGGAACCTGTAGACATTTGTCAGGGTAACTCTATATTGGGGGGAGAAAAAATGGAATACTCAGATTCAAAAAAGTTTTGATAAGGTTTCCGAGTCAACACTGGTATCAGGTAACCCCCAAATACTTTCATGAAACTTCAGATAGAGTGGGTGCTTTTGGAGGCCATGTGTTAAATGGAATTCTGTACTAAGTCTATCCCACAATGGGTCTAATGGATCTGTGAACCCATTGTATTCTTATTTCCCAGGCCCCAAGGGGATAATAGAACTACTTAGTACTGAAAGAATCCTCACATTGGTACCCTAACCAGTAGAGTAGGGGCCATTAGAGCAGGAAAGGCCAAGTGGAAGCACTGGGAACTCCTCCTCCCCACTGTTCTGCTCTCTCAGCCAAGTTAATAAATCAGAAGCATACTGCATGCCAAAAAGAATTGCAGAGATTGACACCATTATGAGAGACTTAAAAGATATAGGTGTTATGGTTACCATCACTTTCCCTTTCATTTTGCCTGTATAGTTCCTGCAAAATCTGGGTGGATCATGGCAGACCATGGATTTTCATAGACTTAACTAGAGTTTGTATCCTGCTGTCCTGGATGTAGTATCTTTACTTGATAAGCCTCTCACACCTGCTAAGCAGCTGTTGATCAGGTGAATGCATACTTCTCAATTCCCATTAAAATGGAAGATCAAAAGTAGTTCACCTTCACATGGGCAAGACAACAGTCATGCTCCCACGTTAGGACTATGTAAATGCTCCTGTTTTCTACCACAGGGACTTCAGTCATGTTGACAGTCATTAGATCATCATAGGGAATCTTGCTAAACAATGAGCAGGAAGTAGCAAGTACCATACATGCCCTGGTAGAATCATGTGTGCCTGAGAAAGGGAGATAAATCCCATGAAGATTCAGGGATTTGCCAAATTGGTGAAGTTTTTAGGGATCCAGCAGTGTGGAGCATGCCAGGATAAAAAATGAGAGGCTGCACCTCACATTTACTACCACTAAGAATGAAACACAGTGCTCATCTCCCTAGCTGCTCGGCCCTTTGGTGACAGACGAGAATATTTTTAAAAGCTACCACAGAGAGCCTCTGGATTTCAAAGCAGGCTTTAAATTGACAATTGGTTAACATGAGTTTATTTTATTTTGTCAAGGCTTCCAATTCTTCCAATAGTATTAAAGCCAATCCGCAATTTTTATAGTTATAATTGCTCCCATAATTGCATATTTTTCAAGCACCACAGTAATGCATATCCCATTGCCTCACCCACCATTGCCACCTAGTATCAATTAAAGTGAAGAACTTAGAATTTGTAATGCTGGATGCATGCCAGGAATTTTAACCCTACTTACCACCCATAATTTGAGCCCTATTGCTTTCCTATAACTGAGTAATCTAGCACCAAAATTTCATCCCATGTGTCTGTTTTCTAGGCCCACTCTTGGTGCCAACTGTCTGTGTGATAGGCAGAATTCTAAGATAATTGCCAATGATCTTTGTCTTTGTATAATCCATATCTTTTGAGGGTGAGTGAAACCTGTGAATAGTTACATTATATGGCCAAACAGATTTTACAGATATAATGAAGGTCCCTAATCAGTTGGCCTAAGATAGAGGCTTGTCCAGGTAGACCTGACCCAATCACACGAACCATTCAAATATGGGTCTAGATATCAGATATAGAGAAGTCAGTGAGATCTGAAGCACAAAAGTGATTTGATGTGCCTTTGTTAGCTTTGAAGATGGAGGGAGCCACATGGCAAGGAATGCAGGTGGCCCCTAGTTGCTGAGAACAGCCCCCAGACTATAGCCAGCAAAGAAACGCGTATCTCAGTTCTACAACTACCTTGTTTCCCCGAAAATAACACCTAACTGGAAAATAAGCCCTAGCATGATTTTTCAGGATGACATCCCCTGTGCATAAGCCCTAATGTGTCTTTTGGAGCAAAACTTAGTCTAAGACCCGGTCTTATTTTCGGGGAAACACGGTCTGAGGAATTGAATTCTGCCATGACCAGGTAGGTAGATGAGAGCTCATGATGAGAACTCAACTTGGTCTATACCATGGTTTTAGTCTAGTGAGAACCTGAGCACTAAACCCAGACATACCACGGTGGGATTCTGACCTACAGAACTGTGACCTGGTAAATAGGTATTGTTTTAACCTACTAAGTTTGTGGCAGTTTGTTACATAGCAATGGAAAACAAATACAGTTGTTGCCTGTGTTGCTTAGAAAACAGTCGGAGGCCAAGGCTTATGTACTCCTACTTTATTAGGGAGCACAATCCCAAATAGGGAGCAGAAATAAAGGAAAAGAGGAGTGAGGCAGTGAAGTAGAGAAATATAGTGTGGGAGTGTTTATTAAGAGTGAGTGGTTCCTTCATCCTGGGGAACTCTATTGACAGACATACAAATGACTATTTCTCCAGACAGTCCTCTTAGGTGAGAAAAGGGAAAGATTTATTTGTTGGCTTCTGTCTTCCTTTGGTCAAAGTTTCATCCCACTGAGTGTTCTTCCCTTACTTCCCAAGTGTGCATGTGTAGGCACCGAATGTGTCCTGTGGGGTCTCACACCTCAGCATCAATAGGAAAGCCACAGGACAAGAGATGAGAGATATATATCAAGTGAGGTGTCAGCGGTCTGTCCAAGTGGAATTGGTTGAATTTGCATAGAATTGGCTGCCACAGTGTTGGCTGAGCTGGAATAAGACCAAAGGCCACAGAGGAGGGTAAGGCTGAGAGAATCTGAAGAGGCACATACATGAAGAGGTGACTGATATAATAGGAATGGTCTCTTGGTGTCCTCTGTTATGAAGAGAAAACTAAAGAAGTGGTTAAAATTTTATTATGTTTTGTTTTGACTTAATATTTTCTTTGACAGAGATCACTAAGTGCAGTTGCAAAATCTATCTAATATTTGATGTAAACGGGATATCTAATCCTACTGGAGTATCTCCGTAAAAATTGTCTCAGGTCTTTCTGAGGCACTTTGATTTCCCAGAGCAAACTATTCACTGTCAACTCTTTTCTGAGTGAACATGACAGTTTTCTCTCAGAGTTTTAATTTTTCCTAAACATGGTTTCTTATTTAGACAGAGCTTGATTTGAGGAATATCTGAAGAGATAGATACAACCCTTTGATCTGTAAGACATTCTCCAAGAGTAAACATATATTTGTAATATCAACACTTCTGAAATTCAAATTACACTGACCTTTGCCTGCACTTACTTTGAAGAGTTTCCAGTTTTCTCCTTAGTCTCTGGGCCCAGGATAGGGATAAGCTTTCTTTTGGTGGTTTTTATTATTATCATGGAGAAAACTTATCCCAGAAGACTCTCAGAAGATTTCTCCTCATGTCTTCTTGACTAGAACAGCATCACCTTTTCACCCTTAGCTGCAAGAGAGGCTGGGAAAGGCAGTCTGGCATTATAGGAGGCAGGTTCTGACATCAGTGAAGAAGAGGAAAAGAATGGCTGTTGGAAAGGCAACCCACCAATTACATTTCCTGTTTTCTTAATTTCCATCAATCGTGTCTCTTTGAGACTTACCCTAGATGACTAAAGTGGGAGATAGTGAACTTTTTCAACCATAGTTTTACAGACCAGTTTCAGGATAGGTGATTTCTATTGCTGGCCCCTCTCATTCATTATGTGTTTATTCTTACTAGGGTCACTCTCAGAGGGTGACCTTACTTTTAAGTTTAAGGGGTAACTTTCTTTTCTATAAACATTAATTAAGATAGGAGTCACAATTTTCAAATACTTTTGAGTTTGAACCTCTATTGTATTTTGAGTTTGAATGCCTACAGCTATTTTACACAATTGTGACTTGTTTGACCCCTGAAGCATGTGAGCTTGCAGCTGCTTGGAAAGAAGTAGGTTGCAAATGATATTTATCCATCATCACTGGGTAAATCACATACGCGTATAAGGAAATACAGATTAATTTTCCAGAATAGAGACATTTATTTCTTAAAGTACCAAACATTTTGAATCTGAATTATTTTGAATAGAAATCTTTCTAATATATATCCTAGAGCCTACTGAATGTAATTTAAACATACCTCTGAAATATGGGGCAGGAGCATAACTACCTTTTGTTTCTCATTTATTAAAGGGAGCTTTCAGGAATACTGAAGTAAGGCAGATCCACTACAATCTGTCACTTCTTGCTGCTGCGCTTACATCTATTATCTTTTCCAATTTGCTTCTTTATATCTGCATTGGCTTTAGAAAAGGATCACTGAACTTAAATGAATTTTGTCTAAAATAGAAGTAAGTGGTATTTGACTTGTGGCTTCTTTTAAGTTTCCCATCAGTGTCTGTGTAGGACAGCTGCCAAGTGAGATATGCCTGCCGTCCAGGAGAGGATCTCCTTGGGAAGAACCAAGGGATAACTGAACTTTAATAACTTCAGTCAACATCCTGTATTTCTAATACTATACACTCATTTGATGACAGCCTGGAGAAGTTTTATCGCATACTGGTAGTCAGTTAGTGGAAGAGCCCAGGCAAGAACGGAGATCTTTGATGTTTTTTTCCATGTATGCAGAGATGGATCTCTTTGGGCATCTTGTCGTTTCTTCCACAAGTGGAAAGCTCCATGGGAGAGAGCGAGACTTTGTCTTATTTACAACCGTGTTCACAGCTCCTTGAGTATGCATATTGGGTGCTCAGGGAAGACTGAATGATTGCGTACTATGTGTTTTCTTAGTTTCCTTCTTAGTATATTTTTACTGTCATTATATAATTTTAAATCGGGTTTTGTTGTGATGGAAACACACACACATCATGTGATGGGGAAGGAGAGTATAATAAACTTGTGAGGAGCAAAGGACTATGAAAATTAAAGCCTTTGACAATGAATGTCTTTGTATGTTATTACTTTGTCAGGACAGAATGTGCAGAGTAGAGTTTGGGAGTGCAGGTCTGAATATGGGGATCAAACTCAGAGCACTGTACTACAGAGAAGAAGCCAAAAAAGAGGAAAACTCTAACGAGGAAGGATGTCTTGGAGGAAGAGGGGAGTTGAAGTGCTTTGTAGAACAACCCCAGAAAGGAAATACTTTCTTGTTGGGCATAGGGTGAGGTGAGAGCATTCTCCCTACTCTTTATGTTTTTCTGTGTGGAAGATTTTCAGCTGCAATTATCTCTGGCCTCTTCTCACCCTTGAGAGGGAAAACTGAGCAGCTCTCTACAGTCTCTTCTTTTCTCTTAAAGACCCTTCTGTCTGTTCTGCTCTCTGCCGTATCTTAAGGGACCTGCCCGTGAGGAAGAGGCCTGTGGTTCAGCTGTGCCTGTCTAAGTCAGAGGTATAGCCACACACGCCTACTGTGGCCACACATCAAAGCCGTGCCCCGCTGTCCATACTTTTTATCAGTAATCAAATTGATATTCTGGTCTCCACCTGTCTGACCTCTGTGTTTGTATCTCAGTTCCAAATGTGGGACAGGAAAGTAAGCTGTTATAGACTGAACCTTAAAAATCTCTCAATAGTATGTTTTCGCTGCTGGAATTGATTTTTTTTTTTTTTTTTTTTTTTTTTTTTTTGCGATTCTGGAATTTCTGGTTTTAAACCAGAATTACAGTAATTTTTTTCATTTACTGAGAACATACGTGTCAGATACCATGTTAACACTTTATGTATGTTATGTCTCTGAACCTTCCCAGCAATGTTTAGAGGTAGGTGCCACCTTCCCATTTTATAGATGAAGAAGCAGTTTTAGAGAGTTAAGAATTTTCCCATGTTCAACTTGGCTAGTAAGCACTGGAACTAGCTTTTGAACTCACTTTTATCTGATTCTTAGTCCTGCTCTTAGCCACCAGCTTATGTTTCCCATAATGATTCAAGTAAAGAACTGCAAGGAGGAGGAGAACATGAATGTGTTTTGGAAGAAGAAGTAAAGGAAGTCCTGTGAAAGGCAATATGGGCTAAGATAAGGCATTTCCAAGCAAGAACGTTTGTCTTTTAGAAAACACCGGTACAATTTGGGTCATTTGTTTGAATACATTATCTGCAATTATTTCAGGGAGGAATATTCCATGAAAAAAACAAAACAAAACAAAACAAAACAAAAAATTGGCCTTATATTCATTTTCAGAGCAGTTTAGATTTCAGAATGCCCCTCCCCCACCCTGCCATGTAACTCCTTGCCTCTTTATTTTTCCTCTCCACAATCTTTTGTTTCATATTGGCCCTCAATAAGCAACACCTTCTAATTCATGCTGGTTCTCAGTGCCTGTGGCCAATTTTCAAAACCTTACTGTGCCTAAGTTTCTCCGTTTCACACTGTAAGGTTTGTTAATTGTTAATTGTTAATACCGACTTCTCTATCTGGGTGTGGGCTCAGATTAATTATGTGATGTTTGTAGCACACTTGGAAAGTGCATGATTAAGCTTTTGTGTCTCTACAGTCTTTTTCATACCATATGCATATTTAAATTTAAAAAGCATTTTCTGTTTCTCTTTGGAGAATGACTTCTCCAAAATATTTTAGTGCCAGTTGCGTAGTATTACAGAGTGGGGTCTTCCAAACTAATCTCAACTCAAATTTTCCTTTCCCAGGATTATAAGACTTGGAGCATTTGTAATGACCTTTGCTGAGTCAGTGCTTGGGGGATGAATCAGTGTCATCATTTCAAAACATCCTCGCAAAACTCCAGCCCATTCACAGGTAGTAACTTGCAAAGTAGGGTCGTTCCCAGGCAGCTGGGTGGGTAACAGGCATGGGCAGGAGGAGAAGCATTAGGGCATTGGGAAATCTTACCTGGAGGCTGCTAAAGACTGACAAGGAGGGGAAACCTTTGAGCAAACACTTCGCAAATCCACACGCACTAGGAAAGAATAAAAAAGGAGGAAACTCGTCCAGGTATAGGATGAAGGATGGGTAGAAACAAGGCTGGGAGGATTGGTTTTTAAAGATTTGTCCTCCCACTTGGATTCTTGTTTTCCTATGTAAGACTTTTTTCAATAAAGTATTTTGATAGTTGAGCCAGGCCCCCAGGATCACTCAGGAGAGCAAGAATCAATGGGAGGGGAGGCAGAGGCAGCAAAGTCACACCTCACTGTGGGTTTTGATGGACTGCCTGCAGTCTTCTGTATTAGTTTAACAAGTCTCTGATTAGTGTAGAGATGTCCAATTGAAAGCAAATGAATCACCCAGGGAGCTGTGGCAAAGGTCATCAACGACGTGACAGTGGGGAACCTGGGAAATGCAATATCATGGTCCTCTAGAGAATGACAGCACCTGTCACCATTGCTCACCCCAAACCTTTGTTTTGCTGTTGCACTGCTCTGTATTCCAGCTAATGTCACCACTTCATCCTTTGTTAACCTTTATCCTAACCTTTAAGGCTGCTTTGGTTTCTGCTGAAGTGAAGGTTTATCAAAAGCCTAGAGACACAGACACAAAATTCCTCTGGACACCCCAAATATCCTTTAGCTTTTCTAAAATATTGAAGTGTGACTGAGGAATCACACAGTTTTCTACTGAGGACTTCTACAGCAACTCTCTACCTCCCCTCCTCACTGCCTTCCCTGCACGAGGAACTCTCTTCGTCAGAACTTATTTGGATTTGTTTTCATAAAGTCATTTAATTGGTCATTTTTTTCTACCTTTTTGAGCATCTGCTAATATCTGGTGGGAGACTTCAGATTCAGCCAACTCGTTTTGAGTGAATGTCAAATACAAACTTCTCTGTCATTATTATGTTATTTACTCTTTCATCTCTAGGAGGGACACCAATTTGTTATGTAAAGTATATCCTCTCTTTAGCAAGAAAGGGAAACAGATGAGCAGAATGTTTTTTCATCTTCTCAATAAACCAGGAACGGAGCCTTTCCTTCTACCTCCCTCTTCTAATTTTTATCATCACAAGTTGCCCAAACTAAATTTGAATGACAGTCCTTCCAAATTATTTTTTAATCATTGGAATGTGCAAAAGAATTAAAAAATTAAAGAGAGAGCAAACTGATATGGTTCAGGATAAAAATGAGGAGTAGCTGAGCACAGTGGAGTGAGCAGTGCTATTAGGTTGACCCCTCTAGGCAAGTGCTGTCAATAGAAATATAGTGTGAGCCACATACTTAATTTTAAATTATCTGGTAGCGCCATTCAAAAATAGAAAAGAAACACGCAACACTGATTTGAAGACTATATTTTCTGTAGCTCAATATATCCAAAAGATTACATTTCAACATATAATCAATACAAAAACTATTAGTGAGATATTTTGCATCATTTTATACTAAGTCTTCGGAATTTGATGTGTAACTTCATGTGTAGCATAACTCGAATTATCCATATTTCACGTCCCACGGTAGCTACTGACCACCATACGGGGCACCCTGACTCTGGACTGTTAGCAATTGATGGTGTCTCCCTGGCTTTGCTTCAAAACTCAGAGACCGGATCTTATGGAAAACCAGGTTTTGCTTGTGTATTTTAAAAGTGTGTTGTTGGTTTCCTTTTTAGCTTTAATCTGCATTTCCTCTTGGCTCAGCCCACTTGGAATAATAATCTAAAAATTGATACTGGGTAAAAAGGGGTTAGAGGAAACTGGATTGTGTCAAGGGAAAGGCTCAAAGTCAGGCTCCCTCCCTGGATGGTTCTCTACATGCTGTTTTCTCAGGTGGGAGGGCCTCCAGCTGGTCTAAAGTAGAAAAAAAAAGTTTTATACTGTAACAAAGTCTATACTTTAGTTCCTAGTCTGAGCCCATGATTCACACCAGATAGTTAATAAATAACACATACTTTCACACTTTGTTTTGCAAGAGCAGTGTTCTTTTTCCACATAGAGAAGCACCTTACTGGCAGTGACCCCAGTGTCTGAGGCAGGCTCATCCCTGTGAGCTAAGGAAGTGATCAACGGAATGGAATGGGGGAGTTAGCCCCCAGGAGCTCCGCTGCACCCAGTGGTCCAGAGTTCAGGAAAGTTAGGATCCCTGGCTCTCCAGCTTCATTCCCTTTTCTTAACTTTAAGGTCTAGGCAGGAAGCTCCAAATCTTTCTTCTTTCGCCCACCTTCTCACCAGGCCCAAGATGCCTCTTCCCAAATCCTTAGACGTAACTCCCTAGTCTGGAGTCCATCTTTCTCTTCATCTGGAGTATAATCACGATGGCAGTCCTCTGTAGGCGAATGAGCCCTTCGCCTTCTGGTTAAAGCCAGAAGACCAGGTTCTATCACTTCTTTATTATGTGACTTTGGGCAATTTCTTGTCCTCGCTAAGCTATTGTTTCTTCATCGGTAAAGTGGCAATAATAATGTTTACCTCACAAAGCTGGTGGAAGGACTAAATGAAGTAAGGTGCATGAAAGCACTTCGGAATCTGTAAAATTTTGTACACACTTCAGTTGTTAACTGTGTTTTGGTGAGGTTCCAAAATATATTCCTGCTGAATTCCCTGGCCACGCCAAGTCTTTTTTAAGTTCATGGGGCTCTTAACCCTATTCTGAATCTCAGCTTTTTCAGCCTTTTCTTCTTTGCAGAGTGTCTGGTCCCACAATCCTTGCAAAGTGGACAATGGGTGACAGGATCACATGCGTGGCCACACTGAGGGCTAGGGACAGACACCTAACCCAATTTTGCTCCCTGGAATTGGAAATTGGGACCCAGGGAGTTTATTAGTTGGTTGAATTTGAATGATTTAGAATGTCAGTTCTCAAAGTGTGGTTCATGGATCTCTGGGAGCCCCTGAGACTTTCTTTCACGGAGTCCGCAAAGTCGAAACCATTTTCGTAATAATGCTAAAAGGTCATTTACATTTTTTACTGTGCTTTTTTGCTGATAGTATAAAAGCAAAAACGTAGCATCTTAGCATGAATTCAGGCAGTGGCACCAAACCATAGTCATTCTATTTTTTACCACCATGCACTCAGTAAAAGAAAAAGAAGAGAAAAGGGAAAAAAAAAAAAAGCAAAAGCCAGTTTCACTTAAGTCTTCTTGATGGAGTGGTAAAAATCATTAACTTCATTAAATCTTGACTCTTGAGTACACATCTTTTTAATATTCTATGTGATCAAATGGGAAGTTTGCATGTCATACTTCTACTGCATACCGAAATAGGCAGCTTTCTTGAGGAAAACCAGTTATGTGATTGTTTGAGTTGTGAACTAACCAAGTTACTGTTTTAAAGGAGTACCATTCTTACTTGAAAGAACAAACTATGGTTTCTCAAACCTGGGTATTTTTGGCAGACATTTTCTTGAAAAAAAAATGAATGACATTTTCCTGTCACTTCAAGCCTTTTTTTTCTTTTTTTCTAACGATAAAATTTGAGTTTCCAAGTGAAAACTAGAATTTTGAAAACCTTGTAACTGCCATAATGAACTTTTCAATACTTAAAGATTTTCCTGATGGGATTAGTGGTAATATTAACAAATGAGATTTAAAAAATATATTTATATGAAATATGTCAACATTTGGAAGATAGGCGTAACTCAGTGAACCCATTTTTTCCAAATAACAAACACATGGCTAAGAGATCTATTCAAAGTGGATATACTAATGGATTTTAATATAGCAGTAAGAAAAGTTCATGGATATGATTTCAGAGTCCACATAGCATCTAAACTTTAAGAAACTACCCCTTGTTCAGTTCAGTGTGGTTATCAAAGATTATCCACAATCATTTGAAAAGTCTTTTAAAATACTCTATTCTTTTTTAGCTACATGTTCCTGTGAGGCTGAATTTTCTTCATATACTTCAACCAAAACAATATATCACAGTAAACTGAATGCAAAACAGAAGTAGGAATTCAGCTATCTTCATTAAGGAAACGTTTAAAGGCATTTGCCAAAAATATGCCAAACAATACTATTGTTGTCACTGAAACTTTTGTTTGTTTTTGAGAAACAAAAAGATCAGACTTGGGTAATTATGTTTGGCCCATGTATGTGCAAATCAATGGAAGAAGCTAGTATTTAGAGAGCTAGAGGGAGAGATAGAAGTGCAGAGAGAAGCAGAGATGAGAGACCACATGGAGGAGGGAGGGGCAACGAGGGGGAGAGAGAGAGAAAGAGAGAGAGAGAAAGAGGGAGGCAGAGAGAGAGAGAGATGCCTTGGTTCCTGATGACTTCTGTACCAGGTTTTAATATCTTAAAGCATAGCCATGCTGCTCAATTTAAAGTTCTAGCTTTCCATGTATTCTTCCAATGAACCTCCTTTCTACTTAAGCTGCCTTGAAAAGGGTGTCTTCCCTGTGTGATGGTCATAAATCTCAGCCCACAAACTCAGGTGTGCAAGAGATATAATTTTTCAAACGTTCCTATAAATTGACTTAATTTTATCTTTGGGGCTACATCCTGCTGGGTTCTGAGTCATTCTTGGGGCTTTTTTGTCCATTTTCAGGTTGTATCAAAGCATTGGGGAGCTCCGTGTGAGAAGGCTGCTCCCTTAAAACCTCTAAAGAGAGACCAGAAAGATACCCTGTGATGATCAGCTTGGAGTGGCTTCTCCCACCATTAGGAAGGGCAGGCGAGTGATCCCTTCTTAGTCCTGGCGAAGTTGGTGCTGATCACGCAGAGAAAACCAAAGGCATATTCAGATGGAATCTTTCCGCTTGGGTTTCTTGAAAGGTTGTTAGAGAAGAATGGAAGTTTTGGGATTCTGATCCCACAGTAGCTAGAGGAGGGAGAGAGGCTACAATTGCCCAGGGACAATGTAATGCATTTTTACCTTCTCTCCCTACTCACTGCCACACCTTGCATTTGCAAACACTGGTAATTTAAAGGGCTCTTTTTTTGGCTGTGAACCTGTGTTTCCCTCAGCCCTCCCTTTGCTATGCCCGGCAGTGATGATGGAAGATTCCATATGAGCTCTGAAGGCCTGGGAAGAATCTGGAGGACACCACTATTCTGGTCCACACTTCCTCAAAGTGGGTCAGTTTTCCACATCCACCCCTTTCTTCCTTTATATTCCCACAGCCACCATCCCCGATGGCACACATCTTTGCATGCCTGGATCCACCTGGCCTCCCCACTTTGGTGAGCCATTCTGCACCCAGAGTCTCAGAAGAATGCTCCGGAGATGCAGTGCTCAGCTTGTCATACCATTCATTTAGCACTTGGCACATTTAACTCCTTTTTAAAGATCATTTCTTTATGCGAATGGCTTGTCTTCCCTTGAGAGTGGAGAATATTTTCTACTTTCTTATTTTCTTCTGTGTATCCTCAATGTTCAGCACAACATAGAGTGTTTGCTGCCAATGCTGCTTTAATGGGGACATGAAAGGTGTCTTGGGGTGGTTATAGTTAATTCATTCACTAGCCAGTATTTAGCACCTGTTGTTTGACTTACTCCGCTGAGTCCCGGGGTCTCAAAGATGAATTAGCTACATCTCTTGTGTGCTCATGATAATGTTAGGATGGCTCAGTAGTTGAGCTCCTGTTTCCTCTGTCCAGCTGTCCTCAACCCCCTCAGGGTAGTTTAGAACCCTTCCTCCCTGCTTCCCAAGTCCCCTCAGCATTTATCCATTAGTGCATTTAGCATGCAATCTGTATTTGAAAAAATCTAACACTTTATTATTAAAACTTTCAAACATACAAACAAGTAGAGGGAAGAATGTAATGATCCCTCCCTGCTGCAAATAATTATCAACATTTTGCCATTCTTTTAACCTATATTCCCATTACTGCCCTCACCTTCATGTATTTGTTGAAAAAATCAACTCAATTGTTCTGTTTTCATAGTCCCATATTGGCTAGTGCTACCCCTGTGGTGTTGTTACCATCTTTTTCTAGACCTTGGAATCCTGTCAGCTGGCAGACCTAGAGGCTTGGTATCAATCAGGTTCTATTTTTTTCCGACAAGAGTAGGTCATAGTTGTATATCTTTAATTATACCACACCTGAGGGCACATAATGTCCTGTTAATACTATATTCTCGTGGTCTATTTTCTTATCTTCCCTGTTTGACTTGCTGTTTCTCGAGGAGAGGGACTCTTGATTATTTCAGACGCCTTGTGCCTAGCCCCGCCTCAGTCCAGCGACTGAAGAGCCTGTGAGTACCTCCGCTGAGGGAGCTGGGAAGGCCTTCCTACAGGATGTGGGTCTTGAAGGATGAGCAGGTGTTTGTCAGGGAGATGATGAGCAGACATCCCAAGCAACAGACCTGGGAGACTTCAGTAATCTGCTTAACGCTCGTGGGTGTGGTCCTGTTGGTGCAGAAGAGGCATAAATAATTCAGCGACATTTACTTTAGCTGAGGTAGTTATATGGGCAGAGAGGGTTTCTCACAAAATAGTGCCAAGGCCACTTCTCTATTGTCTTTGGGTTAATTCCAGCCCTACTGGGAACTAGCCAAGGAGTTTAAAAAGCCCCGTGAACCTCAGGCGAGGGCTGGTGGGAGGCAGTGTTAATAGCACAAGGGGCACTGGGATGAGTCACCACGTAGATATCACCAACCCCTTTCATCCACTCATTCATGGAGAGAGAGGAGCAGGCACCCTGCAGAGGGACAGTTCTAGGCTCAAGTCTAGTTCTGACTCTAAGTGGCTGAGTGATCTTGGGAAAGTCCCCTAACGTTTTTGAGCCTCCATTTCTTTATCTGTAAAGAGGTGATAATAACCATTACCTGGAAGGCTGGTTGTGAGAAGTATGTATAACCATATACCGTAAGCATCTAAGATGGTACCTGGTGCAGCTTAGAGATTAATGCATGCTGTGGGGACAGAGCCCCAGAGAGCAGTTTCCAGGCTCTCGGCCTCACATGGAAAGGTACTGGCTCACGTAGTAGATGGCCATCAGCTGTGACTAGTTGGCCATCAGCTGTGACCAGTTAGCCATCAGCCACTAATATAACTGCCGTGGCTATGCTGGGGTTGGTTGGCAGAGAAGCGGACGGCAGGTTGCGGATCGTGTGGCTCCTGTTTCCTGTGTCTCCAACCCAGCCACCAGCGAGAATATAGTGGTATGACTCCCCTATCTATGGCTCCGTGGGTGTTCCTTTTTGGCCTCACCATGTCCTGCGTTCTTGTGTGGGGAGCGGGACCAGAGACCCTGTGTGACACGCGCTAATTCTCTTCCTTCTGTTTTGCAAACATTTTGAGGGACTAGTGACTACAAAGCACTGTGCCAGGCAGGGGCAAAACAAAGATGAACCCATGGTACACAGACTGTCCTCTGGAAGCCTGTAGCCCAGTAATAGAGGAAATAAGGTAAATGGTTAAGTACACAAAATCATTACAACACGAAATAAAGAGTGTGAGGTGCTATGAGAGAGATGGAGCTAGAAGTGCAATGGGATAGCCATGTCATTGCCGTGTGTGTGTGTGTGTGTGTGTGTGTGTGTGAACTGATTCCATCCAGGGCAGGTGGTGCCGTCCCTAGATTAAAGCATGTTCTACTTCTCCTGTTATAACATGTTTGAGTCTCTAATTTGGATATTGAAAGAAAAAAAAAAAGACTTTTTTGCTTCTATGAGGAATGGGGCTGTCTGCCACAATGACCCAACAACATCCATGAGCTCGGGGTGAGGACACACCTGGCTCCTCCATCTTTGCCATAACGTCAAAGCCTCTTGGGGGACAGTCAGGTCCAGGTGCAGTAGAACACAGCTCTTTGGATCAGGGACCTTAATCTGATTTGTTTCATCTGTGATGCTACAAAGCTCAGCTGGTTGATCCCGTAGAAAGAATAAACCACAGCCTGAGCCTGAGGATAATTGGGAAGAATCCCCTGCTGGCACACACTGGGAATCAGAGGGGCACATCCTACTCGGTAGAGCCAGAGGCTCTGAAAGCAACACTTTCCCTTCCAACGCGAAGGGTAGACTCTGCAAGGATTTGTCTCCAGGCAGCACTACAGCCTCCTCTTCTGGCACCTGGGAGACAGCCACTGCTGTGCGGATTCCTGGCACTGTCAGAGGTGAAAGGCAGCAGGACCACGCATGCGTCCCTGGAAAGTGCGCTTCCCGAACAGAACAGCACCTCTGGGCGAGCACACACCACGCCGGGCTGCCAAGCTGACTCAGTGAAGGGTGGGCGGCTAGAAGGACAGGTTTTTTGTGTGAGAAACCTAACTCAGTGATCCATCTCCACGGCTCACACTGTATCTGACAGCCTGTGGGTTTCGGCTGGATTCGCGGCTTTATTAGGCATCGCAGCAGCTGAACGGGCTTTTCTTTTTATTTGGAAACCCGAGGCCCCCTAGCTAGTCTTGAAATTCTCAGGCTTTCCTTTTCTTTCAAAAACTCTTGTGTTAAAACTGTGAAGTATGGTACAATCACTGAAAAGATCAGAGAAAAAGTGTATAGCATCATGAAGGGAACACCCAGGTAATTGTCACCCAGACCAAGATGTAAAGCATTTGCAGCTCCCAGCGCCACATCCCTCCTCCACAGGCCCCTTCCCAGTCATGCCCCTCTCTCTTCCCTGATTTTAAGGCTCATTGCTTCCTTGCTTCTCTTTATGCTTTTGCCACCTGACTATTCAACTCGAAACACTATAATTGAGTCTTGCATTCTTTAACATTTGTGTAAATTGGATTATACAGCATGTTATTTCACTGCTAGTTTCTTTCACCCAATATATCTATGAGATGCATCTATGTGGTTACATGAAGCTAGTTTGTCCATTTTCATGGATATATAGTATTTCATCATTAGGACACATAACATTACATTCATTCTGTTGTTTCTGGACATTTGAGCTGTTTCTTCTTTTTGGCTCTTATCAGTAATGCTGCTGAGAACATTTTTGTATCTGGATGTAGGAGTTCCTTTTACAAGGAAAGCTGGGATATCATTGTATGGACTGGAGACAGGAGCCTGTGGCAATGTTGAGATGCAGGGAGCTAACTGTGTATTCAGGATGGTGCCCCAGCCCCTCTCCTGCTCACCATTGGGTGGGTGGATGGGGCTGGAGGTCACGCTTATTAGAATTCTCCCTAGAAATCAAGGGGGAAAGAAGCCAGCACTTACTGGGCAGGATAAAGGGAACAACTTGAAAGGGTACTGAACTGGAGATCAAAGAGCCCTTCCTGCCGCTGGCTTTGATGTTAGCATAACTGCACACACTGCAATAATTAATTAACTTATCTTCGGAACTTGCTGCAGTCCCACCTACCGCTTTCCAATCAGCCACCCTCCACTCTAAGCCAACACCGTCATCATTAACAAATCCTGGGAGTTGGAGCGAGGTTGCCCTCGGCTGCCACAGGCACTCAGAGCTGCTGGAATAGCTCTGGGGAAGAGCTTTGAAGTCCACTTGGAGAGACTGTAAAATCAGAGAAAGTTGGAACTTGAAGTCCTTAGAGATCATCCTAGGCAGACTCCGACTGTTTATAGGCTTGTTGGGGAAAGTGCAGTTTTAATGGAAAAGAAGTGGTGTTTGTTTTTATTCCATGGAATTGGTAGGCAGGCCATGTTCCAGGAAGAATCCCCATTCTTCTCTTTTCACTCCCATTGTCACACCATTTCTTCAGCCTGTGTCTCTTGTTCTAGAAATTAATTTTTCTGTTCTTCTAGCTTTGAGGAATAGATATACATATCCCTTGAATGAGCCTTTGACAGAGGTGCCAATCAATATAACCTTAAAGGTAACAAGAGGAGAACAGAGAAATGAGAGGTAGGGAAAAGAAACAGAGAAAAAATCGTTGTCAGGACAGGTAAAACTAAACTGTGGTGAGAGAGGTGAGAAAAATGACATCAAATGGGAGGGGACATTTTGTCTTCTGATTTATTAGCTAGTAAGGTGTCTATTCAAGTTTTAGCCACCTTCTTGTGGCGTCAATTGTGTACTGCCCTCAGGCAGAAGGACACAAAAATGGGCAATTATCCAGTGTTGTACTTTACCTCTGAATGTCGACCACCTCCAATTTTTGCCTGCTTATGAGCTCTCTCAAATGGCTCCAGGTATTGTTTCTTGTGTTTTGTCCAGAGTTCACAATTGTTACTTTGGGAGGATTGGTCTAATATGAGCTACTCTGTCATTACTAAAAAGAGAACCTTGTGATCTATTCCTGCCTAATGATCTTATGGCTTGATTTCTTATTTGTTTTATTAAAATAATATGGTAAAGCCTCTGACGGGAAATGTTTTTTTCACCATCAGAAATGCTTCCAGTGTTAAAAAGATAGTTAATAGTAATAATAACAGTACAGTAATTTTAAAATCATGACTTAATAAATGTACTCTAGTTAGAAAGATCTTAGGATAATGTTTCTTTGAAAATTAGATAGTTTCCACAAACAGAAAGCTTTAGAATAACCAAAAAATTTCAAGAATATTTTTCTAGTTTTTTTTTTGCCTCTTTCCAGGGAAAAATGGAAGCTTCTTATTTTGCCCACTTCTAAAGTTTATCCTCCAAACACATCTTTACATTAATTTGTGCAAAATGTGGGTGGTGGAATAGATTTTAAATTTTGTGGAAAACTGTGGTAAAAGAGTACAGTTGGGTTTAAAAATAGAGAATTTGTATTACTTTAGGGCATGCTTTTGGAAGGATTCTCTTTGTCTTTATTTTTGGTGCAGATCAGAAATAAATGTGTGTTTTTAAAAAACCCCATTCTGGCTTTCTGCATGTTATATAACATCACCTTGTAAAAAGTCTAAGGTTTCCTTTGGTCAGTCCCATTTGATTGATGAATACTCAGGTCCTTATGGAACACTATGGTTAATGTACTATTGTTGGGACACAGGGAAAAAAAATGCTGAAATACTTCATGTCTCTGCTCAACAATGAATCCTGAAATTCAAAGGCTCCCAAACCTTTCCTGTATTTTATAAGACATGAAATGAGCAGAGCCCTGGTATTTTAACCAAGGTGAAACTTGCCTGTGAGACAGATATATGTGGGTAACTCTAGATCCCTTGCTCTTAGGAATTACACTTCCTGATTAGCCTGTTCTCCAAGATGGTCTCTGCTAATATGAGTGAGACATTTGTATTGCATTTTATCAAAGCTTGAATATTATATTCCAAAACCTTTTTGAATGATTAACATTTTAAAAGATAATGAAATAACAAATATGACTACATGTGACAAATAAAATGTATTAATAAATAAAATATAATAAGATTTCTGAGGACTTAAATACATGTTATTTGATTTTCTTCATCCAATACCGGTATTTTTTTATATAATAAAACTGCAAAATATTTTCTTGAAGTACATCTGGGTGGCCAAAGACAACACATGTTCTTTTACAACAGGCAATACATTTACATAAATAAGAAAAGAAGTGGATAGACATTATCTTATATGGCCACTAATAAGTTTTATCCAGGTTCTACTCTTACTATATCCTGACAAACCACTGAGAAACCCAGGAGAAACTGGGAGGTTGTATACTCCAAATTATGAAAGCATCTAACAAAAATGTGAGTCTTTTCGCTTTATGAAAAGTAAAAAACTTATATAAACATTTTATTATTTAATCTAAACATGAAAGTTTGCATTAGTTATCAGTGTGTGCTTTGTTATGCTGCCAACTAAAATTTTTTTCAAAATGTTGTTCTGGTTTATGTAATTCTGGATTGATGTTTTGTTACATTCCCTCATTAAAATTAAGCCAAGGGAACTGGATTTTAGTTGTTTGTTTTTGGAGATTATAGAGTGATGAGGAATCTAAATATTTCCTTATGAAGCTTATGGGAAAGAGCTTTAGAGTAAAAAATAACAGAAGAAAAGGATATTCTTTAAATCAAGTAATCATAATTTGCCAAATAACTGAGTTATTTTCTGGCTCTTTATCATGGCATGTTAGGGCCCAGACCCTGGATCAAGGTTTGGCAAGACACAGTGGGAGGAGGACTTGGATGAAACTGGTAGTAGCCACATAAGGTAATGTCTTATCATCTTCCTTTCTCGCTTTTGTCTCTTGTAAAAGACATTTGTTGTCTTTGGCCATGCAGCATGTGCTCCAAGGAAATACTTTTCTGTTTTATTTTATAAGAATATAGTGGCATTGGATAAAGAAAGTCAAATGACTTGTGTGTGATTTGTGTCCTCAACAAAAATTATGAAATGAAGGTAAAGAAAGCTTAGGATAAGCCAGAGAGCACTGATCAGGCTCCCACTTTTTCTAACTATTTTATATGGGCCCCATAAGAAATTTTTAGCCTCCTTTGTCTTAATTTTCTCATTTTCTGTTGATTCAAAACAGGTGAAAATGAAATTCAGACAGAATGGATGGGACTGGCTGTGGAAGTAACCAATCAGAGAGGCTTATTATTATTATTTTTTTTTTTACCAAAAGGGAAATTTCTGTTAAGGCTCCAAAAAAAAAAAAAATCAAAAAAAAAATCACTTGGATCAAGGTATAAAATAAAAGTTCGGGAATAGAACCAGTATTATTATAACCAGTTCCAAATATATTTTAGCTTTGCCAGCCCACTTGAAGGCGTTTTCCAGAATGTAGACCAATCACTTTGTAAGCTAGCCGTGTGGGTAGAAGGTGACCCCTTTTTCTCCAGAATCACTATGTGACCAATAGCTATCTTAATGATGTAGTTACTTGGTATTTTTTCCTGTGGAGTAGGGACATCTAGGACACATGACATAAGTCATCACTTTTAGGATTAATTCTCCAAGTATAAAGAGAGATTCATCTATAATGGCTGTGAGCACAGATATGACAAGTAACAAAAAGTAATAAAAACAGCTAACATACTGAACACTCATGATAAGTTATGCATTATGAAAGCACTTTACTATCTCATTCAATCCTCACACATGAGTAAGTATCATTATTATACCTATTTAAAAACGGGACTATTGAGGCTTATAGGATTTGCCTGATGTCAGATAGCTAATATGTAGAGGGCCCAGCTTTTAATTTCAGATCTGCCCTCCTCCAAAGCTATTTTTAGTAATTTCCATATCCTACTATTTGTTTATCAATGAAATTTACCATATTCAGTTGACTCATAGATTCATCAAATTAATCATATTAATATGATTAATGTAGGGAGCCAATTGGATGGACCAGTTTATATAGAGACAGAGAGAAGTTACTCCTGTGAACCAAGTTGCTTTGTTTAATTTAAATGTCTACCTACATGCAGATGGTAAGTAAATCTGTGGTGTAGCAGTTCTCAGGGTATAGTATGGAGACACCTGGAGGTCCTTGAGACATTTTGAGGGCATGTGTGGTCAAGCTTATTTTCATAATAAGACTAAGACATTATTCGTCTATTTTTTTTTCATTCTCTCAAGAGTGTATAGTGGAATATTCCAGAGGGTGTATGATGTGTGATATCACAATAGACTGAAAGCAGAAGGAGATGTAAGAATATATTGGCAATCTATAAAGATAGATATTAAGGAGATTTACAAAAAGATAAAACAATGCCTTCTCACTGAATAATTTTTTGTTTTGGAAAATGTAATTATTTTGCATATATTTATACTAACACTTAATGGGTTTATTTTTATTTTCAAATAGGTATTTTTAAAATGTCTGTTTTAACATTTAATACAGTAAATATCTATTGTATGCAGATATAACCCACATAAACAAAAGCTCATTGGGGTCTCTGATAATTTTTAAGAGTATGAAGGGGACTTGAGACCAAAAAATGTAAAAACTACTTCTCTAGTGTAACAAAATTTAGATGAACAGGGATGTTGGGTTTAACTGTTAAACATATTATTCTTCCTTTTCTTTCTATTGCTTTCTAGCAGAGTAACTTGCAACTTACTGAATCTTGAAAGAAGTTTCTCAGTGCGAGGTGGTTGTGGAATCCCTGTACACATTTCCCTTATGATGATGATCTTTCCAGTTCACAATGCTTCTTAGTGACAGGACTCTGGCAGCCATGTTTGTGTTATGGACACCAACCCCCCACCCCCTGTAGCTGTTGGCTGGAACAGGGTAAACTAAAGGTGAGCCAATTAAATTCTCATTCCCAGGAATTTGGTATTGGATTCAGAGACAGCCAATTACTCTTTCTTTATGACTGGAACTGAGGTGGTGAAAACTCAAGCAGTGGGGAAGCATCCAGAGAAAGATGGTCTGAAGAGAGAGAAGAAACAGGTGTACTGAAAGGAAGAAGGAGGAGAAATGGAGAGGAAATACTGTCTTTGTTTCCAATGGTTTTCCAGGTCTTTATTCTAGACTCTTCTGAAGGTTGGCTACCTTCATGACCCCTCATGACCCCAGGGTAATTTTGTGAATTATCCCTGTAACCTTAGAATAAAATTACAATGAAGCTAGCTCAAGTTGATTTCTGTTATTGTCAGCCAAACAGATCTTAATTAAAGCACTCCGTTTCCATAAAGCTGAAATTCTTGTGAAGACTGGACATATTATACTTGTTTAAAGGTGCAATTGAAAACATCTCAGAAAAATTGAAAATAATTTGTCATAAGAAAGAATAAGAAAATGAATAAGGAAACTGGTCCAGTCATCCCCATGTGAAATTTTAGCAATGTTTATAGACATCACTGGCTTCAGAAGGGCAAGCAAAGTGTGGTAGATGGGTAATCTGCCAGTGAACTCTGAGGCATGTCTGTCTTTGCCTTATCTAGTTACCTCGAAGTCCCCAGTCACTGCTCTGCTGAATTAGAGTGTGGGTGTGTGAGGGCACATCATAGAAAGATTTTCTGCCCTAACCAGTTCATTTCAGTGTTACCATCTTAGTCTTTGCTGAAGTTGGTAGGGCCACTTCTGACATGTTTACCACTGTTTCCCCAAGGACTTAGAACAGTGCCCGGCACAGTGTGGACACTCAGTCAATATTTGCTGAACAAATGAGTAAGTGGTCATTTTCAACAGTTGTGGAGGAGTTTCACTAAACCAAATATTATGGCAGTTAACATCTTATTAAAATTTTATTTTGACTTTTAAGGTTCAAATTTGAAATGCAATTTTCACCCAGATAAAACAAAATTATTTTCTCTCATTGGAACCTCTTTCCTAGCAAGTCTCAGTCTCTCTGACACACCATGCAGAGTCATACCACTCCCTTCCTTGTTTCTCATGGATCAATCCTATCAGTTTTTTTTTTTTTCTGTCCCTGGGTTCTGTGTAGTTTCCTAGTTAGTGATAAGATGCCGTCATGGCTCATACGATGGAGAGTAGCAGAAGATTAAGACCGAATGAGCAATTAAAACCAGATCGAGGGAAGGTTTGAGGTCCAGGATGAGGAGTTTAGGTTTTGTCGTGTGAACATTAGGCTATCCTAGAAAAATATCATAAGTTCTTCCACTCCCTGACTTCTTCTTACTTGAAGAAATGCATCTTTTAGGAATGTTAATGAGGCCTCAGTGTGCAAAATGGATTGGAAACTGAGAACCCGGAAGTCATTTTAGGACTATTACTACGGTCTGGATTTGGCATAAAAAAGATACTGTTTCTTTCGACTATGACTGGGGTTAAAGGTGCGTGGGGATACTTCATGTACCGTTAGACTACAAAAAAGACAGTTTATGCCTTTTTTTTCTCAAGACCCTGTGCTCTGAACAGAGTGTAGGCAGGGAATGTAATTGGGGTTTAGGAGTTGATGTAATTATATACTTTCTGCACTTGTAAGGATTTCATACCTCCATGCCACTGATATTGTTAGTTTATCTTCCTGCCATGCCATCTTCCTCATTCTCCCCCAATCAAAATCTCTGTCATCCTCTAAATCCACTTTGTCTCTGTCACCTTCCCTAATCTGCTAATCAGATTTAAGATCTCCTTCCTCCCACCTTCCACAGCAATAACTAGTTTCTTTAGTATACACTTACTTCATCATGCCTTGTATAATGTCCATCTCCCACTGGTCAAAACGTTGCAAAAATGTAAATTATCCCAGTTAACGTTGTGAAATTCATGTACTCTGTGTTTACAGCTACCAGTTTCCAACCTACTGGGCATCCCTGAATGACTTGCATGGCTATTGTTTTTCCTGAATGTTACCTAAACACCAAGATTACAGGGTAAACCTTTAAATAATTGTTTCAGAGTTGAATCCCACCTATTCAAGCTCCCAGCTTTTTTTTCGGAGATGAAATGACATGTAATTTAACCGTGTTGGTCTAGCACGGCTTACAGTAAATGGTGTGCATGATTTGGAAAGTTTCATTAGTCAAATCTAACGACTTGACTACACTCTTCAAAATATGAGTGATTAGGACTCATTCAGTGAAATGAATTGGTACACAGGAGTAGGTTCCTGACTGAGACGGATAAATGCCTTTTACAAGTTTTTAGCAGAAGAACAAGAGCCAACAGAGGTAATATAGTTTTTTATCCAAGTGCTGTGCCTTAAAGCACATTGTTCCTCCAACACAATCACCCAGCCTTTAAATTCAGCCCCTGGTCGTTCTGGGTGGAGTGGAAGTGAATGCAGACTCTAATAAGAGGTTGGATATGCAGCGGAGACCCATTACTGTTTGTATTTGCTTCTTGGATTCAGAGATCCTAAATGTTCTGTACAAGATTGAGGAAAATTACATGGTGCAACATTATTTAATTATATTCAAATTCCTTCCTTCGGGCTTGACAAACATGAATCAGAATAGACTCTTAAATTGCAAGGCTGAGACTGTGGAACACCTTGGTAATTGAAGGTAGAGACCAACTTCTCCCTGGAGTTCAAAATTTCCTTCCACCCCAAGGGAAGGGAAGTCCTACCTTCTGTATTGTATTGCCTGCCTTCCATGGGAGGCATGGGCTTCTTCCTTTGTTCTCCAATCTGGGCTACTTTAGGGAGCAGGCAACATAGGAATACACAGAAAACGCCATTGTGGATTGTCTTTTAGAAGCAGTTAATGCCTGGCGATCTTCATTTGCTTTGCTGTCATAATCACAACACCATGCAAACGTTGTGGGCAGTTGGGTGGAAGCAGTTAGAGGAGGTCAAGGGAACAGGCATCTGCCTTGTTTCTGCAATTTGGCAAAGGCAGTGGGGTCCACTACGGAGAAGGCCCTCAACGTTCACGTGGAGTTTTTTAGCCTACACATCATTTTGTCCTCAGCTTAGCAGAACAAATGGAACAACTGCTGCTGCTTTGGAAGAGCTCTTACTATGAGGATTCTTATTTAAAGTATACTCCACAAATTATTTATGCCAGAGTGGCATAAATTAATTTATAGAAGACATTGAAAAATAGGTTCATTAACTTATTCCAAACAGCATTCATTCATTCATTCATTCATTCATTCATTCATTCATTCATTCAAGCAGTATTTCCTGAGGGCCTACTATACACCAGACACTGTGCTGGGCCCTAGGGATGCAGCTGAGGACACGTAAGGATTTAGCCCACAGAAACCTTGATGTGCACAGATCATAAATCAAAAGCAGATAAGTGATAGTCTAGTCTGACTCCCTATTTTGCAAATTAGGGATCTGAGACTGCCCATCCTTTGGGAATTGTAGTTATGGATAAGAAACATCAAGGTGAGCTGCAAGTTGGGTGGAGTGGGGATTCCAGCCAATAACAAAGTTCAGGAATCAAATTCTTCTGTTTGAAGAATCATTTTCTTTAGACTGAGTCAAGATTAGATTAAGAAGGAAGCATCTCCTCTTACCTGTAACACTATAAATCCCTTTTCAAGCAGAAGGGACAAATTGTATATTGAGGTTAATACTAATATTCAAACAACATTGAAATAACATCTTGTAAGTGGCTACTAGAAAACTAGTGATGTGCTTTTTCCTATATTATCTAATCCTTCAACCGTCCTGTGGAATAGGGATTATAATTCCCATTTTGCAGAGAGGGCAACTGAGTTTAAGAGACTAAGTCATCTGGTAAATAAGTAACAGGGGAGCCAGGCCTTCGAGGGTTTCCTGACGCTAACTAAGCCCAGTGCTGTTTGTACTGTGCCGCACGGTACTGCTGCCCCCCGGGTGTTGGTTATTCACTGACTTGACAGTTTTTGATGGCATATTACAGGCCTGACATTGTGCTATGCTCTATGACAACACAGATAAAAACCAGAACCTGCCTTCAAATAACCCAAGAAGTATAATACAAGTGACAGATGCTGTGGCATTGGTGTGTAGGGAGCTCAGAGGAGGCTCACTGTCCTGGTCCTGAGGTGGCCCGAGAAAATGTCCCAAAGGAAGCAACCCCTGAAGCAGGACAATTCGCCAAGTGGGAAGTAGCCAGGTAAAGACTGGGTGAGTCCAGGATGTCACAGGCAAAAGGACCAGTGTGGGCAAAGGCACGGGGTTTTGAGCAAGCACAGTGCAACTAGGGAGCTATGAGCAGGCCGACAAAAAGCTAAGGGCATGAAGAAGACTGATGCCAAATCTCTGATTTTCAGGGAGTAGACTATTGAAGACCATGCTTTCAAATTAGTGTAATGGCCAAAAAGATTTTGTTCTCCAAAGAGACTTTTTCACAGCAACATAGCCCTCAACTTCTGCCCTCAACTCAGTGTTATGGGTCTGTCATTTTCTGACTTCTTTGAAGAATGTGCCAACCGTCTGAATGATGATTTCCCAGGAGGATCAGAAAACCTGATGTTAGAATTATCAACAATTAATTGTTCTTAGAGCTTCAGATCCCTTCCCGGGGCTTCTCTGATTTTCTTGTGGAAGGTTTTGCTTTGAAGTTGCAGGAAAGAAGCCTGAACCCTCTGTGAAATGACAGCAAGCTGGTTTCTAACAGGAAGCTTATGATCAAATTACTTGTTGATACATATGTCTTGAAAGGAACATTTATTTGTCTGATGCTTTCTGTTATTGGTCAAAGTTTATTCCTTTAAGATTCACTATGTCAAAATATATTCTAAAACATGCACAACTGAACATTTCAAACCTTCTAAAGCAGCAGGGTATGCTGACTACTTGTATCCACCCAGGTGGATGAGCCAGGCTGTAAAAGCTGTCTTTGCCTGCATCTGAAAAATGCATTTAATCTTAGTCTGAAATATCAACAGTGGAAACATCAACCCAACTTTGGTTTTCGATTTCAATTTTAGAATCCCTCAGTTGGTCTAGTTATGTTTATCCCTAATTTGTATGACATAATCCTTTCTGTTCTCTTCTCCTTTTAACCAAATATTGGTGGTGTGCTTCTAACACAAATACACATGATCCCTGCGTCAGCTAGACACTGGGTAAATGAGTAAAAAGCTCTGTTAGGAAAGGATTGAAACCTGCAGTGGAGGTGATCAACACCGTCTTTCAGACTCTTTTGGCTGCGCTGAAATCCAGACTACATGTTGAACAGAAGTGCTTCTCAGGAAGCTTCTCAGGAAGCTTCTCAGGAAGAAGGTCAGAAGAAGGCAAAAATGACTTCAGGGCCTTTTACGTCTTTCTTCTTATGACCCATAGAGGGACTTGCCTGACAAGTCTTCACAAAAAATAGCTTATCCAACAGAAGCCAGGTGGTAAATCATCTAAACCTGTCCTGGTCCTATAGGAGGAAAGGGTTAGCTGTTCCTGGCATGGCCTTCTTGTGTTGTTGGTGCTTTCATTGGATGATTATTGGGACCATGCATATAGACAAACATACTTTGAGTCTGGTTTACCTTTCTATCACATAGTACCGTGTTTCCCTGAAAATAAGATCGGGTCTTACATTAATTTTTGCTCCAAAAGATGCATTAGGGCTTATGTTTAGGGGATGTCCTCCTGAAAAATCATGCTAGGGCTTATTTTCCGGTTAGGTCTTATTTTCGGGGAAACACGGTACCATAATCCTAGAAGTGATCCTTTAAACTTTCATGGCCTGGATTATCTCAACTGAAATATGAGGATAATATAATTGAGTCACTTCACAGGGTTATTGGAAAAGGTTTTAATAAAAGTCATTCTGTATATGAGGGGCATTCTTGGGTTAGAATAACTTTGCCGTTAGTACTGCACTCTTTTATTATCAAAGCTCTGTCTTCTTAATTTTTTTTGTCCTTGAAACATTTATTAAATACATCAGCCTGAATTAGGTTAGGCTGCATAAGTAGTAAAATCCCGAATAATAGAAGATTAAACAAGTGAGAATTTTATTTCTCTGTCATGTAAATAAAATCTGGAAGTAGGCACTAGGCTTCACAGGCATCAGGAACACAGATACCTATCTTTCTGTTCCACCTTTGTAGTCCAGGATTTTCAGTCTCAAGCTTACCTCATCGTCTAAGATGGTTGCTGGGGGCCAAGTCATATCTGAGAGGTAGGTGAGAAACAAGAGGAAAGACAGAAAAAAAAAATTCTGCCCTTAAAGCAGAATTTTCAGAGGTCCCAGACATTTCTTCCACTTATGTCTCATTGGCCAGAATTTAGACACATAGCCATTTCCAGCTCCTAGAGATCCTGGGAAATGTGACTTTTTAGCTGGCAGTCTTGTCATCCCAAATAAAATCAGAGATCTGTTACTAAGGCAGAAGGGGAAACATGGATGTAAGGATAGGGAAGTAGCACTTTTTTCTTAGTCTAATCCTTTGATATCCAGACATTCATGTGCATCATTGCTATATAGGAAATACACTCTAAACAGTTCCTCAAGGAAATGGGAATCTAGGATTGGGTATATGATTGAATTGGAATTTGAAGGCAATAGGAATCCAATTATTATTAAAGATGGGACATTCATAGTTTTTATTACCTGTGGTAGAAGATTTACTTAAATGTTTACCTGAGCAGGACTTTGGGAGAGAATGGCTATTGCAAGACCTCATTACGAAGGGCATATTAAGAATATAAGACCTGGGGGCTTGGCTTACTGCTTCAAAGTATCCTGGAGAAGTTAAAGAAGAAAATAATAGGTTCAAGTTATAAATTATGCGGTCAATGAATGATCAGAAAACCAAGGAATTTCTAAGATTGTCCTGAAGAATTTTTTTATTTCATAAGAAAGGATTTATGTAGCTGAAAATCATATATAGAGTCTAATCCTGTGAGTTGCTGAATTACAATATAGTTTGAATTTGTAGTCTTGCCAGCTCTCTCAAGTAAAGATTAGGGCATTGATGGGAAATAGTGGGACTCCCTAGAATTAGAATGAGGACATTTGGGATGAGCTGGATGACCGAGAACCCCAAACTCACAAACTTTATTTTTGGTACCAATTACTACTATATTGCTCAGTGTTTTTTAGCTGGAGACAATAGAATCCACACTGGCTAAAAAGAGCATGACCAGAGGTTGCCCTATGCTCACAATCCACTTGCCATGTCCTGGTGACATGACTTCTGCTAGCTGCAAAGGAGACTGGGAAATGTAGTCTTTAGCTGAATAGCCATGTGCCCAAATAAAACTTCTATCATTATAAAAGGACAAAATGAATATTGGTGAGATAATCAACGGTATTTCTAACTAAAATGAAGAATGATGAAAGAGGAGCTATTTGCGTAAGAAGGCTGTGGGGAGGAGGAAACTAAGTTTGGTTTGAAAAGTATTGAGTTTAAAAGCCCGTGGGACATCTAGTGTTAGATGTCCAGTAAGATGGGTAGGAGAAGGGAATCTCGCCCAGGGAGAGTTTAGAAGAGAAAAGATGGCCAACAGTGAAGAGGAAGGGGAGTCTCTGGAAAGAACTAGGAAAGAGAAGTTAGAGGAGAATTAGGAGAAGGTACTGTATCAGAAGTTAAGGAAAGAGATTAAGGAAGGAGGCAGTTATTAAGAGTAACAAATGCAACAGCGAGGACAAATGGGAAAGGGGCTGAGATAAATTCTTGGCTTATCCATTATTGACTCAGTGAAGTGATAGGGACTGAAGACAAATGGAGGGTTGAGTTATGGATAGGAGGTGAAGAAGTGGAGGTGTGAAGGGTAGATAAGCAGCAAAAAGGGCAGCAAGTGGGAGGCAAGAAAGTGTATTTTGGGCATAGGAACTTTTGATCATGTCTGTGGGCTGAGGGCGTGGATCCAAGGGAGGAGAGATTGAAATGAAGAGAAGAGAGAGAATGTTAATGATATGAGATTTGTATGGTAGACCGGGTGAGGTAAAGACTCAGTGGGATGGATCTGCCCATGCCGCTTTCCCTGAGACAAATGAAGATGATAACAATTGGTGAAGGAGATGAAGATACATTGAGAACTTACAAAGGAATATGACAAGACTTTTCAAATAATAATAATTTCTATTAGTTGAATTATGGAGCTTGCTACTGGTGCATTTCCAGTATCTACTAGCATCCAGATATTCAGAGACCTAGGTTTAAGCAGCTCAGTTCCCCAGCAGAAGTCCTAGCTTTGAGCTAAGGATGATCTCCTTTCTTGAAGCTCTGCAAGCAGGAGATATGTAAAAGGAGAGGCTAGGGACATCTCAGAACAAATTGCAGTATGCGAGAAAGGGCAGAAGCAGCAGCGATGAGTGTTATTTTCAGGAGTCACCTTGGTTTATCAGACTATAGCAGCTGGGCCCTGGAAAGTTTGAGTGCCAGGGATTCACTGACCCTGAGGCTCCTCCTGGAAAAAAGGAAAAATTGGGACCCTCCTGAGAAGAAATCTCAACAATGGACTAAACTTTTTAAATAGAACTTTAGAAAAATTTTGGTATGGATGGTAAAATAATTATTGGAGGCCATCAGAGAGCTTCCATGACTCACTGTTTAATAATTTCTAGCAGGATTACAGAGGATTTAAAAGTAAGCTTGAAGCTATTGAGAGCAAATAGTGTGCCAAGAATATGAGAGTGGTTTGGGTTTTGGATTCTATGAAAACTGTATTGTTAATTTAAAAAAAAAATACAAACTGGATTCCTAAGTTTCAAGAAGTCTGTTTTTTTCCTGATGCTATTTGTTTTGTCTCAGCAAGATATTTGACATTTTAAAAAAGGCTAAGTGGACAAAGGTAGCTGTTTAAAATCTTGTTGACAAGATCATCTCAGAAAAGTTTGGCAGAGCCAAGAAGTGAAAACTTTTGGAGATTTGGATGAGTAGTTGAGTAGAAAGGAGGCACAGAGGCAGTGTAAGGTGCAAGGAAAGAAACAGAAATGGTGACCCTTTTCCCTAATCCCCAGATGTGTTAGATATTTTGTGAAAAGAGGAATAATTATTTTTCTCCCTAAATCTATGACCCTTTGCAATGTAACTTTGTAGGTCCTTCTCATAAAGAGATGGTGTCTGCTTCCCTACCCCTCGAATTTGGCTGAGCTTGTGACTTGTTTGGCCAATAGAATTCAAAGGACATGAATTCTATTAGGTTTGAGCTTATGCCCCAAGAAGCCTTGCACATTTCTGTGCTTACTCTTGGAACCCTGCAGAGCTCCCTAAGAACAAGCCTAGGCTAGCCTACTGGATGATGATGGTTTAGTTGTCCCCAAAGCCTCTGTTGACAGCCAATCAACCCCAGAAAAAAAAAATCACCTAGCTAAGAAGCAGGATGAATGAGCTCAGGCAAGGACAGAAAGATAACCCAGCTGAGCTTAGCTCAAATTGCTGACTAATTGACAGAACTGGGAGCTAAATAAATGGCTGTTGTTAAGCCCTTAAGATTTAGAGTGGTTTGTTACACAGTGAAAACTAACTGATACACTACTTTGGATTTGGGAAGGTAGTGAAGTAGGGCAAGAGCAAAGAAGAAGAGAGATAGAGGTTGGAAAATCATGCCATAATAAATTGTGCTCCAATATAAACATAAAAGCAACGCTAAAATTGACAAAAGAAGAACTGAATACCCATAGCTATCTGTCTCTAAGCTTTTCCATCCTCTACCTTTTAGAATCAGCACCCGGCCTTTCTCCAATACACATAATGAGCTGTATACTGCTCAATCAATCTGACTCTTCATGTGAGCTTCTGGTGTGGTTTCTCTCAGAGCTACAAAAAGGGGGCGTGGGTGGGGGGGAAGGCTGCTGTCACTGCTTCTGCTGTCTTAAGCAATCTTTTCTCCAGATGGCTTCCTGAAGTTTGTGGTCTGGTTATAACTCTGTAAGTTGGTGGCCCAGTGGTCTCAGCAGTGGTAGGTGCTTTTAATTGTTCATCAGTATTTTGGAAATTTCAGTCTCTTTTTTCTTAGCCTTCCATCAGAGACTCAATTTATGTCACTCAAATTCTTATGAGACAATTCATGGTTTTTCCAAATAAACAGGCTTTCTCTCAGCCCATTTTTCTACTCAGAATGTTTTATAAAAAAAAATGTGGAGAGACTTCTAGTTGCTTGAGGTCAATTTCTCTCCCTTTGCTAACCAGGAGCTTTTCTAGAAGATATTTCTGTTGTGAATGGTCTTCCTGCTACCCCGTCAGACCAAGGTTCTGAAGGTTCCTCTTAAGAAAGGGCCTCTCTGCATTTCTTGAAATCCTTACTGGTGGCTGTTGTAAGACATACAAACTGTAGAGCATTTCATTCCAGGGCCTCAGAGCTCCACAAAGCTCCTGGCATTCAAGTTGCTGCATGGGCATTTTCAAAGCACTTTGCCACCATTAATTAGTTAAGCAGTAATAGGGCTTTGGGAGTTAGGTAAGTCTCTACCCACTTTTCTCATTGGATGATGTTTGCTAAGAAAGATGAAGGAGAGCATCTGCCTCTCAGACAGAGCTAAGTGGGCTAAGGCAGCAAGGCATGGTGAGCGAGTGTGAGCTTCAGAGTCAGGCAGCCTGGGGGTGAGTTCTGGTTACTTCTTCCTTACTGGGTATATAACATTGAACGAGTTACCTGTCCCCTCTGAGATTCAGATTCCTGATGTGGAAGTGGGGCCAATAATATACACTTTGGGAGAATTGTGTGATATTTTAAAAAGCAAGATTATATGTGTATGTAAAATACCTGGCATGTAATACCTACGCAATAAATGGCAACTACTGTTATTATAAAGAAGGATATAAGGGGATTGGATCTTCTCTTAAGACATGTCATAATTTTCTAGACCACTCAGGCAAAAACAATTTGAGTCCTAGTCCTAGGGAGCTCACATTACTTGCCCCCACCCCACCCCAATCCCAACCCCATCCCCCAGCTCTTTCTCTCAGTCCCATCCATAGCTCTGGTGAATGATCCAATATGTTATTTCCTCCTTCTTTGTTTTTGGTATGGGGTTTCTTTCTCTCTTTCCCTTGCCAAGGAACTCTCTCTTTCTTCCTCATTCAGGCAGCTTACTATCATGGTGTCCATTAGTTCTATTGGTTTCCATTCCAACTGTGGTCAGGCTGTGACTTAGAAACTTTGGGATTTCCTTTCTTCCCATCTTGGTGATCACTCTTACTGTGATGAGCAAATAATTTGCCCTTGCTTACTTTGACAAGTTATGCAATGCTTCCCAACCTTTCCTACAGCATGGCACACAGTGAAAATGGTAATGTTTGTAGGCAAACTGGGGTGACAGATGAAGTGGCTTATGGATAGAGCCCTGTCCAACTTCCCTGAGAAACAAACAGGGCACATTTCTAATGAGGGTTGGGAAACTGTGTTGTTGAGCATAAATTCCTTCATTCAGTATGTTTTTGTTCATGGTTGATGATGAACAGAACTCATTCCCCACCCTTGAGGATGTATTACTGTAATATGTGTTAATATGGAAATGTTAAGGTAGTAAGATACAGAAGAAAAAAATTGGTCCCCAAAATTGTCAGTATGGGGTTCAATTCAGGCTTATTCACTTGCTAGCTACGTGAACTTGAACAACTCACTTAACTTCTTGACTTTTAGTTTCTTTTTTAGTAAAATGGAGGTCATAAATCTCCCTTCAGGCTTCCTGGTAGGAGATAGGATGAATTTAATGAGAAAATGTTAGTTTTCAACCCTATTTATAAATAGGGCCAATTATCTGCAAGTGGCCAGTTCAATTCTTTTCAAAGTGCCTGAATACATTCTATTACAAATTTCACACTGACTATCATTTATAAGTATTGGAATAGAAATGGTTTATCACCTCTGACTCTAGTTTGGAGAAGGATTTGTGATTACCAACTAGAATCATAGATTGTTCTCTTCATTTACTTTCAAATAATTACCATGTCCACACTACATGCCAAGATAAAGTCCTCGGCTTTGAGGAGGTCATAGTCTTTATTGGAATAGGGGCTCAGAGACCAGCTGGTCAGTTGGAGAACCAACAACTAGAACTCTGGTATTCCATTTTCCAGTTTTGTGATTCTCCCATCAAGTCATGGTGTTATTCTACGAGTTCCAGGAGATACAAGGATAAATAGGATGTGCACTTTTACAACTTAAGAATCTGGCTAAATTAAGTTTTAAGTGACTGGTTAAGTCAGCAGCACTAACCGTTCTAGTAACAGGGTATTTTGGGGGGCATATCTCAAGTTAAAACTAATAATATTATGGATTTAGGATTATCCTAAATATTTCTCTGAATTAAAAAAAAATGATATGACTTCCAGTGACAAATGGCCAGCTATCTCTCCAAGGGCTTGATATTCTTATGGTCCATCTGTTTCTCTAGCTTCTGCACACACAGACATAAACACAGATGGACTTGAGCCACAGCTAAAGGTCACATACACAAAGTTCGCAGTGAGAAAAGGAAAAGTACATGTTTCTCAGTTGGTTTCTAAGGACCAACAGCAAGCTCTTCATCACAGGATTAGAAATTGTACCAGCAATAAAGTTGAAATGAATAGTTATAATAGTATAATAGTATAATATGCGACACATCATCTCAAAAGCACCAAAGTAAAAAACTAAAAAGATGGGAAGTCAATGTGGTTTGCTAAGACTGCTCTTATTTTTATTTTGTCACCCCGTGTGTCTCCATTGCATTAGCCAGAGGTCAAGTGTACTGGTTAAAGTGAGCAATTTCAAGCAAATTCAGGCTTGGAAACATAAAAGGAAAAAATCTAATCTAGAAAATTTTCAATTACATTTATTTTTAAGTGCATGAGTTTTTCCTATACTCGTATACCATATAACAGAATTTTTGGATTAAAAAAAAAATTCCAGAAGGTTGAGGCAGAACACTATTTTGTAGTGTGTGTGTGTGTGTGTGTGTGTGTGTGTGTGTGTGTGTGTTGGGAGTGTGGGTAGATGACTGAGAGAATGGAAAAGGGCAGACCTAATGGATTTCAGATAACACACCAATAGGCCTGCATTCCTGGGGCTGATGGACATTTGACAGATCGGTAAACATTGTGCTGAAATATTTTCAATCAAGGCATTTGTGAAAAAGAAAAATACAGTAATTCCAGCACACAAAAGAAATATATATTTAATGTTTTGGAACTTCTAATTAACTTCAGGCAATCTAAGGGATTTCTTGTTAGGGAGAAAACAAGGGATTAGATAACTCAAGTCTGATCTAGTTGTTTAGAATGACTTAGATTTTCAGTAATGGAAAGCCAAATTAGTATAAAACTCTTCTTCACTATCGTCTGTCATGTTATTACATCAAAAGGCCAGGTTTTTCTCTTGATTGTCTCTTGGTTGCTCCTAGTCCTTTCTCTTATTTTTCTTTCCTTTGGAGAACAACTCTTTGGATATTAATGTATCCAACAAAGGCACAATCAGAGGGAACTGGAAAGAGAAGAAGAAGAGAAAAACTTCTTGTTTCATGAGTTTCACTGTGAAGTGGCCATGTTACCTTGTTA